>NC_065537.1:56959551-58327676 GCF_932294415.1 Quercus robur
TGGCAGAATCGCTGAGTCAACCCGGCGGCGAGTACGGTGGAGGCTTTGGAGTGAAATTCACAGACCTTGTGGCGGCGGTGGTAGTGTTTGGCGTGAGTGAGATCAGCATTGCACCCTTCAGCTTGACACCTAGGGGAGTTTCCCGAACCGGGTTCGTTGGCCGGTCTAGCGCGGCGGTAGAGCCGGTTCACGAACTCGTCCTCGGCGGAAGAGAAATAGGTCCGGCCGCCGAGATTGAGGCCAATTCTCGACACGAAGTCCACTGGGGGACGAGACGAGGCGTCCTCGCTCTTCGGGACCACGAGGTACCCGGCGGAGCCGCTCCCCACGGCGGCGCCGGGTACGGGGTCGAGGGAGAGTAGCTGGGGAGCTTGCTGGTGGTAAGAAGCAGCAGACGCGCTTGAGTACGCGCGTGGATCGTACAGTGAGTGGAATTGCGAGTGGGTTTGGGTTTGGTGTGGGTTGAAATGCGCTTGCGCGTGAGAGAAAGCGTTGGTTGCTGTGGTTTGATGATGATGATGAGGGTTGAAACCAGTGTGGTCGTGAAATGGTTGTTGTTGATGATGTTGTTGTTGTTGGGTGTAGTGGTCGAAGATTTGGCGGGTATGGTCGGAATCCGGGCCGGTTTCTTCTTCGCCCGTTAACATCATTGAACTCGGGTTGCTCCATTCATAGTCCAGCATTTTTTTTTTTTTTTTGACCTGCATATACAAACTTTGTGAGTGAAAACGAAAAGCAAAAAGAGCAAGAGATAGAAAGAAAGAAGAGAGAGAGATAATGGTGTGATAATGAAACTAACCAAAAGGGAGTGAAGAAGTGGGATCAAAATCAAAGCTTTCTTTTTCTTTTTCTTTTTTCAAAACCCTAATGAGTTTGTGTGTGTCTCTGCTGAAAACTATAATGGCGTCGACATGAAGTTCTTTCTTCTTCTTCTTTTTTGCTTTGTGTAAAGCTTGGTACACACTCTCTAAAAGCCGACCCTTTGGGGCATTCTGGCTATTTTTTTGCTCTCTAGGTGAGTTAGTACTAGCAAAGTAGCAAAGTCCAAAGTATAGGGGTTGTGGGGGACTGAGTTTATGAGGCGGCTTGTGCAGAGACACAGAGAGAGAGAGAGAGAGAAGTGTTTGATTGGAGGTATTGGAGTGAGAGGAACTCAATTTACTGAGTTACCCAAGTGATAGTAACATAATTGCGAGGAAAGCCACTGCAATGAAATTCTGTGTAAATAGTTGGAAGTAGTAGATAGTAATAGTGTGTGTAGGGTAGGGGACCTACGTGTATATATAATACTACGGACTCATTCTCTTGTTTTCTTTTTATTTTTCCTTTCTTTCCTGGTTCAGTCCAACTAGTTAGGAAGGAGACTAGCTAGTTTAAAGTGTGTATGCGTATGTGTTTGTGTGTGTGTGTTTGCTTGTGCTACTTGCGTAGCAAGTACTCACAGAGATTGAAATGCCACGCGGTGTGTTATTAATGCTTGGTCCCACCATCTGTTTTGCCTTTGTCCAATTCATCAGTTTTCGCAGAAGATCATCGAGCCTTTTTTTATGATTTTTTTTTCTTATCCTTTTTATTATTACCTTTTAGAAATGCAGTGTGTAAGATATTTCTTCCGCGTGGTGGTTAAAGTTAACTAGTTAATTAGTAAAGTTTTTGATAATTAAATAATAAATTTAAATTTAATTTTAGTTTATATTAGAATTTGATTGACATTTTAGTTTGATAATAAATTTTAATTAGCATGTTGTTATTAGAAGATTATGATATTTCACAATAAATTTTAAGTGATATATTGTTTTTGATTTTTTTTATAAAAAAAATAATTTTAATGATGAATTTAAATTAAAACTATTAATAACTTATTACCTATAATTTGTGATGAATATAGTATTTCTTTATCTTTTTAGGTTATATCTCATTATACATATTTATACATACTCTATAAATTGTATTTTAAAAACATAATTCAAGTTAATTATAATGGTGATTTGATTTCACAATTTTACCTGTTTAGTAAAAAAAAAAAAAATTGATTTCACAATTTTACCAGGAATTAAATTTTGAAAAACATGGGTGCCGACGTGAAATACATGGGTGCCGAACCATCATTACAATCAACTTTTTAGGATTTCAGATTTCTCTGCTCCCAAAAGATAAACAAGTAAAATTATTCCTAAAAAAAAAAAAAAAAAAGTAAACAACTTACTTTTCTCATTACCTTTTACACAATTAATTTCTGTGTTTTTTTTTTTTTTTTTTTTTTTAATTTTGGGTGGGTGGGTGGGGTATTATAATTTTTCGTTTTAATTTTTCAATAAAGGCCATCTTTCAGTTAGACAAGAAAAAAAAGAAAAAAGAAAAGAAAAGAAAAGAAAAGAAAGTTTGACCTGTACAAGATATTAGAGTGAAACTAGACCAATAGTTAAGTTAAGAAAGATGTTACATCTAAATATTTTTACAATATTTTACAATAAATTACAAGTGATTAGTTGTTATTTGTTCAAATTTGAAACTAACACTAAGATTACTTTTTCGCCCTAACAATAATAACCAATAACAACCTATTACGTAAGATTTGTTGTAAAAATGTTGTAGATATATAATTTCTCTTAAGGTAATAATCCTCTTTAGTTTTCTATTAACTCTTATAAATTTGATTATAAATTTTTTTTATTTTGTGTTATTTATTCAATTTAAAACTATTGTAAGTGCATTAAAATCACTTTAAACTTGTCAAAAGTTTTGTAACTTAACTGATATTTCAGGATATTTTTAATGAAGATATCTAAGGTTCAAATATCTTTTTTCTACTTGTAATTATCAAATTATATAAATATATATATATATATATATAATTACTTCGACTCGTTTAAAACCACTCCAAACATATTTAAAATCACTTTTAACCCGTTGGAAACTGTTCCAAATTTTTTTACCCAAAATTTATCATTAACTCAAACATGAACTTAACTGAAAATTTTACACCATGTTTTAAAATTATACTGTTCTTTTTCAATAAAATTTCATAACAGCTAAGTTTTGAGAACTTATTTAAAAATCTAGTAAACATTAGCAAATGCATTGTATCACAATAACTTAGTATAAAAAAATTATAAATAGTTCAACATATTAGCTTTTTTTTTTCCTTGTAAAAATGAAAAATATAAGAATGAGCACTTTGCATACTCTACTAAATGATATTCTTGCTGGGTTTATTTAAGAGTCCAAAAAAAAAAAAAAAATTGCAAGAACAAACACTAATAATATTTGTGGGGTCAGAGAATTTGTGACTCCGGCCCACTTTACATTAAGGCCCGAGCTGAGGAGAGATATTGCCGAGGACATACAACGAAAGTCCACATGGCTTAGAGATATAGCCAAGAACGATTCTGTCCTCGGCATCCCAAAGCGCTCCTAGAGGAAAGGGCGAGTACGATATAGGAGTGGTTCATGAAAAAGCTAAACACCTCCGCATTGATGGGGAAAGGACCCCTGAACAGTGTGGCGACAAAGGACAAGGGAAAGACTACCATTACTGCAATTAAGTACTCTACGCTTGACAGAGCAAGGCTTTTCAGTTTTTACAACCACTCCCAACCACTTTGGGTATGGACTGATGGGACAAGTATCAGCCCTAGGAAACTGAACCTACATGTGGATGTTGAAGGGAGAGTAAAGGCTAGTATAAAAAGGAGAAGGAAGTAATCCAGAAAAGGGGGGGACTGGGACAAGGGCCAAGAATTAGACCCTCCTAGGCCATGCCGAGGAGAAAACCTTCTTGGGCAAGCAAAGTTCACCCTTGTGCGAGTATCATGAACACCATGATTAACCACCGTCCGGCAACCAAGACTTAGCTTTTTAGCCCACTCTCTACAAATTTTATTGTTTGGGCCTTTAGCGTTCAAACCCAATACACCAATTTGGGATCGGTAAAAATTGAGTCCTTACAATATTAAATTTAGATAGGAACATTTCTTTATTTTTAGTTTTTTTTATCAGTTTATTTTTAGTTTTTCTTTTGCTGAAGATAGGAATGTTTCATATGTATCAAATATAATTGTGGCTCTTTTCAAATATGCTGGTGTGTATGCAGCGGGCCACAAGTGAGTTTAATTATTAAACTTGAACATTTTTTTTTCTTATTATGCTCTTGTGAGTTGTAACTACTGCTTTTCTCTTCTTATAAATTATTGATGCATATTTGATTTAATATTCTTTAGAGATGTGCATAATTGTTTTTAAATTCAAGGGATACCCAACAGTTCGAGCACCTCTTGTGATGTTTGGGTATTGGGTTCGAATCTATCAGCCCCTCCCCTTATTTATCTAGCCAAAAAAGAAAAAAGATGTACATTAATTTTTTTTACCACTCTTATCAATCTTAATGCAACTCATTGATAAATAAATTAAATTTGTATTAGAGATGAAACTCTTTATATGGGGACTATATATCATTTGCAGTGGAGATTATCATTTTTTGAACTAGTGTAGGGCATTAACCATGGAGAATATCGACTTGCTTAAAAAGAGCTATCAATCTTGGCTTCATGTAATTTTGATACATATTAGCCAGCTTTTAAAGTGGTTTTTGGTTGTCAAATTTTTTCTAGATCAACTGACACCTGTTAATGCTTCTAACGGAAACATTAAATGTTCAAATTCTCCTTTCACAACTATCAAATTATGAATAACACAAACATGATGTTTTTGGGTTTTAACCTGTAACAAATTTAAAATTTAGGGTTTAATTTGAAACCTTTAAAAGTATAGGACTTAATTTGAAAACAACCTTAAGATATAGGCTTTAAAATTACTGTAATTTATCCTAAGTTTATTGTTTTGTATAAAAAACAACTAATTTATATTAAATTTCTTTGATAATTACATTATTTTAATTTATTTAAAAGAAGAAATTTTAAGGAAAAGGCCAGGGGAGAGAAGAACTACCCTAGATCTTTATGTAGATTGCTTGCATTGGACTAAAAAAGTAAATAACAAATATATATACGTTTAACTTGTCATTTTGTTTGGGGGAAATAACAATAATAAGGCCCCTTTTTTTGTTTAGATAAATTCTTTCTGTATTTAGCTCTCATACCATAAAAGTAAGAAGACTGAAGACATGTGCAGCCAGGCATAATATGTGTGTTCTAATGCAATTCTTTTAGACACTGTCGAAAGTGTTCCATCATTATTGATGAGGGAAGAAGGTAGAATTTAACTTTCGGTTCATTCTGTCTGTATAAATTTGGAGCTCAATATTAATGCAGTACTGGTACACGCATGCGAGCAATTATATGCAGGTCAATGTTGTTTTAGGAATACTTTTGTACATCTTATACAAAATAAGCAAAGGTTCAATTTGATTAATCAACACATCCGATTAAAAAGATGATATCTGGTTCGTTTGAAATAAATGTGAAAAGGACGAGATGTGAAACAAATCTTTAATTTGTGACTAGAAATATTGTTGCTCATATAATCTAATCGAGTTATACATACATGCCAAAAAGGAAAGGTACCAATTGTCACCCCAATTAATGGGCTCAAATGTTGTTCATGTGGAAACGAATTAAACAAAAGTAGAAGCTTAATTAGGACTTCCTATTACAATTGTAACCATGAAGTTAATGTTACCTTGTGAATTGTTTGACATGCTTAAATGGTTGTCATTTTGTATGCAAAGACGAGCTCCAATGTGTGAAAGGGCAAGACAGGGAAGGGCTAGACCCATTGCAGCCAGAGAGACACTGATTAGAATTATACAAACACAAAGATGTCATCACTTCTCAGCCAAATTACCTTTAGATTATAGACAAGATGTCGTAAATAGTGCATGCACACACATACATATATATGGCTTTAAAAGAAAAACACCGCCATATACATATATATATATAAATATATATATATGGAAGATATAGTACATAAATAATTTCATTGTCTTATCTCCACACACACATATGTATATGTGGAGAGAATACAATGAAATTATTTAGTGCACTCCATGTACTATGTCTTCCTCTCACATAAAGGTGGATCACAAATAAATGCTTCACTTGGAGTTTAATCTTATATGAATGAAAGATATTGTAATTGTTTTGTACGAATTAATTTCTCGAGAATAGGAGACAAATATGCTCAAATCTAATTTCATAATCTAATTACGGAGACTATTCCTTTTGCTTTGCTTCTGTAGTGTCACGTAGTTTTTGAGGGCTCCATTGACTGGCTAATAATTTATTATGGCGGGCCGTTACGACCTTTACAATCTGAAATTTGATGTGGTAGTGTCTGAAAAGTTTAAGAATGCTGGTAGTTGGACTTGGAAATTTGAAAAAGTGTGAGTGATGTTTACTCAATAATATATTTAGTGACCATTTAAGTGTAAGTCTCCCTGTGACAACTACTTATATGTGGTTTGGTTGAAGTCAACATCCTTAGTTCAAATCCTTAGGTTTCGTTTAGAAGTTCGAATCCTAAGGCTTCGTTTGGAATGAGGGAATGAAATGGAATGAAAAGAATAATTTTAGAATATTCTTTCTTTTCCTTGTTTGGGAGTTTTAATGGAGGGAATTGAAAGCTCATTCTCTTATTTGGGAGTTTAAATTGGATGGAATGGAATGGGTAGGAGGGAACACTCATTCCTCTCTATTCCCTTAAACCTCAAATTTTCATTCCCCCCAAAATTGGGAGGAATGAGAGGGAATAAAATTAGATTTAATAATTTTTTTACTAAAACTCTCAAAATACTCTTATATATTCAATCCTTTATTTTAAAATAGGGGTTTAATGGTAATATTGTCATAAAATGATTCCATTCCAATCCCTCCATATTGCTTCCAAACAAGATTACTTACATTCCATTCATTTTAATTCCTTTCCATTCTTTTATTTTAAAATATTCAATCAAGGTTACTTAATTCCATTTCATTTCATTCTTTTCTATTCCTTTCTCTTATTACATTCCATTCCCTTATAAACTCCCAAACGGAGCCTTAAGGTTTACTATTGAGTCCATAAGATTAGGTTGAAAAACCGTGATAAAATATAATCAATTTATAGGAATTTTAGTAAGTCTTGGCTGTGTTTGAAGTCCATTTCAAGTCCAAGACAAGATCAAGGTTCAAGTTCAAGAAAAACCAAAGTTTCTAAAGTTGAGCATTTTGGAATCTTGACTCTTGCTCAATTCCAATATCAGCTGATCAAGAATCTCGATTTCTGTTCAATTCCAATCTCGATCAATCGAGACCCAATTATCAAGAAAACCCAAAGTTTTTTTTTTTTTTTTGCTCCAATCTTGACCCCACAAGATTGTACAAATTAACAACATGAAATGCTTAATAACTTGTCTATTTTAAGTCCGATTTGAGCCCCTACTTATTGAGTTATAAAATGAACATTATAAATTTACGTAAGAGAGTTTTTAGAGGAGAGAAAGCTTTGTTTGTTTGGCTAGGGTTGTGTAACTAAGTTTCTCTCAATTTCATCATACTATAGATATTCAAGTAGATCTGAAGATTAGATGGTGAAGAAGCTAAAGCCACAATACCTACCACAAACTTGATTTTGTGAAGAAAACCTGCAAGAGGTGAACTTGAAGTCCGTCAAAGGTTCTAGTAGTGAGCACGGTTGCATCATCTGTGGTGTAGTGAAAAAATTTCTTTGTAAGTTGTTTACAAGTTGATAGAGTTTGGGAAAAGGTTTTTCCTTGAATGTAAAACTTCTCTAATCATAGTAAATTTGTTTCATTGGGGAAGGTTTTCCCCGTAATGGTTTTTTCATTGGTTTCCCTTATGTCACCGTATCATTGTCTCCATTGTGTTTGATTTTGTGTGATCTATGACATATTATTTAATTTGACATCACATGCTTAAATTGTTTACACTTTAATTTGATATTGACATAATTGAATTAAATAATCAAGTTGGTTAATTCTCTAAGTAGTCCATAAACTAGGGGCTCCCTCCCCCCCCCCCCACCCCCCCAAGCCCAATTGTACTAAGCTAAAATTGAAGTTGTAATCACCTAGAATTCAAGGGGACAAAAAGGCAATGATTTCCGGCTCTTTAACTTAAAGCAACATAATATTAAAATCATTCTGTTTTATAATATTAATATGAATGTTTTTGAAGATACGTATTAACTTTATAATATTTTATGTATTCTTAAAAAAGGCTCAATTATGTAATAACTTTATGTATGCTTAATTCTAACTCACTCACTAACGGTTAATTCTAACTCACTCACTAACGGTTTAATTGTTCTATTTTATGGAGGTAAGTCAAACCGAACCACATAAACCTCACGATTTCTCTTTGATTTTAACAAATGTAGTGGGTCATTATCAATATAAAGTAATTAAGGGCCTGTTTGGTAAAGTGGTTCAAAATCCACATTTTTAGTTTTTAAACAATTTTACACATTTTTTCACACATTTTTTCACTCACATATATTTCAAAAAATTACAAACAATATTACTCAAACTCTTCTCCCAAACTGCCTAAATCACCCGCAACAGTTCTCTTAAAACCTTCCAACAAAGTATCGAATCAAAGCATTAATTAATTCAACCCTAACCACCAATATAAAGTAGTAATCAAATCATCCACAGTAATTCTGCTAAACCCCCTTCATTCCAACAAGTACCCATCAATTCAAACCTAAGTTCCTAACCACAAATTTTGTTATAGTTTTGGGAATGGGGAAAAGAGTAGAAGGCACGACAATAAAATAATGACCTACGTACTTATGCCACCGCAGTGTTGGGTCGAGGGTGTTAGCTAGGTGTATAATTTAGGTCAATAAATCTTTGGTTTCCGATTTGTCCTGTCTGCAAGTTTTATGACATTTTATTATTAGTTTATTAATCTGTTTTCTTGTTCAGGCCAAAGTCTTTTCAACATTCAGCCCCAATTTATTCCCATTTTCCAAATTTATTTGATAATATTATTTTTGTCAATTTATTTTATTATTTAATTTATTTTTATTATTATTTATAGGTTTTATTATTTTTTGGTATTATTTATAAGTTTTATTGTACTATTTTAGTTAATTTTTATTTTTATTTATAATATTTTTAATAAAATATTTTCAGTTTCAACAAAATGAATAAATCCAAAAAAGGGCCTAATCTAAAAGGGCAATTGGATTCACGTATGTTTGTTTATGTCCATCAAACAACACTTAAAAAACCGAAATTTCATCCTCATAAAAAATTGAATTCCCTAGTACATGATCACACACTCTAAAGAGTACCAACATTAACTTGTACAATTTTTTTTTGTTCATTTTAATACAGTAACTTACTTAAAAAAAAATTAATCTAATTATTTTTCAAAACACTAACATATTTTTTTTTTTTTGAGAAACACTCATAAAATTATCTATTTTAAACTCTATCTCATTATAAAATTAATTTTTTATTTGTTTCTCTTTCTCTCTCTCTCCACATACCACAATCATTATATGTCCACTATCTTCCTTCATCTTCGAAATACACAAAGAAAGAATAAAAAACTAAAATGCACAAACATTGTAGCAAGAATGCATTTTGCACAATAGATGCATAAGTTGATGTAGGTGATTTTTGGGATTAGTTGAATAAATTTTGGCCTATATATCTTAGCACGATTTGATATGAGTATTCTAAAATCTCTAACTATAAAAATATCGATGAAACATATCATTCACTGTGTGAGATTAGATAAGTTTACTTATTTTGTAAAATTATAGTTGTATCTTAAAAAAAAAAATTTAAAAGGTTCAACATTCTTTTTTGATATGAAAAAATAAGCTAATACAAAAAAATTCTGTCCATAAAACCAAAATTTCATCCTCATAAAATTGAATTCCTTAGTGCATGCTCACACATTTATCTAACATATCTAACCTTAGAAATATTGATGAAGCACATCATTTTAAATGTGCATTAACATGAGTTTATTTTAATCAATTTACTATTTGTTTAGTTTTGTAAAATTGGAATTGTAGCTTGATGAAAAAGATTTGTTTAAAAAAAAAATTTATGCATTCTTATTCAAGAAAAAAAAAGTCATTCATTCCCTTTTGAAGAGGAAATAAAATACAAAAAGAATCCTTAAATTTTGTTTGGCATTCAAACATGCCTTTGTTCTCTTGATTTGGTATCATTTTGACCATGACCATAAGGTATCTAATAGATCAAAATAACCTAGCAAAAAATAAAAATAAAATAATAGATCAAAATAAGTCATACCAAACACATGCTCACCAGCGAGTATAGATGTTTTGTTTACAATGGGCTGTGTGGAATGTATTGGGGGAGACCAAGTCTGAAAGTCCCAATTGATTATGAGCAACTTCTTATTTTTTATTTTATTTTATTTTTTTTGCTGAATAAGTGATCTGATTACAGTCTGGTGGCATTTGGTGAGAAAGGCTGACACAGACGTTGACTCAACTGTACGGAATGTCTACCACTTAGTCAGAGACTTTTGAATAAATAAAAGTAAGAAGAACTTTAAATAATAATAATAATAATAAATAATATATATTTATATAGACATATATATATCTATCTCTCTCTGAGTGAGAGAGAGAGAGGGAGAGATGGACTGAACTCCATATCTTCTTTTACTTTTCTTGAAGATTTCATTTGCAGATTCAATTATTGAGATACTGAAATGTCCTTCTCTCTCTTGAGGGCCCAATATGATAAGTTTTATCCCCAAATTTTTTATTTTCTTCTTCTTTTTTTTAAAGTTTATCTTTTACATTATTATTATTATTATTATTATTATTATTACGCACTTGGGGACCAATAACTTGTGTGAGGAATTCAGTTGAGATTGAGATTCCATGAATATTGTCCCATAAGATAAACAATTCTAGTACTTAGGTTGTTGTGTACTATATGTACAGCAGCTTATGGTCTTTGCATGGTACTAAAGGACCCTAGAGAACCCAAATCAATTCAAGTAAAATTGTGTAAAAAAGTAAAAATCATAGAAACTTGTGTAAGCTAATTCATAGGTACAATCATTTAAATTTTTTTCCCATTTCTAGGCCTAGAAGATGCTTTACTCAACAACAATATTTTTACCTCTGAAAAGGGTTGCAATATGGACACTTGTCACTCACCAACATGAAACACATATATTGGTCTACTACCACAATTAAGGGTCACACACCCAGCTCATCATTGAGGGCCTAGATGCTTTAGGTGTGGAAGAATGGGAAGAAGAGTTTAGACTCTGAGTCTCTGACCTACTGTGTATTATTTACAAGTGAATTTGGGCCAATCCCACGTTGGGCCTCAAACAGCTGGCTCACTTAAAAGAATCTGAGCATTGATAGCTCTTGCACAGTTCACATCTACCACAAATGAATATCATCTGTCTCTCTTTCCTTCTGAATTTTTTATTATTTATGTATTTTCCTCTCTTTTAAATGGAGTTGGTTTCAAAGTGAACCGGTAAATTTTATTAGACAAAACTGATGTACGGTACTTTTAGTGCTGATTCTTAAGTTTTTTTTTTTTTTTTTTTTTTTTTTTTTTTTTTGGTAATAGTTAACCAACTGACTTTTTTTTTTTTTTTTTTTTTGGATGAAAATGTATTTTAAGTTAAATAGTCACATGACTGAATTTTAAGAAGGAAACTTAAAAAATAGCACCTAAATATTGTGCTTAAGTTTTGCCCAATTTTATTTAATAAGGTGACTTTTCAATCATTGGACTCCTATTTAGGTCTCTCTCGAACATTTGTTATTCTACAAATGAGTTACATGATCACACTTTAGTAGGATTGTTATGATTGATTTTTGAAGGCAAGAAATGTGATTGAATTATAAGACTTTTGACAAGTAAATTTTTTTTCAAATATCATCTCAATAAGAAATAATATAAAACTCTCCATCACCAACCTTAGTTCCCTCCTCCCATCAAACATTTTATAGTAATGCTAAAAATAAAAATTTTTGCAACTTGTTAAGGTGATAATTAAATTGAGATTAGCGCAACATCACTCCATATAAGTCTTTTACTAACATCATTTTTATCACAACAGATCAAATTAGCAATTACAAAATATTAGTATGTGTCTAGATTTACTTTACTTTTATTACTTCAATGGATTTTTTCTAAATTGAATACAAACAACGGTTTATTACCTCCTTGTAGGCTTACTTTTAGTAGTAGACTCAACGGCAAATATACAGTAGGGGCACCTATCTAGCTCCACCGGAACTTTATAAATAATGGATTCCATTTAATAGTGCCAAACAGTTATTTAAAAAAAAAAAAAAAAAACTTCTAATTTTCCCTCACTGAGATTTTGAAACAGGGGAAAAAATGGGTTAAATTCGAAATTATAATTTAAATTATTATTTGAAGTTTGAAACTTAAAAGAGATTAAAATTCATTTATTTATTCTATATTATATTATTCATATATATATATATATATATATATATTAAGTATTAATAAAGTCAAAAAAAAAAAAATAATGAAGCTATTTCTACTCTATATGAAATTATATTGCCAAAGTTACAAGAAATTCAAATTACTATTTTGATTATATTCTATTTTTATAAGTTAATATTTTTTTAAAAAGAAATTAAATTTCATTATTTATTTAGCTATTTTACTATCCTACCATATTTTTTTTTGTTTTGATAAAATAATCAATAACTTAAATAATATTTTATATTTTATTATTCAATTTCGATGATATTTATAATATTTTGTTTACTTTACATATGACTTTTAATTAGCCTATTGCACAAGCAAACTTTCAGCATCGATAAAAAGTTGCCGTCCTTCTGAAACTACCTAAGGAAGGGAATTAAGTTCTTTCCTTTGTCCTAATATTTTTTATGTTGGCTAAACTTCAAAGTAGATCCCTATAGTTTGGAGGTCTTTAAATTTTACACCATAAAGTTTCATAATTTGAATTTTACCCATTTAAATTATATTTGATTTATATTTATATCTCCTCCTATGTATTTTCTATAAGTGCCACATAAATTTACCACTCGTGTTTAATTCTTCCAATAAAATAATGTGACGTCATTTTTATATTAATTATTTCAATTTTTTTATACAAAAATTATGTGGCATCATTTTATCTGACAAACTAAATACGCATGACTTAACGAAAAATATATGGATAGGACTACTGATGCAAACGAAATATAACTACATGAGATAAAATCTAAGTATTGAAATTTCAAGGTGTAAAATTTAAAGACCCTCAAACTTAAAATTTTAAAGGTGTAAAATCTAAACGGTCTCCAACTTTAGCATTTTATATTTGGGCCAATCTTTGACTACAACTAACACCAAGAATAGCCTGTCACCCACTTACAACACAAGTTCCCTTTGGGTTACTATCTTACTAGCTGGAATCACATCATTAGGGGATGGTGTGTTCCCCTCGTTGGTATCAATTTTTCCATCTACGTTCCTTTAATGTTATGGGGCTCTCTAAACATTGAGGGGTAAGCTTTAGTCCAGTGGGTCATGTGCACTAATAGGATATGAGGTCGACATCTTGGCTATTGTAAGACACGTGTTGTGCTTGTGTTACTGTCTTTTGCACAAAAATATTGGATACAAACTAAATCCCACATTGACTTATCCGAATAAATTAGTGATGGGTTTACAAGGAACAACATTTAATTACTATAACTAAGTCTCCCCTCAAGGGACAAAAAAGTAATTTTAGTGTTAGTTTCAAATTTGAACCAATAACAACTAACTACCTGTGATTTGTTGCAAAAATGTTGTAAATGTAACATCTCTCTTATTTCATTCATCTTGCAATCAAAAAGTCTAGGACACATGACAAGCGATGATTGGATTAGATTAAGTTTGTAAAATAACACATTTATTGAAGAAAAAAAAATAGATGTAATGATTTTAAAAATGCTTATAGGTCGAATACGCGTATGTAATGAATATATATGCTTATTTACTTCATTAAAATACATTCTAGATGGTGAAAACTGCAGAAGTTTAGCAACCTCCCCTATCAGTTTTTTAATGAAAAGCTTCCTTGCTATAGTACCAGTTTTAAATGGGAATATTTAAGCTTTTACCACACTCTGTATGCCTTTTCAGTAATGGACGAGCACTACATGTTCAAGGCACAAGTTCGGACACAAAAGACAAACGTAGTCTTGTAATTGAATTGGGTCACCAAGCAAGAAAATGAAAGTAGAATATATTTACATTTGATTACAAATTAAACATATAGAAAATGAAGCCATTCAGTTTATAAAGCCACTAGACATCTCAATTTATGAATAATAACAAGCTTATTGTGCAAAATGCACAATGACATTGGCCATTTACAAATCTTGTATTAAGGGTGTATTTGTATAAGTTGTTGTAGAACAGTGTTTTGGGTTTATAATGGCGTTTGTAAAAAAAATTATGAGAGATTGCTGTTGCGAAATGGAATTTTGAGTTTTCAAAACTCGCTTTTGGGTTCCCAAAACACCTAACTAAACAAACCCTAAAATTACTTTTCTTGCTATCTATAGGCACATCAATTATTAATAGCAATAAAAACTAACAGTGAAAGAGGGTAAAACAAAGTGGTAAGAAAAGGAGAAACAGAAGGGGAAGTTTCCCATCAGCTAGCTAATCAGACCCTGTAGAAACCTTTTGTTGAGGGACCACAGAGCAAGAACACAAGGGCAATATGTGCAAACCTTTTGTTGAGTCCCCACGAAACTTCCACACTTATAGGAAAAAGTATAGAACTACAAGGTCCCTCAACCTGACACCAAACTCTTCTTTTTAACACTTCATTTGAGTAGGGAGGAAGAAAGCCATAGGGAACAAAACAAAAAGGGAACAAAACAAAAAGGAAACAAGACAAAAGCTAGAGGTCTTAGACTCATCATGTATCATTGAATACTAGCTAGTCTTAACTATAAACATGGGAACATGGTTCCATGTATTATGCCATAGAACAGTGAAGAAGCATTCATTATGGTGTGCACACATGTAAAGGAAATGGAGATCTTATCTTTGATGGCCACATTTGGACCATCATATTATTTTGTATAACTTGACTTGTATCATCTACAATAGGTAATGATACACCCGTCTTTTTCTGCGCATTTCAGGAACAAGGCTGGTACATTCAAGTGTCATAAAAATACTGTTACCGGGTGTGTATGATGGAAAAAACTTAGGTACTCCGGGAGCAATGCTCCCTCCTCTCACATGAGGGGTGGACCCCATCCATGGGTCCCACCCTTCATGTGAGAGAAGGGAGCATTGCTCCCGGGGCATGCAAGAATTACCCGTGTATGATATGCTGATCACTGACAAGCATAAGTGTTCTGAACAAAAGTGTAACCGCAAAGTAGGACCCAAAAAAGAAATATAACCATGAAGATTAAGGATGATCAAACAAACATTAACTTCTAAATTTTCTATCATTACTAACAGGGAGTCAAATGCTGCAATTGTCAACCCTCATGAGCAGGATTAGGAGAAAACATTCAAAACTAGTCTATACATAATTTCATACCAGGTAAATGTGAATGTTACAATTGTGAGATGGAGAAGAAATGAGTGAAATTTCCACAGGGGGACTAGAGGTGAGGTTTTTGCCATGACGAAGACTATATTTCCAAAATCACCACTTACTTTGGTTTGTCTGAGAGGGTTATGAGAGATTTGAGTACACCTGGACTGATCCTGTCAGCAATGGCACCTCTTTCTGAAATCAAAAGGGACTTCTCTTTCATATAGCTCTGGAGTCTTTTTGCATCAAAGTCAAGTTGTGCTTGATCTACATTACAAGTACAAGGCCCAGACTATCCACAATATTAATTATCTTATATATATAAAGTGAAGAAACATTTTTCTTGACAATAATGACTATCAAGATCAAAAAACTATCAGCAGCATCGAGGAACTTAAGCAATAACATAAACCATTAGATAGAAAACTAATTTTATTTTCTACGAAGCAACCACTTGTAAGATTATAAATGAAGAAAAAAAAGTATGCGGATAATTAATAATTTTTTTAATTAGAAAGTTGGGTCTTGAACCCATTACCTCACCTTCAGCCTTGCTCTTACAAGGAAGGAGGTTCCATTTGAGAATAAGGAGAATTAGGGCCCGTTTGGTAATGTTGTTCTAGTAACATTGTTTATATTTTTTGAAAATATATGTGGGTGAAAAAGTGTGTAGAAATACGTGTAATGTTGTTTAAAAACTGAAAACTCTTGATTCTTGAAGAGTCTGTCCTTTATCCCTTCTCATGGGCCACCTGGATGACTGGTTTACTGCCAAACTGAAAACAGTTTTTAGTGCAAGCAAATGCAGCTAAATGTTATCAAAGAATCCTAAGAATCCTTTCCTGTGCAACTTCACAACATTGTTCCACTACCTTGAATCCACTCCTTTCAGGTGGAATTCTATTCCTATGACGGAGCTATATTAGCAGCATATCCAAGATACTAATACTATTTGGTCACCCATGAAACCCATCCAATAATTCTTAAAAATATCATATATTTGGGCAGGAAAATAATTTTGAAGAAATAAGTCATATTTGATGGTCCCCAGATACTTGTATACATGTATCAACACATCTTGAACCTCAAAGCAGTGCAGTCACACGCGAGCTAGGCACTCGCCTAGACGATCAGGCGAGGTGAGGTGCTACTAAAGCACCAGTGAAGCCTGCGAGGTGCCTTTAGTAAAGTGCTTGCCTTTAGAGCCTAGTTGAGCACCTTAAATAAGGCTGTACGGTGCTTGAGGTGGGAGCCTCATGAAAATTCAGCAGAAAAAAAGGCAGTTTTGTAATTTGGCAAAAAATGTTAGTCCTATACTTGAAATAATTCAAGTAAGGGGTTACTCTCGCTCTTGCTTTTTTTTCTCACCTCTCTTTCCCCACACAGAAATATCGTCTTCCGGAGGGTTGTGCCTCACTATGTTATGTGGTGCCTTTGGCAAGAACGGAACGTGAGATGCTTTGAGGGAAATGAACAGTCTATATTTGAAATTAATTCCCTCCTTCATTCTTTGCTGGATTGGAGTACTGCTAAAATTTCTCCTCCCTGTTCTAATTTATTTGATTTAATTTTTGTAATTTGCGAGTTTGATGTACTGCTACTCAAGAACACCTCTAGTGTACCTAGGTATTCTCTTTTTTGATTGATGAACTTTTGTTACTTATAAAAAAATAATAATAATAATGCTAAGAGTTGTGTTAATATCAATGACACACATTTGGTCCAATTAGCTTTAGCACCTTAAATGGTCCAGCACTACGAGCTTGCAATTTCCTAACTATTCCTAAAGGAAACTACTTAGGCCTAAATTATGAACCATGAAATAATCTGATATGTTAAATTCTAAATGTCGATGATGAGAATCAACCTTAATTTTATATTGTTTATAACTTGCTTGAATGCATTTGTTGATGTCATGATGCAAGTCATGGACATGCCATCCAAAAGCTTTGGTTGACTCAGACACTCAAACATGAGGGGACATGGGGAGGAGACCTAAAGGTTTCCTAGCCTTCTAACCATGCACAACCTCAAACGAACTCATGCCTATGATTCTATTGATAGAGAATTGCATGCAAATCAGGCCATAGGGAGAATAGAATACAAGTTCCTAGCATGTTCACCTACGAGACACCTTAAAATGTTCCTAAGGTTCTTATTAACAACCTCAGTCTAGCCATATGTTGCCAGATGGTAAGCCGTCAAGAATTTCAACTTTTTTCTTTCTATGGGCCAAACAGTTTTCTAAAAATAATTCATTAACCCAATGTCTCTATCAGACTCTATGTTTTTGGGGAGGCCATATAGTTTGACAATTTCATCGAAATAAAGTTTGGCAACCTTGGAGGCATTGGAGGTCTCAGAATAGGGAATGATTGGGCCATTTTGGATAACTTATCCATAGTCACAAGAGCAAAGTCATGCTTCCTAAGGGTGCAAGAGAGACCTAGCACAAAATCCATGCTTACATCATACCTAGGGCAATGTAGCACCAGTAAAGGGGTGTAAAGGCCAACATTTTGCTTACAGTGTTTGGCCAGTTGACATTGGCAACTCTGGCCCATTATCTTGGTGACATCTCACTTAAGGCTTGGCTAGTAGAATTGTGCTCTAGCTCCTCAATGGTCTTATTACACCCAAAATTCACTGCAAGCCCACCCATGTGCACTTCCCTCACTAGGAAATCTCTCACCTATGTGCACAAAATACAGAGCTTGTTGGCCTTAATTAAATAGCTGTCATCATAGTGATAGCTCAATCACATTGAATCCATCAAGCCCTCTTCCAACTTCTCAATCCAAGCCACACAGGTCTCTTGAATTCCCTATTCCGTGGCCCAAGCCCATCCCCAACTCCTCCTTAGCTGAACAGCCTTATCCATTGTCAAAACTTCATACACATTTACAATTCAAATCCAATCCCTTTGGTTTCTGATGTCAAGAAAACAACATCATTGCTTAGAAATGTGAAGAGACCGGTGATCTTTTTTTGGAAAAGGTGTGGCATTTTTTACTAGATAAATTCTTAGCAAATGGGGATTGACAATGATAAAGATTAGTTGCAATTTAGGGAAAGTGAGATTGAAAAAAAAAAAAAAAAAATTATAGGCTTAACAGTAAATCCTTGTTAAGTCTTTAAAAAAATCATGTGATTCTCATAAGACCCAATGGCAAGTGGCTTATTTTAAAAAATGCCAGCTAGTAATTTGGGGGAAAAATCTTGCCTCATAAAACTAAGCATAACTTGTAAAATAGAAACCCAAGTTAAAAATTGTTTTAAGCCTAAAATTCTTATAACTATATCTTTAAAATCATACGAATCTTGCTACAATCGGACTTCGATAAACTACTGCTAGTCCCAAAAGTTTAACCGAATAAGAAATAAGTGAATTTAGTCACATAATCATTATTCTAATACAATCCCTAATGTACGGACCCAATTTCTCCCTCAATAAGTGAGTACCCATGGAATTTTTAATTTTAAAGGGGAGGTGGAGCCTTAATAAATGATAAACTATCACCAGTCCCCAAAACTTAAACTAATAGGAAAGAGGTGAATTAAATCATTTAACCATTATTCTAACGAACTTCACACATTTTCCCATAAAAATAAAAATAAATCTTGGATAAAAAAATTGCAAAGCAGTGACAAATTAATCTTCCATCACCACATCATAAATACTAAATGTTACAACAACACAAGAAGGAGATTCATCTAGATATCAGTTTGTAATAGGACAGAACAAAATCTTGATTTTGTGATCCAACTGTTATAAACTCAATCCAACCTTGCATCCAAGATCATATGGCATGCATATAGGGAGAGCCACAATGCTTTTTCTAGCACAAATTGCAAACCGGGCATTGTAAGTTGTTAAGAACTGCTATAAGACCAACAAAACAATAGCCTTGACAACAATCACCATTTTTTTTGGATATGTAATTGACAACAATCCCCATGATTGAAATCAGGGATAAAAACCAATATATCAAGCCAATAATACAATGACATTATCATGGAATGTTTGATACTTGAACATATAAAACATCTAGCTATTCCTTTATTTGTAACTAGTTTTTTATTGGAAAGCTACACATGCACCCAATATATATATATATATATATATTTTTTTTTTTTTTTTGTAACTAACTTTAGATATCAACTTATCATTAGACAAATTTAGTTGACCATGTGGATTATCGAAACAAGGTTCTGAGTTCCAAGATATGGGTTCAAGAATCCAAAACAATCAATCTAATACCTATTAGTATCAGGCCTGTCATTGCTTCTTAATTGGTCTTATTCTATATATTTACAAGTATCTCTAACAAATTAAAATTTTAAGCCTTCTCTATTGCATTTCTCAAATGAATCCAAAATGTTATTGTTTACTAGGGGAACAAACAATGCAGAGAAATTAAATTTAAAAACTTTAATTTATTTGTCCTGGATGGAGGAATTCAAAGGAGAGTTGGAATAGAGCTATTGTTTGACTTGAGTTAATATTTATAGAAAGAGGCTTACTTACAGTAGTATGCAAGTAATATTTGAGTGACAGAGACAATTTTCATATGGACACGTTCGAGTGCGCGCGTACACACACACATATATTACAAAATCACCCTCATGACAAAAGAGCACAAATTCTAGAAAGAACAAAAGTTTCATTTCTGATGTATGTTAATTTTGTATTTCTTCAACAACTCAACATACTCAAAAACTTAGTAAGCCTGGGAACTCCTTACTAAATCACCTCATTTGGTATGTGATGAGTGTGTGTATATCTATAACTACCATATTAAAAAGCAACTTAAACACATAATTGTAATAAAATAAGAAAGGTTTGAGAAAAACCTGTCTCCAAGATGGTATGAGCAGCATGAAATGGAATCCTACCAATGAGATCAGTCCCGGGGAACATCATCCATGTCCGCTCATTAGAGTCATGGTTACCACAGGTGGTACATACCTCCTTCACCAAGGACCTCGATTCGGGACCCCCAATATCTCTCATTATTGACTCAAAAGGAGATGGAACACTAGTTTTTGTTGTCCGAGCCCTCTTCCTCAATGCAGTAAGCGCCTCCCTATTTCCATTCCTCACTCTATCATTTTCAATTAGCTACATTTTCATCAAAGGAATCAGTAACCCTTCATGTCTTTTTTGAAAGGAAGTAACCCTTCATGTCCTCACAAAGAAAGTAAGATTTATCCATCACACATACACACGCACAAAAAAGAAAGAAAGAAAAAAATAAAAAGCTATATTACCTCCTTTAAAGTAAAAAGAAGAAATAATTTTTTTTTTTTTTTTAGGTGTTGAAGACATTGAGTTTATGTTAATGTAAAATGGTCAAGAGGTCCAATATATTGTAAGCCCATGTAGGGCTAACCCTAGCTCTTATATATGCCCTACTATGGTTCATTGTAATCAACACTTGAGAATACAGTAAAGATGTAGCCGCCATGTCTTTATCTTGTGGATGTAGGCCGTTGGCCAAACCATGTAATCCCTTGTGTTTTCTCTTTGTTTTGCTACCATTTCTCTATATTATTTGATTCTCGTCTTTAACAATAGGTAATAATAATTTTAAAAAGAGGCTACTTCATGTAAAATGAACACGAAGAGCCTAAAGAATTACAAGAAATTAAAAAATTATCTACAAAAGGCAGTGTATCTAAAAACACAACAATAGAATCCCTATTTGTAAAACCCCATGTCTTGAGACCAACCAAATAAGGAACTAGAAAAAATACAAGCAACTTATTTCCTGTGTGCTTCTCATCCTTGAATGTATGCCTATTGCATTCTCTCCATATAGTCCACATCAAACTCAAAGGAAACATTTTCCATATGTCTGATGAATGTTTACCACCCATTTTCTCCAACCAAGCAATAAATCAATCACCTTCTCTGCTAAACCCTATGCATCCCAAAAGATCAGAAAACAAAACTCCATAAGTCATAGCCCACCTTGCAACCAATTTTTCTCTCCAAATCTCACCTATTTTGAAGAGAAATTTTTTGTTTACTTCCAAGGAAGAATTCTGAATTATTTTCTTCTCTAATTCCTTTCCTTCCCCTTCCCCTTTCTTTAGATAAACATAATTTTAATCAAAGAGGGAAAAAAACAACCAAACAACAACAATAACAACAAATTAAAATTTTTTCTTCAAGTAAATAAAAAATAGGGTTATTAACTCAACCGAGCCAAACAACTTGTATTGGACTTAGTTGAGCTTGCAATTTTGTTTCTCAGTTCCCTGATAACAGCAAAAATTTATAATTTTGCATTCTTAAGCATTAATGTTTCAATTTTGAGTTCTAAATTAACAGACTTGTCTTAAAATAGTGAATAGAAGTTGTCCTCAAGCATCAAATGTCAAATGTCTTTGTATTTTCCCACACTTTCTTAGTAACATAACAAAATGTTCCAAAACAAAGCAGTGAGTTTGAGAAAAATACCTGATGGCGAGCTAAAAGAAGATGCTCAGCTTCAGTTTCAAGCTCAATTAAGCCCTCTTGGAATTGCTTCATAGTCTCATCCATTTTTAAATTCTAAAAAGAGAAAAACACACACATACAGAGAATAGACAACAAAAAATTAAAAAAATTAAAAGTAAAAAGAGAAACAAATAGACATAATTTTTATTAGGGTTTTTCAGTTTTACACAAAAAAGAAAAAGAAAAAAAAAATTGCAATTAGATGTAATTAGAACCTTGAATGCCTGATCATCAACCATAATAATTAATACATGCTTTGGTTTGGTGAAGCTAAAACTTGAGCTTAGGGCTTGTCAAAATATAGAGAGTAAAATAAATAACTTCTTGTATTTTATGTTGCACGGACACGCCTATTTTGGCCAAGTACCCGTGTCCAACACATTTTGGACACGGGTACTGGTAAGACACTTTCCAAATCTGTACCCAATGCGAACCAGAAATTTTTTTTTTTTTTTTAATTTTAAAAATCTGGGTACAGCCCGGACATGGCCGTGACACGGTTGCAACACGCCGGTACGTCCCAGACACGGCAGATCTTAAAAAAAAAAAAAAAAAAAAAAGCAAGAAAAGAAAAAAAAAAAAAAAAAGAAGCAAGATTTTGACAACTACAAACCACTCACCGTTGATCCTAGTTTGAGCATAACAATCAACTAAAAGCCCTAAAAGACATCTACCTCTCAGTTCTTCCTTCTCTTGCACCAAAGCCCCTCAGCGCCTCTCTTGGCTCTGTTCTTGCCTTGTCAATGCTGAGCAAGTCACTCCACCGTAGATCAGCGACAAATGAACCCCCGCTAGCGACCCTGAAGCTCCCTCTCTCCCCCTCCGTCATAGAACGAAGTTTCTCTCTCCTTCAGGTTTCAATTTCTCTCTCTCTCTCTTTCTTTCGATCTTTCTTTCTCAGTTCTTTTCTCTTCTTTTTTTGGTTGGGTTTTATCGTTTTTGCAATTTTGACATTGTTGTTTAGTAATTGACTATTTCTAATTTTATGGGTTTTTCTATATGGGTTTAGTAAATGAGGGCAAGGGATTTCTAGTAACGTTTGTATTTTTTGAAAATACGTGTGGATGAAAAAGTGTGTGAAAATATGTGTAATGTTGTTTAAACACTGAAAACTGTTATTTAAACAACGGTAACAAATGGCTCCTGACTAATTGTTTTATTGTTTAGTATTTGCTATTTGGACAAGACTTAGGTACAATACTTAGGTGTTGTTCCTTAGATTCTCCTTTTAAAATTCTGTCATGTGGATTTTTCTCATGGGATGGAAGTGAATTTTTTAATTAAGTAGCCACATGGTTGAATCTTAATATGAGAACCTAAGAAACAACACTTAAGATACTGTATCTAAGTTTTTTTCCTTGCTATTTTATGAGTGATATTGTACTTCTTTGCGGTTCTTAGTTAATTTAAATTCTAAAATAAATATAAATTATGTCTAATTTTTTTTTAAAAATATACCTAAATATAAATATTAATTAATTAAGTAATTATCATACCTTAGACGTGTCGTACCCTTGTTTTTCAAAAATTGCCGTACACCGTATCCATGTCGGTGTCCGTGCAACCTAGCTTGTATTATCAATGTGTAAATTACATCAAAGCACTCTTATATATACAAGTGGTAGCCTAAGAAAATATCACTAACAAACTAACTAATTCGGTAATTCCTAACTAATTAAAAAAATCACACGTGGAAAATATGGAAAATGTGTAGACTAAAATAAAATGTACAAAATACAAGGACAAATCCACAATACAATTTTTAATAGGCCCCCTCAAGAGTCAAGATGGAGTGTACACACATATGAACCTAGATGAAGAAGAAGAAATCCTGCATGGCTGAAGTAAAAGGCTCAATGTGAGCTCCAAGATGCCATGATCAAGTGCAACGCGAAGGTGCCAGTGAGAGGCGCCACTGATCACAGACAAAAGATGCCATAAAAGGTCAACAACAGAAACTAGAATGACAGCTGCAAAAACACCAACACTGGCTGGAGAACAATAGACCCAACAAAGTATTGCCGGCAAACACCAACACATCAATGGAGAACAACTAAACCGGAAACAAATCCGGAAGCAACGCAGAACTTGCTGCAGAAACCGGAAACAACACAGAACTTTCTACTAAAACCAGTAATGATGCAGAACTTTCTGCGTAAAGGTGAGCCCCACGGCTCCAAAAATATGATGAGCACCAGGGCTCCAAAACAGAGTAGAGTGCCTAGAGTACTAGACATAGATTGACAGAACCTTTCAAATGCAGTGAGGTAGCACACCATAAGTCTAAAATCTGGCATCAAATTCTTAGAAGAAATGCCAATACCAATGGCAACAGAAACCAATGAAACCCAGCTGCAAACTGAGTAAACCACCATAGCAAAAACAAAGTGCAACATCCACAGTTGCAGAAAGAGAAGTAAGCATCCCAACAACCAAGCAACTACCAGCCCCTGTGAACCTCACAACAGATGCAGTAAGTGCAGGAAAATGCACAGCGAAAAGATGAGAATCTCTTTCCAAATCTGTAGCACCATACCAATATGGAGGACAGCTTGATGTCACAATCTCATAAAACTGATCACAAGAGCCAAGCCAAAAGAATTGAAGCTCAGAACCATGTTGTGATCAAGACCCGCTATAGAAATGAGTTAAAAACCAAAGGGGCATGCTTCAAATCTCACGAAAAACAAACTCACATGCTTATCTCCACACTAGGACCTTCAAGCATCAATAACATGCTGGCCCAAAATCATAAATGTTCAGGTCATAGTTTGCTGAGAGGAGAAACAGCACCAAGCATTCTCTTTGGCAATTGATCAAAAGAATGATCTTCAAAATGGCTAACATCCAATCTCCAGGTGAATTTCGCAAGAATTAACAGAACCCACTAGGAAGGAAGTGGATATGAAAGAGAATTGTAAATGAAAGAAAGTAAGAATCAAAAACAAGGATTTTGGGTAAACAATCAGATCAAAAGATTGAAAGAAAAGGCTTTTCTTTTGGGAATAAAATCCTAAGTTCCATAATGGAATATGAAATCCTCTGTTTGCACCAAAACTTTGATGCTTAACAATGTAGCCAAGAAGCAGATTAAACAAAAGCTCACAAAAAATGATACCTTGAATGTGTATATAGGTCAGCAAGGTTTAAGAAAAATAAGAAGGAAGGGGTGGAAGACAAAGCAAAACCTGTTCTTTGAATGGTCAGAAAACTCACAGACCATAAATCTTCCACAATCAGCCCAACAATTGAAGAACTCCTCCAAGCCCTAGATCGAATATCAACCATTGGTTGAAGATGGAGAATATGATAATGGTCTAGTAGAGACTCAAATGAAGGAGATTCCACAATAAATGTACAAAAAATACAAAGACTATTATACAATACAATTTCTCATAGGGCTTTACCTTGCAATGCTGAGAACAGAGGAGAAGAGAGGAGACGAGACCTTTTGCTTTTGTTCCTTCATATCAATGAGCAAGGTAAAGTTTTCTCTCTAATCTTGTGTTTGGTTGCCACCAAGAAAGTGCAAGAAAAGATGGCGATTTCTTTTATTCATTTTTTTTTCCCTTTTAAATTCATTATTTTATATATATTTTTTAATTTTTATTCTAAAATGGACCTTTTCAATAGGAAGATCAAAATGAAATTTTTTGAAAACAAGTACCAAATTGAATGCATTAAAAACATAAAGACCAGAACGAAAAATACCCCCCCCCCCCCAAATATAGGAACTTAAAAGGTATCCGTATTTCTGCCTAATATTATATTATATATACTTCAATCAACCTTCATATTTAAGAGCTTGTTTATAAATACGTTATTATGTTTAAGCTTGGCTTGTTTCTAAATCAAACCTAAAGATAGGCTTGAACTTGTTTTACAAATCCATTTTTGAATGAAAATGCTTTATATTGAAATAAACAAAGCTTAAAAAGGATGAAACTTGTATGGATAAATGTATAATATCTCTAATTTGTTCTCTTGCTAAGGATAATTTATGAACAATTATATTCCCTAAAATTTCAGTTATTGTTAACAATTATATATAATGTAATAGTCGTTAACCTATGCGATGCATGGTATATTTAAATAAATATTAAAACTATCTAGTTTATTTGAAGGTACTATGACTTGAAAATGATAACAAAAAACTTAGGCTACGTGAACGCAAATCATAGTTAAATCCATTACTATAAAAGTGCTCTTACATTTGCTTTGATAATTACTAATAATTTTAGAATACAAAAGAATTACTACGCAACATCTATACTACTATTTAAGGGATTTCTCATTTTTGGATTTCTCATTTTTTAGTTCAAAAATGCCTTTACACTCCTATGTTTAAGTAAAGACAAAACTAAAAGACAATTTGGTAAAAATGCAACTCTAACTTCCACTAAAACATTGCCTAAAAAATAGGACAACTCTCCTGTTAATTTTCAAATTACTTTATCCACTTATAAATTAAATTGTCAAAATAAAAATTATATATATAAAATAAAAACACAAGAGTTTTTTTTTTTTTTTGCTAAAAATTAAGCCTCATCGCACGCACGAAGTGCATGTGATGAGGCTAGTAAACATATAACTGCTCTTAATATAGTGTCCTCTTAAAATTAAGCCTATAACATCTACCTCCAAAAGTTCTTATCGCTCCATTTGTTTCGATGTAAAATATTTTCCAATTTTACGGTGTTTGTTTTGTAGTAAAATATTTGATCAAAAGTAAAATATTTTCAGTTAACCAAATCAACCTAAGCAAATTTATGTAAAATATTTTACACTTAAAATTTTGGTAAAACATTTTACATTTGCTCACTCTCTCACACTCCGATACTTATCACTCCTTCACTCCCACAGTTACTTTCATGCTCAAACTCTCCCTCTCAGATTTCTCTTCAAAAACCCAGCCACCACTGTTCCCCTCTCCCACCAATCACCGGCTCCATGGTCTGAGGCACCACTGGCAAGTACGAGGCACCGCTGTGTCTTAGCATTTTGCGCTTTAGCTGATTCTGGTGACATTCAATATGCCCGTGTGCTTTTTTCTCAGATTGAAACACCCAATACTTATATGTGGAACACTATGATCAGGGGCTATTGTAAAGCCAAAATTTCCACCATGGGGTTTTCATTTTTTCGTCAAATGGCTCAAGAATGCGTCGAAATGGACTGCCGGAGCTTCGTTTTTGGGCTCAAGGCGTGCAAGCAATTTTGTGCAGCTTGAGAGGGGGTATTGGTTCATTGCTGGGTTTGGAAGATGGGTTTTGAATCTTTTGATTCGGATTTGGTAGTGCAAAATGGGTTGGTCCATTTTTATGCTGAACGTGGGTGTTTGGATTTGTGCGTGAAGTGTTTGATCAAAGTTTCGTGAGAGATGTGGTTACTTGGACCTCAATGTTTGATGGATATGTGGTGCATAATTGTTTGAAGTAGGCATTGGACTTGTTTAATTTGATGCTAGTGAGTGATGTTGAGCCAGATGGGGTTACCATGATGGTTGTATTATTATGGAGCAACAGTCAGTGATTTATCATCTCAGCTTGGTGTAGAAAATAAAACCAATTTTGGGATTTTTGAGCATCTTATTGTATGTGGGATGGTGGATGAACGTATACTTATTCTTGTGTTACACAGTAAAGTACTT
This sequence comes from Quercus robur, assembly GCF_932294415.1. Taxonomy (NCBI): domain Eukaryota; kingdom Viridiplantae; phylum Streptophyta; class Magnoliopsida; order Fagales; family Fagaceae; genus Quercus; species Quercus robur. The sequence continues at coordinate 56,987,231 of NC_065537.1, forward strand.
GCCCAACTTTCTGAAGACAATCTAATTTCATATTGCTAATTTCCAGTGTTTTGAATAAGAAACTAACTTTAGCTTCACTTTAGAAAGTAAATGAATTTGTTTGTTGTAAAGTGAGCAAAAACTTTTATAGATCTTGGCAGAAAGTTTGTTCAAAATTAAGTAAAAAACAATATTTCTTACTAGCTCTAGTGATCCCTCATCCGTCTCTATGTATTTTTTGGAAGTTAATAAAAAAATGTTTTAATTTATTATTATTATTATTTTTTTTTTTTCATTTTACTTTGTGCCAACCATTGGAAAATATTTTACACAGTATTGTCATGTACACTATCAAACACTATAAAATGAAAATATTTTCCTACAAATATTTTACATGTAAATAATTTACCTTTGCAAATATTTTATATCGAAACAAACAGATCATATATGTAGGCACTTTGAACAATCCTTTTTATATGAGATTAGTGAAAAAGGTTAAAATCATCATTATGTGCAAGGATACAGTGGTAATGATATAGAAGATAGATGGAAAATTCTTCAAAATAGTTAATGAATGTAGGCCCAATAGTGTAAATCTAGAAGACATTATGTCCTCATGCTGCAATAAGCAAATTAAGATTATGATAATTGGTGAATGGCAAATGAATGTGGTGGAACTCGGGAAACTAATTTATAGGTCGAAAGTTTCAACTCTCATCTTCAAATAAGAGGCCATATTTAATTTGAAAATTGCATAAGAAATTTTAGAGCAAACCTTATTTTGGGTTCTTGAAACTGTTGGACCTTATTCTCAGAACTTTTATTTCTTACCCAACACCGCTAGTTTGATCCCAGAGAAGAAAACCTGTACCCCATTTAAGATAGAAAATTGTAAGTTTAAAAAAGTTAAATGGAAAAACAAAGTGAAAATGAAATAAATGGAAGAAGAACATGTTATTATGCCTACACTTTCATATAAATCACCAATCCAAGTTGAAGCTTAATCCTTTTTTTTTTTTTTTTGACAGGTAATAAAAACTTTATTGATAAGAAAAGTACAATGAGTTTACGATAGTAAACTCACAGCAAAAAAGCGGATACAAATAGATCAAAGGGAAAAGCTAACAGAATTAATGAAATCAAGCAAAGAAGTACAACGCGTAAAACCCCAAATACGAGACCACTCAAACGAAGTCCTAGTTAGTAAAGGCTTCAAAAGGTCCACAGTTCTTTTAGTGCCTCAAATGTTCGGGCATTGTGTTCCTTCCAAGTTAACCACATAAGACATGCCGGTACCATATTCCAAACATTGGAAGAATGAATGCCCAACCAATTCCACCATGTAGAAAGTAGAGAGACTATTGTCTTTGGCATCACCCTTTGAACCCCAAACAAGTAGAAGACTTAACTCCACAAGGTATGGACAAACTTGCAATGTAGTAATAAATGATTCACGATTTCCTCCTCACACCGACATAGGCAACACCAATTAACAAGAGGCAAGTTCTTCTTAACAAAGTTATCTATTGTGAGAATCCCACCACTAGTAGCTGTCCATAAGAAAAAAGACATCCTTCTAGGAACCTTAACACTTCAAATGCATTGCCAAGGGAAAAAAACCGATAGAGCTTTCAATAATGATTTATAAAAAGAACGCATATCAAAGACACCACTATGATTCAATTGCCAAACCATGGTATCATCACCCCCCATAGGTATTTTGGATGAGATATAAAGAAAGCATAAAACCTTGCGGTCTCCCAATCTTGAAACTCACAGCAAAAGAGTAAGTTCCAGCTTCTATCACCCCCATCAAGTGCAATGTCAACCATATCAGAAATCCTAGCTTCTTTATCCACAGCACAAGCAAACAATTCCGGATATAATTCTTTCAAAGGAGTAGGACTACTCCAAGGATCATGCCAGAACCAAATACGAAAACCCTTTCCCGCCGCATGCAACACATGACCAAAGAAACTCTCTGCCCCCTTCCTAATGTTCTTCCACATCCCACAACCATGTGTTCCTCTAACAGCTCTAGTGCACTAGCCACCACTACCTTCCCCATATTTGGAGGCTATGACTTGACGCCATAAGTGTGTGGCCTCCTTCCCAAAGGGCCAAAGCCACTTCCCTAGTAAAGCTTGGTTAAACAACCCAATCATCCGGATCCCCAAACCACCTGCCTCCACCGGCCACACAACCTTTTTCCAAGCAACAAGTGAATATTTAAATACATCAGTAGATCTCCCCCATAGGAAATTCCTCTAGATCCTCTCTAATCTATTCGCCACATGTTGTGGAATAGTAAACAAAGATAAATAATAAGTGGGAAGGCTTGATAAAGTACTCTTCAATAAAGTAAGCTTACCCCCTTTTGACAAATATAACCGCTTTCAACCTGAGAGCTTTTTCTGCCTCCTTTCTATAATAGGGTTCTAAATTGAAGAATCCTTAAAATGAGCCCCCAAAGGCATACCCAAGTAAGTCATGGGCAAACGGCCAACCTTACAACATAAAATGCGGGCCAAAGCATCCAAATTCCCAACCTCACCAACTGGCACAATCTCACTCTTACCAACATTTACTTTCAAGCCTGTGATAGCTTCAAAGAAGATCAAAACCATACGAATATATAATAATTGTTCCCTGGAATATATAATAATTGTTCCCTGGAAGCATCACAAAAAAGAATAGTATCATCAGCAAATAAAAGATGAGAAATGTGCAAACCTCCTCCTCCAACAATCGGGCTTGCTTGGAAACCACTAAGAAAGCCTCCATCTTCTGTCTTCTTCAACAACCTACTCAACGCCTCCATCACCAACAAGAACAAGAGTGGAGACAAGGGATCCCCTTGACGAAGACCACGAGAACTACCAAAGAAACCAACTAAAGACCCATTGATAAGCACTGAAAAGCAAACTGTAGAATACACGCCTTCATCCATCTCCCCCACTTCTCCCCAAAACCAATCCTCTCCATAAGATAAAACAAGGCACTTCAGTTCACATGATCATAAGCCTTCTCAATATCCAATTTAACAATTACACCCGGATTTCCACTCTTCAATCTACTGTCCAGACATTCGTTTGCAATAAGAACGGAATCAAGAATTTGTCTTCCCCCAACAAAGGAGTTTTGGGAGTTGAAAATCAGTTTATCTAAAACCAATCAAAGTCTATGTGCCAACACCTTTGACAAAAGCTTATACAAGCTACCCACAAGGCTGATAGGGCAGAAGTCTCTAATATTAACTGCATTAGTCTTCTTAGCTATCAAACACAAAAAGGTGGCATTGAGAGATTTCTCAAATATACATTCTTTGTGGAAGCCTGAAAAGAAAGCCAAAATATCCCTCTCAAGCACACACCAACATTTTTGGAAGAAGGCCATGGTAAAGCCATCAGGGCTAGGAGCCTTATCACCCTTAGCTTCCCGAAGAGCCGCAATGATCTCCTCCTCCTCACTCCCTTTCTAGGGAAAGCCAATCAGTTTCATCCAAATTTGCAAACACGAGGCCTCCAAGATTCCGACTCTTAATATAAAGACTCATAAAAACCCACCACTTGATCTTGAATCTCTGACACCACCTCATACAAAATACCATCAACCTCTAAACCCCTCATAGTATTAGCTCATCTATGAGAATTAGCAAGCCTATAATAACCAGGAAGATGATATAATAACCACTACTTCTAGGATGCACGGATACTTAGTTTTGGGTGTCGTACCTATGTCCTATCTACCATATCATGTTATAATTTTTCAAAAATTGCTTGTGTCGTCGTATCGTACCCCTACCCGTGTTCATGTCCGTGTCCATGTCAGTGAATCCTAGCTTGCTTGGGCTAAAAAAAAGAAAATAAAAACATTTCTTAAAGCATTTTAAGTTCCAAAAGTGGTGTTTCCCCAATAGCCCAACACTATCATTACATCCCACAACCTGTTAATCATCTACTGTTACAATAGTCCTTCCTAGGCAAACTTCCTCCTCACCTACTAAATAGGCTTTCAAAAGAGAAACACCTCATATTCCCATCATTCAAATGGCTATCTGCAGATAGAAGTTGAACCCAATGCAAGAACTTTATCCAACCTATTTAAATTATCCATAAAATTCAACTCAAACATTTCATCAAGCATGTGGAGTGCACTTTAAAGAACAGATAAATAACACCAAGAAAGTAAATTATCTTCTCAGCTAATGGCACAACAATGAGGAAGATCATAGTATCATACCCAAGAATTGATATAGCAAAGCTATATAGTACATTGTTTTGTTAAATCTCTCTCTAAAAAGCAAAACCCACAAAGTAATCCACAATTGCAAACCAAATTAATAGTGCATAGTATCACTAATCAAGAAAAAAAATTAAACATGCATATTGGAAAAAAGAATTACAAAAACCCAGATGAAAAAAAAAAAAAAAAAGTACCAAGCAAAGAACAGAGAGAGCGAGAAAGAGAGAGAGGGGGGGGGGGGGGAAGGGTTGGGTTTTTGTTACCGACTGAAATTCGCAATAAACATCTAGACTCAAATGTCTAAGATATACACAGTTACACAAAAAAGTTCAAGCAAAAAATATTTATATATATTTTACATATTATTAAATTAATAAGTATTGCAGTTTCAAAAAATAATAATAATAATAATAAGTATTGCTAAATAAAATATCAAAAATAATAAAATTCATAAATAAAATAAAAAAAACAGCAAAAGGCCAAGAGTCGAACATAATTTAATAATATTTTTTAAACAAGGGTCACAACATTCTACAGGAAAATCAAAAGATTCCACCAGCAAATTCCTCAAAACTTTCAGGTGATTCATGGTTATGATGTTTTTACAACATAAAACTGCATAGGCAATAAATTCTTTGAAAGTTTTAATCAAGAGAATTGTACTTCAGTTTACGAGGTTAAAAGAAGTACAATGCATGTATTAAAAGATTGGTTATGAGTTTAAAAGATTCCGTGAACAAAAAATGCATGTTTTTAAAACTATTACTGCCAACACTAACAGAGAACAATCACCTGAGAGTATAGCTCTCCCAGACATTCTATCAAACACCTGTTAGGAATCTCAAACAGCTATAGTAACCAACCCCAACTTTCAAAACAAAAATAAAATTCCCACAAAAACACAAATGTTTCAATCATATAGCAATATGCAACAATACCCACAAAAAGACAATTTGATTTTTGAGGTTATACCATCCTCCTTTCCTCTCATCCTAATAATTCCAATTCTCCAACACTACCAACCACGAACGGCTAAATAAAAAAACAAACCTCAGGAAAAACCCAAAACCTAAATCATAATGTCCAAAATTTTAAAACAGAAAATAATTACCAGCAGCAATCTGACGGTGGCGGAATGGATGCCTGACAGTGGTGGTGGCTCTCTGCCTTACGGACTTGCTTCTCAGATACAAATTAGAGAAAAACAGCGGTGCCGCTGTCACTCTCGCCTTCAACGGACCGCGGGGAAGAGAGGCTTGGATGGTATTGAGATTGAAGAGGCGCTGCTTAAGAGGTTGCGTTAAAAATTTTGGATTGCTTCTAGCTTCCTCGACGACACCGGCGACATCTGAGTTTTGGGTTTTTGGGTTTTGATTTTGGGGAAGGAGAGGGTTTTGATTTTCAGGAAGAAGATGGTTGCATAAGAGAATCTGAAAAGAGAGCGGAAGACATCGGTTATTATTGGGAGAGAAAAAGGGTATATTTTTAGCTGAAATTTTTGGGTTAAAAATAATTATTTTCTGTACTATTATTTTAAGTTCCTTTGGAGTGTTTGGTGAGAATTTCTAAACAATAATTTTTAGTTTTTAAATAACATTTATGTATTTTCACATTTTTTATCTATATGTATTTTCACAAAAGTTTTAAAATAATAATTTTCAATTTTTAAACACATATACCAAATGGGCCCTTTATTTCTGATTTTTTCTTTTCAAAAATATCCATGCACTCTTATATCTAAGTAGAAATAAAACTAGCCAAAGACTTTATAGTTGAATTAACACCTCCCCATATACAAAATGCTTGGGGTTTAGAAGGGAAAAAGGTTTGAGCTGCAGGGTTAGTAGCATATTGTAATTATTTCTCAAAAAAAAAAGTAGAAACAAAACTAAAAGACAATCTAATAAAAATATAACTCTAATTTCCACTTAAACATAACCTAAAAAATAGATTCAATTGATTTTTAAATTATTTTATCTACTTATTAATTAAAAATTTTAAATAAAAATTATATATAAAAAATAAAAACATGTTATTTTTGGTACAAAATAGGACCATTAAGACTCACTCATGACACTCATCATAGCTTTTGAGTAGAGTTGTGGCGTGTTTTTGTATTAAAACTCATTTCCTTCTCCCTTGTGTGTGTCTGTTTGTTTCTCAAAAAAAAAAAAAAAAAAAAAAAAAAAAAACATGACACTTTTAGGTGTATTAATAGTTCTAAATGCGTAATATTAATGAAAGAATGTCTAAACCTCAAATTGGAATGAATGAAAAATTATGATACTAAAAATAAAATAAAATAACTCATTGCACGCATGAAGCACATGTGATGAGGCTAGTTTTTTAATAAATGTGGGATATATATACACACACGAACATACATACTAGCATTATGCCTGTGCGGTGCACGGCTTAATTCAAATTCAAATGTAAATAGTTTTCTTTTTTATTAATTTACTTAAAATTAGATAATAGAATAGATAATAAAAATAAATAAATATTTTACTTTTAAGTTGTAGGTACTCAAGAATTTTTGTCTTATTCTTTTGTCCCACATTGAAAAGATAGCTTTCCTCTTTCTACTTTATAAGGGATGAACCAATGAGACAGAGTACCACTAGTTTGGTCATTGGTTCAGAGTACAAGTACTTTGTCTCATTGGTTCATTCCTTATAAGGTAGAAAGGGAAAGACCATCTTTCCAATGTGGGACAAGCAAAAATTGCCCATGTAAAACATGAGTTTCCTTGAAGCAAAAAATGCCCCCACATAAGTTATATATTTAACCAAACTAGTGGTACTCTGTCTCATTGGTTCATCCCTTATAAGGTAGAAAGGGGAAAACCATCTTTCCAATGTGGGACAAGCAAAAATTGCCCATGTAAAACATGAGTTTCCTTGAAGCAAAAGATGCTCCCACATAAGTTATATAATAAATTCATATGGTATAAAACTAAGGTATTATGAAATACATACATATATATATATATATATATATATATATAAGTAATAACTTATTAAAAGAGTGCAATAAATATGTTTGTTTTCAGAATTCATAAGATGATTTATTATTTTTTTTGTATATTAGTTTTTTTTTGTTTTACTTTATCCTTTTTTTGACCTTATCTAAATTATATATTTTTTTAATTAAGTTTATGTTAATGTTAATACATGTTAGCTATCATTTGATACTTTATCCACACAAAAAACAACAATTAAAGTTTAAATTAGGCTAAAAGTAAAATTGTTACTTTATAAAAAAAAAAAAAAAAAATTGATACAATTCTTATGGTTACTTTATCCAAATAAGTCAATAAGAACAAACAGAATTAGAAATATATATATTAGTTTTTTTTTTGGTTACTTTATTTATTTATTTATTTATTTTACGTTATCTAAATTAGATTTTTTAAATTAAGTTTACATTAATATTAATACATATTAGCTATCATTTGATACTCATCCACGCAAAAAAAAAAACAACAATTTTTTTTTTATGAGAAACCAAACCCAAGGCTTGGGAAGAAACTGCATAACCAATTAGTGAACATCAAAACCAATTAACTGGGCAATATCCTCAGGCAAAACATCCAACCAAACCTGAGGCCTACCCTAGAAGGTCCTTTGCTTTTTTAGCTAAAGCATCTGCTACCATATTACAAGAGCGATGCACATGCATAACATCCGAAGTTTGAAAACCTGACAGTAAACCACAAATATCCTCGACGATATTAACATATGAAGACAACGCTGCATTCCCTTGCAAGATAGTGTTAATTACCAAAGCCGAGTCTCCTTCAAAAAATGACTCTGTGAAGTCCCAATTCAGCAGCAAACAGAACTGCCCTATGACATGCATGCTAGAGCTTCCAAATCAGCTACCGAGGTGGATAGAGGAATAGGCATAGCAACAACTCTGACTGCCTCACCACACCAGTTCCGAGCAATAATTCCAATCCCAATTGTGTTCGTCGCCTTGAAGACTGCTGCATCTGGAGGCCGCTGATGAGGAAGAATAGCAGTTCGAGCTTCCTTTGGATTTTCTTCTTGAGCTGCCAGAAATTCCTACAATATGTTGCCCGCCAAGGAGTAGATGTGGGACAGAGGTTGAACAGCACGCCCAAAGTGGAGGGAATTCCGTCTATTCCACAAACTCCAAGCAGAAATTGCAAAAAATTCCTTTCGAAAATCATCTTGAACCTGCAGAAAATGGTTAAGTAAATCACATAAATTTAAAGACCGCATGCAAGACATCCTTAGGTGCACCATTGCATAGCTCACGAGTGTCAGAGGTAGTAATTTGTCTTCGGAATAGATTACTTTTTGTAGGCAAGGCATTACTACAGGCCCTCCAAATGAAATGTTTAATCTTGTTGGGTACACGTAACTGCCATACCCCCTTCCAAAAGTGTTTTTGAGCAACCCCTGAAGAACTTCCTGCATTGTTAACTGAGGCCGAAGCAACCAAAAGCTTATAAGCTCTGCTGGTTGAAAATTCACTTGATGGAGTATGAGCCCAAACCACTCGATCAAGGGGTTTCCTCAAGCTAAGAGGAATTCCCAGAATCATAGATGCTTCATGGGGGAGGAACATCTGCTTAACTCTCTCTGTTTTCCATGTAATCAAATCCGATTGATCAATTCACTCACCTTAGTCTTGGGCAAAACAGAGGGTAAGGGAGAAATAATAGCACTGCTAGTTCCCATAGGGAGCCATCTGTCCTCCTTTATTTGGATCAATTGTCCATCACCCACTCGCCAAACCATTCCTCTTCGGATAACATCTCTAGTACTAATTATGCTCTCCCAAGCATAAGACCCAATGAATGAATCTTTTGCCACAAGAATAGAGCAGTTGGGGAAAAATCTCACCTTAAAAACTCTATAGCTCAATGAATCCAGATTATTGACCATTCTCTAAACTTGTTTAGCTAAAAGGGCTTCATTGAATTTTTCAATTTCTTTAAAACCCAACTTGCCCACTTCTTTAGCCTCACAAAGCCTCTCCCATTTGACTCAATGCACTTTCCTCGAGTCTCCATTATACCCCCACCAAAACTTGCGGATCAACACTTCCAATTCTTTAATTAGACCTTTGGGAAGTTTAAAACGGCTCATGGTGTACGACAAAATGGCTTGGATGACAGATTTGATAAGGACTTCCCTACCCACTTGAGAAAGTAAATTCTCTTTCCATCCTTGCAACTTCTTTCACACCCTCTCCTACAAATAGATGAAGCTTTATTTCTTACCTCTACCCACCAAAGTTGGTAACCCCAAGTATTTTTCATACTAATGAATTGTTGGGACACCTAGTAGCTGTTGGATTCGGGATTGGAGTGGTTGAGATGTATTTAAGCTAAAGAAAATATTGGTCTTTTCCCTATTTATTTTTTGGCTTGAACCTCTCTTATAGATGGCCAAAATCTCTAGGATCTTTTGACATTCTGCTTCTGTTGCAAGACAGAACAATACACTATCATCTGTAAAAAATAGATGGGAAATCCACGGACCATTTCTACAAATAGCAACCCCACTAATCTCCCCATTCACCCCAACTTGTTGCAATAAACTTTGTAAACCCATTGCATACATCATAAACAAGTATGGAGATAATGGATCACCTTGACGAAGACCCCTAGATGTCCTAATGTTACCTACTGGTTGACCATTAAGCAAAATAGAGTAAGACATAGATCTCAAACATGACATAATAAGCCTTACCATTCTCTCCTCAAGCCCAAGATGGGTCATTATTCTCTCCAGAAATTCCCATTCAACCCAATCATACACTTTACTTATTTTCAATTTAAGAGCCATATACCCCATCATTCCTTATGTCTTCTTTTTGAGGTAGTGGAGAGTTTCAAATGCCACCAGGATGTTATCAATAGTAAGTCTTCCCGAAAGGAAAGCGCTTTGTGAATCTAGAATAGATTTGGTCAAAACTTTTTCAATCAATTACCTATCACTTTCGCAATTAATTTATAAATCACATTACACAAACTGATAGGCCTAAAATCTGAAACTTTCTTTGGATTTTTAATTTTTGGAATGAGAGAGATAAAAGTGGTGTTAATGGATTTCGAAACAATACCTGAGTTTAAAGCCCAAAGAACCACTGCAGTGACATCCTCTCCCACTATATGCCAGAATGATTTATAAAAATCTTGTGACATACTATCAGGCCCTGGTGCTGTGAGCTGAGCCATTTGACTAAGGGCTTGTTGGACCTCAATAGCTAGGAAATCTCCACCCATGTTAGGATTAAGATCATCAACCACAGTATGTTGGATGCCACCTAAGAAAGTGCCGAAACTTGATGGATTGGAACTAGTGAATATATCTTGAAAATACCTCTCCACCATATAGCTCATTTCTGTCTCATTCTCCACCCAAGAACCGGCTTCATCCTCTAGACCCAAAATCAGATTCTGACGATTCCTTTGATTAGCTCTGCAGTGAAAGTACTTAGTATTTTTATCTACTGCTATGAGCCAAGAATTTCTAGACCTCTGCTTCCACATACACTCTTCTTTAGATTGCAACTTTCGGACTTCCTCCCTTAAATGGTGAACCTGAGCTAGATCTGTTAAGTACCCACCACCTTCCTCGGCTGACTTCAACTCTGCAAATTTTTTCTTAAGTGTATTACTGACATGGCCAAATGAGTGCTTATTCCAAGTTTTAAGATTTTTCTGACATGCAAAAATCTTCCTATTAAACTCCCAAGCCATCCCTGATTGTTGCCCCTCACCCCATAACTCGCGTATCACCTCCTTATAAGAATTATCTTTAACCACATTGCCTCAAACTGGAAGGGTTGCCCTTTTTTATAAAATCGTTTGAATTCAGAATCTTCACAAAGAAGCAATGGCTTGTGATCGGAGTGGAAGACATCCAAGTGATGAATATGAGCAGCAGGGAATCTTAACATCTAGTCAACTGAAGATACACCTCTATCCAAACGAATCCACACATTCTGATCACCGGGTCATCTATTATACCGTGTAAATGGAAAGCCATTGAACCCCATGTCCATCAATTTGCAATAATCTAAAGCCTCCCTAAACCCTTGCATTTGTCTCTTTGGTCTTGCCAACCACCCTTGTTTCTCATTTGCAAACAAAATGTCGTTAAAATCACCAATACACACCCAAGGATGATTGAACCGAGGACTTAAAGTTCTGAGAAGCTACTAGGACTTTTCCCGACTGGCGGTTTCAGGGTCCCCATAAAAACCTGTAAACCGCCAAGCGTCATCAACTCCATGGTCAATAATAACATCAATATGGTCATCAGAATAAGACTGTACATCCATACTCATATCTGATGGCCAGAGCAAAGCTAGGCCTCCCCTTAAATTATGGCATGGAACAACAAAAAGATTAGAAAATTGTGTCTTCCTCCCCACTCTTTCCAAGACAACCTTTTCAACCTTAGTTTCCATCAATAAAACCAACTTGGGATCTTTGTTATGAATTAACGCAATGAGTTCAACCTCTGTCTGTGGGTTCCCAAGCCCATGACAGTTCTAGCTAAGGCAACTCATAAGGATCGGTGGTGTTGGACCCCAGCAACCACCTAAAATTTTTCTCTATCATACGAGCTACAAAATTCTAAACAATGTTTTTTACCTCTTAGTTGATCAATCATCTCAATAATAGGGCGCCTGTCAACGGACATAAGGGTCGCATTCATGGAAGGCTGCCCAGTAGCTTGGGCACATTTCTTCCATTTTTTGGTGGAACTAGCAGAGGCCACGGGGACAATGAAAGAAATCAGATTAGAGCAGTCCTGCAATGGAATAGAACTATACTTCAGAGCATCTAAGTCTATCAGTTTGGAATTAAATAAACCTAAATCAACTATACTATTGTCTTGCACCTTATCACTGATTGAAAGCCCATCCACTACCTCCTCTAGTCGAACAGAATGATACACCATCTTCCTGCTGGTATTCAGATTCCTAACAAAATCTGTTGTGGCATCATGGGACACTTGCAGATCACCACAAGGTGAGGTTGGTATGGAAGCCGCAAAATCACTTATTGAGTTTTCTGCATCCATTGCAGAATCATTATCCTTTTTAGATTCATCTCTGTTTGAACCCAAACCACTGTTACAAGATTGTGTGTTTTGCGACCCCTTGTAATTCTTATTTTTCTGCCACCATAGAGCCTATGTGCATGAAGCCCCTGAAATCACAGCCACTGTCTTCCGAGTATATTGTGTTGGATTTGCCTGCAGCCACTCCCCATACTGCTGGTCATCTTTTTGCAAATTCTCCTAACCCCAAAGCCATTTTTGCAGTCCCGTTCACCATGAGTAAGGCGACCACACCAATAACAAAAACTAGGTAAGCATTCATACTTAATACCTACCCACCCCAGTTGTCTCCCTTCTGACTTGAGCTTGGAGAAACATGGTAGGGGTTTTGATATATCTAAGGTAACTCTGACTCTAAAAAACTCACCCCTAACACCGTCGTCCTTCGGATCAGCAACCTTCACCACCACACCGATCGACTTCCCAATCAACTCCCCCGTTTCGCACATTAAACTCTTCTCGAGTACATTATGAAGTTGCACCCAAAAAGTAGCATGAGAATAATTCAGATAAGGAACCGACTCCACATCCTCAACTCGTTGGAATGCCACTAGGTTTTTATCATAAGACCAAGGTTCAAACTTAAGCACGCGTTCAAGATTCAGGACGTCCTCAAATTCAAACAACAAAATATTTTCCCCCACATCTCTAAACTTTAATTCACCGATAGGCTCCCATAGTTTGAAAGTTCACGCAATAGCATCCACGTTCACCACCCTCTTTATAAAGAATCTACCAGCAAGCCTATAAATCACGTCAGCCTCTTGTTGTGGAACTTCCGCCCTTCCTTACTCTTCTTTAGTGAGAGAGAACCAAGACCATAGATCATCCAAACCAGCCATGAGAGGATGCAAAACACCAACAAATGAAAGCAGAAAACCAACAAACTACACCACAGCAAACACCATTGTCCTATCAGACTGAACTAGAGGCTAAAGGGAACAAAACCTAGACTAGGCAAGGGACACAATTCTACAGGCGGTTGGGAAAGGCGTAACCCTAACCCTAGCAACAAGAGAAACTTTTAGTCGGGGGGACAAAACAACAATTAACGTTTAAATTAGGCTAAAAGTAAAATTGTTACTTTATTAAAAAAATTGATACAATACTTATTGTTACTTTATCCAAATAAGTCAATAAGAACAAATAGAATTAGAGTCTTACTTAAACTTAAACTTGTTTGTTAAATGGATTAGATGAAGAATTTGGATTGTAATTAAATTAAAATCAAATAAGAATTAGATGGATTAGATGAAGAATTTGAATTGTAATCAAACTAAAAAAATTTATCAACTTAGAAATTATAGGAGAAGAAAAATTATATATATTTAAAAAAAAAACTAAAAATCTAAAAAAATTTCTGCAATTAAAGATGTATTAGAACGTGTAGTGTAGTATTTAAGAAAAATAAGAAAGTTGTTGCTTTTTTTATAATACACTACACGTAAAAAATAAGAATTAGATGAAGAATTTGGATTATAATCAAATTAAGATTTTTATCAACTTAGAGATTATAGAAGTATAAAAATTATATATATATATATATATATATATTTTTTTTTTAATTTAAAAATGTTAAAAAAAAAACTGCAATTTAGTGAAGTCACGTGGCGCAACCACAACATCTAAGTCCAACTTTTATGATATAGTATATGATATATATAAATAACATAATTTAATTAAAATATTCCTCTTATACTAAAAATTAATTGGTGTTTGAGCTTGTTAATAAAGAGTCAAAATCTTCTATTCAGCTTTTTCTGCTTCATTTTATACTTTACAAATAAAAACTTGACACATGTCCACTTATTTAATTAAATTCCAAATTTTTGCTTTTCTCTTTTAAGATACCTAAAATAAATAATAAATAAAAAGTCCAACACATTCTCACCACCATTGGTCACCAATGGCAGAGCTCGCTGGTGCCATCAATGTTGCTAGTCTAGGCCGCCAGCACCTCTATTTTTAAAAAATTGCCTTTCTGCTTAGCAAACCCAAATATTAAATCCTATTTTTTTTTTATAGAAGAGCCACCTCTGTGTTCAGCAAACGCCAACCAAAAAAAAAAAAAAAAAAATTATTTGTAATTATTTTGTAGCTTTCCTCTTCAATTATCAAGGCACCGAAAATTATCCTTTTTCCTTCTTATATTTTGAATCACAAAATAGAGAGGGGTTAACGGCAATCTAGGGATGTGTTGGTTTTTTTTATTTATTATTTATTTTAGGTATCTAAAATAAGAAAAAAAGAATTTAATTAAATATATGTATGTGTCAAGTTTTTATTTGTGAATATAGAGTGGAGCAGGAAAAGTAAAATAGAAGATTTGAACTCGATAATAAAGTGCATATCATGCAACAAACATCATATATGTGTGTGTGACTCTTCTAAAACTTAAAACATAGAAGCTGATTAATAGTTAATATAATATTTAAGAAAAAAAATTAGCTTCATACATGTTTGGAGTCTTAAGCGTCAACCTCCACTAGACTTCAACTCCCATTGGAAATATGATGTGTTGCTCATGTGCATTATGACGGATTGGAGCCAAACTTTGTCCAATATTTAACTATTTAATATAATCATCTACCAATGGCAATGAAGTACATCTGTTCCATGTTATATGATTTACTGTTTTTATACTAAGGACCTTGGAACTGATTAGAAAATGAATGAAAACATATGATTAGTGACAAAATTAATTATTGGGAAGGTGCTTGGTGAAGTCATCTTCAAGTTATATTTTATATTGTTTTTATATTAAGGACCTTGGAAGCAATTGATATAAACTTTGTTGATACCCAAAAAATTAAAGGAACAGATCTAGCCTAAGGAAATAGACCATGGGCCTTGCATGGCTATGAAAGACTCATGGCTCATGGAAATGCTCTTACAAAAGAGGCAAGGGAACTAAGTAAAATGGGGCCAAAGCCTAACAATGAAAGAAAGAAGAGAAAGAGCCTTGAAAACAAGGTGCAAACAACCCTATAGAGGGGTGCAAGTGAAGAGATCCTTGATGAAGATAAGTTGGGATCGATTGTCCACAAGAAAACTGCTTCAGTTTTGTGCTTGACAACAGTCAAGAATGAAGATAAGTTGGAGTTCAGCAAGATCTTAGAGGCTATCAAGGCCAACTTCAACGACAAGTACGACGAGTACAGGATTTGTACTACACTATAATATATTATTGATGTAGCCCTTTAGGGTTTCTTCCGTGGATGTAGGCTGTTAGGCTGAACCACGTAACTCTCGTGTATTATTGTGTTCTATACTTTATAATTTTGCTTCCGCGTCCATACTAGGATTGATATACCATGTTGAATATGCTAATATAGATGCGAAAGTGAAAGCATAAAGTATAGAACACAGTAACACACGGGAGTTACGTGGTTCAGCCTAACGGCCTACATCCACGGAGGAAACCCTAAAGGGCTACATCAATAATATATTAAAGTGTAGTACAAATCCTGTGTTACAATGAATCATAACATGTGTATATATAATAGACTAAACTCTAGACTAATAGACTTCTAGTACAAGTAGGAGACTTGGCTTGCACACAAAGTAGAATTAGGCTTGGGCCTATACTAATGAGCTAATATATCTTTAACACCCCCTCTCAAACTCAAGATGGAAGTTTGATGAAATCTTGAGATTTGATAAGGTTGAGAAGATCCCTTGAATGAAGTTTGGCTCTGTGACGGTAGTTTGAGGAAGGCAATGGTCTTGCAGTGTTGATGCGACTTCTAACAGTGGCTTGACTATACCGGAGAGTTTTGACGGCAGTAGTAAGAAGCCAAAGAAGATGAACGCAGCAAAGAAAAACACCGAGGAAGACAAAGATTACTCTTAAATATACCGTAAGGACAGAAAACCATGGCCACAAGAAGGTGGCTCTGATACCATGTTAAATATTAGGATTGATACACAATGTTGAATATGCTAATATAGATGCGAAAGCGAAAGCATAAAGTATAGAACACAGTAACACACAGGAGTTACTTGGTTCAGTCTAACGGCCTACATCCACGGAGGAAACCCTAAAGGGCTACATCAATAATATATTAAAGTGTAGTACAAATCCTGTGTTACAATGAATCATAACATGTGTATATATAGTAGACTAAACCCTAGACTAATAGACTTCTAGTACAAGTAGGAGACTTGGCTTGCACACAAAGTAGAATTAGACTTGAACCTATACTAATGAGCTAATATATCTTTAACACTTGAAATGAGACTTGCCCAGTAAATAAGGGAGCCCAAAAAGGGTTCACTAGGGAAGGGGCCATGAAAGGCCAAGTCCCCAAAATGAAAATGATTGAAAATGACAAATGATCCCACCAAACCTTGGGACTTGGGGTGAAAACCAACCAGACCATAAGGGAGAAATTTGAAAGACCTTGGCCAAAAGGAGAATGGCGAAGAAAGAAAGATGCTTGGGTGCTTTATAAGCTCACCCATCTCAAAGGGGCATCTTCACCACTTCCAGGAAAGAAACTCAATATGAGAAGTCACCATCAACCCAAAGGAACCTTTAAAATGTCTCTCTCCCAATCTTTAGCAGAAACCCCTTTTGTTGACCTAGGTTGACACTTGGATTGCCTAGGAAAGTTAACTTCCATGAAAGGAAAGCAATCAAATACTTTTATACATGGGTTCCCAAGAAAATGAAATAAGAACAAAGATGAGAAAGAAAGCAAGCACATAGGGCCTTGGTCCAAGGGAAAACGGTAAGATCAAGAAGAAGGGAGAAAATAGTAATTTTAGGCCAACCAAGATCAGCATAAAAAGGGAGGAATCGACCATAGAAGAGGAACAAGAAAAAAGTAGAGTACAAAAAAGAGAAATAGTAGAAGAAAGAAAAGCACAGAGCAAGAGAGAAAATTGGCAATAATAGAGAGAGTATAAAACTTAGGTCAAGTTCCCAGGAAAATAGTGCCCCTTATTTGTAGTATTACTTGGGAGCTGTACTTCAATCCAGGGTGATTCTTGCAAATATATTTCTATATTGTTGCATTTCTTGGACCTACTTGTGCACATATTAGTTCGTTAGAACTACCTAATTGGCCATAGTGGGACAGAGCTCAATTCCCTCCCCCAGTATCTCACAATTCCTCCAACCCTTTAACAGACCCATAGGATTGTATTGGGCTTAGGCTTAAGGAACCCTTCCAAAAAAAAAACAGGTCCTACAAAATTGAAATGAATGAAAACATATGATTGTTGACAATTTTAATTATTAGTATGGTGTTTGGTGAAGTTGTTTTCAAGTTTGCAAATACATGAAAAATAAATCTACACACATACATACATACATATATATGAGAAAAGATAGTGGTGCCCTAAGGGCATTGGTTTATGAAATATTTTTAGAATTTTTTATGGAAAATTAAAAAAAAAAAAAAACAATTAATTGTTTTGACAGTTTTTTATATTTCCAATGAAAGTGGTATCAAGCCTAAGGGTATCCATTAACAAGACCAATATATAGTATTTAAAAGCTGAAATATAGCATTTATACGCTACTATTGAGTCACATCATTGTAGTGTAGTATTTCAGTCCATTGGGTCCATTTTAGTCCACTTCATCCCATTCAATCTAATTCAGTCCGCTTGATCCATTTGGTCTACTTTAGTCCATTTGGTTCCATTCACTTCTATCCATTTTGTCTCCTTCGGTCCATTCGGCCCATTGTTTGGAAGTGAGAATTTTAGTTTATATCAAAACACAATCTTCATGGCTATATATTTAAATGTGCCTATAAATTATTTGAGCAATCTCAGTTGTAATTATGTGATAAGTTTTGATTATCATGATAATCTCCTTAAGAGAATGAGAAATTTGAAACTTAAAAATTTTGGTTGTACCAAAATAAATTAGGAAAATATAATGTATAATAATAATAGTTAGAAAAATATGGACCACTTCAAAAAACACAAAAAATAATAAAACCATATATTTGTAAAAATAGAGAGATAGAAATTACTTTTAGAAATTGTTTAATTTTTAGGGAGAAAAAATTATTTATAATAAAATTTAGAGAATAAATTATACATTATACCACATTTCAAAATAATTATATATTTCCATATATCACGTGGGTCTGCGACTTTTAAATAAATAAAATCACAATGACACATCTTGTTATGCCATTTTTCCAAAGCTAGTAACCGATAGATAAAAGTTGTACATAAAGTAAGAATGGAAATTGGAACTCCTTTTTTTTTTTTTTTCTTCTTTTCTTTTCATGTATTTATTGAGTCTTCTTCATTATTCTCCATGAAAAGATGGGTTCATTGTTAGTCCAGGCATGACTTGGCCATTGATATTTCTTCCTCGAGATCTTTTGCTGCTAAATCCATCTTTTGCCTTGTAAGCGCATCGATTGTGAGCCCTGCCATTGCATAAATAAGTTCCAAACATTGAATGCACTTTTTTTTCTTCCTATTGATTTGATAGTTATAATAGGAGAGAATGAATTTGAACCTGGAATGTTTCAATTGAAAACACCAAAAAAATGCTAGTTGAGCTATAAGGCTCCTTGACAACATTGAGGCACTAAAGCAAGTAATAACATAAAATCTGGACCATTTCACAAACATTTTGGAATAAAAAATGTTGACACAAAAGTGCAGTAGGTTCTCATGGTTATAAATACTCATTCATGAATCTTCAATTATAGTACTCAGCCTCACTTTAATCATCATTTTTTTTAGAAGAATTGATTTAATCATCATTGATTGCTCATTGGTGAATGGGAGCTCTGAGCTCTGTGCATTCATTGTTTTAGTCCATAGTATTCACAAAATATATCCTTCTCTTTTTAACAACTACACACGTTTGCTAAAACCATTACTTAGATCTAAGAAATAATTGACAAACAACATATATTCCTCCATGTAGGTTTTAGTGATTTCTAGCTTCTGAAACACTGGAAGTAAAAGTTCAACTCTCAAGGAAAGAAGATGTAACATTTACAACATATAGAAGCCACAGAACTTACCCTGCACAATTGACCATTTCCCTTTCTCACATTTAACAGGAAAAGAGTAAATAATATCCTTTGGGATCCCATAAGAACCATCAGAATACACTCCCATGGAAACCCATTTTCCCTGAATTCCAAAGACAAAGGGGAAATTACAAAAGTTAACAACAAACAAAATAAAATAAAAACAGAATATAAAAGCAAATAAGTTCTGCATGATCAAATGCTATTTGAGATGAAGGAGAATCAACCTTGGGAGTCCCGTAAACCCAATCATGTATATGATCACAAGCTGCACTTGCACAAGACACTGCACTGTTTGTTGATTTCTGAGATCTGTTCCAGGCTGCGCCACGCTGCTGCACATTGGTGATGAACTCGGTTTTAAACCTATGACATACGAAAAAAAATGGAGACTTATTGGGAGTGAAGCAAAGTAAATAAAAGACAAGGATGCATAGAGATGTGAAGATTGGCAACATCACCCAGCAAAGGGTTGCAACCTAAAATTTCAACATGGAAACTACTGTACCCTACTTCAACCTAAAACATTGGAGTTTAATAACTCTTCAATGTCAAAGCTAGGTCCTAACAGGGTTCAAGACCAGGTCAAGTATAAAAAAAAGATTGGGATCCTTGGGCACGAGTTTTAACTTTTTAAATAGAATGTAAAGTGGAGATAGTGTCCGAACTCCTAACCATTTGTTTTGATACTACGATAAATTACCAATTTTATTAAAAGTTTAAGCTATTAAGAAATGTTTAGTTTAATCATTTAACCATAATTCTAACATGTACGAATTAGTTGATAGACTATTGCCTAATATATGAATGATAACTTAAGGAGAACCATAATTTCCCTGGGGCACTTTTTGTCTTCATAGATGATCAATCGCTACTTATCTTGAAGAGGGTACTGAGTAAAAGGGAGCAACAAGTGATAAAAGTACCCAAAGAAAAACTTCTAAATTAGACTTCTGCAATCTTACCATACCATGCCTTTAGCACTGGTTAAATCTAAAGAGCTTTCCTTAACTTACGTACATAGTTTGGTTGGACTTTGCTCTCAAATCCTTTTAATTATTTAATTTTATTTCTCAATCCAATATTCCATGCAGGAAAGCATTCTTTACATCTGTCTGCCATAGCTTCCAAGATTTACTTCTTGTTAAGTGCTAACACAACACGTACAATGATTGTCTTTGCAATTGGGCTAAACATTTCATTATAGTCTAGCCCATATTATCGAGAGAATCCTCAAACTATGAGTTGAGCCTTGTATCTCCCTACCAATCCATATGCATGAGTCTTACCTTTAACACCCATTTGCAAGAAATGAGTTTCACATCCTTGGGCTTTAGCACAATGTCTCAAGTTTGATCCTTCTTTAGTATGTGAATTTTTTCTTCCATTGCTTTTATACATTCTTCACTTTGAGATGCTTATTCATATGTTGACAGCTCTTTTATGTTGTTATCCTCTGCAATTGCTGCATTTGCACACTTGGAATAAAGTTTTTGTTACCTTGACGACCTTTTGTAGTTATGGGATTTCTTCCTTTTCTATTCTAGATCAATCCTCCTCTAGTATCCTGTGGTTGTACACTAGTTTGCCAAGGACTTTGAGTCACTTCTCTAGACTGTGGCTCACCTTCATCTTCAAAAATTTTTCATATCAGTTTCTGTAAACTGATCTTTCTCTGATTGCTCCCCTCATCCTCTGAATCATTTTATCTTTCATCTCCCTTGAGATTGGCAATGATGCAATCTCTTTTTACCACCACGAAGATGCTTCATCAAATTTCACATTCTTCAAGGTGTAACGACTGTTAGGTCACAGCATCTTTAACATTTTCTTTGGCTATCGTAGCCCACGAAGATGCAACAGTTTATTTTTTGAACATACTGCAGAGATGAATAGGTGCAAATGCATATCAAATACAACCAAAGACTTTTAACAGGAGAGGGATTCCTTCAATTACCAAAATTATGAATGTTAATAAGAACTAGCAATCAGCTATGCTAGAATAATGGTTAAATAATTCAATTCATCATTTTCTAATTTTCTAATATTTTAAGTTTTTGGGATAAAGTGCTAGTTTATTATAGCATTAGAGTAAATGGCCTGAGTTCTAAGCTCTAACCCCTATGTCTGCTGTACCTCCCACTTAGAAAGTCAAAAAGGTAGTTTATCAACCTATGTCTGCCAATAATTTAAACATGTGAAGTGGCAATAAGTAAACATGTTGGATATCTTGACCTACCAATGATCGTCAGGAATGCATTCTTTAACAGGTTTCTCTTCGTTTTTTATGGTGACAGTTGCATGATTGATGTCCGGATATTGATTTGCATAGTGATTGCCCCATATGATTACGTTCTTGACATTGCTAACAGGAACCTTTACCTTCTCAGCTATTAGGCTTAATGCTATGTTATGATCAAGTCGTGTTAGACATGTGATGTTTTCCTCTGGAATTGAAGGAGCAAACTGTTTCAAGATGAGTGCATTGGTGTTTGCTGGGTTGGTAACAACTAGCACCTGCATAATAAAAGCAATGAAAAGGCATCAACATTTAGAAATCTGGTTTCACTTGCTTTAATTATAAATAAGTTGGAAACAAACTAAAAAAGGCACAATTGTATTGTCATTTAGTTGGATAGTTCCTTTACTGACAGATGCAATTTGGAATCATCCATGTTAAATCATTTGAGCACCTTTCTCCAAGTAATTTTCCTAATCTTGATATAAGAGTTTTGCATCTTTATTCATTATAACTTTTATTCCCAATACGCTGGTTGTTGGACCCATGCCCTTCTTTTCAAACGTTGATGCCAAGGACTTTATTTTCATCATCATAACTGGAAAGTTTCCTGCTAACAATGTGTCCATATATAATGATAATATTATTAATTTTTTCTTGCACCTCCATATATAAGCACAATTATCTAACGGACACATTTTGAAACCAATCTCTTAATTTTTTGGAAAAAGAAGTTAGTTTTTTTTTTTCTTTCTAGATGGTGAAAAATATATGCATTAATATGATGCTGATCTTGCAACCCAAATCCCTTCCCTAAACTCTCAAGCACTTTGTGCATGGATAAGTAGCATCCCACCTACAAGGATAGAAAGTATTTTTACTTCAAAACATCTTGAACATCCGATTTCATGACTTTTAAAGTAAATGGAGCTACAGATGCAAATAATTCAAATCTATGTAATGTGAACAAATAAGATTCTAAACCAGTGTCATTCAGCAAAAAATATTAAAAAAATCAAACCAATGTCGGAGATGGGTGTCCCAAGAATCTTATACCTAAACATTGAAGCACATTTATGGGGTTTCTTACCTTGCAATCCGCAGCAGCATGCTGCTCCAAGACCGAAGCTACATCCTTGTAAATAGATACATTTTTAGACATCAAATCCTTGGTGTCCAAACCATCCTTTCGTGAGTATCCAGCAATCATAATAGCAATATTGACATCTTTACAAGCTTCAACATTGTCGTTGGTAGCAACTACTTCTGTTGAAACATATTCATGACAAGATTTAAGAAACCTCAAGGGAAAGAATAATTCTATCTACCTCAGTATATAGCTCTCACAGATAAGAGACATACGTTTCAAAAGAGGAAAGGCAGAACCAAGTAGTTCCATTTTTAGTGAATTCAAGGCTTCATTTGTCTGTTCAGTATCAAGCAAGTGCAGAATCACAGGCTGATCAGGGCCCAGCATGATTCCCCTTGCAATCATTGGAACAATGGCATAACCTATTTGCCCTGTTGAGCAAAATCAAAATTTTGAGCTACAGATACACAAACTTTTATCATGTCTAGAAGAAAGAATTCGCCAACTCATATAATTGAAAATAAAATTAACTTGCTCCTTGACATGTAACAACAGTCATATTGATATTATGTTTTTTATTTAACAGATATTAATCTAGCTTTTCCTTCAATTATCATTCTTTTCCAACTATTTGGAAGAGTACAATGTATAAGATAATATGATTTAACATCAACAAAGAACTCACAGTTTTTAGGATTTCGTTGGATAATTTACAGAAATGGCATTTATACTCATTTTCAAAGAAAGCCACAGATTTAAACACTTCCATTGAAGAATTATATAACAGAACAGTATTGCAGGAAGTCATGAACCAAATAGAAAACATATATGGTTTTCAAGTGAAGTGAAGGATAAATTTGAAGAGAAATAATTAAAATACTCTGTTTAGATAACTTTTGACAACAATTGAGACAAAAATCATGAAAACTTGGACAAATTTGAATGAAAATTGAACTTCGCAGCAATTGGGGTCAATTTGACCTTCACTCCCATCAAAGAAAACTTGATAAGTTGCCACTTTTCCTAAAAACTTAAATTGTTAGGAAATGGGAAATGAAATCTGTATGAGCTAAAGATGCCAAAAGAAGAAACCACACGACAAGTATCCACAAGCATACAAGAAAATTTAAATTAAGCTATTATGTAAAATTGGAAATTTTGAGGTTTGACATTTGGAGAACAATCATTTTTGTCAATTTGAATGAAAATTTAGATGACTGGTTCAGAATTTCAGCCAAGAAAAAAAAATCAGAAAACTGAAAATTTTGAGATTCAGCTATATCGATGTTGGGGACATAATAATATAACAGGTCAATCAAATATTTCTGGCAAGGACCAAGATAAACCAAATAGGATATCAGATTGTGCTAGCTTGCATGCCTGTAGCACCCTTGACCAACACTTTCATTGGTTCCTTCACTCTCTTAAAGAAGCTCCAAATGTATCTAATAAGCCACCAATACAATGCAATATAAACCAAAACAATGTGACCCTTGTGAAGCAATTCAAGATACTTAATTTTCCGGAAAACAGACAGATCAATAATCAGTTCCATCTGGATTTCTTCACAAAGCAAGCCCAACTTGCATCATGCATATGTATATGAATGATATTAAAGGTCCGTACAACAAAGCTTTTCAGATGCTAAAGAAAATTGCATAGCAGCATAAGAGATGCAAAAGTAAAAGAGTTCTCCCCAATCCAAAGAAAAGAACATACCCTTCTTTTTGTTTTCCAATCGTACTAAGGAAAAAGATAAGAATATTTAAGTTATGAAAGTTCCCATGAATGCAAAATTCACTTTCATCAAAGCACCACAACCAAGCTAAATGGTTGTGCTACACTTAGTTTAGAGGAGGCTTTTACTTTCCTTTGCTCATTATTGACAATCACGTTGTGTCATTTTACTGCACTTTCTAAGCTTCCAAAAAAAAAAAAAAAAAAAAAAAAAAAAAAAGAAGAGAAAATATTGAAAATAAAGTCACATAATAAGAAAAGAACGGTAAGTTGTGCCACGCAGGGTTTTTTGTGTGTGTGTGTGTGTAAGCGCGCCTATTAGGCTAATTTCCCAAACATATTAGTTATGTGCCCAATTTTGAAATATTTTTGTTATGTGACCACTTTTGAAACTCGAGTACTCGAGTTTCAAAAAGAAAATCATAAAATGATATATTTTTTAAAGTTTTTAGAGACTCGAGTTCCAAAAGTGGTCACATAACAAAAATGTCTCAAAATCAACTTATCACACTTAGGATTTGTTGTAAAAATATTAAGAAAATGTTGTAGATATATCATTTCTTATTAAATTGCAAGTGTTTAAGATTTTAGTGGGTATGGTACTCTAAAAAAACCACATAAAGGAACAGTTGAATAAGTGCAACCCATATATGTTTTTTTTTTTTTTTGATAAAAAGTATGACCCATATACGATGATAATATAAATTAGATTAAATTGTAATTTGCACAGTAAAAATTAATGTAATTTTGATTTTGCCTCCTAAAAGTTTTAAAATTTGAGTTCATTATCCTAATGTTATATAGCGTTTGGATTTAAACCCTTCTGTCTTATAGGTTGATGGACTTTCCATTGAATGACAGTTAAGTTTAAGCTTGTGGCCAGTGCATCTATGCACTACACGTTATGATGTAAATACGTGTCCAGTGCACTGATGCATAGGACGTAAGCCGTGTCCTGTTAGTTAAACTCAAAGCAACATAGTTAAATTGTTAGTCTTTAGCATTTTTTATGACTTCAAAATTTCATATTTTATAGGATTTTTGAAATAATTAATAGAAACTTTAAATGACTAATTAGAAAGTGAATGAAAACATGTGATTAGTGACATAGAACTGATTATTGAATTGGGGGAGGGCCTAGGTGAAGTCGTCTACACTTCCGTTAACACATGAAAAAAAGATAAATCAGAATGGCTCATCTTGTTCTGTTATTGTTCCAAAGCTTACAAGTGATGGATAAAATTTGTACATAAAGTTAGAATAGAAATTGGAAATCCTTTTTTATTTTCATATATTTATCAAGTCTTCTTCATTCTCCAAGGGAAGATGGGTTCATTGTTCATTGAGGCATGACTTGGCGAATGATGCTTCCTCGATGAGTTCTTTTGCCGTTGCATCCATCTTTGCCCTTGAGAACTCATCGATCTTGAGCCCTGCCAATGCATAAACAAGTTCCAAACACTGAGTGCACTGAAGTAGTCTTATGCAAGTAATAATAAAAAAATAAAAAAATTGAACTATTTCACAACATTTGGAATATAAAATGCAGACACAAAAGTATAGTAAGCTCTCATAATTATAATTATTCATTCATAAATCCTCAATTATATAACTCTCAGCGCTCATTTTAATCATCATTACTCATCAGTAACTGGGAGTTCTGAGCTTTGTGCATTTCATTGTTATAGTCCACACTACTCAAAATAACCTTTGCTCTAAACCATTATTTAGATCTAAGACATAATTGACAAATAGCATATCTTCCTCTAAGCAAATTATAGTGATTTGTAGCTTCAGAAATATTAGAAGTTCAACACTTAAGGAAGGAAAATGTAACATTTACAACATTTAGAAGCCCCACAGAACTTACCCTGCACAATTGACCATTTTCCATTCTCACATTTAACAGGAAAAGAGTAAATAAGGCCAGGTTCGATCCCATAAGAACCATCAGAACAAACTCCCATGGAAACCCACGTTCCCTGAATTACAAATCCAAAGGAAAAATTACAAAAGAATATAAAAGCAAATAAGTTCTACATGATCAAATGCCATTTGAGATGAAAAAGAATCAACCTTGGGAGTCCCAAAAACCCAATCACGTATATGATCACAGGCAGCACTTGCAGCAGACAATGCACTTGATGCTTTCCGAGCTTTGATAATGGCTAAACCACGATGCTGTACGGTTTTGATGAACTCGGTTTTTAACCTATGACAAACAATTTTTATTTATTTATTTATTTATTTTAAAGTGGACAGTTGATGAAGGCCCTACAAAGGGTTGCAACCTAAAATTGAAACATGCACACTACTGTACTCCCCACGCCAACCTAAAACTTTTGGAGTTTAATAATTTTTCAATATCAAAGCCAGGTCCTAACAGGACTCAAGAAACAAGTGCATGTGTATATATACCTATACCCTAAAGATTTGAATCCTGGGTTAGGTAATTGGCATGTAGATACTACTTGACAGTACACCCAAGCTATTACCTAAAAGAAGCATGATAATCTAAGGAGAGCATAATTTCACTGGGGCATTTTGTTTTCATAGATGATGAATCACTAATATCTCAAGGGGGGGCAATAGCTACAACTACCAGAATGCTGAATGTTAATAACATTATGCATTTGACTTAGCAACAAGTTGTTAAATTACCGATTGTCCAAAAAATTTAAGCTATTGAGATATGGTAAATTTAATCATTTAACCACATACTTCTAACACTCCCCCTCACGTGAGCCGAACTACCTTTTAATAGATAAGGCTTAACACATTGGAATTTAAATGAGAGGTAAAGTGATAGGGATCAAACTCAAGACCTTAATACCATGTTAAATTACCGATTATCCAAAAAGCTTAAGCTATTAAGATATGGTAAATTTAATCATTTAACCACATACTTCTAACACAAGTAATGCTATAATAATGGTTAAATAATTATTAAATTTACCATTTCTTAATAGTTTAAACTTTTAGGAGAAGTACTAGTTTAATTATCATGGTATCAGAGGAAGTTTGATGCAAGTTATCAACCAATGTCTCCAAATAATTTAAACATGTGAAAGTGGAAATGAATAAACATGTTGGATATTTTGAGATACCAATGATTGTCTGCAACATGTTCTCGGACTAGTCTCTCTCCATCTTTAGTGGTGAAAGTCGCATGATTGACGTCTGGATAATGAGTTGAAGAGTGATTGCCCCAAATGATTATGTTCTTGACATCACTAGCATGAACCTTTAGCCTCTTAGCTATTTGGCTCAATGCTCTGTTATGATCAAGTCGTGTTAGGCATGTAATGTTTTTCTCTGAGATTGAAGGAGCAAATTCTTTCAAGATGAGTGCATTGGTGTTTGATGGCTTGGCAAAAACTAGCACCTGCATAAAAGCAATGAAAAGGCATCAACTTATGAAACAATATAAAGTCCAAAAATTAACTGCATGGAAGTGAAGATTAAGGGAAAAAAAACACTAAAAATTCCAACATTTGTAATAGTTAGAAATCTGGTTTTCACTAAAGACGTTCATAAATAAGTTGGAACCTAGACTTGAAAATGCACAATTATCATGACCTAAAGAGGGCATCTCAATCTAAAGGTCATGCAGGACGACCAAATTTTCAATGGGAATGTGTATTTGTGAAGTAAAATAAAAACAAACAGGATAGAACCTGAAGTCAGCAATGGAAAGAGGGATAGAACCCAGGAATCAACAATTACAGTTGCCTGGAATTAGTACCAAGCAAAGTAACAGAGATAAGAACCTAGGTTCACTGCCTAGGATTGCTTGTACTAAACATCAAGCGTTGGAAGAAAAACATCCAATAAAATTTTATTTATTCATAATCAACTTGTCTTCTATAGTGAAATTAAAGGAAATAACTTCATAACAAATACATTAAATACTGAAAAAAAAAATTCTGAAAAAATTAACTCATATCATAATGAGTTTTGTTCATAATAAGGAACAAAATGTGTTTGTTTAGGAAAAATAACCTAGGTGCCTTGAATTCACAAGAATGGTTATTGGAATCTACCATAAAATTAGGAGACAAAAGTCTGAATATTTATTAATTGTGTTTAAATAGTGAAACAGTCCTAGGGCTGCTAGGAGACCCTTAGAAACCTTAAAGCACTCCTAATATGGCTAGGAAAACACCCTAAAACCCTAATTCGCATTAAGTACAAAATTAGGTGACAAAATAAGAAAACATATACCCAAAAATTGCAAAACTGAGATAATTGCAAAATAGATGGGACATTATTTTGACTTTTAAATGAAAAGTTGTAACCGAATAAAATAACTAAAAATGGCAAAAATGAAAATTTCAGGGACTAAATGAAAGAGTTTTCTCAAAAATTGGCTTTGGTCGTGGTCGGAGACTCAGAGATGACGAGTTTAGCTCCTAGCATTGTTTCCCTTATAATTTTCAGGGAATTCTATCGCCATCACCAATGAATTTTTAAAAAAAAAAATTTATACAAGATAGAAATTCTACTCTTAACATAATTTAAGTACACGTGTGTAAAACTTTCTCCTGGAAAATTGAACCCTAGCCCTTCCCCCCCCCCCCCCCCCCACACCCACAAGAACTTTGTACTTGTGGAGTGACTATCATGTCAAGGGTGCATAGTGGCCATCATCAATGATTTCTACAAGTAATTTTCTACTTCCTAGATTGCTTGCGCACTAACTTTTGTTTGTCTCTCTACCTAAGGAAAGCCTATGTTATATGTTCTACATCATTAATCAGCATCAATAAGTCCAATATGGCGTCCGCACCAAAAGGTCTCCGCTTTTAAAACTTAAAACATCTTAAAGCATCCAATTTCATGACTTTTAAAGTAGGATACATATACAAACAATACAAATCTATATAAGGTGAACTTATAATATTGTAAACTAGTGTGGGTGTCTCTAAAATCTTATATGAGTTATATCATATCTACACACTCAAGTGCATTTATGAGGTCACCTTGCAATCTGCAGCAGCATGCTTGCCCAAGGCCAAAGCTTGAGCCATGTACATAGACACATTTTTAGACATCATATCCGTCCTTTCCATACCTTCCTTCCGTGGGAATCCACCAAGCATAACAGCAATATCAACATCTTTACAAGCTTCAACAATGTCCGTGGTAGCAATCACACCTATCCAAACATATTCATGACAGTTTAAGAAACCTCAAGGGAGAGAATAATTCTATCTACCTAGAATTATCTCTCAAGATAAGAGACATACCTTTTAGAAGAGGAAAGGCAGCATCAATCAATTCCATTTTTATCCCATTCAAGGCTTCATCTGCCTGCTTGATATTATCAAACAAGTGCAGAGTCACAGGCTGATCAGGACCCAACATGACTCCCCTTGCAATCATTGGAAGGATGGCATAACCTATTTGCCCTGTTGAACAAAATCAAACTTTTGAGATACACACTTCACAATTGAAAATCAAATACACTTGGTCCTTGATATAGTAACATGTAACAACAGTCATCTTGATATAATAAGACACTCTTTTCTTTCAATTCTCATTCTTTCCAACTATTTGGAAATTTTTTTTTTTTTTTTTTGGTGGAGAATCTGGAAAAGACTTCAATGTATAAGATAATAATGACTATAACAACAGCAAAACAGTTAAAATTTGAAAGATTTCTTTAGATTATCTACAAAAAAGTAATTTAAACTCATTTTCAAATAAAAATAGTGGCATTATTTAAGCGTTACATTTTCAAAAACAAATAGTAATTATTTAACCATTATTCTAACAAAAGAAATAAATGAAATATGTATATATGAGCTAAAGATACCAAAAGAAGGAAAAATGAAAACAAGTATCCACAAGCATACAAGCATATTTGGATTAAGCAATCATGCAAAAAAGGAACTTTTGAGGTTTCACATTAGGAGAACATTCATTTTTGTCGATTAGAATAAAATCTAGATAAATATGGTTCAGAAATTCAGCGAAAATAAATAAAGTTCTAGGTTCAGCTATCTAAGTTGGAGATATAATAATATTTCTAGCAAGGACCAGGAAAAGCCAATAGAATATCATATTGAGCTAGCATGCCTGCAGCACCAGTGACCAATACTTTCGTTGGCTCCTTCTCTATCTTCCGGAAGCTCCACTTGTATGTAATAAGCATCCAACAGAAAGCAATAGGAAACAAAACAACGAGACCCTTCAGAAGCAATTCAAGATACTCCATGAAAACAAACAGATCCTAAAACGGTTCTATATATGGAATGAGCTTTCAAAATAAAGCAATAGAAAATAAAACAATGAGGCCCTTCTTAAGCAAGTCAAGATACTCCATTTTCTCAAAAACAAACAGATCAATAAACAGTTTTTTGGTAGATTTCTTCACAAAACAATCCTAACTTGCAGCGCATATATATGTGTGTGTGTGTGTGATCCATCAATAAAAAATATATGAATGAAAGCAAAGCATATAAAAAGATACTTTTACAACAAGGCATTAATTTTAGATGCCAAAGCAACTTGCATAAGAGATGCAGAAGTATAACAAGAGATCTCCCCAGTGAAAGAAAATAACCTATCCATCTGTTTGTTTTCGAATCAAACTAAGGAGAAAAATAAGAATATAGAATTACGTTATGAAATTCACTAATGGCCACTAAACCCATCTAAAATTTAAAATTAAATAAACCCACTAATAACCACTAAACCCTTCTAAAATCTAAAACTTAAATAAACAGTATGACCTCAGTCTCACTCTCCCTCAGATTTTCTCAGTAACCAAACACTTTAACCTCTAGATTTCTAAACATTTTCTCAGAGAGAGAGAGAGAGAGAGAGAATTCAATTCTTTCAAGCCCTAGAAATTTTCAAAGAACGAAGAGAAACCCTAGCTTTTTCAGAGTCAGCCATGGACAATGAGAATCGAGCAACAACGTCGTCTTCTTCTTCGTCGAATTCGAGCGCGTTCTCCTTCATATCCAAAGGTTGGCGAGAGGTTCGTGACTCGGCAGACGCGGATATCCAACTCATGCGCCACCGAGCCAACTCGTTCAAGAACTTAGCGACGTCGTTCGACCGAGAGCTCGAGAATTTCTTCAACTCGGCTTCGACTTCGTTTTCTGTACCGACGATTCAATCGCCTCCGGCGGAGATCGATTCCTTGAAGAGGCTCTAGCCGAAGCTTTCGGAGTTCTAGCGGGCGTACTCGTCATCGGATTTTAGCAAGAAGGTTCTATAAAAGTGGACTCCGAGGTCGCGGCTTTGGATCGATTTGTCGGCGATAAGGAACGCGATTGTGGCAGAGGTGGAGGATGGGGATGGAGTTGTTGATTTTGATAGGGTTAGGAAGAGGAACGTGGTGAGTTTCAGAGAGTTTGGGGGGGGGGGGGGGAGGGGGGGTGGGGGAGGAGTGGAAGAGTGAGGTTGAAGGAGACGAAGCAGCACAGAGAAGAAAAAAGTAATTTTATTTTCTCTCCCTGTGGTTTTGTTTGGTTGTTAAGAAATTAATTTTGTGAAGGGAAAATGAGAGAAAATAACAGAAAAAGTGAACTTTTTAAATTTTTTTTTTTTTTTTTTTAGTTTTTAACAAGTTATTTATTTATTTTGGTTATATTGAGTTAAATGGACGAGTTACTAATTAAATGGGTTAATAGATAATGGATAATTAATTTATATATAAATTGGTTATAAATGATAAATTGGTAATTACACACTCAACTCACTCAATCCGTCCATTTGCCACCCCTACGAGGGATATGTAATTAATTTGTAACGGCCTAGACTTATTTTTCTTTACAATTTATACAAGGCTTTTTTTTTTTTTTTTTTTTTTTTTTGAGAAACAATTTATACAAGTTAATATATTAGAATTAATCATCTATTACAAATTATTTATGCTAAAAGAATATTTCATTTTAGCCAGATTTAACAAAACAAACTTGAGTGTATTTACAGTAATGTTATAGGACTACAAGTTTTACTACATCAGTTTATAGTAAAACACTAAAACTCCTAGTGCTTTTAACGTTTTCCTTATATTTATATCAGTTTTTGTTTGGGGCTCCAACCATCAATAGGAAGATGACATTTATGCATGACTTACTTAGTCCAACTAATCAAGTGAGTCATGTACATACAGTGTCATTTTTCTATTTGTACTTGGAGCCAAACCTTTTTCGTTTGTTTACGAGAATGATTTGTGTTTCTGAAGCATTTAAGGAGGGGTCTAAATCTTTTATCCCACTCTTCTTGTTTCATTATATACTTTACAAATAAAAACATGCCATATGTCAATTTATTTTATTAAATGCTAAATTTATGTCTTCTATTATTTCAATTACCTAAATATGATAAGTTATTTATTTATTTTAGGACATTAAAATAATAGAAGGCATAAATTTAGTATTTAATACAATAGATGGACATGTGGTATGGTTTTATTTGTGGAGTAACAGTGGAACAGGAAGAATGTGACAGAAGATTTGTGTCTCTTTAAGGAGAGGTATTGGAAATAAGGAAGCAGGGAACCCGAGGAGTCATTCCACGGAAGGAGTAAATGAAAGAAGATAAGGAAATAAAAATATGATGTTGTTAGGTTTGATGGAGAACTAATACATGGTTGGTAAGAGAAAAATAAAACAGAGAGAGAGAGAGAGAGGGGGGGTGGGGGGGGTGGGGGGGGGGGGATAGGAGGAAACAATAAAAGAGAACGAAGAAGGAAAAAGAAAAAATTAATGAAAAAGCATGAAAACAAGATCAAAAGAAATAATGCTATACTAATGAAGAAAACTAAAAAATAAGGTAAAAAAATTTAATGTCATGAGGCAAATAAACCGGATTGATGGAGAGGCGTTAAAGAGGGAAGTCTAAAATCATGGAAGCATTAAATATATAAGAATGCTTTAAAAAACTCACATTCATGGACCCACCACACTTATAGCAAAGATAATCAATTTGCGGACTCTTTGGCCAAGGAAGGGAGGAAGTATATCTTGTTACCGGTGTATACTTCCTCCCACTCACAGCTGTGTGGGTCCCATAGCTGGTGGGTCCCACCAACTGTGAGTGTGAGGAAATATACACCCGTAACAAGGTGTATTTTTCCCAAGGAAGGATAGTCTCTAAGTGATAGTCTCTAAGTGATAGTCTTGTTTTGTATTAGCATCCTCCTTGTATTTTGTACCGGTTATCAATTGATGCTTGGCATGTTTCTTATTTTAGACTTTGTAATCTTTAATTCTATTTAATTTAAGCTTAATTTCACCAAAAATATTTTTTTGAAGAACATTGAAAAGAGTGTAATTTTTTAATTATTAAAGAGGTAAATAAACCGGTTTGATGGAGAGAGGAATAACTTAATGGGGGAGGAGAATTGATTGGGGTGTTACCTCATTAAGGAGGGAAACCAAAAAATTGTGGACAAATCAAATTATTAAGAATATATATTTTTTATACTTAAAGATAAAAATTCTACTCTAGTCTAAGATTGATTTTTTATTGATTAGAGTGATAGAAGTTATCAAGTTTATACTCATATCGACCCCATGCCAGTGAGCCTCCAAGCATTCTCAAAGCCTTTATCTAGAATAACATTTGTATGATTCAAATGAGTAGGAATCAACAAAGGTAGAGAGGGCAGATTTCATTTCAAGAGAACCAGACCTCCCCCTCAAGTCTCACCCTTAACTACAAACTTTCCATCAAAACCCAACCCGCACCTTATTCTTTCCAACCATGCTTCATTTGGCCAAGTCTCCGACAAGAACACGATCATGGGATCTTTTCCTCGTAAAAAAGTAACGAGCTATTGAACTATTTGCATGGGTTCCCAAGCTCATGACAATCCCAAACTAGACAATTCATTATTCTCGGTGGGGCTAGTAACCAACCTCCACCGATGTAGCTTCTGTAGTCTTGCAATCATATTGCATTGTCCTTCTCCTACTATCCCCTTCCTCTATCAAATTGTAGATTGTTGATCCTTTGTTTTCAAAGAACCTTTACTCTTAACCCATAATTCACTTTTTTTCTTTCCTTTCATGGGTAGGTTACCACGTGACGAGTTATAAGTAATGGAATAAAAATGGTGGGTTGGTTATTATAACACCAATAGCATATAAATAATGCTAGCACCACAACTTCAATCACTCACAACTTGCCATGTGGGCAAGTTGTGACAAAAGTTGTGGATCACGAACATGGAACCCTCTATGAGTTCTCCACAGTGGCTTAAACATTCTAGCCCCCACCTCTATGTATAAGGACACGCTGAGTGAAGATTTTTGCCTTTAAGGTTTATTACTCACATCCACCTTAACACCCGCTTTTTCAGATAAGGAAAACTTCACCCAAAGATTTGAGATGAACTACATTCACCCTCTTCTCCTTCACTCAAAGAACTAGCACAGTTTCCTCTTCTCATACTAAGGGTTCGTTTGGTTAGAGGTGGAATAGAGAGGATAGAAAAAAAAAAAAAATGAAAGAAAAGTGAGAAGAAAATGTTTTTAGTGGGTGTTTGGTTGGAAGGAGAAGAGTAAAAAAAATTGGTGGGACTCGAGTGTTTTCTTCCCGAGCCCACCAATATAAGCCTACCAAAATGTTTTCTCCCAAATTGGGGAGAAAACATGTTAGAAAATGTATGGACTAAAGCACCCATGTACTACAACGTGCTAGGTTTTCTACTTTCCATGGTTTCTATTTTTTTTTCCTTTCCTTTGCTTCTTTTCCGTTTTGTCATTTTTTGTTACATGTCAACTGTTTCCTTTTATATATTTATTTTAAATTTCCTTCTTTAGTTTTTTTTGTCCTTTTTTATACTTTTCAGTCGGTTGGTGTTTGTTTTTTTTTTTTTTTGGTTCATTTGTATTTTTTTTCTTCTAATTTGTTACTTTTTTATCTAGTAAAGCATGAATGTAAATTTATACAAATTACATTTTCTATCCCTCAACTTTAACTTGTTATACTTACCTAATATTAGAATGTATAATTTCACATACAATAAGCATAATCATAACAAATGCCTACAGCCTACTAATAACTATTAGGGTAAATTATGTATTTGCTCCATATACTTTATACCATATTTCAATTTAGTCCATATTCTTTCAATTGTGTTAATTTGGTCTTTAACCTTTCAATGTTGTATCAATTTAGTTTTTACTGCTATCTCTTAAATGGAAATTGCTAATGTGGCTAATGGCCAAAGTAAAAAAATTAGTTTAATAGAAAGACATAATTAGACCAATTGTAAACTTTTTTTTTAAAGAGAATTTCAACTTATGACGTCCACTCCTGATGATAGCTTTTTATCATCATACCAAGATACCAATTGGTTTTTGATGTAAGCATGAATTGAATCCCAAATCTCTTATTTGATTATAAGAGACTTTACCAGTTGAACTAATTAGAACTAACAAATCAATTGTAAAATAAAATGCCTTGCTTGAATAGTACTTAGTACTTAAAATTTCGATTTTTTTTTTTTTTTTTTTTAACAATTTCTTATCATCGAACATAGTTTAGTCAGATTTTGTTTAGATAAGATCAAACATAATTTAATCAAAATTTGTTGGCTGCTCTAGCCAAGCATAATGGTAAGTGAATTCAAATTCTTAGTCATATGACTTAAAATAATTTTTTTTTTTTTTTTAACTTCATAAATTTGATTTTTTTTAGGACTTGTGAAATAATATAAAGTCAATGAAAACATATGAGTAGTAACATGGAACTGATTATTAGATTTGAGGAGGTGCTTGGTGAACTAGTCTACACTTTTGCCAACACATGAAATAAGATAACTCAGGACATATCTTGTTCTGTCATTGTTCCAAAGCTTATAAGTGACTAATAAAATTTTTACATAAAGTTAGGATGGAAATTGGAAATCCCTTTTTTCTTTACATGCATTATCAAGTCTTCTTCATTATTCTCCAAGGGAAGATGGGTTCCTTGTTAGTTGAGGCATGAATGGGCAACTTCTTTTTCGTCAATGAGGTCTTTTGCAGTTACATCCATCTTTGCCCTTGAGAATTCATCGATCTTGAGCCCTGCCAATGCGTAAACAAGTTCCAAACACTGAATGCACTGAAATAGTCTCATGCAAGTAGTATTAAAACATTTTGACCATTTTTCATAGCATTTTGGAATATATAACATGCTAACTACTAACACAAAAGTATAGTAGGCTATCATAATTATAGCTATTCATTCATGAATCCTCGATTGTATTACTCTTATGCCTCGTTTTATATCATTGTTGATTGCTCATCAGTAACTGGGAGTTCTGAGCTTTGTGCATTTCATTGTTATAGACTTATAGTCCATATATTCCAAATATATATCCTTGCTCTCTTCAACAACTACCTTTGCTCTTAAACCATTATTTAGATCTAAGACATAATTGACAAACAACATATATTCCTCTATGCAGATTACAGTGATTTGTAGCTTCAGAAACATTAGCAGTTCAACTCTTAAGGAAAGAAGAAGTAACATTTACAACATATAAAAGCCACAGAACTTACCATTCACAATTGACCATTTTCCTTTCTCACATTTAACAGGAAAAGAGTAAATAATATCCTTTGGGATCCCATAAGAACCATCAGAATACACTCCCATGGAAACCCACGTTCCCTGAATTACAAAGCCAAAGGAAAATTTACAAAAGATAATAATAATTAAAAGAAGAAGAAGAAGAAGAAGAAGAATATGAAAGCAAATAAGTTCTGCATGATCAAATGCTATTTGAGATGAAAGATAATCAACCTTGGGAGTCCCGAGAACCCAATCACGCATATGATCACAAGCAGCACTTGCAGCAGACAATGCACTTGATGCTTTCCGAGCCTTGATAATGGCTGCGCCACGCTGCTGTACAGTGTTGATGAACTCGTTTTTTAACCTATGACAGACAAAATTTAAATAAATAAATAACATAAAGGGAAGCAAAGTAAATAGCCTGACAAGGATGCATAGAGATGTGAAGATGGTCAACATAACTATGTTGTTGAAGACTCTGCAAAGAGTTGCAACCTAAATATTCAACATGCACCCAAATGTACCCAAGACCAACCTAAAACTTTGGAGTTCGATAACTTTTCAAAAATATAAAACCAGGTCCTAATATAGAAGGACTGATGTGGGTAGTTTTGGGGCTTAAATGTGTAAATTTCACATCATTTTCTGTTTATACCAACTGGTGCAGATGCTCTAACAGGGTGCAAGACAAATTTAAGAATAAGTTTGTTTTTTGATGAGTACAAACTCAGGTATAAAAATTGTTACCACCTACACCCCAAAGATTGGGATCCCTGGGTTAGGAAAATGGCATGTAGGTACTAATTGACAGTGCACCCCAAGCTATTGCTTAAAAGAAGCATGGTAATCTAAGGAGAGCCATAAATTCACTGGAGCAATTTTGTCTTCATAGATGATCAATCACTATTTATCTTGAGGGGTGGGATAGCTACAGTTACTAGAATCCATAATTAAAAAAAAAAAAAAAAATTGTTAAATAACTAAATTCACTATTTCCTAAGAACTTAATCTTTTAGGACAAATAGTATCATGGTATGTAGGTGGTCTAAATTTGGAGGATTGAACCTTATGCCTACTCTACCTCCCATTTAAATACTTAAACGTACTTTATCAACCTATGTCTCCAAATAATTTAAACATGTGAAAGTGGCAAAAAATAAACATGTTGGATATTTTGAGATACCAATGATCGTCAGAATCAAGTTCTTTGACTAGTCTCTCTCCATTTGTGGTGGTGACAGTCGCATGATTGGCATCCGGATATTGAGTTGAAGAGTGATTGCCCCAGATGATTACGTTCTTGACATCAGTAACATAAACCTTCAGTCTCTCAGCTATTTGACTTAATGCTCTGTTATGATCAAGCCGTGTTAGGCACGTGATGTTTTCCTTTGGGATTGAAGGAGCAAATTCTTTCAAGATGAGAGCATTGGTGTTTGCAGGGTTGGCAACAACTAGCACCTGCATAATAAAGCAGTGAAAGGGCATCAACGTAGGAAACAATATTTTTCTCAAAAAAAAAAAAAAAAAAAGAAGAAAACACTTGGGAAATAATATTAATTCAAAAAATTAGCTGCATAAAAGTGAAGATTAAAAAAGAAAAGAACTCTTTAAAGATTTCAATCTTTCAACATTTGTAATTGTTAGAAATCTGACAATATGATTGGTTATAAATATGTTGGAAACAGACATATAGGAAATCTGGTTTTCACTGAATATATTCATTAATAAGTTGGAAAATAGACTCGAAAATGCACAATTATGTTGTCAATGGTAGCACATAGAGACACAAGATTTGAGAGGATCAAAAGAAACAAACATAAATATTTAGAGTATTAAGGATTTGCTTGAATGGTGCATTTTCATGGCAGCTTCTTGTTCTTCCATTTTTAGAGTGAGTGAGGGGGCTGGAGAACTAGTAATTCGGATACACATACTTCTTCAATCTGGACAGAAAGGACAAACACAGCTCCCTGATGACTGAAAGATTTTTCTTTCTAAGGAAATACTATATTTCATGCAATATAAAGAATGTCTGATCAATTATTCTTATGATGTAAAGGGACTCTAGATTAGGTAGCTTAGCAATATTACTAATTTGAGCATGAGTGTCCCTCCAGGATGTAACTTAAAATAGTAACATTAACCAAGATATAGACATTCAGATTGTATCAACTACCAAAGCAGGTAATGGTCAGAGGACATGCCAAAAGGCATGCTACAGAGCCATTACAACTAATAGAAGCAACAGACCATGCTTACGGACAGGAAATGATAGTGAGACAAGGAATGTACTGGGACATATTATCACAAGCTAATAATAATGGAACAGGATGTTAAGATCATTAGTTTTATTGATTCACTAATTTTTATCATAGCCTAGAGGGCATCTAGTAATAGGTGGTGCAGGAGCAGGACGACCAGTTTTCAATGGGAATGTGTTTTTGGAAGTAAAATAAAAACAAACAGGATAAAACCCATGAATCAACGCCAAGACGTGGAGAGAGGGATAAAACCCAAGAATCAGCACTTAAAGACTGCTTTGAGTTAGTACCAAGCAAAGTAACTGAGATATGCTTGTATTCAACACGAAGCATTGGAAGTAAAAATTCCAACAAATTTTAAGATCAACCTGTCTACTGTAGTGAAATTAAATTAAAGAGGGAAGGGAAATAACTTCACAATCAAATAAGAAAAGGAAATACCTCATAAAAATTTTCATTAAATACAAAATAAATAAATAAATAAAATCCTAAAAAAAGTCTCAGATCCATTAGCATCAATCTTATCCAATGAAATCAATCAGCATCAATAGAACCAATATGTCTCCTCTTTTTAAACTTCAAAACATCTCAGAACATCCAGTTTCATGACTTTTAATTTTTAAAGTAAATGGAGCCATATATATAAAAAATACAAATCTATGTAAAGGTGAACTGATAATATTCCAAACTGAGTGTGGCTGTGTGGGTGTCCCTAAAATCTTAAATCTACACACTCAAGTGAATTTATGGGGTCACCTTGCAATCCGAAGCAGCATGCTCCTCCAAGGCCGAAGCCTGTTCCTTGTAAATAGGCACATTCTTAGACATCATATCCTTCCTTTCCATACCTTCCTTCCGGGGGAATCCACCAAGCATAATAGCAATATTGACGTCTTTACAAGCTTCAGTGATGTCCGTGGTAGCATGCACCTCTATTGAACCATGTTCATGACAATTTAAGAAACCTCAGGGGAGAGTATAGTTCTATCAACCTAGAGTTAACTCTCAAGATAAGAGACATACCTTTCAGAAGAGGGAAGGCAGCATCAAGCAATTCCATTTTTACCCCATTCAAGGCTTCAGCTGCCGGTGCGATATCAAGCAAGTGCAGAATCACAGGCTGATCAGGACCCAGCATGATTCCCCTTGCAATCATTGGAGCAATGGCATAACCTATTTGCCCTGTTGAACAAAATCAAAATTTTGAGCTACAGGTACACAAGCTATATATTATCATGTCTAGAAGAAAGAATACCAAACCTATAGAATTGAAAATCAAATGCACTTGCTCCTTTACATAATGACAACAGTCATCTTGATATAAATCAAGCTTTTTTTTTTCAATTCTCATTCTTTCCAACTATTTCAAAAAGACTACAATGTATAAGATAATACAATGATTATTTCAACAACAAAACAGTTACAATTTTTAGGATTTCTTTAGATTATCTACAGAAATCAGAAATGGCAGTCAAACTCATCTTCAAAGAAAACCACAGATTTAAACAGTTTCATTAAGAATTACATCACAGAACAGCAGTGCAGGAAGTCATAAACTGAATAGAAAACAGGATTTTCAAATTAAGTTAAGGATAAATTTGAAGAAAAATAATTAAAATACTTTTTTGTAGATAATTTTTAACAAAAATTGAGACAAAAATTCATGAAAAATTGGATGATGATTTTAACATATTTATTTAAAAAAATACAAAGCAACAAATTCCATAAATTTCACTTATTAACAATTGGGATCAGTTTTGACTTTAACTCCCATGAAGGAGAAACCTGGTAAATTAGCATTTGCCTTAATAGTTTAAGCAGGTAGGAAAAATTAAATTTTATCATTTAACCATTGATTCTAACAAAACCAATAAATGATATCTATATGAGCTAAAGATGCCATAATGAGGAAACCAAAAAACAACAAGTATCCACAGGCATACAAGCAAATTTAGATTAAGCAATCATACAAAATTGGAAAATTTGGGGTTTATCATTTGGAGAACATTCATATTTGTCAATTTGAATTAGATGACAGTTTCAGAAATTCAGCAAAAATAAATATATAATAATAATATAAAAGGCATTCAAATTTCTAATATTGAGTTTCATGGTGATAACAAGACAATCAAATATTTCTAGCAATGACCAAGAAAAACCAAATAGACTATCAGGTTGAGCTAGCATGCCTGCAGCACCAGTGACCAATACTTTCATTGGTTCCTTCTCCATCTTCACGGAGCCCCACATATATGTAATAAGCTTCCAAGAGATAGCAATAGTAAACAAAACAACGAGACCATTCTGAAGCAATACAAGATACTCCATTTTCTCAAAAACCAAACTGATAAATAAACAGTTCCTTGTAGATTTCTTCTCAAAACTATCCAACCTTCTAACATATATACACATATGTATGATGCATCAAAATACAAAAATATATGAACAAAAAACAAAGAATATTAAAAGAAACCTGTACAACAAGGCATTAATTTCAGATGCCAAAACAACTTGCACAAGAGATGCACGAGTATAAGAGATCTCCTCAATCAAAGAAAAGAACCTATCCATCTGTTTGTTTTCCAATCAAACTAAGGAAAAAGATAAGGATATTATAGAATTAAGTTATGAAACTTCCATTGAATGCAACATCCACTTCTAACCACCAAAGCTAAATGGTTGTGCTTAGACCTTGTTGAGAGGATTGCTTTCTTTATCATATAATATAAAATTCATAATGAAGAATAAAAAAATGTAATAAAGAAAAAAAACAAAAACCCAGCAAAAGCAACCAAACGGAGCAAAGCAACAAGCGAAAACGAAGGAAAAAAGAAAAGAAAAGAGAGAGACCCATCGCAGACCCAGTCACGCCGCCGCCACACGCGAGAGAAATCCATCGCAGACCCGTCGCTGTCTCAACTGCCGGCGTCGCATACCCAAACGGGAAACGGCCACACCAGCGCCGCCACTGTCGCCACGCGAGACCCGTCCCTGGCTCAGATTCACGGTCAAATGATGAAGACTAAAAGTATGAAAGAATATTTGAGATCCTGGCATTGCTTCCTTTGTGAGAGACTGTGAGGAAGAAATTTGGTTGCGAAAATTGAAAAAAGAGATCTGATGGTAAAAGTAGAAGACGTGCTGAGCAGCGAAGAGGCTTCCTACTTTAAAAATAATCCTATATTCTTCTTTATTTACAAGATTGCCATAAGTAAATAGTAAAAGTTAAAAATCTTATATAAAATGTGAATAAGAATATAAGATTATAAATAAATATTTTTTTAAATCCCACCTTATTTAAGATTTCTAAAAAATATTAAATTAAATTCATTATTTTATATAAAAGTAACAATTATTTTATATATATATATATATATATATTTTTTTTTTTAAGAACCTGAAACAACATGAAACGGGCAATAATAAAGACAAGTAATACAAAGAGGAATATTGATTCAACTTTCAAGGAATAAAATTGGTAAAGTTAAGGAAAGTGTTTGTGGGTAGTGCATAATAAGTTCATAGTGTTGAGTTTCATTTTCATAGAAAATGTATTAAGAAACAATAGTATTTTGTGTCTTTTGTTTTTATTGATAGTTTTTTGCATCTTAATATATTAAAAAACAATGATTTTGTGTATTTGTATTGGTTGATTGTTTGTTAATAATATATAGATGCGCATTTGAATTTTCTTTTTCTTTTTTGCGCTTATCTCCGCCCTCCCTAACTTGAAATCCTGGGTCCGTCCCTACTTTCATTGTTGGAACTATTATTGGCATCATTTTTAATGTACACTAATTCACAATTTGTTAATTCAATAGCAATTATGAAAAAAAGATCGAAAAATTTATTGCATAACAATACTTACTGATTAATATATATTGCTTATTTCTGCAAAATAGATTGTAACTTAATAACTTTTTTTTTCCACAATTTAAGTTGTTAATTGAACAAATATCCGTCATTAGCATTACTTTTAGTATGTAGTATGCACTAATCACAA
Source organism: Quercus robur (assembly GCF_932294415.1). Lineage (NCBI taxonomy): Eukaryota > Viridiplantae > Streptophyta > Magnoliopsida > Fagales > Fagaceae > Quercus > Quercus robur. The sequence goes on from NC_065537.1 coordinate 57,030,446, forward strand.
GATATCACCTTAAAAATGATGAAAAATTTTATTTATCTCCCTTAACTTATTAATATATTATTATATATAACTGTTAATTACATTTTTTATCTCAAATTTTTTTTATAGGATTTTGATGATCTCAATTTTTACCCACCTTTTTTAGGCACTAATTAAAAGTAAAGGACAAATTACGTGTCTTCAAAGTCCTCGTTTCCTCAACCAATACCACACAAGAACTCTTTGTTCTCTTCCAAATCCTGCTATTACCAATGAACTTGACAACCAAGTCAGTTTCAAGATTACTCTTTTGTCTACTCACTGTCTCTCTCTGCGTAACAATTAATATTGCTACACTCACGTTGAGCCATGTCAGCAACCATATCATTACTATTTTTTTTCTTAAATTTCTGTTATAATTTTAAAATAATTTTCCTAAATTTTAAAATACTAAAAAATTGAAAATAATTCTCAACCTTATCTCCACTATAAAGCCCAATCTTTATAGCTTTAATTCCACAATAAAGCTCAATCCCAAGCCCAAGCTTGTCTCTCATGGTTTCAAATTCCTTTTTTGTCTTCTCACCTTTTGGTTTACTGTGTTTCACAATTTGTCTCCCCACCTTTTAAACGGCAACCCTTCATCAGCGTTAACTTGTTAGTGGTTTCAATTCCTCAATGACAACCCTTCAGCTTTTGCTAACGCCAGCCTATAACAGTAGTCTCTCTGTCTTCCCTCCTTTGTCTCTTCCTTTTCTCACAATATGTTAATATTGACAAAAGGTGGATAATTCAGTTCAGGTATCTGTGCTCTATTCTTGTGACTGCCAGGCATAATAATTCAATGTAAGGATTAGATTATTTTGATTGAATTTTTTTTTTCTTTTAAAAATTTGTTACTGCTTCTTTTGTGCTGTGATATGGATGATTGTTATGTTGATTTTTCTTTGTATTTGATTTTTTTTTAGGATGTTGACTTTTTGATTGCTGGGTTTTTTAATTGGAGCTCTACCTCTTTTGTATTGTGGGTCGTATATGGGGTTAGTGCGATTCTAATTTCTTCGTGTAGTGCTGTTGTGTGGATACCTCAACAATTTGGTTTGGTTAACATGTGGGGAAGTTCTTGTTAGGGATACGCCAACTGCGTGTTTTAATTGGAGTTCTACCTCTTTTGTGTTGTCGGTCATATATGGGTTTATGTAAATATTGTTTAATGAGAGAGGCTGAACAGTTTATGTAGACTTATTTCCTATATGATATGAGGGGTTGCCCCAAATTAATAAAAAGTGAATCAGAGTGGTCCAAAATTTCCCATATTCGATGTTTTGGTAATGATGCTATTAAAATTCATCCCTAGCTGCGTAGATTGGTCCAAGACAGTCCTAGCCGTAAGTTTTCTCATATTGAATCAACCAAACAATTATCAAAGATTGCCAAATTCCCTTTCAGTTTTTTTTTCTCTCTTAAATTTCCAGTTATACTTTAAGAAGTAATAATAAAATGGAACGTTCTGTTCTCTTCAGCTGCAAATGACCGAAATTCAAGAGCTGCATGTGATGACAAACCAAATAAGAGAAGCTTCAGATTTGTTTGTGCAATAGTAATACAAAAACAATGTGGTTAGTCCATCTTCTACTCTCTCTTTTCTTTTATAGATTTCTTAATTTTTTTTCTCTGTTTTATTTCCAAGTGTAATTCCCAAATTTTGAATGTGCCGTAAGATTATTTGATGATTATCTAGTTGGGGAGAGGTAAGAAATTTTTTTACCAGCAAACAAGTTTAGGTAGTTAAATTTCTCCTTCTGCCCAAGTCATTATTTTCTTTCTCAGCATAACACAATGCAAGACTAATGCAATGATATATTTTTCTAGCTTAGATTATTGGTAGAATTTATGTGAAACAATCTTGGACAATATTAAGGGTCTACTTAGATCCAAAGGAGATTTTAGGAAACATATGCATAATTTTTCAGATCTGTAAAATTTTCATTTGCCCAAACTCAAACACTCAAAAACACCTTATACAGTCTAAGTTTCGTAGACTACAAAAAATCTTTTTTTACAAATTCCTGATGCAATAAGCTATTCTTGGTATAAAGTATGCATAATAAAAGAACACCAAAATCTGCTTAAAATTCTGCAGGGCAAGGATTTTGTTATTATAAAGAAAACAAACTTTTCCTTATCCTAGTTGCCTTCACTAAGGTAAGTAGGAAGTATCATATTCTTTTTTCCTTTTCCTGTCTTGGATTTGTTCATTTTGCATGATAAGTAATGTCTGTAATTCCGTTTATCAAAAGCAAAAAAAAAATGTCTCTAATTCCACTGTTTTACTATTTCATTTTTCCATCTACTCTACTTAATAGAGGGGAGAGTGGCCCCATTTATGATGACTCAATTCTTCATAGAGTTTTATGCAGGAATTGAAGTCTCAATTTTAATATCCCTTAAGTCCAAGTAATGGAATGGACTGGATTCATTTGTATAGTTTTGTACAAGTGATTTTGCTGTAATTTGGGTTCTCCTTTGCTGTAACAGTATCAGTCTTTGTGTTGTATATGGAGGTTGCAGCTAAAACTGCAATATGCTGTACAGAATGATGCAGAGTTTGCTCTGTTATCTGGTTGTTTGGCTAGCGCCAGTGTTTTTTTTTTTTTGGGTTAGATAGGGATTAATTTAAAGATTTTGAGTTTATTTAAGTTGCATGCATCATGTGAGCCTAGATTTTTGGTTTGGGTCTTCTCCTGTGTGATTTCAACGACTATGTGTGTAGGTATGTGTAAGTATTTTCTGTCATTTTTGTGTGTAAGTATTTGGGATGGGTCTTATCTTGTGTGATTTCAACAAACATGTAGTGTAAGAGTATAACTTTTGCTGTCATTTGTCAACCACTTTGTTTTATGGCTACTGAAATTGTTGTATAACTTAATTTGGTCATTTGAATTGATTCTGTTGTGGACTTATTTTACGTGTAATTTAATAATTTTATAGAATTTGAGTTTGATTCATTTCTATTTGTTTAAAAGATTTTTATATATCAAAAATTTTTTTTTTTGAGATGTGGGTTTGTTTATAAATCTATTATAGGATGCTGGGCCTTGTCTATTAATATTTGAATTGTTGTAATCTAAGACTTTTAGGGATTTTTATAGGTTTGTGGTCATCAGGAAGATGGGTTTGATTGAATAAAGAAAAGGGGCTGTTTGGCACAATAATTGTGAATTCATTAGATTTCAGCAATAATTATGTTTTGTTTGGTTTTTGAGATAAGGTTGGAATAGAAAATTAATTTGGGCTTTTGACTGTGGATTGATTTTGATGGTCAATGTAACAAAACCTTGTGCTATTAGGGAGCTTGGTACAACTTTTTGTTTTAGTCCTAGAGTGGCTGTATAGCTTGGGGACTGAAACAAAATAAGTCGTAAGATTAAAGATTTTGTTTTGTTTTTTTCCAAGCGTTTTTCTCATCAACCAGAGGGTTGTTGTAATTTGATTCAATGGACCACCTTATGCTGGTTGATGACACATTGGGCGACAGTTTGGATTTAGAAGTTGATGACTTAATTAAAGTGTGACAACATAGCAAATAAAGATGTGAGTGATGAAGAGATTGAAGCAGAAGAATTGGAAAGGCGAATGTGGAAGGATCATATCAAGCTCAAGAGGCTTAAGGAAAGACAGAAGATTGCAGCCCAACAAGTTGTAGAGAAGCAAAAGCCCAAGCAGACCACTGAAATCAGGCTTGGAGGAAGTAGAGCACAGGATGGGATTCTCAAGTATATGCTGAAGCTGATGGAAGTTTGCAAAGCTCACGGCTTTGTCTATGGTATCATTCCTGAGAAGGGTAAGCCAGTGAGTGGTGCTTCTGACAACATTAGAGCTTGGTGGAAAGAAAAGGTGAAGTTTGATAAGAATGGGCCAGCAGCCATAGCCAAGTATGAAGCGAAATGCCTTGCCATGAGTGAGGTAGAAAATAATCAGAATAGGAACTCTGAAAGCATTCTCCAAGACTTGCAAGATGCTACTCTTGGGTCACTTTTGTCTTCTTAAATGCAACACTATGACCCCCTCAAAGGAAGTACTTGCTAGAAAAGGGAGCTCCGCCACCTTGGTGGCCAACTGGAAATGAAGATTGGTGGGTGAAGTTAGGGCTACCCCATGGTCAAAGACCTCCTTATAAGAAGCTGCATGATTTGAAGAAGATGATGAAGAAAGTTGGAGTGTTAACATGCTGGATCTGAATGAATGCAATCACATGTTGCAATCTTATAAAAAAAAGTTGTGAACATCACTTTCAAGGATTCTGCAATCACATGCTGCTGAATGCAAAATGTCATATTTACATGTTTGCACATACTAAATTAAAAATGTCAGATTAAGTTTGATTGCTCATATGCATATTTATTCTTGATGTGCTGCTACTTTAAAGTAGTGAGAAGGGAATTTGAATTGTGCATGTCAATCTATAGAACAAATGGGGTTTATCTGGTCTTTTGCAGGACAGTTGAATAATAAAACACTGCATAGTGATTGACTTTGCATGGATTATAGAAGGATTCACATTTCTAAGATATTTTTGAATGCACTTTGTTTTAACTATTTGCTTTGTCTTTGCCCATTAAACAATAAGTTAGATCAAGAGTTGCACTTGTCAAGTTAAAAAAAAAAAAAAGGATCAAGAGATGCATATTGAGAAACTGATTCTTTCTATTTTTGATCTTAAAAAAAAAGAGTCAGATTCAATTCTAGTTGCATTAACAAATTCTATTATTTTATATGAATTGTAAATAATATAAAATGTCTTTTTTAATGAATGTTTTGTGAATTATTATTTATATTAGTTTAAAATATTATTGATTGATGATTGTGAAAGGGGGTTTTTATTTTTGCTTTGTTTTGTGCTTTGTCAATGGGTATCATGGCAACAATCTAAAATCAACCTACCTTTGCAAGTAGAAAATTTAAATGGAAAAAGATTTGTTTTCCAAATATAAATAAATGAATATAATCTCAAGTTTGGATGGGAATTTTGCGTAGTTAAGAAAGTTTTTGACCCTGTTATAGAAACTGACATTAAAATTTAGCTTGAGAAGTGCATATTTTTTTAATATAGCAAAATTACAAATTTGATATCTAACTACTACATGTCGTAATACATTTCTTAACGTGTTTTATTGACAAGCTTATATTAGTGGTACTTCAAATGAATGTAAGAACAACAAAGGAAGAAGATACAAAAGGTACTTTAAAGTTATCTTCCAATTTATTGGAAAATGATATTTTAGCATTTATTGGATATATGTAAAGGATTCAAATCCTAATTTTAATTTTAATTTAAGTTTGATTTATATTTTTCATTTCGTAATTTAATGTTTCATATCAAGGATAGGAATCCTAATGTGAAATCAAAGATGAAAAAACAAAGAATTGTTTAAATCTTCGTACACAATAGCTTTCCCGTGTATCGCACAGGTTAGCGACTAGCGTAATATTTAAAAGCTGAAGCATAGCATTTTTATGCTCTTTTTGAGTCACATGATTGTAGTATAGTATTTCAGTCCATTGGGTCCATTTTAGTCCATTCGGTCCAATTCAATCTACATGATCCATTTGATCTACTTTAGTCCATTTGGTCCATTCAACCCATTATGCTCTCTCTCTCTCTCTCTTTCTCGCTCTCTCTCTCTCTCTCTCTCTCTCTCTCTACTTTAGTTTGATGATTTTTGTGTTAGTTAATATCTCTACTTTAGATTGATACATTTTAGTATTGTATTTTTTGAGTTCCTCATCACAAGTCCTCTTTCTACCTCTTATAGTTTTGGATTGATTTTTGTTTGAGTCTATCTTTAGTTTGGAAGTGAGAATTTTAGTTTATAGCAAAACACAATCTTCATGGCTATATATTTAAATGTGCTTATAAATTATTTGAGTAATTTCAGTTGTAATTATGTGATAAGTTTTGATCATCACGATAATCTCCTTAAGAGAATGAGAAATTTGAAACTTAAAAATTTTGGTTGTACCAAAAGAAATTAGGAAAATATAGTGTATAATAATAATAGTTAGAAAAATATGGACCACTTCAAAAAAGAACAATATCAATAAAAACACAAAAAATAATAAAACCATATATTTGTAAAAATAGAGAGACAGAAATTACTTTTAAAAATTGTTTAATTTTTAGGGAGAATAAATTATTTACAATAAAATTTAGAGAATAAATTATACATTATACCACATTTCAAAATAATTATATATTTCCACACATCCCATGGGTCTGCGACTTTTAAATAAATAAAATCGCAACGACACATCTTGTTATGCCATTTTTCCAAAGCTAGTAACTGACAGATAAAAGTTGTACATAAAGTAAGAATGGAAATTGGAACTCCTTTTTTTCTTTTCATGTATTTATTGAGTCTTCTTCATTATTCTCCAAGAAAAGATGGGTTCATTTTTAGTCTAGGCATGACTTGGCCATTGATATTTCTTCCTCGAGATCTTTTGCTGCTAAAACCATCTTTTCCCTTGTAAGCGCATCGATTGTGAGCCCAACCATTGCATAAATAAGTTCCAAACATTGAATGCACTTTTTTTCTTCCTATTGATTTGACAGTTATAATAGGAGAGAAGGAATTTGAACCCTGAATGTTTCAATTGAAAACACCAAAAAATGCTAGCTGAGCTATAAGGCTCCTTGACAACATTAAGGCATTGAAGCAAGTAATAACATAAAATCTAGACCATTTCACAAACATTTTGGAATAAAAAATGTTAACACAAAAGTGCAGTAGGTTCTCATAGTTATAAATACTCGTTCATGAATCTTCAATTATAGTACTTAGCCTCGTTTTAATCATCATTTTTTGTTAGAAGAATCGATTTAATCATCATTGATTGCTCATTGGTGACTGGGAACTCTGAGCTCTATGCATTCATTGTTTTAGTCCATAGTATTCAAAAAATATATCCTCCTATCTTCAACAACTACGTACATTTGCTAAAACCATTACTTAGATCTAAGAAATAATTGATAAACAACATATATTCCTCCATGCAGGTTATAGTGATTTCTAGCTTCTGAAACATTGGAAGTAAAAGTTCAACTCTCAAGGAAAGAAGATGTAACATTTACAACATATAGAAGCCACAGAACTTACCCTGCACAATTGACCATTTCCCTTTCTCACATTTAACAAGAAAAGAGTGAATAATATCCTTTGGGATCCCATAAGAACCATTAGAATACACTCCCATGGAAACCCATTTTCCCTGAATTTCAAAGACAAAGGGAAAATTACAAAAGTTAATAACTAATAAAATAAAATAAAAATAAATAAATTTAAAACAGAATATAAAAGCAAATAAGTTCTGCTTGATCAAATGCTATTTGAGATGAAGGAGAATCAACCTTGGGAGTCCCGTAAACCCAATCATGTATATGATCACAAGCTGCACTTGCACAAGACAGTGCACTGTTTTTTGCTTTTTGAGATCTGTTCAAGGCTGAGCCACGCTGCTGCACATTGGTGATGAACTCGGTTTTTAACCTATGACAAACGAAAAAAAATGGAGACTTATTGGGAGTGAAGCGAAGTAAATAGAAGATAAGGATGCATAAACATGTGAAGATTGTCAACATCACCCTGCAAAGGGTTGCAACCTAAAATTTCAACATGGAAACTACTGTACCCTACTTCAACCTAAAACATTGGAGTTTAATAACTCTTCAATGTCAAAGCTAGGTCCTAACAGGGTTCAAGACCAGGTCAAGTATAAAAAAATATCAGGATCCTTGGGCACATGAGATTTTTAACTTTTCAAACAGAATGTAGAGTGGAGATAGTGTCCAAACTCTTAACCATTTGCTTTGATGCTACAATAAATTACCAATTTTATTAAAAGTTTAAGCTATTAAGAAATGATGAGTTTAATCATTTAACCATAATTCTAACATGTACAAACTACTTAATAGACTATTTCCTAAAATATGAATGATAACTTAAGGAGAACCATAATTTCCTTGGGTCACTTTTTGTCTTTGTAGATGATCAATCACTACTAATCTTGAAGAGGATATTGAGTAAAAGGGAGCAACACGTGATAAAAGTACCCAGAGAAAAACTTCTAATTAGACTTCTACAATCTTACCATACCATGCCTTTAGCACTCATTAAATTCGTAAAGAGCTTTCCTTAACTTACACACATAGTTTGGTTGGACTTTGCTCTCAAATCCTTTTGGTTACTTCATTTAATTTCTCAATCCAATTTTTCATGTAGGAAAGCATTCTTTACATCTGTCTACCTTAGCTTCCAATATTTACTTGTTGTCAAGTGCTAACAGGACACTTACAATGGTTGTCCTTGCCACTGGGCTAAACGTTTCATCATAGTCTAGCCCATATTATCGAGAGAATCCTCAAAATACAAGTTGAGCCTTGTATCTCCCTACCAATCCATGTGCATGAGACTTTACCTTTTACACCATTTGCAAGAAATGAGTTTCACATCTTTAAGCTTTAGCACAATGTCTCAAGTTTGATTCTTCTTTAGTACGTGAATTTTTTCTTCCATTGCTTTTATCCATTGTTCACTTTAAGATGCTTCTTCATATGTTGACAGCTCTTTTATGTTGTCATCCTCCATAATTGATGCATTTGCACACTTGGAATATAGTTTTTGTTACCTTGTTGACCTTTGTAGTTATGAGATTTCTTCCTTCTCTATTCTAGACCAATCCTCCTCTAGTGTCCTATGGTTGTACACTAGTTTGCCAAGGACCTTGAGTTACTTCTCTAGACTGTGGCTCACCTTCATCTTCAAAAAAGTTTTCATATCAGTTGCCGTAAACTGATCTTTCACTGATTGCTCCCTCCTACTCTCAATCATTTTATCTTCAATCTCCCTTGAGATTGGCAATGATGCAATCTCTTTTTACCACAACGAAGATGCTTCATCAAATTTCACATTCTTCAAGGTGTAACAACGATTGTTAGGTCACAGCATCTTTAACATTTTCTTTGGCTATCGTAGCCCATGAAGATGCAACAGTTTCTTTTTAACATACTGCAGAGATGAATAGGCACAAATGCATATCAAACACAATTAAAGACTTTAAAAGGAGAAGCATTCCTACAATTACCAAAATTATGAATGTTAATAATTTTATGCATTTGAATTAGCAATCAACTATGGCTGAATAATGGTTAAATAATTAAATTCATCATTTTCTAATATCTTAAGTTTTTGGGACAAGTGCTAGTTTATTATAGCATTAGAGAAATGGCCTGATTTCTAACCCGTGTCTGCTGTACCTCCCATTTAGAAAGTTAAAAAAGGTAGTTTATCAACCTATGTCTGCTAATAATTTAAACATGTGAAAGTCGCAATAAGTAAAAATGTTGGATATCTTGAGCTACCAATGATCGTCACCAATGCGTTCTTTAACAGGTTTCTCTTCATTTTTGATGGTGACAGTTGCATGATTGATGTCCGGATATCGATGTAAATAGTGATTGCCCCATATGATTATGTTCTTGACATCGCTAACAGGAACCTTTATCTTCTCAGCTATTAGGCTTAATGCTATGTTATGATCAAGTCGTGTTAGACATGTGATATTTTTCTCTGGAATTGAAGGAGCAAAATCTTTCAAGATGAGTGCATTGGTGTTTGCTGGGTTGGTAACAACTAGCACCTGCATAATAAAAGCAATGAAAAGGCATAAACATTTAGAAATCTGGTTTCACTTGATTTAATTATAAATAAGTTGGAAACAAACTCAAAAAGGCACAATTGTACTGTCATTTAGTTGGATAGTTCCCTTACTGACAGATGCAATTTGGAATCATCCATGTTAAATCATTTGAGCACCTTTCTCCAATTAATTTTCCTAATCTTGATATAATAGTTTTGCATCTTTATTCGTTATAACTTTTATTCCCAACACGTTGGTTGTTGCATCTTTATTCATTATAACTTTATTTTCATCATCATAACTGGAAAGTTTCTTGCTAACAATATGTGTCCACATATAATGATAATATTGTTAATTTTTTCTTGCACCTCCATATATAAGCACAATGATCTAACGGACTCATTTTGAAACCAATCTCTTATTTTTTTGGAAAAAGAAGTAGGCTTTTTTTTTTTTTTTTTTTTTTTTTTTTTTTCTCTCTAGATGGTGAAAAATATATGCATTAATATGATGCTGATCTTGCAACTCAAACCCTTCACTAAACTCTCAAGCACTTTGTGCATGGATAAGTACCATCCCACCTACAAGGATAGAAAGTATTTTTACTTCAAAACATCTTGAACATCCGATTTCATGACTTTTAAAGTAAATGGAGCTACAGATGCAAATAATTCAAATCTATGTAATGTGAACAAATAAGATTCTAAACCAGTGTCATTCAGCAAAAAATATTAAAAAAATCAAACCAGTGTCAGAGATGGGTGTCCCAAGAATCTTATACACAAACATTGAAGCTCATTTATGGGGTTTCTTACCTTGCAATCCGCAGCAGCATGCTGCTCCAAGACCGAAGCTACATCCTTGTAAATAGATACATTTTTAGACATCAAATCCTTGGTGTCCAAACCATCCTTTCGTGAGTGTCCAGCAATCATAATAGCAATATTGACATCTTTACAGGCTTCAACATTGTCGTTGGTAGCAACAACTTGTTGAAACATATTCATCACAAGATTTAAGAAACCTCAAGGGAAAGAATAATTCTATCTACCTCAGTATAGCTCTCACAGATAAGAGACATACGTTTCAAAAGAGGAAAGGCAGAACCAAGCAATTCCATTTTTAGTGAATTCAAGGCTTCATTTGTCTATTCAGTATCAAGCAAGTGCAGAATCACAGGCTGATTAGGGCCCAGCATGATTCCACTTGCAATCATTGGAACAATGGCATAACCTATTTACCCTGTTGAGCAAAATCAAAATTTTGAGCTACAGATACACAAACTTTTATCATGTCTAGAAGAAAGAAATTGCCAACTTATATAATTGAAAATAAAATTAGCTTGCTCCTTGACATGTAAAAACAGTCATATTGATATTATGTTTTATATTTAGCAGATATTAATCAAGCTTTTCTTTTAATTATCATTCTTTTCCAACTATTTGGAAGAGCACAATGTATAAGATAATAATGATTTAACATCAACAAAGAACTTATAGTTTTAAGGATTTCTTTGGATAATTTACAGAAATGGCATTTATACTCATTTTCAAAGAAAGCCACAGATTTAAACAGTTTCATTGAAGAATTATATAACAGAACAGTATTGCAGGAAGTCATGAACCAAATAGATATATGGTTTTCAAGTGAAGTAAAGGATAAATTTAAAGAGAAATAATTAAAATACTCTGTTTAGATAGCTTTTGACAACAATTGAGACAAAAATCATGAAAACTTTTACAAATTTTAATGAAAATTGAACTTCCGCAGCAATTGGGGTCGATTTGACCTTCATTCCCATCAAAGAAAACTTGATAAATTGCCACTTTTCCTAAAAACTTAAATTGTTAGGAAATGGGAAATGAAATATGTATGAGCTAATGATGCCAAAAGAAGAAACCAGAAAACGACTAGTATCCACAAGCATACAAGAAAATTTAAATTAAGCAATTATGTAAAATTGGGAAATTTTGAGGTTTGACATTTGGAGAACAATCATTTTTGTCAATTTGAATGAAAATCTAGATGACTGGTTCAGAAATTCAGACAAAAAAAAAAAAAAAAACTGAAAACTAAAAATTTCGAGATTCAACTATATCAATGTTGGGGACATAATAATATAACAGGTCAATCAAATATTTCTAGCAATGACCAAGATTAACCAAATAGGATATCAGATTGAGCTAGCATGCATGCCTGTAGCACCCTTGACCAACACTTTCTTTGGTTCCTTCTCTCTCTTAAAGAAGCTCCAAATGTATCTAATAAGCCACCAATAAAATGCAATATAAACCAAAACAATGTGACCCTTGTGAAGCAATTCAAGATACTTAATTTTCCTGAAAACAGACAGATCAATAATCAGTTCCATCTGGATTTCTTCACAAAGCAAGCCCAACTTGCATCATGTATATGTATATATATACGAATGATATTAAAGGTCCGTACAACAAAGCTTTTCAGATGCTAAAGAAAATTGCATAGCAGCGTAAGAGATGCAAAAGTAAAATAGTTCTCCCCAATCCAAAGAAAACAACATATCCTTCTTTTTGTTTTCCAATCGAACTAAGGAAAAAGATAAGAATATAGAATTAAGTTATAAAAGTTCCCATGAACGCAAAATTCACTTTTATCAAAGCACCTCAACCAAGCAAAATGATTGTGCTACACTTAGTTTAGAGGAGGCTTTTACTTTCCTTTCCTCATTATTGACAATCACATTGTGTCATTTTCCTGCACTTTCTAAGCTTCCCAAAAAAAAAAAAAAAAAAAAAAAGAGCGAGAGAAAATATTGAAAATAAAGTCACGTAATAAGAAAAGAATGGTAAGTTGTGCCATGCAGTTTTTTTTTTTTTTTGTGTGTGTGCCTGTTAGCCTAATTTCCCAAACATATTAGTTATGTGCCCAATTTTAAAATATTTTTGTTATGTGACCACTTTTGAAACTCAAGTACTCGAGTTTCACAAAGAAAATCATAAAATGATATATATTTTTTAAAGTTTTTAGAGACTCGAGTTCCAAACAAAAATGTTTCAAAATCAACCTCTCAAAAAAAAAAAAAAAAAAAAAAACTAATATGTTTGGGAAATTAGCCTAACGGGCCTGCCATGCACTAACTAGAACTGTAACTGGGTTTTAGGCCACTGTTTCAAAGTGTGGTTCTTTAAGCTAGAGAAAGAGATAGAGACAAAAAAAAAGGAGAAGTTGAAATATGGTTGTATATAAAGAGAGAGAAAATTGGGATGAGGAAGCAGAATGGAAGAGTGACGGTAATCGAGGACGGAAATTAAAGAGTGATGGCTAATAATGATGATGATTAAAATAATTAAATTGAAGAGGTGCTATGTCTATAACATTTTTATAACATTTTCACAACAAATCATAAGTGGTTAGTTGTTATTGGTTCAAATTTAAAACTAACACTAAGATTACTTTTTTGCCCCAATAATAACAATCAGTAACAGCCTACCACTTAAGATTTGTTATAAAAATATTGTGAAAATGTTGTGGACATATCATTTCTCATTAAATTGCGATTGTTTAAGATTTTAGTGGGTATGGTACTCTAAAAAAAACACATAGAGGAACCGTTGAATAAGTGTAACTCATATATGTTTTTTTTTTTTTTTTTGGATAAAAAGTATGACCCATATACGTTGATAATATAAATTAGATCAAATTGTAATTTACATAGTAAAAATTAATGTAATTTTGTTTTGCCTCCTAAAATTTTTAAAATTTGAGTTCATTATCCTAATGTCATATAGCGTTTAGATTTAAACCCTTCCATCTTATAGGTTGATGGACTTTCCGTTGAATGATAGTTAAGGTTAAGCTTGTGTCCAGTGCATTTGTGCACTACACACATTATGATGTGGATACATGTCCAGTGCACTGATGCACAGGAAAAAGCCGTGTCTTGTTAGTTAAACTCAAAGCAACATAGTTAAATTGTTAGTCACATGACCTATAATAATTTAGCATTTTTTATGACTTCAAAATTTCATATTTTATAGGATTTTTGAAATAATTAATAGAAACTTGAAATGACTAATTAGAAAGTGAATAAAAACATATGATTAGCGACATAGGACTGATTATTGAATTGGGGGAGGGGCTAGGTGAAGTCGTCTACACTTTCGTTAACACATGAAAAAAAGATAAATCAAAAGGGCACATCTTGTTCTGTCATTGTTCCAAAGCTTGCAAGTGATGGATAAAATTTGTACATAAAGTTAGAATAGAAATTGGAAATCCTTTTTTTGTTTTCATATATTTATCAAGTCTTCTTCATTCTCCAAGGAAAGATGGTTTATTGTTCGTTGAGGCATGACTTGGCTAATGATGCTTCCTTGATGAGTTCTTTTGCCATTGCATCCATCTTTGCCCTTGAGAACTCATCGATCTTGAGCCCTGCCAATGCATAAACAAGTTCCAAACACGGAATGCACTGAAATGATCTTATGCAAGTAATAATAAAAAATAATAAAAATTGAACCATTTCACAACATTTTGGAAAATAAAATGCAGACACAAAAGTATAGTAAGCTCTCATAATTATAATTATTCATTCATGAATCCTCAATTATATAACTCTCTACGCTCATTTTAATCATCATTGCTCATCAGTAATTGGGAGTTCTGAGCTTTGTGCATTTCATTGTTGCAGTCCACACTACTCCAAATAACCTTTGCTCTAAACCATTATTTAGATCTAAGACATAATTGACAGACATCATATATTCCTCTAGGCAGATTATAGTGATTTGTAGTTTCAGAAATATTAGAAGTTCAACTCTTAAGGAACGAAGATGTAACATTTACAACCTTTAGAAGCCCCACAGAACTTACCCTGCACAATTGACCATTTTCCATTCTCACATTTAATAGGAAAAGAGTAAATAAGGCCAGGTTCGATCCCATAAGAACCATCAGAACAAACTCCCATGGAAACCCACGTTCCTTGAATTACAAAGTCAAAGGAAAAATTACAAAAGAATCAACCTTGGGAGTCTTGAAAACCCAATCAAGTATGTGATCACAGGCAGCACTTGCAGCAGACAATGCACTTGATGCTTTTCGAGTTTTGATAATGGCTAAACCACAATGCTGTACAGTGTTGATGAACTCGGTTTTTAACCTATGACAAACAATTTTTTTTTTTTTTTTTTTTTGAAAAAAGAGGACAGTTGTTAAAGACCCTATAAAGGGTTGCAACCTTAAATTAAAACATGCACACCGCTGTACCCCACGCCAACCTAAAACTTTGGAGTTTAATAATTTTTCAATATCAAAGCTACGTCCTAACAAGAATCAAGAAAAATTCAAGTGTGTGTGTGTATATACCTACACCCTGAAGATTTGAATCCCTGGGTTACGTAATTGGTATGTAGAAACTACTTGATAGTACACCCCAAACTATTACCTAAAAGAAGCATGATAGTCTAAGGAGAGCATAATTTCACTGGGGCATTTTTGTTTTCATAGATGATAAATCACTAATATCTCGAGGGGGGGGGGGGGGGCAATAGCTACAACTACCAAAGTCCTGAATGTTAATAACATTATGCATTTGACTCAGCAACAAGTAATGCTATAATAATGGTTAAATAATTATTAAATTTATCATTTCTTAATAGTTTAAGCTTTTAGGAGAAGTAGTAGTTTAATTATCGTGGTATCAGAGGAAGTTTGATGCAGTTTATCAACCTATGCCTCCAAATAATTTAAACATGTGAAAGTGGAAAGGAATAAACACGTTGGATACTTTGAGATACGAATGATCGTTTGCAACATGTTTTCGGACTATACTCTCTCCATTTTTAGTGGTGAAAGTCGCATGATTGACATCTGGATAATGAGTGGAAGAGTGATTGCCCCAAATGATTATGTTCTTGACATCACTAGCATGAACCTTTAGCCTCTTAGCTATCTGGCTCAATGCTCTGTTATGATCAAGTCGTGTTAGGCATGTGATGTTTTTCTCTGGGATTGAAGGAGCAAATTCTTTCAAGATGAGTGCATTAGTGTTTGATGGCTTAGCAAAAACTAGCACCTGCATAATAAAAGCAATGAAAAGGCATCAAGTTATGAAACAATATCAAGTCCAAAAATTAACTGCATGAAGTGAAGATTAAGGGAAAAAAACACTAAAAAATTCCAACATTTGAAATAGTTAGAAATCTGGTTTTCACTAAATATGTTCATAAATAAGTTGGAAACTAGACTTGAAAATGCATAATTATCATGACCTAAAGAGGGCATCTCAATAGAAAGGAGGGATAGAACCTAGGAATCAACACTTACAGCTGCCTGGAATTAGTACCAAGCAAAGTAATAGAGATAAGAACCTAGGTTCACTGCCTAGGATTGCTTGTACTAAACATCAAGTGTTGGAAGAAAAACATCCAATAAAATTCTATTTATTCATAATCAACTTGTCTTCTATAGTGAAATTAAAGGAAATAACTTCATAACAAATACATTAAATACTGAAAAAAAAAATTCTGAAAAATTAACTCATAACAAGTTTTGTTCATAATAAGGAACAAAACGTGTTTATTTAGGAAAAATAACCTAGGTTCCTTGAATTCACAAGAATGGTTATTGGAATCTACCATAAAATTGGGAGACAAAAGTTTGAATATTTATGAATTGCGTTTAAATAGTGAAGCAGTCCTAGGGCTGCTAGGAGACCCTTAGAAACCTTAAAGCACTCCTAAGACGGCTAGGAAAACACCCTAAAACCCTAATTCGCATTAAGTACAAAATTAGGTGACAAAATAAGAAAACAAATACCCAAAAATTGCAAAACTGAGATAATTGCAAAATCAAACTCTACTATCAAAAATTGCAAAACTGAGATAATTGCAAAATCAAACTCTACTATCTCTAGGAGACATCCCAAAATAGATGGGACATTATTTTGACTTTTAAATGAAAAGTTGTAACCGAATAAAATTACTAAAAATGGCAAAAATGAAAATTTCAGGGACTAAATGAAAGAGTTTTCTCGAAAAGTGGCTTTGGTTGTGGTCAGAGACTCGGAGGTGATGAGTTTAGCTCCTAGCATTGTTTCCCTTATAATTTTTAGGGAATTCTATCGCCATCACCAATGATTTTTATTTTTATTTATTTTTTTATACAAGATAGAAATTCTACTAACATAATCTAAGTACACGTGTGTAAAACTCTCTCCTGGAGAATTGAACTCCGGCCCTTACCCCCCCCCCCCCCGCACAAGAACTTTGTACTTGTGAAGTGACTATCATATCAAGGGTGCATAGTGGTCATCATCAATGATTTCTACTAGTACTTTTCTACTTCCTAGATTTCTTGCACACTAACTTCTGGTTGTCTCTCTACTTAAGGAAAGCCTATGTTGTATGTTCTACATCATTAATCAGCACCAATAAGTCCAATATGGTGTCCGCACCAAAAGGTCTCTGCTTTTAAAACTTCAAATCATCTTAGAGCATCCAAATTCATTACTTTTAAAGTAGGATACATATACAAACAATACAAATCTATATAGGAGAATTTATAATATTGTAAACTAGTGTGAATGTCTCTAAAATCTTATATGAGTTATATCATATCTACACACTCAAGTGCATTTTTGAGGTCACCTTGCAATCCGCAGCAGCATGCTTGCCCAAGGCCAAAGCTTGAGCCATGTACATAGACACATTTTTAGACATCATATCCGTCCTTTCCATACCTTCCTTCCGTGGGAATCCACCAAGCATAAATTGACATCTTTACAAGCTTCAACAATGTCCGTGGTAGCAATCACTCCTATCCAAACATATTCATGACAGTTTAAGAAACCTCAAGGGAGAGAATAATTCTATCTACCTAGAATTATCTCTCAAGACAAGAGACATACCTTTCAAAAGAGGAAAGGCAGCATCAATCAATTCCATTTTTATCCCATTCAAGGCTTCATCTACCTGCTTGATATTATCAAACAAGTGCAGAGTCACAAGCTAATCAGGACCTAACATGACTCCCCTTGCAATCAATGGAAGGATGGCATAACCAATTTGCCTTGTTGAACAAAATCAAACTTTTGAGATACACACTACACAATTGAAAATCAAATACACCTGGTCCTTGATATAGTGACATGTAACAACAGTCATCTTGATATAATAAGACACTCTTTTCTTTCAATTCTCATTCTTTCCAACTATTTGGAATATATATATATATATATATATATTTTGGAGAATCTAGAAAAGACTTCAATGTATAAGATAATAATGACTATAACAACAGCACAACAGTTAAAATTTGAAAGATTTCTTTAGATTATCTACAAAAAAGTAATTTAAACTCATTTTCAAATAAAAATAGTGGCATTATTTAAGCGTTACATTTTCAAAAACAAATAGTAATTATTTAACCATTATTCTAACAAAAGAAATAAATGAAATATGTATATATATGAGCTAATAAAGATACCAAAAGAAGGAAAAAAGAAAACTAGTATCCACAAGCATACAAGCAGATTTGGATTAAGCAATCATGCAAAAAAGGAACTTTTGAGGTTTCACATTAGGAGAACATTCATTTTTGTCAATTAGAATAAAATCTAGATAAATATGGTTCAGAAATTCAGCAAAAATAAATAAAGTTCTAGGTTCAGCTATCTAAGTTGGAGATATAATAATATTTCTAGCAAGGACCAAGAAAAGCCAATAGAATATCATATTGAACTAGCATGCCTACAACACCAGTGACCAATACTTTCGTTTGCTCCTTCTCTATCTACCGGAAGCTCCACTTGTATGTAATAAGCATTCAATAGAAAGCAATAGGAAACAAAACAACGAGACCCTTCAGAAGCAATTCAAGATACTCCATGAATACAAACAGATCCTAAAAAGGTTCTATATATGGAATGAGCTTTCAAAATAAAGCAATAGAAAATAAAACAATGAGGCCCTTCTTAAGCAAGTCAAGATACTCCATTTTCTCAAAAACAAACAGATCAATAAACAGTTTTTTGGTAGATTTCTTCACAAAACAATCCTAACTTGCAGCGCATATATATATGTGTGTGTGTGAGATACATCAATAAAAAATATATGAATGAAAGCAAAGTATATAAAAAGATACTTTTACAACAAGGCATTAATTTTAGATGCCAAAGCAACTTGCATAAGAGATGCAGAAGTATAATCAGAGATCTCCCCAATGAAAGAAAATAACCTATCCATCTTTTTGTTTTCGAATCAAACTAAGGAGAAAAATAAGAATATAGAATTACGTTATGAAATAATTCCATTGAATGCAACACCCACTTCGAACCACCTCAGCCAAGCTAAATACTTTTTTTTTATCATATGATACAAGTCGCATAGTGCGGGATATGTAATTAATTTGCAACGGTCTAGACTTATTTTTCTTTACAATTTATGCAAGTTAATATATTAGAATTAATCATCTTTTACAAATTATTTATGCTAAAAGAATATTTCATTTTAGCTAGATTTGATAGAACAAACTTGAGTGTATTTACAGCAATGTTATAGGACTACAAGTTTTACTACATCAGTTTATAGTAAAACACTAAAACTCCTAGTGCTTTTAACATTTTCCTTATATTTATATTAGTTTTTGTTTGGGGCTCCAACCATCAACAAGAAGATGACATTTATGCATGACTTACTTAGTCCAACTACTCAAGTGAGTCATGTGCATACAGTGTCATTTTTCTATTTGAGCTTGGAGCCAAACCTTTTTCATTTGTTTACGAGAATCATTTGTGTTTCTGAGGCATTTAAGGAGGAGTTCGAATCTTCTATCTCACTCTTTCTATTCCATTATATACTCCACAAATAAAAACATACTACATGTCCATTTATTTTATTAAATGCTAAATTTATGTCTTCTATTATTTCAATTACTTAAATATGATAAGTTATTAATTTATTTACTTTAGGAAATTAAAATAATAGAAGGCATAAATTTAGCATTTAATAAAATAGATGGACATGTGGTATGTTTTTATTTTGTGGAGTATACAGTGGAACAGGAAGAATGTGACAGAAGATTTGGACTCTTTAAGGAGAGGTATTGGAAATAAGGAAGCAGGGAACATGAGGAGTCATTCAACGGAAGGAATAAATGAAAGAAGATAAGAAAATAAAAATATGATGTTATTAGGTTTGATGGAGAACTAATACATGGTTGGTAAGAGGAAAATAAAAGAGAGATAACAGATTTTTTTTGGGGGGGAGGGGGGGAATAGGAGGAAACAATAAAAGAGAACCAAGAAGGAAAAAGAAAATAAATTTAATGAAAAGCATGAAAACAAGATTAAAAGAAATAATGCTATACTAATGAAGAAGACTAAAAAATAAGGTAAAAAAATTTAATCTCATGAGGCAAATAAACCGGATTGATGGAGAGGTGTTAAAGAGGAAAGTCTAACATCATGGAAGCATTAAATATATAAGAATGCTTTAAAAAACTCACATCAATGGACCCACCACACTTATAGCGAAGATAATCAATTTGCGGACCCTTTGGCCAAGGAAGGATAGTCTCTAAGTGATAGTTTTGTTTTGTATTAGCATCCTCCTCCTTGTATTTTGTACTGGTTATCAACTGATGCTTGGTATGTTTCTTATTTTAGACTTTGTAATCTTTAATTCTATTTAATTTAAGCTCAATTTCACCAAAAATAATTTTTTGAAGAACATTGAAAAGAGTGTAATTTTTTTAATTATTAAAGAGGTAAATAAAGCGGTTTGATGGAGAGAGGAATAACTTAATGGGGGAGGAGAATTGATTGGGGTGTTACCTCATTAAGGAGGGAAACCAAAAAATTGTGAGCTGGTACGGGGATTTGACATCCCCGATTCTTCCTCTCTTCCATCACTGGTGCCGTCCAGACTTGCTTAGTCACTGCTAGAGCAAGGTTGTGGACCAGGTGCCTCTGCTTCTTCTTCTCTTCCATCACTGGTGCCATCCAGACTTGCTTAGTCGCTGCTAGAGCAAAATTGAAGGATCCATCGTTTCCGTGTCCCTTTTTTTTTTTTTTTTTTTTTCCTATAGTTAGCTTCTAGTATAGGCTTGTCTAAGCCCCTTTTTTGTAAGCTGTACTATTTCTTTGTCTAATAAAAGATGACTTTATCTCATTTTGCGTGTTCTTTCTTTTCCGCAATAATTATTTTGTGAATGGATGTGCTGGTGTCCTTTTCTTTCGAACAGTACTTAGGGTCGATGCCCTTGTTAGCAAAGAGTTACCACTTTGAACTTATTAAAAATGACGGGCACAACAATGCCGACTTCAAGTAGGTTAACCATATGAGACTAACCGGGATAATAGCTGAATGTTCTGTATTGCATATGGGGTGATCACTCGAGGACGTGTAACCTAAAATGAACTGTACGAGGGGGTCGCCGGGCACTAGAGTGCTTTGCCACGTTTCGGACGATATTCATAGCCTCAACTTGTTTTGGGCATTCGGTCCGAGGACCAAGGTATAACTGTACCGGGTTTAAACACTCGGTTGTGTTAGTTTCCTTAGAGTTGGGGGTCCGAGGACTGCGCGGGATTTCCATTCTGTCTAGGACTTAAGCCTTTCTTGATGTAGTTAGTTTCCCGTAGGTTTGAGTCCGAGGACCATGCAAGACCTTGGTTCTGTCCAACACTTATATTTTCTAGTGACTAGTTTCCCCATAGGTTTGAGTCCGAGGACCATGCAAGACCTTGGTTTTATCTAGCACTTTCTTCTTGAAGTAGCTGGTTTCCCCATAGGTTTGAGTCCGAGGACCATGCAAGACCTTGGTTCTATCCAACACTTATATTTTCTAGTGACTAGTTTCCCCATAGGTTTGAGTCCGAGGACCATGCAAGACCTTGGTTCTGTCCAGCACTTTTTTCTTGAAGTAACTGGTTTCCCCATAGGTTTGAGTCCGAGGACCATGCAAGACCTTGGTTCTGTCCAGCACTTTTTTCTTGAAGTAACTGGTTTCCCCATAGGTTTGAGTCCGAGGACCATGCAAGACCTTGGTTCTGTCTAACACTTATATTTTCTAGTGACTAGTTTCCCCATAGGTTTGAGTCCGAGAACCATGCAAGACCTTGGTTCTGTCTAGCACTTTCTTCTTGAAGTAGCTGGTTTCCCCATAGGTTTGAGTCCGAGGACCATGCAAGACCTTAGTTCTGTCCAACACTTATATTTTCTAGTGACTAGTTTCCCCATAGGTTTGAGTCCGAGGACCATGCAAGACCTTGGTTCTGTCTAGCATTTTCTTCTTGAAGTAGCTAGTTTCCCCATAAGTTTGAGTCCGAGGACCATGCAAGACCTTGGTTCTATCTAGCACTTTCTTCTTGAAGTAGCTGGTTTCCCCATAGGTTTGAGTCTGAGGACCATGCAAGACCTTGGTTCTATCCAACACTTATATTTTCTAGTGACTAGTTTCCCCATAGGTTTGAGTCCAAGGACCATGCAAGACCTTGGTTCTGTCTAGCACTTGTGGGAATTCAGTGAATCGGGACCCGCGAGGATTAGCCCCTTGACAAATGTGTGGGGCATAGACTTGATGTTAGAAGCCCTTAGAACTGCCCGTGCCACTGGCACTTCGAAGTGTAACCCTGAATGGGAGTTGAGTTAGGGCAACAACCGCATGCTACTGGAAATGATGGAGAGGCTTTCGCATAACTTGCACCACCGCCAAAATTGTTTCTTTCGAGGGACCCTTGTTGATAGGGGCTTGATCCTACCATGACTAACCGCCGCCTGCGCCAACGCACAAGCCTTCCCATAGACGATGCCAATTGTAAGGACTCAATTTGCAACGATCCCAAATTCGTATTGGTTTCGAACGTTAAAGGCCCAAACAATAAATTTGTAGAGAGTGGGCTAAAAGGTTAGGCCTTTGGTGAACGGACAGTCGTTGGTCATGGTATTCATGATGATCGCATAGAGGTGAACTGAGCTTATCCAAGAAGACTTTCTCCTCGGCACAACCTAGATGGCTCCGGTCCTTGGACAGAGTGGCTCAATAAACCAAAATGGCAGTGTATTTTATTTTGACTTATAAGAAATTGACACTTTAATAATTGTGAAAATATTATAAAATTTGTTATGTCAGTATAACGATATATATAAAAAGAAAAAAATACAAACTAAAGACCTAAAAAAAAAATTGTAGCTACTGTAGCTACAGTGTCACTTAGGCTGTGTTTGGTTTGGGTGAAAACCAATTTCAGAAATCAATTTCCGGAAAATCCATGTGTTTGGCTGTCACGGAAAACATTATTTTCCGGAAAATGATTTCCAGTTGACCACTAATTTCACCTTTGACCCGGAAATGAATTTCTCCCCTCATTTTCACTTCAATTCACTTCCGGGTCTTGCAAAACGCAGAGAGAGGGAGAGAAAAAACAGAAAACACAACACGAGAGCGAGAGAGAAAGAACAAAAAAAACAATCGAAGAACACAACAGCCAACGAGCGAGATCAAGTGCGAACGAGATCAAGCCAACGAACGAGATCGAGCTCCGATCGATCCAGCCACCCAGAGCTCCGATCCGGCCAACGAGCAAGAGAAAGAACGAGAGCCAACGATCCACAAACCGACACCGATCTACCTCACACTGGTCACGCCGAGCTCTGCCAGACGATTACCGCGCCAAACGCTGCAGACCCACAGTGAGTGACAGCTCAAACTCACACCGATCCAGACCAAGGCACCCGATCCAGCTCAGCAAGTCGATCACCGGTCCGGCCACTCTGATCACCGAGCCAAACACAGACTCACGGTGAGTTTTCCGGAACCGGTTGACCGCCACACACTCACCTCACCTCCGACCCACACGTCCGATCCACACACTCACTCACCTCCGATCCACTCACCTCACCGGTCCAACCCATCCTCCCGATCCGATCTCTGAAATATATATATATATATATTTATTTGTTTATTTATATAAATATTTATATATTTATTTATATAAATATTTATATAATTATTTACATGTTTTTATTTATTAATTTTTTTATTATACATTGTTTATTAAACTGTGTATTTGTGGGTAATGCATATGAAATTTTGGGACTTTTCTGATTGCAGGTTATTTATTAATTTTTTTAATTATCCATTGTTGATTAAACTGTGTATTTGTGGATTATGCATATGAAATTTTGGGGCTTTTCTGATTGCAGGTTATTTATCAATTTTTTTAATTATCCATTGTTTATGAAACTGTGTATTTATGGGTTATGCATATGAAATTTTGGGGCTTTTCTGATTGTAGGTTATTCCCGATTGGTTTGTGGTTTGATTTTTTTTTTTTAGAATTTTGGGGCTTGACTGATTATGTATGATTGGTTTTTGCTGTGATTTTTATTAGAATTTGGCTAGTTGGGTTATGTGTAGAACTTTTGCTGTGATTTTTTGTTTAATTTGGCTAGTTGGGTTATGTGTAGAAATTTTGGAGCTTCACCCATACTTGGTGTTATTATGTTCTTGCAGTATAATATGTGTGTGTTTAAACTTTAATTGAAGGTGCTTTGGGTATATAGGTGATTATAAATAGAATGCAATGTGATGGTATTGTGCTATATCAATGTGCAGTTATCAATGTGATGGTATTGTTATAGTGTAAATAGAATGCAATGTGATGGTTTGGATGTTTTATGTTTGTGGCTGATTTTATTTATGGTGTAATCAATAACATACTTGTTTACATACCTCTTAGACCACAATGTTTGTGATTTTGTTAGATGAAGAAAAAAACCAAAGCCGCAATTCTTGCCTCAGTTGCATCTGTCCTCCTTGTGGGGGTTGCATTGTTAAGGAAATTACGACGTAGACGTAGACAACTGCCTAAGGCGCCTTATGTTAACCATGCCGCCGAGAGAGAGGAATACATAAATAGTGTTTTGCATGGAAATGAGAGACATTGTGTGAATCAACTTAGGATGAAGCCTATAGCTTTCCACCACTTATGTCACATCCTCACTGAGGGGGAGCACGTACGTCCGACTATTCACATGTCTGTTACGGAGCAAGTGTTCATTTTCTTGCACATTATTGGTCATAATGTGAGGTTTCGTGTAATGGGTAGTCGGATCTATAGATCAACTGAGACTGTTCATAGATACTTCAAGGTCGTCCTTAAGGGGGTCCTGAAATTATATAGAGCTCTAATAAGACTGCGTAGCAAAGATACACCTCCAGAGATAAGGAATAGCAGAAGGTTTTACCCATATTTTAAGGTAAATATTGCGACTTGTGTATTTTTGTAAATTGTGAAGATTTATGTAATTTTAAACCATTATGTCTGTCGAAAATTAGGATTGTGTTGGAGCAATAGATGGTACACATGTTCGTGCATCTGTGCCACCTGAAATACAAGGAAAATTTCGTGGTCGCAAAGATGGAACCACGCAAAATGTGTTAGCTGCCATTAGTTTTGACTTAAAGTTCACTTATGTGTTGGCTGGATGGGAAGGTAGTGCACATGATTCACGTGTATTAAATGATGCATTTGCTAGGCCAGGGGGATTTTCAATTCCCGATGGTATTACACGATTACTTCACCTTTTTGGTTTATTAGTTTAATAAATATTATGTGTTTTCCTAAGCATAGTAGTGATTTGGTTTTATTTTTTAATATATGTAGGTAAATATTATTTTGGTGATGTTGGGTATGGTAATAAAAATGGAATATTGTTACCGTATCGGAGTGTACGATATCACTTGAAAGAGTTTAGTGATCGTCCTCCTGAGAATGCGCAAGAATTGTTCAACCTCCGACACTCTTCATTGAGAACTACCATTGAGTGAGGGTTTGGAGTGGTGAAAAAACGTTTTCGAGTGTTGGATGCAGAACCATATTGGTCTTTCCCAACCCAAGTGAAAGTAGTGTTAGCGTGTTGTGTGGTTCATAATCACATTATGGGGGTTGAACCAAATGACCATATTATGGAAGATGCAATGAACCAAGTAGAGTTTAGTGACCACCAACAAGAAACACAATCACGTCGGGAGTCCGTCGAAGATAGTAGATCATGGAATGCTAAGAGAGATGAGATATGCCAAGCCATGTGATCTGATTATATCAGGAGTGGAGAGTAGTACTTTATTTAGATTTCTATGATTGTAATGTGTTTTTTCTTTTTTGTTTTTTTGTAAAGACAATGTATGTAATATAGACTTTTGGTGATGTAATGAAAAAGTATTTTTAGCATTACATTGTTATTTGATGGTATTACATTGTCATTTTCATAGTTAGCATGTTCTATTCTGTTGTGCACATTCATAAGCGTGGTTGTATGTGTGTTTGATTTGTTATTCATGTTTCGAGCGTAATTACTAAATGCTACTCTCACTATACTATTTTCATATGTAGTAATGTCAAAGGGCAAAGAAAAAGTTAGCGGCAGCAAGCAATTTAGGTGGCTGCCACCTATGCATGAGATGATGCTTAAGATACTTACGGAGGAGGCAGCAAAGGGCAATAAGCCCTCTAGTACTTTTAGGGCTGGCTCCTTTGCTCTTGTAGCGAAGGAGATAACGGCCCAATTCGGGGTTGAGTGCCACCCGTCATATGTTGACAACCGGATGCGCACTCTAAGGTCCATGTGGGGAACTATTCAAGCTCTTAGAAAGAAGAGTGGATTCGGTTGGGACGAAAATCTGAAAATGATAACTTGCGACGCTAAAACATACCAAGAAGAAGTTATGGTATGGCTTCCAACTATATTTTCTTAATATAGATAATAATATATGTTGTTGCCTTTTATATGAAATTTATAGTGTCATTCTTTTTAGGATTCCATTGCTTTTATAAGGTTTTCCAAACATAACTTTCATGTCACCTTACCTATGTATTATATCTATACATACCTATGTGTTTTCATCTATCTATATGTGTATATGTGTCTGAGCTACAATTTTCTTTGGTTCTTGGTTTGGTTGCTAATAAAATGTTGGGAAAGTAAAGAAAAGATTGATACTTTCTTTTTAAGGTGATTTTTTTAATGGGTTTTTTTCAGCTATGACTTGGGAATAATAGGAAATTAAGGACCCACTGTTTTCTTTGATCTTTCTATTTGGTTGCTAGGAAAAAGTGAAGGAAAGAAAACAAAGTTTTTAACCAAAAGATTTGTGCTTACTGTTCTAAATTTTTTTTCTTTTTTTTTTAATTGGGCTCTCTTAGCAGTGAAGTGTGCATAATAGTAACATAATGTATTTACTTGTTCCATCCTTATTTGAGAGTTTTTTTGCATTACTTGTTTGATTACTGAGAAAATGTAGGACAAAAGTATGGAGTATTTGCTTTAATTGTTATTGCATAGTCTTTTATATTGAATTTATGAGTGAAGTTATTATTGCATTGTTATATACGTTCCTTTCTCCCTTACAGGCACATCGGAAGCACGCAGAGTATCTGAACAAAAAAATTGAGTTTTACGATGAATTAGCGATTGTGGTGGGGAAGGACACAGCCACAGGTGGCTTTTCTAAGTCCTATGTGGATATCGAAAATGAGCCAGATAATGGGGATAATGGGGATAATGCAGAGTTTGTTGCAGATAATGTGGAGGAATGTGTGGTTGAAAAGGGGAAGAACGCAAATGAATCATCCACCACTGGGTCGGGAATTTCCAAGTCCCGCAAAAGAGGGCGTGCAGCTTCTAATGCTGATGATAGTGTGCTGACTGATTTGTCTAATCAGCTGAAGGAAATAGCTGTCGCTCTGAAAGAAATTAATCGGGGCCCGGTAGATTACACAACTTTGTATAATGAGGTAATGGCTATGATGGTGGATGGATATAGCGAAGATATGCTCGCTACTGCCTTCAACCATCTTTGTGAGAATGAGAAGACGGCACGTGGATTTTTAGCCAAGAATGCTAGGTTGAGGAAGCTGTGGTTAGATGGTTATTTTTTCTCACAAATTTGATTTGCTTATTTCATGTTGACTGTGATGGTAGATTTAGGAATTAACTTCTGTTGTAGTATTAGTATTGGCCTATCAATGTATTATATATGTACTCTTTTGTATTATTGGGACGATACAATTGCCCAAATTATGTATTTGTACTGTTCAGATACCACGAATAGGTATCATTTTTGTATGCCATTGAGGTGTAATGCCAATGGTGAACGATTGATGTGGCTATTTTTATATAAATATTATGGGTATATTCGAATAATTATGTTTGATGTTGAACCAAATGACCATAATTTTTGTATTGTTACAGATATGTATAGGGAATGCAGGTTCTTGAATTTTATCTATAAGAGCAAAATATAGCTTCAAACTAGTTATTTAAGCTCTAGCTCCAGCTCGATTAACACCATGGTTTTGGTGAATTGGAGACTTATAATAGTTATGGTGATGTTGGTGCCTATTTTCTTTGCGTTTATTGGGCTTAGGATTATGCTTCGGCTCAGCTACTTTTTCCTTAATAGCATTGATCTTCTCCAATTTCTCCAAAACTTCATTCTCCAATTCCTCCAAAACTTCATTCATGGATGGACGATTTTTTGGGTCAGATTCTAGATCATTTTCCGTAAAATGATCCAAATTATTTTCCGTAAAGTATTTTCCGAACCAAACATGGGAATTGATTTTCCGTAAAGTATTTTCCGTAAAATATTTGGACGAAACCAAACACCGGAATTAATTTTCCGTAAAACGATTTCCGTAAAATATTTGGACGAATCAAACACTGGAATTGATTTTCCGTAAAACGATTTTCGAGACAGCCAAACACCCGAATACATTTTCCTTTTCCGGAAATTAGCATTTCCGGAAAATATGTATTTTCTGGAAAACGTTTTCCAGCAACCAAACACAGCCTTAGTACTGTAATTACTATTCAAAAAAAAAAAAAAAAAAAAAAAACTGGCTCAATAAACCAAAACGGCACCGTTGAAACATTACCTTTTTTTTTTTTTTTGTTTAAATATAGTTAATAGAAATGAAAAAATATCTCTAATATTATTTAAAAATTTTCAGAATTTTTTATCTTGCTTTTACTTGTTTTCAATTTTCATTCATTTTATCTACCGGCTCCACTTCCCAATACTTTTTCTTCTCATTCTTATCTCATCCACGTATTCCCTTGTCTTGCCTTATTCTCTCTAGTTTTTATTTTTTATAAATGGTTCTCTCTAGTCTTATCAATTAACAAATCCCAATATTCTTACGTTCAAAACTTCATCCTCACCGTCAATTCAAAATGATGTCTTCAGCTGTCTATCTTCTCTCTTTAGCCTTCCTAAGAGCATTCACAGCAGTGGAGGCATATTGCTATATTGCTAAAATTTAGCTCCTCCAACACTAAAATCGTGCTCCAGCAGTGGAGCTAAATCTAAAAAATTTAGCTCCATTGCTACAGTGCACATCTATAGATAGATGTGCACTGTTCATGAGAGCTAAAAAAAAAATATTATTTTATTCTTCTTCCTGATTAAAATAATGCCACTTGCTCTCTCTCTCACTCCGTCTCTCTCTCTCTCAACTTTCAGACCTCTCACGCCACCGCCCCCTGACCCACGCCGCCGACCCATGCTGCCACAGACCCAGCAGCTCCGACCACGGCAACCCCTACCACCACCACCTCCACCACCACATCAGTCACAAATCCAACCATACCCACACTTATCAAACCCACTACCACCAATATCAATCACCACCTCCACCACGGCAACCCCCACCACCACCACCACCACCACCACCACCACCACCACATTAGTCACAAACCCAACCACACCCACACTCATTAAACCCACCACTACCAGGAAAAAAAAAAAAAAAACAAACAAACATCAGCAAAACCCACGGCCAAAACATCACCAAACCCACGGCGGCAGATCGGAAGAGAAAGATGAAAGCTTTGGCGGTTTTTGACTTTGACATCGTCGGCGGCTTTGCTAGATATCGGCGGCAGCGGCTTTGACTTCTTCAAGCTTTTTGGGTTCGGTCAGGGGAGGAAGTGCAAAGCATGGATTTGGCGGCATGGGTTTTTGGGTTCAATCAAAGGGAAAAGGATCTTGGAGCGGTGACGGCTTGGTTGAGGGAAGGAGAGCAACATGGGAGAAGAAGGCAAGGGAGCTGGGCGGCGTGTTGAATCGAACCAGAAAAGAAAAGGTGAACCAGAAAAGAAAAGGAAGAAAGGCAGCATGTGTGAATGAGAAAGAGTAGAGGGACTTGGCACGTGTGGGTGGGATCAAATTGTATATATATAATTTGGGTTTTTTTTTTTTTTTTTTTTTGAAACCATATATAATTTGGGGTTAAAACAAAATATTATTGTTACACTACATGAATATTTACTTGCTATCATGATGATTGAGAAATTGTTTTAGTAAAAAAAAAAATGTATAAGTATAATTTGGGGTTTAAAAAATCACTTGTTAACACTAGACAATTATTTGCTATCATGTGGCGGTGGCGGCGGCGGCGGCGGCGGAAGAGTCAGTGGCGGCGGCGGTGGCGTTGGCGGCAATAGTGGCAACGGTAGCGATTGCGGTGGCGGTGGAAGAGTCGGTGGCGGCAACAGTGGCGGTGGCGGTAGTGGCAGCAGTAGCGGTTGCGGGTGGTTGTGATTGTTGTTTATTGTAGTGAATATATTATTTTATTGTAATAGATATATTATTTTTATTGTGATGTTTATATTATTTTATTGTGTTGAAAGCTAAAATAGATCCACTGCTGCAGCATGTGTGTAGGTAAAATAGATAAAGTAACTTTTGGTGGAGCTAAATAGCTAAATTTTTAGCTCCACTGCTGTGGATGCTCTAAGTCTGATACTCCAAGAAGATTCATATCCCGTGCAATAGGTATTGCACGGTGTGCAATAGGTATTGCATACCTCAAATCCCTGCCATCTATTTAATCTAATGGCTTAAGTCTTTGACACCTCACCAATCCACGCTGGCAATCCGTGTGCTCAGCTCTTTACCAATTCAATTTGCTCTCTCCTCATTGCTTCCTGCCTAAGCTTCTCATCAGATCCAAAAAAATTCAAAATATTTCTCTCTTCCACCAAACCTTTGTCTATGGCTGAATCTCCATGGCTATAGCTAGCAGCCACCAAATCCCTCACCACCACTGGTGATGCTTGCCGCTATGGCTTTCTCCTCATCTCACTCTCTCTCTCTCTCTCTCATCTGGGTTTCTCTGTTTTCTCCTTCTCTCAAGCCTAGCCGTGGCCGAGCTGCTGCTTCCACTCACACCTATCGCCGTTGGAGGTGCCTTTCATCGGCGTCACAACTACTGGTGGCCGCGGGTCCAGCTCTCTTATTCTTTATTTTCTTTCTCTTTTATTTTTTTTTTTCAATTTTTATTTGCCTTTTAGACAATACCGAAACCCCTTTGACACTCATTTTGTTTCATTTTATTATTATTAGTTTGATGAATAACATTTTGTTTCAGTTTTGATTAGCTTTATGAATGGGTTTTCTTGTTTGGATTTCTGGTATTAGCAATAACTGTTATTATTGGCATTTTTAAAGCTGGTTTTTGGGTGGGCATTGAAGATGTTTGTTGAAATGCTTCATAGAGTTTTAGTTTATCTCTCTGTATTCTGCACTTTTTTTTTTGGATTTTTATGCTAAAACTGTGATGCTATGTGTATGGAAATTGGATTTTTTTCTTATTAGCTTGATTAATGGGTTTTCTTGTTGAGTGTAAAGCTTGATGGTTTTGCTTGAGTTTGAAAATTGGGGCTTTGCAATATGGCCGAATCTGTTGTGATTGAATGAAAATGGGTTTCCAATATCGTCACTACAGGTACAGTGGTCTTTTTGGTGATGCACTCAGCAATATTTTCAATAATACCTAAAGTATTCTTTCTTTTTTATTTATTTTGATTTATTTTTTAAATTCTCAGAGTAGCACTATTTTCTCTCAATAAATTGTCAAAGTTGTTAATTTTATCCTTAGTGCTTTTGAACTGGTTGTTTTCCTTGTATCTGCACCAGGATGATCTAGTTGTAAAATGATGTGTTCTGTTATATATATATATATATATATATATATATATAATGAAATTATATGTTTTTGAACGTGAAGCTCAGGCCAACACTATATGACTTCTTTTGTCCACTATCACTTCAAGCTTGGTTATGTTATTTTTCATATAAAAGTTAACATTACAGTTGATGGATGAGTTAGCATATTTGTTGATGCTGGTTAGTTGTCTGAATTTGTCATGAGGCACTGCTTGCTGCTTATGTGTATCTGAACAGGAAATTTAGATTATTAGTTTTTATAAATTGTTATTTTTTGTTACTTATTAAAAAAAAAATTGTTACTTTTTGTTGTTTTGCTCCTCTCTCTTATCAAACGTTTTGTTGCTGAGGTATGCGACGTTATTGCTGCAGTTTGCTCAGAGACATCTTCAACAAATCTAATGACACTATCTTCTAAAGTAAGTAATAACAGTCGAAAGCCGTCCATGGATGTGGCTGTGAGCGTCCTTGTCAAACTTGTCATTGACATGTATGTTCCAATGCATTGGTTGGCTGGTATTGTTCAATATGTTCTTGATGTTTGACCTATGTGCATGTACATGTGTGTGCTATGCCTGGATAATTGATGGATTGATCCTGTATCCTGCTGTGTACTTATGAAATTTGGTTGACCATCATCATTTTTTTTGCATTTTTTGGAGAGTGACCCTTTGTGAAGCTTATTTCCAGATGATAATTTTGTTTTGCAGAGAATGTACAACTTCGAATATTTATAGACTGAATTTTGCAAGCTTAGCTATAATTATATCTGTAGGGCCTATTGTAAATTGCAAGCTTCAAATGGAATGTACACATAGTCAAGAAGCAAGAGACAGTGGACACACCAAGTGTGGAACTAAATGAGTGCATGCGATTTTTTATTACAATTGAGCAAGGTCACAATGCTTAAGATTTTTGAAGCATTTGATCTTGAAGTATGCAAGACTCTTTTTTTGGTTATTATGTGCGAATTAGGTAATATGATGGTGGAAAAAAAATTGTCTATGTATCGTGTTATTATGGCCTTGTAATTGAAGAATATAATTTAATACAATTTAGTTTATTTTTTGGATCAAGTGTCTTTTTTTTTTTTTTTTCTTTTCCTTTTTTTCTTAGCTTACTTCCATCTTGGATCCATTGATTTTAAAATATGCTAAGCATCCTTCAAGACTCTTGTTGTGTAATTCCTGTTTTCAAGAGAACATACTGAGCATTAAGTTGTTGTAATCTGACAGAATTAGATTACCAATGGTATTTCCAAGAAATCCCATCATATAGATTGTCTTTTTGGTGAAGAGCAAGAATAAGACTGTATATAATTTATATAATTGGCTTTTTGCAAATGTAATTAATATTTGCTACTTTTTGTGTGTATATAATGTAAGCTTATATTAAGTAAAAAGTAAACATATAAAGATCCTTAAAAAAAAAAAAAAAAGCTCAAACCAAATTTCATAATACTATTCATGAGTCTATTTGCTCTTTTTATATATAGAAAAAAAGAGCACAAATCAATGATTGAAAAAAAAAAAAAAAAAAAAAAAAAAAGAAGATGATGAATAGTACATATTAAACCAATCAAAAGTATGGTAACTTTTACACATTCATCAATAAGTGTCACAACATTTTCACAAAATATTTATTTTCAGTTGTGGTTGGTCACAGTTTTATATTTTATTATTTTATTTTGACTTATAAGAAATTGACCCCTCAATAATTATGAAAATATTATGAAATTTGTTGTGTTAGTATAATAATATACATGCAGGTTCTTATAAATATTTAAAAAGAAAAAAAAAGTACAAACGGAAGACTGGAAGGGAAAAAAAAAAAAAAAATGTTGAAGCTACTATAGGCACAGTGCCACTTGAACAAACCAAAGTGGCACTGTAGCAACTGTTCAAAACTTAGGGGGGAAAAATGGCTCACTACACCAAAAGGGGCACTGTAGAGGTATTGTCTTTTTTTTTTTTTTTTTTTTTATATGTTAGTAGAAAAAAGAGTACAAATGGGTGACTAAAAAAAAAAGTACATATTGAACAATCTAAAAATACTGTAGCTTTTACACATTTACCTAATAAGTGTCACAATATTTTTACAAAATATTTATTTTCAATTATGGTTGGTCTCAGTTTCATATTTTATTATTTTATTTTGACTTATAAGAAATTGATACTTTAATAATTATGAAAATATTGTGAAATTTGTTATGTCAGTATAACAATATATATAAGGGTGGCAAATGGGTGGGTTTGAGGTGGACATAATTGGGTTGGGTACATAAAACCCATTTATCCAATTAAAACCCATTTAACTAATTCCTACTAACCCAAATCCAACATAACCCAATTATTATGGATAAACCCCAAC
This sequence comes from Quercus robur, assembly GCF_932294415.1. Lineage (NCBI taxonomy): Eukaryota > Viridiplantae > Streptophyta > Magnoliopsida > Fagales > Fagaceae > Quercus > Quercus robur. Next base: position 57,064,490 of record NC_065537.1, read on the forward strand.
TCACCCAATTACCCAATTATCAAAATTACCAAAATGCCACTAAAGTGAAAATGGCCAAAGTACTCTAAAATCTTCAAAAATGACCAAAATACCCCCCAAAACCCAAAAAATTACCAAAATACCCCCGAAACCTAAAAAATGACCAAAATACCCCAGAAACCCAAAAAATGACCAAAATACCCCAGAAACCCAAAAAATGACCAAAATATCCTCGAAACCCAAAAAAATGACCAAAATATCCTCGAAACCCAAAAAAATGACCAAAATACCCCTGAAACCCAAAAAATTACCAAAATACCCCCGAAACCTAAAATTACCCCCAAAACACAAAAAATGACCAAAATACTCCTGAAACCAAAAAAATGACCAAAATACCCTCAAAACCCAAAAAAATTACCAAAATACCCTCGAAACCCAAAAAATGACCAAAATACTCCCGAAATCCAAAAAATTACCAAAATACCCTTGAAACCCAAAAAATGACCAACGTACCCCCGAAACCTAAAAATTATCAAAATACCCCCAAAACCTAAAAAAAGACCAAAATATACCCAAAACCTAAAAAATTACCAAAATACCCAAAACCTAAAAAATTACCAAAATACTCCCGAAACCAAAATACCCAAAATACCCCCGAAACCAAAATACCCAAAATATGACCAAAATACCCCAAAAACCTTAAAATGACCAAAATACCCCAGAACCTAAAAAATGACCAAAAAACCCCTAAAACCTAAAAATTACCAAAATAATCACAAAACCTACAAAATGACCAAATACTCCCAGGAATCCAAAAAATGACCAAAATACTCTTGAAACCTAAAAATTACCAAAATACCCCCAAAACCCATAAAATGACCAAAATACGCCCGAAACCAAAAAATTACCAAAATACCCCCCGAAACATAAAAAATGACCAAAATACCCCCGAAACCTAAAAATGACCAAAATACCCCCAAAACCCAAAAAAAGGTCCAAAATACCCCTGAAACCTAAAAAATTACCAAAAAAATCTCGAAGTCTAAAAATTAACCAAAATAACGCCAAAACCTAAAAATAACCAAAATAACTCCGAAACCTAAAAATTGACCAAAATAACCTAGAAACCAAAAAATGATCAAAATACCCTCGAAACCTAAAAAATGATCAAAATACCCTCGAAACCCAATAATTAACTGAAATATCCCTTGAAACCTAAAAAATGACCAAAGTACCCCTGAAACCTTAAAATGACCAAAATATCCTCGAAATCTAAAAAATGACCAAAGTACCCTGAAACCTATAAAATGACAAAAATGCCCCTTAAACCTATAAGTCGATAAAAATACACCCTAAACCTAAAAAAATTACCCAAATCCCTCCTAAAACTAAAAAATGACCAAAATACTCCCTTAACATAAAAAATGACCAAAATACCCCCTAAACCTAAAAATGACCAAAATACCCCCTAAACCTAAAAATGACTAAGATAGCTCGGAAACCTAAAGAATGATTGAAATATCCCAAAAACCTAAAAAGTTATTAAACAACCTCCAAAACCTAGAAAATTACAAAAAATGGCCCCAAAATCTAAAAGTTAACGAAACACCCCTAAAACCTAAAAAATTAGTGACATTCCCTCAAAACCTACAAAATGACTGAAATACTCTTAGAACCTTTAATTTAAGGAAATACCCTTGAAACATCCAAAATACCCCAAACCCCTATTTTGGTAATTTTAAAGGCTTCGGGTGTATTTTGTTCATCTTATAGGATTAGTGGTATGTTGGTCATTTTAGATATTATGAGGGGTATTTTGGTCATTTTATAGGTTTAGAGGTATTTTGGTCGTTTTAGGGGTTTCAGGGTATTTTTGGTAATTTTAGAGGTTTCAAGTTGTTTGTGGCCATTTTAGAGGTTTTGGGTTTATTTGGGTCATTTCAAAGGTTTAGGGGTATTTTTGTCACTTTATAAGTTTGAGGGTATTTTGGTCATTTTTTAAGTTTCATAGGTATTTTAGTAATTTTTTAGGTTTAGGGGGTATTTTGGTCATTTTTAAGTTTCTAGATTATTTTGATCAATTTTTAGGCTTCGGGGTTATTTTGGCCATTTTTAAGGTTTCGAGGGTATTTTTGTCATTTTTAGGTGTAGGGACACAATTTTCAACCCAAGCCCAAAATGTATGGCATACTGGCCCAGTGAACCCCGTACAATAAATTTATAGAGAGTGGGTAGAAGAACTAGGCTTTAGTGAATAGGGTAACAGTTATAATGAGATTCCAAGACAATCAAACAGAAACGAACCAAGTTTGTACAAGAAAGTTTGTCCTCGGCACAATCCGAGGAGCTCTGTTCTAGTATATATTGGATGATAATGGTTACAGGAGTTGTTAAGATTGCTACAATACTCTCTTTTCTCCTTTTTTTCCCCCCCGATCTCTGGCGTCTCTACCCTCATTTATACTACATATCTTCCTTCATCTCTACCCTACACGTGAATAGTTGATGGTTTATGCTGATACTTGTCCCATCAGCCCCCTCTAAAAGTCTTCTGGGGTGGTTGTAAGGCTGCAATAATACTATGCAGAGGTCACTTCCTCATTAATGCGGCTAGGGAGTTAGCTGGGGTGCAGTCAATGCGGTGATAGCAGCTTTTCCCAAGATATTTTGGAATTATTCTCTGTCTTTTGTTCCTGCAATGCTTATCCATATTTTCAGAACTTCATGGATCGCACCTCTAGATGGCAGGCATCCTTTACGGACCTCGACCTTGGCTAGCCGAGGACAAATTCATCCTCGGCACAAATTCCTAGGCCATCATGTTCAATATTGTCTTCTCTATCCACTAGCATTGGTTTCCCTGGCTATACTTACCCATCCTCGGACGGCCCCTTATCCTCGACTTGGGCCTTAAGCCCAAAACCAATTGTATGATTTGGGCCCATGACCCCACATTAGGTTTCGGGGGTATTTTGGTCATTTTTTAGGTTTTGATGTTATTTTGGTCATTTTTTAGGTTTTGATGTTATTTTGGTCATTTTTTAGGCTTTGGGGGTATTTTGCCCATTTTTTAGGTTTCAGAGGGATTTTGGTAATTTTTAGGTTTTGGGGGTATTTTGGTCATTTTTAGGTTTTAGGGGTATTTTGGTCATTTTTAGATTTTGGGGGCATTTTGGTAATTTTTGGGTGTCGGGGGTATTTTGGTCATTTTTTGGGTTTCAAGTGTATTTTGGTAATTTTTTGGGTTTTAGGGGTATTTTGGTAATTTTTAGGTTTTGGGGGGGGGGTATTTTGGTCATTTTTTGGGTTGAGGGGGTATTTTGATCATTTTGTAGGTTTTGGGGTTATTTTAGTAATTTTTAGGTTTTGGGAGTATTTTGGTCATTTTTTTTGTTTTGGGGGTATTTTGGTAATTTTTAGGTTTCTAGGGTATTTTGATCATTTTTTGGGGTTCAGAGGTATTTTGGTCATTTTTTGGGTTTTGGGGGGTATTTTGGTCATTTTTAGGTTTTGGAGGTATTTTGGTAATTTTCAGGTTTAGGGGGGTATTTTGGTAATTTTCAAGTTTGGGGGGGTATTTTGGTCATTTTGTAAGTTTTGGGGTTATTTTGGTAATTTTTAGGTTTTGGGGGTATTTTGGTCATTTTTAGGTTTCAAAAGTATTTTGGTTATTTTTTTGGGGTTCGGGGGTATTTTGGTCATTTTTTAAATTTAAGGGGTATTTTGGTCATTTTTTTAGGTTTTAGAGGTATTTTAGTCATTTTTAGGTTTTAGAGGTATTTTGGTCATTTTTAGGTTTAGGTGTTATTTTGGTCATTTTTTAGGTTGAGGGGGTATTTTGGTAATTTTAGTAGTTTTTGGGCATTTTAGAGTTGGGTGATTTTCAGAAATGGTAGTTGGATCATAATTGGGTCAATTAGGTACCCAATTAAAACCCAATAAACATTAATGTTAATTGGGTTTAATTAGGTTAATACCTATTTAACCCAGTTAATAATTGGGTGAGTTTGAGTCTAATTTAAGTGGATGGATTTGGGTTGATTTTGCCACCCCTACCACTCCCCAATATTTTTTCTTCTCATTCTTATCTCATTCACGTGTTCCCCTGTCTTGCCTTATTCTCTCTACTTTTTATTTTTTTATTTTTTATAAACTGTTCTCTCTAGTCTTATCAATTATCAAATCCCAATATTCTTACATTCAAAACTTCATCTTCACCGTCAATTCAAAATGATGTCTTCAACTTTCTATCTTCTCTCTTCTAGCCTTCCTAATAGTCTGATACTTTGTTCCTTCTTCTTCTCTCCAAGAATGCCTACAAAACATCTCTGCGAAAATGCATGATTCAACTTCTATTCCAGAAAATCTAATGCCAGCATAAGTTTTCTCTCCATTTTCCATTACTATATTACTTCATTCTCTAATCTCTATTACTCTCGTCTTTTTCTCCCTCCCTCCCCTCTTTTGGTCTCTCATTAAACGGTGAAATCCAGTGATGTAGTTGACAAACGAGATGAAAGCCGGAGATTTTTAGCAAAATTATGTGGGGGAAAAAACTGGAAAACCCATGCCTGGTTCCACAAACTGGACGGTTTGAACAGGGTTTGAACGGTTGCCATGGTCACAAATCTGGGCATCGGTTTGGGACGTGACATTTCTTTTTACTTTTATTAAGTGCCCGTTTGTTTCCACATTTTGAGCACAAAAAGCGCTTTTTGAAAAAAGTCAGACCTAAAATTGCGTTTGGTTAAACCCAAAACGCAACTTTTTGATAAAAGTTGCGTTTTAGGCATAGGCCAAAAACGCGGACTGAACGTGGAAATTTTATGGACCTTAAGGGTGCATAAATGAAAACGCGCACTACACGTTTTGATGGGTTACCGTTGCTAATGATGAAATTACAGAAATACCCATGAACAAACACAGAACAAACACTACAAATCATAACAATAAACAATCTTTCTCTTAAACATCTCTAAACTCAAGCATAATCAGATTACCCGAATACAAACTCAAAAACACAGTTTTAAAATTAATCAAATCATAACAATAAAAGCAAAAAAGAAAAAAGAAAAAAGAAAAAAGAAAAAAAAAAAGACAAAAGACAGAAGCCAACTAACCCATCTGGACTGGGTTGGGGACGAAGATGAGCAACAACACGAAGATGAGAGCTCCCTGGAATGTTCTTGAATGAGGGAGAAAAGGAAAATTTTCTTATCACAGAGAGAGTTTTGGAATCAAGTAAAAAAAAAAAAAAAAAAAAGAGAGAGAGGGAGCTGGAGAAAGAAAGAGCTCCTGGAACGTTCTGATGAATGAGGGAGAATGAGGGAGAAAAGAAGAGTAAAAGAGGGGTAGAGATAGTGGACAATGTGTGGAGGAGAAAAAAAAAGAAAAAAAGAAAGAAAAAGAAATAAAACGTATGGTTGAAAGTGAAATGGAAAAAAGGAAAAATAATATAAAAAATAAAAAATCCTAATTGAGAAATGCTACTGTAATATTTTCACAATAAATTTTAAGTAACAGATTGTTATTAATTAATATTGGTTAGTAAAAAAATAATTTCAGTTGTGGGTTCAAATTAGAACTAGTAACAACTTTCCACATAAATTTTGTTGTGAAAATATTGCGAAAAATGTTGTGAACGTAACATTTCTCATAATAAATTTTACACAGTAATTTGTTATTAGTTCTCATTTGAACCTACTAATGACATTATTATTTTTCTTATCTACCATTAACAACTTGTCATATAGACTTTATTGTGAAATTTTTGTAAAACTGTTGTGTCCATAACTTGCATTAAGAGAGATAATTAAAACAAAAAATTCACTTATATATATATCTTGTCCTTTTTGGTAATTTACAACTCAAACCTCCACTTTTATAAGTGCTAGCTAAACACTTAACTTTTTCGAAAAACACTTTTTAACAGTTTTTACCAAACATTCAACTTTTTAAAAATGCACTTTTTCATTATGCACTTTTTGAAAACTCCACTTTTTCATTATGCACTTTTACAAAAAGCTGAACCCAACTCACCCTAATTCTAGAGTTTTCTCACCCGTGTTTCTTTTGTATAGAGATGATGTGGGCTCATTAGGCTGGCTACTTTTCATCTGGGTTGAGCCCATTGGCTCTTGATGTCCTCATTTCTTGCTTCCCATAAGTTTCTGCTAGGCCGGCCTATTGGACCTTTACCCTATTCTTTCTTTGTTGGGCATTTTTAAGGCCCATTCTTATTCTTTAAGGAGGGCCATCCCACTGTGGCATTCTCCTATACACTGCCCATATCGTAAAGTGGGCGTTGTAGCTCTTGTTCCTCATGGGTATTTTCTTTCTTGGGGCTTTTGTTTGGGCCAAGCTTGCTTACTTCCTGGGCTTGTGGGGCAAGCCCAATTGCCTTTCTTTTTCACTTATTAGTCTCTTTTTTGGGCTGGTTTGGGCTTTTCCAGCCTTGGGCCTCGGGTCCATATAAGCAAAAATGGGTATTAATAAGTGTTAACATGGTTTTTTATTTATTTTTTAATTATTTTTTTTATTTATATATGAATCTTGATCATGGAAATAAAATATAAGAGCATATTGTTCTTGTCCATGCAATTTATTTGTTACCAATAAAAAGAGATATCAGGGAGCGAGTAGTTCTAGGGTGGGTCTACGAAGTAGTTGTTAGTAACTAGTTATGTGATTAACACAGTCGGGTTCAAAGCTCATTAAATACTAATCCAATCAGTAAGCATACAATAAATTGCCTCCACAGTCACGAGTAGTTATTGGGTGGGTTTACGAAGTAGCTGTTAGTTATTAGTTATGTGATTTGAGCCCCGCTAGCCAGATTCAAAGCTCATTAAATACTAATCCAATCAGTAAGCATATAATAAATTGCCTTCACAGTCATTAGATTGTGTTACTCCCAGAGTTTTGTGCTGTAAAAATGCAAAAAAGTCAACATATATGGGGGATGTTTATGAAGTTGATTGCTATTGGCAAAGAGGGTTCTTGGTAAGAATAGGCCAAATCTCATGATGTCATTTTCCTATATAGAGTGAGAACTGAGTCAATTTTGTCAAGTAGGATAGGATAAGTGGCAATGTAACCCTATAGATATTTATCTTGTTTACTATTTCTAAGGAAAATGCTAATATGTGTTTGATTGATTTGCACATCTGGGGTTTACTCCCATAATTAATAGTAGTGATCAAACAGAGACACTACTGTCCTATCCTTTTATGGTTCTTGGAGGGTTCTTGGTTTTGAGAATGGGTCAAATCTCTTTATGCTATTTTCTTATATAGAGCGAGAACTAGTCCATTTTGTCAAGCAAGATAGGATAAGTGGCAATATAACCCTACACATATTTATCTTGTTTACTATTTCTAAGGAAAGGGTGAATGTTCTGAAGTCTGTGCTGTGAATGATGCGTGTATGGTGAGAAGGGCAGAAAAAATTTGAAAATTCGTGGGTTTGGTATTTGGTTTTTTAATAACCTATTTTAGGGATTATCAAAATTGGATGAATGTCTCAGCTAAGTAGGCTAAATAGTTGTGTTAGGCCCAATTTTGCATATGTTTTTCTATTTGGGATTCCTAACTATGAATATTAGGACTCTAGGAGAAGTTTTAAATGCTTCATAATTTGGGAGGGAGTGGTGAAATGATTCATAAGTGGTAAGGTAGTTGAGAAGATTTAGATTCAGAAATCTACCTTTTTGAAATGTAAGTTTATGTTGTTCAGTTTTAGTTCAAGGTTTTATTATATATAGCTGAATATACATTTGACAGTCAAACAAATTCATTGAGAAATTGAATTAATTATTTGATTTTCATTGTTTTCAAGTAGAATCATGCAGAACACCAAGCTATAGGATGGAAAAAGCTCCATTTTTTGTCCAAACAATAACCTGTCGTTGATGTAATTATTTAATATTATTTGCAATACAATATATGTTTTCCCTTTTGGGGGGGGGGGGGGGGGGGGGGGAAGCAAAGATAAGTTATTTCATTATTTATCTTGAATTACAATGTTGATTTGATGATGATCATGATCATGAGGATGGTGTGAAAGTTATTTTAGAAGGAAAAAAGTATATTGCTAGGATGAACTTTTCACTTTACATTATATTTACATTTGAATTTTAAAGGTACTTCTATTGTCTATGCAAGATAAGGAAAGGACTGCATACTTTTTCTTAATATCATGCATCTTGGAAATGTTTATTTTGTTAGTGAAAAATAGGGTTTAGATGAGTAGTTGGATAGTTTCAAGGTAAAGTTTAATATGACATATCTTATGTCATTATGGAATTATTAGTCTTTTACCATTGCGTAAACCAAAGATTTTGGCCCTGTTTGGTTTTTTTTTTTTTTTTTTTTTTTTCATCACTCATTACTTTTCACTCAATTTTCGTCACTCATCACTCATCACTCAAAATGCTCCTATTTCTTATACCCACCCATTTGGCACACATTACTCAACTTGTCATCACTCAAAATTTTCAATTTTTTTTTGGGCCCCATACTTGTATCTTGGTCAGAGCAAAGCTATTAGCCTATCTGCGGAAGGTTTCACCCCCATTTTTTCTCTTTTCTCATTTCCCGTTCCCTCTTTGCCGTTGTTTTTCCCTATTGTTTGGTTGGTGAGAAAATAATAAAGGAGAAGTACAAAATAATTTCTCCTCATTACTACTCTGTTCTTACAAAAAAAAAAAAAAAAAAAACATCACACAAAAAACATCAAAATAATTTCTTTATTTTCTTTGAAACAAAAACAAACAATTTTGTTGATGACAGATTTCACCACAAACCCATCAGAAACCCACAGCCAGTACAAACCCCTAAACAACCACCGAATCAATCCAACGCACCAAACCCCAAACCCACGGCCAAACCAAAACTTACAGACACCATCACACCACCATAATCACACTCACTTCTAAAATCGCAAACCAAATACCAAACCCACACTAGTGACCACCACAATCATACTCACTTCTCAAATCGCAAACCAAATACGACCACAATCAAACTCACGGCCCATGCCCATCGAAAACCCACAACTTGAAACTCGATTTGAAACCCACGGCCACGACCCAAACCCATAGACGAGACCCACCCTCGCTGAAACAGACCCATAGACGAGACCCACCACCGAAACGCCGACCACTGATTCAACTCCAGCCATCGATTCAACTCCACCACCGAAACACCACACAACAATACCCAACTCCACCATTGAAAAGCCACCACAGACAAGAAGAGATAGATTAGAGAAAAACAATGAGAATAGAGAGAAGAGTAAGGAAACAGAGAAGAGAGAAGTAGAGAGTAAAGGCAAAAAGACTCGTTGGAGCTGCGCAAGGATGGGATGGGACACTAGCAGTGGGACCCATTTGTGCTAAAGAATTATGAAATTGCCACTGATATCCCATAACTCATAACTTGAAAACAAGCTTCCCTTGTTTCCGAAGTTGGTAATACTCTCAAAAGACTCAGTTTTGTTAACTGAGTTAAAAACACAATAATAAGCCAAACAAGCATCCCTACCTGTGGGGCCCAGTGATTTTGGATTATGAGTTAACAAAACTCAGTTTTGTTAACTGAGTTAACAAAATCCAAACAAGGCTTGTCATCCACTATCATGCACATTAAATTAAGCAAGTTTTATTCAGATTGAGAGATGATGAGATATTCTTGAGGTTGGTTTGTATTTTTATAATTAAAATTGTCTTATCAAAGTTAGTGCTAAATTTGATGTCTAAATCTCTTCGATTTTTTTTCCTGTTAAACTTAGGTTTATGGGTTCAATTTCTTTAGCTGAAGAAGCATTAGGGTGAAGGATGTGAAATGGACAACTATCTTGCTTCTCCACCAATTTGCTTCCAAGGAAGGATGATCACACCATTCTCTTTACCTGGATTTTTTTTTTTTCAATTGCTAGAAATATTTCTCTCCATCTTAGTGGATGTTACAGTTTTAGTTGTTTAGAATAGGCTTAAAAGAAAATCCATTTGTAAGACAACATATATTTTTATGGATAGCATACTAAGTGTTATATACATTTTAAATTTTAAATTCATACCAAGTGTTATTTTTTAAAATTTATAAATTCAATTGCATTAGCTACATACCTATTTAATTAAATTTATTTAAGTACGACTTTTGAAACAAAATGTTTCTCCAAATATTTACCTAAAATTATTTGAATATATTTGCTTTCTCGGATTCTAATTATTTTTACATACAGAAATTTATTTGTAGACTCTTAAAAATTTTTCTTTATTTTTATTTCTATTTTGTTGAAAATAGATGTATTTGTTTTTTCCAAGAACCCAAAAATACATGTATTTATGTAATTCCTGTGCATTTGCACGGGTTTAAAAGCTAGTATATATAATAGGTGCGGATCAGTTTTCATTGCTTGAGTGGGAGACTTGGACTAATAATGGGTCTTCTTTTCTTTCAATCAAAAAATTTTAATGGAAATGGAAGACAAATTAATGAGTGAGGATCAGTTTTCATTGCTTGAGTGGGAGACTTGGACTAATCATGGGTCTTCTTTTCTTTCAATCAAAAATTTTTAATGGAAATGGAAGACTTTTATTAATGGGTGAGGATCAGTTTTCATTGCTTGAGTGGGAAACTTGGACTAATAATGGGTCTTCTTTTCTTTCAATCAAAATTTTTTAATGGAAATGGAAGACTTTTATTAATGGGTGAGGATCAGTTTTCATTGCTTGAGTGGGAGACTTGGACTAATCATGGGTCTTCTTTTCTTTCAATTAAAATTTTTTAATGGAAATGGAAAACTTTTTTTATTAATGGGTGAGGATCAGTTTTCATTGCTTGAGTGGGAGACTTGGACTAATAATGGGTCTTCTTTTCTTTCAATCAAAAAATTTTAATGGAATTGGAAGACTTTTATTAATGGGTGAGGATCAGTTTTCATTGCTTAAGTGGAAGACTTGGACTAATCATGGGTCTTCTTTTCTTTCAATCAAAAAATTTTAATGGAAATGGAAAACTTATTTTGTGTCACACATATATCTTTAACAATTCATAAAATAGAAAGAAAAAAGCATGTTGATTATATCAAAGTTCGGGGTAACAATTTTCAATTTATCATGGATAAAGACACTATTGCTGATATAATAACTTCTATACGCAATGCTGAAATGAATAGAAAGGGAACAGTTTGAATACCATCTACTAACATCATTGAAAACATTGTTAAAATACTGTTAAGAGAAGGTTTTATTGAGAATGTGAGGAAACATCAGGAAAACAACAAATGTTTTTTTGTTTTAACACTACGACATAAAAGGAATAGGAAAAACCCATGTTGATTTTATTACATAATACAAAACACAACCACAATCACTACAAATATTATTGTATATCATTCAATAACAAATTTCATGAACAATAAATACGTAAATTATATAACATCGCAACAATATACCTCAGACCCAACCAGCCAACATAAAAAAAAAAGAAGCAATCACAGACACATTCTTAGCAATATATCACATTCTACAAAGTTTGGCTACTATTTCATTCAATATATTTTTATTGGATGTAAATTTTGATAAATCCATCATTGGATTCATTTTCTTCTTATATCCTCTATGCATGCAAAATTTTGATAAGATCAATAATCAATAGTTATGTCATCAATTGGTTGTTTAAATTTTAAGTTTTTATAACCTAAAATTATGAATAAAAAATAAGTTTATAAATCATATAATAAATAGCATCTAATTGGCAAAAAAATTTACGTATATTAAAAGCGTAAAAAACTTACAAATTCTTTGAATTTTATTAATACATTGAAATAAATGTATTTGCCATTACTTAATAGTTTGACATAAATGCTAAATTTAGATAAGGTAAAAGTCTAAATGAGGAAGATGTCATACATTGTGCCACTTGGCAGAACCTTATACTTTCCCACATGAGGTCTCGCATCAATATATATATATATATATATATATAGATGTGGAGACAAATAATATTTATTCAATTCATTGAATTTGACTCTTGCAATTATGCATTAAAGTTAGTCTTATGTAAAAAATTGAATTTTTTTTTTTATTCCTACCTTTCCCATGACTTTTTAGATTCATCCGTATCAATTCAAAGTAAGTAAAGTTATAAATGAATACAAATTCTTTGAATTTTATTCCTACATTTCCCATAACTTTTTAAATCCATCCTTATCAATTCAAAGCATGTAAAGTTAAAAATGTATACAGATTCTTTGAATTTTATTAATACATCTGAATAAATGCATTTACCATTACATAATAGTTTGACATAAATGCTAAATTTAGATGAGGTGGAAGTCAAAATGAGAATGACTTCATACAATGTGCCACTTGGTAGAACCTCATGCTTTCCCACATGAGATCTATACTTATATATATATATATATATATATATATATATATTTTTTGATGATTGATTGATTGATGTGTCAACTTTAATGTACAACTCTTAATCTAAACAGTAAATTTCCAAAGTTAAATCACCATTTTAAGAGACACTATATATGGCCTCACTTATTCACATGGATTTAGTCCAATAAAACAAATTAGACGTGTTATAAAATTTGTATTACAATCTTTGATGTGACTGACTTGATCAAAGATTGAAGAAAGGTAATCTAATTAATTAAGAAAACTCTAGAAATACACTTATTTTCACTCCCAAACCTACAATATGCTTTAGTCTTAGCTTATGATAGTGCACTCAAATTTACTTTTTCATCAATTATCCGTGGTAGTCTCATTCGTATGTGCTGATATCCAATTACAAGTTACACCCAGTATTGAATTACTAGTTAATATGAGCAAAACTCATTCACTATTCCAATGAATATAAATTTAGATATATAACCACTTAACTCCCTAAGAATATTATATATATTATATAAACTATAAATTATATAGCAATGTATTTCTTATATAAAAAAAATTATAGAATTAATAAATAGTAAATAGAAAGTAATAACAGAAATATTATCTATTTATTTATTTTGAGAAAATTGTTAAGTTTTTTCTCTATCTATTCGCGTGAGGCCTGTACACGGTGCGGCCGGTTATGAGAGTGTTTTTAGCACTGCACCTATAAGGTGCGGCCGGTTATGAGGTGCGGTTTCCCCAAGTGCTTGACCGCACCTCACCAGTGGAGTAGTAAAACACAGAATTTAACACTCCCAAACCACAACATAATCATTAGGCAACCCAAATATTCTGCACAAAAAAAAAAAAAAAACCATACACGAAAGAAAACGAACAAAATATGCACAAATTCACAATCTCTCTAAAAAATATACCATTTCAAATAAAAATTAAAAAAATTAAAAAAAAAAACTAAACTAAAGCTAAGTCATAAAAGATGAAACAAAACTATCAAAGGAAAATAGATTAACAAACCTGATAGAACAAGCCGGAGGGGAGAGGGTGAAACTCCAAGAACAAAGCATCAAGCAGTAGAGAATGGTGACATACTGACAGCAAGTGGCGGAGGCTGAAGACTAACGGGAAGAGAGAGAGAGAAAGAGAGGTACGAAACTGATTGGGATGGGGATAAAAAATATTTAGGGTTTATAAAACGACAGCGTTACAAGTTTTTTTTTTTTTTTTAAATCTAATACCAAAACGACGTCGTTTTGGAAATCCTACGTCTTATCTCATTCTCTGTCGCGCCGTTTCGCCTTCTTCCTCATCCTTCCTTCCTTACCTCTCTCAAACTCTGACCTTCTTTCTACTGAAAGTCTACGATGAGTTAAAATGGTCGCCGATAGCCGCACCGGCCGCCTTCGGTATGCTTAGATCTTCGCCGACCATCTCTCCGAGCATCTACGGTGGAGCATCATCGGTGCCGGTCAAATCCTGAACAGGTGAGAGTTCTTTGAACCACTTAACGCCCCAAGAATATTATATATTATATAAACTATAAACTATAAATTATATAGCAATGAATTTTTTTATATAAAAAATTATAGAATTAATAAATAGTAAATAGAAAGTAATAATAGAAATATTATCTATTTATTTATTTTGAGAAAATTGTAAGTTTGTTCTCTATATATTCGCGTGAGAGTTCCTGCCTATGTCAGTATCTCTTTCTGAAGAAGCTAATTTCTTCCTACAAGATGGATCATCTGCTTATGAATACACGACCACTCTTCTCACTAACCTACCATGCCATCTTTCTTCTGTTCCTCTCTTTATCCATCTCAAAATTTTCCTTAGCTACCACACTTTCAAACGAAACTGATAAACTTACACTGCTCGAATTCAAGTCCCACATAGATAGCCCTCTTAATGTCCTGGCTTCTTGGAATGACTCTTTCCATTTCTGCCAATGGGTTGGGGTCACTTGTGGCAACAAACACCAAAGAGTCATCGGTTTGGACCTAAAGAACAATAAGTTGGTAGGCACCATATCACCCCACATTGGAAATCTTTCTTTCCTTCGATCCCTCAACCTTGCAACTAACTCTTTCCGTGGTGGAATTCCTTCAGAAGTTGGTTACTTAACCAGGCTTCGAAATTTGAACCTGAGTCATAATCCAATATTGGGAGGGGAAATTCCAGTCAATCTTTCTCACTGTTCCAACCTACAGTATCTTGATCTCCAGTACAACGATTTAGTACAAGGAATCCCTTCAGAACTTGGCTTTTTGTCAAAACTTCAGATACTGATTCTTTACAACAATCGTCTAAGTGGACGGTTCCCACCTTCTCTGGGGAACTTGTCCTCTCTCCAAAAGCTTACGTTTTCATATAACAATTTGGAGGGAGAAATCCCAAATACAGTAGCCCAAATGAAAAGCTTGACATCTTTTAAAGTATCAGTTAATCATCTTTCTGGGGTGTTTCCACCTTCCCTCTACAATTTATCATTGCTCACACGTATTGCCTTGACTGATAACAACTTCACTGGTAACCTCAACCCCAACTTGGGCATTGCTCTTCAAAATCTGCAGATACTTTATATAGGAGGTAACCAATTTACAGGAACAATTCCAGTTTCATTGTCCAATGTGTCAGACATTAAAGCGCTTGAAATCTCAAAAAATCAATTTACAGGAACCATTCCTATGAGTTTTGGTAATCTACTAAATCTTCAATGGTTTGGTGCTTATTCTAATCTTCTTGGAAATAACTCAATTGATGATTTGAGTTTTCTGAGTTCTTTGAACAATTGCAGCCAGTTAAACTATCTGGATGTCGACTACAACCAGCTTGGAGGTGAGCTACCTAACTCCATAACAAACCTCTCAATCCAATTAGTACGGCTCGGGCTAGTTGGCAATTCTATTGGTGGGAGCATACCTACACGAATATCAAATCTTGTTAGCCTAACTGTACTTGGCCTGGAATCTAACTTGTTAACAGGGAATATTCCATCTTCAATTGGAAAGCTCACAAACTTGAACTGGTTGTACTTGGATGAAAACAAATTGACTGGGGTGATCCCGTCTTCCATTGGCAACATGACTCGATTACTAAATCTCTACTTGGGGAATAACAACTTAGAAGGGAGCATACCCACTAGTCTTGGAAGGTGTAGCCACCTGCAAGAGGTATACCTTGCCCATAATAAATTAAATAGCACCATACCCGAGCAACTTTTTGGCCTTCCTCTAGTCAAATTTGACGTGTCTCATAACTCCTTGACCGGTTTTTTACCACCAGATTTTGGAAACCTGAAATTTCTTGTTTTACTAGACGTTTCATACAACAAATTTTCCAAAGAGATTCCAGCCCAGCTAGGGGAGTGTTTGGCCTTAGTAACACTTTATATGCAAGGCAACTCCTTTGAAGGAACCATTCCCGTCCTAAGTAAGTTAAAAGGTATTCAATATCTTGATCTTTCCCACAACAACTTGTCCGGCCAAATCACAATCTATATGGCTAATTTTCCCGTGTTGCAAACTTTAAACCTGTCTTTCAACAATCTTGAGGGAGATGTACCTGTAGAAGGGGTCTTCAGAAATGCTAGTGCAGTTGAAGTTGAAGGCAACACTGGTCTTTGTGGGGGGATCCGAGAGCTGCATTTGCCTACATGCCCCATTCAAAGATCCAAGAAACACAAAAAGCATTTTGCTTTTAAATTGATACTGGCAATAAGCATTGCAGCTGCTTTCTGCTTGACATTGTTTTCTTTGATGGCTCTTTCCTGGTTGAAAAAGTCAAAGAAAAAAAGCCTTTCCATTTCCACCTTTGGACCCTCCTACCAAAAGATCTCGTATAAAGAATTACTCGATGCAACTGATGGATTCTCTTTGGAGAATTTGATTGGTTCAGGTAATTTTGGTAGTGTCTATAAAGGAAAACTTGGTCCAGATGAAACACATGTTGCAGTCAAGGTACTCAATCTTCAAAAGCAAGGAGCTTCCAAGAGTTTCATTGCCGAATGTGAAGCCTTGAGGAACATCCGGCATCGAAACCTCGTTAAGATTCTGACTGCTTGTTCGAGTATTGATTTTAAGGGCAATGATTTTAAAGCTTTAGTATATGAGTTCATGCCAAATGGAAGCTTGGAGATGCAGTTACATCCTGAAGATGGGCTCAAGCAATTGAGAAGTTTAAATCTTCTTCAAAGAATCAACATTGCTATAGACGTGGCTTCGGCTTTGCTTTATCTTCATCATCACTGCCAAACCCCTATTATTCATTGTGATCTAAAGCCAAGCAATATTCTTCTCGATGATGATATGATTGCTCATATAAGTGATTTTGGTTTGGCTAGACTCCTTTCGAAATCTGGGAAGGAAGCTTTTCTTAATCAATTAAGCTCAGTAGGGATTAAGGGAACTGTTGGATATGCTGCTCCAGGTAATGTATCATGATTTCACTCAATTGTAAAAGTATTAACGTATAATGAATGCATCAATAATCAAAACAGGGATGCCCCGTATAGAATATTTATATACATCTCCACCAAATCACCAGTTTCATAGCATTGAGTAAGAATTGTTCTTAGTGTATGAAAGTGCTCTAAATTTTTGCAGAATATGGAATGGGTAGTCAACTTTCAACTAATGGGGATGTCTACAGCTTTGGGATTCTCTTATTGGAGATGTTAACTGGAAGAAGACCCACTGATAAACTATTCAAAGATGACCTGAACCTTCACAACTTTGTTAAGTTGGCATTGCCGGGACGAGTGATGGAGATTGTGGACCATTCAATTTTCAACAAAGCAGGAGAAAATGATAACATGGATTCAAGTTGGAGTGACTGGACAAGTGGACAAATTGAATGCTTGATATCGGTCTTTCAGATTGGACTTGCATGTTCAGCACAATCTCCTTTAGACAGAATGGACATGAACAGAGTAGCCCTGGAATTGTTTTCAATTAAAAGGCAAATTCCTTTGGAAGCTTAACGTTACAGGCAAAGCCAAAGATTAGGTATCCACAGTAGTTAATTAGGTTTTTATATTTATTTAGTTATTCTATAGTCAAGGGTATTTTAGTAATTATATAATTGTTGGGTATGGGCTGGGTTTTCTTCTATTAATAAGTAAGTCTTATTTAATTTATGGGTTCATATGTATGGTTTTTTGTTTAATTCAATTAGTAAGTTGTCATGTACGGATAATATTGTAATGTTTTATATAAGATGGTTTTGAAGAATATTGTACATATATTATAGCATAATAAGTGAATTCAAATTCTTAGTCATATGACCTATAAGGATTTAGTTTTTTTTTTTTAATACTTTATAAATTTGATGTTTTTTTAGGACTTATGAAATAATATAAAGTCAATGAACACATATGAGTAATAACATGGAACTAATTATTGGATTTGGGGAGGTGCTTGGTGAACTAGTCTACATTTTTGCCAACACATGAAATGAAATAAGATAAATCAGAACACATCTTGCTCTGTCATTGTTCCAAAGCTTATAAGTGACTGATAAAATTTGTACATAAAGTTAGGATGGAAATTGGAAATCCCTTTTTTCTTTTCATGTATTATCAAGTCTTCTTCATTATTGTTAGTTGAGGCATGAATGGGCCACTTCTTATTCATCAATGAGGTCTTTTGCTGTTGCATCCATCTTTGCCCTTGAGAACTCATCAATCTTAAGCCCTGCCAATGCGTAAGCAAGTTCCAAACATTGAGTGCACTGAAATAGTCTCATGCAAGTAGTATTAAAACATTTGGACCATTTTTCACAGCATTTTGGAATATATAACATGCTAACTGCTAACACAAAAGTATAGTAGGCTATCATAATTATAACTATTCATTCATGAATCCTCGATTGTATTACTCATAGCCCTCGTTTTATTTCATCGTTGATTGCTCATCAGTAACTGGGAGTTTTGGAGCTTTATGCATTTCATTGTTATAGACTTATAGTCCATATATTCCAAATATATATCCTTGCTCTCTTCAACAACTACCTTTGCTCTGAAACCATTATTTAGATCTAAGACATAATTGACAAACAACATATATTCCTCTATGCAAATTATAGTGATTTGTAGCTTCAAAAACATTAGCAGTTCAACTCTTAAGGAAAGAAGAAGTAACATTTACAACATATAGAAGCCACAGAACTTACCCTTCATAATTGACCATTCTCCTTTCTCACATTTAACAGGAAAAGAGTAAATAATATCCTTTGGGATCCCATAAGAACCATCAGAATACACTCCCAGGGAAACCTACGTTCCTTGAATTACAAAGCCAAAGGAAAATTTACAAAAGATAATAATAATTAAAAAATATATATATATGAAAGCAAATAAGTTCTGCATGATCAAATGCTATTTGAGATGAAAGATAATCAACCTTGGGAGTCCCGAGAACTCAATCACGCATATGATCACAAGCAACACTTGCAGCAGACAATGCACTTGATGCTTTCCAAGCCTTGATAATGGCTGCGCCACGTTGCTGTACAATGTTGATGAACTCGTTTTTTAACCTATGATAGACAAAATTTAAATAAATAAATAATAGAAAGGGAAGCAAAGTAAATAGCCTGACAAGGATGCATAGAGATGTGAAGATAGTCAACATAACTATGTTGTTGAAGACCCTGCAAAGAGTTGCAACCTAAATATTCAACATGCACCCAAATGTACCCAACACCAACCTAAAACTTTGGAGTTCAATAACTTTTCAAAAATATAAAGCCAGGTCCTAATATAGAAGGACTGATGTGGGTAGTTTTGGGGCTTAAATGTGTAAATTTCACATCTTTTTCTATCTACTCCAACTGGTGCAAATGCTGTAATAGGGTGCAAGACAAATTTAAGCATAAGTTTGTTTTTTGATGAGTACAAACTCAGGTATAAAAATTGTTACCACCTACACCCCAAAGATTGGGATCCCTGGGTTAGGAAAATGGCATGTAGGTACTAATTGACAGTGCACCCCAAGCTATTGCTTAAAAGAAGCATGGTAATCTAAGGAGAGCCATAAATTCACTGGAGCAATTTTGCCTTCATAGATGATCAATCACTATTTATCTTAAGGGGTGGGATAGCTACAATTACTAGAATCCATAATTTAAAAAAAAAATTGTTAAATAACTAAATTCACCATTTCCTAAGAACTTAATCTTTTAGGACAAATAGTATCATGGTATGTAGGTGGTCTAAATTTGGAGGATTGAACCTTATGCCTGCTCTACCTCCCATTTAAATACTTAAAGGTACTTTATCAACCTATGTCTCCAAATAATTTAAACATGTGAAAGTGGCAAAAAATAAACATGTTGGATATTTTGAGATACCAATGATCGTCAGTATCAAGTTCTTTGACTAGTCTCTCTCCATTTGTGGTGGTGACAGTCGCATGATTGGTGTCCGGATATTGAGTTGAAGAGTGATTGCCCCAGATGATTACGTTCTTGACATCAGTAACATAAACCTTTATTCTCTCAGCTATTTGACTTAATGCTCTGTTATGATCAAGTCGTGTTAGGCACATGATGTTTTTCTCTGGGATTGAAGGAGCAAATTCTTTCAAGATGAGAGCATTGGTGTTTGTAGGGTTGGCAACAACTAGCACCTGCATAATAAAGCAGTGAAAGGGCATCAACGTAGGAAACAATATTTTTCTCAAAAAAAAAAAAAGAAAAAAAAGAGAAGAAAAAAAGAAGAAAACACTTGGGAAACAATATTAATTCAAAAAATTAGCTGCATAAAAGTAAAGATTAAATAAAATAAAATAAAAGAACTCTTTAAAGATTTCAATCTTTCAACATTTGTAATTGTTAGAAATCTGACAATATGATTGGTTATAAACATGTTGGAAACAGACATATAGGAAATCTGGTTTTCTCTTAATATGTTTATTAATAAGTTGGAAACTAGACTCGAAAATGCATAATTATATTGTCAATGGTAGCACATAGAGACACAAGATTTGAGAGGATCAAAAGAAACAAACATAAATATTTAGAGTATTAAGGATTTTCTTGAATGGTGCATTTTCATGGCAGCTTCTTGTTCTTCCATTTTTAGAGTGAGTGAGGGGGTTGGAGAACTAGTAATTCGGATACACATACTTCTTCAATCTGGACAGAAAGGACAAACACTGCTCCCTGATGATTGAAAGATTTTTCTTTCCAGGGAAATACTATATTTCATGCAATATAAAGAATGTCTGATCAATTATTCTTATGATGTAAAGGGACTCTAGATTAGGTAGCTTAGCAATATTACTAATTTGAGCACAAGCGTCCCTCCAAGATGTAACTTAAAATAGTAACATTAACCAAGATATAGACATTCAGATTGTATCAATTACCAAAGCAGGTAATGGTCAGAGGACATGCCAAAAGGCATGCTACAGAGCCATTACAACTAATAGAAGCAATAGACCATGCCAAAGAGTATGGACAAGAAATGATAGTGAGACAAGGAATGTACTGGGACATATTAGCACAAGCTAATAATAATGGAACAGGATGCTAAGATCATTAGTTTTATTGATTCACTAATTTTTATCATGGCCTAGAGGGCATCTAGTAATAGGTGGTGCAAGAGCAGGATGACCAGTTTTCAATGGGATGTGTTTTTGGGAAGTAAAATAAAAACAAACAGGATAAAACCCATGACTCAACGCCAAGACGTGGAGAGAGGGATAAAACCCAAGAATCAGCACTTAAGACTGCTTTGAGTTAGTACCAAGCAAAGTAACAGAGATATGCTTGTATTCAACACGAAGCATTGGAATTGAAAATTCCAACAAATTTTAAGATCAACCGGTCTACAATAGTGAAATTAAATTAAAGAAGGAAGGGAAATAACTTCACAATCAAGTAAGAAAAGGAAATACCTCATAAAAATTTTCGTGAAATACAAAATAAATAAAATCCCAAAAAAAGTCTCAGATCCATTAGCATCAATCTTATCCAATGAAATCAATTAGCATCAATAGAACCAATATGTCTCCTCTTTTTAAACTTCAAAACATCTCAGAACATCCAGTTTCATTTTTAAAGTAAATGGAGCTATATATACAAAAAAATACAAATCTATGTAAGGTGAACTGATAATATTCCAAACTGAGTGTGGTTGTGTGGGTGTCCCTAAAATCTTAAATCTACACACTCAAGAGAATTTATGGGGTCACCTTGCAATCCGAAGCAGCATGCTCCTCCAAGATCGAAGCCTGTTCCTTGTAAATAGGCACATTCTTAGACATCATATCCTTACTTTCCATACCTTCCTTCTGAGGGAATCCACTAAGCATAATGGCAATATTGACATCTTTACAAGCTTCAGTGATGTCCGTGGTAGCATGCACCTCCATTGAACCATGTTCATGACAATTTAAGAAACCTCAAGGGAGAGTATAGTTAGCTCTCAAGATAAGAGACATAACTTTCAGAAGAGGAAAGGCAGCATCAAGCAATTCCATTTTTACCCCATTTAAGGCTTCAGCTACCAGTGTGATATCAAGCAAGTGTAGAATCACAGGTTGATCAGGACCCAGCATGATTCCCCTTGCAATCATTGGAGCAATGGCATAACCTATTTGCCCTGTTGAACAAAATCAAAATTTTGAGCTACAGATACACAAGCTATATATTATCATGTCTAGAAGAAAGAATACCAAACCTATAGAATTGAAAATCAAATGCACTTGCTCCTTTACATAATGACAACAGTCATCTTGATATAAATCAAGCTTTTTTTTTTTTCAATTCTCATTCTTTCCAACTATTTCAAAAAGACTACAATGTAGAAGATAATACAATGATTATTTCAACAACAAAACAGTTACAATTTTTAGGATTTCTTTAGATTATCTACAAAAATCAGAAATGGTAGTCAAACTCATCTTCAAAGAAAACCACAGATTTAAACATTTTCATTAAGAATTACATCACAAAACAGCAGTGCAGGAAGTCATAAACTGAATAGAAAACAGGATTTTCAAATTAAGTTAAGGATAAATTTGAAGAAAAATAATTAAAATGCTTTTTGGTAGATAATTTTTAACAAAAATTGAGACAAAAATTCATGAAAAATTGGATGATGATTTTAACATATTTATTAAAAAAAAAATACAAAGCAACAAATTTCACTTATTAACAATTGGGATCAGTTTTGACTTTAACTCCTATGACAGAGAAACCTGGTAAATTAGCATTTGCCTTAATAGTTTAAGCAGGTAGGAAAAAGTAAATTTTATCATTTAACCATTGACTCTAACAAAACCAATAAATGATATCTATATGAGCTAAAGATACCATAATGAGGAAACCAAAAAACAACAAGTATCCACAGGCACAAGCAAATTTAGATTAAGCAATCATACAAATGGAAAATTTGGGGTTTATCATTTGGAGAACATTCATATTTGTCAATTTGAATGAAAATTTAGATGACTGTTTCAGAAATTCAGCAAAAATAAATATATAATAAAATAAAAGGCATTCAAATTTCTAATATTGAGTTTCATGATGATAACAAGACAATCAAATATTTCTAGCAAGGACCAAGAGAAACCAAATAGACTATCAGGTTGAGCTAGCATGCTGCAGCACCAATGACCAATACTTTCATTGGTTCCTTCTCCATCTTCACGGAGCCCCACATGTATGTAATAAGCTTCCAAGAGAAAGCAATAGTTAACAAAACAACAAGGCCATTTTGAAGCAATACAAGATACTCCATTTTCTCAAAAACCAAACTGATCAAGAAACAGTTCCTTGTAGATTTCTTCTCAAAACTATCCAACCTTCTAACATATATACATATATGTATGATGCATCAAAATACAAAAATATATGAACAAAAAACAAAGAATATTAAAAGAAACTTGTACAACAAAGCATTAATTTCATATGCCAAAAAAACTTGCATAAGAGATGCACAAATATAAGAGATCTACTCAATCAAAGAAAAGAACCTATCCATCTGTTTGTTTTCCAATCAAACTAAGGAAAAAGATAAGGATATTATAGAATTAAGTTATGAAACTTCCATTGAATGCAACATCCACTTCTAACCACCCAAGCTAAATGGTTGTGCTTAGACTTGGTTGAGAGGATTGCTTTCTTTATCATATAATATAAAATTCATAATGAAGAATAAGAAAATATATCATTATTGAAAATCATAGTGTTATTTTCCCACATGTTCTATTCTAAGCTTCCAAAACAAAAGAGTTAATATTGAAACTAAAGTCATACGATGAGAAAAGAATGGTACCGGTTACAAAAATGTGTCACCATGCTCGTCATTTTGAATACTCATTTTTTTCTCCCTTTTTTTGTGTTTTCCTTAAATTACTTCCAGAAAGTTTGAGATATATATGTATCATATTTGGAGATGGGAATATAGTGAGGAAGGAAGAGGTGGGGTTTCACATGGGTTCTACAAAGATGTTAACAAAAAGAGATGTTAAGACTTTGTCTTTGGCTTGCTATTGGGACTGGGGATCAAAGGGAGATAGGACTATACCCTTTAAAAACTAAAATTATTGTTGTTACCGATAGGCAAATTTCACAACTTTTTTTACAATCAATTAAGATGGTAGATTGTGATTAATGCAACGTTACTTTCATTGTCGG
Source organism: Quercus robur (assembly GCF_932294415.1). Lineage (NCBI taxonomy): Eukaryota > Viridiplantae > Streptophyta > Magnoliopsida > Fagales > Fagaceae > Quercus > Quercus robur. The sequence goes on from NC_065537.1 coordinate 57,088,533, forward strand.
CACTATTATTGGCATCATTTTTAATGTACACTCATTCACAATCTGTCACTTCAATAGCAATTATGAAAAAAAGATCGAAAAATTTATTGCGTAACAATACTAACAGATTAATATATATTGCTAATTTCTGCAAAATAGATTGTAACTTACTTAATAACTTTTTTTTCCACAATTTAAGTTGTTAATTGAACAAATATATGTCATTAGCATTACTTTTGGTATGCAGTATGCACTAATCACAAGATATCACCTTAAAAATGATGAAAAACTAGTAACAACTAGTAACAACTTGCCATTTAGGATTTGCTATAAAAATGTTATAGACGTATCATTTCTCATTAAAAAAAAACGTTGCAATTAAAAAAACCCTACCAATTTCTTTTCATCACACTGCATAACATTTGCTCTCTCTAAACAAAAGAAAACAAGCGATACTGTGATACAGAGAAAGGGAAGGAGAAAAAAAAAAAAGCTTGCAATCCAGTGGAGAATCGTGCGATCAAACGTTCGTCCCAGAGGTATTGAGATACGGAGATAGGGATTGGCCGTTAGGGTCGCCGCCCATCGTGTCGGACCACTGGACGACGAAACCCTCACCGCCGCCACCTTATTTGGAAGTCCACCACATGGCGCATCTTCCGGCTGCCGCGGCTGGAAGATCCAAAGTCATCGGCGAAGAGTCATCTCTAGGTCCTTTTTTCTCAACCGCACTGTTGCTATTTTTTTTTTCATTTCTTTTTTTGAATTTGCTGGCTAAAATATATGTATATTTTAGGAATTTTTCGGTTTCAATAATTCATATTCAGTTTCTGTTTGAATTTCTTTCATTTTTTCTTTTTAACTTCCTAATTTAAGTTTGTTTGATTTGATTCTCTTACAATTCTTCCTTTGTGATAGCTTCAATGTGATTGTGTATATTTTAGGAATTCTTTGGTTTCAATATTCTGATTCAGTTTCTGTTTCCATATATAATTTTTATATGAATTTTATCCATTTAGTGGTCAATACTGATTGTGAGAAAAATGGCCAAAGACCCTAACACACAGAGAGAGCGAGAGATCCCAAAAACATAAAAACCCAAAATACGGTTTAGAGAGAGATACAACGCTGAGAGACAAGGAGAAAGAGAACGTAGAGAGAGAGAGAGATTCGGTCTGTCATAGAGGGTGGAGAGAGACAAATCTGAGAAGACAGTCAGGCCTTTGCCGCCATCAGACCACCGTACCCTCCACCAGTATAGTCTCTGTTTTTTGTACTGAAGGTTAGCATACTCGTTTCCTCTTCAAATACTGTTTTGTTGTTTAGAAGACAGACTGAAACTCCTCACCATTGCCTTTTCTATTCAAATTTGAATCTTAAATCTTCAATTTATCTATGATTTTGAATTCAAAACCGGCAGTTCCCCTTACATAATTTTCTAGGGTTGTTCTTTTACCCCTTTTAAAAAAAAATAGATGGATTGATCCTCTTTCTTTGGATGCTTTGGTTTCAAATTATCCCTCTGTCTTCTTTTATTTTTGGTAACATTAGGGATTTTGTCCTTATCTATTGTGGTTAAAGCCTTAAAGGTCAAAATTTACCTTGGATTATTTAAAATCTGAAATTATTAGACGAAAACAAAGTTTCCAGATAAAGTTTATGCAAAAAGTGTTAACTGTTATGCGAAAATTAACTTTTTTGTTTGAAGTGTGGTATCGTGATTAAATTTGGGCATATTGTTTATTGTTGTTAATCTTGCTTTATGGATGTATTTGGGATATCCTTGGTCTACGAAAGCGAAATCCTTTGCCAACATCTTTTACTGTTATCTTGATGATACTTTATCTTTCATTGCTAACATCTTTTTTCTAATTCTGCTAATAGAACAACTTAATTTTTTATACACAATTTGTTTGATAAAATTACTGATTTTTTGTTTTATTCTAGAATTCTTAATACGTGGAGGTGGAAGGAAAATAAGGAGCATGGTCTTGCAAGTTAGAATGATATACCATTTTATGGTAGACACTGTATATGTTTGTATTTTAACAGAGAGTGTTTATTACATTGTATTGTATTATGTTAGACACTGTTTAACTAAACAAAAAAGGATTCATTGAGAAAAACAGAGATCGAGAGAGAGAGAGCAATTTGCGGGCAGGCACTACCGTTGCTCTCCATACACCAAAAAAATGGCCTCCCTCCACTGTTTAACTGCTACAGGTAAAGGTTTTTTTTATTCATTTTTATATTACACCATAACTTGATTTTTATGTTTAGTCGTTTGGTTGGATAGGTTTGGATTTATGTATTTGAGTTAGATTTGGATTTGGCTATGGTAATTGGATTAGAATTGTTTTCTACTTAACGTAATTATTTTAGATTGATTTTGGTAATTTTTCGCAGGGAGTATTTTTGAATCCTTGCCTTTTGGAAATATGAATTCTAATTTGTGATTTCTTTTATTGATTTTTTTTTTTTGGTAATGAGCATCTTTAAATTCGTGTCTTTGGTTTTTTGTTATATCCTGATTCGAAATCTTGGTTTCTCTATTTGTGTTTGCCTTTGTTGGAGCCTTCGGACTTTGTGGAATTATAAGGGTGTAATGTTCCTTAAGATTTTTTTTCTTTTTTGATACCTCATCAGTTCTTTCTTTGTTTTAGAGTTATGATTGAATTTCAACCTATGGTGTCTACTATTTATGTGTTATTAGACAACAAACTTTCTGTTTGTGTTATTAATATGTCATTCTACGCAGAGAGCAAAGAGTAGGGAGGTGATGAGACATGGAAAATCAGAAGCGTTATCAACAAGGGATGCAATTTCAACATGATTGGTAGACCCGATGCTGTTGGCTAACATTCTTTGTGGGATAACATTTACTGTCTTCAACAATCTGTCACTAACACAAGTTTTAAACTTTTAATATTTCTTCACCTTTCTTATATGACACACTTTGTACTTCTTTCTATTTGTTTATAGGACTTATATTATTTCTTTTAATTGTTTCTCCAAACATATCTAAACATACGGACATCCTCATAAATTCCTTAATGTATGCTTGTACCACTCTGCTTTGGTTTAAAATTCACAAAAATATAGAGGATAAGACACGGGTATATTAATGCTTACATTATTTTTTTGAGACTGTTGAATTACCTTTGAATCTTTGATATGGGAAAAATCTTTTGCATTTTTACAATTCAAACCATATTATAATGTTCACTTTAACTTCTTTGGTAGTCTCTCTTTCATCTTTTTCTTCTGTAATTTAAAAAACTTTCTTACCCTATCATTTTATTGAAATACAGATTTACTAAGTTCTATGTCAAGTATGACACTTGGGTATTTTGCAATAAGATTTGCTGGATCAAACTGACAGTTTAGGATGGCCTGATTTTCATTCTGTTTATCTCCTACTTTGTAATAAATTTTTTCCATTGATGTATTTGGGTTTGAATTGGCTCTATTTTGAATATTTTAGTCAGCTTTTTCTTCAATTTTTTTTTTAAATTTTTTTTGTTTGTAATATTCCACAATTGCTTTTCCTTAGCATCTGAATTTTTCAATATCTATATTTTGTAATTTTGTAAACGGAAGCTTTTCCTATTTGAATTAGCATCTGCCTTTTCCCTACTTAATAGGCTAGGGTTCTTCTTTGATTGTTTTGTTAATTGATGACTTTATTCTATTTCCTTGGATTCTTTTGTTTCAATTTATCATTTATAGCTTTTGTTTTTGTATCATTAGTGGGGTTTTCCCTTGAAATTTTGTTTAAAAGTCAATATCTCCTTGGAAGGTTTTATATTTGAATTTTAGATTGTTATGATTTTATCTAAGGTATGGTCTTTTAAAATAAATTAAAATGTTTGGTTTTGATTTATGATTAAAAAAAAAAAAGTAGCCAACTGAATGTTAAAATTGTGTTATCTTTGTTTACTAAACATGGTTGTATTGTTTACACATTAATTTTTAGATTATTATGTGGAACTTGAAAATTATCTTTGTTTTAAAAAAATGTAATATGGGAAAAATCTTCCACTTTTTTGCAAGATTACTACACTTGGGTATTCTGCAAGAAGAGTTGATTGATTGAACTGACTGGTTAGGATGCCCTGATTTCCCCTATGTTTATTTCATATTTTGGATTAGAATTTGTTCATTAATATATTTGGGTTTGACTTGGTTTTGCTTTGCAAATTTTAGTCAGCTATTTTGTTTTAAGTTGATTCAATAATTTTTAGTTATAGCTTTATAGCGTTCTTTGCCATATAAGACACTTGGGTGTTAGGTAAGAAGAGTTGCTAGATCAAACTGACTGATTAGAGTGGCTTGACTCTCCCTGTATTTATCTCATATTTTAGATTAAATTTTGTTGATTGCTGTATTTGGGTTTGTATTGGTTTTGTTCTGCATATTTTTGTCATCTTTTTAAAAGTATTTGGTTTCAATTAGTTTTTGTTTTGGACTCAACTAAGCTGAACTCTAAAACTATTATGATTCCTTTAGGTTTTTCCCGTCGTTTTCCAGTAGCAAAATATGATGTTAGAATTCTCTTTTGCCTTCTTTTTTTTTTTTTTTTGGCTATGCTTTCTAATCAATTTACCTAATTTGTATTTTTGTGGTTTTTAATTCAGTCAACCTCAAAGATTACATTGTTGTGATTTTGAGAGATTTGAATTTCAAATTATGATGATTCTGAAATTATTCATTGCAATTTCAAACTGAGTTTTTATTTATGGTTTATGATCTCCATCATTTTTCCCTACTGGGGTTTGCGGGTTTTGGTGTAATAATTGATAGTAGATAATGTTGAAGTATGTATCTTAATTCTTGAAATTATAGGTGACATCTTGATTTCGGTGTTACTCAACCTTAAATGTTTTTATTTTTTATGGTTCATTTATTTAAACCTGCTATATTTTATAGATTTCAGATAATTATACTTGATTAGAGCTATTGAGTTAAATTGAAAGGTTAGGATAGCCTAATTTGTTACTTTTATTTTAATATGAAACTATCTTATTTGTTGATGTTTAAAAAAAATTAGCACAAAAACAGTATAAGAAGATTTTCAAATACGTACTTTTTGATTCAAAAAAAAAAAAAAAAAAAAGGTTAAAATTACTTTTGGTCCTTTACCATTTTATAATAGAAACAAAAAAGGATAATGTAACAGCACCACAACAAAAAAGATGGATGATAATGTTTGAGCCTTTTTTGAAATCTGTTTTAAGTCCTTACTAATTGCTTGATTCTGCACATTACTTTTTATTATTCATGAATAAGATTTGTAATTATGTACATCTGATTTATATATAATAAGTTGTCATTAGAATGAGGAAAATATTATAATAATTTTTCTAATAGCTTCAAAGTCAATATATAGTACAAAGAATGCAATCTAAATCTGAACTTGATTTAATGTTAACCATTTCTTGAGGCACCATTTAATTAAAGTGTCAATCATTGCAGGGCACAAAATATGATTTTGTATGAGAACTAAAGAATGACAACTCCTTGAAAAATAGAGAGAGCACAAACCTATTTTATAGATAGCATACCTACAAGCAGGATGACAAGGACAAATGAGTAGCTGTACAACTTGAACCGAACAAATTTTATTGTATTTTATTTATTGTATTGTTATGTTAAGTTATTCTTTTAATACGTAAAATGTTCTTGTGCATTACGCGGGTTAAACGCTAGTTTATATATAATAGCAGAAGTCTTTTCCTGCATTTAAGGTGGTCGCGACATGTAGGAAAAAAGACCACTTTAAAATCTGCGACGTTTACCATTAAAAAACTAATAAATATACCGTTTCGGTAATGTTAAAACACAGTTCAGCAATTTCTCAACATATTTAACCAAAAAAAAAAAAAAAAATTCTCAACATGAAAACAATCTAACCGGTTAAAATACAATATCAAAAGGCTTGAGATACAAATATATAGAAAGACAGTTTGTGAGGCTCCAAAAGAGAAATATCTACTGTCGATCATCACAATCAATTTTCTTGCAAGCACACAGAGATACAATCCATAACGTGCACACATGAATGAATTGAGATTGAGGAGGAGAGATATAAGTGCCATCAACACCACCGGTAAAGTTTTTTTTTTTTCCTTGGATTTCGGTATGAAATATGATGGGTAATTTAGTTGGAATGATTTATATTTTTGTACAAGGTAATTTGGTTGGAATTATTTATATTTAGGTATTTGGGTTTCATTAGGTTTTGATATGATTTTAAAGGTTTTTCTCAAAATTTGTCTTTTTCGATTTAATGTACAATAAGCTTATTAAATTCTATTTGCCTTCGTTATTTTTTTATAGATTTTGAAAAAGTTTTGTTTTTTACTGCAAAGAAACGGAATGCTTGCTTACTAGGTTGCCCATAACTTTTTTTTTTTTTTTTTTGAGGAAAGTTGCCCATGACTTATTCCTCAACAGGTATAACCCCAAAAAAAGAAACAAAATTTGCTGGGTATTGTTGCGTTTTGGTATATGAATGAAATAACTAATTATTAAATGCAAGTTTTGAATTTTTTAAACATATTCTGGAATATTTCATAAAACCCAATTTCTGGGTATTCAAATGCTATTTGGGAAAAATAGAAAATATTTTGTTCCTCTTAATATGTCTCAAGTAAAGAAAACATTGCAAATCCGCTTAATGTGTTTGAAAATAATTTTAATTGAGATTGATGTATTCTCTTAGAGACAGCCTTTAAATTCTCCATTATCAGGGAAGTTTGCATATTGTACATTTGTGTTTTAATGTGTTTAAAAAAAATCAATTGATGCATTCTCTTGGGCTTAGAAATGGCAAGGTTTCACGGCAGTAGTAGTTGTGCTTAACATAGTCATAAGAGATATTAATGGATTAAACTGCATGATAACTAACTGTCTATTTGAGTTAATCTAATGGCCATAATTCCACAGTATAACTATTTCATTTTTCATCCATGGTACTTTGAATTCTGAGTTTTAAGATATCACATGCATCATCTGAGCCTCTATTATTTCTCATTTGCACTGTTCACTTTGATGCAGTTTCCAAAATTACTTGATCAAATGTACTCTCTTCATTTTTAAAAAGATAAAAACATGTTTGATGTGTCTTTCACAAATTAGATTATCCCATCTCCTATAAGGGAAAAATTATGGATAATGTCAAAACTGCTTCGGGTCAAACTTTGCCTTTTGTTTTGTTTTTTGTTTTTTGTTTTTTGTTGTTTACTGTTGCTACAAACACATGTATATATATGATTTCTTTTAATCTAGATCATGTTTCAATGATGTTATAATGTTAGAGAATGAGGGTGGTCATATTTGATAATTAAAGAAAACATTGCAAATGCTTCATTTGAATTTGATTTTTTGTTGAAACAATCTACCACCGTATACCAAAGTATGTTTATTTTCATGGCTGATTGGCTAATGAAATTGAGGGTATTTGTTGAGGTATAGGAAAATATTTTGTGATATTTGTTTGAAGTCCATAAAGATTTTGTTTTTTAAGATTGATTTATAATTAGTTTTAGTAATAATTCACTAAACAAATAGATTTGCTACAAATCTGGAAAATTAATTAGTGAAATAGAATAAAAAAATTATATAAGATTTCTTATTATTTGCCTTAAAAATAAAGATGTTGGATAAATATTGCTTTTTGATATGAAAGGGTGAATGCTCTAAAGCCTGTGCTGTGAATGATGTGTGTATGGTGAGAAGGGCAAAAAAAATATGAAAATTCGTGGGTTTGGTATTTGGTTTTTTAATAACCTGTTCTGGGGATTATCAAAATTGGATAAATGTCTCAGTTAAGTAGGTTAAATATTTGTGTTAGGCCCAATTTTGCATATGTTTTTCTATTTGGAATTCCTAACTATGAATATTAGGACTCTAGGAGAAGTTTTAAATGCTTCATAATTTGGGAGGGAGTGGTGAAATGATTCGTAAGTGGTAAGGTAGTTGAGAAGAATTAGATTCAGAAATCTACCTTTTTGAAATGTAAATTTATGTTGTTCAGTTTTAGTTCAAGGTTTTATTATATATAGCTGAATAGACATTTGGAAGTCAAAACAAATTCATTGAGAAATTGAATTAATTATTGATTTTCATTGTTTTCAAGTAGAATCGTGCAGAACACCGAGCTATAGGATGGAAAAAGCTCCATTTTTTGTCCAACAATAACCTATCGTTGATGTAATTGTTTAATATTATTTGCAATACAATATATGTTTTCCCTTTTGGGGGGGAAAAAAGCAAAGATAAGTTATTTCATTATTTATCTTGAATTACAATGTTGATTTGATGATGATCATGATCATGAGGGTGGAGTGAAATTGATTTTAGAAGAAAAAAAGTATACTGCTAGGATGAATTTTTTAATTTACATTATATTTACATTTGAATTTTAAAGGTACTTCTGTAGTCTATGCAAGGTAAGGAAAGGACTGCATACTTTTTCTTAGTATCATGCATCTTGGAAATGTTTATTTTGTTAGTGAAAAAAATGGCTTAGATGAATAGTTGGGTAGTTTCAAGGTAAAGTTTAATATGACATATCAAGTCTTATGTCATTATGGAATCATTAGTCTTCACCATTGCGTAAACCAAAGATTTTGTCATCCACTATCATGCACATTAAATTAAGCAAGTTTTATTTAGATTGGGAGATGATGAGATATTCTTGAGGTTGCTTTGTATTTTTATAATTAAAATTGTCTTATCAAAGTTAGTGCTAAATTTTTCTCCAAAAAAAAAAAAAAGTTAGTACTAAATTTGATGTCTAAATCTCTTTGATTTTTTTTTTTTTTTTTTCCTGTTAACTTTAGGTTCATGGGTTCAATTTCTTTAGCTGAAGAAGTATTAAGACAAAGGATGTGAAATGGACAACAATCTTGCTTCTCCACCAATTTGCTTCCAAGGAAGGATGATCACACCATTCTCTTTAGCTGGATTTTTTTATTTCAATAGCTAGAAATATTTTTCTTTCCATCATAGTGGATGTTATAGTTTTAGTTGTTTAGAATAGGCTTAAAAGAAAATCTATTTGTAAGACAACACATACTTTTATGGATAGCATACTGAGTGTTATATACATTTTAAATTTGAAATTCATACCAAGTGTTATTTTTTAAAATTTATAAATTCAATTGCATTAGCTACATACTTATTTAATTAAATTTATTTAAGTACGACTTTTGAAACAAAATGTTTTTCCAAATATTTACCTAAAATTATTTGAATATATTTGCTTTCTCGGATTCTAATTATTTTTATGTACAAAAATTTATTTGTGGACTCTTACCAAATTTTCATTATTTTTATTTCTATTTTGTTGAAAATAGATGTATTTGTTTTTTCCAAGAACCCGAAAATACATGTACTTATGTAATTCCCGTGCATTTGCACAGGTTTAAAAGCTAGTATATATAATGGGTGAGGATCAGTTTTCATTGCTTGAGTGGGAGACTTGGACTAATGATGGGTCTTCTTTTCTTTCAATCAAAAAAATTTTAATGGAAACGGAAGACTTTTATTAATGGGTGAGGATCAGTTTTCATTGCTTGAGTGGGAGACTTGGACTAATAATGGGTCTTCTTTTCTTTCAATCAAAATTTTTAATGGAAATGGAAAACTTATTTTGGGTCACACATATATCTTTAACAATTCATAAAATAGAAAGAAAAAAGCATGTTGATTATATCAAAGTTCAGGGTAACAATAATTTCAATTTATCATGGATAAAGACACTATTGCTGATATAATAACTTCTATACGCAATGCTGAAATGAATAGAAAGGGAACAGTTTGAATACCATCTACTAACATCACTGAAAACCTTGTTAAAATACTGTTAAGAGAAGGTTTTATTGAAAATGTGAGGAAACATCAAGAAAACAACAAATATTTTTTTTGTTTTAACACTACGACATAAAAGGAATAGGAAAAATCCATGTTGATTTTATTACATAATACAAAATACAACCACAATCACTACAAATATTATTGTATATCATTCAATAACAAATTTCATGAACAATAAATATTTAAATTATATAACACTGCAACAATATGCCTCAGACCCAACCAACCAACAAAAAAAAAAAGCAATCACAGACCCATTCTCAGCAATATATTACATTCTACAAAGTTTGACCACTATTTCATTCAATATATTTTTATTGGATGTAAATTTTGATAAATCCATCATTGGATTCATTTTCTTTTTATATCCTCTATACTTGCAAAATTTTGATAAGATCAATAATCAATAGCTATGTCATCAATTGGTTGTTTAAATTTTAAGTTTTTATAACCTAAAATTATGGATAAAAAATAAGTTTATAAATCATATAATAAATAGCATCCAATTTGCAAAAAAATTTACATGTATTAAAAGCGTAAAAAACTTACAAATTCTTTGACTTTTATTAATGCATTGAAATAAATGCATTTGCCATTACTTAATAGTTTAATATAAATGCTAAATTTAGATGAGATGGAAGCCTAAATGAGAAAGATGTCATACAATGTGCCAAATAATATTTATCCAATTCATTGAATTTGACTCTTGCAATTATGCATTGAAGTTAGTCTTATGTAGAAAATTGAAAAGCTTTTTTGATTCCTACATTTCCCATGACTTTTTAGATCCATCTGTATCAATTCAAAGCATTTAAAGTTATAAATGCATACAATGTGCCATTGATATTGATCTTGAAGTTAACTTTTCAGGCTGGACTGAAATTATTCTTTGTGGGTAACCAATTAATTATACATTTTTTCCCCACATGAGACAAAGACCTAGACATTTTTAGGTGTATATGGTTGATGACTAACTTTGTTACCCATGTGCCGTTGATTATTGACCTTGAAGGTATCTATGAGGTTGAACTTGAACTGCAATCACGATTTTTACTAAAATTTTCTCCCATTCATTTTTATTGATGATAATTAACGGGTTAGTTCATTAGAGGAATTGGGTGCACTGGGATCCCCATGGAAATATTACTATTTCATTGTTTGTGCTTTTAGAACATTTGAATTTTGGAAGTACACAACTACATGCTACAGAATTCAAAATTCAGAATTACACCAAAAAAATAAATAATTGCATGCAGAAACAAGCGTATTTTGCTACACAATTATTTTTTTACTAGATAGAATTTCTACTCTAACTTAATCTAAGCGTATATGTGTGTGAAGCTCCCTTTTAGGAATTTGAACCACGGCCTTTACCCCCACACCCCCTACACAGTTTGAAAAATGGACTCTTTGGCTACATAGTTAAAAAATTAACGCTAAACAACCGTTTTCCCCAAGAAATTACGCATGATTGCATGACACTAGAATAGAACTTAAGCCACCGGAACATTACATGCATCTCATGAGTCATGACCGAACCAGCCCAGGCAGCCTAGGTGTACGCGTGTTTCCATCTCATAGTTTGGACTTGAAATTTGTCAGTTTACAAAGGAAAAGTAAACATAAAATTTATTTCAAAATTACTTTTTTCAATTGCTGTTCTTAAAAATTTATGACGCAATGTTCTGATGATGGGGAGTGTGATTACAAGGGTAAGTCATATTAGAATTAATTTAAAATAAAATATTTAACAACGTAAAATTAGTATGATTTAATTCAACACATTCTAATATTAGCTATTGGTTGGTTGATCATTTTATTTTAAGCATTGATAATACAAATACATGATAGTTATTCATGTGTTTGTGTGTGTATATATATATATATATTTTCCATTCTAACAAGGAAAAAACTTTTTTTTTCCATCTTCTCACAATTTTCTCATTTTTATCATATGCACTACACACATGAAGTAAAATAATTGGATAGAGAAAGAAATTCGAACAATATTTTAATTGCAATGTGTTCGCTTTTATACAATGTAATCTTAATTCTATCTCAAAAAAAATAAAAAGACATTATCTTAACTAAATTGGCAAATATTCTTTTTTACATACAATGGATAAGTAGTGAAAATAATAAAATAATAGAATAAGTATCGGACAGAATTTGGCTACTATTTCATTTAATATATATTTTTTGGATGTGAATTTTGATAAATCCATCATTAGATTCGTTCTCTTCTTATATCCTCTATGCTTGTAAAATTTTGATAAGATCAATAATCAATAGCTATGTCATCAATTGGTTGTTTAAATTTCAATTTTTATAATCTAAAATTATGGATAAAAAATAAGTTTATAAATCATATAATAAATAGCATCCAATTGGCAAAAAAATTTACGTGTATTAAAAGCGTAAAAAACTTACAAATTCTTTGAATTTTATTAATACATTGAAATAAATGCATTTGCCATTACTTAATAGTTTGACATAAATGCAAATTTAGATAAGGTGAAAGCTTAAATGAGAAGGATGTCATACAATGTACCACTTGGCAGAACCTCATACTTTCCCACATGAGGTCTCGCATATATATATTGATGTGGAGACAAATAATATTTGTCCAATTCATTGAATTTGACTCTTACAATTATACATTGAAGTTAGTCTTATGTAGAAAATTGAAAAGTTTTTTTGATTCCTACCTTTCCCATGACTTTTTAGATACATCTGTATCAATTCAAAGCATGTAAATTTATAAGTGAATACAAATTCTTTGAATTTTATTGTTACACTTCCCATGACTTTTTAAATCCATCTTTATCAAAGCCTGCAAAGTTATAAATGAATACAAATTCTTTGAATTTTATGCCTACATTTCCCATGACTTTTTAAATCCATCTTTATCAATTCAAAGCATGTAAAGTTAAAAATGTATACAGATTCTTTGAATTTTATTAATACATCTGAATAAATGCATTTGCCATTACATAATAGTTTGACAAAAATGCTAAATTTAGATAAGGTGGAAGCCAAAATGAGAATGACGTCATACAATGTGCCACTTGGCAGAACCTCATACTTTCCCACATGTGGTCTCTACTTTTATATATATATTGATTGATTGATTGATGTGTCAACTTAATGTATAACTCTTAATTCACATGGATTTAGTCCAATAAAACAAATTAGATGTGTTATAAAATTTGTATTATAATCTTTGATGTGACTAACTTGATCAAAGATTGAAGAAGGGTAATCTAATTAATTAAGAAAACTCTAGAAATACACTTATTTCCACTCCCAAACCTACAATATGCTTTAGTCTTAGCTTATGATAGTACACTCAAATTTACTTTTTCATCAAATATCCGTGGTAGTCTCATTTGTATGTGCTGATTTCCAATAACAAGTTACACCCAGTACTGAATTACTAGTTAATATGAGCAAAACTCATTCACTATTCCAATGAATATAAATTTAGATATATAACCACTTAACGCCCTAAGAATATTATATATTATATAAACGATAAACAATAAATTATATAGCAATGAATTTCTTATATAAAAAAATTATAGAATTAATAAATAGTAAGTAGAAAGTAATAGTAGAAATATTATCTATTTATTTATTTTGAGAAAATTGTTAAGTTTGTTCTCTATCTATTCGTGTGACTCATGTACACGGTGCGGTGCGGCCGGTTATGAGAGTGTATTTAGCACTGCACCTAAGGTGCAGTTTCCCCAAGTACTTGACTACACCTCACCAGTGGAGTAGTAAAATCGGTCTGCACAAGGTGCGATGCAAGATACCAATTCAGTGTGGTTAGTTCGGTGAATTCCTCAATTTTCTCAGAATCCAAACACAAAATTTAACACTTGCAAACCATAACATAATCATTAGATAACCCAGATATTTTGCACCAAAAAAAAAAAAAAACCATACATGAAAGAAAACAAACAAAATATGCACAAATTCACAATCTCTCTAAAAAACATACCATTTCAAATCACAAAAAAAAAAATAAAATAAAAAAAATAAACTAAACCTAAGTCATAAAAGATGAAACAAAACTATCAATGGAAAATAGATTAACAAACCTGATAGAACAAGGGGGAGGGGAGAGGGTGAAACTCCAAGAACAAAGCATCAAGCAGTAGAGAATGGTGATAGACTGACAGCAAGTGGCGAAGGCTGAAGACTAACGGGAGGAGAGAGGAGACGCGGAGATGCTTGGGTAAGAAAGACTAACCATTGGACATGTTGGGGATAAAAGAGAGATACGAAACTGATTGGGATGGGGATAAAAAAATTTTAGGGTTTATAAAACGACAATGTTACAAGTTTTTTTTTTTTTTTTTTTTTATAATCTAATACCAAAACGACGTCATTTTGGAACTGATATTAAAATTAATATCAGGCTCAAACGGCGTCGATTTGGTATTGTAGAGTTAATATTTAGAAACCCTACATCTTATCTCAATCTCTCTTGCGCTGTTTCCCCTTCTTCCTCATCCTTCCTTACCTCTCTCGAAGTCTGAAACCTATAGTAACTACATATATAAATTATACAGCATATAAATATAAATATATATATATATATATATATACTGACTGCCTCCGGTATGCTTAGATCTTTGCCGACCACCTCTCCGAGCATCTACAGTGGAGCATCATCGGTGATAGTTCCTACCTATGTCAGTATCTCTCTCTGAAGAAGCTAATTTCTCCTACTAGATGGATCATCTGCTTATGAATACATGACCACTCTTCTCACCAACATTACTTCATTGTTGAATGGCATAGTTTGAATGCTACATACCCTATTAGTTGGAATTCTACTAAGCAATTAAAGTCAATGGGTATTTCATGAGAAAATGCTAATATTAAGGAAAAGTAAGTAAAAAAAAAAAACTATATTTTTTTGTTTGGGACACATTAAACCGCACACTTTTAAATTGGACATATTTTAAACCACACACTTTCTTATTTCATAAATAGGACACTTAAAACTCCAGATTTGGATTTATATATTTGTGGAAGTATGAAATTTAAAGTATCCCATTTAAAAGTTAAACTCAGTTTGGAGTTTAACGTATCCTAGGAATTAAAATTACAAGATTTTTATATACATTTCCCCAATATTATTTTTCCTTTCAATTCATGGTGCTATGTACATAAACATTGTTACAACTTACAAGTTGTATTTTACTTTTCTTGTCCTGTTTGAGCCATTGTTTGTTGAATAGCCACTTCTCAAACTTCACTCAATTGATTTGATCAGAGATCCCTCTTCCACAAACTTTCCTCAATGCCATTTTCAACTGAGGGTGACAGGGTGTCCTACACGTTCTGCATTTTCACAAGGAAAGAAAAACTTCACGTCAATTGATTTGATCAGAGATCCCTCTTCCACAAACTTTCCTCAATGTAATTTTCCACCGATGGTGACAGGGTGTCCTACACGTTCTGCATTTTCCACAAGGAGAGAAAATCTTCACATCAATTGATTTGATCAAAGATCCCTCTTCCACAAACTTTCCTCAATGCCATTTTCAACTGAGGGTGACAGGGTGTCCTACACGTTCTGCATTTTCACAAGGAAAGAAAAACTTCACGTCAATTGATTTGATCAAAGATCCCTCTTCCACGAACTTTCCTCCATGCAATTTTCCACCAGGGGTGTCCTACACATTTTGCATTTTCCACATAGAGAGAAAGTACAAACAACTTTATCACTGTAGCTTCTCAATTCCGTCTAAGAGCTTAAAAAAGAAAAAAGAAAAAAAAAGAGAGGTAAATACTCTCTTTCACAATTTTTCTTTTCTTTCTTTTGCTGAATTTTTTATTGTTTCTTAACCCTCAAGTTGATGAAATTTTATTTATTTATTTATAATTCTACTATGTGTTGATACGTTTTAGTGTTATATTTTTTAAGTCTCCTCTTTTCCTCTTATAATTTATGTTGATCTTAGTTTGGATTAGTATTTAGTTATTTTGAAAATGAATATTTAAGTTTATATTCAAACAAAATCTACATGGTAACATATTTGAATGTGCCTGCATATTGTGTTAGTAATAATTTTGTGGTGAGTTTTGATTATCATGATAATCTCCTTAATTAAGAGAAGAAGAAATTTGTATAATATATTTGAAATTTTGAAAGTTTAGTTTTACAAAAAAAACAAATTAGGAAAACTTAATGCACTATAATAGTGGTTAAAGAATATGGACCACCTTTGAAAAAATATCAATCAAACACACCCAAATATAAAATAATAGAATGTTATATTTGTGGAAATAGAGCGATGGAAAATAGTTGTAGAAATTGTTTTATTTTTACTGGGAACAAATTTTCTTCAACAAATTTCAAAAAGCAAATTACACATTATATTACGTTCTTGACATCAGTAACATAAACCTTTAGTCACTCAGTTATTTGACTTAACGCTCTGTTATGATCAAGTCGTGTTAGGCACGTGCTGTTTTTCTCTAGGATTGAAGGAGCAAATTCTTTCAAGATGAGAGCATTGGTGTTTGCAGGGTTGGCAACAACTAGCACTTGCATAACAAAGCAATGGAAGGGCATCAACGTAGGAAACAACATTCTTCTCAAATAAAAAAAAAAAGAAAAGAAAAAGAACACACTTGGGAAACAATATTAATTCAAAAAATTAGCTGCATAACAGTGAAGATTAAAATAAAAAAAATAAAAAATAAAAAGAACTCTTTAAATATTTCAATCTTTCAACATTTGTAATTGTTAGAAATCTGACAATATGATTGATTATGAATAAGTTGGAAACAGACATATAGGAAATCTGGTTTTCACTGAATATGTTCGTTAATGAGTTGGAAACTATTATTGTCCCAAAAACTTAAGTTTTTGTAAAGAGATTATGTGAGCTTATTGGGCTTGCTATAAGGTGCGGTTTCCCCAAGTGCTTGACCGCACCTCACCAGTGGAATAGTAAAACACAGAAGGTGCGGTGCAAGATACCGGTTCAATGCGGTTAGTTCGATGCATTCCTCAATTTTCTCAGAATCCAAACACAGAATTTAACACTCCCAAACCACAACATAATCATTAGATAACCCAAATATTCTGCATAAAAAAAAAAAAATACATGAAAGAAAACAAAAACAAAAATGCACAAATTCACAATCTCTCTAAAAAATATACCATTTCAAATCACAAAAAAAAAAATAAATAAAAAATAAAAAAAAAATAAAACCTAAACTAAGCCTAAGTCATAAAAGATGAAACAAAACTATCAAAGGAAAATAGATTAACAAACCTGATAGAACAAGGGGGAGGGGAGAGGGTGAAACTCCAAGAACAAAGCATCAAGCAGTAGAGAATGGTCACAGACTGAGAACCAGTGGTGGAGGCTGAAGAGGGAGGAGAGGCGGAGATGCTTGGGTAAGAGAGATACGAAACTGATTGGGACGGGGATAAAAAAAAAGGGTTTATAAAACGACAACGTTACA
This sequence comes from Quercus robur, assembly GCF_932294415.1. Lineage (NCBI taxonomy): Eukaryota > Viridiplantae > Streptophyta > Magnoliopsida > Fagales > Fagaceae > Quercus > Quercus robur. The sequence continues at coordinate 57,105,891 of NC_065537.1, forward strand.
AGTTTTTTTTTTTTTTTTTTTTTTAATCTAATACCAAAACGACGTCGTTTTGGAACTGATATTAAAATTAATATCAGGCTCAAACGGCGTCGTTTTGGTATTGTAGAGTTAAAATTTAAAAACCCTACGTCTGTGTCTCATTCTCTCTAGCGCCGTTTCCCCTTCTTCCTCATCCTTCTTTCCTTACCTCTCTCAAACTCTCACTTTCTTTCTCTCTACCGAAAGTCTCAAACGACGTCTTTATAAATTATACAGCATATAAATATAAATACTCCGGTCAGTTCTTGTGTATGTCAGTATCTCTCTCTGAAGAAAGCTAATTTCTTCCTACAAGATGGATCATCTGCTTATGAATACACGACCACTCTTCTCACTAACCTACCATGCCATCTTTCTTCTGTTCCTCTCTTTATCCATCTCTGAATTTTCCTCAGCTACCACACTTTCAAACGAAACTGATAAACTTGCACTGCTCGAATTCAAGTCCCACATAGATAGCCCTCTGGCTTCTTGGAATGACTCTTTCCATTTCTGCCATTGGGTTGGGGTCACTTGTGGCAACAAACACCAAAGAGTCATCGGTTTGGACCTAAAAAACAATAAGTTGGTAGGCACCATATCACCCCACATTGGAAATCTTTCTTTCCTTCGATCCCTCAACTTTGCAAGTAACTCTTTCCATGGTGGAATTCCCTCAGAAGTTGGTTACTTGACCAGGCTTCGAAATTTGAACCTGAGTTATAATCCAATATTGGGAGGGGAAATTCCAGCCAATCTTTCTCACTGTTCCGACCTACAGTATCTTGATCTCCAGTACAACGATTTAGTACAAGGAATCCCTTCAGAACTTGGCTTTTTGTCAAAACTTCAGATACTAATTCTTGACAACAATCGTTTAAGTGGAAGGTTCCCACCTTCTCTGGGGAACCTGTCCTCTCTCCAAAATCTTTCGTTTGCAGATAACAATTTGGAGGGAGAAATCCCAAATACAGTAGCCCAAATGAAAAGCTTGACATCTTTTATTGTATCAGGAAATCATCTTTCTGGTGTGTTTCCACCTTCCTTATACAATTTATCATTGCTCACACGTATTGCCTTGACTGATAACAACTTCACTGGTAACCTCAGCCCCGACTTGGGCATTGCTCTTCAAAATCTGCAGATACTTTGGATAGGAGGAAACCAATTTACAGGAAAAATTCCAGTTTCATTGTCCAATGCATCAGACATTCAAGGGCTTGAAATCTTAGAAAATCAATTTACAGGAACCATACCTATGAGTTTTGGTAATCTACGAAATCTTCAATGGTTTGGTGCTTATTCTAATCTTCTTGGAAATAACTCAGTTGATGATTTGAGTTTTCTGAGTTCTTTGAACAATTGCAGCCAGTTACACGTTCTGGATGTTAGCTATAACCAGCTTGGAGGTGAGTTGCCTAACTCCATAACAAAACTCTCAATCCAATTATTATGGCTCGGGCTAGGTGGCAATTCAATTGGTGGGAGCATACCTACACGAATATCAAATCTTGTTAGGTTAACTGAACTTGACCTGGGATCTAACTTGCTAACAGGGAATATTCCATCTTCAATTGGAAAGCTCACAAACTTGAACGCGTTGTACTTGGGTGAAAACAAATTGACTGGGGTGATCCCGTCTTCCGTTGGCAACATGACTCAATTACTATATCTCTCCTTGTTCAATAACAGCTTAGAAGGGAGCATAACCACTAGTCTTGGAAGGTGTAGCCACCTGCAAGAGGTATACCTTGACCATAATAAATTAAATGGCACCATACCCAAGCAACTTTTGGCCTTCCTCTAGTCCAAATTGATGTGTCTCATAACTTCTTGATCGGTTTTTTACCACCAGATTTTGGAAACTTGAAACTTCTTGTTGCACTATATGTTTCATACAACAAATTTTCCAAAGAGATTCCAGCCCAGCTAGGGGACTGTTTGGCCTTAGAAACACTTGATATGCAAGGCAACTCCTTTGAAGGAACCATTCCCAACCTAAGTAAGTTAAAAGGTATTCAATATCTTGATCTTTCCCACAACAACTTGTCCGGCCAAATCGCAAGCTATATGGCTAATTTTCCGGTGTTGCAAACTTTAAACCTGTCTTTCAACAATCTTGAGGGAGATGTACCTGTAAAAGGGGTCTTCAAAAATGCTAGTGCAGTTGAAGTCAAAGGCAACACTGGTCTTTGTGGGGGGATCCAAGAGCTGCATTTGCCTGCATGCTCCATTCAAAGATCCAAGAAACACAAAAAGCATTTTGCTTTTAAATTGATACTGGCAATAAGCATTGCAGCTGCTTTCTGCTTGACATTGTTTTCTTTGATGGCTCTTTCCCGGTTGAAAAAGTCGAAGAAAAAAAGCCTTTCCATTTCCACCGTTGGACCCTCCTACCAAAAGATCTCTTATAAAGAATTACACAACGCAACTGATGGATTCTCTTTGGAGAATTTGATTGGTTCAGGTAATTTTGGTAGTGTCTATAAAGGAAAACTTGGTCCAGATGAAACACATGTTGCAGTCAAGGTACTCAATCTTCAAAAGCAAGGAGCTTCCAAGAGTTTCATTGCTGAATGTGAAGCCTTGAGGAACATCCGGCATCGAAACCTCGTTAAGATTCTGACTGCTTGTTCGAGTATTGATTTTAAGGGCAATGATTTTAAAGCTTTAGTATATGAGTTCATGCCAAATGGAAGCTTGGAGATGCAGTTACATCCTGAAGATGGGCTCAAGCAATTGAGAAGTTTAAATCTTCTTCAAAGAATCAACATTGCTATAGACGTGGCTTCGGCTTTGCTTTATCTTCATCATCATTGCCAAACCCCTATTATTCATTGTGATCTAAAGCCAAGCAATATTCTTCTCGATGATGATATGATTGCTCATATAAGTGATTTTGGTTTGGCTAGACTCCTTTCGAAATCTGGGAAGGAAGCTTTTCTAAATCAATTAAGCTCAGCAGGGATTAAGGGAACTGTTGGATATGCTGCTCCAGGTAATGTATCATGATTTCACTCAATTGTAAAAGTATTAACGTATAATGAATGCATCAATAATCAAAACAAGGATGCCCCGTATAGAATATTTATATACAAACTTCACCAAATCACTAGTTTAATAGCATTGAGTAAGAATTGTTCTTAGTGTATGAAAGTGCTCTAAATTTTTACAGAGTATGGAATGGGTAGTCAACTTTCAACTAATGGGGATGTGTACAGCTTTGGGATCCTCTTATTGGAGATGTTAACTGGAAGAAGACCCACTGATAAACTATTCAAAGATGACCTGAACCTTCACAACTTTGTTAAGTTGGCATTGCCGGGACGAGTGATGGAGATTGTGGACCATTCAATTTTCAACAAAGCAGGAGAAAATGATAACATGGTTTCAAGTTGGAGTGACTGGACAAGTGGACAGACTGAATGCTTGATATCGGTCTTTCAGATTGGACTTGCATGTTCAGCACAATCTCCTATAGACAGAATGGACATGAACAGAGTAGCTCTAGAATTGCTTTCAATTAAAAGGAAAATTCCTTTGGAAGCTTCACGTTACAGGCAAAGCCCAAGAATAGGTATCCACAATAGTTAATTAGGTTTTTATATTTATTTAGTTATTCTATAGTCAAGGGTATTTTAGTAATTATCTAATTGTTGGGTATGGACTGGGTTTTCTTCTATTAATAACTAAGTCTTATTTAATTTATGGGTTTATATGCATGGTTTTTTGTTTAATTCAATTAGTAAGTTGTCATGTACAGATAATATTGTAATTATTTATGTAAGATGATTTTGAAGAATATTGTACATATATTATAGCATAATGGTAAGTGAATTCAAATTCTTAGTCATATGACCTATAATAATTTAGTTTTTTTTTTAGTACTTTATAAATTTGATGTTTTTTTTAGAACTTATGAAATAATATAAAGTCAATGTACACTTATGAGTAATAACATGGAACTAATTATTGGATTTGGAGAGGTGCTTGGTGAACTAGTCTACATTTTTGCCAACACATGAAATAAGATAAATCAGGACACATCTTGTTCTGTCATTGTTCCAAAGCTTATAAGTGACTGATAAAATTTGTACATAAAGTTAGGATGGAAATTGGAAATCCCTTTTTTGTTTTCATGTATTATCAAGTCTTCTTCATTATTCTCCAGGGAAGATGGTTCTATTGTTAGTTGAGGCATGAATGGGCCATTTCTTTTTCGTCAATGAGGTCTTTTGCTGTTGCATCCATCATTGCCCTTGAGAACTCTTCGATCTTGAGCCCTGCCAATGCGTAAGCAAGTTCCAAACAATGAGTGCACTGAAATAGTCTCATGCAAGTAGTATTAAAACATTTGGACCATTTTTCACAACATTTTGGAATATATAACATGCTAACTGCTAACACAAAAGTATAGTAGGCTATCATAATTATTACTATTCATTCATGAATCCTCGATTGTATTACTCTTAGCCCTCGTTTTATATCATCGTTGATTACTTATTAGTAACTGGGAGTTCTGAGCTTTGTGCTTTTCATTGTTATAGACTTATAGTCCATATATTCAAAATATATATCCTTGCTCTCTTCAACAACTACCTTTGCTTTGAAACCATTATTTAGATCTAAGACATAATTGACAAACAGAATATATTCCTCTATGCAGATTATAGGGAAAAAATTGCTGAATAGACTATTTCCAGCAAAATATTAGGCGCATGGAATGCGTTCAAACTTATTTAGTTAGTTAGACTCTTTTTGAAAGTCGAGTTTGGCAAACTTGACTTTGGGCTGGAAAGCAAACACTATAGTGGCGTTTTTTTAGTGCCTATAGCAACGTTTCTAGAAAACGCCACTATAGGGTACCTATAGTGGCGTTTTTGACAAACGCCACTATAATGTTCGCTTTCCAGTCCAAAGTCAAGTTTGCCAAACTCGACTTTCAAAAAGAGTCCAACTAACTAAATAAGTTTGAACGCATTCCATGCGGCTAATATTTTGCTGGAAATAATCTATTCAGCAATTTTTGCCCAGATTATAGTGATTTGTAGCTTCAAAAACATTAGCAGTTCAACTCTTGAAGAAAGAAGTAACATTTACAACATATAGAAGCCACAAAACTTACCCTTCACAATTGACCATTTTCCTTTCTCACATTTAACAGGAAAAGAGTAAATAATATCCTTTGGGTTCCCATAAGAACCATCAGAATACACTCCCATGGAAACCCACGTTCCCTGAATTACAAAGCCAAAGGAAAATTTACAAAAGATAATAATAATTTAAAATATATATATATATATATATATGAAAGCAAATAAGTTATGCATGATCAAATGCTATTTGAGATGAAAGATAATCAACCTTGGGAGTCCCGAGAGCCCAATCACGCATATGATCACAAGCAGCACTTGCAGCAGACAATGCACTTGATACTTTCCAAGCCTTGATAATGGCTGCGCCACGCTGCTGTACAGTGTTGATGAACTCATTTTTTAACCTATGACAGACAAAATTTAAATAAATAAATAACAGAAAGGGAAGCAAAGTAAATAGCCTGACAAGGATGCATAGAGATGTGAAGATGGTCAACATAACTATGTTGTTGAAGACCTTGCAAAGAGTTGCAACCTAAATATTCAACATGCACCCAAATGTACCCAACACCAACCTAAAACTTTGGAGTTCAATAACTTTTCAAAAATATAAAGCCAGGTCCTAATATAGAAGGACTGATGTGGGTAGTTTTAGGGCTTAAATGTGTAAATTTCACATCTTTTTCTGTCTACACCAACTGGTGCAAATGCTCTAATAGGGTGCAAGACAAATTTAAGAATACGTTTGTTTTTTGATGAGGACAAACTCAGGTATAAAAATTGTTACCACCTACACCCTAAAGATTGGGATCCCTGGGTTAGGAAAATGGCATGTAGGTACTAATTGACAGTGCACCCCAAGCTATTGCTTAAAAGAAGCATGGTAATCTAAGGAGAGCTATAAATTCATTGGAGCAATTTTGTCTTCATAGATGATCAATTACTATTTATCTTGAGGGGTGGGATAGCTGCAATTACTAGAATCCATAATTTAAAAAAAAAAAAAAATTGTTAAACAACTAAATTCACCATTTCCTAAGAGCTTAATCTTTTAGGACAAATAGTATCATGGTATGTAGGTGGTCTAAATTTGGAGGATTGAACCTTATGCCTGCTCTACCTCCCATTTAAATACTTAAAGGTACTTTATCAACCTATGTCTCCAAATAATATAAACATGTGAAAGTGGCAAAAAATAAAAATGTTGGATATTTTGAGATACCAATGATCGTCAGTATCAAGTTCTTTGATTGGTCTCTCTCCATTTGTGGTGGTGACAGTCGCATGATTGGTGTCCGGATATTGAGTTGAAGAGTGATTGCCCTAGATGATTACATTCTTGACATCAGTAACATAAACCTTTAGTCTCTCAGCTATTTGACTTAATGCTCTGTTATGATCAAGTCACGTTAAGCATGTGATGTTTTTCTCTGGGATTGAAGGAGCAAATTCTTTCAAGATGAGAGCATTGGTGTTTGCAGGGTTGGCAACAACTAGCACCTGCATAATAAAGCAGTGAAAGGGCATCAACGTAGGAAACAATATTTTTCTCAAAAAAAAAAAGGGAAGAAAAAAAGAAGAAAACACTTGGGAAACAATATTAATTCAAAAAATTAGCTGCATAAAAGTGAAGATTAAAAAAAAAAAAAAAGAACTCTTTAAAGATTTCAATCTTTCAACATTTGTAATTGTTAGAAATCTGACAATACGATTGGTTATAAATTTGTTGGAAACAGACAAATAGGAAATCTGGTTTTCACTGAATATGTTCATTAAAAAGTTGGAAACTAGACTCGAAAATGCACAATTATGTTGTCAATGGTAGCACATAGAGACACAAGATTTGAGAGGATCAAAAGAAACAAACATAAATATTTAGAGTATTAAGGATTTTCTTGAATGGTGCATTTTCATGGCAGCTTCTTGTTCTTCCATTTTTAGAGGTAGTGAGGGGGCTGGAGAACTAGTAATTCGGATACACATACTTCTTCAATCTAGATAGAAAGGACAAACACTGCTCCCTGATGACTGAAAGATTTTCTTTCTAGGGAAATACTACATTTCATGCAATATAGAGAATGTCTGATCAATTATTCTTATGATGTAAAGGGACTCTAGATTAGGTAGCTTAGCAATCTTACTAATTTGAGCACAAATGTCCCTCCGGGATGTAACTTAAAATAGTAACATTAACCAAGATATAGACATTCAGATTGTATCAATTACCAAAGCAGGTAATGGTCAGAGGACATGCCAAAAGGCATGCTACAAAGCCATTACAACTAATAGAAGCAACAGACCATGCCAAAGAGTATGGACAGGAAATGATAGCGAGGCAAGGAATGTACTTGGACATATTATCACAAGCTAATAATAATGGAACATGATGCTAAGATCATTAGTTTTATTGATTCACTAATTTTTATCATGGCCTAGAGGGAATCTAGTAATAGGTGGTGCAGGAGCAGGACGACCAGTTTTTAATGGGAATGTGTTTTTGGGAAGTAAAATAAAAACAAACAGGATAAAACCCATTAATCAACGCCAAGACGTGGAGAAAGGGATAAAACCCAAGAATTAGCACTTAAAGACAGCTTTGAGTTAGTACCAAGCAAAGTAACAAAGATATGCTTGTATTCAACACGAAGCATTGGAAGTAAAAATTCCAACAAATTTTAAGATCAACCTGTCTACTGTAGTGAAATTAAATTAAAGAAGGAAGGGAAATAACTTCACAATCAAGTAAGAAAAGGAAATACTTCATAAAAATTTTCGTTAAATACAAAATAAATAAATAATTAAAATCCTAAAAAAAGTCTCAGATCCATTAGCATCAATCTTATCCAATGAATTCAATCAGCATCAATAGAACCAATATGTCTCCTCTTTTTAAACTTCAAAACATCTCAGAATGTCCAGTTCCATGACTTTTAATTTTTAAAGTAAATGGAGCCATATATACAAAAAATACAAATCAATGTAAATGTGAACTGATAATATTCCAAACCGAGTGTGGTAGTGTGGGTGTCCCTAGAATCTTAAATCTACACACTCAAGTGAATTTATGGGGTCACCTTGCAATCCGAAGCAGCATGCTCCTCCAAGGCCGAAGCCTGTTCCTTGTAAATAGGCACATTCTTAGACATCATATCCTTCCTTTCCATACCTTCCTTCCAGGGGAATCCACCAAGCATAATAGCAATATTGACATCTTTACAAGCTTCAGTGACGTCCGTGGTAGCATGCACCTCTATTGAACCATGTTCATGACAATTTAAGAAACCTCAGGGAGAGTATAGTTCTATTAACCTAGAGTTAACTCTCAAGATAAGAGACATACCTTTCAGAAGAGAGAAGGTAGAATCAAGCAATTCCATTTTTACCCCATTCAAGGCTTCAGCTACCGGTGCGATATCAAGCAAGTGCAGAATCACAGGCTGATCAGGACCCAGCATGATTCCCCTTGCAATCATTGGAGCAATGGCATAACCTATTTGCCCTGTTGAACAAAATCAAAATTTTGAGCCACAGATACACAAGCTATATATTATCATGTCTAGAAGAAAGAATACCAAACCTATAGAATTGAAAATCAAATGCACTTGCTCCTTTACATAATGACAATAGTCATCTTGATATAAATCAAGCTTTTTTTTTTTCAATTCTCATTCTTTCCAACTATTTCAAAAAGACTACAATGTATAAGATGATACAATGATTATTTCAACAACAAAACAGTTACAATTTTTAGGATTTCTTTAGATTATCGACAGAAATCAAAAATGGCAGTCAAACTCATCTTTCAAGAAAACCACAGCTTTAAACAGTTTCAGTAAGAATTACATCATAGAACAGCAATGCAGGAAGTCATAAACTGAATAGAAAACAAGATTTTCAAATTAAGTTAAGGATAAATTTGAAGAAAAATAATTAAAATACTTTTTTGTAGATAATTTTTAACAAAAATTGAGACAAAAATTCATGAAAAATTGGATGATGATTTTAACATATTTATAAAAACAAAGCAACAAATTCCATGAATTTCACTTATTAACAATTGGGATCAGTTTTGACTTTAACTCCCATGAAGGAGAAACCTGCTAAATTAGCATTTGCCTTAATAGTTTAAGCAGGTAGGAAATATTAAATTTTATCATTTAACCATTGATTCTAACAAAACCAATGAATGATATCTATATGAGCTAAAGATACCATAATGAGGAAACCAAAAAATAACAAGTATCCACAGGCATACAAGCAAATTTAGATTAAGCAATCATACAAAATTGGAAATTTTGGGGTTTATCATTTGGAGAACATTCATATTTGTCAATTTGAATGAAAATTTAGATGATTGTTTCATAAATTCAGCAAAAATAAATATATAATAATATAAAGGCATTCAAATTTCTAATGTTGAGTTTCATGATGATAACAAGACAATCAAATATTCTAGAAAGGACCAAGAAAAACCAAATAGACTGTCAGGTTGAGCTAGCATGCCTATAGCACCAGTGACCAATACTTTCATTGGTTCCTTCTCCATCTTCATGGAGCCCCACATGTATGTAATAAGCTTCCAAGAGAAAGCAATAGTTAACAAAACAACAAGACCATTTTGAAGCAATACAAGATACTCCATTTTCTCAAAAACCAAACTAATCAATAAACAGTTCCTTTTAGATTTCTTCTCAAAACTATCCAACCTTCTAACATATATACACATATGTATGATGCATCAAAATACAAAAATATATGAACAAAAAAAACAGAATATTAAAAGAAACTTGTACAACAAGGCATTAATTTCAAATGCCAAAACAACTTGCATAAGAGATGCACAAGTATAAGAGATCTCCTCAATCAAAGAAAAGAACCTATTTGTTTGTTTTCCAATCAAACTAAGGAAAAAGATATGGATATTATAGAATTAAGTTATGAAACTTCCATTGAATGCAACATCCACTTCTAACCACCCAAGCTAAATGGTTGTGCTTTGACTTTGTTGAGAGGATTGCTTTCTTTATCATATAATATAAAATTCATAATGAAGAATAAGAAAATATATCACTATTGAAAATCATAGTGTTATTTTCCCACATGTTCTATTCTAAGCTTCCAAAGCAAAAGAGTTAATATTGAAACTAAAGTCATACGATGAGAAAAGTATGGTACCAATTACAAAAATGTGTCACCATGCTCGTCATTTTGAATACTCTTTCCCCCCCCCCCCCCCCCTTTTTTGCGTTTTCCTTAAATTACTTCCAAAAAGTTTGAGATATATATGTATCATATTTGGAGATGGGAATATAGTGAGGAAGGGAGAGGTGGGGTTTCACATGGGTTCTACAAAGTTGTTGAGAAAAGGAGATGTTTAAACTTTGTCTTTGGCTTGCTATTGGGACTGGGGATCAAAGGGAGATTAGGACTATACCCTTTAAAAACTAAAATTATTGTTGTTACAAATAGGCAAATTTCACAACTTTTTTACAATCAATTGAGATGGTAGATTGTGATTAATGTAATCACTTTCATTGTTGGGACTATTATTGGCATTATTTTTAATGTATAGTAATTCACAATCTGTCACTTCAATAGCAATTATGAAAAAAAAGATCGAAAAATTTATTGCGTAACAAGACTTACTGATTAATATATATTGCTAATTTCTGCAAAATAGATTGTAACTTAATAACTTTTTTTTTCACAATTTAAGTTGTTAATTGAACAAATATCTGTCATTAGCATTACTATTAGTATGCAATATGCACTAATCACAAGATATCACCTTAAAAATGATGAAAAATTTTATTTATCTCCCTTAACTTATTAATATATTATAATATATAACTGTTAATTACATTTTTATCTCAGTTTTTTTTTATAGGATTTTGATTATCTCAATTTTTACCCACCTTTTTTAGGCACTAATTAAAAGTAAAGGACTAATTCCGTGTCATCAAAGTCCTCGTTTCCTCAACCAATACCACACAAGAACTCTTTTCTCTTCCGGACATTGCTATTACCAATGAACTTGACAACCAACTTAGTTTCAAGATTACCCTTTTGTCTACTCACTGTCTCTCTCTGCAGGTATTGGTTCAGGGAAAAGCTTGGTCTAGAACAGCGGTTCTGAACAGGCCCTCTATGCTCAACTGTCTTAGTACTGCAATGGTATGTGTTCTCACTGGATGATACTTTTGTTCGTCTGTGTACGTCTTTTTGGCTATTGGGATGTCACCCGATGTGTAAATATTAGCTCAATTGAAAGATATGTTATCTGGGCATTACATGTAATATAGTAGTTTTATAGGACTTTCAAAATAATTAATATAAACTTTAAATGACTGATTAGAAAATGAATGAAAACACATGATCAGTGACATAGAACTGTATTTAAAAGGCAACAAACTAATTATTGGGGAGGTGCTTGGTGAATTCGTCTACACTTTTGCCAACACATGATAAAAGATAAATCAGAATGACACATCTTGTTCTGTCATTGTTCCAAAACTGATAAAGCTTATACGTGACAGATAAAAGTTGTACACAAAGTTGCAAAGGAAACTGGAACTCCTTTTTTCCTTTTCATGTATTTTTATTAAGTTGTCTTCATTATTACGCTAGGCATGACTTGGCCAAGGATTTTTCCTCAATGAGTTCTTTTGCTGTTGCATCCATCATTGCCCTCGAGTACTCATCAATCTTGAGCCCTACCATTGCATAAACAAGTACCAAACAATGAGTGCACTGAAATAGTCTCATATCATGCAAGTAATATCATAAAATTTAGACCATTTCACAAAAATTTTGGAATATAAAATGTTGACACAAAACTATAGTAGGCTCTCATAATTATAACTATTTATTCATGAATCCTCAATTATATAACTCTCAGCCCTCTTTAATCGTTATTGATTGCTCGTCGGTAACTGGGAGTTCTGAGCTTTGTGCATGTTATTGTGACAGTCCATACTATTCCAAAAATATATCCTTGCTCTCTTCAACATCTACCTTCGTTAATACCGTTACTTAGATCTAAGAAATAATTGACAAACAACATATATTCCTCCATGCAGGTTAAAGTGATTTGTAGTTTCTGAAACATTGGAAGTAAGTTCAACTCTCAAGGAAAGAAGATGTTACATTTACAACATATAGAAGCCACAGAACTTACCCTGCACAATTGACCATTTCCCTTTCTCACATTTAACAGGAAAAGAGTAAATAAGGCCAAGTGGAATCCCATAAGAACCATTAGAATACACTCCCATGGAAACCCATGTTCCCTGAATGACAAAGCCAAAGGAAGAAATACAAAAGATAGTAATTAAAAAAACAAAAAACAGAATCTCAAAGGCAAATAATTAAGGTTGGCATGATCAAATGCTATTTGAGGTGAAAGAGAATCAACCTTGGGAGTCCCAAAAACCCAATCACGTATATGATCACAAGCAGCAATTGCAGCAGAAAATGCACTTGATGCCTTCCGAGCTTTGATAGTGGCTACACCGCGCTGCTGCACGGTGGTGATGAACTCGGTTTTTAACCTATGACAAACAAAATTTATTTATTTAAAAAAAGAAAAAAGAAAAGAGACTTGTTGGGAGTGAAGCAGAGTAAATGGTGGACAAGGATGCTTAGAGATGTGAATATTGTCAACATAACTAGGTTTTTGAAGATCCTGCAAAAGGTTGCAACCTAAAATTTCAACATGCACACTACTTTACCCCACTCCAACCTAAAACTTTGTTGTTTAATAATTTTTCAATATCAAAGCCAGGTCCTTACAGGATTCTCAAGACAAATTGAAGTATATAATTTTTTTTTTTTTTTTTTTTTGATAAGTACAAATTCAAGTATAAAAATTGTTACCGCCTACACCCTAAAAATTGGGATCCCTGGGTTAGGTAATTGGCATGTAGATACTACTTGACAGCACACCTGAAGCTATTGCCTAAAAGAAGCAAGATAATCTAAGGAGAGCCATAATTTCACTAGGTCAATTTTCTCTTTATAGATGACCAATCACTACTTATTTTGAGGGGGAGGGATTGCTACAATTACCAAAATCCTGAATGTTGATAACATTATGTATTTGACTTAGATACAAGTTATGCTAGAACAATAATAAAATAATTAAATTTACCATTTCCTAATAATTAAACTTTTAGAACAAGTAGTAGTTTATTATGTGTTCTGAATTTGAACCCTATGTTACTATCCCTCCCATTTGAAAAGTTTAAAGTAGTTTATCAACCCATGTTTCCAAGTAATTTAAACATGTGAAAGAAGTAATAAATAAACATATTGGATATGTTGAGGTACCAATGATCGTCAGAAACATGTTCTCTGACTGGTCTCTCTCCATTTCTGGTGGTGAAAGTCGCATGATTGACTTCCGGATATTGAGTTGTAGAGTGATTTCCCCAGATGATTACGTTCTTGACATCACTAACATGAACCTTTAGCCTGTCAGCTATTTGGCCCAATGCTCTGTTGTGATCAAGTCGTGTTAGGCATGTGATGTTTTCCTTTGGGATTGAAGGAGCAAATTGTTTTAAGATAAGGGCATTAGTGTTTGCTGGGTTGGCAACAACTGACACCTGCATAATATATGCAATGAAAACGCATCAACTTAGTCAACAATATCAATTCCAAAATTAACTGCACAGCATTGAGGAAAAAAAAAAAAAAAATTATAAAATATTTCAATCTTCCAACATTTGTAATTAGTAGAAATCTGGTTTTTGCTGAATATTTATATAATATTTTTTTATAGATTACGAGGTGAGTAAGGGGATGCACGTTGTCAAAGAGTTGAACAAATAAGTTGGAAACAGACTCGTTGGAAATCCGTGTATTCACTAAACATGTTCATAATAAGTTGGAAACTAGACTTGAAAAAGCACAATTATGTTGTCAACAATAGCACATAAAGACAAAATGTTTGAGAGGATTAATAAACAAACAAACACAAATATTTTGAATTTTAAAGATTGACCTAAATGGTACATTTTGATAACAGTTTCTTTTTCTTCTATTTTCAGAGTGGCAGAGGGGGCTGGGGAACTAGTTATATGGTTACATATACTTCTCTAATCTTGACAGAGAGGACAGACACTTCTCTTCAGTGACTTTGAAATATTTTCTTTCTAGTGAAATAGTATTTAAACACCATGACATATAAAGAATATCTGATCAATTAGTCTTAAGATTTAAAGGAACTCTAGATCAAGTTGCTCAACAACATTACTAACTTGAGTACAAGTGTCCTAAGATATAGACATTCAGATTGCAACAACAACCAAAGCAGGTAAGGTCAGAGAACATGCCAAAAGGCATGGTACAAAGCAATTACTACTGAATATAATAGAAGCAATAGAGCCATGCCAAAGAGTATAAACAAGAAATGATAGTGATGTTAAATTAACGATTGTCCCAAAAGCTTAAGCTCTTAGGAAATGGTGAATTTAATCACTTAACCATAATTCTAACACTCCCCCTCACTTGTGGTCCTAAACTTCCTCTTAAAAAGTTGGGGCCCAACAAGTAGGAATTTAACATTTTAAAATAGAAGGTAGAATGAAAACAAGGATTGAGCTTAGATCTCCTGCTCTAATACCATGTTAAATTACTGATTATCCTAAAAGCTTAAGCTCTAAAAAAATGATATGTTTAATCACTTAACCATAATTCTAACAAGTGAGATGAGGAATGTACCGGGACATATTTCTACAAGCTAATGGGTATCTCTAAAATCTTATATCTACACTCTGAAGTGCATTTATATGGTCACCTTGCAATCTGCAGCAGCATGCTCCTCCAAGATCAAAGCTTGAACCTTGTAAATAGACGCATTTGTAGACAACATATCCTTCCTCAACGTAATTTCCTTCCGTGGGGATCCACCAAGCATAATGGCAATATTGACATCTTTACAAGCTTCAACAATGTCTGTGGTAGCAACCACACCTATTGAACCATATTACATGAGTTAAAAAACCTTAGGGAAGAGAATAATTCTACCTACCTAGAATTAGCTCTCAAGATAAGGGACATACCTTTCAGAAGAGGAAAGGCAGCATCAGTCAATTCCATCCTTATCCCATTCAAGGATTCAACCGCCTGTTCAATATCAAGAAAGTGCAGAATCACAGGCTGATCAGGACCCAGCATGATTCCCCTCGCAATCATTGGAGCAATGGCATAACCTATTTGCACTGTTGAACAAAATCAAAATTTTGAGCTACAGATACAAAAACTATATATTATCATGTCCAGACGAAAGAATCGCCAACGTATACAATTGAAAATCAAATACACTTGCTCCTTAACATAATTACTGACATGTAACAACAGTCATATTGTTGTAAATCAAGCTTCTCTTTCAATTTTCATTCTTTCCCACTATTTGGAAAAGACTACAATGTATAATAAGATAATAATGATTATAACAACAACAAAGCACCTAAAACTTTTAGGGCTTCTTTAGATTATCTACAAAGATGGCACTTAAACTCATCACACAAAGATAACTGCGGATTTAAACAGTTGCATTAAGAATTATATCATAGAACAGCATTGCTGGAAGTCGTGAACTGAATAGAAAACAGGATTTCCAAATGAAGTTATGGATAATTTTGAAGATAAATAATTAAAATATTGTTTGTAGATAAATTTTGGCAACATTTGAGACCAAAAAAAAAAAATGTAATGAAATAAAAGAACCTATCCATCTGTTTGTTTTCCAATCAAAGGAAAAAGATGAGAATGAAACTTCCATTGAATGCAAGACCCACTTCGAACCACCTCAACCAAGCTAAATGGTTGTGCTAGACTTAGTTGAGAGGGGGTTTTGCTTTCTTTATCATATATAATATAAGATATATAATGAATAATAAATAAATATTTCATCATTTGAAAATCATATTGTGCCATTTCCCACATTTTCTAAGCTTCCAAAACAAAAGAGTATATATTGAAAAAAAAGTCATATAATAAGAAAGGAATGGTATATATAACAACCACGCCAGTGATTAGAACTGCAACTGGGTTTTTTGCCATTTGAAAAGTGTGGTTCTTCAAGCTAGAGAACTAGATACATAAAGAGTGAAGGAGAAGTTGAAACATGGAATGGTGATATATGTAGAGAGAAAGAAAACTATGGGATGTGGAAGCAAGATGGAAGAGTGATGTACGGTAATCGAAAATAAAGGTGAGAGTGATGATCGATGATGATGAGAGAGCAACCTCTTACGGTTAGAAATTGTGTCACCACCATGCAATGTGTCAACATGCCAGTTACAGATTGTGTCACCATGCACCATGCAATGGAACCTTTTCCTTATTAGCAGTGAACTGTGAACGGAATAGATGCAAATACACCTTCCAGAACGTTTGAGATATTAACAAGTTTTTTAAAAAATAAAAAAAATTTAAGTTCTTCATTTTTCTTTTGACATAAATGCACTTTTGGTCCCTATATTTTGGGTCATTTCTCGATTTAGTCCCTAAACTAATTTTGCTCCTAGGTCAGTCCTTGAAATCAGAAAATCGATTCTATTTTGGTCTCTGCCGTCAACCCACTAACAAAAAAATCTGATGTAGCAAACGGAGTGCCTTGTTGGCACACTAAATGCTGACGAGGCTATTAAAATAATAATAAAATATTTTATTTGGCCTTTTTTTAAATGCCACATAAGCATTTTAATTTTTT
Organism: Quercus robur; assembly: GCF_932294415.1. NCBI lineage: Eukaryota > Viridiplantae > Streptophyta > Magnoliopsida > Fagales > Fagaceae > Quercus > Quercus robur. Next base: position 57,122,724 of record NC_065537.1, read on the forward strand.
TTTTTTTAAAGCCACCTCAGAAAATTATAATAAAAAAAAATTTTCATAATGTTGTTCATGTTCTTCAGCTTGTTCTTCATCAAAAGAACACAAACCCAGCAACCAAGAACTCACCCATCATAAGAACACGAACCCAGCAACCAAAACTCAAATCACAATAACACAAACCCAGCTAACAAGAAAGCAAGAACTCAAACCCATATCAGAAGAACACAAACGAAAAGAAGAAAAAATTAAATTAAATACTAACAGGAAATATTCTTCATGTTCTTCGCAAGTCCAAGAAGCAACCAAACCAATCTCTAGCAAACCCCAAATCCAAATCCAGCAACCAAATCCAATCTCCATCAAATCCAGAAAAACAAAAAAATAAATCCAAGAAACCAAACCATAAATAAACCCGAGAAACAAACCCATAAACACAGTAACCAACCCAATCTCCAGCAACCCATAAACCCAGAAATTTTCTTGGGAAACAAACACACAAAAAACCCATAAAATCAAACAACTCCACATTCTCTCCAAAAAACAAAAACAAACCCAGAACAAGACGAACAAAGTTTTACAATTGAAAAAGGAGAGGAAAATCGGACCACATGTGAAGCCGTAGGCGGAGGAGATAAGGCAGATCGGGAATAGGTGTGCTGCTACCTACACCAACGAGCCTCCCACGTGAAAACCCTCAAAGGAAACTCCGCCGAACCAAGACCCAAGACCGCATCAAGATACCGTCCATGGCAGATCGTTTTCTCCTCATCAAGCTTGTGAGCTCCGGCCATGGAGTTACAATGGAGAGAGATTCCGTCCATGGACGGTGAAGAGAGAGAATATTTGAGATTAGAAAAAATAAATAGACTTAAAAAGATAAGGATAAAGAAATAGGAAGAAAAAGAAAAAGAATTTTAAAAGGAGAGAATTTGACATTAGTAAATGCTGATGAGGTTAAAGAAATAAGAAGAAAAAGAAAAAGACTAAGATAATGATTTTCGTTTTTTTTAAGAAATTATTTTACTTTAAATTAGATTAAAAAAATTGTTTAAATTTTCTGAGCTGGCATTTTTTTACTAATTTAAATGTGATGCGGTATTTAAAAAATGCTAAATATTTTTTTTTATTGACCACATTAGTAAACAGTGTATTCCGTTTGTCACGTATGTATTTTTTATTAGTAGATTGACAGTAGAGACCAAAATAGAATTGATTTTCTGATTCTAGGGACTGACCCAAAAGCAAAATCAGTTTAAGAACCAAATCAAGAAATGACCCAAAATGTAAGGATCAAAAGTTTTTTTTTTTTTTTTTCAAATAATTAAGAATGTGATGGTTGTACCTTGGGTTTTACTCAAGTCCTTCAAATACATTTATGTCTACCATCTGAGTGTCCCTGGAAAAATATAAATAAATAAAATATTGGACTCTGTAATTGTTTTCCTTTATGATGACCTTGGTCTAATGGCACCTCGCTAAATACTAAGGTACCCAAAAAAAAAAAAAAAAAAAAGAGGGGTTGTAGAAAAACAAAAAAAAAAAAAAAAAGTATAAATGTGGGGATTCTATTTCTTGGGATAAAAGCCAAACTTACAGGCAAAAATTAAACTATCTTGCTAATTTCTACAAAAGTTTTGTAAAAATATATTATATTATCAATTCAATTATATACCAACATTTACATGTAATTTTATAATATGATTGGCCGTTTGGGTGTTAAATTGTGATTAAATTTCAGCATTTACACATAACACCACATGTACTTACTAAAAAAATAGGTGTACCAATCACAATATAACACCTAAACATGTTATGAATTTGAGTTTGTATGTGTCCCTATACTTACTCTTTTATATCACTTTTAAATTATTATGGTAATTAGGTTTGAGAGAATATCACTCCTTTGAACTTGCTGGTTGAGAGTGTGGCTATGAGGGGGTTGGACATTGGGGTTTTAGGGCCTGTTTGGCAAGTAAGTTCTAACACACATTTTCACATTTTAAACAATATTATACACATTTTTTCACCCACATGTATATCAAAAACACTCAAACAATATTACTTAAATTCTTTGTTGAGGCTCATTTTGACAAGCCCAATAAGAGAAAAAACCTAGCAACATGGGTAGACCAAAATTACCAAGCAAGAGAAAGCCATTGAGCCTAAATGACAGGAATGAACGGCTCACGGGCTCATAAAGTGGGTCTTGAGGAAGCAAACGGGCTTGAATGGGTCACGGCAGGCTCTATATAAAGGACCTCTCGCTGTGCACTAAAGTGGGGGGGGGGGGGGATGGGAAAAATCAGAGTAATAGAAATTTCTGGGAAAAACCATAACCCAGAAGTAAGCATTGAGAAGGAAAGGAAGTAAAACAAAACAAAAGAAAAGTAAGAAGTAACGAGAGAAAGAAAAAACAGAGAGTTTAGAACGGCAGGCATGCACCAGTAGATTGATTTCTTCTCTCCCTCAATAGCTTTGCTCTCTATAAAAGGTAAAAGATCTATATTTGAGCATAGACTATTTAGGCTTGTTCTCTCAAAGCAATTAATTTCTCCTTTGAGATTACTCATGTTGAAGGAACGGTTTTCCCTTCTTGGTTTCAATCTCGTGTATTACTTGGCATGGCAGACTAACACTTTGATTTTGCTAACTCTGTTTATTCTTCACTTAGCTTTTTCTGTGTTTTGTTGCTCACTTTTATTTATTGTGGCTAAAAGTAGTGATTGTATTTTCTTGTGTTATTCGTATTATATATGCCCGCCATAACTTCTTTATAGCGGCTTTGCTTGCCATGGGCATGTAACCAAAGCCTGGCAGACATGGTGTAGTTTGTGCACAAGCCGAACCAAGGTGGGTTCTAGTTGGACCGGTCCCAACTCCCTTATCCAGAAAACTCGAGCCTAGTGCAGTAGAAAGCAGCCCAACATTACAAACAAGGCCCACTACCTTACACTCCTGTACCAAACGGGCCCTTAATGTCGTGGAATGAAGGTTTATTGTGTTTTGTGTTTTGCCTAATGCAAGAGGAAGTGAGGAAAGTTGGATAGAATGGCCTTACATAAGAATTATATTGACTAGAATTTTTACGATTCGGGTGTGTTTGGTAACCAATTATAAGCTAGTTTTTAGTTTAAATTATCTATTATTTGTGGGTCCTAAACTATTCTTTTGTTTTTGCTTTATTTCAAAAATAATATAAGTTTTAGTTTTTATTTTTATTTTTATATATAAGATAGAAATTATACTCTAGAATCATCTAAATGTATATGTGTGAAACTTCCTCCTAAAGATTTGAACTCTGACTCTTACCCTCCACCCCACAAAAAATTTGTACTTGTAGAATGACCATCGCGCTAAGAATGTAAACAGGGACGGACCCAGGTGGGAGCCCAAGGGGGCCCGAGCCCCCCGGGTCCAAATTTTTTTGATTTTTTTTTTTACAAATTATATACATTATTTTTGTAGTTGCCCCCATTCCAAAACTTTTGGCCCCCCCCTCCAACTAGCAACTATTCAACCCAAAAACTTAAACAAAATAATTAAACTTCCATAATGTTGATTATATTTTAGCAAAAAAATATTTTATCACCAATAAACCATGTGTTATTGAAAAAGGTAAAACTAAATTTTTTGCTACTACAGTAAGTTGGTATAAATATCAATTGACTGTAGCAAGTTCTTAAAAATAAAATACAATATTTTATTAAGACTATCTCTTTACCTTCAATTAAAAAACTCAAATTTTCTCTCTTTCTTTATTATTTTAATGAGTTGTTTATAATATTTTAAATGAAGTGGGAAAAAAATAGAACATAAGAACATTTGATGTTGAGTGTATTGTAAAATAAGGTGGAAAAATAGATAAATTAACCTTTTGAGGTGCTAAAAACTAAATTTTTTAGCACCACTACTGTGAATGCTCTAAGTTTAAAAAATAAAAATAAAAATCCTAGCTAGCCTAGTATTTTTTAAAAAAAAATTTTGTTTTTTTTAGTAGATGATTTCATTTTAATGTATTAAGTAATAATGATTTTATGTATTTATAATTTGTTAATACTATATGGATGCCTATTTATAATTTTTTTTTTCTTATACTCCGGCCCGCTCTAGCTTGAAATTCTAAGATCCTTGGATGTAAATAAGTTTTTATTTTTTAAAAATAAGCTAATTTTTAATTTTTTTGTCTCACGGTAGGTTATCCGAAAATAAATTATCCTCAAACAAAGCGAGGGCTATATCATCCTTTTGAAAAAGTTGTTATCAAGTGTGTGGTGTGCCAATACTATAATTTCTTTTAAATAAAATAGTTTAGTACAGAAGGACTTAAAAAGAATGTTTTGCCAAGTTAAAGGTTAAAAAATAAATATTTTAAAATTTAGGGATAAAAATAATATTTTAGCATTTTTCTTCTTCTTCTTCTCATGGTTTTTTAATTTTTTTCCTCAGAATTGTTTATTATTAATTTATCACTAGAGAGTAGAGAGCTTGGGTTGTGTTGTGTTGGAGCAGAATTTGAAAGAGTGGGTGAGCTAAATGATGCAGAGGTTAAAGGCAACCTTGTTGCAGAGGCGCAACAATCTTCACGTTCACAGTCTTCGTTTCCTCAACCAATTCCACACAAGGAATCTCTGTTCTCTTCCGGACACTAATATTACCGATGAACTTGACAACCAAGTCAGTTTCAACTTTCAAGAATACCCTTTTGTCTATTCTCTTTCTTTAACCCCCACACACTAACTCTCTTTCTCTCTCTGCAGGTATTGGTTGAGGGCAAAGCTTGGTCTAGAACAGCAATTCTGAACAGGCCTTCTGTGCTCAATTGTCTTAGTACTGCAATGGTGTGTTTTTTACTAGATACTCTGTGTGTGTTTGTGTTTTTGGCTGTTGGGTTGGTACCCAATTTGTAAGATTGGTTCAGTTGAAAGATTTGTTTTCTGGGTCTTTGTTTTTATGGTGTTTGGTTGAGAATCATTATGTGTAATTGGGTTTACTCCAATTGTATAATTCTCTGTATGTGTGTTGTTATATACCCTCCAATTGGTTCAATTGAAAACCTTACTTGGGTTATTGTTTTTATGGTGTTTAAACTGACAACTATTATTATGCATAGTTATATGGCTTGAGTTTGCTCTGACTAAAGCTAGAGACACGACTAAATTCACAACTTGTTGAGGTGGCAAATTATGATTTGTACGTTACAACTTGCAAACTCAACTATTGTGAAAAAAAGTTGTGTACTTTATTGTGCAAGTAGACTTATTGTTTTTCTCCCTAGTGGCTAAAATTTATATTCTTTGATTTTGTTAAATGGGTTTGTGTTGTTCTGTATTACCAACTAGAAACATTTATCTGTCTTTTAATGAGTTGTCTTTCGTTTCTAGGGGGCTAGATTGCAAAAGTTGTATACATCTTGGGAAAATAATCCAGATATTGGTTTTGTGGCAATGAAGGTAAAAAAACATCTATGCTGTTATCAGATATTGGATTCATTCACATGTAATATTTCTAGTGGGAAAGATAAATTTTAGTTGTGATTATTGTTTGCTCAAGAACTAGTTAAAAACTTAAACATTGTTTTGCATTCTCTGAAGGGCAGTGGCAGGGCATTTTGTGCTGGCGGAGATATTGTGACACTTTATCATATGATAAACGCAGGTAATAGACTCATCTTACTTCTGCTTTTAAGATTTAGCTGGAAAAGGTCATTTACTTAAAAGTTAATTTTTATTGCGAACTGATTATTTTTCTTCATTGTATATGATCTAGAGAAAGCTAGGCTAGCTAGCCTTAATTAGAGGGAGATGAGATAGGATTGTGGGATGCAGTTATTAGCACTTAGCAGTAAACCTAAGCTGGAACTACAGAGAATATTTAGTGGTAATGGGATCTTCTATGTCCAAACAAAAGATGCCAAATTTGATTGTCGCTTTGTTTGGGAGGAAATTGAGGAAGTCTTAAGATTAGGATAAGCAAGAGTAAGATAGCCAAAAGCCTTGTAATTCAACTGGTCGGCACTTCTTAGTGTTTCCAGCAGAGACATCGAGGGTTCAAATCTCCCCTCCCCCATCTATCTAATTATAAAAAATAAAAAAAAATGGATAAGCAAGAGTAAGATAGCATATTAGTAAATATAGCTTTTTTAAATAAAAAATTAGAAATGAGGTGACAATATTAGTATTAAATGACCCATAGATACATGGATCTCAGAATTTGTTTCTTTACACTACCTTGGATTGATCTTTCCATAAGAATTGAGAGTTTGAACATATTCCCAGTGTTTACGGTATAAGAGTGGGATCAATAAAGTATGGAGGTGCATCCAGAATGTTTTGTGATGGTCAGTCATTGATAAAGCTAAAGAAAACTTTATACTTAAGTACTTCGCAAATCTTTAAGTTGCTAATCTTTGTTATGGAGTTGGTGCTTGTTTTTTCACTAGAATCATCCATTAACCATTGGCTAACTCTATGCAGGGAAAATGGAAGATTGTAAGGAATTCTTTAGAACGTTATATACTTACATATACATTTTAGGTACATATTTGAAGCCACATGTAAGTTTTACTTTTCTTTCTTTCTTTTTTTAAGCATAGTGGTTAATATATTGGGGGCTCTTATGTTCGGAGTGTTATATTACCATCAATATAGCTTTGATATGGTCATTTATGGAGAGTTTTCTTTGAGATACTTGGTTTTGTTATGGCTAAGAGTCTTGTGGCTCAGCTAGCTCCTCCTAGTGTTTCCAACTAAGACGTCCAAGGTTCAATTTCCCCCTCTCTCAACTATCAATTTATCAAAAGATACTTGGTTTTGTTACTATATTGATCTTTGGCTCCTATTCTAGCACTGAACAATTTTCTTTACACTCTTACCAGTTACCACCATATTTTGACATTCCTCTTATTTTTATTTTATCCTTCCTTCTGCTAGAATACTTGGATTTTCTAAATTTTCCCAAAAAGTATTGAATTTTTTCCCTCTGCTGTACTTATGTTAAAGAAGTCACTGAGTTCTGGTTCAGAGAACTATGGTATCTACTCAAAAGTCTCAGATCTGTTTCTTTTTTTATTATTCTTTTTTTCCCTTTCATGTGGGGATGATTTTTATTAGCCCCAAGTCCCTATGGTAGAATGTTGGACATTAACTTTTTGTTTATTATAACTACATTAGTCAGAACCCAGTATATTCATGGTAGTGTAATAACAATCTCCATGCAGGTGGCTCTTTTGAATGGAATTACTATGGGTGGTGGGGCTGGAGTTTCAATCCCTGGGATGTTTAGGGTTGCAACTGATAAAACTGTATGTAGCAACTTCGCATGTACTTTCGTCCTTTTCTTCTCTTATCTTTTTTTTTTTTTCTTTTCTTATCTAGTTGTTGGTTTTGATGATTGTTTCGAATTTTTTTCCTTACTGACTTTCTTTTGTGGAAGAAAATTTTTAATTATTTTGCACCCTCTAAATTAGACTAATTATTTAATATCGTTAAAGGAAGTTTATTTTTTTAACTTAAATTTGTCGTGCATTAGGGTGGATTTGGTTTGTTGACTTATAACTGAATACTCTATTTTATTAGATAATTGAGGCGTATGATCTTCTGCTTTCATTAGCAAACACTTATTGTCACGACCCAAGGAAGCACTAGCCACATCTATGCTATACCTTAAAAGGATTAGTCAAGTTACAATTGGGGTTGCTTGTGATCTCCAATATAGCCCAAGCTTGGTAACACCTGATGTATGGCTTAACACACGTCCGCACAACACATACCTATCCAATCCACATAATCATGGCTTAACACACGTCCGCACAACACATACCTATCCAATCCACATAATCTGAGTATCACAATCTTTCCACTCAATTCCCTATGTTCTTGTCAAGTCCCACGTTGACTCTAACACTATTTGTATCGACTCAAGTAAGTGCTAGCCAAATCTATCTATACCCCAAAGGGACTAGTCGGGTTACAATTGGGGTTCTTCATAATCCATATATAGCCCAGTTCAACCTAGTAAACACTCGATATGGGACTTAGCACTTGTACACATTACACACCCTTATCCAATCCATGTAATCTAGGAATGAAACTATATGTTTGATTCTTTTCACATATTTATGTGATGGGAAAAATAGTGTTGGATTTCTTATTTGTTTCAGATTCCTTAGTTGCTATACATCATTTGCTCAGACAGGTTCAAAAATAATTTATTCTTACAATTCACAGGTTTTTGCTACTCCTGAAACTCTAATTGGTTTCCACCCTGATGCTGGTGCATCGTTTTTCCTCTCACATCTACCTGGTCACCTGGGTATGCCTGTAGTGCATTGTAGTTTTTCACATATAGTCAAAATTTTCACTGAATTTCTTGTACATGGTTTTGTTGATTTGGACTATTTCTGGTTCTTGCATAAGTCTGATAAAAACATCATGTAAAGCATTGTTTTTGTGATGAACATTCTGCCCTAATGTGAATTTACCTCAATCTTTTATGGTTTTCTTGTAATGTTGCATTGGAAGAAATTTAAGGGATGTATGAACGTGAAATTTTAAAAAGGCCTCTAAAATTAAAATCAAATCACTCAGATTTTCATAGGAATGGAGTGAATGTGGGAATGAAGTGCCTCTGCAAAATATTTTTATTTTGAAGTATGCTTCTCATCTCTAGAAGTACACAGTGGCAGTTGGTTCAGCAATGTTCTTTATACAAATTGCATTAGGACTCTTGTCATGAATTTGTTGTGTATATGTTGGATAACAAGCTCTAGCAAATTGCTTTAAAAGTTCTGTAGTCTAAAATTTGTGTTGAGGCACTGTTATGGCTGCTGGTAGTTGACATATGGGGAGCTGCATTTGGTTTCATTGCACCATAAGATGTCACTTCCTCTGTGACCATTATACTGAAAGTAGATGCTGCAATGACAAATATTCTAATGCTAAAGTTTACTTTGGATAGCTGGGTGACTTTATTCAATGTTGTTTTCCGAGTAACTTGTGGGGTTAACTTGACCCTTTCTACATATCAAGCAATGTTGACAATGTAATTGGGTCTTGATAAATGAGAAACCAATTTAGTAGGATGAATCATTGATGACACCTGTATTTGCTTCTCAATTAAATTCTTATATAGTTTGTATCTTTTCTTTTTTGCAGGGGAGTACTTGGGTCTCACAGGACAAAAACTTAATGGAGCAGAAATGATTTCTTGTGGGCTTGCTACACACTATGCGCATAGCTCAGTTAAGATTGTTGGACCCTTTGTTTGTTTTAATCATCTTTCTTGTTTATATAACATAGTATTACCTCCTTTTTTTCCACAGAAGCTTGCATTAATTGAAGAACAACTTGGGAAATTGGATACTGATGATCCTTCTGTCATTGAAACTTCTTTAGAAAAATATAGTGACCTTGTCTATCTAGATAATATAAGTGTACTTCACAGGTATGTCTATTATACCCTCAGGTGTGTGAGTATTTACGTAGCAGATATAAATGCTGATCTATTTATTATGCAATTTTGTCTAGGATTGAAATACTTGATAAATGTTTCAGCCATGACACAGTTGAAGAAATTATCGATGCCTTGGTAAGAACATGTTGATTTGCATATTTCTTTTTATTTTATAACCATTATGTATTAACCCATTACAATATAACAGATTTCCATGATACTTAGTATGGAACAAAATGTTCAACATGTCTGATTTCATACTCAAATCTCTTTCTGTTATTTTTAAAATTGATGGTACAAAAAAAAAAACCGGAAAATCTTAGGCATGAGAAACCATATTGCTGGAGAAAAGGAAAATTAAATGAAAAAATATCTATACCAACTCTTACTTGGAGAACTGTATCATTTTTAAAAGTTTTTGCTTCATCAAGCAGACACTTTTCAATTAGTCGATCTGAGTACCCTGTAGATGCTTCCTATCATCTTCATCTTTACAAGTGGCTAGAATGACTGAAGCAGCCATATAGCCAAAATCATTTTATTGAATTTAAAAAATACAACTTAACAGAATTATGATGAATGTCTTTAGCTACCTCACAGTTGATTGGAAGGAAATTTTGTAGGGATACATTTTATATACAGATAATGGAATTGCTAATGAGCCCTTGCTCAAATGACACTTCTTAACTTAAGAATGGGATGGAGGCTAAGGTCAGGGGTTCAAGACCAACCCAAAGCATGTGTAAAAATAAATAAATAAAGAAAAAATTACAAATAATGGAAGTGTCTTGAATTGGTTACTTCTTCCTTTTGACTTTTTGGACCATATCTATATATAGTGTGTGTTGAGTCTCTTAAGTACTAACCTGAAAGTTGGACTGTATGAGTTGTAATTGTTGCATACTAGTATTACCATCTTTATGGTAATAAAATGAAACAAAATATGTGGGTATTTCTCTAAATTGTTCCTCCCTATACTTTTCTGGATGAACCTTGTGAGTTGTGATTGCGTTTTTAAATTAAACAATTCTCTCAGGAGAGTGAGACAAGTAAAACAAATGATGCATGGTGCATTTCCACCCTAAGGAGACTTAATGAAGCTTCACCATTAGGCTTGAAGGTTTCTTTGAAATCTGTGAGTCCTTGATACTCAGAACTGGGCCTTTTTTCCCTTGTCCCCTCCTCCTCCCCCTTTAAGAAACTATTGCATTATGACCTAACCACCATACTGGCTCAGATACGGGAAGGTAGATTTCAGACCCTTGATCAGTGCTTGATACGTGAGTACCGAATGTCACTGCAAGGGATATCTAATCAGGTTTCCAAAGATTTTTGTGAGGTATACATTCTCCTGATTATCTTCTTAATAAAACAAATCCTCATGATCCTAGTTACTTACTTTTTTTCTGTACTTTTTCTAAAGGGTGTTCGGGCACGAATGGTAGACAAGGACCTGGCACCAAAGGTATCATCAGCTTATGTTATCAGCCTTTTGGACAAGTGGGGTAGCAATATTGCAAATATTGCATTTAAGAATCCAATCTAAAATTCTTTTTTTAAAAAAACAAAGCAAGTTGTTGTAAGAGGAGAAGGTACTGTGGAAGACTGGGGTTCTATCATTGATAATCAGATTTGTCGATGGCAATATTGCTAATCTACTTTTATTATTAGTAGATAATTGTCCATCGATTACATTTAAATTGTTGAATTGTCATGTTTTATTTGCAGTGGAATCCTCCGAGCTTGGAACAAGTGTCCAAAGACATGGTAGAGCACTATTTTTCACCACTCAGCAAATCTGAGCCTGATCTGGAGCTACCCACAGACCTGCGAGAAGCATTCACATAGTTAATCACATTGCAACAGTTTTGCTTAATTAATGGAAGAAGCCAAAGGTATTTTGGATGAATCTGCCTGGATTGTAGCCTTTCATCATTGGCAATTATCAATACAAAGGGGAGAACTAACCCATTATTTTGTAGCTTATTGTTGACCTTGGAATGAAAGAAAAGTAAAAGAAATAAAGAAATAAATAAAGTTGTAGATTTTGTTTGGACTAGTGGATGTGGCCTACAAAGAACATCACAATTACACAAGAAACTCTAATCAGAGTATGTTTCTAGCTTTAAGACTGGTAATTTTGGGTTTGTTGTCATGGATCTTTTTGTGACAGAAGAATGTACCTCATTGAACAGGGACTAGATTGAATTCCGCAGTGTTGAACATTTCTTGAAATAATAGTGGATTACTAGGGATGGGACAATTGAAAAAAAAAAAAAAAAAAAAAAAAAAAAAAATTCAGTCCTGCTTTTTGGTTAGCGCCAAAGTCAGTGGCTAAAGTAGTATGTAGTTTTTTAATATAATAAAAGACACAAGAAATATGGGATTTCAATTTGTAAATGTGTAACACAAATTGAATTTGTTTTGCTTATCTTTCTTTATTACTCAGATTGAACCTCAAGTGGCATGGCCCTCTTAGCTGCCAGGACTAAAAGCCTGAGTTCAGGATATTGCCAGTCAAAAAAAAAAAAAAAATAAATAAAAAAATTCAGTTTCTTTCCTGAGAATTTTATTCATTTCCATAGAGTTCATGTCACATGAACAAAAAATAAAAATTACTTTGTTGGGACACCTGATGTAATAATTCATGTATCTAATTTCTTTTATATGTATTGTCCATCATGACACCAAGGACACCTGTGTACCAAATTCGTTAGTTCTTGTATTCTTGCATCTCTCTTTTACTATATAAGAATGCCATTCTTTTTGTTAAGAGTTATCCCATCCAGTACTCTAGTACCTTAGATAGAAGTCTTACCCCCACATATTTCATATGCATGTCCATGAATCATCGAAGAATCTGCTATGAAATTTTACATATTTCCTTGGAAAACATGTGTAAGGAGAATGTCAAGTTTGGTGGGGAAGTAATATTAGAAACTGAATGACCAAAAGTTTGTATAGTGCAGAGCTGCTTATTATTAAAAAATTTAGCTTCTTAAACCGGAGAACAGAGAACATTTGGTAATATTTTTCTTTTTCAATAATTAAATTTTTATGCTGCTTGGGTGGTTTCTTCCCTAAGTTCCTCAAAAAGATAACTATCAACCTTCCTCCGGTTAATAGATTGGTGTCTCGTTTCTTTACTTTCAAGTTGTGCTTACAAATAGAAAAGAAGTTGATCCAAAAGGATTCCTTGATTGGATAAGTTATAACAAGAGTGTGTATGGGTCAAGTTGGAGAGTTTTTTTAACCTAATGTCGAGTTGATAAATTCTCAACCCAACCCAACTCATTGGACATGTAGAAACCAACCCAACCAAACCTACATGAGTTAGGTTGGATTAGTGGGGTTGTACACTTGTGCTTACATGTTTCATGTCTTATAAAAAATTTGAACTTTTATTAAAACTATTTAAGAATTTTTTTTTCCTATAAATTATGATAATTTACATAATAGACATAAGTTATATTCCAAATATATCAAAACTAATTCTCAAAATACCAAAATAAATCAAACTAAAAAATCGAAATATAATTAGGTATATTATGTGAATTATAATAATAATTTATTGGGTTTAATAATTTAGCCACTAATTGGGTTAATTTTATTGAACTATTTTTTTTGGGGTTTAATACTAATTTATTGGGTTAGGTTTAGATGAGTTGAAAAAGTTATCAATTCAAACAGACCAAACTCAACCCAACTTATCAACCCATGAAAACAAAAACAAATCTCAGGTGTTGGGTTGGGTTGAATTGGCTCGGTGGTTAGATGCATAGATGCACACTCCTATAAGCATTAAGAATTTAATCCAATTTTACTCGTACAGTCATCTGCCACTATTACATGACCAAATACTTTACATCTTCACGGATATTATTATGTACAGTCATCTGTAAGAATTTTTATAAAAATAATGGCAGCTTTGAAGCACTAAAAAAGAGAGTTGTTTAGGACCTTGGACAATAAGGCTCCAATATGCACATAAATGCTGAAGAAAACGCACAATTTTGAGAAACAAAGGAGAAAAGGAAATATAAATTAGGTCATTTGACCATGCAGGCATCACTTCCATGGAGAAAATACAACTCAAATATTGATATCTTTTCTTAGCGCACACCACAAATAACCCACACACTTCGTAATAGTCCAAAGTAGTACAAACCAAAAAAAAAAAAAAAAATCCCCAAATCAGCATGATTCTCAAAACAAATTGACAAACAGAAGCAGCTTCACTATAAAATATATATGCTATCCTGTAAGTAGAATTCCAATAAAATCAGAATTTATAGCTTTTCATCTATGTGAAAATACATGCATGGCACAGGCCTAGATCTGTGGTGATTGATGTGTATAATTGAAGGAACAAACATCAAGAAAGTCAGGGCAAACATTGTATTGCTCTCTATGAAGATAAATATTAGATTATGAAACAATACACTGTCAAGAATTATGATACATGCTTGTCCGACTAGAAAGTCGAGTAGTATTATTAGTGTATTACACAGGATCAAACAAAAAATGGGCACCTAAATTTATTTCTGCTTTTCAAAATTTATTGATCTCCACAGGATCAAATTTATCACAATAACCTTGTAAAGTTGATTAAAAAAATTAAAAAATCACTATAACAAGACAAATTTAGCCTATCAATTAATATAAGGGCAAATGCTTCAATTGAAATTCCCAACTACTCAGCTGGTTTTGTGCCCTTGTAAGTATTAACTAATTGTGTCTGAACATCATTAGAAACAGCTGAATGCTCTTTGTATTCCATTGTAAATTCACCCTTTCCCTGCACGGATGGGGACAAAGAGGTCAACAAGACAATTCTAGACAATTCAACAGGGAACAAGTAAAGCAAAAATTTTCATTTACAATACAGTGTTCCACTTTACCTGTGTCATTGAACGAAGAGACGTTGAGTACCCAAACATGTTGTTCAGAGGGACCTGGGAAGACAACAAAATGACTTCTGAGAAACATTTTTTATTTTTTGATAAGGAGTTCTGAGAAACATATGACTACTGAAACCAAAGAATTCAACAGCGTAATAAACATTGACAATTTGGCATGATGGCAGACTGATTTGCACTAGTTTTTTGCTAGCATAACAATCCAAAGTTTTGAATTTGGAAAATCCTCAAATAAATCAGCATATTAGCAAAGTTCGCATTGCTCTAAAATCAAATCATCAGCTTTAGACATCAATATGGATGTTAGTAGGAAATAATAGGTTTTGTGGACTGATCAGATGCTACCATTCCATGCAAAAATTAAACATTGATTACAGTTAATAGGATGTAAGATAGGAATTAGAAACATAGCAGCAGAAAAAATTTATGTAGATGACTCATAGGAATTCATAAAAATGTCATGAACGAAGTTAGTGCAGAACTTTTAGCGAAAAGATAGCTGGAAAGTAACTGGAATTACATTATTACATTTAAAAAAAAAAAAATTGACCAGTGGAATACTTGATTACTTGATGCCAGACTTATAAAGCACGGTATATAACATCCATATGCTACAGAGAAAGACAGACCAGATGTCTGAGAACAGGCCAAGACATTATTGTTTATTTTGAAATCTAAAAACCAATCACAGAAACTATTTCCTCTATTCATTTAAGACAATTTTTTTGATATTCTACGGGAAACAAGAGCAGATTTTCATGGCATGCAATTTTGAGGACCAAGGTTCCCCAGGAGGTAGTTTTTTTTGCTTGGACTGTGGCTCATGGAAAAATTCTTCGCAAGTGCAAGAATATCATTGCTAATTAGTGTTGTGTGCAAAGGGGCTGGGGAGTCAATCAATCAACTCTTTGTGCATTGCACTATTTCTAGGGAGCTTTGGTCTCTCGTTTCTGCTTTATTTGGAGCCTCTTGGTTCATGCTAAACTCACTGAATGATTTGTTAGCATGATGGAGATGGAGCTTTAAGATTCATCATAGTTCTGTTGTATGGAATTCTATCCTAATGTTTGGTGTAGTGTTCTTGGATGAGTGTAATTCTAGGATGATCGATAATATAGAGGCTTAATTGCTTCAATAAAAAATCCAATTTCTTAGATCCTTGTTTGATTGGTTGAATATGTATACCCCCGTGTACCAGAGGTTTGCCCCTTTTTTCCCAAAGAATTCACTATTTTTTTATAAAAACCAAAAAATAAAAAATCAATATCAAAATCTAGATATTCCAAGTAATCTTGATATTCCCTTTCTTCTTGTACATAATTTTTTTTTTTTTCTTTTCTGTCGCTTGTACAAATTTTTTCTGGCTACTTCATTTCTTTAATGAAGTAGTAGTCTTCTTTTAATACAATTTTTCTTACTTGTAAAAAAAATAAAAAGAAGAAGAAACATAAGCATTGAGGTTTTGCAGTAATTAAACAAAACTCTGCCAGTAATTTCTTGAAAAAAATGCAAGTCATGCACAAATATGCATACATAAGTTATATATATATATAAAAGAAAAAGAAAAAAGCTTACATGGGCAGTAATCACAGAATCATCTCCATCCTGGTCATTTCCGACAATAACACCTTTTCTCCTATCATGTGATAAATGCACAGAAATAATCAGACAAAAGCATTAGAAAATCTTTATGATATTCTGGTTAAAACAAAAAAACTCACTTGTTGATATCACCAGCAACAGTGCCCTGAAATTCAGTTGGAACTTTCAACTCCACCATCATGACAGGCTCCAAAATTACCGGTCTGGCAGCTGTATAGCACTGTTTCAAAAAATTGAAATATAAATGCATGGAAGTAAAAGAAAGCCTAGTAATTAGGTTATACTATAATTAAAAGGCTAAGAATAGCCCAAATCGCCAAGAGACAATTTAAATCCATTTTACAGGGAATTACACCCTGAACACAGGATTTGAGAATAACCTGTCTAAATGCATATATTGCGGCTAACTTGAATGCAAGTTCACTGGAATCCACAGAATGGGAAGCACCATCTGTTAAAACAACACGAAGATGTTCGACTGGATGTCCAATTAGTGAACCCCTGTACATGCAAGAACAAACATTATACCAATTCATATACACAATGAAACTAGGCCATGGTATGATATAAGATCATAATACTTTCTAAAAAAAATAAAAAGCTAAGATGACCATAATACTTTGAAAAACTCATGCAATATTATAATAACATGATGCTACTCACGAATTCGCGGCTTCTTTAAAACCTTTCTCGATTGCCGGGATAAAGTTTGATGGTATAGCTTGCCCAACAATCATGTTATCAAATTCAAACTTAGTTGATGACCCTTGAGGAAGCGGTTCGATATATCTGCAGTATACAAAATAAAAGATAATACATAACTAAACCGTGGGGAAAAGCAAGCTATTAATAGAACCATTCCTTACTTGCCACTGAATTAATATTTATAATTAATATGATATTATTGGCATTGTAAAATTGTAAAGAGCCAAGGTCATAGCCCACTCTACTCAATAGGTTTACCCAGGCACTAACATGGGCACCTAATCAACACCCAATTCGCATGCAACACAAATCATGCCATATGTAGCACACCTGGTATTGATATTTTAACTAATTATACATTAAAAAGTGTTGTTTGTTGTTACAACAAATATATTTAGAGATTCTTTTTGGTAATGACAAATGCATCCGGCAGAGATTAAGGTAACACACTAAGATCAAATAAGCCCCTTTGTTCTATTTATACCTTGGGATCAATAGAAGTTGGTATAATACACCATGTCTAACATATGCACCCAACTAGATCAACATGAAAAAGGAACAAATAAGGGAAGTATCTAGAAAACCTCCAGCACAATAACAATCTGTTCCTCTTTTTAATGGATCAGACATATTCTGAAGCATCAAGCACTAGGTAGGCCCACTAATAACAGAGAACTATACCCCTGTCATGCTGTCTCCAGAATCATTTAAACATATCTTATATTGTTTTTAAAGATTATGAAAGAAAATTCATTTTAACAAAAGGCAAATCCCTTGTGTAATCTGTACCGTATCCATGTCAAACTTGTAAGTTTACCATCAACCTTTAGTCATGTACATAGCAATGTTTTGAATACTGTTTCGGACCCCGTTTCGGTTTGTCCAATGGAATGAAATATTTCGGTACCGGCCTATTTCAGCGTACCATTTCAAAGTGTTTCGGGTTGCCTAAAATAAATAAATATATATATTCTTATACAATATAAAATTAGCAATTCAAAGAAGTAAATAACTAAATATCAAATAATACAAATTATTTAGTCTTAAGTCTTAACATCAAAAAAAATGTATTACATATTTTTATTTTTATTTAGTTAAATAATAATACATGTAAACAAATGCTTAATTAACTGATCGGAATCATCATATTAGTTTTTTTTTTCTTATTATTCTCTCTTTTTTCAGTTTTACTTTTTTTTTCCCCTGAATAACCCACTAGTGCTACATTCATCATTGAGATTGTGTAAAACTTAAGCTACCTACCACGTGTGCCATACATATCCCAATAATATAATTAAAAAAAATAGATAAAAGCACTTGAAGTAACAGATGGTTGAATAAAAAAGTAATAAAATTGTTCAAATATCTTCTCCCATTTATTACCCTACCTACCCCACAGCCCATTCTGCATATTTCAAGTTCAAAATCTTGCCTCTCTCAAAACTTTGAAGAACAATGGAGAACTGACCGAAACAACTCTCCTTTTGCTCATTGCTTCTGTCTTGATGCCGAATGGAGATAAGCATGTATTAAACTTGTTTTCCCCTTTTGTTTTATCTCTATCTCACACAAAGCACTCTCTCACATCACACCTATACCTCAAAACCTCTCTTTCTCTCTCTATATTCAGACCCATAACTTCAACTCATGCCGGCCGAATCTTGTATTTCGGCTGAAATTGACCAAAACAGCCCGGAACACCCGAAACTCACCAGAACAGGCCTAAATTTGATCTGAGGAGGAACATGGGGGACTATTGTTCCGGTTTATATGCCGGTACGAAATTTTCCAGCCATTCCGGCCGGAATGGAATGGAATTAATAACAATGGTACATAGCATCCTTCAATAACAATGTGCTCTGAGAGTTCCATATAATTCAAGCATAAGTTCACCAACAAATTTTTTTTTTTTTTTTTTTTTATAAGTAACGAAAATTTTATTACCAAAAAAAAAAAAAAAACACTAAGTACAGCGGTGGTGTACTCAGGGAGAAAGGCCAACAATTATGATGGAAGACAGAAGCTAAGACAGGTCTACATAATCTTACCTTGATATCATATTATGAAATTAAATGCAAAATATCACAGAAGACAGCAATAATCTAAAACTTTTGAAATGTCCTTGAGCACTTGGGCAACACACAACTGTGATTTAACAATTTTGATACATAAAAACTGTTAATTTCTTTTACGCAGAAGGAAAAAAATTGCAAAGCAGATAAACTTGCCAATACTATTTTCCAACCAGTATAGTGTAAATATATAAAGTCCTAAGATATTCATCTTGAAAGATATATAGTCCCACATTACTAATCAAGCAAAGAAAAATTTTCAGGACTAAGTAATAGCTAAGGTTTCTGCTCCGAGTCATAGTTATAAGCAACTTAACCAAAATCTAGTTTTTCCCAATGGAGAACCAAATCTAACAATCTACATAGAAACTTATACAAAGTTCACCAAAGATGATATGATTATGACAAATAAAAAGAAATGAAATTCACCAAGTGCCTTAAGTATAGGCACAAATCTTAAACATTTTTTCTCACCCGCATACTCGTCCATATTGACCTTGTCCACCAGTTTGTTTCTTATGTAAATAATCAAATTCAGCACGTTGAGTTACAGTTTCTCTGAAGTTTACACGAGGCTTACCAACAGTAGCATCAACCTAGCAAACAAAGAATAAAAACATGATGCAAGACTGCAGACTTCCTCTGAGAAACAATATTAAAAATCTTAATTTAATATATAAACAGAGACAGAAATGATAGGCACCTTATACTCTCTCCGAATGCGTTCAACATATATATCCAAATGCAGCTCTCCCATTCCAGAAATAATTGTCTACTCAGGATAAAAATAAATTGACATTGCAATGCACAATATAAATTCTTTGTGACCTCAATAATTATACGGGCAAAAAATATGAGATATCATATTAACAACTCAGACCTGCCCACTCTCAGCATCCAGCCCAACTCGGAAAGTAGGGTCCTCTCTCTGAAAACGATTCAAAGCCTTTGAAAACTATTAAAAAAGAAAACAAGAAGATTGTCATGTAACACTGGACATCAACAAATACAATATGCACGCGTATAGGCACACTTGAACAAACCACTCACTTGTCCTCCTGAATCTTTTGAAACTGGTTGAACAGCTAAAGACATCACTGGCTCAGGGACATTCATAGAAGTCATTGTGTATTTAACAGACCCATCAGTGAATGTATCTCCTGATCACACAAAAAATGCATAAGTTGAGAAAAATTAGAAAAGCAAAAGAAAAAAGCAACTAGAAAAAAAATGTCATAATCATCAGGTTTCAAAGCCTCATGCCCTCATCTCAAATATTAGCAGTCTAAGTAATTATAACCACTCTGAATACCATTATTATTTTCATACATTTCAAGTTGGGGAAGGGAGACTCGAACCCTAGACATCTTTGTTGCAACTATAGGGAATGCCATTTTACTTAGAGGTCATGGGCTTGAATGTCCATTTTGATATTTTCCTCTCACTTTTAGAAACTTCAACTTGCACTAGCTCCTCAGTCCTCACTCCAACCCCCATTCTATTTAGACAACTATGGAAAACAACACAGAAACATAAATTATTGTGTATACATATGCAAAGGGATAAGTGGGACCTGATGCACAATCCACACCAAATACAGCAACTATTTGCCCAGCATGTGCCTGTTGAATATCCTGTAGATATAAAAAAGAAAATCAACAACAAAAACCCAAGGAAGAAGAAAAAGAGTAAACTAGTTGAGAGTAGAAAACATATGACTTGAAACCCCAATCTACTAATCTAACACAAATATTCTTTTGTTCTGAAAGATTAGAGTGCAACCTACCCCAACTTCACCCCTACCCCTTTACCACCTAAGCCACAACATGGGGACAGGCAGAAAACATTGTAGAGATAGTTGGTTCGCAAAATTTGATTTCATGTATAAAAAAATCCCAATCATATCATTAGAATTAATTACTAAGATGAATGGCAAAGCAAAACTAACCTCCATCTCATCAGAATGCATCCGAACCAAGCGAGGAATCTGTACCAGGAAGATAATATATCCATAACTATTAAATTTAATTTAGAAATTCAATCAGTATCAGAGCGCTGATAGCATGATACAATGGGCATGCCGGAAAATTCATTAATAAAATAAAACTATTTTTCAAAATTTAAAGGATGTAATTGTCCAGATTATATCATTCATAAAAGCACAAGTGCACAACACACATACAACATGTCTTACCATATTGAACCATAATAATGAGCATTGCAATCAGAGAAAAATAGAAGCTTGGTCACCTTACTTATCAAAAAAGAAAAATGAAAAAGAAGCTTGGTCACCTTGCAGTACATACTGAAACGATCATAACATATGCAAACACCAGTCTATCCCACACACTTCCTCTGTCTCAAAATGTTAGTCCCTTTTCCAATTTTAAGATGTTCCAAAAAGGATGTCCAACTTGAAAATTCATTTTAATTGGTAAGTTACACATGCAGCTGGTGGGTTTTGAACCATGACCTCACCTTCCACCTTCCTCTTACAAGGGGAGGAGGCATATCATATTCACCACTCAATGTGATTCAAGTTTTTCCAAAAATTATTTTTATATGGTGTACCATAGAAGGTTAAAAATTGCAATATTTTCAGGCAGGGACACATTATAAAAGGATAAGTTTTGAGAAACAAAAATTTGCTGACATTTGCAATTATCTTCTTTCAAATGACACTGAAAGATGCCAAGTGGGTTAATTAACAGAATAACTCAAAACAAAAGATCTCAAGCCCATAAGTGCAACTTCAACTGGAAACAAACAAAGCTAATAAATTACACATCTTGAACTGACCTTAACCTTCTTTCCATTATTTATGTTATGTATAAAATCACCCTTCCGAATGACACCTTCATAGATTCTTCATTTAAAATAAAATAAAAAACCATGTTAGCATAATGGCTCATCTACATGTCTGAGTACTAACATTGCCAGCACATGAATGAAATAATAAGATAGTTGGACTATCAAGAAAATGAAAATATACCACCTCTCAGAGAGGCATACCTTAGATATGTCAACTGACCAAAGCGCCCTTCCTCCAATTTAAAAGCTAACGCCACAAGAGGCCCATCTGGAGTTCCAGACAATGTGACCTTTACGAGAATAAAATATATCAATTCCCCAGTCAGGTTATAAAACAGATGACTGTACAAAAGATTTTTTAGATAAGAGATGATAGTACAAAAGATTCAGGACAAAAATTTATTTTCATCAACCCAATACCTTCTCTTCATTCTTACTTTGGTCAAGAGCATAGCTACTGACTTCAGTTGGACAAGGCAAATAACTAAGGACACCATCCAAAAGTGGTTGTACTCCCTGTAATCCAGAAAACATAAAAGATGAGGAATATAATCAACAGACTTCTGATAGTTGAACAAACAAGTAGTTTCAATAATTGTTTGCAACATAGAAGGCACCATTGAATGGACCCTAGTGATGCATATATTGTGTGTCGTTTTATTTAGGATGATAATTACTTATAAGATAGGACTAGGCAATATGAAATGATGAAGAGAACTCCAATTATGAAAATTTCAAGCAACATCGCAAGCAGGCCAAATGAAGAGAAAAATGGTAGTACATTCATCAAATTGCCATAATAGCATTAACAACCTCAACTGTCACCTGCACGGACTGCATAGTCTCCACAAAGACATGCAAGAAAAAGTTACTTGAGAGGTCATGGTGTATTAATCTAACCAGCATCACCTTCTTATAAGAACCGAACAACTATTTTTATTTTATTTTATTGGTAGGAACCAAACAACTATAGATAGAAAGAAAAAATCTCTAAGTACAAACAAATTAAATATATACTCACCATGAAATCTACAAAATTGGCAGTGTATACAGCGAGATTAATGGGGAGAAGACAAGGTATCAATTGACAAGTTAAAGAGGGGAAAAGTATACTGACTATATTCTTAGGTTACCTTGTTTTTAAATGCACTACCCATGAATACAGGTACAAATTTCCGTGCTACAGTTGCTCTGCGAATTGCTTCCTACAGATAAAAATAAATCAAAATTCTCTCAAACAAACAGAACCTATAAAAGTTAACAGTGCCTAACAATGTAATTGCAATATGCAAAGAATAATGTTAAATTCCTGAGAATGACATTCCATTTCCTAATTCAATATGAACTTTGTATTTGTTAGCTGATGTCACATTTACATTTTTAGACAAAATAAGAGCTCAAGCGGTCATCGCCACCTAACAACTTGGTTTTCATTTTATCGTGCACAAGCGTCCACCCCTAACATGTAAGGGCAGTAAACTGACAGTCTTCATCAGCTATTCTCTTACTCTTATGACCTCTATTGCCAAAAATGAATTGCGTATTCAAATTATTGTTTCACAGAATATTTTTTCAGAAAGCATGCTGGCACACCTCAAGTTCAGTTGATGATACAGGCTCATCATTGAGAAATACTTCAGCAAGTTTATCATCAACTTCAGAAACAGCCTCTATTAGTTCCCGTCTCTTTTCTGCAACTAAGGCCTCCATATTCGCAGGTATATCTTCAGCAACTATTTTTTCACTGCAACATGCAACAAGAAGCGGTAAATTTGGAACCATAACGCAATGTCCATTAAAAAAATTACACAAACACCATATCTCAGAAACAGACCCACTGGAGCCGTGAAAATATAATGCTTTTAATTGCACAAGGTCAATAAGCCCCTTAAAATCCTCCTCCAACCCAATTGGAACTTGCATGGCAGCACTGTGATGCCGGAGTTTAGACCTTGCCTGTAAGAGAAATCAAAATAATCAGCATATCATTGCTATGAAATTTCAAAGTTATCATCATCTAGAACTAGAATGGACCTGACAAATTTTCCAATTAAACAACAAAAGCATCCTAGTTGCAGAATTTTAAAGAACACTTATTTCATTTAAGAATGTTGTATTCCGTGTAAGAAAATGAACATAAATTACATAAGATGCACTTAATAATGTTTTCACAAAAATAATCAAGCATCAGGCATCAGGCAATCAAAGTAGAAGTTAAAATGTTTTGCCAACCCAGGAAAATGATAGTTTGTTAACTATTACAATTCACAATATTCACTAATTCTATGTACTCAAGTTGTCAAACATTTTTTTTTAAAATAAATATCATTAAATTGTTTTCTTCAATGAAATTATGGACAAGAATCTTGCTTTGTCTTCAATATAAATAAACGTAAACTAGATATTCTACCTTTGGCTTATGATAAAACAGTAAATAAAACAATACAGAAACCATTTAAGATATTTCTTATGATGTCTCATAATTCTACAACACACCTGGTTGAGAACTTTCCATGGATCTGCTCCCATCCGATCAAGTTTGTTAATAAAAGCAAGTCTTGGAACCTCATATCTTCTCATTTGCCGATCAACGGTAATCGACTGACTTTGCACACCGCCAACACTACAAAGTACAAGAATCGCACCATCGAGAACACGCAAAGCCCTCTCAACCTCGATCGTGAAATCTACATGACCGGGGGTGTCAATAATGTTAACCTGCAAGAGCAAGTTTTCCAGATAGTATTAGAAATCCAGCAAAGCAGGCAGCAGTTTTTTTCACAAACCATGTATATATTCAAATTCACTACAATCATTTAGCAATCAGTCATTCAAAACCAAAACACTTAAATTTTTGGTTAAATTGCAAATTTGGTCATCAGTTCATCAACCTTTAACCTTTGTTTTAGAATCATCCTTATACTTTAAAATGTTCATCTTCAGCTGATGAATGGAAAATGCTCACATAAAAACTGGAATTCATGAAACCAAGGTCACTTTGATGATGTGGAGCCTATGATGTGGCATGAACTCTGCTTGCCACGTTAAAATTTTAGACTTTTTGGAAGAATTTTGAAAGTACAGCGACCAAAATGAAACATTTTAGATTATGAGGAAGATTCTGAAACAAAATGCAAATGTTGAGGACCAACTGTGTACTTTAACCTAAATTTTAATTCCTCAATTTCATGGCCAATTAACAAACCAAGTAGCTGTAGACTATCTTATTTATCACTTAACAGTGGTTTCATTTTCATTAGTATACAAAAATGCCAGCATATTTGACACTCAACTGAAAATTCTAGTAGTAGTAGTTTCTTTGATTTTTTTTTTTTTTTTTTTTTGATAAGTAATAAACTTTATTGAAAAAAAATGTAAGAAAATACAGAAGAAAGAAGCATACAGGCCATGTGCTAGAACCAACATCGAAAAAATTAAGTAACAAAGCAAGTACAAAAATGAAGCATATCCGGTAAAGAAATGAAGGAAAAAACACCCGAAGCATAGTAGTAGTTTCTTTTAAATTCATTCTAGTTTTCCTAGCAATGTCTTGGGAACCAAACAGAAATCCAGCTAAGCAGGCAGCAATATTTTTTTTCACAAAACACGTATTATTTAAATTCACAACAACCATTAAAGTTTTAAGAATACCAATTGCTCAAAACCAAAACACTTAAATTTTATTTTAAATTGCATACTCGGTCCTCAATCTTCAACCTTTGTTTCAAAATCATCCTTATGTTTTAAAACATTTCAAAAAGGTTTTTACCATCATTTGATAGATGGAAAATGATCACATAACAAATAAAATTCACAAAACCAAGGTTTTCCATTCATTAGATGACAATAAAGACCTTTTTGAAGTATAGGAAAGTGAAACAAATGTTGAGAACTAAATATTTAATTTAACCTAAATTTTAATCCCGCGGTTTCATGGCCAATTGACACACTACGTAGCCATGAGTAATGCCAGAAACACAACATTTTTCATAATAGTTGAGTTGGTGTCAGGTTTTTATTGGTTCTCATCTCTACCCACATTACTAACATTACTTTATCATCTACCATTAACAACTTAACGCCCCAAAAATTGTGAAAATTAATGTAACTCTAGACGTATTGAGTAGCCATAGACTAATAGACTGGACACTAACAAATTCAGCACATAACAAAACAACAGTGATTTAATTTTCATTAGCATACACAAAAATGCTCACATATTTTGCACTCAGCTAAAACCTCTAGTACTAGTAGTAATAGTAGTATTTTTTTTTTTTAACCCTATAGACACAACAATTTTCACAACTGTTAAATTGACAAGTTCTTACTGTTCCTCGCACTTTTTTACCTAGCAATGGTGAAATTTTTGGTGACTCTATATTTATTGAGTGGTAGTTTTTTTTTTCCTTTGAGATTCGTTCAAGTTTTCCTACCATTTTCTCGGGAACCAAACAGAAGGGAGTAGTAGTACCTGATAGTCTTTCCAAGTGCAGTAAGTGGCGGCGGACTGGATAGTAATACCCTTCTCTCTCTCCAAATCCATAGAATCCATTTTAGCTCCGACTCCATCTCTACCTCTAACCTCGTGGATCTCATGGATCCGACCCGTATAGTAAAGTACCCGCTCGGTTAACGTGGTTTTACCCGAATCGATGTGTGCCGAAATCCCGATGTTTCGGAGCCGACTCATGGAGTCCTTCCACCAGGGCTCTTTCTCGTCTTTCGACGCCGCGCGGGCCAAGCTCCCGGAGGAGAAGTGGCGGAGGAGGAGGAGCGCGGCGGTTGGGGAGTGAGAGTGGGAGTGGGTGTGGGAATGGGACGGTGTGGTTTTGGATGGGGAAGTGTAGAGAGTGTAGAGTAAGCGAGGTGTGGAGGGTCTTGGAAAGCGAGCCATGGATGGTGGTTGTTTTTGGTTTTGGGGTTTTTTTTGAGGTAAAACCCTAAACCCAGGGGTTTGTGTGACTGTGCTGGAGAGAGAGAGAAGTAAAGGAAATGGTGGTTAGGGGGTTCTAGATTGTAGAAGGAGATTGTATTAAAGCGGGTCGGGTCATTGTAAACGGTTTTTTTTTTTTTAATAAATTTAGAAATGAGGGGTTTTCATTTTTGTTGAAATATATAATGTGGAGTACCAAAAAAAAAAAGTCTTAGGTGGATGTTATTGTAACCAAGAATTTTTTTTTTTTGGTTATTGTTGTATGGTGTAAAGTTTTTTTTTTTTTAAAAGAGGAAACTATAGTAAACTTTATTCATTTAATATCATAGTATACAATAGGGAAAGAGAAAAGAGGGTCAAAACAATGGTCTCCTCATTCTCTTTTGCAAGTTGCAACACTAGAAATAGCTAAAACAACACAATTACATCTTTAAAAAAACAAAAGATAAAAATAAAAAATAAATACTAACAAGTTGTTCACAAATCAGCTTAATATCCTTCAAGATCCAGCCAACCACTTCCAAAGAATACTATCTAATCTTGATTGCATTGACCTCCATGAACTCCATAGTGTAAGTAGCAGACTTCAAAGATCAATTCATTTATCTTCTAAAAAACTAAACATGCATGACCAGCCTGAATGAATTCCAATAAGGAGCATGAAGCCAAATGACGTGTGCAAAGGAACATTCTTGTAGCAGATGTATACATGATTTAGTTGGATTAGAGGTTGAAGCCATGTTGTCTTTGGAAGCATCATCAATGGTTGTTAAGTCTAGTTTTCAATTTTTTTTCCCTTTTTTCAATTTTTTATTTTATATTTTTTTTTTTATGAACAAATCTAGTTTTCACATAGAAACAAAACTTGGGGACTTTCTTCAGCTGATAAACAACGAAAATTCTAAAACTACCTTTGGGATCCTAAGCCCATGGTAGTTAAGGCTGAGAATTTTCATGGATTGGATTGGGGTTGAGGACCAACCCCAGTGATGGGAATAACCAAATGGATGCTGCATTTCTCAATCATCTGTTTTTTTTTTTTGTTTATGATTCAAATCAAGATCCTTGTTATAAACAAAGGCTCCAGCAGACCGTTTAGAAGGTAATGGCGTGGATACAAGGGAGTAATTAGAATTCAATTTGGCCTTATTCCTAATAACTCGCTTCCAGCTATGTAAGGATGATGTCTTTAGTTTTAGATTCTCGGTAGGTTCCTCATAAGAGAATTCCATCTCAATATCCTCATAAATCTCGAGAAGTTTCTTCATTGAATTTTTGAAATTACTTACCTCTATCTTAGAAACAGGATAGCTGTGGTGAATAGACTTGGTGTTTGACGAGGACTCAAAGAAGTCTATATTATGAATTTCGGTATTATCACAATGTTCCAATTCACGAGGGATAATAGTCTTATCACAATTCAAATTTGTATCCAAATGAGAAGCCACTATATCAGATGGAAGAAAACAATTAGGCTTATCATGGTTTTGATCAAGGATAACATCATCAAAATTTGAATTACTTGCAATCTCCGTAATCTTGACTACCTTATCCATTTGAAAATTCGAAATTCCCTTGGAAATAGGAACCAACTTCTTTTCTTGTGCCAGAACAGTTGTGTCTCTTCTTGGCAAAGTGCCAAACGGCACAGATTGCCTTGGATTACTCATCACGGTCGCCGTGGGAGGCTCAACCTAAATTTGTCGATGATGTAATGAATCATCAAAATCTTTTGCCACTGACTGAATGTCATCCTCATCTTCATCTCGTGCGTCTGATTAAGAGTTCCCTGACTCTTTTTTTTTTTCGCTACCCTTCAAAGTCAAAGAACGGAGCCATGGACCAAATTGAAAAACATCATCATCAGAGGAAAAACAACCCATCTTCAATTAAGGACACTCTTTGTCTTGATGGCCAATAATTCCACATCTATAGCAAAAAATAGGAAGCCTTTCATATTTAAAGACAACCCAACTAGCCTCAAGATCTTCAATCTGAATCATGTATAAGAGGCTTGGTAATATCAACATTTACTCTAATTCGAAGAAAAGGTCCCCACTCCCCAAGCAATACCACTCTTGGGTGCATCCACCATGAGAAGCTTGCCCATCTCATTGCCAATTCAGGTTCCTACAGCCTTATTCATACTTTTAATAGGAATATTAAAAATACGAATCCAAAAGGAGGAATGACAGAAGGTGACGTTGGCTGGACTGGAATCACTATGAAATCGCTTCATCATGATCAATCTTTTATCAAAGGACTAGGGACTTTTATCTAATACAATTGTCAAATGCTCCTCTGAACCAAAAATAGCAAGAAAGAGATTTTGTCTGACCTCTTTAATAGTTACACCCTGAGAAGAACGCCAAAGATTCACACAAGTGGCTTTAAAAGCTTCCTTGTTGAAATCTTTAGTAGTTTGCAACTTGAACAAGATGCTAAACTGTGCTTTCTATTTAGAAATAGCTACCTTAGAAGCTTCCACAGCCATAATGCCTTTTTCCTCTTCTGACAATTTGAAATGTTTCCAGAGTTCTTCCATAGATGCATCCATAGTAACAAGAATAAAACAGTAGTAATAAAGAGCTATGTAAGATATATTAAAAGGAAAAGGAGAAAGAAAAACAAAACTTCTACCACAATTTAACAACAGATATTGGAGAAGTTAAGGGGGTGTTTGGTACATGTTTTCAAATAACAATTTTCAGTTTAAAAACAACATTACACGTATTTCCATACATTTTTTCACCCACACGTATATCCAAAAAAAAATTGAAAATAGTTGTTTAAGTGCATGTACCAAACACTCCTTAAGTCTCACAAAGGGAAAGTGAGTTTGAAGCTTCTACAGACAAAGACTATCAAGAACCTAATAGAGAAAAGTGAAACCGGTTGGTCCTCTGAAATTGAAAACTGACTAAAAGAATTTGTATGGTGTAAAGTTTTATATGTGAGTTTTTCTCCTAAAAATTTTTAAGTGAAAAGAATTTTTATTTTTTGATAAAGCCGAACTATTTTGTGATAGACTTATTGTGACTAATTAATTAATATTATGAGCCTGTTTAATCCAAAAAAAAAAATGTTATGCCAAAAGTTCTTAATATATATATATATATATATACATATATATATAGAATTTGGCAATTGGCATACTGAATATGATACTACATATAAGTGGAGTAAAAATGTCAAAGTTTTGAATAACATTTCGTGTGAATATATATAGTTATAACTTATAACTAAATAAAATAAATATAATAACTAAATAAAAATTTATCATCTCATTCATCGCTCAATATAAAATATTTATACTATGAAAAATCACGAATAACAACTGAGTCATTTCAAATACCCTTCCTAGAATTATTTTCAAAAGAAAAACAAAATTTTTAGAAACAATCAATTTTAAAGGACATGTACATGTTCAGATTTTCTTTGGGGAGTAAAAATTATAAAAGTGCTCGAGCCAAAATAAGCTAAATGCCCAGAACACCCCAATATGGTAAGCCGATATACATTAGGGGATTTTTTTTTTTTTTTGTTTTTGTTTTTTTTGGAACTGGAATATGGCAATGTGCATAGGTTCAAAATGAAATTTAAAACATTGTTCCTATAAATTACCCAGTGGCCAATGGTATACCGCATCTCCTTCTAAGTTCCATCTCATTGGTATATACCATAGTCTATATTACTGTATGCTCAATCCTTCCCAAAAGATACTAGCATAACCGGCACAACTCTACAATATCACTGTTACCGAACCAAACGAAGTCTCTAGTTACTACTTACTAGAACCTCTTCAAACCAAATGAGGTTTTCCAGTGCCCACAAGAGCAGCTAAGGCAAGAGTTTTCTTATGCATTGCCATGAAAACACACACACACAGATAGAGATTAAAATATGGTAAAACCAAATAGAATTAATTAAAACTTTGGAACAATCAGCAACAATAGTCTGCCCAACAAAACTACACAGCCATGAATCATTGGGCTCAGATAAGTGATAACCTTAAAGACAAGTCTATCTATAAATTGTTTCAAAGGCCAACTGGAAATGCATGTGCTTAAAGGATTTTACGCCTTGTAAGCATATCTTGGAATCCCTCTCTTACGGAGAGAACATCTATAGCAGAGTCCAAGTTCAGCAAGAGCTTTATTGCCCAGTTACTTCAACCATTTCCTGTTCCACTGTGCTCGGCATAACTGGATAGTAGTGGTAATGAAGTTCTCCAACATCATCACCAGAGAGCTTTTTCCATCCATCAGGTCCCACATAATAAACTGATAAAAAGAACAAGTTCAAATTATACTGTGATCATGGATGTGTGGTGTTTAGAGAGAGAGAAAGAGAGAGAAAAAAGAAAGAAAGAAAGAGAGAGTACCGCTAGCAACTCCACCACTGGCACCATCACGGAATGTTGCATGATAAATAGACCTTCTAGCCAACTCTGCAGCTTCTTCGATTGACATATCATACCGGTAACTGGTGTAAGCAGTGCCATAGAAAACAGAAATTTCAAATAAGTATACATTTGACTCAGAAATAAATCTGGCACAAACTGCAAGCTAATAGAAAAAGAAGGGGAGCGGGGAGAGGGGGGAAAGAAAAAGGCAGGGCTCAATTTGACTCAAAGCACACAGACTATGGAAAAATTGGATAAGGCAGCATGCTCCTATGATTATGGAAGTCATACAAGTACAAATTGACAAACTTGCATAAACAAAATGAGTGAAGCTGGCCTGTTCAGCCAAGTTCCTAAATAGTGGCATCCCCCATTTACACCACAATTCTCAGGCATCATGTACATTGTATGCTATATAAATTGATCGAGTGCAGAATATGTAAAAACAAACCTACATTCTTGCCCGCAATTACAAAATTCTAGGAACTCTTTTGAATTTCAATACTTAGCCCACAATTCAGTCCTCCCATACATCCATAAACCTAAGCAAAAAGCAGGGAGGAGGAGTTGGGAGGAAGCGGCAAATATGGGTGCCCAATAGCATAATTCAAGTCCAAAAGGAAAGGATTTTCCCAGTCCTTTATTTTATATTTTCTTTCCTTAATAATATATGTTTTAATTTTTTTCTCTAATATCTGATATTTCAAGGAAAGTAATACTACCTACTTCCAATCAATCTCATGCGAAATAACGTCAAAAATGCAAAATCATTGTTTCCTTCAACAAATTTCAAGAAGACATTAGGCAATGTAAAATACTGGGGAAAGAGCACACACCCATTGTCCAGGACACCATAAGCATAGGGTGAACCAGATCCAACTGAAAATCGTGTTCCTTTGAGCCTTCCTCCTTCACTGTCCACATAATATAGTCCAGGACCCTACAACCATATAGAAAATACAAATTACAAGAGTCTGATTAAAAGATGATGTGAAAACATGACATGATACAGTCATATGTCTTTACCGTCTCATCCCATCCAGCAATCATGGTCCCAACAGACAGACCCATTCCACGGTAAGAGTACAGAATGTTTGCCAACAGCTTTGATGCTCCTGTAACTGAAATTCTGCGCTTGTTTGCCAATTCGTGCAATCGGCACTAAATAATGCCAAGAAAAGTGTCAATTAGGAAGTGACAAAAGAAGAAAAACACATCATATTGGGTTTTAAAGCTACTTAAAAAATGGGCACTGCCTGTGATGACATATTCACACCAGGGCATGCCAGGAGCTCAAACTATTTTCCATGGCTAGGCTATGGTCTCTTCAGTGGGCATGGGGTCAGCCACCACTTATATATTTAAGTAAAATGCCTAACTGACTTTGCATAAACAGTCAAATTAGAAGTGACTATTTAACAAATCAAATTATATTTCCTTTTTGGGAGGGATTATTATTATTATTTCTACCATTTCTATTATGCATCTTCAAAAAGAATTAAGGAATCAGTGTTATGATGAAAATAAATGTTCTTTTTTTGTTAGTCAAGATAACCCAGTATGTAGAAACCCTCACCACTACACCAATTTCTAGCAACCTAATGTATATACAAAGCAATAAGACTTCACTATACTAAAAAGGTTCACTTAACAAATTGGACTTTTCCTGATAACATCAACACTACAAAGCAGACAGCATTAAGCTAACGATACTAACTTATCATAATCGTTATACACTCACTGACTCAAATTAATTGGAGCCAACATGCCTGATAAAATATGTTCTAAATCTGGGGAAAACAGCAAAAACATTTTTAATACATTACCTTAATGCCCAGATTTCTGTGCCAAAACTGACAGTCAGCAGCTCCTCCAGCCATAGTGCCAAGCATGTAAGGATTGATTTCAATGATTTTCTTTACAGACTGTGATGCTGATAAGATAAGGAAGGAAAGAGTAAGTGCAACATTACATTTCACATCCACTTTAGACAATGCAATTGAACACTACGATTAATGTTACTTGCAACATTAATTAGTCAATTATCTCAAAAAGGAACTCATACATGCTATTCCAGTTAACTAACAAAGGAAAATTTATAATACCAAGCTAACTGTGAGCATGTTTGTGTGTAAATACATTCATAAGCATGATCATCAACAAGAAGTCTAGTTTCTACAAAGAAATTAATATGTACAAAATCAGCATCCAAAACCCATATATAATTATATGCAAGATAGGAAAAAAGAAAGAACAGAAATAACATACAGATATAGCCTCCCATGCTAGCTCGAGAATCAGCAGCAACCATGACACCCTCTTTGAATATGAACGCAAGCGTGGTGGTTCCCTTTGCTGGCTTCACCATCTGTATAGCCTCTTTCTGGAATCCATCAAACTGAAACAGCAGAAAAAAAAAAAAAAAAAAAAAAAAAGAGTCAATATTCAGCCAATAAAACTTCTACTTCTCTCTCATGTGAATAGAGAAATCAGAGAAAATAACAAAACAACATTTGAACTCACATTGATAGTATTAGGAAGCGCAAAAGATGGGGCGGCAGAAATCTCATCATGAATCCCACTGCTCAGAGACCCAAAGAGCGGGGCAGTTGATTCAAGACCACTAGTATCAAGCTTCATGATTTTGTAAACTGAGAAACAATACACACAGCATAAGATCTACTGGTGGGGTTAATTTATTGATAAATACAACAGATTTGAACCCTTTTATCATCAAACCACTAATGCACCAATTGGGTTTTTGGTTTCACCGGCATTCAAACCCAGATCTTTTATTCGGCAACAAGAAACTTTACTTTGCCAGTTAAACTAACCCGACCCCATTATTGGTGGGGTTTAGTTGTAAAATTAATCAGTCAAATCAGAATAATACAACATAAAATCACAGCCTAAGCAACCACCAGAAAAATACTACAAACAAACAAACAAAAAAATGTCATACAAGCTAAAATATAAGGTGAGTTTACAAAAATCAATTTATTTTCACAAACCCAGAAATTAAAAACTTACAAGAACGAAACCCACAAAAGAAATTCTCAGATTCGAGACCTAAAATTTTCTTTCTTATATTTTCTCCTCAAACAAGCACAGAGAGAACCTAAAAAAAAGACCACTATGAAAGTTCAAATTAAAATCACTGAGAGTAGAGATAATTGTAGCATTCTTACCTTTTTTTTTCTTGATGAAGAAGACAACGAAGACGAAGCAGAGAGAGAGAGAGAGACTGAAGAGGATTAAAATAAAATGTAAAGGAAAAAAAGTGATGAGGTTTTCTTGTTCTTCAGGTTAGCATGTGAGAGAGTCTGAGTGAAACTAGGCCGGGCTCGGCTTACTGTGGAAAGTCTTTTGATAGGCCCACAGTGAATGGCAATGAAAATGGGCTAGGGGATTGGTCCACTTCTTTTCTTTTCTTTTTTGGAGGGGGAGTTTGGGCCTTTTTTATGAATTTTTTGGGCCTTAAACAAAATGAGGAAGTGGACTCAAGAGAAAGAGAGGGGAAAACGTGGGCTGAGTGTAAATTACTAATTTGCCCTTATGGCCACCGAATTTTCCTCTCTTTTTTTATCAACCAAACACAACTATCATAAAATTTCACTCTTGAAAACACTAAGTCTAAGTGGGTTTCAGTTAGTTCAACTGATAAAGTCTCTGATGATTGTATAAGAGATCTGGGGTTCAATCACTGCCTACACCAAAAACTGATTGGTTTCTTGGTCTGATAATAAAGAGCTATCATCAGGAGCGAATGCCATAAATTAAAACTCTCTTTCAAAAAAAAAAAAAAAAAAGTAAGTCTAGAGATGCATCCAATTTTTTACACCTAACCAATATGTCAAGTTGTGGCAGGGTAGCTCAACAACTTTGGGGGTCTTTTTTTATATTTAAATATTAATTAAATAATATTTATTGAATTTTTTTATTTAAAATCTATTTAAAATAATATTAACTACTATAATACAAATGAGTTGATATGATATACATTAAATTATTAATTGGTGTGATAACTTATAATAATTGATAAAGTAAAAATTTGCATAAAAAAAAAAGTAAAAGATATAGTGGTGTGTATGTATACATTGAGTGTGGATGTGAGTGGGTTAGTGTGTGGCTACGTGGCGTGTGGGGCCTAGGTGTGAAGTGTGAACTATGGGCTTATGGCCTTGTGTAGAATCAAGATGTGCAATGATGTGATCAATGGGCAAACTATGCAGTGCTGTGTACACTATGCAGTGTTGTCCTATTAAGTTGTGTGCATTGTGCAGTGTTGTGGGCTATGCAAGACTAGTGATGTCCTATCAATCAAGTAGATTAAAAAATATAATTTAAAATATTTAAATTGAATAAAAAGCAAACTCTTCAATTTTAAATATCGAAAAGATGGAGAGGGAAAAAGGGCTAGAAGGGTTACCTCTACTATGCCCACACCGCCCCTCTTCAATCTTGAATCTACTGTGAAGGGCAGTGAACAAAAAATGATTTCAAGTTATTACAAAGAATGACTGAGCTTATAAAAAATGCCAAATAATATTTTAATGACCACGTTAGCGCCATGTCAGCAAGTAGGGCATTCAATCAGACACGTAGGATATTTTCGTTGGTTGGTTGACGATAAGGACGATTTTAAAAATGATTTTCTTTTTTTGGGATGAAATTTGCAACGAAATTAATTTTGGGACCAAGATAGAAATTGACCCAAAATATAGGGATTAAAAGTGCATTTTCGCCAAAAATTTATCCTCACTCACTTTTCTCTTCATTTTGGAGAGAACATTTTGGTGGGCTAGGGGAGAAAATACCTGGGTCCTACCATTTATTTTCTTTCCTCTCCACTCAATCAAACACATTCCAAAAAAGTTTTCCTTTCTATTTTCTCTCTAAAGTTTTACAGCCACCCTGTTTCACCTCCAAACAAACACACCCTTAGTCTTTTGATGTTGCAGGTGACAGAAGTGTAGATGAGACTTTAGCTTGATAGGAGGCTAGGGGTCTGTTTGGATACAACTTATATTTGCTGAAACTGAAAATTGAAAACACTATAGTAAAATAATTTTTTAATGTGTGAATAGTATCATGGAATTCATGAACAATGCGTGAACAGTACATGAACAGTGCATTTTGTCTCCTGCACAATGAATCCATGTGATGTTACTGTTCACGCATTGGGAGAAAAAAAAAAAAAAAAAGTTAGAAAACACAAACTTTAAACGCAAACGTGTATCCAAACCCAGTTCTTGACTTAGTTAAGGATCTTAGTTGCTTTTGTAGCATTGTCTAGCTGGCATCTGGTTAGGACTAAACTGAAGAAACGATTGCCCAACTGTCTTAGTTGCAAACGTGGGTTTTCTTACATAAATTGAATATTTAGGTTGCGTTTGGATTGGGATGAAAAGTCTGCGTCTGCGTTTACGTTTTTTTTTTTTTTTTTTTTTTTTTTTTTCACGCGTTTTTGAGCGTTTTGAGGGGTGCGGCTACTGTTCATGCACTGTTCAATGAACAGTAGCCGCAAACTTTGACTTTTCAAATATTTTTGGACCAATCACAACACATCGTGTACTGTTCACGGACCCACAAATTTCACTTTTCAGCAACTTTTTCATTAAAAATGGGTCCCACGATACTATTCACACATTTAAAAATTATTTCGCTACAGTGTTTTTCAGTTTTCAGTTTCAGTTTTCAGTTTTCAGCTGTATCCAAACGGACCCTTAGTGTGGGCCTTGTCTTTTTTTTTTTTTTTTTTTTTGAGAATGAGTGTGGGCCTTGTCTTGGTAGCGCTTTTACTCCTTTGTTGTTTCCCTTTAGCCCTACAAAATAAATAATATGGGCATCGGTTTGTATCCTACATGGTTTTTTTTTTTGGTTATTAATGAAATAGCGTATACATTAGGCTTCCATAAACATTTGTCATAGGTTTTTGAATAATAGTTTCCATGGTTTAAAATATTTTTCATAGTATTTCATAAAAAATATTTGGCATGGATTTTTGAATAATAGTTTCTTTGTTCTTAAATGATATTATTTGCTAAGAATTATTAATCTTAGTTCTTAAGTAAAATATTTGTAATAATTTGCCAATAATGCACTAATTGTCTGGAACTTTGAGAAGATTTGCCAAACGGTAATAGTTTCAGCTTATTGGGTTGGTTTTGAGCTTTTGATAATTAGTCATATAAAATTGAGTTTAATATGAGATTTTG
The DNA here is from genome assembly GCF_932294415.1 of Quercus robur. NCBI lineage: Eukaryota > Viridiplantae > Streptophyta > Magnoliopsida > Fagales > Fagaceae > Quercus > Quercus robur. The sequence continues at coordinate 57,159,827 of NC_065537.1, forward strand.
GGTTTTCAGTTTTCATGTTTTATATGATATTTTGGGATAGGCTATATTGTGGCCCAATTTTAGTAATGAGATGGGAGATAATTCTAGAAACCCAATTTTAATTAATGGAGGATATTTTGGTATTGTTTAATAAGTGGGTAAATAATATTGAACGGGAATATGTATCTAATTAACAACCAGTATATGTGTAATTTAAATTAATTGTTGTGGGATACTTAAATAGGAGATTATAATTTTTTTTTTTTTTTTTTGAGACTGAAGATAGAATATATATTACTGATTGAAAAAAAACGTGTTACATGTAGAGTACAAGCTGGTTATTTGCAGACTTGTATAAGCCAAAAACTGCATACTTTGTCAACAAGTAGCTCCCTCAACAATGCCCTCAGGTAGTCAGGTTGTAGCTGAGCTCTTTCGAAATAAAACTTATTTCGTGCTCCCCAGATCGCCCACGGCATGTAGTCTCGGGTTGTTGGAGGCATATTTCACCCCTTGGGTCAATTTTCACTTTGCGTCGCTGCAAATTATCTGTTGGAGGCATATTTCACCCCTTGGGTCAATTTTCACCTTGCGTCGCTGCAAATTATCTCTTGTGGGCAGTATTTGAACAGGCCCTCCAAAATAGAGTCCGTACTTTTGGAGGAATGTTTAATTTCCATATCTTCTTCCAGAAACTCCCATCACTTTTGGCCTGTGAGTGCGCAGTTGGAGATTTGTTTAGAAGCCCAAGCGCTACCCCGTAGGCTGATTTGACTGTAAACTTCTGAGAGGCATTTTCCTTCCATATCAACTCATTCATGGAGTTCAGATTATCCAAGGGTACAACTAGGATTTCTTGCTGGAGATTATAACTTCCAATAATAAGAATATAGTAGTAATCCAATACTAAAAGCTTGTGAGTGCACAAACGTAAATCTTAAAATATCTAGTTTTTTTTTCTTCAAATAATTATTAATTTCTTTCAATATCTCAATTATGATACTTGTTGAACACTTATTTGTAAAACCATTAAATTTAACAACTTTATCCTCAATTTCTTTGTATTAATACCACTATGATCATACCAAAATCATGAAGTATTAACTAGGCATGTTAAATATATTTCCTGCAAAATATGGTTGCATTCTTATGAAGATTTTTCATATGCGTATAGTATTTTAAATATAAAATAAAAAGCTGTAAAAACTTGTAAATTCTAAACTATGTTATTTTATTTAATACCTTAATTAAGTTTCAAACATATTATTTTCAAATCTTGATCAAATTCATGATCTACAAAAATAAGGTCTAGTGTAGGGTGGACTCAACGTATTTTGGAGTCAGATTCAAAACATTTTTGGGCCAGACATAAGTGCAAAATGTATTATTACTTAATATTTTATAAATGATACACGAATTAGAAAAAAATTAACATTTTTATAATAATTTAATATATTAATTGGACTATTTTTATATATTTATAAATTGTATTAAAAAAACTTTTAATTCTAAAAATATTGAAAAAATTAGCATAAAAAAATATCATATTTTAAATGGTCACCATCTCTCTTGGGAATGTTGAACTTCAGTTATTGAACAATGGATTTCAGTAATGAATTTGTCCCGAAAACTATTAATTCTAATTTTAATTTTGATAGAGATGAGAAATGAAGAGTAACATTTTTGGGAGATCGAAAATTTTTACACTTTTGAACTACAGCAAACATATTAAAACATATTAATAAAATGTTGATATAGGGACACGATTTTTAACGACCCAAGAATGACATTGGGCTCGTATGTAAAAGGCCCGAACAATACAATTCATAGAGAGTGGGCTTGAAAGGCTGGACCTTGGTCGTTGGACGGTGGCTTAATCGTGACTTTCATAGAAGCTCATACAAAGGTAGGCTTGGCCAGAATGGCTAGGCTTCACATCGGTGTAGCTCGGAGGGTTTTGAGTTCTCGGACTTAGTCCGAGGAGCATCGCGTTCTTCTTCTTTTTTAGCCCCCCCTTTTTCCTCTTGGCTTTCGTTTCCTTTTATACTCGTATTTCCTTCTCCGTTTGTGTCCACGTGTCAGTTTAGCTTTTGAGGTATGGACTTGTCTCATCAATCCGTACATCTGAGTGGTTGGAAAAGGTTAAATAGCATGGTCTGAAGTATGGGCCTGTCAGAGGTAGGACCCTAGACTGCGGTGTCGGCATTCTTTTCCTTGTCCTATCCCTGTACGGAGTTTGTCCTTTTCCTCAGGCATTTTGTGAGGTGTTGAGCGTGGGATCGTCCTTGGCAATAGGGCTCCTCGGCTTGGGCTTTGGGCCCCGAATGTAAAGTGGGCTGGGAACCTCAGACTTTGGGCCCCACAGTTGAATATTTGAAAAGAGCATAATATTTAAAAAATAATTTTTATGTTGTTTTATTCTAAGTGATAGACCTTACTTTTTTATTACAGTATTTATGAGCAAAGCTATAAGACAAATAGATGGAATATAGTAATATATTATACTATTTGTAATCCTGTGTTACACGGTTTTAGTCATGAACTTATAAATATAATTGTTTCATACATAATTTTAGAATCTCGTATAATATAGTCAATAATTTTCATCATTCCTTTACCCATGAATAAAAATATGTGTAGAAAAACTTAAGTAATAACACATCTCTTTCAAAACAACAACACGTCTTTCAAACCAACTTTTAATGCTTAAAACCAACATACAGCCTGTGTATAGTAAACTCTATTTGAGCTTTCAAATCATCTTCTTCTATTTCTCTTCCATTTGAAAAAAATATAAATTTTTTTCTTGATGAGAAAATTTAAGACAGTGTGAAGTGACAAAAATTGTAAAATTATTTTTGGGGTTGTGCTTACTTCCTCAGAATAGTTTTTTTTAACTGATAATCTTCTAAACATAAGTAGACTCCAATTAGTTAATTTGCATAACAAATCATTAAAATAATAACAATAATGAAGATGATATTAAAACAAATACAACAAACGTATTAAGAAGGAAAAATAGAAACAATCTAGCATACATAAATCAAGGATTACTTCTGAACTTCTCCTTTCTTTTCAATATCAACATCAAATAATGCAATTTAAATGTTCTGACCATTGTACAAATTAAGTTATATATATTTATATTTTTTCTTATCTGTTTATAATAATGATTTAATTATTTTTAAAAAAACACTGGATAAGAAAAATGCAAATAATTATATAAAAATTTAATAAGAGGAAGAAGAAATTTTTTTATGAAAGTATGTATAGTTTATACTTGATAATAGAATCCTTTTTTCGATAGAAATTATATCCCAACAAACTATATTGTTCCGGCTCTCATTTACAATGGTGAGGAGTGTCCATCTTTCTTATCTATTTATAAGAACAATTTAATAATTAAAAAAAGGCTTGATAAGAAAAATGCAAATAATTATATAAAAATAAAATAAGAGGAAGAAGAAATTTTTTTCATGAAAGTATAGTTTATACTTGATAATAGAATCTTTTTTCAATAGAAATTAACAAACTATACTATTCGGGCTCTCATTTAGAATGGTGAAGAGTGTCCATCTTTGTTCAATCAGAGCTATCAGCCCCAACAAATGATAAGCTAAAAGGAGCTGCATCATTTTCCTTTCCAACAACAGCTTCCTAGTTACCTACATTAATGAGAAACTAGAGAAGTGAAGTCTCTGTGATTCTTGAAGAACTTAGATCTAGTGTAATAAAATGAAAGAATATCATTGTGAAAATTGTTGTGGGATACCAAAAGATAGGTAAAGCACAAAACCATCATATTTTGAATCAATTATTAATGTTCCATATGTCACCTATTTGTGTCACCAACAATATAGCACAAAACTATGTAGATTAACAATAAGTTGATTTGTATCCTTTGCAATATTCACTCACCACATATCTCTTTACTAAAGATTTTTCTTGTGCATATTCCTCTAGAATAAATTAAAATAAACAAAATAACTGCTAGAGTTTCACTACAATGTCTACTATAAATGGAGGCCACAGAAAAATCTATTTTATGAAATTTGTAAAAAACACAAACTTCTTCAATGATACACTAAATATAGTAACAGTTGCCCATGAGGAGTGAAAAAGTAGATGAACACAACAGTTTCATTGCTTCAACTTTTAGTGTATGACTAACTTACCTTTTTTTAAAAAAAAAAAAAATTATCATACAACAATAGAGCTTTGTATAACCCCAAATTTATATTAGAAAAATCCGATTCTATTTTTATAATCATGATTGTTTCTAAGGGGTTCAACGTTCAAGTACCATGAACAAAGCAAATAACTAAGTATTTTCATCCATTTGTAAGTTTCTATGGCATTTCAATCTCTTTCAGCCTGTTAGAAATACAGAATGATTGTATTATATTTCTTGAATTAAAGAATATACATCAATGCCTTTATATAGGAGGCATATGTGTGCGGTACAAGTAAGTGTACTATACAAGTAACCTAACTGGACCTAAAGCCCATAACATAATATACATTAACAGCCCCCCTCAAACTCAAGGTGGATGTGAGACCAACTTGAGGTTGTCAACTAAATCACGAGTGCGTCTCTTAGGAAGTGACTTGGTGAAGATATCTGCAAGTTGATCTTTGGAGGAGACGGAGAAAAGCTTAAGAGCACCATGGACAAGATGATAACGGATAAAATGACAATCAATCTCGATGTGTTTAGTCCGTTCATGAAAGACATCATTGTGAGTAATATGAATGGCACTTTGGTTATCACAATAAAGGGGAGTAGCAAAGGAGGTGGACACACCCAAATCCTTAAGAAGCCATTGTAGCCAAAGGAGCTCAGATGTGGTATCAGTAAGGGCACGATATTCTGCTTCAGTACTAGAGCGGGCCACAAATGTTTGTTTCTTACTTCGCCAAGAAATCAAAGAAGAACCAAGGAGAAAGCAATAACCTGTAGTGGACCTGCGATCAGTGGGATCTCCTGCCCAATCAGCATCAGAGAATGCACGGAGTACAAGAGGAGACTGAGCTGAGTAAAAAAGGCCATGAAAAAGGGTACCCTTCAAGTATCGAAGAATGCGCAAAACAACAGCATAGTGAGTTGAACGTGGAGCAGACAAATACTGGCTCATCTGATGAACAGCATAGGAGATGTTTGGACGAGTAACTGTGAGATAAACTAAACTGCCAACCAATCGTCTGTAAAGAGAAGGATTAGACAATGGTTTTCCCCCTGAGGGTGTCAGATGCGCATTAAGTTCAACTAGAGTGTCAACAGTCTTGCTGTCAGTGAGTCCAGCTTGAGACAACAGGTCAGAAGCATACTTGGCTTGAGTAATATAAAGACCATCTGTGGAATGAGTAATTTCAAGACCCAAGAAATAGCTGAGATGTCCAAGATCTTTCATCTCAAACTACTGACTTAGAAAATCCTTGAGTTCTTGAATGCCACTGAGGTCATCACCAGTTATGATCATATCATCCACATATAGAAGAAGCAAAATAGTGCCTTTATCAATACGACGAAGAAATAATGCAGAATCATACGGACTGGCAGTGTAACCCAGGCGAAAGATAGTGGAGCTGAACTTGGCAAACCAAGCTCATGGGGCTTGTTTAAGACCATAAAGTGCACGTCGAAGATGACAAACCTTGTTTGATTCAACAGAGAGACCAGGAGGAGGTTGCATATAGACTTCTTCACTCAGATCCCCATTAAGGAAGGCATTTTTAACATCCATCTGAAAAAGATCTCATTTACTAGCAGCAGCAACAGCTAAGAGAGCACGAACAGATGAGATACGAGCAACTGGAGTAAAAGTCTCTTCATAATCAATCCCATACTCCTGTGTAAAACCTTTGGCAACAAGACGAGCCTTGTAGCGCTCAACAGATCCATCAGAGCGAGTCTTGATCTTATAGATCCACTTACAACCAACCACAGACTGTCCATGAGGGAGAGTAACCAGATCCCAAGTATGGTTTTTGGTTAATGCATCAAGTTCCTCTTTCATTGCAATCTGCCATAAAGGGTCAGTAGAGGCCTCACAATAGGTTTGAGGCTCGTGAAGTGTAGCAAGGGCAGTGTAACAATGATAGTCAAGTAAATGTGGAGGAATGGATCTTACCTGGGTTGAGTGGCGAGGTGGAATGTCTTGTGGAGGATCTTCAGGCAAAGCAGGAGCAGGGGACCCAGGCTCAAGGTGGGGTAGCTCGTCATCAACCTGTTCATCTTCAACCTGTCTAGGAGAAGCATCAAAAATATCTGGAGAGAAGTCCAAAGGAGGATCAAAAGTATTTGTAGAAGGAACAAGAGACTCATCTGGAAAGATTTCTAAAACAGAGGAGTTAGTCAAGGAAGAACGAAAGTGAGAGAGTTCAACAAACAATCGGTGTTCCCAAAAGACAACATTACGAGAAACACGAAGACGATGAGAGACAGGATCATAACACCTATACCCCTTTTGAGTTTCGCCATAACCAAGGAAACAACAAAGTCTAGATCGAGGCTCAAGTTTATTGTGCTCATGCGGCTGAAGAAGAACAAAACAAGCAGATCCAAATGAGCGAAGGTGATGATAGTCAGGGGGTGACCCAAAGAGACGCTCATACGGAGTCTGATTATGGATGACAGCACTTGGAATGCGATTAATTGCATGAACAGCATGAAGAGTAGCTTCACCCCAAAATGGGGTAGGAACTTTGGCAGAAAGAAGAAGAGCACGAACAGTGTCAAGAATATGACGAAATTTTCTTTCGGCTCGACCATTTTGCTGAGAGGTACCTGGACAAGTTAGATGATGTACAGTGCCATAGGAATGTAACAGAGCTTGAAACGCATATTGAGTATATTCAAGAGCATTATCAGATCGAAAAGTTTTGATACGTTTGGAGAATTGTGTTTCAACCATTTTTGCAAAATTGCTGTATATTGGTAAAATTTCAGAACGAGATTTCATAGGAAAAATCCAACTATAACGAGAATAATCATCAATAAAAACAACAAAATATCGAGATCCACCAATACTAGCAACAGGAGAAGGTCTCCAAACATCAGAATGAATTAACTCAAAAATACTATTAGAAATGGATTCACTGTTATTAAAAGGCAAAGCTGGCTGTTTTCCTAACTGACATGAAGTACAATCAAAATTGTCTTTAGACACAGAACGCAACAGACCCCTAGACGCTAACTGTTGTACCCGAGAAGATGGTGCATGACCAAGACGAGAATGCCAAAGTGTAAGAGAAGGTAGGGAAGAAACTGCAGCAGCTGCAGCAGCAACAGAAACAGGAGCAACAGGTGGAAGATGAAGATTGTCCACGGGAAACATACGCCCAACTCTAGGACCGGTCCCAAGCTCCTGCCCCGTCCTCGGATCCTGCATAATACACCCAGAATAGTAAAAAATAAGGCGATAACCTAGTTCAGCTAATTGTCCCACAGAGCACAAATTATAGGATAGGTCAGGTACATGGAAGACTCCAGGAACAAAAAGGTTAGAGGTTGAAACAAAACCTAAACTATTTCCATGCATGGTGGAACCATCAGCTATATGAATATTTAGAGGATGTGGTGCAGGGTCAAGTTTGGAGAATAAGGACGAGTGAGGTGTCATGTGATTGCAGCAGGCAGAATCAAAAAGCCAAGTTTGAGACTTATCGGGTAGAACAGATAGGGCAGTGGAAAGAGATGCATTACCAGCCATACGAACAGCCTGAGCTATGATCTCCTGTAGTTCAGTGGGGGAGAGGTTGATAGTGGATCCAGAAGACTGGGACTCAGCTGAGGTGGAAGCCATTGGCAGAGTAGGCTCAGTATTAGCAACAGCAGTAGTAGATTTGTTGCAACGGTAACAAGTCTCAATGGTGTGGCCAGAACGCTTGCAATAGTTGCAGACCTTTTTGTTGGTCTGCTTGCGACGATTGTTAGAGCCAGAGGAATCACTTGATTGCTGAGGTTGCTCTATGAGTGGAGTAGATGGAGTAATAGCCAAAACATTGAGCTTATTCTGGGCTTGAAGGGTTGCAAGACGAGCTTCTTCTCTACCTAACTCATTCACAGCAGTATCAAGAGAGGGAGCAGGATTGCGATTTAGAAGCTGACCTCGAATGGGTTCAAAGTCCTTGTGAAGTGACATCAAGAATTCATAGAGGCGAAATTCATCTCTGATGGAAGCATATTGCTGAGCATCCTTTGAGCATGCCCAAGTTGGATCAGAAAGGTCAATTTGGTCCCAAAATGAAGCGAAGCTGATCATAATAGTCATTGATGGATTGCCCTGGTTCTTGCCTAAGTAGATGCAATTCAACCACTAACTGATATTTCATGGATCCATGAGTAGTGGAGTACCTTTTGGCCAACATATCCCATGCAGATTTTGCATCATCAAAGCTGTCCAACAGATTGAAAATAGAGGGAATGGAAGTGTTCCGAATCCATGTGAGGATCATGTGGTTATGACTATCCCATTCAATCATGCGACCAAGAAAAACAGCATCTTCTTCACTTGCTCCTTTGACAGGAATAGTGATTGCACCAGTACAATAATGCCAGAGCATGCGACCCTTAAGAAAACTGCGCATAGCTTGAGACCAAGATAAATAATTTTTATTCCCCTCCAATACAGTATTGATGGGGCGAGGAACAAAAATATCCTTTTTATTCATTTAGAGACACAATATGCAAAAACAAACAGCAAAAATGAAATCTACGCGAAAAACTGGGTAAGGAGAACCTGGACTGAAAAAGTCAACCCGAAAAAGTCAACGGTCAACCTGAAAAGTCAACGGTCAAATCCAGATCCAGAAGATGACGTCAGCAGATGACGCAAGCAGTGACGTCAGCAAGCTGTTAGGGCTGACGTCAGCAATGACGTTAGCGAGACAGGTTGATGCACGTGAGGCGCGTGGGAAGCGCGTGTCGGCTCGTGGAGGCGCGTGAAAAGAAGCTGCGGCGCGTGGTGGCGCGTGTGGCGCATGATCGGCAGAGCAGCAACTTTGAGTGGCGCGTGGGGGTGCGTGCATTCTCCGATGGCGGCGAGGCTTCCACGAGTTTGTAGATCGGCGCAGGCCAATCTTAGTGGTACCTTCAAAAACGTAATCGGAGCAATACTTGCAGCGGCAATGTGAAGAGCAGTGGTCTGTGCAATGTGAAACTCCTTAATGACGGCAGCTGCAGGTCCGGAACCCAAGGACGACGGCTGGATGACGTTAGAGGTTCAACGGCGAGAGGCTGCGGCAGCAGTTGTGATGGCGGAAGCGTTGTTAAAAGGAAAGCCACACTAATGAAGACAAGACTGCTAAGAAAAGGTCAGAGCAGTGGCTCTGATACCATGTTAGAAATACAGAATGATTGTATTGTATTTCTTGAATTAAAGAATATACATCAGTGCCTTTATATATGAGGCATATGTGTGCGGTACAAGTAAGTGTACTATACAAGTAACCTAACTGGACCTAAAGCCCATAACATAATATACATTAACACAGCCATACATAAATGGCATTGTCCTCTGTTGTCGATTCTGCCCCACCATCTGTATTAGTTAAAATTGAAAAATAAGTTAAGAGGATACTTTTAAATTACGTTTTAATCTACTTATGAAACATATAGTGATCCTCCAAACATTCATCTCTAGATCGAGCTTCTCTGTGGTTCTCACCAGTTTTGATTTACAACTTGTAAATATTGGTTTCCCTGCTTTAGGGATTTGATGAATCTTTATGAAGGAGGTGCGCCATTCTCTTCACTTTTAGTTGGTCGTTCTTACAGGTGAAGCACAGATAAAAATTTATAGTGCATAAATAAACCACAACTCCATGTGCAACTATGGCACATGGAGATTAAGTACACATGATCAAACAGAGATATTTGAAGAAGTTAGATGCTAATAACAAAACCTAAAATCATACTAGCTTGAATAAAATTGTGACAACTAACGTGTATAAAGAAAAAAAATAACAAAATAAAAGGAGTTTTTTTTCTCTCTACTTTATCAAGAAAAAAAATAATAAATAAGAAAAAGTCAAGGCCAATAGCAAAATCTAAATCATATTAGTTTGAATAAATAACCACAAAATGTAGGTTAAAATGTTGATAAGAATCAAAACTTAGGTTGCCTATTCTCTTTGTTAAAACATTTTTTGTTATTTTATCCAAGAACAACTAAATTACTATTATATAAAAAAAATTGTTGCAATTTGGTACAGTCACTTGACACAACTACAATTTTTAATGCAAATGTTTACTATATGGTATAGAATATAAAATGATTTGATTTTAGGGAGTCTTCTTCCATTTGGGGCCATAGTCTATACCCTGCTAACTTTCTCAATGATTTATCCAACACACACTTTCAGTTTCCAATTATTTGACCAGTATTTTATTTGAGATGTCTCAAAATTAAGTCGTATTTGAAAAGTCAAAGTTACTAATTTATTAACATTCTTATTATGCCCCTAATTTATCTTTAGAAGCTTTTTTTTTTTTGAAAAATAAAAAATCTAACAAATCTAAATCTTATTCAGATTAAAAAAAAAAAAAAACCAACAAAGAGTCATCTACACGTTGGATTGTTTGTTTAGGTTTAAGAATTAATATTTATAGGAAAAAGAAAATTCAGCTAATAGATGATGTTGTATAGGTATTGTATAACTCCAATAGAGTTTGTAATCTACCACAATTCTTATTGGAATTTTATTTAAGATATGATTGAATTTGAATTTAGATTTGGCTTCTAAATATCACACCAAAAAGTTGCTTGGCGCAATATTAGTAGGTTTTCTAAACGTTGGGTTTTCTAAACGACCTAAAAATTTGGGCCGAGAGAGTAAATAAATTTATTTATTTAAAATCTAATCCTTGTGCTCGTAGGATAGGCTCCTCCTATAAACTAGGATTAAAAGCACCGGTTTTCATTTCATCTCCTTACTTTTCAAAAAGATATTCAGAGTTCAAATTTATCGTTTCTTATACGGATTAGTGCATGGTAATATGACTTCCGTTTCTCCTCTTGAGTCTCGCACCCTCCACAGCTTCACGTTGCCAGGCGGCGGATGGCCGGCTACCCGCCACGTGAACATTCAACGCCTGAAAAAACCACCCACCAAGTTCACCGAGACACCTTCTTTTTCCTTTACCTTGAAGGAAAAGGAAGAGAAAGATGTCATCAACAAGGACGACTCTGCCTCCAATGAGATCATTGCAGCTGCTACGACTACGAAGAAGCCGGAGGCGGCAAAGCAGAAGAAGAAGCGAAAGGTTGTGATGGAGATGGGGTTGACGAAGGAAGAAGAAGAGAAAGATATGATAGAAGTGATGAAAGGAAAGAGGCTTCACAAGAAAAAACAAAGGAAGATCAGTACAAAGCATAGGTCTCAAAATGACTACTTTCTTGCTCGTCCTGCTGGATACGGCTTTAGGGTCACCTTCACCACTTCTTGATGGTAATTTTTTTTTTAATTTATTATTATTTATGATTAGGGTTATTTATAGTGGATGTTTATTTATTTAATATGCAAGTTTCTGTTGTATTTCTGGAATCAAATTGTGTATGTCTGCCGGGAAAACAAAGGAAAACTAAAGAAAATAAATTTTGTTTTTGGGTTGTTGTTATGCAGTGACATAGTTATATACAGGCATGGTAAAATTTTAAATAATTACTTTATAGTATATATATTATTAAAAAGCTTTAAAGATTCACTCTTCAAAAAAAAAAAAAAAAAAAAAAAAAAGGCTTTAAAGATTCAGCCTATAAAATAGGAGTTGACCGGTCTTCTAAATATTTGAGTTCCACCCCTTTTGTTGTGTGCCTAAAATTGTGGAAATTACACCTGCTAGGACAAATGGATTGTAGATGATTTTCTTTGTGCTCATTCTCAATAGAAAATAATGCTAGTTTTCTTATTATTGAATCTGAGGTATTCTTTTTTGTGTTTTGTGGTTGCAGGACATGAGTTTCTGATTGCTTTATACTAGTGCTATTAAATTGTGTTTAAGGAGTTATTCAAGGTTTGACTTGACCACAGTGATAATTAGAGAATGTTTTTTTCGGTTCCATTAGAATAGAGTCAAAACCTTCATCTCCCAAAAAAAAAAAAAAAAATCAAAACCTCAGGTGTACGCAAAGCCCTCTAGAAAAATTAATATATATGGGTTTTGCTCTTGTATTTCTTGATATGTTCTGGTCCAAGAGGATTGATTGACTAATTTTGTCTACGAGGATTGTACATCAGATGATTCAAATTTGCAACATGAAACCCAAGGCAATACTCGTGTGAATTATAATGTGTTACATCTTTAATTTCATGTTAATTTCCCTTGTGGATTATAATGTGTTGACTCTTACATTTTTAAATTCATTTTAATTTTTTTTTTTATTTATTTTTTTATATCTAAAGATGCTTCTTCTAATGTGATTTAGTTGTTATAAAGCGCGCGCACACACATATATGTATATTGACAAATTTGAAGCAATTTTACTTGCGGGATATGAGTTTGTGATTGGCAGTCTGGCACCATGTCGAAAGTCTAGGCACTCCTGAATCTTTTGATCTAATTGTATAGGAATCTCTGTATAAATTATAGATATGAGTTTTGTTTTTGAACTTCTACACATGTTCTTTCCGGGATTGACTAGTTTTGTCTCGGAGATTGACATTAGATCATGATCTCTAACATGAAATCCAATACACTTGTGGATTATAATGTGTTGAATCTTTAAAAATTCATTTTATATTTTTAAAGAAAAATTTGAATCTGCTTCTTCCAATGTGGTTTAGTTGTGTTATAAGATGCATCCACACTCGTTTTGCTAAAGAACACATTACCACCAAAAGGGTTGGCACTTGTCTATCTTCTGATTGTCCTGATGGGGTCATCAGCATAACAAATGGGAAAAACCCTGAGACACCTATGGTAGAAAATGGTTCCAATGTGATAGCAGTAGCACAGTATGTAACTTGTGCTGTGTTTTGCAAACTCCCCCAAATCCTTATTATTCAACTGAATTTCATTACCCTCCTGCTCCATCAACTTCAACTTCCATCATATATCCTCCAAATTGTAAATTGCTTTGTCCACAGTTGCTTATTTGCACTACAGCCAACAAACAGTAATCCTCTACCAGGCATGACATGAGAGGTTTAACCTTGCAAACAAGCCACAAGAGATTTACGGTAACTCCCACAATGCCAAAAACTACAAAGACTCGTAGTACATGAGAGAAACACAAGTCAAAGAAGTTGACATGGACTTCATATTAACTCCCATTCACTAGAGCTGCTAACCTGTGGCTCAATTAATTGATTTTCAAATTCATTTGCAAATATATCTTGGTATTACATTGTTGCTAACTTAGGATGCCAGTCAACTTGATATATAGTATTTTTCGAACACCAAAAAAATAACTTGGCTCTTTGACATAAAGCTCGGCACAAGTTGGTCCACAAAAACAAATAGAAATGAGAGAGAGAGAGAGAGAGAATGCTGGACTTCTGTATAAGTAAATTGAATATCCTACAAAGGCTGAATTTCCAAATCCCTGCGTTCACCATTTCCAGAAGATGACGCAGATGATGCAGACTCCTTATTCTCACCAGTCTTCATCTCTTGAACTGGAGGAGGGTTGGTAACGGTCATGGACACAGCGGCATTATCGGATAGATGGTTCTTCAACTCCCTGTGCTCCTGACATATGGCACACCAGTGCAGGCAGCAGTGCACCAGGCAGGGATCACATGGTGAGTTCTGCAAACAAGCAACATGATGACTCAGCAAATAACCCCCAGCAAACATCCATGGATGATGCTATAACATTGATAGATGATACTATGTAAAAATGAAAATCTCCATTAGCTTTTCTTTACCAAAACAATCTTCGGGTGTTCAACAACAAAATCTGGGCTCAAATGTAATGTTCACAACAAAATCTTGGGCTCGAACTGTCATATTCAGTTGTCTAAAACTGTCCATGGCCAAGACCATGTTATTCTTTTGATTAAGTCATCTCATGAAGCACATCATAAATGTACAGAGTAATCTGAATATCTCACATTCAAATGTTGAAATTGGTGAATATAAATTAGTTTTTGTGCTTATAATAGATCATGGAAGTGGTACACTACTTGAATTTAGTGTCATTGACTAAGGTAGGGCTAATATTGATGAGAATAACCACATTTCCTGGCATGAAACTATAAGATATTCCATACTAGATCTTGCCTTTTCAAGTATTAAATTCAAAATAATAATAAGAGAGAAAATCAAATTACCTTGAGATGATATTTCTTCTGCAATGACTGTCGAAACAAACCAGTGTAGATGCCACACATCCACCAAGCAAAGAACAGGCACTCGCAAATGAGGAATGATGTCTTGGGATCAATACCATGGAATAAAGCAGTTGCAGCTGCAAGTGCAACTCCACCTTCAACACACATGCCATGACAAACGCAGGCATTCTTCCAAGGAATTTCTTGCAAATTTTCAATATTACGCCCAAACAACACACATGGGCAGAACAGTCCAGTCCAGCCTGCAACAAAACCACAGTGATTTTAGAATGATCAACAACCATGAACAAAACAAACATGGTAGACAAACCCAAGAGGTATTACATTTCTCCTGTTTCTTTTACTGCATGTTCTAAAATCTAAGCAATTGAAAATCTAAGTCAATTCAGACAAAGAATTAACATCATGAAATGCTGCTTCCTGTGTGAGTAATAGCCTTAAAACCTGCTGAGGAAGCAATGTTTGCCTGCACAACAGAAATTTCAATTTCCTAACACTTCATATCATGGCCATTTTAAGCCAGGGGAAGTATAACTTCTCCAAGCATGACCTTAAAGAGAAATAATTCTCTTGACCTTTTTAAAGAATGCTTACATAGTAGAAGTAGAATCATATCCTGAAATAATTGTAATTTGAATAGAAGTTCAATAAAAAGAACAGATGAATGCAATCAACTAGGACTTGAAGAGGGCAGGGTAAAGTTAACGGACTCATTTGTTAGTTTATATTAGTTTTAATTCAACCATAAGTAAGTAAGATTCACAAATTACAAATGTACACTCACACGCATATCTTAATTATTAGGCCTTTTTTCCCCCCATTAGATGATTTCAATATGACACAAATTTTCTAGATTCAATTTCCTTCCTAGTGTATTTTCCCTACATCTGCCCTTTCCATAAAAGTGTCTTAACGGCTTCCAAACACAATTCTGCAACACGCACCTAATCAGTGCCTTTCCATCAATCCACTTTGGTATAAAAAAATTTATGAAAAAAAAAAAAAAATCAGAAGAATCATGAATTCCATATTACCATAAATGTCAAATAATGATGAATTCCAAACGAAAAAAGGCCAATGAATCATAATTTGAATGTCAAGTCCATAATATTGAAGCAGATAATAGTCTTACAACTTTCAGTATCTTCAGCACAGCCAAAAATCCCAGTTGTCCAATCTTCATCAGAAGGGGGCTGGTAACTTTCGGGTAGGGGTTGCCCACATTCAATGCATCTATGGATGGCTAACTGTTCAATAGGAGATAGAATCAGTTATTAAAAAAGAATAAATAATGATATTCATGTTCTGATTGGAATCCATGCAATGGAATCACACTTTTTTTTTCCTTCTTCTTTTTTTTTTTTTTTTAATGTAATTAAATAATGTATTTATAAATAGGCAGCAAGGGCCACAACCATTACACAAGAAGTATACAAGAGAGCAGCAACAATGAATCTATTCTCTAAAATCTAAAAGGCCAACAAATTAGAAAACGAGAAACAAGACAAAGGGATAAAAAATTCCACTAAAATCATTATTAAAAAAAAAAAAAGCCTTGTTTAAGGAAAACTGGATATTGATAAATTACTGATTGTTCAAAGACTTAAGCTAATGGAAAATAGTAAATTTAATCATTTAACTATAATTCTAACAAGTATTCATCCATATAAAAATGTGGATTTCATTCCAAAGGCTTTCACTATTCAAATTGTTCATTATAAAACAGCAACAACAACAAAAAAAACGTAGTCCCAAATTTTTGGGGTTGGCTATGGATCCTTGACAAATTAGTCAGGTCAGCCACATGTTCAATATATTATATCTAATACAATTTGCAACTCCTTTGGTTAATATAAAAGCAAGAAACTAATTGGGGCCTAAGATATTCTACGTAGTCATTGAATTGAAATACCCCTTGACCGCCAATACACTCAAATATCCAAACCTTCAAATTATATATTTAATACTTACATTCATACAAGCATCCACCGCAAAAAAGTTAACAGAGATGAGAAATTTAGCGGGAAAAGTGTGGAAACGGAAAATGAGACACAATACACGAATCACATTGTTTTTTTCAACGCTTCCCCAACAAATCTTTCCCTTCCCATTTTCTCGGCAACCAAACAGAACAAAAACAAAAAGTGAAAACAACTATTAATAGTTTATAAAACAAACAAAAAAAACAGAGTAAAAACATCGCAGCATTGACCCGAATTGCATAAGAAACAAAAAAAACAACACAAACCCATTTTCGCATACACACATACAAACAAGAATATGTAATTCAAAGAATCAGAATTATCAAAAAAAAAAAAAAAAAATTGATGACACAGAGAGAGAGAGAGAGAGAACCTGAGGGACTTGAATGGGTTGGTTAAGCTCTCCAGGGGTGATATCTTCGGCAGGGGCTTGATCTCTTACCAACTTCACGTAACGTGATGCATTCCCATCACCCATTTGATCTGTGATCTGATCTCAACAAACAAATCAACACAAAATCACACAGAGAGAGAGAGAGAGAGAGAGAGAGATAGAAAATGTGTTTATAAGGAAATGGAGAATGTGAATGAATGAGAAAGAAAAGAAAGAAAGAAAAAATGGAAATGAGATGATGGGGAGAGACCTGTTAATGCCTTAATGGGCTTTCACAAATTTACAAATCAATTAATTTTCAAATCTCAAAGTGGACAGGTTTTTTCTCTGCCTCATACTGAAATCATTTTTATAGTTTTTAGATTTTACCAAAATCTTATAGTAGAGCGGTTTTCGGTTTTATATTTTGGACTTTCCATATTATTATTTTCATGTCTTTAACTTCAACACGTTGTTAGTTAGTTAGTTAAAACTTTATTATTATGTATATATTTTTTAAAAGGATGATTATGGTATAGGTGATCACAAATTGGTCAAACTCGGAGTTGCACCTAAACCTGTCATTCGATGTAAATATGTCGAGTGGATATCAAAGGAAGTAGGAAATCATTCCCACAAAGATCAACGTGAATGTCGACCCAAGTATAAGAACTAGGTTTAGTTGGTCTCATTGATTTCAACAATTGTAACTTCGATGATGGCGTGAATTTGAAAATATTGGAAGATTGAGAGGGATTGAGAAAATCAATAAGGGGTTAACACCAATGAGAGTAACCAACCATAAACCAAAAGTTTGAGTCTGTGAATGGTAAAGAAAATGGAAGAGGATAAGGGGAGAAAGAAACCATGTAATAAATAACATTGCATCACATGGTTTTCTTTATTTTGTTTCATTTTCAATAAAATAAGTGACAACCCCATGTAAAACCCTCTATTTATAGGAGAAATATAATTAATTAAACTGGTCATTTTGAGAGATACCAACATGATCTTACTCATTCACACGGGTTGACCCCAATAGAAACAAATAGGTGTGGGAAACCGTCTCTCACATCAAACAAAACTTAGAAGCAAAAAATTTATGATTTTGAAAGAAAATGCCTATATATGAACCGATTTTTCACACAATCACTCATAGTCTCTGGTTGCACACTCTCACTTTTTGCCAAGCTATGCAATTCAATTCCATCCCTAATTATCAACATTGAATCTTAGTTGTCCTTTTTCAAAATAACATTGATGCATGCGCCGGGGCCCATACAAATTAAGACTCAATTAAAACTTGGTTTGGTTGATTTAGTAAATAATAAGTAAATTGCATTTTACACCTTATTGCTATTTCCAATCTGGACCCATAACTTCAAAGGTTTCAAATTGCAGCCTTAAATATTTTTAAAAATATAGGCTTTGATTTGAAACTTTTGCAAGTTCAAGATTTAAGTTTATATGATCCCTGTGAGTTCCAATTAACTCAATTGGTAAAATCTTTGATGGTTAAATAAGAAATCCATGGTTCAATTTCAATCTACACAAAAAACTGATTGATGTCTTGATCTATCAATAAAAAGTTATCATCAGGAGCAAACTTCATAGATTTAAACTCTCTTTAAAAAAAAAAAAAATTGGTTTATATGACCCCTAATTTATAAACTATTTGATTTAAAATATAATTTATCTTCTTCTTATTTCTTTCTTCCGTCCCTCCTTTTATTTTGTCTTATTATTTGTAATAATAATGTTCACTCACTATAAAGATTACTATTTTAAGTAAATGATTAGATCCTGAGTTGGAGTTTGGACAAAGGAAAGGTATGGTCCTAATTCTTTTTTTTTAATTTGAGACCAAAAGACTTTTAATAACTTTTCTTTTGGATAGAACTTTTATAAATTACTTGTTGGTTTTGACTGGTACCAAAAATAGATTCATGGTGCATATTTATTAAAGACTTTGAGCCAATCCCAAATTCAATTAAATGGATTTTTTCCCTTTTTAGAATTAATTGAATGGAATTGATTAAGACAAAGCATTAACTCAAGAAAAACGTTGGTATGATGTGGTTGTGTACTTGTATAAATGTTAGTCATGTTGATTTTAACGTTTAACATATTCTTATGGGACTCAATATAAGAACTCAATTTGCAAGTTTGCTGATAAAGTGCATTTATTGATGTAATAAAGAGGGTAAAAAGATTTATTTAATATTGAAAAGGGGGAAAACATAAGAAGAGAGTATATTGTAATTTCATATGTTTTAAATAATCTAACCAAAGTTATGCATTTTTTAATATTAAGTTAATTTCATCATCCCCTCAAAAAAAAAAAGAAAAAAAGAAGAAGAAGTTAATTTCATCATATCACTAGCACTTTCACTCCCCCGGATACATCATACTTGCAATATAAATTTACATTGTAGACACACCAAATGTTATACACATTTGTAAAAAATATATAATATTTACTATTTTTTGTGTATCTATTATGTAAATTTACACTGTACAGTGCAATGTTAAAAAAGAATTCCCTTTTGTTTTTTTAGCATATACCAAAGTTTTTGGTGAAGGTGGAATTCGATTAGAATAAGAGATTTTCACACAATTTAAGCTAAATGTATTTGTTAAAATGCTATTTTTAACACTATAAACAACATAAATAGGGTTGCATTGGTGGAGCCGTAGCTAAATTTTTAGCTCTTGAGTAGCTCTGCACGGTAGCAATATAAAATCTTTTATGTTGTCGTGATTGTGATTGTTATTTATTGTGGTGGATATATTATTTTTATTATGTTATTTATATTATTTTAATATATTAAATATTAAAATAAAATTACTATAATATTAAATATTTGATAAAATAAATTACTAAAATAGGTAAAATAACTTTTTGCAAAAAGCTAAAATTTTTGACACCAAGGCTGCTGCTATCCACTAATATGAGCTATCAGGCAATCACCATGGAGCAAATCTTAGAACCATTTTCTTGAGATTTGAGACTTTGACACGTAATACAAATAAGAAATAGATTCACACACTGCTTAAACTTACAACTTAAGTAGCACGTGTGCCCACACTCTCCACCAACTTTTCGTACACTTCAGTTCAATCTAGCCTAGGATATAACCAAAATTGGAAAGAGAAGATAAGCAGTACACACAGTAGAGGGGAGAAGCCATGGGTGGAGGAGCACTGCATATTGACCTTCCTAAGATGCAGTTCAAAACTTCTTCCTCTAATCTTCCTTATCTACCATCTTCTTCTTCTTCTTCTTCTTCTTCTTCTTCTTCTAAAAATAATCTAAACCTTCCAGTTTCAGCAACTTTTGCTGGAAATCTTTCAACATCTTGTTCTGCTACTAGATGCTCCAGCCACAGTGAAACTTGTGGAAAACTGGAGACTGTGGAAGGAAGAGAAGAAAAAAGAGCAACTGGGTCTCTCTATAATCCTGTTTTTGGACAAGTTCCATCCCAGTTGGAGATTGAAAATGCAATTCGTGCCCTCCAAAAGTGAGTAGAAGTAGTAGTAGTACAATTATGCTTCTTTTTTGTGATTATGCATGTTTTCTATTTTTGTAATATTGGAAAATCTGAATCTAAATTCTAATGCCAGTTTAATAAAAAAATCAACTATATCACTGCCTTATCTCTATTTTGGTGATCCTTTTGTTAACAGTTTTTAGTCCTAATGATTCAATTTGGAAGACTACTTTAAGTTCTTATTGAAATTAAATTTTTAGGTTGCTAATTTGGGTTATTTGGAAATAGTTTACAAAATAAGAGAGCTCATATATCTGCAGGGCTGATGACTCAGCTTAATTCGTTAATTAGTATGTATCACAAATTGGCAAAATTTTTGAAATGCTATGAAGCAATAATATATGAGTTTTACCTAATAATACACTTTCAGTTGGGATTTTTCTGCAGCTTTTAGCTGCTGTCCAGGTCTGCTACATTTTGAAATTAGGTTATCTGTGCTCAAGATCCCACATACCAAATTAGGATATCTCCATTCTTAAGCAGTATCGTGTAACTTTATTCAGACTGATCTGGGCAACTTTCCTATTAAAAGTTAAAACCATGGTTTATTGTTCAAGATAGAAATTCAGAAAGAAGCATTCTAAAAAATTGAATTTGCTGCTGAAAAAAATTTGTATCCCTGATGTCACTTTGAATGATTCCAGTAGTTGATAAGGTCATTTATGTTCTAGCACCAACTTCTATTTCTCAAGTTTAACTTGTCTTGGATAAGTTTTAAAACAATACCAAGGTGATTGTAAGGATAATTGGCTTTTATTACTTGTATAAATCCTTTACACTGTTTCAATAAACATTCCATAAAAAATAGATTACCCTTACCTTGGACTACAATTTTTCTGATCAGATTGCTTTCATAAACAGTTTTATGCTTGGGAAATCCTCCTCTGGGTCAGAGTTGAATTGGCTTGAGCAGAAATTGGATTGTTTTGATCCGAGACTATTGCTATCTCAGGGATACAGAAGGCTTTGTGATGCATTTCGATTGCTGCAAACAGATCCCACTGTTAAGGTGAATTCTTGGTTTTGACTTTAATGTGAGCATTCTTCAAACTTGGTCAAGGTCCAATTCTCCCTTTGGATAATCTTAGAATTTGAAAATTGTTTTACCAAAAGCATTTCTGACATGATTGGCTCAAAGATGAGTCCTTCAGAAGTGATTGTACCTTACCAAAGTTCCAAATGCCTTGTTCCTATTCATCCCCCTCCTCTTCTTTGCTGATGTTTTGTTTGGATCTATGTTTTTTTTTATCTTTAGACTCTTACTTGTTTCAACTGTAAGGACAATGTCATTTCATCTATGCAAATTTCTTTTCCAATTCAAAAAACCATATATAAATCAAATAATGGGTTTCAAATACTTAAAATTGGTATGATTTGTTTTTCTTTTCTCTGGACAGACAGTAGAAATCTTTTCCTGCTAATGTATGTCTCTTTAAGGAATCTAACTTGAATGCAGAGACTAGTGGTTTCTCTAGCATCTGATAAAGCTGTTTGGGATGCAATTTTGAGGAACGAGTCAGTTCGAGAGTTTCAATGGACACCCTATGCAGGTTTTCACTATTCTCATCACATATTTGGTTTGTGTTAATAGATGCACAAGAAATAAATTCTTTTCTTCTATTTGTTTGGCCAAGTGACTCTTTCAATTGGAAAATACTGTCTGTCTTATGGCTAGATGCACCTCTGTTGGTATTGGAGGGGGTAATCACACCACAACAATGGTGGCATTCCCTCATATAAAATTTCCTACTTTTTCTCCTAGAGAGGTAGAGTGGTGATAACTTCCAATGCAATTAGTTTCTCTAGTGAATGGATATGACTCTACAGAGGGTTGTGTTTGTTCCTAAAGTTACAACTCTCCGATTGGGTATTAGGGTGTATAAAAAGGCCCCGAGTATTCAGGCCATTTGATCCCTATCTCCTCTTATTTCTAGAGAAACTCTGCATGTGATTTTCACTCTCATGGGAGTTTCATTTCTCTAGAACCAACTATCTCAACCATTAAATGGCCTTTGGATATTATGTGTTGGTGGTGGTGTTACCATATATGTTAATAAAAATACAACTTTTGAGTAGACTTGTAGCATGAAAACATCCAACAGGTGAATGGAATAGAACTATGGGAAGAAACATGGTTGTGGTTATTTGACACCACAAAAGAGCCAAAACAGTTGTGCCCTTGCTGTTATAAAATTTAAGAGTTTGAAAATTATTGTTCAAGGCTCGGTCAATGTATAAATTTAAGAAGAAGCCCTTATGAAAGGCCTCAACAAAACTCGGAGCATTGGATCTTAGGATTTTACTTGTGTGTGTGTGTGTGTTGTTCAAGACTTTGGCAGTGGTTTTTAGAAGTGCTTTTTAGAGCAATCAGTGGTTTTTTCTTTTTTAATGCGGGTTTGGATAAAATAGAAATCTTTCTTGCTATTAGGATTTTGGATTTGTGGAAGTTGAGAGTAACATCTTAGGGTCTTTTTTTGAGGGCTTGATAACATGTTGGAACAACACCTTAACTCAAAAGCTTACCCCAGAGGGTTTAATCCAACAAAATTTTATTACCACTTGTTACTCTAGTCAGTATTATCCTATGAGAGACTTGACACTTAACCAATAACATGAATATTCCTATAATTTCTTTCTCATTTCTATAACTAACTTATTCTCATTTTATCCATGTAGTTAATTATGTAAGGCCTCTAATTTCTAACGAAGAACCAGACTTGGCTACACGTATATTGATGTGGATTTTGGATGCTACAAAAGCAAAAGTTATAGAGCTCATTGAGAAATTTCTGTCTCTAGTGAACGAGCTATTTCAACCTCCCAAGAGTAACAATCCCATAGAAGGAAACAAGGAGCAGATGGAGGAAAAAATTAGATCATCATTGCTTCTCTCTGTTGTGATCCTCCTGATTGCGGTTGTGGCTCGAGTCCAAGCTGCTTGAATCACCATAGCATAAGCAGAGAAATGCAAGAATAAACCACATTATTTGATCAACAGTTGGGGGCACCATTAGTTGATGAATACCTATTAAATTTCAGCATTTTCCCCCCTGTATTGTATATATTGCAAAACGGTTATGTTTTCAAATATTTGAACTCCTACATTTGTTTCATAAATAAATTCCTGAAGGTCGTGAAGGAAAACTCACATACTTCCAGTCTTCTATAATGGATATTATCGACCACGTTTGCCAAGTTAACTTCGTCCATAACATTATCTGTTTGCAATTCAGCTTCAGCCTGCAGTATCCAACACCAATTTAACAATGCTACATACATCTCAGGTTGTGAACCCTGCATCTGAAAGAGTCAGCAAGTCAAGTGCTGGGTTCGCTTTTTCTAGATTCATCTTTGTTCTTCCACTCACATGAATGAGCTGCTTATGCATGGTTAAAAAGGATTGTTTTCCCATTCTCAGGTCTAAACGATAATATATTGTCAATACCTCAGTATATAAAAGGCTAATTATCGTGACATTACCAAGTCTCTATGAGAAGGGCTTCAAAAAGAGGTCTTTCTGCACATGATGAGGTATCGTTTATCATATAAACACCAAATCATGTGGCCCTACCAACTTTCACGATCTACTCATTTAACATGCATCTAGTATTCTTAAATCTTAAGTGCTCCAAAAGAAAATGTGGAAGAAGGGGGGTTATATGTGACAAAATTAGTACGTATATCTTATCCTTTTCGAAAAAATTCCAAAACACTAACATGTAAATAACTGAATTTTATATATAAAAGAGCTAATCTACGTTTCATGAAAGCCTTAACAAGTATTGAGATTTGTCAACAATTGATCTCCTTGTTTCTAAGCAAGATTTGATCTTAAGAGCTACCAACCCCCATCCCACTTACAACTTGAGCTAAAGCCCAAGGTTTTGTAAACAATAGACAAATCTTCCAACATTACAAGCTCGTGGAACAAGGTAACGGAAACCATAAACACTTGCAGCAATAATAGGAAATAAGGATAAGCAACTCTTTAGCAATCTTTTTTTCATTTGCGCACACAGTAATTACCAATCAAAACTACCAAGTGCAGCTACTGCCATGAGATAATTCAACATAGGATACTAACCTTCCCATCAAGCCACATTAAAGAACTTAGTTGATTGTTTAAAATCCGGACAACTACATCTAAACGTGTCATCCCATCAACTGCCTCAAGTTCTCCTCCCTAAATGAAATGGTAAGGTTGGTATCAATTGTTTGCATCTGTAAGAAAAAACTTGTCAAGGAGTGGAAACATTTAACTCAAAGTATTTACCTGGTTGGCATTTAGGGTCTGAATAAGTGATTTGATCTGTTCTGTCATCTGCTCTAATTCTCTCTCTATAAATTCACTGTTCATACTTAAATTCCACACCCCAAAAAAAAAAAATACAATGACATTGATATATTAGAATGGGGACGGACAGAGAGATAGCAATATATACACAACCAGAATCCAGGAATTTTTTATTGAAAAGTAGGCTTCTGCAGGCATATAACCTTAAACCATCAACCTGAATCCAACCTAATTATGAACTATGAAGCCGGCAACGGCTGTGCTTTATGTGGGACATTCTAGTCAATAGACTGTGACAGTTTTTAGACCCCTTAAACAAATGAATTAACCCTAGATAATTAGCCAAGTTGTTACTTAGTCAAATTAACAAGTCTAGGTTAACACAAATATATCATATCATGCATAGCAGCGGAAAATAAATAAGACAATGATATGATCACCTAGGAAACCAAACCGGTAAAAACCTGGGGAGGATTTGACCTAGCTATCCTCAAGGTAAACTTGAATCCACTATCAGAAAGAATCGAAGTTCATACAAAAGGACTTACAAGCACCCCCGCTCGACTTCCTAATGCTACCAACCAGTAGAACTTACTGACACGACCACGTGCAAGCTTCGAATCCACGAACTCCTCCTTTCTTTGGATTCCCACCAGCTACAAGCACCCCCGCTTGTGTATTCTTTAAACTTTAATGGCAGCAACTATTTTGATCATCAAGGTTTAGAGAATGTCTCTTCCTTGAAAACTCTAAGTTTGTGTAAAGGAAAACTCCTCTAGATCTCACAAGAGATTTACGCAAACCGCAATATGAGCAACACTAAAACGTGGCTAGGGTTTGCCTTTTATACTTAGGACAAATAAGAAACCCTGAAAACGTTTTAAACACATAGGGCTGAGTTGGACGAATCTGCAGAAAAGCAATCTCCCTGACATTCGATCGGTCGAGCCTAAGCTTCGATCGATTGAGCCAGGCCGAAAGCCACACTGCTTTCTGCTTTACACTCGATTCCAACTTTACATTGACATACAACTTTGAGCTAGATTTAAACACTTCTAAACACATTGTTTTGATCATGGTTTGCCAACATTACAAATTAGAGTTCTAAAATACATAAAGTCCTAAACTTTAGAACCTAACAGACTGAAAGCCGAATAAGATATGCATATGGATTGTGACAAAGAATGGATGTCATCAAACTAAAAGATTAAGATAACGTATAGTAAGCCACATGAATCTATTAGTTTTACTCCAACCAAATCAACAAAAATAGTACTTACATATACACGTATACACACACACAACCAGAATTCGGAATTTTTTACTGAAAAATAGGCTTCTGCAGACATATAACCACAAACCATCAACCTAAATCCAACCTAATTATTATTATTTTTTTGATAATTAAATCCAACCTAATTATCAACTATCAAGCAGGCATACGGGGATCCATATGAGTTGTAACAAAGAATAGATACAATCAAACTAAAAAGATTAAGATAAAGTATGGTAAGCCGCATGAATCTATTAATTCTACTCCAACCAAACCAACAAACTTAGTACTTACATTGCATTTATTAATTTTCATGAATCTATTAATTCACGCATATTGACGTGGATTTTGGATGCCACAAGAGCAACAGGTATAGAGCTCATTGAGAAATTTTTATCTCTAGCAAACGAGCTATTTCAACCTCCTAAGAGGAACAATCCCACAGAAGGAAACAAGGAGTAGATGGAGGAAAAAGTTAGATCATCATTGCTTCTCTTTGTTGTGATCCTCCTGATTGTGGTTGTGGCTCGAGCCCAAAATGCTTGAATCACCATAACTTCAGTAGAAGAACGCAAGAATAAACCACATTATTTGATTGACAGGGAGGTACCATTGGTTAATGAGTACCTATTAAGTTTCAATCTTTTTTCCTCCTCTATATTGTATATGTTGCAAAACAGTTATGTTTCCAAATAATGTCTTGAACTCCCACATTTGTTTCATAAATAAAACCCTGAAGGTCTTGAAGGAAAGCTCACATACTTCCAGTCTTCTATCATGGATATTATCAACCATGTTTTCCAAGTTAACTTCGTCCACAACATTATCTATTTGCAATTCAACTTCAAACTTCAGTACCCAACACCAATTGAACAATGCTACATCCATCTCAGCTTGTGAACCCTGCATCTGAAAGACATAGCAGGTCAAGTGCTGGGTTTGCATTTTCTAGATTCATCTTTGTTCTTCCACTCACATGAATGAGTTGGAATAAGTGCCAATAATGAAGCTAAAGCACAGCTGGCAAAATTATGTTTTGGAGTTATAATTAATTAAGTAAATGTATCTAAAAGAAAGGAAAAAAGATAAGGCCGCTACCAACAAAACTTTAATTATGAAGGAAAAACAGTGAGTTATGACTAATAATGAGAAAAAAATAATTGATTAAAAAGA
Organism: Quercus robur; assembly: GCF_932294415.1. Taxonomy (NCBI): domain Eukaryota; kingdom Viridiplantae; phylum Streptophyta; class Magnoliopsida; order Fagales; family Fagaceae; genus Quercus; species Quercus robur. Next base: position 57,186,750 of record NC_065537.1, read on the forward strand.
AGAAAAAAAAAGAAAAAGAAAAAAAAGAGAGAGAAGTTCAACAATCTTAAATGATGCTGTTGTTGGAAAAAGTGCCAATAATGAAGCTAACCTGTAGGCTGTAGCTAGCAATGTATACCATTTAGAATAAATTAAATCAAACAAAAGTATATGCCAAAGGAAAGCAAAAAAGATAATGTAGCAATGGACAAAACTAGGATTAAGTAAAAGAACAATGACATACAGGTAATCAAGAGAAAATTTAGGAATTAGTTTGGATTCATTGACTTACGTAGTTTTTGAACCCTTCACATTCCTTCAACCTTCCAGGTCACTTTCACTAGATTCCTGCCAATCATTGAGCTCCTCACCACATTCCAAGTACTCCTCACAATTAGAGTCACCATGGTCCATAAATTTTGTGAGTGTTTCAATCCTTTGGGGGTTTGGTGGGTCATGAGAGTTTCCTTCTCCACTAGGTCTTGCTCCATCATAATCATCACAGGTTTCCTTGGCTTTGTTACATTCTGCTACCACTGCCAAATTGTCAAAATTTTGAGGGAGAACATCCAAGCCCTTATGAGGAGTGATGCTATTGTTTCTACTTTGAGCCATAGCTCGGTTGAGATCTTCGATGTCATTCTTGTATAGTGTATACCATATGCAACCCGCATTTCTTCACCTCCAAGTCTGGGCTAGTTCCAAAACAAATGCTAATCTGATTGAATCCATTCGCATCACATTCCCACAATGATTTTCTCTCTTCCTCGGGGTAGAATTGAGGAAGCAAATAAAGTAGCCAAATATGATCTGATAAAATAACAATATTGCCAATGGCCGGTGCAAAAGACATACGTTTTCCATTGGCTGTCAACCAACAGAAAAGTGAATCACGATTGTGATGAGAACAAAATACAGCACAAACAGCAATCCCCATCCACTCATTACACAATTGAGAATAAGATTCTTTTATATTCACTTCAGCCCTTATTCTTTGACGACTAAACCACTTTGGAATTTTAGTTCCAGGAATAACAATGTCATACGCATTAAGCATATAAGACATTAGATATTGAGAAGAGCTTAAGGCATGACTGTTAGACCTTAACGATTCAAGGAAGACTGTTAGGAACCCAATTGTATGTGTGTGACTGATATGTGTGTGCATATGTGACTGATGGTTAGTATGCATGGTGCTAAGGACCAATGCATGTGGTGCTGCATGAAGGTGTGCTAGCTGCTGATGCAGTGTGCGTGCTGAGCTGATGAGAGGTGGCCCTCCAGTGCAACCTCTGTGTAATACAGCAGGTATAGAAGTAGTTAGCTGAGGGAAGAGTTAGTTAGATGGATGAGTTGTCAAGGTAGTTAGAGTTAGTTAGATTGATGACCTGTCAAGGTGGTTAGAAGGTAGTTATCCAGCTAAGCAGCTAAGCTTGGAGTGGAAGCTACGGGTATAAAAACAGGGATAACAGATTGTAAAGGGAAGAACCATTTTGTTAATTGAATACTCTACTTTCATTCTCTAATATCTTTCTCTATCTCTGTTTCTGTTCCCTCTATCCCTGTCCTTGGAGGCTAGTTGTCCTCGAATTCAACTATCCAATTTCAAGTTCCTTGCATTTGGTATCAGAGCTTGGCTTTCCTTGGCCATGGCAGAAACACGATCAAGCACCATTGCTACTCAGGAAGCCATTGTTGGGCTTAGAACTACATCTGATCATCATGGTAAAGAGATTCAAGAAATGCGTACCATCCAGGAAATACACACACGGGCCATGAACGAAATGACTCAGCAACTAGCAATTCTGGTGCAGTGGCGTAATGATTCTGTTCAAGGTGGATTGCCTCAATCTCCAACAAATGTGGAAGCCAGAAATGCTAATTCATCAACAATGGCTCTGTCTCGTCCTGTGAGATTGGAATTCCCAAGGTTTTCTGGAGAAGATCTTGCTAGTTGGATTTACAAAACCAACCAATACTTTAGGTATTATAATACACCTGTTGCAGAGAAGCTAATGTTAGCTTCATTCCATATGGAGGGTGAAGCCTTAGTCTGGTTTCAAGATAGTGAAGATGCAGGTCTTTTTGTGGATTGGGAATCATTGATTCAAGCATTGCACATCAGGTTTGGGGCCACGGCTTATGATGATCCCATGGAAACACTTACAAGGCTGAGACAGACTGCTTCAGTGTCCTTGTATAAAGCTCAATTCGAAGTGTTGTCTAATAGGATTAAGGGTTTATCTGCTGCTCACAAGTTAAGTTGCTTTCTAAGTGGTTTAAGAGATGAAATAAGGCTGCCAGTAAGAATGTTGAGTCCTAGATCATTGAATGAGGCTTTTGGTTTGGCAAAAATTCAAGAAGAGTATAATTGGAGTTGCAAGAAGTTTGCTAAAGTGCAAGGGGATCAGAACAAGTCTTCCATTTTGGGAGTTCCTCCAAAAACTCCTTCTTTATTGGAGTATAAACCAAGGCTGCCCATCAAGAAAATTTCTCCTGCTCAAATGGAAGAAAGGAAGAAGAAAGGGTTGTGTTACAATTGTGATGAGAAGTGGGCTCCTGGCCATAAGTGCAAGAGTGCTATGCTGTTCTTATTGGATTCTGCAGAATTAGCTCAGGAAGATACCAACTTTGGAGTTCACATTACTGATTTTGAAGAAAAAGGCTATGCAGATCAGGTTGGACAGGAAGATGCTGAGATTACTCTTTATGCATTGAGTGGTACCCCTACTTCAGGCACTATGAGAGTCATGGGCAAGATCAAGCATAAGTCCTTTGTCATTCTTATTGATTCAGGAAGTACTCACAACTTCATTGATGCTGCATTGGTGTCACATCTGCACCTGAATGTTGATGCTTCTCAAGTATTGGAGGTGAAGGTTGCCAATGGTGATTTGATTAAAACTCAAGGTGTTTGTGAGGAGGTTCCAATCCGGGTACAAGGGAATGAGTTTAGGGTGCATTTGCATGTGTTGCCAATGGGAGGGTGTGATTTGGTTCTAGGGACTCAGTGGTTGGGTACTTTAGGAGTAATTCAATGGGATTTCAAGATGCTTACAATGAGCTTCGGTTATAATCATGGACAGGTATTGCTACAAGGGTTGAGGAGCACCAGGTCTTAATTGCAAGATGGGAAGACTTTCTTGAAGCAATCTGTGGAGAAAGGTTTGGTTCTTCACATTACATTCCAGCCTCAGTTATTAGCTGCAGAGGGTATGGACCAGCTGCCTGAAGGAGTGGCTGCTTTGTTAGATGAGTTCAAGTCAGTCTTTGCTACACCAGAGGGGCTGCCACCCTTAAGGGACCATGAACACCAAATTACCTTGAAGGAAGGAGCTCAAGCTATATGTCAGAGGCCTTACAGGTACCCTTACTACCAGAAAAATGAAATTGAGAAGATTGTGAGGGAATTACTATCTGCTGGTTTGATTAGAAACAGTAGTAGCCCCTTTGCTTCACCAGTCCTCTTAGTGAGAAAGGCTGATGGTTCATGGAGAATGTGCATTGATTATAGAGCTTTAAACCAGGAAACTATTAAAGATAAATACCCTATACCTGTCATAGATGAGCTATTGGATGAATTGTTTGGTGCAGCTGTCTTTTCTAAACTAGATTTAAGGTCCAGGTACCATCAGATTAGAATGAGGGAGAAGGATATTCCTAAAACTGCCTTTAGGACTCATGAAGGCCACTATGAGTTTTTGGTCATGCCATTTGGCTTAACCAATGCACCTTCCACCTTCCAATCCCTCATGAACACCATTTTTAAGCCTTACTTGAGGAGATTTGTGTTGGTTTTTTTTTATGACATCCTTGTATATAGTAAGACTGTGAGTGACCATGTGCATCACCTTCATGTAGTCTTGGAAGTCTTGGTGAAACACCAATTGTATGCCAAGCAATCAAAGTGTGTGTTTGCTTGTAAGGAAGTGGAGTATCTAGGCCATCTTATTTCTGGTGAAGGGGTCAGGACAGATCCAAGGAAGACTGCTGCTATGCAGCAATGGCCAATTCCTAAGGATGTGAAAGCTTTAAGGGGGTTCTTGGGGTTGACTGGCTATTACAGGAAGTTTGTCAAGGGGTATGGACAAATTGCTGCCCCTCTAACAGCTCTATTGAGAAAGGATTCATTCAACTGGAACCCTGAAGCTTCTCAAGCTTTCCAACTCCTTAAGGATGCAATGTCACAACCTCCTGTTTTGGCTCTGCCGGATTTCACTAAGTCCTTTGTGATAGAGTGTGATGCATCTGGAGTAGGTGTTGGTGCTGTCCTCATGCAGAACCAGAGACCAATTGCTTACCATAGCCAAGCTTTGAAGGGCAGAAGCCTTGCCCTTTCAACCTATGAGAAGGAGTTGCTGGCTCTGGTAGTGGCAGTACAGAAATGGAGACCCTATCTACTTGGCAGACCCTTTGTGATTAAAACTGACCATCAAAGCCTTAAATACTTGCTGGAACAGAAGATTGGTACCCCTGCTCAACAAAAATGGATAACTAAGCTCCTTGGCTATGCATTTGTGGTTGAATATAAGCATGGGAAAGATAATTTGGTAGCTGATGCACTTTCCAGAAAAGAAGTTGTGGGGGTTGAAGAGGTTAAGGATGTTAAGGTGGGGACTCTCTGCATGATTTCTTTTCCTACTCCCACATGGTTGGATGAACTCAAGCTGACTTACACCTCTGATGCTTCAATCCAGAAGATTATCCTTGCTATTCAGTCAGGTAGTGATGGTCCAACTGGATTTACTGTCTGTAATGACTTGTTATTCTACAAGGGAAGGCTATTCTTGGGAAGTTCAGCTCAGGAATTGAAGGCTCAAGTGTTGCAACAGGTTCATGCTAGCCCTCTAGGGGGTCATTCTGGCTATTTAAAGTCTTTTCAGAGGCTTAAGAAAGACTTTTACTGGACTGGTATGGTGAAGGACTTGAAACAGTTTGTGAGGGAGTGTGATACATGCCAGAGGTTGAAGAGTGAGACTTGCTTACCTGCTGGTTTGTTGCAGCCATTGGCTATTCCTAATAGACCTTGGTTAGACATTAGCATGGATTTTGTGGAGGGGTTGCCTAAGTCTCAACAGAAATCACTGGTTTTTGTTGTGGTGGACAGGTTCACCAAGTATGTGCATTTCATCCCTTTGGCTCATCCTTACACTGCTGCTAAGGTTGCCCAAGTGTTCATGCAGTATGTTTTCAAATTACATGGTATGCCATCTACAATTGTGAGTGATAGAGACCCGGTGTTCACTTCCAAATTCTGGTCAGAATTGATGAAACTACAGGGAACTCACTTGGCCATGTCTTCTTCATATCATCCTCAATCAGATGGGCAGACTGAAGTGGTGAACAAAAGTCTGGAACACTACTTGAGAGCTTATGCTGCTGACAGACCTCATTCTTGGGTAGATTGGCTGCCCATGGCTGAGTTTTGGTTCAATACTAACTTCCACACTTCCATTAAACTTACTCATTTTGAGGCCCTTTATGGTTATCCTCCTCCTAAGATTGTGGAATATGTACCAGGTGTGACTAGAGTTGCAGCTGTGGATTCTTATTTGCAGGATAGGCAGCAACTTTTTTCCTTGTTGAAACACAACTTGAATATAGCTCAAGAAAGGATGAAGTGGTTTGCTGACAAAAGGAGGGTGGATAGGTCCTTTGAGGTGGCAGATTGGGTTTATCTAAGGCTTCAACCATACAAGCAAGCTTCAGTACAGTCCAGACAATTTGGAAAGCTTGCTCCTCGTTTTTATGGTCCCTTCCAGATTTTGCAGAAGGTTGGTCAGGTTGCTTACAAGTTGGATTTACCTGAGGGGTCCCAAATTCATCCTGTGTTTCATGTCTCAAATCTCAAGGCAAAATTGGGTGCCCATGTGATTCCTAGACCTGCTTTACCAACTGTGTCTGCAGAGCATATACTTGCCCCTGAGCCTGTGGCTGTGTTGGATACCAGAACTCATCAGTTGAGGAGCAGACTCATCACCCAAGTTCTTGTGCAATGGCAGGATGAAAGCAAGGATGATGCAACCTGGGAACACTTGTTTGATTTGCAACAGAAGTTTCCACACCTTGTGGGCAAGGTGTTTTAAAGGAGGGGGCATTGTTAGGAACCCAATTGTATGTGTGTGACTGATATGTGTGTGCATATGTGACTGATGGTTAGTATGCATGGTGCTAAGGACCAATGCATGTGGTGCTGCATGAAGGTGTGCTAGCTGCTGATGCAGTGTGCGTGCTGAGCTGATGAGAGGTGGCCCTCCAGTGCAACCTCTGTGTAATACAGCAGGTATAGAAGTAGTTAGCTGAGGGAAGAGTTAGTTAGATGGATGAGTTGTCAAGGTAGTTAGAGTTAGTTAGATTGATGAGCTGTCAAGGTGGTTAGAAGGTAGTTATCCAGCTAAGCAGCTAAGCTTGGAGTGGAAGCTACGGGTATAAAAACAGGGATAACAGATTGTAAAGGGAAGAACCATTTTGTTAATTGAATACTCTACTTTCATTCTCTAATATCTTTCTCTATCTCTGTTTCTGTTCCCTCTATCCCTGTTCTTGGAGGCTAGTTGTCCTCGAATTCAACTATCCAATTTCAAGTTCCTTGCAAAGACAAAGAGAGAGTGAGAGAAAGAGAATTGAAGGTGTAGGTCCTTGATGGGACTGCCATCCACACCAGGGACCCTAATGCTGATGGAAGTTCCGTTGGGAACGAACATGAGGTGCTTTTTTATCACTGCAAAAAACTTGTCAATGAAGTCTTGATTGTCAACTAGTTTACTGCAATCAGAAAGATAGAGTCTGCGCTCAATTGAAGAATTTGGTTGCAATATATCTGGAATAGTTTCCAAAGAGGTACAACCATATCCATTAATGTAACCAATATTTAATGGAAGCTTTGGCAACAATAGAAGACTCGTGCAATTCTCCACGTTCAAATGTATCAGAAAGGATAGATGAGCAATGCTTTCTAGAATGCAATCAAAATTATTTCCACTTGCGAGTCAGTCCCAAGTTCCTCTAAATGTGCAATTCTTGACCAACTTTGGACTAAACAATACATTAAACCTCATAAAAATACGAGAAAATAATTACATAAAAGAAAAGAAAATTGACATGGAATAAAGCCAACAAAACATAACCAAAAAATCACAACTTAACATGATATATATTATGTAAAACAAAATTAATCATTATATATCATTTTGGACTCCCCAAAAATAAATTTATGGTTTTGCTACTGTTATTTATTGATTGATTTATGTTATGACCAAAATCTCTTAAAATTACATAAAATCAAGGTCACAACAATATATTTTGAAAAATTCTAGGATCACAACAAATCACACAACGTCTTTCATGGGCCTTATAGCTCAATTGATTGGCACTTCTTAGTGTGATAATAATATACAGGTTTCAAATCTCATTCCCATTGTAACTATCAAATTACACACACACACACACACAGGGCCTACCCTACCACTAGGGTAATTAGGTAGTAGTTTAAGGCCCCCAAATTTTAATTAATAGGTATATTTCTATACCTATTGGATTCAAGGTACGCATGGTATAATTTTAAGTAATATTATACCACTCAATATTTTTTAATTGAATGCCAATTTTATCAAATCCACAATTAGATTATATTATCTTTGTGTATTCTCCATACTTGAAAATTTTCAAGGTGATTAAAGATCAATAGTCATGTCTACAATCAGTTGTTTAAATTCAAGTTTTTGTATTTTAAAATAATGCAAAAAAGATGAGTTTATGGATTAAGTAGTAATTTACATCCAATTGGAATAAGAATTGGCATGCATGTTAAGAACATATAGTACATGTAATCCAATGGTAAGATTTTCAAAATATGAATTCAATAGCAAGTTATTAGATCGTGTAACATTGCTCAGAGTTACACTAGATATACCGCTACACATTAAGTACGGATATATTTTATTTCCTAAATTTAAAAGTTATCAGCTTTAGTCCCTAATTAATTTTATTATCTAATGTGTGCAACAAAATTATGACAGCGAGTTTTTAATATGTCCATGTAATTTAACAGACTAGAAGCAATTTTTTTTTTTTTTAAAAGAGTTTCAATTTATGACATTTGTTTTTAGTAATTTCACTCTTTATCATCAAATTAAGACATCAATCTTTTTTTTTTTTTTTTGTAAGTGAGAATTGAACCTTAGATCTCTTATTTTTTATTTTTTAAGAAGGGTAAAAGGCAATCACTTTAAAGTTTAAACTTCCTCTGGAAAAAAAAAGTTTAAAGTTTAAACTTTATGATATAAATTCTAAAATCACTTATGGAATAAAATTTAACCAAAATTATATTTGACCCTTAAATCAAAAACGAAATATTTGCATTTACTCTATTAATAAGGGTTATGTGAAACAACGCGTTAGTGCCTTATCTAGCTTTTTGCTAAAAATGTTTTGCTGAAAATGTGCTAAAGTATACTTGTACGTTGTACCTTGAAAAAAAAAATGATGTAAAGTTGTGATTTACAACTATGTTTTATGTTGGCTTTATTCCATGACAAAAAATGTTGTAATTGTTCTAATTTTTTTCCTTGTATTTTGTGGGATTTTATTGTATAGGGTTTAGTATTAAGTTGATGAAGACTCAAGCTTAAATGAAGAATCAGTAGATTTCGCGAGAAGCTCGTGAGAAGCTAAGCCGCGAAAGAGCATGTGAGGAGCACATGACTGGAAGCTGAATAGTCATGCCAGGCTGTCGTTTTCGCGAGTGTCTCGCGGATAAGGTCTTCCCGCGAGACAGTCGCAAAACATTCTGTCTGGAGGATTTTTATGTTTGAACTCCTTACCATTCACCCATACTATTTATACCCTCATTACCCACAAATGTAAGAGAGGCCATTCAGAGAGAAAAACCTTAGATAGGTTTTCTACAACACACACACCCATCTTTTTGAGAGAGAGCTACTCATCCTTAGTGAGAATTAATTGTAGCCTCTTCTCATTCCCTCTCCCATTATCATACCTTGGGAGGAGATTTGTACCAAAACATAATCCACACCTTTTCAGAGTGTAGTGAGTGTTTTTGGTGTTGTTGGGAAGTATTGGAAGATGCCAAGGTTGGCGGATGCAACATGGTGCTTGTTGCGGGATCCGGAGAGCTAGACAATACACGGTTCTGAGAAGCCTTGTTGGAGTAGGAGCTTGGAGGGCTTAGGTACATCGGGTAGATTAGGCTTGGAGGGTCTCTTGCTAACCCATGTATCCCAACTGATTGTCTAGTGGATCGATTATCGCTTGGAGGGCGGCGGAGAGGTTTTTCGTCGAGTTTTTCGGTTTCCTCTTTGATAACACATCGGCGTGTTATTTGTGTTTGCATCTCTCTTCCCTACTCTTGTTCATGTTATTTTACTGCTGTGTTGCTTTAAATATGGATTAGAGTAGCTCTCGTGCTTGTATGCTTGTGTTTACACTATTCCACACTTAGTATTAAGTTAGTGTAAAATCAACCAAGCCGTAATTTGAATTGGGGGTCTAAACAAACTCTTGTGTTTTCACACATTTCGAGCTCTCAATTGAAAATATAAGAAAAGGCAGGAAAAAGTGAGGTTTTAAAAACTGTACAAAAAAATTAAAAGATGAGCTTATAAGCTAATGCCAAGCAGACACTTAAGGCCACGGGCCACCAATTGAGCTATATAGACAAATAGAAGCTCGTTGTAATGACTATTTCTATAATGTCACATAAACTCTCACACAGAGTTGTCATTACTCATTGGTACCGTGCCAAGGCGATGCTCAAAGTCAGGCATTGAGATCAGGTGCAATACCCACCTAATGCAATTGCAATGAATGGTTGAGATTGAGAGTTGGAAAAAGCAACTTTCAATCTCAACCATTAAATAAAAAAATATTAAAAAGAAGTAAAAAGTTAGAGTTAAAAAGTTAAGAATCTAAAACTTTTTGTGAAGAAAATAGGATTAATTGCACGGTGCAATTGCATAGGATTTCAATCCCAAAGTCAGAAAGAAGGACATGTCCAAACACCACGACCAAAGTGGTGTTTAAGAATGTACCTTAAACAACATTTTATGGATGTTATTGTGCTACTTTGGGTGTTAATTTACTTATTTCTTGTTCTTACTTAATTTAAATTCTACACATAAACATGTTTTATGTCTAAAAATAACAAAAAAAATGCCTAAATATAAATATTAATTAATTGTTATACCCCCACCACGTCGTACCTTTGTTTTTCAAAAATTGTCGTACCCCTATACCTGTACTCGTATCGTACTCATACCCATGTCTGTATCTGTGCAACATAGTCAAAGTACGTGAATGTTCAAATAGTGTGTAAAATACCAATGAATGTTTAGACCCTCAAATTTAAAATTACAAATACAAACTTATAATCAAACAATTTATGTGCAGAATATGAATATAAGCTAAAATAGAATTGGTAAAACACTCTAAACCAAAATTAATCACAACCACAGCAGTAATTGAAAGGTAAATAGTAAGGGAAGTGAGATGCAAACACAAAGATAACACGGCGATGTGTTATCGAAGAGGAAATCGAAGTACTCGGCGAAAAACCTCTCCGCCACCTTCCAAGCGGTCAATAATCCACTAGAGAATAAAGTTGGGATACATGAATAGCAGAAGACCCTCCAAGCCTAATCTACCCAGTGCATCTAAGCCCTCCAAGCTTCTTGCTCCAATAGGGTTACACCAAACCTTGTCTTTTTTAGCTTACCGGATCCTGTAATCGCCCATTGCATCAACCAAAATGAATTGGTCCCTTTTGAACTACTTCCCAAGTACCAAAATACCCCCTCACAAATATGAGTACGGTGAGATAAGAATTTAGGTAATGTACTTCTCAAGGATATGTCAATGGAGAAAGTGAGAGTAAAGGAATTTGAAGAATCAAATATGAAGATTGTGGATGAGTCAATCTTGTTTTTCTCTAGGGTTTCTCTCTCAAAATTCTCTCTGGAAGCTCTCAACATTTCATGGGTATAAGGGTATTTATAGTAGTGTATATAAGGAATGCGAAAAGTCAGGTTTCTAACAAATATGGCATTCTAGCGACTTAAGCTCCTAACTGGAACGAGTTGCGAGTTTGAGTCGTGAGCTAATTGCCTGGCCAGACTGGAAGTTTTGTCCTGTAGTGCTCTAGCTGGTGTGACCCTTCAGCTCCCCTTGCATGCTTCACATGTGTGCCATTTTGGTGACTTGCTAGTCGCGAGATCTAGTCGCGAGACTCCCTTGAATTGCTTACTTTATGAGATTTCTTCACACTCTCTCACACACTACCCTTACATAATTCCCACCTAAATACAGGGTATCTAATTGCTAAATTACAAGAAAATTTGGCACAAAATAAAGCTAACACATAATTGAATAAATTCAACCTTACAGTATGCAACAACCTTTACACAAGGAGAAGAAGTTTGTTTTCATTAAATTGTTCAATGTGTAAGTCCTGAAACCCAATCACACAATGACACCCAAGTAAGTTTAGGAGAAGAAATTTGTTTTCATTAAATTGTTTAGTGTGTAAGTCTTGAAACCCAATCACACAATGACACCCAAGTAAGTTCTGAATGACCTGATCTCTTCTCAATGCCTTCTACTTTGATTTTCTTCGTATCCCCCTGTCCCCTATCCCAAAACTCAGATATTGAAAAACAACAACCAACAAAAATAAAGTATATTCAAATTGAACGTGAACGTGTACCCAAAATAGGTGTGGCAAGATGTTTTAAAACACATTTATTTTCAAGGATGTTTAGCTCACAAAACTTGTTTTTGTAAGATTTTAAGAAAACTTTATGTAGCCCACATTTAAATGATAAATGAAAACTCATGTCTTAAGGATTTTATTTATGAAAAACATTATGGTGAATAATAATTTCTAAGTAACTCTCAATTGGTATAATCCCTTTGGGAAATCTAAAACCTTGAAGTTACAAGTTTTAAATTCCTTGATGGAATGAGGGTTATGGAGCAAATTTTAATTTTAAAGGGTCCCTAGTCTAGCCTATATATATAGCCTGTCTCTATCAAAAGGAAATATGTGTGGTAAAGGCCATAGACTAGAAGACACATTTTATATACACTACCATCATATAGTGAGTTTTCTTTTCCCCAAACAATTAAACAACTATGGCTGGAGGTATGTTTATATTTGTTTATGTTTGTTTTGTTTTCACTGCTTACTCTAAATTTTATCTTATACTAGCCGCGAACCCGCGCGTTGCACGTGATAATATTTTTAGGATTATCTCATTAAATTTATTTTTTGTAGTTTAGACTAATTTAATAAATAGTAATGTATTTCATAATCATATTTTCATTTATTATAAGAACAATCACAAATGTAATATATATAATTTTTTTCATGAAAACAATACAATTTTTCTCAAGAATTCAAAAGGTAACAAAAATATTAATTTTTTTAATAAAAATTATTTATAACATATTGTGTATCATTAAAAAGTATATTGAATTTGAAAATTAAAAAAAAAAAAATCTTTTTTTAAATCCAATTGTATCTAGTGTACAATAAAAAACACCAAAAAACTTATATAAAAAAAGTCAACAAAAATTATAATTCAAAAAAAGAAAGGGAAAAATAAAAATCACATTAAAATCAAACTTCTTCTTCTGAATATGTAAAACATTTTAAACGTGATGTGATTAAGCCAAATACCCAATGCATAATCAAATTCAAAAATTTTAATAAGATTTTGAAGTGACATAATAGAAATATGTCATTATTCCCAAGAAAAAAAGTGTTGGTTATAACTTTATATATAATGATTATAACCAAGAGTACAAAGGGGAAATTTAGACAAATTTTTTCGTACAAATAAGAAGTATTGTGTTAATACCATCATAATCTAATCTAACACCTAATCCAACATATGAAAAATGAGTAGATAAATAAATAATTTTAAACACAATTGATTTTTTTTTTCTTAAAAATATCAAAGAATACACAAATGAGATAAAGAATATGAGCAATACAAAATATTCGTAAATGCTTAAAACAATTACTCATGCATCTAAAAATATCATATAAAGACATAACAATTTGCTGCTAATTTGGTAATCAAAATATTTACAAATAATGAAAGAAAACTGCACAGATACCATCTTCTTCAACTGCATTAACTGTTCTTCATCGTATTGTCCAAACTATCCAGTTATTTTCCAAATAAACTAAAACCAGACAACAACACAAAATATGGACATATTATAATATGATTTTTCCCTAAATTTGGTCAACAACATTAAAACTATTTTGTGTTGTAAATAAAATGATAAAAAAAAAAAAATACTTGCATCAAGTAACACATATAAATTAGTCAATAATAAGACAATGGGAGTACAAACCTCATAAAAAATCCAACAAAAAAAATGAAAAAATAGAAAGAGAGAGAGAGAGAGAGGGTGAGAAAAAACCTTTTTGTGTGGGAAAAATTTGTGTAAAATGGGAGTGAGTGACAAATTTATAGTAAGAAGATGAGAATAAGAAAAGTCAAAATAAAGGAAGATAAAGGGACAAAATTATATATAAAGTTAAAACCATCTAAGAGGAATATATATAGACAATACTTAGTTATAACATCAAAATTAAAGTAGGTGAATATGTAAAATTAAAACCATCTAAGATGAATTTGTAAAGCCAATGTATTTATATATTTAATATTGTCAAAAAAAAAAAAATTAAAGGTAAAAAATAATTATGAAAAACAATAATAATGTGGCAATGACATGGAGGATGAGGTGGCTTAACAGGAGTATAGCAACAATAAATGCTATGTTTCAGCTTTTAGATATATATATATATAGATTTGGTATTAGTGCCTCCTTCAAGCTATGTTGTTTAGTAAATTTTTCATTCATAGTTTTTTTTTTTTTTTTTTTAATGATTTGGCTTAATTTCCGTTGTACATATGGATTTAAGGATATGAAGAATTTGCATTGCATATTCTTTTGTGTTGGGACCTTTCGGCTAAATTAACTATATCATCAAAATCTGGCCTTTTAACCAACGTTTGCAAACCCAGTTTTAAGAGGCTTGGAATAATGTTAAGTTTTACGCCATGTATCTCATGTATGGGTCATAGCATATAGTGTTGAAGCTTATCATTGAAATAACATATACCATCGTTTGAACTGGATGACTTTAATATGGGATAGTTTTTGGATATAGGCAACTATCTATGGAAAATTATTCCTTTTGCATTTGACATTGGCCAAATGTTTCAATGAAGATAATGATTGGTTTTTCAAATTTAAGCTTCTCATGAAAGTGGACATCTGCCATGATAACTTCTTGCATATAGATTATTATGTTTCTTTGATAGAAATAAAACATGGTTTGGGCTAGCAGAACTTATCTTGTCTAACTTGCATATAGTGTGCAATGATTTTATAAAGTTTGTGACTATATATGAAAATTTGATCATTACATTGTTAAAACATACGATATTTTTAGTGTATTTACAGTTTCTTACACCTATCTTGTCATTAAATATCATATTATGGTTTATTTTAATTGACATGATCAATATTAGGATTGGTTAATCTTTATGATGTCATAAGAAGTAGTGAATATCAAAATGACATGGGAGTAGCCATAGCATCCTAAGCCATGATGATAATCACATCAATAAATTTTTATGAGACTTCCTTAGGAATAAAGGCATCTAAATGGCAATTAATTCATGAAGATAATGACTTGGCCTCCTTTCTGTTCACGCAAGCTGTCTAAGGTAGTGTATCAAGGACACCGAGAGACACGTCTTTCTTTATGGCATAACCTGAAAAGAGTTGTCTTAGTCTTTCTCCTTCGGTCAGTGACTAGTACGTCTTATTTAAAAAATTTAGTGGTTGCCTTCGACTTACATAAAAATGGCCATAGGTTCCTTAAGGTGAGTGCAAGAAAGACCCGCCCAAGGGGGCATGAGTGGAACGGTCCTCATTAGCAGCTGTAGGTTGTCATCAAGCCTAGCCTAAAGCTGAGACAAAAGTGGCTACCTTCATTTCCTTTCTAAAGGTGTAGGGAGGTTATTATTTTTATGATTTAATTGGAATAAAATGGTAAATGTAGCATTAAGATGAGATTTTTCCTAGGCCCATAGGTATGGAAAATTTCATTCTTAGTGTTTATATTTACTAGTTTTATGAATAAAGTTTTATAGAAAATCCATGCATGATGCGCCTCTGCCCATAGGAAGGTCGAATTTACTACTAAGTTGACATTGGTTAATTTAGAATTAATGTTTAAATTTCATAGCATTAAAGTGTATTTTCTTTGGGTTTGGGGATCTTTGTTTTGGTACTCATGTGGATGAACCACCCATCTCATTGAATAAATATGTCAAATGAGAAACTGAGTATGAGGGTGAGAGTGCTCTAATTGCTCAAGAGTAAGAACCTAGGAATTTATTCCTATAAGGTTAAAGGTTTTGTGAAAACTATTAATATTAGTTTACAAGATCCACTAGGTTTGGCTCCCAATAAAAGTTTTATGTTGCAAAAGTTAGGCATATAGGCATCCCACTAATGGTATATAAAGGTTCACCAACTTTGTTGTGCCATTTGGTTTTATTGGGCACATTTTTAATTGCTATATATACCTTAAGGTCAGTGGGAGTGAATGTATTGTTTTTACGCCTAAATTTGAATGACATACTACTTGGAAGTAGTGATTTGATTTTGTCATATAAAATATCCTATTTGCTATGAAGCTATAAGACAGGCATTATGGATAGATCTTAAGGTTGTTGATTTTATGATGAGACGTTTAAAGATTTTTTAAAGATAACTCGGCTATAATTTTCTTCCCTAAGGACAATGATTGTGAAAGCCAAAATAAGCATATTGACATAAAGAAACTCAGTCTAAGATAGAATTTTAAGAAACTGAAAGTGTCCATTGAGTTAAATTTATTGAGCTTATATATGTTAATTTTGAAACTAAAGATTTGCTGGCAAAGCAATATAAAAGTCTTTTGGACATATGGAACTTGTTAGCTCATTTTGTGTTTAATTTCTCTCTAATTATTCTATGTTTTGGACACATATTTTGTAGTGACCTAAAAAGGGGAGTCTTGCATTCCATAGAATCCCACATCGCCTAGGGAAACACATGAGAATGTGTTTATAAGGAATGATCTCCCTTCAATGTGTAGAGGCCTTTTCCCCTACTACTGTGTGCTTTGGGGGAGAACAAAACCGTGAGGGATATAGGCTCCAAAGCGGACAATATCTACACAGTTGGGGCGGAGTCATTACAGATGGTATTAGAGCCATACCCTAGTCGAAAGTGTGGGCCCCACCCGCGAGGACGCGTGTGCCCGTAAGGGGGTGGATTGTAGTGACCCAAAAAGGGGGGTCTTACATTCCATGGAATCCCACATCGCCTAGGGAAGCACATGAGAATGTGTTTATAAGGAATGATCTCCCTTCAATGTGTAGAGGCCTTTTCCCCAGCGCAACCTGGGGAAGAACAAAACCATGAGGGGGTATGGGCCCCAAAGTGGATAATATCTACACAGTTAGAGTGGGGTCGTTATAGATGGTATTAGAGTCATGCCCTAGCCGAAAGTGTGGGCCCCACATGAGAGGACGTGTGTGCTCGTAAGGGGGGTGGATTGTAGTGACCCAAAAAAAGGGGTCTTGCATTCCATGGAATCCCACATTGCCTAGGGAAGCACATAAGAATGTGTTTATAAGGAATGACCTTCCCTTCAATGTGTAAAGACCTTTTCCCCCACTGCTGTGTGCTTTGGGGGAGAACAAAACTGTGAGGGATATAGGCTCCAAAGCGGACAATATCTACACAGTTAGGACGAGGTCATTACAGATAGTATCAGAGCCATACCCTAGCCGGAAGTGTGGGCCCCACACACGAGGACGTGTGTGCCTGTAAGGGGGGTGGATTGTTGTGACCCAAAAAAGGGGGTCTTGCATTTCATGGAATCCCAAATCGCCCAGGGAAGCACATGAGAATGTGTTTATAAGGAATGACCTCCCTTCAATGTGTAGAGGCTTTTTCCCTTACTGCTGTGTGCTTTGGGGGAGAATAAAATCGTAAGGGGTATGAGGCCCCATAGCGGACAATATCTACACAGGTGGGGTGGAGTCATTACAGATGGTATCAAAGCCATGCCCTAGCTGGAAGTGTGGGCCCCACACGCGAGGACGCGTGTGCCCGTAAGGGGGGGTGGATTGTAGTGACCCAAAAAGGGGAGTCTTGCATTCCATGGAATCCCACATCGCCTAGAGAAACACATGAGAATGTGTTTATAAGGAATGATCTCCCTTCAATGTGTAGAGGCCTTTTCCCCCACTGCTATGTGCTTTGAGGGATAACAAAATCGTGAGGGGCATAGGCCCCAAAGCGGACAATATCTACATAGTTGGGGTTGGGTCATTACATATGGTATCAGAGCCGGCTCGGTAACCCCGTGTGGGCTCAGAGACACTACTCACAAAGTAGGTCCTAACGAGGACGTTAGGGATTTAAGTGGGGGATATTGTGATGCCCTAATTTAATTGATTATATGATGTATGTGGATGTGTAATGAGTCTCACATCGGGTATTTATTGGATAGATCTGGGCTTTATTAACAACTACAAGGAGCCTCAATTATGACTAGTCCTTTTGAGGTATAGTGCAGATGTGGCTAGCGCATGGTTTTGTTCTTCCCCAGGTTGCGTTGGGAAAAAGGCCTTTACACATTGAATGAAGATCATTCCTTATAAACACATTCTCATGTATTTCCCTAGGCGATGTGGGATTCCATGGAATGCAAGACTCCCCTTTTTGGATCACTACAATCCACTCCCCTTACGGGCACATGCGTCCACGTGTGTGGAGCACACACTTCTGGCTAGGGCATGGCTCTGATACTATGGTTTTGTTCTCCCCCAAAGCATACAACAGTGGGGGAAAATGCCTCTACACATTGAAGGGAAGTCACTCTTTATAAACATATCTCCATGTGCTTCCCTAGGCTATGTGGGATTCCATGGAATGCAAGACCCCCTTTTCTGGGTCGCTACAATCCACCCCCCTTACGGGCACACGAATCCTTGCATGTAGGGCCCACATTTCCGGCTAGGGCATGGCTCTGATATCATCTGTAACGACCTCACCCCAACTGTGTAGATATTGTCTGCTTTGGAGCCTATATCCCTCACGGTTTTGTTCTTCCCCAAAACACACAGCAGTGGTGGAAAAGGCCTCTACACATTGAAGGGAGATCATTCCTTATAAACACATTCTTATGTGTTTCCTTAGGCGATGTGGGATTCCATGGAATGCAAGACTCCCCTTTTTGGGTCACTATAATCCACTCCTTTATGGGCACATGCATGAGAATGTGTTTATAAGGAATGATTTCCCTTCAATGTGTAGAGGCCTTTTCCCCCACTGCTATGTGCTTTGAGGGAGAACAAAATCGTGAGGGGCATAGGCCCCAAAGTGGACAATATCTACACAGTTGGGGTGAGGTCGTTATAGATGGTATCAGAGCCATGCCCTAGCCGGAAGTGTGGGCCCCATATGCGAGGACGCGTGTGCCCGTAAGGGGGGTGGATTGTAGTGACCCAAAAAGGGGAGTCTTGCATTCCATGGAATCCTAGATCGCCTAGGGAAACACATGAGAATGTGTTTATAATGAATGATCTCCCTTCAATGTGTAGAGGTCTTTTCCCCCACCGCTATGTGCTTTGAGGGAGAACAAAATCGTGAGGGGCATAGGCCCCAAAGCGGACAATATCTACACAGTTGGGGCGGGGTCATTACATATTTGGTTTTTTTTTAGAAGAAAATATATGATTTTTATTTTGTGCACATAAAGTATATGTATTAAGTTAGATTTATTTATAAAGATATATAAGGATGATATATTCGTGGGGATGTATAAAAGAGGACCCGAATGACTAATAGGTAGTTCATTCATAAAGAAAATGGCTCATGAAGTACTCATGTAAGGATTACCATACATTATAATACATGGAAGGAAGTACTCATTATAATTAAGGGTATTACCGTCATGATTCATGTATTGGATTCTTTATTTGAGTGGGAGCATTTCACAATTAGTTGACATGAGTAATATCATGGCTAGGTTAAAGTTAATATCATTTATCAAGTAATTTAAATATCAAGTGTGCCAAGTGGGAGAATGTAAGACTTTAAGAAAACTTTATGTGGCCCACATTTAAATGATAAATGAAAACTCATGTCTTAAGGGTTTTATTTGTGAAAAATGTTATGGTGAATAATAATTTCTAAGCAACTCTCAATTGGTATAACCCCTTTGGTTAATAAAAACCTTGAAGTTACAAGTTTTAAACTCCTTGATGGAAGGAGGGCTATGGAACAAATCTAAATTTAAAAGGGTTCCTAGTCTAGCCTATATATATAGCTTGTCTCCATCAAAAGGAAATATGTGAGGTAAGACCATAGACTAAAAGAAACCTTTTGTATACACTACCATCATGTTGAGTCTTCTTTTCTCCAAACAATTAAACAACTATGGCTGGAGGTATGTTTATATTTGTTTATGTTTGTTTTGTTTCCGCTGCATATTCTAAATTTTATCTTACAGTTTTCCTTTCTATTTATCAATATTTACATAAATACATTCATATTCTCTGGGCGTGCTTTATGAACCATTTCCTAATCCTACTGTTCATTCACTTTTAGAGAACTATTGTCTTGTCATGCCCATCAAACCTCTAAATTAGGAGCCCTCTCTGTACTCATTTAACCATTAAGGTAAGTCCCATTGGTTGTTGTAAAGCTCTATCAAAAACCTCTTGAATTAGGATTGTAGTGGAAATTTGATGACAATTACTCCTACACATTTTGTGAACTTCCCGGTGGTATTGCCTTTTTTTTTTTTAATTTTTTTTTTCAATAAGAGTGGTATTGCTTTTTGACAAACCACATATACAAAGTTCTTTTTCAAATTGCTTTCTTTATATCTCTATTTAGAATCAAAATGTCATCATAACGCGACATGCATAAATGCGAATCTAGAAACTTTAGACTAATACATTCCCTAATAATTAATTAGTATAATTGTGTGTTTGGCAAAAAATTAAAAAGTCAGCTTATTTTACTATTCAGCTTATTTTTTCTATTATTTATGAGTTCCACTACACTTTTTGGCATTATTCATGGATCTTACTGTACTATTTCAGATAACTTTTACCTTTATCTATAGTACTTTCAGTAAAAAAATTTCAGTTTCAGCAAAATAAGCAGATCCCGAACAGATCTAAGCATTGCATAAGAGGAAGAGAGAGGACCTTGTGAAAAGAGAATTTTTTTTTTCTTTTTTTGGAAGTTGAGAAAAGAGAGATTGTTATAGAGAAGTTGTGGACAATAAATAATGGTGACTAACTTTAGAGAGTTTATGAAAGTTCCACGAAGTTTCCTCCTTGACTATAGTTTTCTACTTTGGCCCACTTCCATTTCCAGGGAAAGTTATCTCATGGAGCGAGGAAAATTCAATGCACTTTAGGAGCTCTTTTTCATTGTTGTGTTGACTGTAAGTCCACGACCCATTTTTCGGATAGAGTATCTGATGTGGCAATTATTTTCAAACGTGTGAGACACGTGCATGTGTGGATTCTAATTGTAGTTAGAGATCACCCAGGCAAGTTGTGAATGACATCTAATATCTTCTCAATGCCTTCTACTTTGGACTTTTTTCTTAGGACCACCCTCCCGAAACTCAGATATTGAAAAACAGCTACCAACAACAATAAAGTATATTCAAATTGAACTTGAACGTGTACCCAAAATAGGCGTGGCAAGATGTTTTAAAACATGTTTATTTTCAAGGATGTTTAGCTCACGAACTTGTTTTCCTTTCTATTTATCAATATTTACACAAATACATTCACATTTTCTAAGCCTGCTTATGAACCATTTCCTAATCCTACTGTTCATTCACTTTTGGAGAACTGTTGTCTTGTCATGCCCATCAAACCTCTAAATTAGAAGCCCTCTATGTACACATCT
This sequence comes from Quercus robur, assembly GCF_932294415.1. Lineage (NCBI taxonomy): Eukaryota > Viridiplantae > Streptophyta > Magnoliopsida > Fagales > Fagaceae > Quercus > Quercus robur. The sequence continues at coordinate 57,207,768 of NC_065537.1, forward strand.
AACCATTAAGGTGAGTCCCATGGTGTAGCTCAATAGACCTAAAATCTATCGAGCTTGAAGATTTCAAGCATATTAATATTAATATAACGTAAGTGTTGGTGCAAACACAATAATAATGGAAATAACACAATGAGAAACTGAATAGTACTTCTGAATATTATTAATTCAATGAGAAAAATTACACAACACTATTTGGACTGAGGCACGGCACTCGCTCTCTTTAAAGAGATTCAAGCCCTTGGTTGGCTAAACTTTGTAACCGGTGCAGACCTTCTTTGACTTGTCTCCCCCAGGATACAATAGCCCAACAAATGTTGTATGGCTAGAATAGCTTCTGCACAAAATGTTCAAGCCCAAAGCTCCACTAGAAGAACACCTTTCTTTGGCCCAAAATTTCTCAAGTATTTAGGAATATTATTAAATTCACTCTCTCACACAATACACTTTGCTTTTAACTATTTTCTTCATTCGCTCTTGATATGAAATTAGTCCATAGCATAGCCGTATATATAGTCTTCCAACCCTTCACATAACCTACATGTTATTTATTAGTTTAGAAAACTTCCCTTAATTTATTTAATCTAACTTACATACAAGTAACTCTTTCTTTAACAAATTTTATTATAACTCATCTATTTATTCATCTTCAGTTATTTTGAGTTTTAACATATTTAATTTAAAATGTACTAACAGTAAGTTAAAGAAAAACACCACCATAATGGGCTCGTGACACCCAGCCACTTAAGGATGGATGCTATCGTAATCACATCTTTCACCTGTGGATTTGATCAAGAGCAGGGACGGAGCCAGGACTTAAGAGTTAGGGGGGGCAGAAGTATAAACAAAAAAAAATTTGAAACTCCAAATAAACATTCATTTAATAAACCATCAACAAAGAAAATACACAAAATTATTGTTTTTAAGATATTACAATGCAGTTATTTATGAAAATGGAACTCGCCATCTTTTTAAATCTTCGAAATCATCTATGATTGAATCTGTACTAATTGTCGCAACAATGTCCCTTTCAATGAATAACATCATAGCATCTGACAAAAACTCATTTTCCATTTTGTTGCGAAGGTCAGTTTTGATGACATTCATAGCTGAAAATGCTCGCTCTGTAGTTGCAGTAGAAACGGGAAGAGTAAGCACAAGCTTGACCACTCTATAAATAAGCAGATAGTATTCTGATTTTCTAGTTCTCACCATCCATTGGCACAATTTAGAAATATTTTTCAAATTCTTGAACCTTGAATGCTGAACTACATCATACTTATAAAGATCAAGTTCCTTTTTCAAATCATTCTTCTCATCATCTGTGAAGTCTATTGGATAAAAATTATCTACCAATGAACAAATATCATTGACTCGAAAAGATTCTTATGCCTCTCGAGGGTCTAGAGCTGAGCTAAGCATAAGTAACTCCATAGCATGCTTACTAAACCGATGATTTAGTTCCTGTAATTGAGAATCTATTCCTGCATTAAAAATATCTACTTTATAATAATGCTCATTTCTAAAGTCCTCTTGTTGATGACGAGATCGACCAAATCTTGCAACATAACGAGCGTTCATATCAGGGACATCTAAACCACATTCCTTACAAAATGATATCATAGTAGCTAGTAAGTCATCCCATTTCTCATCTCTAAATTGTTGAATAAGTTTTTTAGTGGATGAAACTAAATGCGTAGCATTTAAAATGTCTTGCGATTGGTTTTGCAAAGCTTGACAAATTTTATCCGTGATCCCCATAGTTTCATTAACAAAATGCAAGATGAAGACAAATTCAAATGAAATTAATACCTCATAAGGGGACTCTGCTTCTACTTTTTGTGAAGAATTTCCTTCATCCATAATTTTCAGTAGAACTTCACATGTTGGACTAAACAACTTTATCAAGTTAGAAACTGATTTATAATGCGAACCCCAACGAGTATCTTCAGGTCACTGTAAAGTGACCATCTGATTAAGCACTTTCCCAGTCTCAAGCTCTTCAATATCAATCAAATATGCAATGTCAGAAGCTCTAGCAATTTTTAATTGCTCAATACGTTTGCATGAAGCACGAATATTATTGATAACCAAAATCAATTTAGTGAAAAATCTATTAAGAGGGACAATTGCTTTTGATGCTCCTACTAATGCCAATTGTAAGCGATGTGCAAAACAATGAATGTAGTAAGTATATGGACAATCATTCAAAATCAAAGCTCGTAATCCATTCCACTCACTCCGCATGTTGCTTGCACCATCATATCCTTGCCCCCGAAGGTTTTGGATATCTAAGCAATAATTAGAGAACAAATAATATATCTCCTTTTTAAGGGTTATTGCTGCAGTGTTAACAACATGAACAATCCCAAAAAATCGTTCTCGCACAACGCCATTTGTATCAACATATCTTAAAACCACAGCCATTTGCTCTTTCATGGACTCATCACGAGTTTCATCAACCAATATGCAAAACTTTGCATCACTAATTTCTTCCCTAATTGCCTTCTTCACTTTGGTTGAAATAACATGTAGAATTTCTTTTTGAATTTGAGGTGATGTGTAGGTGGCATTTTTTGGAGCTTTTGCCATTATTTCAACAACATTATCATTATAGCCCACCATCAAATCCAATGTCGTAAGAAAGTTTCCTTGATTGGTTGAAGTAGAGCTTTCATCTCGGCCTCTAAAAGCAATAGCTTGCAAGGAAAGATGTCGAACAACATCAATTGAAGCCTTCAATCGTATTCGATTATTTGCAATTTGTTCTGAAGTGAAATTGCTCACTACCCTGTCTATGTGTTGAGACTGGTTCATCAAATCTAGACACGCTTTATGGGCAATTCTATGAGTGGAGTTAAGATCTTTCCCCATATGAAGAATAAAAGAACAACTTTCACCATTTTTAACTTTCTTCCAACTCTTAAATCCGTTAATTGTGAATACATTTTGTCCGTCATGCCTAGTTGGCTTATTAAAGAGAAAGCATGGTAGACAAAAAGCAACATCTTTTTTAGAAGAATATTCAAGCCATGGCTTAAAGCGATCATCTTCATACCAAGAACCTTGAAAGCTTTGACCCTTCTCAGATTTTAAAAATTTTTTAAAACGAGGCTGGTATGGACCCAACTTAATGTAACGTTGTCGGATCTCATCTCGTTGATCAACATGATAAGTATATATTTGTCTACGCAATCCAGGATCAAGTTCTAATTGCAATGAACTCATATCAACCTTTTGAAATTTTGTTTGAGAATTTTGCTCAATAGGGACATCAAGATTTTCCTCAACAGGTTCATCAGGATTTTCCTCAATTGGGACGTCGAGATTTTCCTCAATTGGGACATTAGGATTTTCCTCAACATTAATGGTTGGCAATGCTGCACCACTAGTATTAGCTTCTAAATCATTTGAAACTTTTCTTTTGAAAAAATCAAATATGGTAGTTGACTTTTTCATAATCCACAAATAAAATATAATTTGAAATTATTATGTTATTATATGGTCAATAATCTATAATTATTACACACAATAGACAAATACTATGCACACAAACATTCAACAATTAACCAATAAATTTTAAAGTTACAAATAATCTCTTTCATTATTTATCCAACTTTAATGTTTTAAAATATACTAACTAAAAGACAAAAACACTAAAGACAAAACTAAAAAAAAAAAAAATCACAAAACATAGTCCATTCACTATTGCTAAAGACAAAACTACTACTACTACTACAACAAAAAAAAGAAAATTACAAAATATCAATGGCTTGTTGACTGTTGCGTGTTTAGTTGTGTTTGTCAACTTTTATAAAACTTATAAAAGAATGCTAAAGACAAAGCTACAACAAAAAAAATTACAAAATATCAATGGCTTGTTTACTGTTGCATGTTCAGTTGTGTTTGTCAGTTCAGATGCAACTTTTTAAATTATAAAAGAATGCTAAAGACAAAGATGAAAGATGGGTGTTCAGTTTTTATTTACCTCTCTTTTTAACTCCTTTCTATAATATGTCTTTGAGTCTCAGGAGACAGGTCTCTCCGTCCCAGCCCCCAGCCGCTCATCGTCCCTATCCCTGACTGGCCGACTATCTTTGCTTCTGCCGCTACCAATTTCCTCTCCTTTGTGTTCAGCCGTAAGTTAGGTTTTCCTTCTTTTTTATTTTTTTTGGAATGGTTTAGAAATCCCCTTCTTTTTTCCCTTTTATCACATGTGTGAAGTAAGTTGGGTGTTTCCTACTCTAGACTAGACTAGTTAGATATCTAATTAGAACCGGCTCTAATTTTTTTTTTTTTTAGGTGTTGTTTGGGCTTAATTTTTATTGGTGGGCTAATATATTTTTTTTATAGCATTTAAAAATATCAATAATATTGTTAAGGGAGGCAAAGTGCAATTTTATTAAAACAAATTGGTAAAACTAATATATTTTGTATATATACTAAATTTTTTTTTTGAAAATCTAGGGGGCCACTGCCCTGGCTACAATCACCATTTAGAGCACTCACAGCAATGGTGCTATATTGCTATAATGCTATAATTTAGCTCCACTGATACTAAAATTACGCTCCAGCAGTGGAGCTATATCTAAATTTTTTAGCTCCACATGAACAGTTCTATAAATAGATGTGTACTATTCATCTAAGCTAAACAAAAATAATATTATTTAATTCTTTACCGGGATTAAAATAATACCGTTGCCTTTTATTTTCTTTCATCTCTTTCTCACTTTGTGCCTCTCTCTCACTCTTTTGAATTCTCTTCCTCTCCCCAGAACTCCCTCAAGCTCTCATCCTCTCTGTCACTGTGCAATCTCGCCGTTCCGACCAGCCGTTCTCAAGCTTTCATCCTCTTTCTCACTCCGGCCCGACCAGCAATCCTCAAGCTCTCATCTTCTTTCTCACTCCGGCAGCCGTCCCGACCAGCTCTCAAACTCACCGTCACTCTCCTCTCTCACCATCACTCTCTCAAGATCCCTCATTCCCCGCCGCCGGCCCAACCCAGCCGTCCCAAGCCGCCGATCTCAGACCCACACCGCCAATCGCAGACCCACGCCGCCGATCGCCTATTACAGAGATTTGGGTTTTTTTTTTTTTTTTTTGCTTCTGCTGTGGACTGTTGGTGTTGTACTTGGAGATTTGGGTTTTCCATTTTTTTTTCTTTTGCTGTCGACTGCTGGTGTTGTACTTGGAGTTTTTTTTTTTTTTTTTTTTTTTTTTTTTTTTTTTTTTTTTTCTGGTGGTGGTGGTGGTGGTTGTGGTTGTGGCGGTGGCTGAGGAAAAAGATTTGAGATTTGGATTTATTTATTTATCTCTGTGAATGTTTTCTTTGGTAGTAGAATATATTATTTTATTGTAGTGGTTATAATATTTTATTGTAATGTTTATATTATTTTATTGTGTTGAAAGCTAAAATAGATCCACTGTTGCAGCGTATGTATGCATATGTATAGGTAAAATAGATAAAGTAAGTTTTAGTGGAGCTAAATAGCTAAATATTTAGCTCCACTGCTGTGGATGCTCTTAGAGCATCCGTAGCAGCCGTGATAAATATTATGCCATTTTACCACATCAAAAGCCTACTTTATTATTTTACCACATTATTTTACAACATCTCATTTATCAGATGTTCTATATTTTTACCACTTCATTTAAATATTATATTTTAATTCTTATTTTATCCTTTCTTTATAATTTGCTCCAACGGTAACATTTCCACTTTCTTTCAAATTTCAACGGTAACATTTCAAACAAAACTCTTAATTTTTTTTTTTTGGTAGAAACCGGCCAGCCTGCCTGGGCTTCAAACAAAACTGTTTTTTTTTTTTTTTTTTTTTTTTTTTAAGAAACCGGCCAGCCTCTGCTTGGGCTTCAAACAATACTCTTCAATCTTTCTTTTTTTTTTTTTTTTTTTTTTTTTAAAGAATTCGGCCAGCCTGCCTGGGCTTCAAACAATATTGTTAATTTTTTTTTTTATTAAGAAACCGGCCAACCTGCTGGGCTTGAACAATACTCTTAATTCTCTCTTTTTTTTTTTCTTTTTTTTGAAACCAGCCAGCCTGGACTTTATTGAGAGAACCTCAATGGGCATCAAATGAAACTAGAGGTGCAATGTCAGCTGGGATTTAATCCAGCCACACCTACTGCCTTGTACAAAGTTTGGCCAATTGTGAGCATCAGCCACAGTATTACATGCATAACAAAATACTGAAAACTGAAAATACTCTTAATTCAACTATCATATTTTTAACTCAAATACTTAGAACCTGTCATATCCAATAACTCAAATAACTCAGAACCTATCATATCCAATAACTCAAACAACTCATATCCAATAACATTTTAACTCAAATACTTAGAACCTGTCATATCCAATAACTCAAATAACTCATATCTAATAACATTAACTCACACAAATAACTTACACAAATAACTCATATCCAATAACATTAACTCACACAAAACCCATTGAATTAAACATAATTGAGCTTGTCACATACTTGATGACAAATAGTACTTAAATTTAATACAACAAAACAATTGGCTAATACTAAACTTAACATAACAAAACAACATAGCCAATGAGTTTTAATGGTAGCTTCATAAAAACAAAATGAAACAAATAAACCAAATCAAAAGTTTTAATGGCAACTCCATAAAGAAAATGAGACAAATAAACAAAACCAAAAGTTTTCATGACTTTCCTTGTAATTGCCATAAATGCTCAACGAGATTCATTTGGAGTTGAGAATGAGCTTCTCGATCCCTAATGCATTGATGAACTTGAATGAATTCCGTAAATTCATTTGTTGGCTCACGTGACATTGGTGTACATGAAATCTCATCAATTTGTTCATAATCTAAGTCCACTGCTTCAGCTTCATCTCGCTCATCTTCAATAATCATGTTATGAAGAATTATGCACGCTTTCATAATGTCATGTAGTGTTTCATGATAGAAAAACCGTGCAGGTCCACGTACAATAGCAAATCGTGCTTGAAGCACTCCAAATGCACGCTCTACATCCTTCCTATATGCCTCCTGAGCTTTTGCAAATAATTTTTTTTTTGCTAATAGTGGCCTTGGGATTGTCTTCACAAATGTTGACCATTGTGGATATATGCCATCGGCAAGATAATATCCCATTGTGTAATCCTCACCATTAATTGAGTAATTAACTGCAGGAGCACGTCCTTGTGTAAGTTCAGAAAATACATGAGACCGCTCCAACACGTTAATATCATTGTTTGATCCAGGTAACCCAAAAAATGAGTGCCATATCCAAAGATCATATGAAGCCACTGCTTCCAAAATAATACTTGGCTCACGAATATGACCACAATACATCCCTTTCCATGCAGTTGGACAATTTTTCTATTTCCAATGCATGCAATCAATACTTCCCAACATGCCTGGAAATCCACGGTTTTGGCCATGGGCTAACAATCTAGCGATGCCTTCATTGTTTGGTGACCTCAAGTATTCCTCTGAAAAAATAGCAACCACTGCTGCAACAAATTTTTTCAAACTAGTTATTGCAGTGGTTTCTGCTATTCTCACATATTCATCCATAAAATCAGCCGCTACTCCATAAGCAAGCATCCTAAGTGCAGCGGTCATCTTTTGAAGGGGAGATAGACCAAGCTTTTTGGCAGCATTTCTTTTTTGGGTAAAGTAAGGTTCATAAGCTTCTACCCTAGATAAGATTCAGAGAAAAAGAGAACGTCTCATTCGAAATCTCCTTCGAAATAAGTTGGGAGGATATACAGGTTCTTCGGCAAAGTAGTCATCATAAAGCCTTCTATGGCCTGCCAAATGATTACGTTCAATATACCGACGATGCTTACGTTGTGGTGTCGAACCCGTGAGAAGTTTTATAATTATCTCATCTTCATCTGAGTCATCATCAAGCAATTTACGAAAAAAAGAACGACCCATGGAGATAAACTATAAGAAAACATTAGAAAGCAATTATCAATATAGATGCCATATATTTTGTAGGAATGTAAACAAAACAAGTCAGTATTAAAAATTAGGGGAATGTGTAAGCATTACATTTTATCAGCTTAGTTGCACACTTTCACAATGCTCTATATTGCTTACTTTTGACTATCAAGAAAAGGAAAGAAAACAATTTTGTGTTCAAGGAGAATACACCAAAAAGAACCCAAAAAAAAAAAAAAAAAAAATCTACATGTTGCAAAAAAAAACTAGCCCCCATATAGATTTGATTCATTTTATCTTTTGACTATTGTTTTGTAGAGACTTATAGTAGCTCAACTAGTGGGGAGTTCAGAAAGTGAGGTTATCTAACATTAGCTCATGAAATTTCTCTCTTATAGTATATGTGAATTCTACATATATAAATCCACAATGCTATGAGAGGTTATCTAACATTAGCAACATGTTGCAAAAAACTACTCATAACACAGGTCACCAACTTCCCTTTTCATCAAGCACATGTCCAAAACAACGTCCCAAATCCTTTTAATAATAAAAATATTAAAAAAAAAAAAAAACATGCACAACACAATAGGTCAAATCTGGTAGCCAAATCTAATCTCAATATGAAAGCTTGAACCTGGTATGTCTATCACAGCACATTAGTTTCACTCACTCCTAACCTCCCTAGACATTGAATCCTAGTTTTCAAAGTTGTTCTAGGGATATGATTCAAAATCAATGGCCATTAGAACAACTACGAGAAACACACTCTCCAATCCCTCAAACTAACATAATTTATTTTCAAAATGTACATATTTCTGCTCTAACATACAATCCAAAATATCACTAGAGAGGTAATATTAATAAGAGGCAGCTCTCCAGAGCTCCAATCATAAATAAACAAACATCAAGTCTAGACATTATCACACAAAGAACAACAAATCTAGATAGAATTATGTATAAGAACAAGCTTTGATACAAAAACTGATGTAGCACCACTTCAACAAGAGAAGAAAATAAAATGGTCAAACTTATTTATAATTTTAAAAAAAAAAAAAAATTAAGGACTAGTCTGTCACGTGGGCTGTAGTTCAAACCTAATTCTTTATTCTTTCTTTATCAAGCAACTAGGTAGAAAGTATTTTCAATTCCACATGGGATGGGGTCCAATTTGGTGTTCTTCTGGAAAACTCTAAAAGGCATGCTGACAGTAACATCCATTCTTTTATTAGTTTTGTTTAACAATATGAAACACAAATGTTTTTTTTGGTAAAACATTATCATACTTCTAATTTTATTTTTCCTTCTTTTTGTGTTCTCAAACAGAACCATGAACCATGAACAGGTTGTGTTGAATCGAGTGGTTACTTTTTTTTTTTCTTTTCTTTTTTAGGTTTTCTTTCAGATTTTCAGGTGAAAATCTGAAAATCTAATTAGGGGAAAAAGGGAGATTTACCACTGCTTAGTTTTTAGAAGTTAAAAATAAATAAATAAAACTGAATCAATCTCATATTCTTTTAACAAGTTACATTGTGCCAAAGGTTAATACCAACCGCTTTCCTTTCATCATAATAATATATAATCAACATGATGATTATCTAAGGCTCTGAGCCTTGAGTTAAATACTCTACCATCAAGGGAAACAGAAAGCAAAAAAAAAAAAAAATACTCTACCATCTGTTTCGGTGAGTTAAATACTCTACAATCTAATTTCACTGCTAGAGATTCTTAAAATGCTATTAAAGAGAATATCTATTCCTAAAAAGGAAAAACATCAATAGACACTACAAATGCATTTAATGCCTGAAATACACAGGTATAATGAAACCTTTTCCACTGCATTCATTTACTAATCTTGACAGTACAAGCCGATTTTTTTAAAAAAAATTTGAGGTAGTTTACAATTCCAGATATCAGGACTTCCAGAACTTTGGACCCATCAGTTCGCGATTTGCAGCAGAACCTTGGCTAGCAATTTTCTGAATACGTGAAGAAAATTCTTCGGGCTGATTGCATTGAGGATGGTCAGTACACTTGCAATTTGCAAATTATCAAAATAACATGTACATGTTCCATTGAGAATAATTATAAATGCATGTGAAAATTTTTTTGTATCCAGCAATTCCAGAATTTTCTTCTTTCCCTTCCCATTGAGCTGCTTCATTTTTTTGGTAAGGAAGGGGTGGGGGGGGGGGGGTTGTTGTTTTGACTATTGCTGGGGATTATAAATTGTTCATGTGGAAAGTAATATTTAAAGCAGAACAGTCGCTCCTAGTGCAAAGAATTGCCAGAGTACTGCTATAAATATACTGGGGAAAATTATGTTTTTTTACAACATGAACTACATACATGAACCAAAAAAAAAAAAAAAAAAGGTTGCAGCCAGAAGGGTCTTTTTGGAAGAAGGGGGGTTATGTGAAAAAAAAAAAGTGCATATATCTTAACCTTTTCAAAAAATATTCCAAAATAGTACATGTAAATAACAGAATTTTATATATAAAAGAGCTAATCCACATTTCATGAAAGCCTTAACAAGTATTGAGATTTGTCAACAATTGATCTCCCTGTTTCTTAGCAAGATTTGATCTTAAAACCTACCAACCCCCATCCTACTTACAACTTGAGCTAAAGCCCAAGGCTTTGGCAATGATAGACAATCAATACTAGCTAGTGGAACCAGGTAATGGAAGCCATAACCACTTACAGCAATAATAGGAAACAAGGATAAAGCAACTCTTTAGCAATCTTTTATATAAGTGCAATTTTTTTTTTCATTTCTACACATAATAATTACTAATAAAAACTACCAAGTGCAGCTATTGCCATAGATTAATACAACATAGGATACTAACCTTCTCATCAACCCACATTAAAGAACTTAGTTGATTGTTTAAAATCCGGACAACTACATCTAAAGGAGTCATCCCATCAACTGCCTCAAGTTCTCCTCCCTAAATGAAATGTTAAGGTAGGTATCACTCGTTTGCATCTGTAAGAAAAAACTTGTCAAGGAGTGGAAACATTGAACTCAAAGTATTTACCTGGTTGGCATTTAGGGTCTGAATAAGTGATTTGATCTGTTCTGTCATCTACTCTAATTCCCTCTCTATAAATTCACTGTTCATACGTGTATTCCACACCCCAAAAAAATATACAATGACATTGATATATTAGAATGGGGACGGACAGAGAGATAGCAATATATACACAACCAGAATCTAGAAATTTTTTTACTGTAAAGTAGGCTTCTGCAGACATATAACCTTAAACCATCAACCTGAATCCAACCTAATTATGAACTATGAAGCAGGCAACAGCTGTGCTTTATGTGGGACAGCCTAGTCAATAGACTGAAAGCCGAATAAGAAATGCATATGGATTGTGACAAAGAATGGATGCAATCAAACTAAAAAGATTAAGATAAAGTATGGTAAGCCACATGAATCTATTAGTTTTACTCCAACCAAATCAACAAAAATAGTACTTACATTGCATTTATTAATTTTCAGGAATCTATTAATTCACGCATATTGACGTGGATTTTGGATGCCACAAGAGCAACAGGTATAGAGCTCATTGAGAAATTTTTGTCTCTAGTGAACGAGCTATTTCAACCTCCTAAGAGGAACAATCCCACAGAAGGAAACAAGGAGCAGATGGAGGAAAAAGTTAGATCATCATTGCTTCTCTCTGTTGTGATCATCCTGATTGCGGTATATAAGAAAGCACAAGAATCTTGAAGAAGAAACAGAGTGCTAGAGAGAAAGAATTGAAGTTGAAGAAATATTGATTTCAACTAACTGAATGAATCTGTACAATCTCTGTGACTAAATACAAAAACAGAGCAAAGAAAAATATCCCAAATTACACGGGGACAGTTATAGCACGTGTGTTTGGTTAGTTACTCCACGTGTGAACACATCCTACTTAAATACATTATAAACTACAGGTAGCTTTAGACACTAAAAGCACAGAACTACAACAAACATACTGCACTGGTGTCGTTTAGTCTGAAACTTCATTTCTTCGTTTCTTTCTTCTTTTGCTTTATCCCTTTTCTTTCTTTCTGATGTGAGTCACAACTTTGATAGTATTAGTTATAAAGTTTTTAGATTCCACTAAGCATTTATGTGTGTCACATCATGATAGCATCTTGATTCTGAATAGTTTGCCATAAGGTAATATAAACAGAATTTCAGTGCTAGCTACCACCGCACATCTTTAGTGCGATGGTTACACATATACACAATGTGGGGGATTTTTGGCATTTAGCCTGAATTTGGAAACAATTTTGTTAGTCAACAAGTTTTGTAAACATGTTTGTTAAGTAGTATTTTTGAGTCTATGAGACTCAAGATCAATGAAGGAACTTGAGTCTCTTCCTTAAAGAAAACCAAGTGAAAAACTCAAGCTTACCACCGATCCTTCCTTCTTCTCTTTAGATCAAGCCCAAATTGGGCATTGGAGGCCGAAGCTACTTCTCTCCAAATCTGCAAATCTGATCCTTTGGTGCTTCTTTGCAGGGATTCTCTCTTTCTTCTTCTCACTTGAGATGTTATTTAATAAATATGTTTGGTTTTCTTGTCAACTAATGAAATTGTTAGTAAAATCAGGCTAAATGCCAAAAACAAATTCCGGAATGTGTAAGAGTAATTGTCATCAAATTTCCACTACAATCTTAATCCCCAAAAATAAAAATTTCTCTAGAATTTAATAAAGTGTAAACAAAACTTTACTAGTTATCTGGAATTTAATCTTTCTTCCCTTTTCTTAATGGGGGAGTTAACTACTTTCATATAGTTCTAATTAAGTTCATCCCATGTGCTGCCTTTAAAGAAACCAAATAAAGCAAAGACAAGAGTAAGACATTCAGAATAGCCAGTCGTGGTAGTTAGGATAAAAGAAAACGTTGGAATTGTGCTTTTGAGAGCATTGCCCACGCACAAAAACAAATTGTACAAAATAAGTTGTTCTATTATTAAGAGGTTTTAGAGCTTCACAACAACCAATTGCTGCAATTAATTCGCTTGCACACATCCATGTCTTTTATTTCCTCTACGAACTAAAATATCCACAACAAATTGTTTTTCCTCTTCCCTAATTTATCTTCTAATTTTTTACTTCAGTTATAAATTTTCATGGAATATACTTTCTGTATATATATTGTGGTTCTGTTTCTAAGTTTTATTTAGATATAATACGGTTTATTCCTTTGAAACAGATGATGGGGTTTTGTGACTTGGACATGATGGGAGGTTTGAGGATTGGTAAATGTGTTAGGAATCAAAATCTTGTGCTTATTTCGCTTACCTAAAATAAATGAAAAAGGAAAAACCCAATGCATGCATATTCATCCCAGCACCACCAGAAGATTTTGATTCATTAGAAAATTTAGAATCCACACCACACATGCATGTGTCTCTCACGTGCTTGAAAATGGTTGCCTCATCAGATAATAATCTTTGGCAAAACTTAAATATTTACAAAGCCGTGGGAAACACGGATCAACAGCTAGTATAAGTTTAAAAGTCAGATGATATATGTATTTTTTTTTAGTAATATTTAGAGATTTTTTCGTGATGAAATCATTAATAATAGCCTTAAAAGAAAAAGTCATAATTTTGATATTTTTTTTGAGTGTAGGTGCGAGGAAATCAAAGAAAGCTCAATTGGACGATCCAAACGGAAACAAATTCTGGATTTTACGAGAAAACAGAACCCCAGATTTTGGTTAAAGTTGTCACCGTTAGTGTCCTCAATTTCTCTCATTTTCTCAATGCCAACATAGTTTTCCTGTTCAACATACAATATATCTCTTTTTATTTTCCCTTTTCATAAACTGAGCACACGGAAAGACCAATTGTTTGAACCTCTTCATCTCCTCAACCACGACAAAGCGATCCGCCTCCTCAAGGTCCTCTCTTCTCTTATGCAATAATGCTTTGTGTGAATTCTCTGTTTTTTTTTCCCCTTATTAAATTTGTATTTAGTTTGAGTTCAATTTCTATTCCAATGATGAGAAAATTGATGGAAAATAAAAGGAACGTAAAATTTGTATAAGCATTGCATAAGAGGAAAAGAGAGGACCTTGAGGTTGCGGATCACAATGTCAAGGTTGAGTAGATGAAGAGCCTCAAACTATTAGTCGCAGATAAAACTTTAGAGAGTAATGGTGACTAACTTTAGAGAGTTCAGGGAAGTTCCACGAAGTTTCCTCTACTGTAGTGTTCTACTTTAGCCCACTTCCACTTCCAGGGAAAATTATCTCATGGAGCGAGGTAGTTTACAATTCCAGATATCAGGACTTCCAGAACTTTGGACCCATCAGTTCGCGATCTGCAGCAGAACCTTGGCTAGCAATTTTCTGAATACGTGAAGAAAATTCTTCGGCCTGAAGGCATTGAAGCTGCTCAGTGCACTTGCAGTATATTCCATATTCCATAGAGAATAATTATAAGTGCATGTTAAAAATGGATGTATCCAGCAAATCCAGATTTTTCTTACGCTCCCATCACTTTATGCTGGGTTCATAAAATGTTCAAGTGGAAAGTAATATTTAAAGCAGAACAGTCACTTCTAGCAAAGAATTGCACTACTATAAATGCACTGGGGAAAATTATGTTTCCTACAACATGAGCTAGATACACAACAACGAAAAAAAAAATGTTGCAGCTTGCAGGGTCTTTTTGGAAGAAGGGGGGGTTATATGTGAAAAAATTAGTACGTACATCTTAACCTTTTCAAAAAAATTCCAAAATAGTAACATGTAAATAACTGAATCTTATATATAAAAGAGCTAATCTGCATTTCATGAAAGCCTTAACAAGTATTGAGATTTGTCAACAATTGATCTCCTTGTTTCTTAGCAAGATTTGATCTTAAGACTTACAAACCCCCATCCCACTTACAACTTGAGATAAAGCCCAAGGCATATTGTAAACGATAGACAAATCTTCCAACATTACTAGCTCGTGGAAAAAGGTAATGGAAACCATAAGCACTGGCAGCAATAATAGGAAACAAGGATAAAGCAACTCTTTAGCAATCTTTTTTATAAGTGAAATTTTTTGTAGAAGTAGTAGCTAGTAGTAGTACAATTATGCTTCTTTTTTGTGATTATGCACGTTTTCTATTTTTGTAATATTGAAAAATCTGCATCTAAATTCTAATGCCAGTTTAATAAAGAAAAATCAACTATATCACTGCCTTATCTCTATTTTGGTGATCTTTTGTTAAAAGTTTTTAGTCCTAATGATTCAATTTGGAAGACTACTTTAAGTTCTTATTGAAATTAAATTTTTAGGTTGCTAATTTGGCTTATTTGGAAATAATTTACAAATAAGAGAGCTCATATATGGGCAGGACTAATGACTCAGCTTAATTCTTTAATTAGTATATAATACAAATTTGAAATTTTTTTGAAGTAGTTCTCTGAAGCATATAATATATAATTTTTGAAGTGCTATGAAGCAATGTGATCCAGTGACATTACCAAGTCTCTATGAGAAAGGTTTCAAAAAGAGGTCTTTCTGCACATGATGAGGTAACGTTTTTCATATAAACACCAAATCATGTGGCCCTACCAACTTTCACGATCTACTCATTTCACATGCATATAGTATTCTTAAATCTTAAGTTCTCCAAAAGAAAATATGCATGTTATAAAAGAACTAAATAGAACGTCCAAGGAGAAAGGTAGGACGACAAAGCAGTACAGTAAACACTTTGTAAAGAAAAAGTTCGGCTCAACGCAAAGCCAACTCGGAATAATCTATATTTTTCTTCATTGTTTCTAGTAAGAGAAAGTTTAGAGATACCCAAATCTACAACATGATTAAGTATCCCTTTGTGATTGGTGAACTTAAAGTTTGCTTTAATTAAATTCATGTGATGGTCCCACGTGTAAGTCCTAAAATCCAATCACACAATGAAACCCAAGCAAGTTGTGAATGACCTAATCACTTCTCAATGCCTTCCACTTTTGATTTTCTTCATAGGCCCTCCCTCCCAAAACTCAGCCGTTGAAAAACACCTACCAAAAAACATTGAAGTATATTCAAATTGAACGTGCACCCAAAATAGGCATGGCAATGTGATTTAAAACATGTTTATTTTCAAGGATGTTTAGCTCACAAACTTGTTTTCCTATCTATTTATCAATATTTACACAAATACATGTATATTCTCTAAGCCTGCTTATGAACCATTTCCTAATCCTACTGTTCATTCACTTTTAGAAAACTAGAAGTCTAGGAGCCCTCTATGTACACATTTAACCATTAAAGTAAGTCCAGTTGTTCCAAGACTTAAGAAATTCCACTAAAATCAAGTGATCTATCCAAGACTTAAGGAAATGGAGAATGTGAATGAAGGAGAAAGAACGAAAGAGAAAAATGGAAATGAGATGATGGGGAGAGAAGGGGATACCTGTTGTTTGGCAAGCTGCTGTAAGTTTTCGATGAGATCTTTAATACGGTCCTAGAAAAATTCATGATTTATTCTTAAAAAAAAAATTCTAACAATTCATAAGATCAGATAAGTCTTATAGTATAACCCTTCGATTCAAATAATCAAATTCTTGGATCGCCACAATAAGTCTGGGCTCCCCCCAGTTCCTCATTCGGACCCTTTTTTACAGTGAAAGAACCTAGTAGATTCCTCCGCAATAACTAATTGCGGGTATGAAAAAGCTTTTGGTAATGAAAGACTTGACTCTTATTACAAATGAATTTCTGAAAATTCTTTTTTATTTCTATAGATTTAGAAAAAGAATTTCGTGGTGTCAAAATAAGGTATGTGGTATAAAAATGGAGAATCTATTATCTTTTTTTTCCAAAAAAAAATGATCTTGGAGATTGTGTAATGCTTACTCTTAAACTATTTGTTTACACAGTAGTTTTCACAAATTTACAAATCAATTAATTTTCAAATTTCAATTGGACAACCACCGCGCACTCTTGGTGTGGTGGTCATTCCACAAGTATAAATGTTTGTTGAGTGTGGGGGGCAAGGTCCGGGGTCGAAGTTTCTAGAAGGGAGCTTCACACACATATGCACTTAGATTAGATTAAAGTAGAAATTCTATCTTGTAAAAAAAAAAAAATTCTCAACTGGACAAGTTTTTTCTTTGTCACATACTGAATCATTTATAGTTTTTAGATTTTACCAAAATCTTATAGTAGAGCAGTTTTCGGTTTTATATTTTAGACTTTCCATATTATTATTTTCATGTCTTTAACTTCAACATGTTGCTGTTGTTAGTTAGTTAGTCAAAACTTTATTATTATTTTATTTTTTTAATTGTACAATATTGCCCTTTCATTTTTTTAATATATATATATATATATATTTTTTTTTTAAAAGGATGATTATGGTATAGGTGATCACAAATTGGTCAAACTCAAGTTGCACCTAAACCCATCACTTAGCGTAAATATGTATGGGCATCAAAGGAAGTAGGAACTCATTCCCACAAAGATCAATGGGAATGTCGACCCAAGTATAAGAACTAGGTTTAGTTGGTCTCATTGATTTCAACAATTGCAACTTTGATGATGGCGTGAAATTGAAAATATTGGAAGATTGAGAGGGATCAAGAAAATCAATCAGGGTTAGCATCAATGAGAGTAACCAACCTTAAACCAAAAGTTTGAGAGTATGAAAGGTAAAGAAAATGGAAGAGGATAAGGGGAGAAAGAAATCCATGTAATAAATAATATTAATGCATCACATGGTTCTCTTTATTTTGTTTCCTTTTTAATAAAATAAGTGACAACTCCATATAAAACCCTCAATTTATTGGAAAAATATAATTAATCAAACCGTTATTTTGAGAGGCACCAACATGACCCCATTCGTTCACACTGGTTGGCCCTAATAGAAACAAATAGGTGGGGGACATAGTCTCTCACATCAAACAAAACTTAGAAGCGAAAAATTATGATTTTGAGAGAAAATGCTTATACATGAACCGATTCTTCATGCGATCACTCACAGTCTCTAGTGGCACACTCTCTCTTCTGCCAAGCTAGGCAATTCAATTCCATCCCTAATTATCAATATTGAATTTTAGTTGTCAATTTTCAGAATCATAGTCTGTGGAATATTGAATTTTAGTTGTCCATCTTCAGCATGCATTGGAGCCCATAGAAATTAAGACTCAATTAAAACTTGGTGTGGTTGACTTAGTAAATAATAAATAAATTACATTTTACACATTATTATTATTATTATTTCCAATTTGGACCCATAACTTCAAAGGTTTTAAATTACAGTCTTACATGTTTTTAAAAATATAGGCTTTGATTTGAAACCTTTGGAAGTTCGAGATTTAAGTTTATATGACTCTTGTGGGTTTTAGTTAACTTAATTGGTAAAGTTTTTGATAATTAGATAAGATATTTGGAGTTCAATCTTAGCCTATACAAAAAACTGCTTGGTTTATTGGTCTAACAATGAAGAGTTATCATCAAAAGCAGACATCATAGGTTGAAATTCTCTTTAAAAAAAAGGTTTATATGACCCCTAATTTATAAACTATTTGGTTTAAAATATAATTTATCTTCTTCTTATTTCTTTTTCCCATCCCTCCTTTTATTTTGTCTTATCTATATCTATATATTACTAAAAGTTGAAGCGTGAGTTTAATGTTGTTGCGCTCACGTTGCACTACATCAGTGGCCATGTCATTCCAATTTTTATTATTATTATTATTATTTTTTTTTGTCCTACAATTTGAAAATAGTTTTTACAAATTTCAAAATAATAGTAACTCTGCATAATAAATCTCAGCCCTATAATAAATCTATATAATAAATCTCAGCCCACTTCTTATCTATTTACTTCCACTATCAAGCCCAACCCAAGGCCATTTCAGCTTAAAGGGAAAAAAAAAAAAAAAAAAAAAAAAAAAAAAAAAAAAAAAAAAAAAAACGAAATCGTGGAAGGTGGAACCCTAAAGGGGTTTGCGTGAGAAAACAGAGAGTTTGAAAAATATAACGTGGAAGGGTTTTGTGTGAGAAAACAAAGAGTTTGAAAAATATAACGTCATACTGGCATGCTGCTCAAAACAAAGATTCTGAAACCGTGAAGGCCAGGAAAATTTGATACCATTTGAAACCGTTGAAATCTCCTCACCTTCTTGCTCTACGGTTTCACAGTAACGACAGCCTATCTGAGTTCCTTCCTTCCTGTCTTCCTCTCCTCACAGTGTATAAATATTGACAGAATGTGGCTACTTCGGTTTAGGTATCTCTAAATCTCAATTCTTTTTGTGCTCCATTCTTATTTCTTTTGCTTGATGGCTTTTGTTTCCCTTATTACATTTTGTTATATGGATTGGTAGTAATGGTTTGCTGCTCCGTTTTGAACACATAACTCAGTTTTTGAGATTATAAGGAAGATAAACACACATTCAAAATTGAATCTTTATTATTGGTTTAAGAGTTTAGGTCTTTGACAGAGATATAATTGATTAATTGAGAAACAGAGAGAGAGGAGAGAAAGTGAGAGAAAAGCCCTGGAAAATTGAAACGGATGTGGACTCTTTAAGTCTTATCTATATCTCTGCACTGTTCTTGTAATTCACGGGTTTAATGGAGTGTGCTTTGGCAAATTAGAGACTTGTGGGTCAACTTTCATCCAAAACATTGTATCTTGCCACAAACTATTCCATTTTACTTCCAAAATAAAATGTAAAAGTCAGTATTTTACAAAGCCATAGTACTTTTCCTAGGTTGTTTTATTTTTATACTTTCCTTCTTATCGTTTTTTTCTATGTCTTATTTTTATGCTTAAGGGAGGTTTTAATTTATGAAATAAGCTATAGGTGGGATTAATACCCAATTAATTGTGGTGAAATTGTACTTTTGGCTTAGGCAACCATGCCCACTAATCAATTGGAATTAACTTGGAATGTATATGTTCAAAGCCCTATTGTTTTGCAACTTATCTTTTGGAATCCAGGTAGGACAAGCTTAGAAGAGGAGCAGACATTGTAATTGTTTGTTCAATTAGAAATAACAATGAATTGCTTTGCTGTGGTGTGGTGTGGATGATTGTTTTGATTCCTGTGGTTTTAAATTGGAGCTCTGTCTTTTGGTTCAATTCTAATAGATTTAAATTTTGTCACCAGTTGCTTTTTTTTTTTTTTTTAGCACATTCATTTCTTATTATGGTTTGTGTTTTTGTCTCTTCAATTAGAAATAAAACTGAATTGCTTTGGTGGGAAATTCCATTGTTGTGAATCTATTCTGCATTACTTGGAAATAACATAACAGTTGATGAGATCCTATACTGTGTAATTTTAATCTCTAAGAATATGTGAAAGGAGTCCTAGGGTATTATTATTATTATTTTTTTTATTTTTTTTTTCAGATAGTTGTTTGCAAACCATTTTTAATGGTTGCTTTGAATGTCGTGTAAAGAAGAAAATACAGATCTTACTTACTTTATTTACTTATTGTGTTTTTGGTTTGTGAGAAATTAAAAGTTAATTAAGCTGAAATAATGTGTGAACCCAATGACTTGAATATTTGTTACAAAAACTTTAAAATATAAAGAAGCAAAAGCAAAAAAAAAAAAAAAAAAAAAAAGGCATATAGAGCATGTAGGTGAGAATTTGGGGCAGTGCTAAAATGGGCAGTGGAAGCTCCTAACACAAAGTGAGTGTATATGTATTAAAAGCAAAAACAGAGATAGTAAGAAAAACAATACACCCCAAAACATAAAACATTGGATCTTTTTTAGTGTATGTGTATTTGCACATGAGTGTTTGTGTTCATTTTACAATTACAGTTGGCTTTGGTTCTAGATTTAAATTCAGAAATTAGGGCTTAGAAAATAGGATTCTGATATGTGACAATTTTTATTAAATATTTTCGTTAATAAATTTTTTTAAAAAAATTTGTCTCTTTTGGATTTAAATAATTCAGTTTCTTTGTAGAGATGAAGTGGAATCTTTCACAATGTAGAGATTCTAATTTCATCAATGCAAAGGTATTAATTTCTTTTTCTAATATTTCCTTCAATTATGGTTTGTTTCAGTTTCAAGTTGTTGGGGTTTTTAATATTGTCTTTCATTTGAATTTGTTTTAATTTAGGCTAAGGTTTGGGTATGCAATTTTTTGAAATAAAAATTATTTCTGTTAATAAAGAATGTTCATAATTTATTATTGTTTAAGGTCCTCAAATATTGTCAAGAACTGTTTTTCTTTTTTGTTTCTCTAATACTACACAGTAAACTAAAATATGCATTTTTCTTTATAGAAACAGTCCTATAGACAGTGAGATTGACATGTCCTTCCATTTGACTTTTGAATTTGATTGTGATTGTCAATTTTTCATATACTTACTGATATATTTATTATTTCTATGTCTTATTGTGGTACAAATCGAATACTTTAGTGGGGTTTTTCAAACTTGGGCTTCTTCCTCTAGAGGTTGAAGATTCTTCTATTTTTTTTCTTTGGTTTTGGGTTATTGGTTCTGAATTTGCATTACTTTGTTCAATTTCAAAGAAAGTAAAAAATAATTGTATTTTTTTACCAATTTTTTAGTTGAACCTTTATTTTGAACTAAATTATTTATTTTCCTTCATTTTTAACTCAATTTTACTTGACTATTTCGTGCATCGTACGGGTTAGCGACTAGTTATTTGTAACAATAATGGTCACTCACTATAAGGATTACTATTTTAAGTAAATGATTAAATCCTGTGTTGGAGTTTGGACAAAGGAAAGGTACGGTCCTAATTCTTTTTTAATTTGAGACCAAAAGATTTTATAACTTTTCTTTTGGATAGAAATTTATAAATTACTTGTTGGTTTTAAGAACTTTCCTATACACCAGAGACGACTGTGGCTCGCCAATATGATGAGAAGGAAGTTCGACTGGTACCAAAAATAGATTCATGGTGTATATTTATTAACAACTTTGAGCCAATCCCAATCCCAATCCCAAATTCAATTGAATGGATTTTTGTTTTCTTTTTAGAATTAATTGAATGGAATTGATTAAGGCAAAGCATGCATTAACAGAAGAAAAACGTTGATTTGATGCGGTTGTGTACTTGTATAAATGTTAGTGATGTTGAATTTTAATGTTTGACATATTCTTATGGGACCAATATAAGAACATCTTCTTTTTTGAGGGGGACCAATATAAGAACATTTTTTTTTTTTTTTTTTGAGAAAGAATATAAGAACTTAATTCGCAAGTTTGCTGATAAAGTGCATTGATAAAGAGGGGAAAAAGATTTATTTAATTTTTTTTTTGAGAAAGAGATTTATTTAATATTAAAAAGGGAAAAAGCACAAGGAGAGAGTATATTGTAATTTTATATGTTTTAAATAATCTAACCAAAATTATGCATTTTTTAATATTAAGTTAATTTCATTGTATCACTAGCACTTCCACTCCCCAAGATATGATTATTAATACAAGTACCATTAATTATTAATAGTAAAAAAATGGACATGATCAGATCATGGGTGTCTTATCTCCATCACGTTCCTTCTCTGAGAAGGAAGCGGGTGGGCAGAGGCATAATAGAAATAATTTGTCATCCTTATTAAAGATGACTTTAACACTAAAGAGGCAAAGACAAGAAAAAATAGAGGGATGACGATGAAAGTGCTAAAAGAGAGAGGATGAGTGTTTTAGGAATATCTATAAAAATTAGATTATAAAATCATGTGTATAGAAATGACTAAATCGTATATAATATATTTTAAATAATATAATACAGTCAGGTGTGGGTTATTAAAACCTATTTCACCTTTATCATTTCTTCTGAAGGAGAAAACTTGTGTAATACATGTCAGTCCAAGTAAGGTGGGACACTTTTGTCATTCTTATTTGTATTAATAATTTTTTTTTTTGAGAAAAAAAATGTTAGTAATACTAATAGATATTATACTTAATAATAATTTTTTTATATGCTCAATTTCTAAAAAGCTCATTTTAAAAAATATATATTATACTTTAAACGAATTTAGCCAAAAAAAAAAAAAAATCAATTCCAAATCTAACTGTCTTTTGTATCTATAAGATCCAATAGATATAAACATATTATATGATGATTGGTTTTTTTAGCATACGGCAGTTATTTTTTTAGTGAATGTGGAATTCGATTAGAATAAGAGACTCTCAATTTAAGCTAACTGTATTTCCTCAAAAAAAAAAAAAAAAAAAAAAAAGTTTAAGGTCATTTACAATCTCTTGTTTTAAGGAAAGACCTTTTGATTCCAACCACATCGCCTTTGTACATAAGTTTATTTATTTTCATGTTTGAGGGGATATGTGTTTTTATTTATTTGTGGTTGCATCTAAGAATTTGTTTAGGTTGCCTATGTATCCTTGGCGGGGATCAAACCAATTAGTAGTTCTTAAATTGAGGTTTTAGATGTAAAATCCTCAAATACGATTTTGTCCACGTCAAATGATGGATATTTAAGTCAAATATCTAGTATTTAATTAAGCACTGACTTAATTTTGTTTTTGGGTGAGATAATTTATTTTAATCTCAAGGATAAGTCAAGAATCCATGTTTTTATGGAAATTGAACCAAGGATTCTCTTCTTGAGAAATTGAATATCGAAACAAAATTTCCCTTCTTTCTTTTGCTTCTTTGTAGGAATTTTAACTAGTAATGATATTTTTATTGAAGTTCCCAAATTTAATTAAGGGAAAGAAAACTCCTTTGAAGCAATTTTATTTGAGAAGTGCTATGTCTACAATATTTTTACAACAAATCATAAATGGTTAGTTGTTATTGGTTTAAATTTGAACTTACAACTGAGATTACTTTTTTGTCCTAACAATAACAACCAGTAAGAACTTGCCACTTATGATTTGATGTGAAAATATTATGAAAATATTTTTGGACATATCATTTCTCATTTTATATATTTTTATGAACATGTTTTATAAATTGAAAACTTTATTAAATTTTACTCTTTTTTTTTTTTTTTTTTTGAAAAGGAAATTTTACTTTATTGTGACAAACTGGAAAGTTGTCACAATTATTGTCACGATTATAAAGTTTGGTAGGAGTCGTTCTTTCTCACACAGGGTGAGACCCTAATTTTTTTCTTTCCTCCTACTCAACTGTCGAATCCTAGAGAAATCTGGGTCGACCTTAAGTGTAGGTACCCTATCCTTTCCAGATTATTGTTTTGTCAGCATGGACTCGGTTAGTTTGACAGAGGAGGAAGATGAGGTGATCATGGTTCGGTCGGAGCATCGCGAGAAAACTCTAGAAGAGTGGTCCCTCAGTTTGCTAGGAAGGTTTCACACGACCGAACTCATCAACTTTACAGCTGCGGAAAACCATCTACACTCTGCATGGAAGATGGAGGGGAACGATCTA
Organism: Quercus robur; assembly: GCF_932294415.1. NCBI lineage: Eukaryota > Viridiplantae > Streptophyta > Magnoliopsida > Fagales > Fagaceae > Quercus > Quercus robur. Next base: position 57,232,078 of record NC_065537.1, read on the forward strand.
ACAATTACAGATGCTGGGGACGGACTGTTTCGGTTTAAATTCTCGATGGAATGCCAATTGAAGTGGGTTATTAACAATGGTCCTTGGAGTTTCGATAATCATATCCTATTACTGCGAAGGTGGGAGAAAGGAATGACGGCCTCTTCGGTTAACTTCCAAACTGTTCCGATGTGGGTGCAAGTGTGGGAACTACCCTTAGATCTGATAAACCAGGAAGCAGGGAGAGCTATTGGACGAAGAATTGGTAGTCATTGAGGTAGATTGTAAAGCCATTGCCTCGGGCGAGGCAAGGTTTCTCCGGGTCAGAGTTGACGTGCCCTCAAGTAAGTAGAAGTAGTAGTACAATTATACTTCTTTTTTGTGATTATGCATGTTTTCTATTTTTGTAATATTGAAAAATCTGCATCTAAATTCTATTGCTCCTATCATTCAAGGACAATAATTGAGGAACGATATCCGGAGATTATGGAGGTTGTTGAATACCTGGAACTTAATGCAACTCCTGCCCTCCAAAAGTGAGTAGAAGTAGTAGTACAATTATGCTTCTTTTTTTGTGATTATGCATGTTTTCTATTTTAACATTGAAAAATCTGCATCTAAATTCTAATGCCAGTTTAATAAAAAAAAAAATCAACTATATCACTGCCTTATCTTTATTTTGGTGATGCTTTTGTTAAAAGTTTTTAGTCCTAATGATTCAATTTGGAAGACTACTTTAAGTTCTTATTGAAATTAAATTTTTAGGTTGCTAATTTGGCTTATTTGGAAATAGTTTGCAAAATTTCTATCTTTGCCGTCAAAAAAAAAAAAAAAGTTTGCAAAATAAGAGAGCTCATATATGGGCAGGACTGATGACTCCGCTTAATTCTTTAATTAGTATGTAATACAAACTGGAAAAATATTTGAAGTGCTATGAAGCATATAATATATAATTTTTACCTAATAATACACTTTCATTTTGGATCATTCTGCAGCTTTTAGCTGCTGTCCAGGTCTGCTATATTGTGAAATTAGGTTATCTGTGCTCAAGATCCCACATACCAAATTAGGATATCTCCATTCTTAAGCAGTATCATGTAACTTTATTAAGACTGATTTGGGCAACTTTCCTATTAGAAGTTAAAACCATGGTTTATTGTTCAAGATAGAACTTCAGAAAGAAGCATTCTTAAAAATTGAGTTTTCTGCTGGAAAAATTTGTGTCCATGATGTCACTTTGAATGATTCCAGTAGTTGATAAGGTCATTTATGTTCTAGCACCAACTTCTATTTCCCAAGTTTAACTTATCTTGGATAAGTTTTAAAACAATACCATGGTCATTGTTAGGTAATTGGCTTTTATTACTTGTATAAATCCTTTACACTGTCTCAATATACATTCCGTAAAAAATAGACTACCCTTAGCTTGGACTACAATTTTTTTGATCAGATTGCATTCATAAACAGTTATAGGCGTGGGAAATCCTTCTCTGCATCAGAGTTGATCAAATGGCTTAAGCAGAAATTGGATTGTTTTGATCCAAAACTATTGCCATCTCAGGGATACAGAAGGCTTTGTGATGCATTTCGATTGCTGCTAACAGTTCTCAAGGTCCAATTCTCCCTTTTGATAATCTTAGAATTTGAAAATTGTTTTAAAAAAAGCATTTCTGACATGATTGGCTCAAAGATGAGTCCTTCAGAAGTGATTGTACTTTACTAAAGTTCCAAACGCCTTGCTCCTATTCATCCCCCTCCTCTTCTTTGCCGACGTTTTGTTTGGATCTATGTTTTTTTTTTATTATCTTTAGACTCTTACTTGTTTCAACTGTAAGGACAATATCATTTCGCCTATGCAAATTTCTTTTCCAATTCAAAAAACCATATATAAATCAAATAATGGGTTTCAAATACTTAAAATTGGAATGTTTTGTTTTTCTTTTCTCTGGACAGACAGCAGGAATCTTTTCCTGCTAATGTATGTCTCTTTAAGGAATCTAACTTGAATGCAGACTCTAGTGGCTTCTCTAGCATCTGGTAAAGCTGATTTGGCTGCGATTTTGAGGAACAAGTTTGTTCAAGAGTTTCAAAGGATACCCTATGCAGGTTTTCACTATTCTCATCACATATTTGGTTTGTGTTAATAGATGCACAGGAAATAAATTCTTTTCTTTTATTTATTTGGCCAAGCGACTCTTTCAATTGGAAAATACTGTCTGTCTTATGGCTAGATGCAACTCTGTTGGTATTGGAGGGGGTAATCACGCCACAACAGTGGTGGCATTCCCTCATATAAAATTTCCTACCTTGTCTCCTAGAGAAGTAGAGTGGTGATAACTTCCAATGCAATTAGTTTCTCTAGTAAATGGATATGACCCTACAGAGGGTTGTGTTTGTTCCTAAAGTTACAACTCTCCGATTGGGTAAAAGGGTGTATAAAAAGGCCCCAAGTATTCAGGCCATTTGATCCCTATCTCCTCTCATTTCTAGAGAAACTCTGCATGTGATTTTCACTCTCATGGGAGTTTCATTTCTCTAGAACCAACCATCTCAACAGTTAAATGGCCTTTGGATATTATGTGTTGGTGGTGGTGTTATCATATATGTTAATAAAATACAACTTTGGACTAGACTTGTAGCACGAAAACATCCAGCAGGTGAATGGAATAGAACTATGGGAAGAAACATGGTTGTGGTTATTTGACACCACAAAAGAGACAAAACAGTTGTGCCCTTGCTGCTATAAAATTTAAGAGTGTGAAAATTATTGTTCAAGGCTTGGTCAATGTATGAATTTAAGAAGAAGCCCTTATGAAAGGCCTCAACAAAACTCGAAGCATTGAATCTTAGGATTTTACTTGTGTGTGTGTGTGTTGTTCAAGACTTTGGCAGTGGTTTTTAGAAGTGCTTTTTAGAGCAATCAGTGGTTTTTTATTTTTTTTATTTTTTAATGCGGGTTTGGATAAAATAAAAATCTTTCTTGCGATTATGATGTTGGATTTGTGGAAGTTGAGATTAACATCTTAAGAGTCTTTTTTAGAGGGCTTGATAACATGTTGGAACAACACCTTAACTCAAAAGCTTACCCCAGAGGGTTTAATCCCACAAAATTTTATTACCACTTGTTACTCTAGTCAGTATTATCCTACGTGAGACTTGATCACTTAACCAATAACATGAATATTCCTATAATTTCTTTCTCATTTCTATAACTAACTTATTCTCATTTTATCCATGTAGTTAATTATGTAAGGATACTAATTTCTAATGAATAACCAGGCTTGGCTATACGTATATTGATGTGGATTTGGGATGGCGCAAAAGCAAAATTTGAGCTCGCTGCGAAATTTCTGTCTCTAATGAAGGGGCTATTTCAGCAGATGGAGGAAAAAATTAGATCATTATTCCCTCTCTCTTTTGTGATGACCTGATTGAGGCTGTGGCTTAAGCCCTACCTGCTCGAATCACCATAGCATAAGCAGAAGAATGCAAGAATAAACCTCATTATTTGATCAACAGTGGGGCACCATTAGTTGATGAGTACCTATTAAATTTCAGCATTTTCCCCCCTGTATTCTATATGTTGCAAAACGGTTATGTTTCCAAATATTTGAACTCCTACATTTGTTTCATAAATAAAATCCTGAAGGCCTTGAAGGAAAACTCACATACTTCCAGTCTCCTATAATGGATATTATCGAGCACGTTTGCCAAGTTAACTTCATCCATAACATTATCTGTTAGCAAATCAGCTTCAGCCTGCAGTATCCAACACCAATTGCACAAGGCTACTTATATGCATCTCAGCTTGTGAACCCTGCATCTGAAAGACGCAGAGGACCAAGTGCTGGGTTTGCTTTTTCTAAATTCATCTATGTTTTTCCACTCACATGAATGAGTTGCTTTCCTATTCTCAGGTCCAAGCAATAATATATTGTCATTACCTCTCTATATAAAAAACTAATTATCTTGACATTACCAAGTCTCCATGAGAAGGCTTCAAAAAAAGGTCTTTCTGCACATGATGAGGTATTGTTTTTCATATAAACACCAAATCATGTGGCCCTACCAACTTTCACGATCTACTCATTTCACATGCATCTAGTATTCTTAAATCTTAAGTGCACCAAAAGAAAAATATGCATGTTATAAAAGCACCAAATAGAACGTTCAAGGAGTAAGGTAGGATGACAAAACAGAACAGTAAACACTTTGTAAAGAAAAAGTTGGGCTCAACGCAATGCCAACTCGGAAATATCTTTATTTTTCTTCATTGTTTATAGTAAGAGAAAGTCTAGAGATACCGAAATCTACAACGTGATTAAGTATCACCTTGTGATTGGTGAACTTAAAGTTTGCTTTAATTAAATTCATGTGATGGTCCCATATGTAAGTCCTAAAACCCAATCACACAATAACACCCAAGCAAGTTGTGAATGACCTTATCACTTCACAATGCCTTCAGCTTCAAATTTTCTTCATAGGTCCTCCGTACCCAAACTCAGCTGTTGAAAAACACCTACCAAAAAACATTAAGTATATTCAAATTGAACATGTACCCAAAATAGGCATGGCAAGGTGTTTTAAAACATGTTTATTTTCAAGGATGTTTAGCTCACAAACTTGTTTTCCAATCGATTTATCAATATTTACACAAATACATTTATATTCTCTAAGCTTGCTTATGAACCATTTCTTATCCTACTGTTCATTCACTTTTAGAAAACTAGGAGCCCTCTATGTACACATTTAACCATTAAAGCAAGTCCAATTGTGTAGCTCAATAGACCTAAAATCTATTGAGCTTGAGCGTTTCAAACATATTAATATAATGTAAGTTAAAGAAAAAAAACAACCCTAATGAGCCCATGGCACCCAGCTACTTAAGGACGGATGCAAGCATAATCACATCTTTCACTGCTAGAGATTCTCAAAATGTTATTAAAGAGAATATCTATTCCTACAAAGGAAAAATATCAATAGACATTACAAATGCATTTAATGCCTAAAAAACAATGGTGCAATGAAATCTTTTCCTCTGCATTCATGTACTAATCTTGACTCAGTACAAGCTGATTCCGAAAAGATTTTTTTTTTTTTTTTCTTTGAGGTAGTTTACAATTCCAGATATGAGGATTTCCAGAACTTTGGATCCATCAGTTCGCAACCTGCAGCAGAACCTTGGCTGGCAACTTTCTGAATACGTGAAGAAAATTCTTCAGCCTGAAGGCATTGAATATGGTCAGTGCACTTGCAATATATTCCATAGAGAATAATTATAAATGCATGTGAAAAATGGATGTATCCAGCAATTCCTGATTTTTCTTACTTTCCCATCACTTTATGCTGGGGTTTATAAAATGTTCATGTGAAAAGTAATATTTAAAGCAGAACAGTCACTCCTAGCACAAAGAATTGCATGAGTACTACCATAAATGCACTGGGGAATATTATGTTTCCTACAACATGAGCTAGATACGCAACAAAGAAAAAACAATGTTACAGCTTGCAGGGTCTTTTTGGAAGAAGGGGTTATATGTGAAAAAATTAGTACGTACATCTTAACCTTTTCAAAAAAATTCCAAAATAGTACATGTAAATAACTGAATTTTATATATAAAAGAGCTAATCTACATTGCATGAAAGCCTTAACAAGTATTGAGATTTGTCAACAATTGATCTCCTTGTTTCTTAGCAAGATTTGATCTTAAGACCTACCAACCACCATCCCACTTACAACTTGAGCTAAAGCCCAAGGCTTTGTAAACGATAGACAAATCTTCCAACATTACTAGCTCGTGGAACAAGGTAATGGAAACCATAAACACTTGCAGCAATAATAGGAAACAAGGGTAAAGCAACTCATTAGCAATCTTGTTTATAAGTGCAATTTTTTTTCATTTCTACACATAATAATTACTAATCAAGATTAACAAGTGCAGCTATTGCCATAGATTAATACAACATAGGATACTAACCTTCTCATCAATCCACATTAAAGAACTTGGTTGATTGTTTAAAATCCAGACAACTACATCTAAAGGTGTCATCCCATCAACTGCCTCAAGTTCTCCTCCCTAAATGAAATGGTATGGTAGGTATCAATCATTGAAATGAAAAAAAATACTTGTTAAGGAGTGAAAACATTGAACTCAAAAGTTTACCTGGTTGGCATTTAGGGTCTGAATAATTGATTTGATCTGTTCTGTCATCTGCTCTAATTCCTTCTCTATAAATTCAGATTGTTCATACCTGTATTCCACACCCAAAAAAACATACAATGACTTTGATATATTAGAATGGGGACGGACAGAGAGATAGCAATATATACACGTTCCCGTAGATTTTGAGCCTCAGGTAAGGGAGATTGATAAGGCCCTAGAATGGAAAGTATCGGAGAATGTTCAACTGTGGAGGGGATTTCTGATTCCCTATCTCCACGTTCAAACGCTTTTGAATCCATGTCTGATGGGGCTGAAATCACTCCACCATATGGGCCAACTCTGGATGGGCCTCTAGCTGAGGAAAATATGGCCTCTTCTGCTTTTGTTTTAGGCCCCGGGTGATGAAATAAGTCAGGTTTCAAACTCAACAGAGGGCGTTGTACGAAAAAACCCCGCAAATCTTCCAAAGGTAAAAATGTTAGTGAGGGCTCTATGGGGACTTGGAAAAGACTGAAAAAAAGAAAAAAAAGAAAAAAAAAAAAGCAGTTTCAAAGGAAGTGGTGATGGGAGATCATCATGAAGATCCTAAAAGGAAATTGGGTGAATTTGAGAACTCTAAGGTGGTAGTAATAGTTGAAGTTAGATGATGCAGTGTCCTTGGGGAAGGTTTTCGAGGATCAATTTGGATCGATGGAGGTTGCTAAGCAACCCCATCGGGAACAATGAATACATTAAGTTGGAATTGTAGGAGGCTTGGAAACCCCCGCATAGTCAACGCACTAAAGAAGATAGTGCAAGCTTAAGCTCCCAGTTTGGTTTTTCTTATGGAAACCAAACTTCCTCTAAAGGCCATGAAACGGATGTTCAATATCAAAAACTCTTTAGGATTGACTTAGGGCATGATAGTTCCAAGTGAGGGGAAGAGTGATGGTCTTGCTTTGCTTTGGAAACCCAATGTCAAAGTGAATGTACAAACTTTTTCTCGCTGGCATATCGATGCCGTCGTTGATTCTAGAGGTTCTACTAGGAAGTGGTGTTTGAAAGGATTCCGTGGAAATCCTGATACCCATGGGAGGCCAGATTCATGGGCACATCTATCCCAACTTGCTACAGCAAGTAATCTCCCTTGGTTGTGTGTGGGAGACTTAAATGAGGTCCTCCGTGTTACAAAGAAGCAAGATGGGTTGGATAGGGCATCTAGGTAGATCAATAACTTCCAGTGCTGTATCAATTCTTGCGGATTGAAGAACATTGGTTACATGGGCTCTTGGTTTACGTGGAGTATGTATCGAAATGACTTGGGTTGGATAAGGGAAAGAATTGATCGTGGTTTTGCAACAATAGAGTGGCTAAATCTATTCCCTAGTGCTAGACTTTATCATTTTACTTCCTCAACTTCTAATCATTGTTGTTTGATGTTAAGAATAAATCAGAGGGTTAAACGTAGGAGATCTAAAAAGCTACTTAGATTTGAGTCCATATGGCTTAAAGATGAAAAATGTGGGGATATTGTGAAGGAAACTTGGGCTGAAGGCGAGCTTATGGGTGTGGGGAATAATTTTACACTTTGTATGGACATATGTAGAGAAGCTCTATCTAGATGGAATATGCAAGAGTTCGGCCATATAGGAAAAAAAACTAGCAAAGGCACAAGAATTACTTCAGGCTTTAGAGGCAAGATCAATGGGGATGTCTAACACTCTAGAAATTGGTTAAAAAAGAGTGACAAAAATACAAGATTTTTTCATGATAAGGCCTCAAATCGTAAGTAACGTGACACTATTCTGGGTGTCATGGACGAGATTAATACATGGCATGAGAATGAGGACAAGATAGCAAAAATCATCACAGGTTACTATCAAAAACTCTTTGCCACATCTCAACCTGTTATCAGTCTGGAGTTTCTTAATGCCATACAACCAAGTGCGACCCTGTAGATGAATCTCATGCTCACCAGAGATTTTGCTGTTGCAGAGGTTAAGAAAGTTCTTGATCGGATGTATCCACTAAAATCATACCCCCTCTATTTTATCAGCATTTTTGGCCAGTTGTTAGGGATAGCGTAGTTAACTGTGTTCTTGATTTTTTAAATACTAGTACAACACCCCTTAATTTTCATGAAACACATATTTTTCTTACTCCTAAGTTTAAGAGCCCCATGAAGGTCTTAGAATATAGTACATGGGTGCTTTGTGGATTGCTAGGGACTAGCAAGATTTAAGTTGGGGGGGGGGGGTGATAATGCCATAAAATATATACTTGTTATATATTTATGTAGGCGTTATCTCTTTATTACTATGCTTAATTTCTATAATTAAGCCCTGATTTGCATTAGTCCCTATCATTTATCTTTACATAATTTTTTGAATAAGATGTCATTCATTGTGTGTAATTTTCTATTTTCAAAAAATCATGTAAAAAAATGAGTTTACAAGAGTTTGTGAGAGAATGGAGGCCAAACTAGAATCAAAGATAAGCTAAAGGACAAAGCTTAAATGTCTAAGTAGGTGCAGCTGGAGTGTTTGGCTCATTTACCATATTTGGAAGCTTCAAATAAGAAAAGAAATCAAAGAGGTAAAATCTGAAAAGGAAAAATCATATTTGAGCACTAATTAGTATCTTGGGCATATATCTCTCCTAAAAAATCCAATTGACTCAAGGCTAGATGAGCCAAAACCATCACTTAAACATCTACAACTTTTCAGTTTTGAGTTTTTCGAAATTCACAATTTTTGAAGGCTGAAATTAATTCATAAATTGCTGCTAAAAATCTAGACGAAAATTAAATAGTAAAAGTTTTATTTTTCTTTGGACACTTTTATGTTAGGGTTTTGGAAGGGAGGTTGTGGAGAACGAATTTTGCAAAGAAAACCTTGTATTTTCCTTTTGTTGAGGCCAAAATGTGAAAAGGAGCTAGGCCCATAGGAATGAGAAAGGGCAGCCCATGGAAAAGAAAAAAAAAAAAAAAAAAAAAATATATATATATATATATATATATATATATATAAGAAGAAGAAAGTTTGGCCCTTAAAAGATGAAAAAGGGGAACCCGGCCTACGGGAAGAGGAAGATAAGTCTTGGGCTATAGAAAAAGGAGGGAGGAAGGAGATTTGGCCCAACAACATGAAGAAGTCATGATACCCAAGGAAGTCCAGTAACAAAGGAAGAATAAGGAACGAATAGGATCTGGGCCCAGGCTACACGAGATATGCCAGCTTAGGAGTGCAGGTCCTTGAGGAGAGCTGGAAGATGCTAAACAGGATGTGGATAGCACAAGATATGGCGTGCTAATTTTAAAGAAGCACGAAAGAAGAAGGAGGTCCTGTCAACATCGATTTCCTGGGATCCAAAAGATAATGATAGAGACATTTTTTGATTTCGGGGTCAACACCTGTTGAAGGAACCTAGGGACCTCGGGCAAGGCAGAAAGGGTAAAACAAGGGTAAAGGTGGTTAGGAGCCTTTTCAACTACACCATTAGCAATTTGGAATTTGCCCCATTTTTAGGAAAAGAATAAACTGTGAGAAGTCAATGTCAAGGTCTCAGAACTCTAAGGTGTCCCTTTTAAGGCTTTGGAAGAAGAATGAGTTTTGACCTTAGAGAAGAATCTGGATTTACTCAGAAATGATCTCCTGGAAGAAGAAAGTCAGTAGGTGGTCTTTTGGCTTTCAGTACTCAAGAGAGAAATAAGAAGAAAAAAGGGGAAAAGACCAGCCACCAAGGCTCTAGATAGAACAGTAGGTTTTGGTACCCAGGACACATAAAAAGAATGGACTATTGATTTGAAAAATCTTTAAGCAGCACTATAAAAGGGATGAACCAAAGCAAAGAGAGGGCATTCAGACATAAACACTCAAGATACAACAATACTAGAAGAGAGCACTGAGCTTCTACTAGAGATATAGTGGGAAGAGTGAGGCATTGCAAGGGGTTTTGGAGTAAACACTCGAGGAGTCACTTGGATTCAAAGGGATTAAAACTTCACTAGTCTTGAAATCCCAAGTGGAGCTATTCAAGTCTATAATTTTTGAACTTTATTGAGCCTTGTGGAACATCCTAGTAAAGCAAGACCTAATTCACTTGAACACTCAATATAATATAATATAATACCACTCTCTTTGGAGGATCTTTGTCACTTTATTTGCTTTGCATTTCATTTGCTATTCCTTAATCTCTCATTTAACCAATAATACATATATCTATGTATATTTGTGTTGTGGGATATATGTCTTGTGCACAGATTGATTCGTAAAATGGCCCAATAAAGTCGCGGTGAGCCAAGCCCAATCCAACCAACAATCAACCATCTATCCTTGGATGCCCAGGATCCCCTATCATTACTAGACTTGGGAACCATCCAAAGAAGGAACCCACACCTTTCTTTATTGGCAGCCTAAACTCTTTGCCAGGGCTAGGGGTTATGTTTTTTGTATACGGTATGAATATTTAATGTGATTCTTTCTAAGATTATAGACAACAACATATTTGATTGTTTAATTAGATTTCTTTTAATGTATTAGTTCTTCCATGCTTTCAATAAGTTCAATCATATTTTTCTTATTGTTTAGATGAATTTATAATAGTTTCAAATAGAAATCAGGTCTTAAAGTGAATAGGTTTTTTCTAAAAACTGTTCTAATCACATTATTAATCTAGGTTATCATGCGTTTTTGAATTGTCTTAGTTCAACTAAATCATAAGTATTTAATTGTATAAGAACAATTAATTATGAAATATATATTTCCTTAGAATACAAAGAATTTTATATCGATATAGGGAAACACCCCAATGCTCTAGTATTTACATTATTGACTCAAATAAGTTATCATTGTTATTCTTGTTTACAATTACAAGGCAAAAATTATTCTTCATCTTCACAAAAAGTATTTTTTTTTAATTACATTGTCTTTGAATTTACCCCGCTCCTTGTGGTTCGACCTTAATACTTTGAGAATTATATTGATACGATCTCCAGCACTTAGAAGTGAACAAGTAGTTTTGGCGCTGTTTTCCGGGGAGCTGCTGCATATTCAAAGGCAATCTTTTTGGAGCAAAGCATAACTAGTGGAAATTCTTCTATTGGTAGCTTCGTTCCATTTTTCCCTTATTTTTTTTTTAATTTTTTTTTTATTTGATTGTGCATTCATTGTTGCATGAGCATTTGGGTTAGAAACAAGATAGGCAGATTAGAAATTATTGAAACTTACTTTGGTAATCTTTTTGGCACACCTTCACCTTCACCTTCTTCATCAATCATGGGTGATGAAACATGTAATAATCATGATGAGAAAGAAGAACTATATATTAACTATTGCATCCCACGCAAAATTCTATTCCTTCATCCATCATGTTTCCAACTAATGCACCACATTTTGAAGTGAAACAAGGTTTATTAGCAATACTTCCTAACTTTAAGGGACAAGAAAATGAAAATCCTTATGTCCATGTTAGAGCTTTTGAAGAGGTAATTAGTAGTTTCTATGAACAAAATGTTTTTGAGACTACTAAGTTACATTTCTTCCCTTTTCTCTTAAGGATAAGGCAAGAAATGTTACACCTTGAAACCTAGGTTTATAGGTAATTAGGGGGAGATGGCTCAAGGGTTTTTTAAAAAACATTTCTCTCCACACAAAGTCCAACAAGAAAAAAGAAGGATAGTTAGTTTTGCCCAAGGAGAAAATGAGACCTTATACCAAGCTTGGGAGAGGTACAAAGATCTTTTCAATTTCTACCCAACTCATGAGTATGAAGATTGGAGGTTGGTTAGCTATTTTTATGAAGGACTTACATCTAGGGACCAGCAGTTTGTTCAACTCTCATGCGGAGGGGACCTTTTACAAAAAGAACTCGAAGATGCAATGGATTATCTTGATGAGATAGTTGAAAACTCTAACACATGGATTGGACCTAACCCTATGGACTCCACCAATAGGACCAGAACTAACACTACCACTTCTAGTGGAAGTGTTTTCAAGTTGAGGGAAGATGATAACATGAGTGCCAAAATCAACATGTTAACTAAAGAAATAGAGGCACTCAAAATGAAAGGAAGTAAGAGTGTTAGTGCTACCTTTGGAGAGGACCCAATGGAGGTGTGTAAAATCTGTTATGAGATAAACCATGCCACAAATGAATGTGCATCACTTTCATCATTCTTATATGTGCTGGAAGAACAAGTACATGCATTTAATTCATACTGGCCAAATAATTCTTCATATTCTAACAATTATAATCCAAATATATGAAACCATCTGTATTTGAGTTATAAGAATGACAATTAGTTGAATCTTCCTGCTCCAATGAATTTTAATTCACCACATGTATCATCATCTTCTAGACCTTCCTTGGAAGATGCCCTTAATACTTTCATTCAAAGGCAAAGTGAGAAAAATCAAAAGTTTGAATCCATGCTCACTAGGCTAAATGAAGAGTTAAGAGAGACAAAGAGTCATATAACTAGGCTTACAAATTCATTGAGTGGGACAAAGAGAGGGAAACTTCCTTCCCAAACTCAACCCAATCTCATCAATCAAAATCTAAAAATTGGCTCTAAGGATAAACATGAGGAAGTAAAAGCTATGACCATTTTGAGGAGTGGAAAAGAGATTGACAAAAGTTTTGCTTTAGTAACAAAGAAATCTAATGAGACCCTAGTTGAAAAAGAGAAGGATGAAACTGAGTCACTAGGGCTTGATGACATTGAACAATGCCCAATACCTCCACCGTTTCCACAAGCCTTAAAATTACCTAGGAAATTGGACACCACATTTGAGATATTAGAGCATTTGCATCAAGTCAAGACAAATTTTTTATTATTGCATGTTATCAAGCAAGTGTCTGAATATTCCAAGGTAATTAAGGACCTATGCACTTTCAAGAGAAGCATCATGTGAAGAAGATCGCATTCCTAACGTAACAGGTAAGTGTAGTTATCCAACATAAGACCCCACCAAAGTATAAAGATCCAGGTTGTTTTACGATCTCTTGTAATATTGGAGATTACATCATGGAGCATGCATTGCTAGATCTTGGGGTAAGTGTTAAATTGATCCCTTTTAGTGTATATCAAAAACTTGGACTTGGTGAGTTAAAACCTACTTCAGGAACTTTACAGTTGGCTGATTGCTCCATAAGGGAGCTGAGGGGGATTGTTGAGGATGTGTTGGTGAAAATTGCACAATTTTATTATCCAGTTGATTTTATTGTTCTAGATTACCAACTTGTTTTACATTCTAGTGTCCATACCCCTATTATTTTGGGTAGACCTTTTCTTGCCACAGCTAATAATTTAATTAATTGTAGGAATGGAAGGATGCAACTCACTTTTGGTTCCATGACTTTGGAGCTAAACATATTTCATGTGGCTAAACAACCACATGAGGACAATGACTGTGCTTATGTGAACCTCATTGGGGCGGTGGTTCAAGAAGAGTTTAATAAGAATTGTTTTTCTGATTCTCTTGAACTCTTCTTAATAATTCAATTAGTTTTTATGATTTAGAATGTGATATTCATGTATCTGAAAATTTTTCTTTGGTAGATTCCTCACAAGTTTTGGAAGAACAACAGATGATGATAGTTAATGAATGATGGAAGTCTTGCTTTGAGGAGCTACCAAAGAATGTAAAAAAGCTCGTGCATTCAAGTGAAGAGGCACCACAGCTGGAGCTTAAGCCACTGCTTGGTGGCCTTAAATATGTATATTTGGGCTCAAGTAAGCTAAAACCTAGGTGAGATGGCCCTTTGATTATAAGTGAAATGTTTAAACATGGAGTTGTAGTAGTTGAGGATCCTAAGGATGATAGGATTTTGAAAGTAAATAAACAAAGGTTAAAACCATACTTAAGAAGAGTAATACCAGAGGAGGAGACTATGTCACTTGAGGTCCCCGCCTATCGGGATGCAAAGTAAACTCTCATAGTCATAGAGCCTTCTGAAGTTATATCATATTTGTTTTAATTTTCTTTTCTTTTTGTTTCCTTTTTCTTTTTGCCTTTAGTTTTTGTTTTGTTATTTTATTTTTTATTTTTTGTGAGCTAACATTTGCAAGTGTGAAAGAGATTTCGAAAAACAATTGAATAAAGTTCAGCTTCAAAATTGGTTGTAGTCTTAAGCTATAACTTTACTAAATAAAATAAAAATTACTACATATTTTGAAAATCTAACCGTTAAATTGCATGTTCTTTACTCTCTTAATACACATGTTAAATTTTATGTCAATCGAATATTATTTACTATTTGATCTATAAAGTTATATTTTATGCATAGTTTTAAACTACAAAAACTTGCAATTTAAACAATTTATTGATAGCATAGTTATTGATTTTTAATTTTCTAGAAATTTTGCAAGTATGGAGTTTATAAGAAGAAGATGTAATCCAATGATGCAATTGTCAAAATTCAACTCCAATAAAAAGATATTGAGTAGGGTTGTAACCTTAGGCTACAATCAATTTTGTAGCTAAACTTTATCCAAAATAATTTAAAGGCTTAAGGTAACTTCTTCCCTTTATATTTGAATTTATTTTGGCTTTGATACATTGAGTACAATGCAATATTTTAATTGGGAGGAGAGGTCTACACTTTATACTATAGGGAACTTGTGGACAGTAACTGTGACAACTTTAATCGAAGTCTGGAGTTCTATTCTCACGTAAAGTCCAGAATTGGTTTCCAATGGGATTGTCTAATTGAGCTTTCTTTGATTTCCTCGCACCTACACTCATAAAAAAATTAAAAAAATTAAAATCAATTGGTTGTTGTAAAGCTCTAAAACCTCTTATTAATAGAACAACTTATTTGTACTATTTGTTTTTGTGCGTGGGCAATGCTCTCAAAAGCACAATTCCAACGTTTTCTTGTATCCTAACTACCACGACTGGCTATTCTTGAATGCCTTACTCTAGTCTTTGCATTTTTTGGTTTCTTTAAAGGCGGCACATGGGATGAACTTAATTAGAGCTATATGAAAGTAGTTAACTCCCCCATTAAGAAAAGGGAAGAAAGATTAAATTACAGGTAATTAGTAAAGTCTTGTTTACACTTTATTAAATTCCAAGAAAATTTTTATTTTTTGGGATTAGGATTGTAGTGGAAATTTGATGATAATTCCTCTTACACATTTTGGAGTTTTTTTGGCATTTAGCCTGATTTTACTAACAATTTTGTTAGTTGACAGGAAAACCAAACATATTTGTTAAATAACTTCTCAGGTCTGTGAGAAGAAGAAAGAGAACCTCCGCAAAGAAGCACCAAAAGATCAAATCTGTAGATCTAGAGAGAAGCGGCCTCCAATGCCCAATTTGGGCTTGATCTAAAGAAAAGAAAAAGGATCGGATCTAGAGAGAAGAAGAAGAGACTCGAGTTCCTTCATTGATCTCGAGTCTCATATACTCAAAAATACTACTTAACAAACATGTTTGCAAAACCATCGACTAACAAAATTGTTTGCAAAATTAGGCTAAATGCCTAAAATACCTCACTGTGTATATTTGTGACCATTGCACTAAGGTGGTGGCCAGCATTGAAATCCTGTTTATATTGCTTTTTGACAAACTATTCAGAATCAAGATGTTATTATGATGTGACACGCATAAATGGTTAGTGGAATCTAGAAATTTTATCATGATGTGACATGCATAAATGCTTAGTGGAATCTAGAAACTTTATGACTAATACATCCACTAATAATTTGTATGAGCATTGCATAAGAGGAAAAGAGAGGACCTTGAGGTTGCGGATCACAATGTCCAGGTCGAGTAGATGAAGAGCCTTAAACGATTAGTGGCAGATAAAACTTTTTGTACAGTTCACAGTTTTGAGAAAATAGAAAATGTTATAGAGAAGCGGACGGTAATGGTGACTAACTTTAGAGAGTTCAGTGTAGTTCCACGAAGTTTCCTCCTTTACTGTAGTGTTCTACTTTAGCCCACTTCCACTTCCAGGGAAAATTATCTCATGGAGCGAGGTAGTTTACAATTCCAGATATCAGGACTTCCAGAACTTTGGACCCATCAGTTCGCGATCTGCAGCAGAACCTTGGCTAGCAATTTTCTGAATACGTGAAGAAAATTCTTCGGCCTGAAGGCATTGAAGCAGCTCAGTGCACTTGCAGTATATTCCATATTCCATAGAGAATAATTATAAGTGCATGTTAAAAATGGATGTATCCAGCAAATCCAGATTTTTCTTACGCTCCCATCACTTTATGCTGGGTTCATAAAATGTTCAAGTGGAAAGTAATATTTAAAGCAGAACAGTCACTTCTAGCAAAGAATTGCACTACTATAAATGCACTGGGGAAAATTATGTTTCCTACAACATGAGCTAGATACAAAACAACGAAAAAAAAAATGTTACAGCTTGCAGGGTCTTTTTGGAAGAAGGGGGGGTTATATGTGAAAAAATTAGTACGTACATCTTAACCTTTTCAAAAAAATTCCAAAATAGTAACATGTAAATAACTGAATCTTATATATAAAAGAGCTAATCTGCATTTCATGAAAGCCTTAACAAGTATTGAGATTTGTCAACAATTGATCTCCTTGTTTCTTAGCAAGATTTGATCTTAAGACTTACAAACCCCCATCCCACTTACAACTTGAGATAAAGCCCAAGGCATATTGTAAACGATAGACAAATCTTCCAACATTACTAGCTCGTGGAAAAAGGTAATGGAAACCATAAGCACTGGCAGCAATAATAGGAAACAAGGATAAAGCAACTCTTTAGCAATCTTTTTTATAAGTGAAATTTTTTGTAGAAGTAGTAGCTAGTAGTAGTACAATTATGCTTCTTTTTTGTGATTATGCACGTTTTCTATTTTTGTAATATTGAAAAATCTGCATCTAAATTCTAATGCCAGTTGAATAAAGAAAAATCAACTATATCACTGCCTTATCTCTATTTTGGTGATCTTTTGTTAAAAGTTTTTAGTCCTAATGATTCAATTTGGAAGACTACTTTAAGTTCTTATTGAAATTAAATTTTTAGGTTGCTAATTTGGCTATTTGGAAATAATTTACAAATAAGAGAGCTCATATATGGGCAGGACTGATGACTCAGCTTAATTCTTTAATTAGTATATAATACAAATTTGAAATTTTTTTGAAGTTCTATGAAGCATATAATATATAATTTTTGAAGTGCTATGAAGCAATGTGATCCAGTAACATTACCAAGTCTCTATGAGAAAGGCTTCAAAAAGAGGTCTTTCTGCACATGATGAGGTAACTTTTTTCATATAAACACCAAATCATGTGGCCCTACCAACTTTCACGATCTACTCATTTCACATGCATATAGTATTCTTAAATCTTAAGTTCTCCAAAAGAAAATATGCATGTTATAAGAGACCCAAATAGAACGTCCAAGGAGAAAGGTAGGACGACAAAGCAGAACAGTAAACACTTTGTAAAGAAAAAGTTGGGCTCAACGCAAAGCCAACTCGGAATAATCTATAATTTTCTTCATTGTTTCTAGTAAGAGAAAGTTTAGAGATACCCAAATCTACAACATGATTAAGTATCCCTTTGTGATTGGTGAACTTAAAGTTTGCTTTAATTAAATTCATGTGATGGTCCCACGTGTAAGTCCTAAAATCCAATCACACAATGAAACCCAAGCAAGTTGTGAATGACCTAATCACTTCTCAATGCCTTCCACTTTTGATTTTCTTCATAGGCCCTCCCTCCCAAAACTCAGCCGTTGAAAAACACCTACCAAAAAACATTGAAGTATATTCAAATTGAACGTGTACCCAAAATAGGCATAGCAATGTGATTTAAAACATGTTTATTTTCAAGGATGTTTAGCTCACAAACTTGTTTTCCTATCTATTTATCAATATTTACACAAATACATGTATATTCTCTAAGCCTGCTTATGAACCATTTCCTAATCCTACTGTTCATTCACTTTTAGAAAACTAGAAGTCTAGGAGCCCTCTATGTACACATTTAACCATTAAAGTAAGTCCAGTTGTTCCAAGACTTAAGAAATTCCACTAAAATCAAGTGATCTATCCAAGACTTAAGGAAATGGAGAATGTGAATGATGGAGAAAGAACGAAAGAGAAAAATGGAAATGAGATGATGGGGAGAGAAGGGGATACCTGTTGTTATTGTGTTAATGCCTTAATGGGTTTTCACAAATTTACAAATCAATTAATTTTCAAATTTCAATTGGACAACCACCACGCACTCTTGGTGTGGTGGTCATTCCACAAGTATAAATGTTTGTTGGGTGTGGGGGTCAAGGTCTGGGGTTGAAGTTTCTAGAAGGGAGCTTCACACACATATGCACTTAGATTAGATTATAGTAGAAATTCTATCTTGTAAAAAAAAAAAAAAATCTCAACTGGACAAGTTTTTTCTTTGTCACATACTGAATCATTTATAGTTTTTAGATTTTACCAAAATCTTATAGTAGAGCAGTTTTCGGTTTTATATTTTAGACTTTCCATATTATTATTTTCATGTCTTTAACTTTAACACGTTGCTGTTGTTAGTTAGTTAGTCAAAACTTTATTATTATTTTATTTTTTTAATTGTACAATATTGCCCTTTCATTTTTTTAATATATATATATATATATATATATTTTAAAAGGATGATTATGGTATAGGTGATCACAAATTGGTCAAACTCAAGTTGCACCTAAACCCATCACTTAGCGTAAATATGTATGGGCATCAAAGGAAGTAGGAACTCATTCCCACAAAGATCAATGGGAATGTCGACCCAAGTATAAGAACTAGGTTTAGTTGGTCTCATTGATTTCAACAATTGCAACTTTGATGATGGCGTGAAATTGAAAATATTGGAAGATTGAGAGGGATCAAGAAAATCAATATGGGTTAGCATCAATGAGAGTAACCAACCTTAAACCAAAAGTTTGAGAGTATGAAAGGTAAAGAAAATGGAAGAGGATAAGGGGAGAAAGAAATCCATGTAATAAATAATATTGCATCACATGGTTCTCTTTATTTTGTTTCCTTTTTAATAAAATAAGTGACAACTCCATATAAAACCCTCAATTTATTGGAAAAATATAATTAATCAAACCGTTATTTTGAGAGGCACCAACATGACCCCATTTGTTCACATTGGTTGGCCCTAATAGAAACAAATAGGTGGGGGACATAGTCTCTCACATCAAACAAAACTTAGAAGCGAAAAATTATGATTTTGAGAGAAAATGCTTATACATGAACCGATTCTTCATGCGATCACTCACAGTCTCTAGTGGCACACTCTCTCTTCTGCCAAGCTAGGCAATTCAATTCCATCCCTAATTATCAATATTGAATTTTAGTTGTCAATTTTCAGAATCACAGTCTGTGGGGGCACACTCTCTCTTTTGCCAAGCTAGACAATTCAATTCCATCCTTAATTATAAATATTGAATTTTAGTTGTCCATCTTCAGCATGCATTGGAGCCCATAGAAATTAAGACTCAATTAAAACTTGGTGTGGTTGACTTAGTAAATAATAAATAAATTACATTTTACACATTATTATTATTATTATTTCCAATTTGGACCCATAACTTCAAAGGTTTTAAATTACAGTCTTACATGTTTTTAAAAATATAGGCTTTGATTTGAAACCTTTGGAAGTTCGAGATTTAAGTTTATATGACTCTTGTGGGTTTTAGTTAACTTAATTGGTAAAATTTTTGATAATTAAATAAGATATTTGGAGTTCAATCTTAGCCTACACAAAAAACTGCTTGGTTTATTGGTCTAACAATGAAGAGTTATCATCAAAAGCAGACATCATAGGTTGAAATTCTCTTTAAAAAAAGGTTTATATGACCCCTAATTTATAAACTATTTGCTTTAAAATATAATTTATCTTCTTCTTATTTCTTTTTCCCGTCCCTCCTTTTATTTTGTCTTATCTATATCTATATATTACTAAAAGTTGAAGCGTGAGTTTAATGTTGTTGCGCTCACGTTGTACTACATCAGTGGCCATGTCCTAAAACTTAATGCAACTCCTGCCCTACAACTACATTTAAAGGTGTCATCGCATCAGCTGCCTCAAGTTCTCCTCCCTAAATGAAATGGTATGGTAGGTATCAATCATTGAACTGAAAAAAAAAATACTTGTTAAGGAGTGAAAACATTGAACTCAAAGTATTTACCTGGTTGGCGTTTAGGGTCTGAATAATTGATTTGATCTGTTCTGTCATCTGCTCTAAT
Source organism: Quercus robur (assembly GCF_932294415.1). Lineage (NCBI taxonomy): Eukaryota > Viridiplantae > Streptophyta > Magnoliopsida > Fagales > Fagaceae > Quercus > Quercus robur. The sequence continues at coordinate 57,252,427 of NC_065537.1, forward strand.
TCCTTCTCTATAAATTCAGACTGTTCATACCTGTATTCCACACCCAAAAAAACATACAATGACTTTGATATATTAGAATGGGGACGGACAGAGAGATAGCAATATATACACAACCAGAATCCAGAAATTTTTTACTGAAAAATATGCTTCTGCAGACATATAACCACAAACCATCAACCAGAATCCAACCTAATTGTAAACAATCAAGGAGGAATACGGGGATCCATAAGAGTTGTGACAAAAAATACGGTGGCTTTGGTAAAGCAGACGAGTAACCAACATCCCAAGTTTTCCGGAAGTAGTGCACCATATGATTTGCATGTCCTACAAAATCCGGAGTGCCCTTCAATTCAAAACAAATTCAACCGTTCCCGTAGATTTTGAGGCTCAGGTAAGGGATATTGATAAGGCCCTAGAATGGAAAGTATCGGAGAATGTTCAAACTGTGGAGGGGATTTCTGATTCCCTATCTCCACGTTCAAATGCTTTTGAATCCATGTTTGATGGGGCTGAAATCACTCCACAATATGGGCCAACTCTGGATGGGCCTCTAACTGAGGAGAATCTGGCCTCTTCTGCTTTTGTTTTAGGCCCGGGTGATGAAATAAGCCAGGTCTCAAACTCAACAGAGGGCATTGTACGAAAAAACCCCGCAAATCTTCCAAAGGTAAAAATGTTAGTAAGGGCTCTAAGGGGACTTGGAAAGACTTAAAAAAAAAAAAAAAAAAAAAAAAAAAAAAAAAAGTTTCTAAGGAAGTGGTGATGGGAGATCATCATGAAGATCCTAAAAGGAAATTGGGTTAATTTGAGAACTCTAAGGTGGTAGTAATAGTGCTTGAGAAGAAGTTGAAGTTAGATGATGCAGTGTCCTTGGGGAAGGTTTTTGAGGATCAATTTGGATCAATGGAGGTTGTTAAGCAACCCCATCAAGAACAATGAATACATTAAGTTAGAACTGTCGGGGGCTTGGAAACCCCCGCATAGTCAACGCACTAAAGAAGATAGTGCAAGCTTAAGCTCCCAGTTTGGTTTTTCTTATGGAAACCAAACTTCCTCTGAAGGCCATGAAACGGATGTTCAATATCAAAAACTCTTTAGGATTGACTCAGGGCATGATAGTTCCAAGTGAGGGGAAGAGTGGTTGTCTTGTTCTACTTTGGAAACCCGAAGTCAAAGTGGATGTACAAACTTTTTCTCGCCGACATATCGATGCCATCATTGATTTTGTAGGTTCTGCTAGGAAGTGGTGTTTGAAAGGATTCCATGGAAATCCTAATACCCATGGGAGGCCAGAGTCATGAGCACATCTATCCCAACTTGCTACAACAAGTAATCTCCATTGGTTGTGTGTGGGAGACTTCAATGAGGTCCTCAGTGTTACAAAGAAGCAAGGTGGGTTGGATAGGGCAACTAGGCAGATCGATAACTTCCAATGCTGTATCAATTCTTGCGGATTGAAGAACATTGGTTACATGGTCTCTTGGTTTACGTGGAGTATGTATTGAAATGACTTGGGTTGGATAAGGGAAAGAATTGATCGTGGTTTTGCAACAATAGAGTGGCTAAATCTATTCCCTAGTGCTAGACTTTATCATTTGGCTTCCTCAGATTCTGATCATTGTTGTTTGATGTTGAGAATAAATAAGAGGGTTAAACGTAGGAGATCTAAAAAGCTATTTAGATTTGAGTCCATGTGGCTTAAAGATGAAAAATGTGGGGATATTGTGAAGGAAACTTAGGTTGAAGGCGAGCTTATAGGCGTGGCGAATAATTTTACACTTTGTATGGATAGATGTAGAGAAGCTCTATCCAGATGGAATATGCAAGAGTTCAGCCATATAGGAAAAAAAACTAGCAACGGCATAAGAATTACTTCAAGCTTTGGAGGCAAGATCAATGGGGATGTCTAACACTCTGGAAGTATGTCAACAAAGGGCAGAGGTAAATCGATTGCTGGATTTGCAAGAAAGAATGTGTAAACAAAGGTCTTGTAACCCTTGGTTAAAAGAGAGTGACAAAAATACAAGATTTTTTCATGCTAAGACCTCAAATCGTAAGCAACGTGACACTGTTTTAGGTGTCATGGACAAGACTGATACATGGCATGAGAATAAGGACAAGATAGCAAAAATCATCACAGGTTACTATCAAAAACTTTTTGCCACATCTCAACCTGTTATCAGTCTGGAGTTGCTTAATGCCATACAACCAAGTGCGGCCCTATAGATGAATCACATGCTCACCAGAGATTTTACTGCTGCAGAGGTTAAGAAAGCTCTTGATCGGATGTATCCACTAAAATCCCTGGGATCGGATGGTATACCCCCTTTATTTTATCAGCATTTTTGGCCAGTTGTTGGGGATAGCGTAGTTAACTGTGTTCTTGATTTTTTTAAATACTAGTATAGCACCCCTTAATTTTCATGAAACACATATTTTCCTTATTCTTAAGGTTAAGAGCCCCACGAAGGTCTTAGAATATAGACCCATTAGACATGGGTGCTTTGTGGATTGCTAAGGACTAGCAGGATTTAAGTTGGGGGGGAGGGGGTGATAACACCTTAAAATGTATACTTGTTATATATTTATGTAGGTGTTATCTTTTTATTACTATGCTTAATTTGTATAATTAAGCCACGATTTGCATTAGTCCCTATTATTTATCTTTACATAATTTTTTGAATAAGATGTCATACATTGTGTGTAATTTTCTACTTTCAGGAAATCATGTAAAAAAATCAATTTATAAGAGTTTATGAGAGAATGGAGGCCAAACTAGAATTAAAGATGAGCTAAAGGACCAAGCTTAAATGTCTAAGTAGGTGCAGCTGGAGTGTTTGGGTCGTTTACCATATTTGGAAACTTCAAATAAGAAAAGAAATCAAAGAGGCAAAATCTGAAAAGGAAAAATCATATTTGAGCACTAATTAGTATCTTGGGCACATATCTCTCCTAAAAAATCCAATTGACTGAAGGCTAGATGAGCTAAAACTATCACTTAAACATCTACAACTTTTCAGTTTTGAGTTTTTCGAAATTCACAATTTTTGAAGGCCGAAATTAATTCACAAATTGCTGCTGAAAATCTGGACGAAAATTAAATAGTAAAAGTTTTATTTTTCTTTGGACACTTTTATGTTAGGGTTTTGGAAGGGAGGTTGTGGAGAATGAATTTTGCAAAGAAAACCATGTATTTTCCTTTTGTTGAGGCCAAAATGTGAAAAGGAGCTAGGCCCATAGGAATGAGAAAGGGCAACCCATGGAAAAGAAAAAAAAAAGATATATATATATATATATATAAGAAGAAGAAGAAGGAGAAAGTTTGGCCCTTAAAAGATGAAAAAGGGGAACCTGGCCTACAGGAAGAGGAAGATAAGTCTTGGGCTATAGAAAAAGGATGGAGGAAGGAGATTTGGCCCAACAACATGAAGAAGTCATGATACCCAAGGAAGTCCAATAACAAAGGAAGAATAAGGAACGAATAGGATCTGGGCCCAGGCTACATGGGATATGCCAGCTTAGGAGTGCAGGTCCTTGAGGAGAGCTGGAAGATGCTAAACAGGATGTGGATAGCACAAGATATGGCATGCTAATTTTAAAGAAGCACGAAAGAAGAAGGAGGTCCTGCACGAAAGAAGAAGGAGGTCCTATCAACATCGATTTCCTGGGATCCAAAAGATAATGATAGAGACATTTGATGATTTCGGGGTCAACACTTGTTGAAGGAACTTAGGGACCTCGGGCAAGGTAGAAAGGGTAAAACAAAGGTAAAGGTGGTCAGGAGCCTTTTCAACTACACCATTAGCAATATGGAATTTGCCCCATTTTTAGGAAAAGAATTAACTGTGAGAAGTCAATGTCAAGGTCTCAGAACTCTAAGGTGTCCCTTTTAAGGCTTTGGAAGAAGAATGAGTTTTGACCTTAGAGAAGAATCTGGATTTACTCAGAAATGATCTCCTGGAAGAAGAAAGTCAGTAGGTGGTCTTTTGGCTTTCAGTACTTAAGAGAGAAAAAAGAAGAAAAAAGGGGAAAAGACCAGCCACCAAGGCTCTAGATAGAACAGTAGGTTCTGGTACCCAAAACACATAAAAAGAATGGACTATTGATTTGAAAAATCTTTAAGCAGCACTATAAAAGGGATGAACCAAAGCAAAGAGAGGGCATTTAGACATAAACACTCAAGACACAACAATACTAGAAGAGAGCATTGAGCTTCTACTAGAGATATAGTGGGAAGAGTGAGGCATTGCAAGGAGTTTTGGAGTAAACACTCAAGGAGTCACTTGGATTCAAAGGGATTAAAACTTCACTAGTCTTGAAATCCCAAGTGGAGCTATTCAAGTCTATAATTTTGAACTTTATTGAGCCTTGCGGAATATCCCAGTAAAGTAGGACCTAATTCACTTGAACACTCAATATAATATAATATAATACCACTCTCTTTAGAGGATCTTTGTCACTTTATTTGCTTTGCATTTCATTTGCTATTCCTTAATCTCTCATTTAACCAATAATACATATATCTATGTATATTTGTGTTGTGGGATATATGTCTTGTGCACAGATTGATTCATAAAATGGCCCAATAAAGTCGTGGTGAGCCAAGCCCAGTCCAACCAACAATCAACCATCCATCCTTGGATGCCCAGGATCCCCTATCATTACTAGACTTGGGAACCGGCCAAAGAAGGAACCCACACCTTTCTTTATTGGCAGCCTAAACTCTTTGCCAGGACTAGGGGTTATGTTTTTGTATACGGTATGAATATTCAATGTGATTCTTTCTAAGATTATAGACAACAACATATTTGATTGTTTAATTAGATTTCTTTTAATGTATTAGTTCTTCCATACTTTCAATAAGTTCAATCATATTTTTCTTATTGTTTAGATGAATTTATAATAGTTTCAAATAGAAATCAGGTTTCGAAGTGAATAGGTTTTTTTCTAAAAACTGTTCTAATCACATTATTAATCTAGGTTATCATGCGTTTTTGAATTGTCTTAGTTCAACTAAATCATAAGTATTTAATTGTACAAGAACAATTAATTATGAAATATATATTTTCTTAGAATACAAAGAATTTCATATCGATATAGGGAAACACCCCAATGCTCTAGTATTTACATTATTGACTTAAATAAGTTATCATTGTTATTACTGTTTACAATTACAAGGCAAAAATTATTCTTCATCTTCACAAAAAGTATTTTTTTTTTAATTACATTGTCTTTGAATTTACCCCGCTCCTTGTGGTTCAACCTTAATACTTTGAGAATTATATTGACACAATCTCCAGCACTTAGAAGTGAACAAGTAGTTTTGGCACTGTTTTCCGAGGAGCTGCTGCGTATTCAAAGGCAATCTTTTTGGAGCAAAGTATAACTAGTGGAAATTCTTCTATTGGTAGCTTCGTTCCATTTTTCCCTTATTTTTTTTTTTTAATTTTATTTTATTTGATTATGCATTCATTGTTGCATGAGCATTTGGGTTAGAAACAAGATAGGCAAATTAGAAATTTTTGAAACTTACTTTGGTAATCTTTTTGGCACACCTTCACCTTCACCTTCTTCATCAATCATGGGTGATGAAACATGTAATAATCATGATGAGAAAGAAGAACTATATATTAACTATTGCATCCCACGCAAAATTCTAATCCTTCATGCATCATGTTTCCACCTAATGCACCACATTTTGAAGTGAAACAAGGTTTATTAGCAATACTTCCTAACTTTAAGGGACAAGAAAATGAAAATCCTTATGTCCATGTTAGAGCTTTTGAAGAGGTAATTAGTAGTTTCTATGCACAAAATGTTTTTGAGACTACTAAGTTACATTTCTTCCCTTTTCTCTTAAGAATAAGGCAAGAAATGTTACACCTTGAAACCTAGGTTTATAGGTAATTAGGGGGAGATGGCTCAAGGGTTTTTAAAAAAACATTTCTCTCCACACAAAGTCCAACAAGAAAAAAGAAGGATAGTTAGTTTTGTCCAAGGAGAAAATGAGACCTTATACCAAGCTTGGGAGAGGTACAAAGATCTTTTCAATTTCTACCCAACTCATGAGTATGAAGATTGGAGGTTGGTTAGCTATTTTTATGAAGGACTTACACCTAGGGACTAGCAGTTTGTTCAACTCTCATGCGGAGGGGACCTTTTATAAAAAGAACTTGAAGATGCAATGGATTATCTTGATGAGATAGTTGAAAACTCTAACACATGGACTGGACCTAACCTTATGGACTCCACTAATAAGACCAGAACTAACACTACCACTTCTAGTGGAAGTGTTTTCAAGTTGAGGGAAGATGATAACATGAGTGCCAAAATCAACATGTTAACTAAAGAAATAGAGGCACTCAAAATGAAAGGAAGTAAGAGTGTTAGTGCTACCTTTAGAGAGGACCCAATGGAGGTGTGTAAAATCTGTTATGAGATAAACCATGCCACAAATGAATGTGCATCACTTTCATCATTCTTATATGTGCTGGAAGAACAAGTACATGCATTTAAGTCATACTGGCCAAATAATTCTTCATATTCTAACAATTATAATCCAAATATATGAAACCATCTGTATTTGAGTTATAAGAATGACAATTAGTTGAATCCTCCTACTCCAAAGAATTTTAATTCACCACATGCATCATCATCTTCTAGACCTTCCTTGGAAGATGCCCTTAATACTTTCATTCAAAGGCAAAGTGAGAAAAATCAAAAGTTTGAATCCATGCTCACTAGGCTAAATGAAGAGGTAAGAGAGACAAAGAGTCATATAACTAGGCTTACAAATTCATTGAGTGGGACAAAGAGAGGGAAAATTCCTTCCCAAACTCAACCCAATCTCATCAATCAAAATCTAAAAATTGGCTCTAAGGATAAACATGAGGAAGTAAAAGCTATGACCATTTTGAGAAGTGGAAAAGAGATTGACAAAAGTTTTGCTTTAGTAACTAAGAAATCTAATGAGACCCTAGTTGAAAAAGAGAAGGATGAAATTGAGTCACTAGGGCTTGATGACATTGAACAATGCCCAATACCTCCACCATTTCCACGAGCCTTAAAATTACCTAGGAAATTGGACACCACATTTGAGATATTAGAGCATTTGCATCAAGTCAAGACAAATTTTTCATTATTGCATGTTATCAAGCAAGTGTCTGAATATTCCAAGGTAATTAAGGACCTATGCACCATCAAGAGAAGCATCATGTGAAGAAGATCGCATTCCTAACATAACAGGTAAGTGTAGTTATCCAACATAAGACCCCACCAAAGTATAAAGATCCAGGTTGTTCTATGGTCTCTTGTAATATTGGAGATTACATCATGGAGCATGCATTGCTTGATCTTGGGGTAAGTGTTAAATTGATCCCTTTTAGTGTATATCAAAAACTTGGACTTGGTGAGTTAAAACCTACTTCAGGAGCTTTACAGTTGGCTGACTGCTCCATAAGGGAGCCAAGGGGGATTGTTGAGGATGTGTTGGTGAAAATTGCACAATTTTATTATCCAGTTGATTTTATTGTTCTAGATTACCAACTTGTTTTACATTCTAGTGTCCATACCCCTATTATTTTGGGTAGACCTTTTCTTGCCACAGCTAATAATTTAATTAATTGTAGGAATGGAAGGATGCAACTCACTTTTGGTTCCATGACTTTGGAGCTAAACATATTTCATGTGGCTAAACAACCACATGAGGACAATGACTATGCTTATGTGAACCTCATTGGGGCGGTGGTCCAAGAAGAGTTTAATAAGAATTGTTTTTCTGATTCTCTTGAACTCTTTTTAATAATTCTGTTAGTTTTTATGATTTAGAATGTGATATTCATGTATCTGAAAAATTTTCTTTGGTAGATTCCCCACAAGTTTTGGAAGAACAACAGATGATGATAGTTAATGAATGATGGAAGTCTTGCTTTGAGGAGCTACCAAAGAATGTAAAAAAGCTCATGCATTCAAGTGAAGAGGCACCACAGCTGGAGCTTAAGCCACTGCTTGGTGGCCTTAAATATGTATATTTGGGCTCAAGTAAGCTAAAACCTAGGTGACATGGCCCTTTGATTATAAGTGAAATGTTTAAACATGGAGTTGTAGTAGTTGAGGATCCTAGGGATGATAGGATTTTGAAAGTAAATAAACAAAGGTTAAAACCATACTTAAGAAGAGTTATACCAGTGGAGGAGACTATGTCACTTGAGGTCCCCACCTATCGGGATGCAAAGTAAACTCTCATAGTCATAGAGCCTTCTGAAGTTATATCATACTAGTCGTAGACCCGCGCGTTGCGCGTGATAATATTATTGTTTTAGTTATTATTGGTTAATAGTTGGTTTTTCATTTTCTTTCAAGTTAATATATTGACTTTTAAAAAATATAGAATCTAATATATTAATTCAACAACAACAACAACAACAACAACAATAATAATAATAATAATGTTGAAAAAAATAATACGAGAAGAAAAAATAAAAATAAAAGATATAACAATAAACGCCAGATTAATTATCTCTAAATAAATACCAAATTATTTAAATCATATTACTTAATATTAAAATTTTACATTCTTATATACTATTGACTTTTAAAAAATATACAATCTAATATATTAATTCAACAACAATAATAATGTTGAATAAAATTGTGGGGCCTGATAATTCGTGGCCCAAGCCCATTCAACGTTTGGGCCCAAGGCCTAAGCCGAGGAGAGCTATTACCGAGGACGCCTAATAAAAGCCCAAGAAGGGCACGAGGACATGGCCGAGGACGATCTTATGCTCAGCACCTCACAAAATGCCTGGAGAGAAGGGAAAACTCGGTACAGGGGCAGGGCAAGAGAGAAAGCTGCCAACATAGTGATACAGAATCCTGCCTCTGACAAGCCCATACTCCAAACCATGCCCTTATACTTTTCCAACGACCCCCAACCACTCTAGGTATGGGTTGACAGGACAGGCCTGCACCCCAGAAAGTAAACTTTACACGTGGACACTCAGAGGGGAAAGGAACACTAGTATAAAAGAGAAAGAAAGCAAAGGAGAAGGGGATCCCCAGGGGATGAGGAAAAATCCTACAGAGGGAGAAAAGGAAGGGTATAATGCTCCTTGGACGTTGTCCGAGGACTTAGATCCTACAACCCGCGATAATGTAGGGGTTGGCTGGTCAAGTCAAGTCCGCCCATGTATAAGCTCCCATAAAAACTACGACCAAACCGCTCACCAGTGCCCAAAGTCCTGCCTTTCAAGCCCACTCTCTACAAATCATATTGTCAGGGCCATTTATTTACGAGCCCAATGTCATTCTTGGGCTGTCAAAGAATCGTGACCCTACAATTGGCGCCGTCTGTGGGGAGGCTTGTGCGTTGGCACAGGTGACGGTGGAGTTGAGCCTCTGTCGAGCAAAGGTCTACGAAGGTTCCTCCATTTCCAGCGACATGCTGTTGTGGCTTCGACATGAATTTCCGCTAGGGGCTACGCCTCACAGTGCCAATGGTACAGGCAATTCTAGGGGCTTCTAACATCAAGCTAACTCCCCCCACCCTGGTCGAGGGGCTAACTTTCAAAAAACAAATAAATGAATGAAAAACCGAGTTTTGGAAAGAACCAAGGCCTTGTATGGTCCTCGGACTCAAGCCTCTGGGGAAACCAACTACTTAGAAGAAAAACACAAGTTTTGGACAGAACTAAGGCCTTGTATGGTCCTCAGACTCAAGCCTCTGGGGAAACCAACTACTTAGAAGAAAAACACAAGTTTTGGACAGAACCAAGGCCTTGTATGGTCCTCGGACTCAAGCCTTTGGAGAAACCAACTACTTAGAAGAAAAACACAAGTTTTGGACCGAACCAAGGCCTTGTATGGTCCTCGGACTCAAGCCTCTGGGGAAACCAACTACTTGGAAGAAAAACACAAGTTTTGGACAGAACCAAGGCCTTGTATGGTCCTCGGACTCAAGCTTCTGGGGAAACCAACTACTTAGAAGAAAAACACAAGTTTTGGACAGAACCAAGGCCTTGTATGATCCTCGGACTCAAGCCTCTGGGGAAACCAACTACTTAGAAGAAAAACACAAGTTTTGGACAGAACCAAGGCCTTGTATGGTCCTCAGACTCAAGCCTCTGGGGAAACCAACTACTTAGAAGAAAAATACAAGTTTTGGACAGAACCAAGGCCTTGTATGGTCCTCGGACTCAAGCCTCTGGGGAAACCAACTACTTAGAAGAAAAACACAAGTTTTCGATAGAACCAAGGCCTTGTATGGTCCTCGGACTCAAGCCTCTGGGGAAACCAACTAATTAGAAGAAAAATACAAGTTTTGGACAGAACCAAGGCCTTGTATGGTCCTCGGACTCAAGCCTCTGGGGAAACCAACTACTTAGAAGAAAAACACAAGTTTTGGACAGAACCAAGGCCTTGTATGGTCCTCGGACTCAAGCCTCTGGGGAAACCAACTACTTAGAAGAAAAACACAAGTTTTGGACAGAACCAAGGCCTTGTATGATCCTCTAACTCAAGCCTCTGGGGAAACCAACTACTTAGAAGAAAAACACAAGTTTTGGACAGAACCAAGGCCTTGTATGGTCCTCAGACTCAAGCCTCTGGGGAAACCAACTACTTAGAAGAAAAATACAAGTTTTGGACAGAACCAAGGCCTTGTATGGTCCTAGGATTCAAGCCTCTGGGGAAACCAATTACTTAGAAGAAAAATACAAGTTTTAGACAGAACCAAGGCCTTGTATGGTCCTCGGACTCAAGCCTTTGGGGAAACCAACTACTTAGAAGAAAAATACAAGTTTTGGACAGAACCAAGGCCTTGTATGGTCCTCGGACTCAAGCCTCTGGGGAAACCAACTACTTAGAAGAAAAACACAAGTTTTGGACAGAACCAAGGCCTTGTATGGTCCTCGGACTCAAGCCTCTGGGGAACCAACTACTTAGAAGAAAAATACAAGTTTTGGACAGAACCAAGTCCTTGTATGGTCCTCGGACTCAAGCCTCTGGGGAAACCAACTACTTAGAAGAAAAATACAAGTTTTGGACAGAACCAAGGCCTTGTATGGTCCTCGGACTCAAGCCTCTGGGGAAACCAACTACTTAGAAGATAAACACAAGTTTTGGACAGAACCAAGGCCTTGTATGGTCCTCGGACTCAAGCCTCTGGGGAAACCAACTACTTAGAAGAAAAACACAAGTTTTGGACAGAACCAAGGCCTTGTATGGTCCTCGGACTCAAGCCTCTGGGGAAACCAACTAATTAGAAGAAAAATACAAGTTTTGGACAGAACTAAGGCCTTGTATGGTCCTCGAACTCAAGCCTCTGGAGAAACCAACTACTTAGAAGAAAAACACAAGTTTTGGATAGGACCAAGGCCTTGTATGGTCCTCGGACTCAAGCCTCTGGGGAAACCAACTACTTAGAAGAGAAACACAAGTTTTGGACAGAACCAAGGCCTTGTATGGTCTTCGGACTCAAGCCTCTAGGGAAACCAAATACTTAGAAGAAAAATACAAGTTTTGGACAGAACCAAGGCCTTGTATGGTCCTCGGACTCAAGTCTTTGGGGAAACCAATTACTTAAAAGAAGAAATACAAGTTGTGGACAGAAACAAGGCCTTGTATGGTCCTCGGACTCAAGCCTATGAGAAAACCAACTATTCAGAAGAAAAACTACGATTTTCAGACATAACCCGGCACAATCAAACCTCAGTCCTCGGATCAGAGACCAGGTGCTATCAAAAAATACAATCAAAATTCACTACTCGGCTAGCCTCTCGGATGGTTTACTTTGGGTTTCTTATTCTCGGGTGACTACCTCATGCGCATTACAGAACACTCAACTGTTGTATCGGTTAGTCTCAATAAGTTTAGATTGGTATTTTTTCATTACAAGGTTTCCCATCCTAAGCGTTATTAAAGAAAAATATACATGAAATACATCCATTCGTAAAGTAGCTATTGCAGAAAAGAAAAGTATTTAGAAGGAAATAGACTCATCCTGTATTGAGATAAAGAAATAGTACAACGTACAATGAGGGAGCTTAAACAAGCTTATACTAAAAACTAATCACATAAGCAAAAGAAAAGATACAAGAAAACGGAAGAAGAGGTGCAGAGGGGAGTGCGGCAGTTCCAAAATGTTGTCCAAGGGAGCCATTCCTCAATACTTTTACATGCCTATAACTCAGGCAGCAAAAGAACCCAACTTGAGGCCAGCACCGTGGAAGAAAAGGTGTAGGGAGCCGGAAGTTGATGAGCCTCCATGTTGGGCACACTTGCGATAAAGCAGGCGGCGCTGATGGCGGAAAACCTTACTTCTGACACACCAAGAATCTGGTGTGACCAGAACCTGCTTCGGATTTTGGCTGAAAGAGGTAGGGGTACCATCCCCACTTTATCCAAGCTGGAGGTTACCTTAAATCTATGCCTCCCTTGCCCAGACCGCACCACCTTAAGTCGTGGAAGGGTCCGGTGCCTCTGTGGCGGGTTTAGTCCCTTCACCTCTACCCGTGCCTTAAACATATTACACTAAGGGTGGATAGCACTGGATATGGAGACTGTGATTATGGTTGAAGGATTACGGTTTTGAAGGGAGCCAAAGGGTTTGTGTGTAAAGGGAATAACCTCCTGTCCTACTTATTTAAAGGGCAAGGAGGTGGTATTTAATTTACGCAGAGTTCCAAGGAACGCTACGGACAAGATGGTTTAGGCTCGATTTCCAACGCCATCTGTAACCATAAAATTAAAAGACCCTCGTGAAGGCGTGCCTCGAGCACTGTAGCTTCAAAGGACACCGTGTGACTAAAAGCTTAAGGGATGCCTCTTAATTCGATGCATCTCCTATGCAAATGGAAAGGCACAAATAGCGATGAAGTACAGAATCTGTGTGAGTCATGATGTGGGCCCAACGTAATCAAAACCCTACTCCCCAATTAAAAGTCAGGCAGCAGGATTTTGAGGGGCTATTGTGGGGCCTGATAATTCGCGGCCCAGACCCATTCAACGTTTGGGCCCAAGGCCTAAGCCGAGGAGAGCTATTGCTGAGGACGCCTAAAAAAAGCCCAAGAAGGGCACGAGGACATGGCCGAGGACGATCTTATGCTCAGCACCTCACAAAATGCCTGGAGAGAAGGGCAAACTCGGTACAGGGGCAGGGCAAGAGAGAAAGCTGCCAACATAGTGATACAGAATCTTGCCTCTGACAAGCCCATACTCCAAACCATGCCCTTATACTTTTCCAACGACCCCCAACCACTCTAGGTATGGGTTGACAGGACAGGCCTGCACCCCAGAAAGTAAAATTTACACGTGGACACTCAGAGGGGAAAGGAACACTAGTATAAAAGAGAAAGAAAGCAAAGGAGAAGGGGATCCCCAGGGGATGAGGAAAAATCCTGCAGAGGGAGAAAAGGAAGGGTATAATGCTCCTCGGACGTTGTCCGAGGACTTAGATCCTACAACCCGCGATAATGTAGGGGTTGGCTGGTCAAGTCAAGTCTGCCCATGTATAAGCTCCCATAAAAACTACGACCAAACCACTCACCAGTGCCCAAGGTCCTGCCTTTCAAGCCCACTCTCTACAAATCATATTGTCAGGGCCATTTATTTACGAGCCCAATGTCATTCTTGGGCCGTCAAAGAATCGTGACCCTACAAAAATAATATGAGAAGAAAAAAAAAATAAAAGATATTATACAATCTAATATATGAATTCAACAACAATAATAATGTTGAATAAAATAATATGAGAAGAAAAAAATAAAAATAAAAGATATAACAATAAATGCCAAATTAATTATCTCTAAATAAAAACCAAATTATTTAAATCATATTATGTAATATTAAAATATTACATTCTTATATACAATCTTTAATTCATTACTATGCAATATGATAAAATTTAACCCAAAAAAAAACCTTAAAACACAATTAAATTGGATCAACCTAAAGTAGAGTTCTAAAAAATACAAAAAATTCTCAACCTAAAGTAGAGATGCAAATTATATATATATTTATATATATCACCAAAAATTGAGAGAGAAAGAGAGAGAAATAAATTTTTTTGTGAAGAAAAATTATGCATATAATGGAAAAGAGAATGCCAAATTTATACTAAAAGGATAACAATAAGAAGAAACAAAATAAAGGGAAAGATGAAGAGTGATATTAAGAGAGAGGGTGGTGAGGAGATGAAAATGTAAGGAGAAAGAGAAAGGTTGGAGAAAGTATAAATGTTAAAAAAAGTGAGTACAATTTCATTTATTTAAATTTAAATAAAATATTATATGTTTAATTAAAAAATATAAATAATTTAATTATATGGAGGGTGTGACTGAGTTTAAATATTGACTAAAATGAGATAAAAAGATTAAAAAAGTAAAAATATAATATATATTGTAGTTGCACGATTTGCCTGGCCCAAGTTCTATTGATCAGGCCTTGGCCCAAGGCGCAACCCACAATAAATATTTGTAGAGGATGGGTCAAAGAACTTAGCCTCAGTGAGCCTATTCGGTCTGATACATGGACAATATTGTTGCAGAAAAATAAAAACACAAGAATGGATCTCTAACGTATGATTCTATTTCTTCCGTTACGAATACAGTTTTCTCCCCCCCCCCCTCTTTGAGGGATTCCATTACATTATATAGTTCTCCTCTTTTCATCCCAACCTTACACTTGTTTATCATCTAAGCATCTACTTGAGCACCTGTCCCATCAGACGCCCTTATCACTCCCTTTGTGAGTTGCAGAGGCCAAGGTAGTACTGTTCAGGGGTCCTTTCCTCATTAATGCGGCCAAGAGGGTGATTGGGGCGCAATTAATGTGGTGGTGGCAGCTTTCCATGAGATATTTTGGATTTTATTCATTTTATATGCTGGGAGGATGAACTGAAATGGTTGGGACGAGTTCCCCGTCTGGGCTTCGTAATGTCCGAGGAGGAGTTACTCCTCGGACAGGTTTCCTTGGCGCTATTGGGACTGAGTAAGGCTTTATCTGTGATTTCTCTTTGGACAGGACGCTCCTCGGACGGGCCTGAATTTGGACTAGACTATTATTTTTGGGCCGGGCCCCACAATAGACCCTCAAAACTCCGGTTTTTATCTCATTCCGAGGAGAAAAGCGGGGTTTTGATGTTAGTGAGAGGATGGAAGTAAGGAGAGCTTGGGGCGCGCGTGCGGATAGTTACTTTGGACGCGCTACAATTTACGAGGTGCGGCCATTTACTTTTGGAGGCGTTATGTCCCCCTCATCCAACGGTGTGGCGTGGATCGAACGGCCATCGTTTTTTCTCGTATTTTTAGGCAGGAGTGATCTTTTCTCTCTCCTCCCGGCTATATAAGACGTCAGAGGGGTTCAGTTACTTCTTTTTATCTGCATTTCATAAACCTCACAGGATTCCAGAGAACTCCATCGAACCCCAGAGATATACGAATACCTGCGTCCGTTACGCCACCGTAGCCGTTTTTCGTGAAGCGTTTCCTCCAAGAGAGATTTCCAGGCGTCCCATTGAGCGTTTTGTGAAGGTACCAGTAAATTTCGTTCATCTCGCCGTTTCAATTCCCTCCTCGGACTCTACTTTTCTTCTTGGTCTTTACTTTCATTCCCCCAGTTCAGCTCAGATGGGTAGATTCGAAAAATTAGTGAAAACTCCGGCCGCTATGGAGGCCTTTAGGACAAAATACCACATTCCCCCGGGGGTGGGGCTGCAGTACTGTCCTCTTGAAGGAGTATTGACAGATAGAGGTGAGGGAGAAGTTGTTATCCCCATGATTGCTTTCATAGAGGGGGGGATGACACTTCCCATGCGTAGGATTACAAGGGAATACCTGTCCAACCATAGGTTGACGCCGTATCAGTGTGTCCCGAATATGTTCAAGATACTAGGCTGTGTAGATGTCTTAGACGAGCGGATGAATCTAGGCCTTACTTGGCATGATGTGGCTTATCTGTACGAGTGTCACCGCCTCGGGGATGAAGGGTATTATCTTAAATCCCGATCCGAGGTCGTTAGGTTGATCTCTTGTCTCCCAATATCCAATAAAACCATGAAGAATGACTTCCTTATTGCTTCAGGGGAGTGGTTCGACGGTATTCATTGTCCAACTCGGGCAGGAACCCCAGGTGCGGCGTCTTTAGGGCCAGTCCCAGTCCTTTTTGGGAAAGGATTTAGTATTGAGGGGTTATTTTTCTCGCTTTCTTTGTAATTGGAAAATTTCATGAACTAACCCCATTTCTCTTGGTTGTGTGCAGATAAAGTTCACGTCGCTCCTCGGATAAACTTCGTGAACGTGCCAGCGTTGAACTACCTTCTTAGGTCGGAGATTTACGTTACCGAGGACAGACAGTTACGTGCGGCCCATCTGGTTCTGGGCTATCAACCTCTGAGCAGCTCTTTCCAGGCTATCGGTCACGCCATAAGGGCTGGCAGTCCGAGGCTGGCTAGGATTGATGTGTCCAAGGACGGATTCCTAGCTCAACGTGATCTGCCACCAGTCGTGCTACCCGGCGTTAGAAATCCCTACTTAGCAGAGCAGCAACCTCCGATAAACGAGCCTGGCGTTGCTGTTCCGGTTGAAGAGGAAGCTGAATCATCTCGTCTTTCCCTTGAGGAAGAGATAGACGAGTTTTATTTTGAGGAGGAAGTTCAGCAAACCCCCTTGGTGGAGCTTTCTGATCCTGAAGGAGAGCAGGACCAACATTCCGCAATTGGTGTTCCCTCAATCGTCATTTGCTCGGACGATACTTCGGACGAAGAGATAGAGCCCATGGCAGGAAATGGAAAAACTCTAAAGGAGCTGATGGCCTCCCGAGGGAAAGGTCAGTCATCGAAAGGTCAGTCATCGAAGGGACCAGCTCCATCACAGGTAAAAACCCTTCCTCCTGTGGTCCCTCAGGACTCCTCGGACCTTGGCCTTAAGGTTAATCCAGACCTGAAGAAGAAAAGGCCGGTTGACAGTCCTGAGGAGGGTGAGGTGGTTGCCCAGCCGGCCAAGCAGCAAAAAACCACTCGGGCGCCAAGGAGCAGAAGGGGTAACTCCTCGGAGAGCCGGGATGAGGAGAATGTTGCTGAAGTGCGCGCTACCCCGCGTGCATGGAACCCCAAGTTGGAGCTAGATGGGGTTGCCATCCCCTACAATGCTTCGGTCCGAGAGTATAACCGAGGCCGGGCAGGGTACGTGGCTGATGCCTTAGAGCAACCCCTACTTCTTCCTCGGGACATAGAGGCCTATAGGCAGTTCTCTCAGCCCGAAATCTTCCTATTCCTCAAAAGGGATCTCGCGATGGTAAGTAAACCTTCTACTGTTTTATTAATTTATTTAACCTTGTTAGGTTCTTAAAACAATCTTGTTTCGTTCGTAGATTACTCAGCAGGTATTTGTGGCTGAGGAATTTTGCCGCAGTAATCGCAGTCAGGCTGAGGCTGAGGCCCAGACTCGGACGGATATGGAGAAAGCCTTGGGGTCCCTTAAGCACGATCACCTTGAACTCTCGGAGAAGTTCAAAGATTCGGAGCAACAGCGCAAAAGTGCAGAGTCCGGTTTGAAGAGTGCCGAGACCCAGGCGGAGGACCAGCGCAAAGAGCTGTACTCGACCCAGATCAACCTCGCCACCGAGAAGCAGGCTGTGCTGGATCTCAAGACTGCTCTGCAAAAAGTCGAGGATGAGCTGCGGTGGGTCAAAGAGGAGGCCCAGCTGATCCGAGAGGCCACAGAGGTTGAAAAGAATGCTGCTCGCCAGCTCGGGGCCCAAGAAACGGAGGCCAAGTTATCCGAGGAGATTCCCGAGGTATGCAGGGACTACTGCAGCATCTCATGGGCTCATGCCCTTGATGCTGCAGGAGTTCCTGCCGATTCGGTGCTAAGGCTGCTCGAGAACATTTTCTATCCTGCGGAGATCCGAGAGAATCCTGATGACGTCCAAGTGGCTTCAGAGCAGGATCTGGCGGTGCTTGATGCCGTTCTGGTGCCTGATATGGCGAAGGATCCTGCCACGGACTCTACCATCGAGGTTCCTCCCCCTCAGCCCGAGCAAAAAGAAGATCCTCCTGCTAAGGCTTAGCTTTTTAGGCTTTTAATTTTTGTATTCCCTTCTTCTTTTTCTTCTCTTTTTTTTTTTTTGAATGAGAATCGTCCTGTTTTTGCGCTCTTTTGTAAGGACCTCTCTTTGTATTGCCCTCGGAATATTAATATAGAATGTTTGCTTTGCTTTCTGTGGATGCATGCCAGTATCGCTTCTCTTTTTTTTTTATGAACATTTACAGCGACATAGATAAATGTAAACGGTCAAGATAAAAATGGTTGTTGGGCAGCGCATTTGAATGAGGGTTGCAATGGTGCCAGACTGCGCGCACGCCTTAAAATGATTTCCCTTAAGTAATAATCTCCCAATCTATCATAAGTAATAATTTCCCCTAAGTCTGTGGTCCGAGGAGACATGCAGGACTTAGGTTCTGTTTAAAACTTGTATGGTTGCCTTAAGTAATAATTTCCCCTAAGTCTGTGGTCCGAGGAGCCATGCAGGACTTAGGTTCTGTTTAAAACTTATAAAAATTGTCATGAGTATTAATTTCCCCTAAGTCTGTGGTCCGAGGAGCCATGCAGGACTTAGGTTCTGTTTAAAACTATGAATGGTTGCCTTAAGTAATAATTTCCCCTAAGTCTGTGGTCCGAGGAGCCATGCAGGACTTAGGTTCTGTTTAAAACTTATAAAAATTGTCATGAGTATTAATTTCCCCTAAGTCTGTGGTCCGAGGTGCCATGCAGGACTTAGGTTCTGTTTAAAACTATGAATGGTTGCCTTAAGTAATAATTTCCCCTAAGTCTGTGTTCCGAGGAGCCATGCAGGACTTAGGTTCTGTTTAAAACTTATAAAAATTGTCATGAGTATTAATTTCCCCTAAGTCTGTGGTCCGAGGAGCCATGCAGGACTTAGGTTCTGTTTAAAACTATGAATGGTTGCCTTAAGTAATAATTTCCCCTAAGTCTGTGGTCCGAGGAGCCATGCAGGACTTAGGTTCTGTTTAAAACTTATAAAAATTGTCATGAGTATTAATTTCCCCTAAGTCTGTGGTCCGAGGAGCCATGCAGGACTTAGGTTCTGTTTAAAACTATGAATGGTTGCCTTAAGTAATAATTTCCCCTAAGTCTGTGGTCCGAGGAGCCATGCAGGACTTAGGTTCTGTTTAAAACTTATAAAAATTGTCATGAGTATTAATTTCCCCTAAGTCTGTGGTCCGAGGAGCCATGCAAGACTTAGGTTCTGTTTAAAACTATGAATGGTCGCCTTAAGTAATAATTTCCCCTAAGCTGTGGTCCGAGGAGCCATGCAGGACTTAGGTTCTGCTTAAAACTTATAAAAATTGTCATGAATATTAATTTCTCCTAAGTCTGTGGTCCGAGGAGCCATGCAGGACTTAGGTTCTGTTTAAAACTTATAAAAATTGTCATGTAGACCAGCAAGTAGTGGATAGTCATGAAACAAAACGTGGGCTACGCCATTTTCATTAATAACAATATCTTCTGAGGTTATTTACATTCCATGGTCGAGGTACAGTTTTTTCATCCAAATCTTCTAGGTAGTAGGCCTCTATTCCGGCCACGGATGTGACACGGTATGGTCCCTCCCAATTGGGCCCCAACTTGCCCCAGGAGGGGTTTTTTGCGTTGCCGAGAATCTTCCTCATCACGAGATCACCTGGACCTAGAGGCCGCAGTTTAACGTTAGCATCATACCCTTGTCTCAGTTTTGGTGATAATAGGCCATATGAATCATTGCTTTCTCTCTTCTTTCCTCGGCTAGGTCAAGACTCCTCCCCAATAACTCGTCATTATCGTTTGGGGTGAACAATTTAGACCTCAGTGTGGGAAAGTTGTTCTCGATTGGGAGCACGGCCTCAGCCCCATAAGTCATCGAAAAGGGGGTCTCACCGGTTGACCGTCGCGGCGTTGTCCGATAGGTCCATAAGATGTGCGGGAGTTCTTCTACCCATCTCCCCTTTGCTTCATCCAGTCTTTTTTTCAGTCCGTTCACTATGACCTTGTTTACGGCTTCGACTTGCCCATTTCCCTGAAGGTAGGCGGGGGTGGAATATCGGTTGATGATTCCGAATTCGCGGCAATACTCCCTAAAGTTCTTACTGTCGAACTGAAGCCCATTGTCGGAAATGAGTGTACGCGGAGTTCCGAAGCGGGTGATGATGTTCTTCCAGATGAATTTTTGAGCGTCCACGTCTCTAATGTTGGCCAAGGGTTCAGCCTCCACCCATTTAGTGAAGTAATCAGTTCCGACTATTATGTATCGCTTGTTCCCCGCAGCTTTGGGGAAGGGTCCGACGATATCAAGGCCCCATTGTGCGAACGGCCATGGGCTAGAGAGGGGGTTGAGAACCCCTCCGGGTTGGTGGATATTCGGGGCGAATCTTTGGCACTGGTCGCATTTCTTAGCGTATTCTTGGGCCTCTCTTTGCATGTTCAGCCACCAATACCCTTGGGTAAGTGCCCTGTGCGCCAGCGACCTTCCTCCGGTATGACTTCCACAAATCCCCTCGTGTAACTCCTCAAGTAGAGATTCGGATTCTTCTGGATGTACGCAGAGTAGGTACGATCCAGAGTAAGAGCGCCGATATAGTTTGTGGTCCTCTGATAGCCAGAACCGAGGGGCATTCCTTCGTATCTTCTCGGCTTCCAGTTTTTCCCCCGGCAAGATGTCGTTTTGGAGGAAGTTCTTTATGGGGTCCATCCAGCTGTGACTTTTTCTGATCTGATGGACTCTGGCCGGGCTTTTGCTGACGGGACTTGCCTGGGTTAGATCTTTAACCAGGATCGTTCGCGGCAGATTATGCGCCGAGGATGTGGCGAGAGTGGCCAGCGAGTCTGCATGGGTGTTTACACTCCTGGAAACGTGCGTCAGACTGAAGGATTCAAAACTCGTCTGTAGCCGTTTGACTTGTCCCAGATACTCCTGCATCCTAGTATCTCGAGCTTCCAGCTCACCCATCACTTGTCCGACCACCAATCTGGAGTCCGAGAATGCTTCTATTATTTTTCCGCCCAATTTTTGAACCATCGTCATCCCTTGAAGTAAGGCCTCGTATTCGGCTTCATTGTTCGTAGCCGAGAATCCGAGCCTCAATGATTTTTCAATGGCAGCACCGTCCGGCGATATTAAAACTATCCCAACTCCTGACCCTCTCTGGTTGGCCGCGCCATCCACGTAGACCTTCCAATGCATGATCCCCCCTGCTGAAATTGCACCAACCGATTTTCCATCCATGTCATTCTTCTCGGTTATTGTTTCTATAGAGGGTTCAGCAAACTCCGCTACCAAGTCTGCGAGGACCTGTCCTTTGATGGAGGATCTGGGCATATATTTAATATCGAAGGCCCCCAAAAGCGCACTCCACATGGCGATCCTTCCTGTGTAGTCAGCGCTTCGAAGCACTGCTCGAAGGGGAAGCTGAGTTAGAACGATGACCGTATGCGCCTGAAAGTAATGAGGAAGCTTCCGGGTTGCATGCACTATCGCCAGAATTGCCTTTTCTAAAGGTAGGTATCGCACCTCGGCCTCATGTAATGATTTGCTCACATAGTAAACCGGTCGCTGCACCCCATTATCATCCCGTATCAGTACCAAGCTTACAGCATGGGGAGCTACAGCGACATATGCGAACAGCACCTCATCTGCCTCAGGGCTGGACATGATGGGCGGTCGGGACAGGTAGTCCTTAAGCTGCTGGAAAGCCTGAACGCAATCCTCCGACCATTCGAACCCTTTCCACTTGTTTATCAGGAGGTAAAAAGGCCGACATCGATCCGCCGATCGCGATATGAACCGGTTTAATGCCGCAATCATGCCAGTGAGCTTCTGCACTTCCTTCGGATTCCGAGGAGCCTGTAGGCTGTTAATGGCTTTGATTTGGTCGGGACTCACTTCTATTCCCCTGTGGGTGACCATGTACCCGAGGAATTTCCCAGACCCGACCCCGAATGAACATTTGGAAGTATTCAGTCGCAACCGGTGCTACCTTAAGATAGCAAAGATTATTCCGAGGTCTTTCACGTGCTCGGACACCCTTTTACTCTTCACAACCATATCGTCTATATAAATCTCAATGATCTTGCCCAGTTGTGGCTCGAACATCCGAGTCATCATCCTTTGGTAGGTTGAGCCTGCATTCTTCAGCCCAAACGGCATCACCTTATAATGATAATTTCCGATGGGCGTCATGAAAGCCGTTTTCTCTTGGTCATCTAGCGCAAGGGGTATCTGATGATAGCCCTGGAAGGCGTTCAGGAAGCTCATTCGAGGGTGTCCCACGGTTGCATCCACCAATCGGTCGATTCGGGGTAGGGGGAATGGGTCCTTCGGGCACGCCTTGTTTAGGTCCGTGAAGTCCACGCAGACCCTCCACTTCCCTGTCTTCTTCCTTACCACCACCGTGTTCGCCAACCATTCGGGATAAAAGACCTCTTTGATAGCCCCTGCTCTTTTCAATTTCGCCACTTCGTCTCTTACGGCACTAGCATGTTCCTTTAAAGGGCGTCGGGGTGGCTGCTTCTTCGGAGTGGAAGAGGGGTTGACGTTCAGGTGGTGACAAATGAGGCTAGGATCAACTCCCGGGGCGTCGTAGGCGTCCTATGCGAACACGTCGACATTTTCTCTGAGAAATCTGACCAGTTCCTCCTTTTCCTGAGAAGGCAATTCAGAGCCGACCTGAAAGAACTTCTCCGGGTCGTCGTTGACAGCGATCTTATCTAAACTTTCACACCTTATCTCCTCGGCCAGCCCATCACCTTGCCTTGCCGAGGGGGCTGGTTGCTATAAGCTCTCTGGGACAGAGGACTCGACTAGGGGCCGATGTAAAATGGCGGCCACCATACACTTCCTGGCCACGGCCTGATCTCCTCAGATCTCTTCTACTTGTCCTCTGGATGGGTATTTCACTTTTTGGTGAAGTGTGGAGGTTACAGCTTCCAGGGCGTGGATCCATGGCCTGGCGACTATTGCGGTGTAGGGTGAGTAAGCGTCGACGACGATAAAATTCACCTCCACCACCTCCGACCCCATCTATATGGGTAGTCGGATCTGCCCTTTTGGAGTAACAATTTTTCCTTCGAAGCTGAGAAGGGGGGAATCATAAGCTGCCAAATCTTCCGGCTTCAAGTTCAGCCCCTTGTATAGGTCAGGGTACATTATCTCTACCGCACTCCCCGAATCCACCAACACCCTTTTTACATCGAAGCCCCCAATTCTCAACGTAACCACCAAGGCATTGTCGTGAGGTTGAATAGTTCCCCTCTTATCCTCGTCCGAGAATCCCAGTATCAAAGAACTTCCCTTTTTAGATCTTTTGGGTTCCCTTCGCCTGTCCTCGGAGGGGAGCTGACCAACAGCCAGTACCCTGGGGAGGAGTGGCCCAGTCCGTCCTGGTGCGGCGAGGATGACATGTATTGTCCCGGTGGGGGGTCTTAAGGACACGTCCTTTCGAAGCTCTTGTGTTGCTTGGCCGGGATGGCCGCTGGATGGGTGCAGCAGGTGACGTAACTTTCCTTCTCGGACCAACTGATCCAGGTGATTCCATAGATTCCTGCAGTCCTCAGTAGTATGACCATGGTCCTGATGATAGTGGCAGTACATGTTCTGGTTACGTTTGGAAGGGTCTCCAGCCATCTTTCCCGGCCATCTGAAATAGGGCTCATTCCTTACTTTCTCCAGCACCTGTTGTACTGGCTCCCTGAATACGGCATTCACTGTCTGCGGGTTGCTCTGTCCAGCCTGTGGCGAAAAATCTCTCTTCGGCTGGCTAGGGTTATATCGTTCTGACCTAAAATCATTTGCTTTGGGGGGGATGACCTTTTCCTTTCCCCTTCCTTGCAGCTGATCTTCCTCTACCCTTTTATACTTGTCGATTCTATCCATCAACTGATGAACGTCGGCAACTGGTTTACCAGTGAGGGATTTCCTCAGGCCATGCTCAGTGGGGAGACCGCTTTTGAACGTGCTGATAGCGACGTCATCATGGTTGTCATCTAAGTCGTTATACACCTCCCAATATCTATCCGAGTAGGCTTTCAGGGTTTCTCCTTCGTGCATGGATAAGGACAACAGCGAACTGAGGGGTCGAGGAACTCTGGTGTTTGTGATAAAGCGGGAGCAGAAGGCCTGAGTGAGCTGCTTGTAGAAGCCTATGGAATCTGTCTTCAGGCTATTGAACCACCTCATCGCCATTGATCCCAAACTGGATGAGAAGATTTTGCACATTAGGGCTTCACTTTGTGAGTAGATCGCCATTTTTTGGTTGAAATGGCTCACATGCTCTACCGGGTCTGCTCGACCGTTATAGATGGCGAACACCTGTTGGTTGAAGCGTCTAGGCAGCTTAGCCCCTTCGATTCTACGCGTGAAGGGTGACCTTGAAACCTGGTCTAGTGCCTTCTTCATAGCATCGTTCCCCGAACTCTTGCTGGATGGGCTCTCGTGCTTCCGTACAGGGCGTGGTTCCCTTTCGTAAGAGAAGGTTTCACTCGGGGGGGTCCTTGACCTCCGTCGGTAGCTTGCATCCTCCGCATTTGAAGACTCGCCTGAGTCAGAGGGAGATCGTTTTCGCTGCGCACGTCGTAACTTCCTTTTCAGGTCGTCTATCTCTCGCTGCATGGCCTGGTGACTATTTCGCCTCTGGGACACGTGACTACCTATCTGAGTGTGACTCTGGCTCGTCCGGATAGTATGCACACTTCCCTCACGATTCCCCCTGCCTCCCGGGTTGGTTAGGTTATTTTGCCTCTGGGACTCGGCAGGTTGTGTCTGTTGGGAGTTAGCTTGGTGAGGATCCTCCTGGTGTGGACCTAGTTCTGCCATGCTCGACCGTTGTGCTAGCTGATGCCCTAGTTCTTCCCACAAACGGCGCCAATTGTAGTTGCACGATTTGCCTGGCCCAAGTTCTATTGATCAGGCCTTGGCCCAAGGCGCAACCCACAATAAATATTTGTAGAGGATGGGTCAAAGAACTTAGCCTCAGTGAGCCTATTCGGTCTGATACATGGACAATATTGTTGCAGAAAAATAAAAACACAAGAATGGATCTCTAACGTATTATTCTATTTCTTTCGTTACGAATACAGTTTTCTCCCCCCCCCCCCCACCCCCCTCTTTGAGGGATTCCATTACATTATACAGTTCTCCTCTTTTCATCCCAACCTTACACTTGTTGATCATCTAAGCATCTACTTGAGCACCTGTCCCATCAGACGCCCTTATCACTCCCTTTGTGAGTTGCAGAGGCCAAGGTAGTACTGTTCAGGGGTCCTTTCCTCATTAATGCGGCCAAGAGGGTGGTTGGGGCGCAATTAATGTGGTGGTGGCAGCTTTCCATGAGATATTTTGGATTTTATTCATTTTATATGCTGGGAGGATGAACTGAAATGGTTGGGACGAGTTCCCCGTCTGGGCTTCGTAATGTTCGAGGAGGAGTTACTCCTCGGACAGGTTTCCTTGGCGCTATTGGGACTGAGTAAGGCTTTATCTGTGATTTCTCTTTGGACAGGACGCTCCTCGGACGGGCCTGAATTTGGACTAGCCCATTATTTTTGGGCCGGGCCCCACATATATATATATATATATAAAATAATAAATACCAAATTACCCAAATTATGTTATATAATAGAATAATATATATTATATTCTTATATATTATCTTTTTTAATTTTTTTTATAACGCAATAGTATAATATTTAACAATCATAGAGAGCAAAAAAAAAACTTAAAACACAACACTATATTGTACCAACCTAATGTAGAGTTATAACAAAAACAAAAATTTATCAACTTAAGCAGAGATGCAAGAAAAAAAAAAAGAAAAAAAATCCAAAAATAATTGAGAGAGAGAGAGAAACAACCTTTCTGTAATGGACAACTACGCAAAAAATTGAAGAGAAAATAACAAATTTATAGAAGATAGTGTGAATATGAAGAGACAAAATAAAAGAAAATGAATGGAAAGATGAATAGTTACATTAAGGTTGAGGGTAGTGGGAAGATGAAAAGGTAAGGGAGGAAAAGACGAAGAGACAAAATTAAGAAAGATGAAATGTGATATTAAGGTTTAGGGTAGTAGGGAGATGAAAAGGTAAAGGCGTGAGAAAGGTTGGAGAAAGTGAAATTATTTTTTTTAAAAAGTAAATGTTAAAAAAAATTATAGGAAAATTGAAAAGAAAAAGGATAATGACGTGGATGCTGATGTGGCTCAACGTGAGTACAGTAACATTAAATGCTATATTTCAGCTTTTAGTAATATATAGATTTGTTTTAATTTTCTTTTCTTTTTGTTTCCTTTTTCTTTTTGCCTACAGTTTTTGTTTTGTTATTTTATTTTTTATTTTTTGTGAGCTAACATTTGCAAGTGTGAAAGAGATTTCGAAAAACAATTAAATAAAGTTCAGCTACAAAATTGGTTGTAGTCTTAAGCTACAACTTTACTAAATGAAATAAAAATTACTACATATTTTGAAAATCTAATCGTTAAATTACATGTTCTTTACTCTCTTAATACACATGTCAAATTTTATGTCAATCGAATATTATTTACTATTTGATCTATAAACTTATATTTTATACATAATTTTAAACAACAAAAACTTGCAATTTAAACAATTTATTGATAACATAGCTATTAATTTTTAATTTTCTAGAAATTTTGCAAGTATGGAGTTTATAAGAAGAAGATGTAATCCAATGATGCAATTGTCAAAATTCAACTCCAATAAAAAGATATTGAGTAGGGTTGTAACCTTAGGCTACAATCAATTTTGTAGCTAAAATTTATCCAAAATAATTTAAAGGCTTAAGGTAACTTCTTCCCTTTATATTTGAATTTATTTTGGCTTTAATACATTGAGTACGATGCAATATTTTAATTAGGAGGAGAGGTCTACACTTTATACTATAGGGAACTTGTGGACAGTAACTGTGACAACTTTAATCGAAGTCTGGAGTTCTATTCTCACGTAAAGTCCAGAATTGGTTTCCAATGAGATTGTCTAATTGAGCTTTCTTTGATTTCCTCGCACCTACACTCATAAAAAAAATTAAAAAAATTAAAATCAATTGGTTGTTGTAAAGCTCTAAAACCTCTTATTAATAGAACAACTTATTTTGTACTATTTGTTTTTGTGCGTGGGCAATGCTCTCAAAAGCACAATTCCAACGTTTTCTTGTATCTTAACTACCACGACTGGCTATTCTTGAATGCCTTACTCTAGTCTTTGCATTTTTTGGTTTCTTTAAAGGCGGCACATGGGATGAACTTAATTAGAGCTATATGAAAGTAGTTAACTCCCCCATTAAGAAAAGGGAAGAAAGATTAAATTACAGGTAATTAGTAAAGTCTTGTTTACACTTTATTAAATTCCAAGAAATTTTTTTTTTTTGGGATTAGGATTGTAGTGGAAATTTGATGATAATTCCCTTACACATTTTGGAGTTTTTTTGGCATTTAGCCTGATTTTACTAACAATTTTGTTAGTTGACAAGAAAACCAAACATATTTGTTAAATAACTTCTCAAGTCTGTGAGAAGAAGAAAGAGAACCCCCGCAAAGAAGCACCAAAAGATCAAATCTGCATATCTAGAGTGAAGCGGCCTCCAATGCCCAATTTGGGCTTGATCTAAAGAAAAGAAAAAGGATCGGATCTAGAGAGAAGAAGAAGAGGCTCGAGTTCCTTCATTGATCTCGAGTCTCATATACTCAAAAATACTACTTAACAAACATGTTTGCAAAACCATCGACTAACAAAATTGTTTGCAAAATTAGGCTAAATGCCTAAAATACCTCACATTGTGTATATGTGTGACCATTGCACTAAGGTGGTGGCCAGCATTGAAATCTTGTTTATATTGATTTTTGGCAAACTATTCAGAATCAAGATGTTATCATGATATGACACGCATAAACGATTAGTCGCAGATAAAACTTTTTGTACAGTTCACAGTTTTGAGAAAATAGAAAATGTTATAGAGAAGCGGACAGTAATGGTGACTAACTTTAGAGAGTTCAGTGAAGTTCCACGAAGTTTCCTCCTTTACTGTAGTGTTCTACTTTAGCCCACTTCCACTTCCAGGGAAAATTATCTCATGGAGCGAGATAGTTTACAATTCCAGATATCAGGACTTCCAGAACTTTGGACCCATCAGTTCGCGATCTGCAGCAGAACCTTGGCTAGCAATTTTCTAAATACGTGAAGAAAATTCTTCGGCCTGAAGGCATTGAAGCTGGTCAGTGCACTTGCTGTATATTCCATATTCCATAGAGAATAATTATAAATGCATGTGAAAAATGGATGTATCCAGAAAATCCAGATTTTTCTTACGCTCCCATCACTTTATGCTGGGTTTATAAAATGTTCAAGTGGAAAGTAATATTTAAAGCAGAACAGTCACTTCTAGCAAAGAATTGCACTACGATAAATGCACTGGGGAAAATTATGTTTCCTACAACATGAGCTAGATACACAACAACGAAAAAAAAATGTTGCAGCTTGCAGGGTCTTTTTGGAAGAAGGGGGGGTTATATGTGAAAAAATTAGTACGTACATCTTAACCTTTTCAAAAAAATTCCAAAATAGTAACATGTAAATAACTGAATCTTATATATAAAAGAGCTAATCTGCATTTCATGAAAGCCTTAACAAGTATTGAGATTTGTCAACAATTGATCTCCTTGTTTCTTAGCAAGATTTGATCTTAAGACCTACAAACCCCCATCCCACTTACAAATTGAGATAAAGCCCAAGGCATTGTAAACGATAGACAAATCTTGCAACATTACCAGCTCGTGGAAAAAGGTAATGGAAACCATAAACACTGGCAGCAATAATAGGAAACAAGGATAAAGCAACTCTTTAGCAATAATAGTAGTAGTAGTACAATTATGCTTCTTTTTTGTGATTATGCACGTTTTCTATGTTTGTAATATTGAAAAATATGCATCTAAATTCTAATGCCAGTTTAATAAAGAAAAATCAACTATATCACTGCCTTATCTCTATTTTGGTGATCTTTTGTTAAAAGTTTTTAGTCCTAATGATTCAATTTGGAAGACTACTTTAAGTTCTTATTGAAATTAAATTTTTAGGTTGCTAATTTGGCTTATTT
This sequence comes from Quercus robur, assembly GCF_932294415.1. Taxonomy (NCBI): domain Eukaryota; kingdom Viridiplantae; phylum Streptophyta; class Magnoliopsida; order Fagales; family Fagaceae; genus Quercus; species Quercus robur. The sequence goes on from NC_065537.1 coordinate 57,281,581, forward strand.
GGAAATAATTTACAAATAAGAGAGCTCATATATGGGCCGGACTGATGACTCAGCTTAATTCTTTAATTAATATGTAATACAAATTTGAAAATTTTTTAAAGTTCTATGAAGCATATAATATATAATTTTTGAAGTGCTATGAAGCAATGTGATCCAGTGACATTACCAAGTCTCTATGAGAAAGGCTTCAAAAAGAGGTCTTTCTGCAAATGATGAGGTATCGTTTTTCATATAAACACCAAATCATGTGGCCCTACCAACTTTCACGATCTACTCATTTCACATGCATATGGTATTCTTAAATCAAGTTCTCCAAAAGAAAATATGCATGTTATAAAAGCACCAAATAGAACGTCCAAGGAGAAAGGTAGGACGACAAAGCAGAACAGTAAACACTTTGTAAAGAAAAAGTTGGGCTCAACGCAAAGCCAACTTGGAATAATCTATATTTTTACTCATTGTTTCTAGTAAGAGAAAGTTTAGAGATACCCAAATCTACAACATGATTAAGTATCCCTTTGTGATTGGTGAACTTAAAGTTTGCTTTAATTAAATTCATGTGATGGTCCCATGTGTAAGTGCTAAAATAAAATCACACAATGAAACCCAAGCAAGTTGTGAATGACCTAATCACTTCTCAATGCCTTCCACTTTGGATTTTCTTCATAGGCCCTCCCTCCCAAAACTCAGCCGTTGAAAAACACCTACCAAAAAACATTAAAGTATATTCAAATTGAACGTGTACCCAAAATAGGTATGGCAAGGTGTTTTAAAGCATGTTTATTTTCAAGGATGTTTAGCTCACAAACTTGTTTTCCTATCTATTTTTCAATATTTACACAAATACATGTATATTCTTTAAGCCTGCTAATGAACCATTTCCTAATCCTACTGTTCATTCACTTTTAGAAAATTAGAAGTCTAGGAGCCCTCTATGTACACATTTAACCATTAACGTAAGTCCAATTGTTCCAAGACTTAAGAAATTCCACTAAAATCAAGTGATCTATCCAAGACTTAAGGAAATGGAGAATGTGAATGAATGAGAAAGAACGAAAGAGAAAAATGGAAATGAGATGATGGGGAGAGAAGGGGAGCCTGTTGTTATTGTGTTAATGCCTTAATGGGCTTTCACAAATTTACAAATCAATTAATTTTCAAATTTCAATTGGACAACCACCGCGCACTCTTGGTGCGGTGGTCATTCCACAAGTATAAGTGCTTGTTGGGTGTGGGAGGCAAGGTCCAGAGTTGAAGTCTCTAAGAGGGAGCTTTACACACATATGCACTTAGATTATGTTAGAGTAGAAATTCTATCTAAAAAAAAAAAAAAAAACTCAACTGGACAAGTTTTTTCTTTGTCACCTACTAAATCATTTATAGTTTTAGATTTTACCAAAATCTTATACTAGAGCGGTTTTCGGTTTTATATTTTGGACTTTCCATATTATTATTTTCATGTCTTTAACTTCAACACGTTGCTGTTGTTAGTTAGTTAAAACTTTATTATTATTTTATTTTTTTTAATTGTACAATATTGCCCTTTCATTTTTTTAATATATATATTCTAAAAGGATGATTATGGTATTGGTGATCACAAATTGGTCAAACTCAAGTTGCACATAAACCCATCACTTAGCGTAAATATGTATGGGTATCAAAGGAAGTAGGAACTCATTCCCACAAAGATCAACGGGAATGTCGACCCAAGTATAAGAACTAGGTTTAGTTGGTCTCATTGATTTCAACAATTGCAACTTTGATGATGGCGTGAAATTCAAAATATTGGAAGATTGAGAGGGATCAAGAAAATCAATAAGGGTTAGCATCAATGAGAGTAACCAACCTTAAACCAAAAGTTTGAGAGTATGAAAGGTAAAGAAAATGGAAGAGGATAAGGGGAGAAAGAAATCCATGTAATAAATAACATTGCATCACATGGTTCTCTTTATTTTGTTTCCTTTTTAATAAAATAAGTGACAACTCCATATAAAACCCTTAATTTATTGGAAAAATATAATTAATCAAACTATTATTTTGAGAGGCACCAACATGACCCCACTCGTTCACACTGGTTGGCCCCAATAGAAACAAATAGGTGGGGGACATAGTCTCTCACATCAAACAAAACTTAGAAGCAAAAAATTATGATTTTGAGAGAAAATGCTTATACATGAATCGATTCTTCATGCAATCACTCACAGTCTCTAGTGGCACACTCTCTTCTGCCAAGCTAGGCAATTCAATTCCATCCCTAATTATCAATATTGAATTTTAGTTGTCAATTGTCAGAATCACAGTCTATAGGGGCACACTCTCTCTTTTGCCAAGCTAGGCAATTCAATTCCATCCTTAATTATAAATATTGAATTTTAGTTGTCCATCTTCAGAATAACATTGATGCATGCGTTGGAGCCCATACAAATTAAGACTCAATTAAAACTTGGTTTGGTTGACTTAGTAAATAATAAATAAATTACATTTTACACATTATTATTATTATTTCCAATTTGGACCCATAACTTCAAAGGTTTTAAATTACAATCTTACATGTTTTTAAAAATATAGGCTTTGATTTGAAATTTTTGGAAGTTCGAGATTTAAGTTTATATGACTCTTGTGGGTTTTAGTTAACTTAATTGGTAAAGTCTTTGATAATTGAATAAGATATTTGGAGTTCAAACTTAGCCTACACAAAAAACTGCTTAGTGTATTGGTCTAACAATGAAGAGTTATCATCAAAAGCAGACATTATAGGTTGAAATTCTCTTTAAAAAAAAAAGGTTTATATTACCCCTAATTTATAAACTATTTGGTTTAAAATATAATTTACCTTCTTCTTATTTCTTTTTCCCATCCCTCTTTTTATTTTGTCTTATCTATATCTATATATTACTAAAAGCTGAAGTGTAGTGTTTAATAATCATGTTGCACCACGTCAGTGGCCATGTCAATCCAATCTTCTTCTTCTTTTATTTATTTATTTATTTTTAAATTTGTCCTACAATTTGAAAATAGTTTTTACAAATTTCAAAATAATAGTAACTCCGCATAATAAATCCCAGCCCTATAATAAATCTATATAATAAATCCCAGCCCACTTCTTATCTATTTACTTCCACTATCAAGCCCAACACAAGGCCATTTCAGCTTAAAGGAAAAAAAAAAAAAAAAAAAAAAATCGTGGAATGTGGAACCCTGAAGGGTTTTGCATAAGAAAACAAAGAGTTTGAAAAATGTAACGTGAAACCCTGAAGGAATTTGTGTGAGAAAACAAAGAGTTTGAAAAATATAATGTCATACTAGCATGCTGCTCAAAACAAAGATTCTGATATCGTGAAGGCCAAGAAAATTTGATACCATTTGAAACCGTTGAAATCTCCCCACCTTCCTGCTCTACGGTTTCACAGTAACGGCAGCCTATTTGAGTTCCTTCCTTTCTGTCTTCCTCTCCTCACAGTGTATAAATATTGACAGAACGTGGCTACTTCGGTTTAGGTATCTCTAAATCTCAATTCTTTTTGTGCTCCATTCTTATTTCTTTTGCTTGATGGTTTTTGTTTCCCTTATTACATTTTGTTATATGGATTGGTAGTAATGGTTTCCATTTTGAACACATAACTCAGTTTCTGAGATTATAAGGAAGATAAACACACATTCAAAATCGAATCTTTATTATTGGTTTGAAAGTTTGGGTCTTTGATAGAGATATAATTGATTAATTGAGAAACAGAGAGAGAGGGAGAGAAAGTGAGAGAAAAGCCCAGGAAAATTGATACGGATATGGACTGTTCAAGTCTTATCTATATCTCTGCACTGTTCTTGTAATTCACAGGTTTAATGGAGTGTGCTTTGGCAAATCAGAGAATTATAGGTCAACTTTCATCCAAAACATTGTATCTTGCCACAAACTGTTCTGCTTTACTTCCAAAATAAAATGTAAAAGTCAGTATTTTACAAAGCCATAGTACTTTTCCTAGGTTCTTTTATTTTTATACTTTCCTTCTTATCGTTTTTCTTTTCTATGTCTTATTTTTATGCTTAAGGGAGGTTTTAATTTATGAAATAAGCTATAGGTGGGATTAATACCCAATTAGTTGTGGTGAAATTGTACTTCTGGCTTAGGCAACCATGCCCACTAATCGATTGGAATCAACTTGGAATGTAAATGTTCAAAGCCCTATTGTTTTGCAACTTATCTTTTGGAATCCAGGTAGGACAGGCTTAGAAGAGGTGCAGACATTGTAATTGTTTGTTCAATTAGAAATAACAATGAATTGCTTTGCTATGGTGTGGTGTGGATGACTATTTTGATTCCTGTGGTTTTAAATTGGAGCTCTATCTTTTGGTTCAATTCTGACAGATTTAAATTTTGTCACCAGTTGCTTATTTTAGCACATTCATTTCTTATTATGGTTTGTGTTTTTGTCTCTTCAAGTAGAAATAAAAATGAATTGCTTTGGTAGGAAATTCCATTGTTGTGAATCTATTTTGCTTTACTTGGAAATAACATAACAGTTGATGAGATCCTAAGTTGTGTAATTTTAATCTCTAAGAATATGTGAAAGGAGTGTTAGGGTATTTTTTTTCTTCAGATAGTTGTCTGCAAACCATTTTAATGGTTGCTTTGAATGCTGTGTAAAGAAGAAAATACAGATCTTACTTACTTTATTTACTTATTGTGTTTTTGGTTTGTGGGAAATTAAAGTTATGCATAAGTAAGCTGAAATAATGTGCGAACCCAATGACTTGAATATTTGTTACAAAAGCTTTAAAATATAAAGAAGCAAAAGCAAAAGCAAAAGAAAAAAAGAAAAAAAAAAGGCATATAGAGCATGTAGGTGAGAATTTGGGGCAGTGCTAAAATAGGCAGTGGAAGCTTCTAACACAAAGCGAGTGTATGTGTATTAAAAACAAAAACAGAGGAAGTAAGAAAAACAATACACCCCAAAACATAAAACATTGGATCTTTTTTAGTGTATGTGTATTTGCACATGAGTGCTTGTGTTCATTTTACAATTACAGTTGCTTTGGTTCTAGATTTAAATTCAGAAATTAGGGCTTAGAAAATAGGATACTGATATGTGACAATTTTTATTAAATATTTTCATTAATAATTTTTTTTTTAATTTGTCTCTTTTTTATTTAAATAATTCAGTTTCTTTGCAGAGATGAAGTGGAATTTTTCACAATGTAGAGACTCTAATTTCATCAAAGCAAAGGTATTAGTTTCTTTTTCTAATGTTCTCTTCAATTACGGTTTTTTTCAGTCTCAGATTGCTGGGGTTTTTAATATCGTCTTTTATATGATTTTTTTTTTTTAAAATTTAGGCTTAGGTTTGGGCATGCGATTTTTTGAAATAAAAATTATTTATGTTAATAGAGAATGTTCATAATTTATGAATGTTTAAAGGCCCTCAGATATTGTCAAGAATAGTTTTTCTTTTTTGTTTCTCTAATACTACACAGTAAACTAAAATATGCATTTTTCTTTATAGAAACAGTCCTATAGATAGTGAGATTGACATGTGCTTCCATTTGACTTTTGAATTTGATTGTAATTGTCAATTTTTCTTATACTTATTGATATATTTATTGTTTCTGTGTCTTATTGTGGTACAAATCGAATACTTTAGTGGGGTTTTTCAAACTTGGGCATCTTCCTGTAGAGGTTGAAGATTCTTCTATTTTTTTTTCTTTGGTTTTGGGTTATTGGTTCTGAATTTGCATTACTTTGTTCAGTTTCAAAGAAAGTAAAAACTAATAGTATGTTTTACCAATTTTTTAGTTGAACCTTATTTTGAACTAAATTATTTATTTTTCTTTCATTTTTAACTCAATTTTATTTAACTATCCCGTGCATCGTATGGATTAGCAATTAGTTATTTGTAATAATAATGTTCACTCACGGTAAAGATTACTATTTTAAGTAAATGATTAAATCCTGTGTTGGAGTTTGGACAAAGGAAAGGTATGGTCCTAATTCTATTTTAATTTGAGACCAAAAGATTTTATAACTTTTCTTTTGGATAGAAATTTATAAATTACTTGTTGGTATTAAGAACTTCCCTATACACTAGAGACGACTGTGGCTTGCCAATATGATGAGAAGGAAATTCGACTGGTACTAAAAATAGATTCATGGTGTATATTTATTAACAACTTTGAGCCAATGCCAATCCCAATCCCAATCCCAAATTCAATTGAATGGATTTTTGTTTTCTTTTTAGAATTAATTGAATGGAATTGATTAAGGCAAAGCATTAACACAAGAAAAACGTTGATTTGCTGTGGTTGTGTACTTGTATAAATGTTAGTGATGTTGAATTTTAATGTTTGACATATTCTTATGGGACCAGTATAAGAACATCTTCTTTTTTGAGGGGGACCAATACAAGAACTTTTTTCTTTTCTTTTTTGAGAAAGAATATATGAACTTAATTCGCAAGTTTGCTGATAAAGTGCATTGATAAAGAGGGGAAAAAGATTTATTTAATATTGAAAAGTGAAAAAGCATAAGGAGAGAGTATATTGTAATTTTATATGTTTTAAATAATCTAACCAAAATTATGCATTTTTTAATATTAAGTTAATTTCATTGTGCAAACGAGGGCTTGGCTCAGCTGGGTATGGTTCGTTTGCTCTGTTTGACATGCTTAGGTTCGATTCCCACTACCAACAAGAGTCCGTTGGTGGGCATCATATCTCTAAGCATGTGTGCTCTGCCCGGGGGTTTAATAATTATTAAAGATGACTTTAACACTAAAGAGGCAAAGATACGAAAAAAATAGAGGGATGACGATGAAAGTGCTAAAAGAGAGAGGATGAGTGTTTTAGGAATATGAATAAAAATTAGATTGTAAAATCATGTGTATAGAAATGACTAAATCGTATATAATATATTTTAAACAATATAACACAGTCAGGTGTGGTTTATTAAAACCTATTTCCACCTTTATCATTCCTTCCAAAGGAGAAAACTTGCGTAATACATGTCGGTCCAAGGTGGGAACACTTTAGTCATTCTTATTGGTATTACTATTTTTTTTTTTTTTTGGAGAAAAAAAAATGTTAGTAATACTAATAGATATTATACTTAATAATAAATTTTTTTATATACTCAATTTTTAAAAAGCTCATTTAAATATATATATTATGCTTTAAACGAATTTAGCCAAAAAAAAAAAAAAAAATCAATTCTAAATCTAACTGTCTTTTGTATCTATAAGATCCGATAGATATAAACATATTATATGATGATTGGTTTTTTTAGCATACGGCAGTTATTTTTTTAGTGACTGTGGAATTCGATTAGAATAAGATACTTTCAATTTAAGCTAACAGTGTTTCCTCCCAAAAAAAAAAAAAAAAAAAAGTTTGAGTTCATTTACAATCTCTTGTTTTAAGGAAAGACCTTTTGATTCCAATCACATCGCCTTTGTACATAAATTTATTTATTTTCATGTTTGAGGGAATATGTGTTTTTATTTATTTGTGGTTGCATTTAAGAATCTATTTAGGTTGCTTACCTATCCTTGGCGGGGATCAATCCAATTAGTAGTTCTTAAATTGAGGTTTTGGATGTAAAATCCTCAAATACGATTTTGTCCACTTCAAATGATGAACATTTAAGTCAAATATTTGGTATTTAATTAAGCACTAACTTAATTTTGTTTTTGGGTGAGATAATTTATTTTAATCTCAAGGATAAGTCAAGAACTCATGTTTTTATGAAAATTGAACCAAGGATTCTCTTTTTGAGAAATTCGAATGTCCAAACAAAATTCCCCTTCTTTTTTTTGCTTCTTTGTAAGAATTTTAACAAGTAATGATATTTTGATTGAAGTTCCCAATTTTAATTAAGGGGAAAAAAACTCCTTTGAAGCAATTTTATTTTTATGAACATGTTTTATAAAGTGGGAAACTTTATTAATTAAATTTTACTATTATTGTGACAAACTGGAAAGTTGTCACAATTATTGTCACGATTATAAAGTTTGCTAGTTGTTGTTCTTTCTCACACAGGGTGAGTCCTTTTTTTTTTTTTTTTCTTTCCTCCTACTCTACTGTCTACCCTTTTCAGATTATTGTGTTGTCAGCATGGACTCGGATTTTGTAGAACGTTTGACAGAGGATTTTACAGCGGAGGAAGATGAGGTGATCATGGATTTTATAGAACGTTTGACAGAGGATTTGACAGCGGAGGAAGATGAGGTGATCATGGTTCGGTCGGAGCATCGCGAGAAAACTCTAGAAGAGTGGTCCCTCAGTTTGCTAGGAAGGTTTCACACGACCGAACTCATCAACTTCAGAGCTGCGGAAAACCATCTACGCTCTGCATGGAAGATAGAGGGGAACGATCTAAAAATTACAGATGTTGGGGACGGACTGCTTCGGTTTAAATTCTCGATGGAAAGCCAATTGAAGTGGGTTATTAACAACGGTCCTTGGAGTTTCGATAATCATATCCTATTACTGCGAAGGTGGGAGAAAGGAATGACGGTCTTTTCGGTTAACTTCCAAACTGTTCCGATGTGGGTGCAAGTGTGGGAACTACCCTTCGATCTGATAAACCAGGAAGCAGGGAGAGCTATTGGACGACGAATTGGTAGAGTCATTGAGGTAGATTGTAAATCCATTGCCTCGGGCGAGGCAAGGTTTCTCCGGGTCAGAGTTGACGTGCCCTTAGACAAGCCGATACGCCGGGGAGCCCCAGTATTGAGTCCGGAAGGTGATAAGGTTAGGGTGGCTTTCAAGTACGAAGGGCTATGTGGTCTGTGCTTCCATTGTGGCCTCCTTGGTCATGAGGCAAAAGCATGCAAGACCACGAAGCTGAAGGTGGGGGAGAAGAGTCCTTATGGCGAATGGATGCGAGCGACGGAGGATGTGACACAATCTCTGGGGGTGCTTTCACAGACCAGCAACTCTCTGGTGGCACAATCTCTCCGAGATGGAGACCCCAACGCCAACAACGAAGAGAGGGAAGAAGCGCTCTTCTTCTTAGAGAGCCATAGCTTCCACCTCGACTCCGCCGTCTCCACTTTTCTCGACATCGACGGAGCAGAAACAGAACCACAGCAGAATTTTAGTTCGGGTGACGGACTTTCAAGGGCAATAATTGAGGAAGCAATTCGTGCCCTCAAGTAAGTAGAAGTAGTAGTACAATTATACTTCTTTTTTGTGATTATGCATGTTTTCTATTTTTGTAATATTGAAAAATCTGCATCTAAATTCTATTGCTTCTATCATTCAAGGACAATAATTGAGGAACGAATTCCGGAGATTATGGAGGTTGTTGAATACCTGGAACTTAATGCAACTCCTGCCCTCCAAAAGTGAGTAGAAGTAGTAGTACAATTATGCTTCTTTTTTTGTGATTATGCATGTTTTCTATTTTAACATTGAAAAATCTGCATCTAAATTCTAATGCCAGTTTAATAAAAAAAAAAATCAACTATATCACTGCCTTATCTTTATTTTGGTGATGCTTTTGTTAAAAGTTTTTAGTCCTAATGATTCAATTTGGAAGACTACTTTAAGTTCTTATTGAAATTAAATTTTTAGGTTGCTAATTTGGCTTATTTGGAAATAGTTTGCAAAATTTCTATCTTTGCCGTCAAAAAAAAAAAAAAAAAAAGTTTGCAAAATAAGAGAGCTCATATATGGGCAGGACTGATGACTCCACTTAATTCTTTAATTAGTATGTAATACAAACTGGAAAAATATTTGAAGTGCTATGAAGCATATAATATATAATTTTTACCTAATAATACACTTTCATTTTGGATCATTCTGCAGCTTTTAGCTGCTGTCCAGGTCTGCTACATTGTGAAATTAGGTTATCTGTGCTCAAGATCCCACATACCAAATTAGGATATCTCCATTCTTAAGCAGTATCATGTAACTTTATTAAGACTGATTTGGGCAACTTTCCTATTAGAAGTTAAAACCATGGTTTATTGTTCAAGATAGAACTTCAGAAAGAAGCATTCTTAAAAATTGAATTTTCTGCTGGAAAAATTTGTGTCCATGATGTCACTTTGAATGATTCCAGTAGTTGATAAGGTCATTTATGTTCTAGCACCAACTTCTATTTCCCAAGTTTAACTTATCTTGGATAAGTTTTAAAACAATACCATGGTCATTGTAAGGTAATTGGCTTTTATTACTTGTATAAATCCTTTACACTGTCTCAATATACATTCCGTAAAAAATTTGATGACTAATACATAAATGCTTATATGGAATCTAGAAACTTTATGACTAATACATCCACTAATAATTTGTATGAGCATTGCATAAGAGGAAAAGAGAGGACCTTGAGGTTGCGGATCACAATGTCCAGGTCGAGTAGATGAAGAGCCTTAAACGATTAGTGGCAGATAAAACTTTTTGTACAGTTCACAGTTTTGAGAAAATAGAAAATGTTATAGAGAAGCGGACGGTAATGGTGACTAACTTTAGAGAGTTCAGTGAAGTTCCACGAAGTTTCCTCCTTTACTGTAGTGTTCTACTTTAGCCCACTTCCACTTTAGCGAGATAGTTTACAATTCCAGATATCAGGACTTCCAGAACTTTGGACCCATCAGTTCGCGATCTGCCGCAGAACCTTGGCTAGCAATTTTCTGAATACGTGAAGAAAATTCTTCGGCCTGAAGGCATTGAAGCTGGTCAGTGCACTTGCTGTATATTCCATATTCCATAGAGAATCATTATAAATGCATGTGAAAAATGGATGTATCCAGAAAATCTAGATTTTTCTTACGCTCCCATCACTTTATGCTGGGTTTATAAAATGTTCAAGTGGAAAGTAATATTTAAAGCAGAACAGTCACTTCTAGCAAAGAATTGCACTACGATAAATGCACTGGGGAAAATTATGTTTCCTACAACATGAGCTAGATACACAACAACGAAAAAAAAATGTTGCAGCCTGCAGGGTCTTTTTGGAAGAAGGGGGGGTTATATGTGAAAAAATTAGTACGTACATCTTAACCTTTTCAAAAAAATTCCAAAATAGTAACATGTAAATAACTGAATCTTATATATAAAAGAGCTAATCTGCATTTCATGAACGCCTTAACAAGTATTGAGATTTGTCAACAATTGATCTCCTTGTTTCTTAGCAAGATTTGATCTTAAGACCTACAAACCCCCATCCCACTTACAGCTTGAGATAAAGCCCAAGGCATCGTAAACGATAGACAAATCTTGCAACATTACTAGCTCGTGGAAAAAGGTAATGGAAACCATAAACACTGGCAGCAATAATAGGAAACAAGGATAAAGCAACTCTTTAGCAATCTTTTTTATAAGTGAAATTTTTTGTAGAAGTAGTACTGTAGTAGTAGTAGTACAATTATGCTTCTTTTTTGTGATTATGCACGTTTTCTATTTTTGTAATATTGAAAAATCTGCATCTAAATTCTAATGCCAGTTTAATAAAGAAAAATCAACTATATCACTGCCTTATCTCTATTTTGGTGATCTTTTGTTAAAAGTTTTTAGTCCTAATGATTCAATTTGGAAGACTACTTTAAGTTCTTATTGAAATTAAATTTTTAGGTTGCTAATTTGGCTTATTTGGAAATAATTTACAAATAAGAGAGCTCATATATGGGCCGGACTGATGACTCAGCTTAATTCTTTAATTAATATGTAATACAAATTTGAAAATTTTTTGAAGTTCTATGAAGCATATAATATATAATTTTTGAAGTGCTATGAAGCAATGTGATCCAGTGACATTACCAGGTCTCTATGAGAAAGGCTTCAAAAAGAGGTCTTTCTGCAAATGATGAGGTATCGTTTTTCATATAAACACCAAATCATGTGGCCCTACCAACTTTCACGATCTACTCATTTCACATGCATATAGTATTCTTAAATCAAGTTCTCCAAAAGAAAATATGCATGTTATAAAAGCACCAAATAGAACGTCCAAGGAGAAAGGTAGGACGACAAAGCAGAACAATAAACGCTTTGTAAAGAAAAAGTTGGGCTCAACGCAAAGCCAACTCGGAATAATCTATATTTTTCTTCATTGTTTCTAGTAAGAGAAAGTTTAGAGATACCCAAATCTACAACATGATTAAGTATCCCTTTGTGATTGGTGAACTTAAAGTTTGCTTTAATTAAATTCATGTGATGGTCCCATGTGTAAGTACTAAAATCCAATCACACAATGAAACCCAAGCAAGTTGTGAATGACCTAATCACTTCTCAATGCCTTCCACTTTGGATTTTCTTCATAGGCCCTCCCTCCCAAAACTCTGCCGTTGAAAAACACCTACCGAAAAACATTAAAGTATATTCAAATTGAACGTGTACCCAAAATAGGCTTGGCAAGGTGTTTTAAAACATGTTTATTTTCAAGGATGTTTAGCTCACAAAATTGTTTTCCTATCTATTTTTCAATATTTACACAAATACATGTATATTCTTTAAGCCTGCTTATGAACCATTTCCTAATCCTACTGTTCATTCACTTTTAGAAAATTAGAAGTCTAGGAGCCCTCTATGTACACATTTAACCATTAACGTAAGTCCAGTTGTTCCAAGACTTAAGAAATTCCACTAAAATCAAGTGATCTATCCAAGACTTAAGGAAATGGAGAATGTGAATGAATGAGAAAGAACGAAAGAGAAAAATGGAAATGAGATGATGGGGAGAGAAGGGGAGCCTGTTGTTATTGTGTTAATGCCTTAATGGGCTTTCACAAATTTACAAATCAATTAATTTTCAAATTTCAATTGGACAACCACCGTGCACTCTTGGTGCGGTGGTCATTCCACAAGTATAAGTGCTTGTTGGGTGTGGGAGGCAAGGTCAAGGGTTGAAGTCTCTAAGAGGGAGCTTTACACACATATGCACTTAGATTATGTTAGAGTAGAAATTCTATCTTATATATTAAAAAGAAAAAAAAAAAATATATATATATATATATATATCTCAACTGGACAAGTTTTTTCTTTGTCACATACTAAATCATTTATAGTTTTAGATTTTACCAAAATCTTATAGTAGAGCGGTTTTCGGTTTTATATTTTGGACTTTCCATATTATTATTTTCATTTCTTTAACTTCAACACATTGCTGTTGTTAGTTAGTTAGTTAAAACTTTATTATTATTTTATTTTTTTTAATTGTACAATATTGCCCTTTCTTTTTTTTAATATATATATTCTAAAAGGATGATTATGGTATAGGTGATCACAAATTGGTCAAACTCAAGTTGCACATAAACCCATCACTTAGCGTAAATATGTATGGGTATCAAAGGAAGTAGGAACTCATTCCCACAAAGATCAACGGGAATGTCGACCCAAGTATAAGAACTAGGTTTAGTTGGTCTCATTGATTTCAACAATTGCAACTTTGATGATGGCGTGAAATTGAAAATATTGGAAGATTGAGAAGGATCAAGAAAATCTATAAGGGTTAGCATCAATGAAAGTAACCAACCTTAAACCAAAAGTTTGAGAGTATGAAAGGTAAAGAAAATGGAAGAGGATAAGGGAAGAAAGAAATCCATGTAATAAATAACATTGCATCACATGGTTCTCTTTATTTTGTTTCCTTTTTAATAAAATAAGTGACAACTCCATATAAAACCCTTAATTTATTGGAAAAATATAATTAATCAAACCATTATTTTGAGAGGCACCAACATGACCCCACTCGTTCACACTGGTTGGCCCCAATAGAAACAAATAGGTGGGGGACATAGTCTCTCACATCAAACAAAACTTAGAAGCGAAAAATTATGATTTTGAGAGAAAATGCTTATACATGAACCGATTCTTCACGCGATCACTCACAGTCTCTAGTGGCACACTCTCTCTTCTGCCAAGCTAGGCAATTCAATTCCATCCCTAATTATCAATATTGAATTTTAGTTGTCAATTTTTAGAATCACAGTCTATGGGGGCACACTCTCTCTTTTGCCAAGCTAGGCAATTCAATTCCATCCATAATTATAAATATTGAATTTTAGTTGTCCATCTTCAGAATAACATTGATGCATGCATTGGAGCCCATACAAATTAAGACTCAGTTAAAACTTGGTTTGGTTGACTTAGTAAATAATAAATAAATTACATTTTACACATTATTATTATTATTATTTCCAATTTGGACCCATAACTTCAAAGGTTTTAAATTACAGTCTTACATGTTTTTAAAAATATAGGCTTTGATTTGAAATTTTTGGAAGTTCGAGATTTAAGTTTATATGACTCTTGTGGGTTTTAGTTAACTTAATTGGTAAAGTCTTTGATAATTGAATAAGATATTTGGAGTTCAAACTTAGCCTACACAAAAAACTGCTTAGTGTATTGGTCTAACAATAAAGAGTTATCATCAAAAGCAGACATTATAGGTTGAAATTCTCTTTAAAAAAAAGATTTATATTACCCCTAATTTATAAACTATTTGGTTTAAAATATAATTTATCTTCTTCTTATTTCTTTTTCCCATCCCTCCTTTTATTTTGTCTTATCTATATCTATATATTACTAGAAGCTGAAGTGTAGTGTTTAATGTTGTTGCACTCATGTTGCACCACGTCAGTGGCCATGTCAATCCAATCTTCTTCTTTTTTTATTTTTTTTTTATTTTTTTTAAATTTGTCCTACAATTTGAAAATAGTTTTACAAATTTCAAAATAATAGTAACTCCGCATAATAAATCTCAGCCCTATAATAAATCTATATAATAAATCCCAGCCCACTTCTTATCTATTTACTTCCACTATCAAGCCCAACACAAGGCCATTTCAACTTAAAGGAAAAAAAAAAAAAAAAAAAAAATCGTGGAAGGTGGAACCCTAAAGGGTTTTGCGTAAGAAAATAGAGAGTTTGAAAAATATAACGTGGAACCCTGAAGGGATTTGTGTGAGAAAACAAAGAGTTTGAAAAATATAATGTCATACTAGCATGCTACTCAAACCAAAGATTCTGGTATCGTGAAGGCCAAGAAAATTTGATACCATTTGAAACTGTTGAAATCTCCCCACCTTCCTGCTCTACGGTTTCACAGTAACGGCAACCTATTTGAGTTCCTTCCTTTCTGTCTTCCTCTCCTCACAGTGTATAAATATTGATAGAACGTGGCTACTTCGGTTTAGGTATCTGTAAGTCTCAATTATTTTTGTGCTCCATTCTTATTTCTTTTGCTTGATGGTTTTTGTTTCCCTTATTACATTTTGTTATATGGATTGGTAGTAATGGTTTGCTGCTCCGTTTTGAACACATAACTCGGTTTCTGAGATTATAAGGAAGATAAACACACATTCAAAATTGAATCTTTATTATTGGTTTGAGAGTTTGGGTCTTTGATAGAGATGTAATTGATTAATTGAGAAACAGAGAGAGAGGGAGAGAAAGTGAGAGAAAAGCCCAGGAAAATTGATACAGATATGGACTCTTCAAGTCTTATCCATATCTCTGCACTGTTCTTGTAATTCACGGGATTAATGGAGTGTGCTTTGGCAAATTAGAGAATTATGGGTCAACTTTCATCCAAAACATTGTATCTTGCCACAAACTGTTCCGTTTTACTTCCAAAATAAAATGTAAAAGTCAGTATTTTACAAAGCCATAGTACTTTTCCTAGGTTCTTTTATTTTTATACTTTCCTTCTTATCGTTTTTCTTTTCTATGTCTTATTTTTATGCTTAAGGGAGGTTTTAATTTATGAAATAAGCTATAGGTGGGATTAATACCCAATTAGTTGTGGTGAAATTGTACTTCTGGCTTAGGCAACCATGCCCACTAATCGATTGGAATCAACTTGGAATGTAAATGTTCAAAGCCCTATTGTTTTGCAACTTATCTTTTGGAATCCAGGTAGGACAGGCTTAGAAGAGGTGCAGACATTGTAATTGTTTGTTCAATTAGAAATAACAATGAATTGCTTTGCTATGGTGTGGTGTGGATGATTGTTTTGATTCCTATGGTTTTAAATTGGAGCTCTGTCTTTTGGTTCAATTCTGATAGATTTAAAATTTGTCACCAGTTGCTTATTTTAGCACATTCATTTCTTATTATGGTTTGTTTTTTTGTCTCTTCAAGTAGAAATAAAAATGAATTGCTTTGGTAGGAAATTTCATTGTTGTGAATCTATTCTGCTTTACTTGGAAATAACATAACAGTTGATGAGATCCTAAGCTGTGTAATTTTAATCTCTAAGAATATGTGAAAGGAGTGTTAGGGTACTTTTTTTTTCTTCAGATAGTTATCTGTAAACCATTTTAATGGTTGCTTTGAATGTCATGTAAAGAAGAAAATACAGATCTTACTTACTTTATTTACTTATTGTGTTTTTGGTTTGTGAGAAATTAAAGTTATGCATAAGTAAGCTGAAATAATGTGTGAACCCAATGACTTGAATATTTGTTACAAAAACTTTAAAATATAAAGAAGCAAAAGCAAAAGAAAAAAAAAAAAAAAAGGCATATAGAGCATGTAGGTGAGAATTTGGGGCAGTGCTAAAATGGGCAGAGGAAGCTTCTAACACAAAGTGAGTGTATGTGTATTAAAAGCAAAAACAGAGGTAGTAAGAAAAACAATACACCCCAAAACATAAAACATTGGATCTTTTTTAGTGTATGTGTATTTGCACATGAGTGCTTGTGTTCATTTTACAATTACAGTTGGCTTTGGTTCTAGATTTAAATTCAGAAATTAAGGCTTAGAAAATAAGATACTAATATGTGACAATTTTTATTAAATATTTTCGTTAATAATTTTTTTTTAATTTGTCTCTTTTTTATTTAAATAATTCAGTTTCTTTGCAGAGATGAAGTGGAATTTTTCACAATGTAGAGACTCTAATTTCATCAAAGCAAAGGTATTAATTTCTTTATCTAATATTCTCTTCAATTATGGTTTGTTTCAGTTTAAGGTTGCTGGGGTTTTTAATATTGTCTTTTATCTAATATTGTTTTAATTTAGGCTTAGGTTTGGGCGTGCGATTTTTTGAAATAAAAATTATTTATGTTAATAGAGAATGTTCATAATTTATGAATGTTTAAAAGTCCTCAGATATTGTCAAGAATAGTTTTTCTTTTTTGTTTCTCTAATACTACACAGTAAACTAAAATATGCATTTTTCTTTATAGAAACAGTCCTATAGATAGTGAGATTGACATGTGCTTCCATTTGACTTTTCAATTTGATTGTAATTGTCAATTTTTCATATACTTACTAATATATTTATTGTTTCTATGTCTTATTGTGGTACAAATCGAATACTTTAGTGGGGTTTTTCAAACTTGGGCATCTTCCTCTAGAGGTTGAAGATTCTTCTATTTTTTTCTTTGGTTTTGGGTTATTGGTTCTGAATTTGCATTACTTTGTTCAGTTTCAAAGAAAGTAAAAACTAATAGTATTTTTTACCAATTTTTTAGTTGAACCTTATTTTGAACTAAATTATTTATTTTTCTTTCATTTTTAACTCAATTTTATTTAACTATCCCGTGCATGGTACGGATTAGCAACTAGTTATTTGTAATAATAATGTTCACTCACGATAAAGATTACTATTTTAAGTAAATGATTAAATCCTGTGTTGGAGTTTGGACAAAGGAAAGGTATGGTCCTAATTCTTTTTTAATTTGAGACCAAAAGATTTTATAACTTTTCTTTTGGATAGAAATTTATAAATTACTTGTTGGTTTTAAGAACTTCCCTATACACTAGAGACGACTGTGGCTTGCCAATATGATGAGAAGGAAATTCGACTGGTATTAAAAATAGATTCATGGTGTATATTTATTAACAACTTTGAGCCAATGCCAATCCCAATCCCAATCTCAAATTCAATTGAATGGATTTTTGTTTTCTTTTTAGAATTAATTGAATGGAATTGATTAAGGCAAAGCATTAACACAAGAAAAACGTTGATTTGCTGTGGTTGTGTACTTGTATAAATGTTAGTGATGTTGAATTTTAATGTTTGACATATTCTTATGGGACCAATATAAGAACATCTTCTTTTTTGAGGGGGACCAATACAAGAACTTTTTTCTTTTCTTTTTTGAGAAAGAATATAAGAACTTAATTCGCAAGTTTGCTGATAAAGTGCATTGATAAAGAGGGAAAAAAGATTTATTTAATATTGAAAAGGGAAAAAGCATAAGGAGAGAGTATATTGTAATTTTATATGTTTTAAATAATCTAACCAAAATTATACATTTTTTAATATTAAGTTAATTTCATTGTGCAAACGGGGGCTTGGCTCAGCTGGGTATGGTTTGTTCGCTCTGCCCGACATACTCAGGTTTGATTCCCACTACCAACAGGAGTCCGTTGGTGGGCATCATATCTCTAAGCGTGTGTGCTCTACCCGGGGGTTTAATATAACCATAAACACCCCTATTTTTTTTTTCTCAAAAAAAAAAAAAAAAAAAGTTAATTTCATTGTATCACTAGCACTTCCACTCCCCAAGATATGATTATTAATACAAGTACCATTAATTATTAATAGTAAAAAAATGGACATGATCAGATCATGGGTGTCTTATCTCCATCACGTTCCTTCTTTGAGAAGGAAGCGGGTGGGTAGAGGCATAATAGAAATAATTTGTCATCCTTTTTTTTTTTGAGAAAGATTTGTCATCCTTATTAAAGATGACTTTAACACTAAAGAGGCAAAGACAAGAAAAAAATAGAGGGATGACGATGAAAGTGCTAAAAGAGAGAGGATGAGTGTTTTAGGAATATGAATAAAAATTAGATTATAAAATCATGTGTATAGAAATGACTAAATCGTATATAATATATTTTAAACAATATAATACAGTCAGGTGTGGTTATTAAAACCTATTTCCACCTTTATCATTCCTTCCGAAGGAGAAAACTTGCGTAATACATGTCGGTCCAAGTAAGGTGGGAACACTTTAGTCATTCTTATTGGTATTACTATTTTTTTTTTTTTTGGAGAAAAAAAATGTTAGTAATACTAATAGATATTATACTTAATAATAATTTTTTTTTTATATACTCAATTTTTAAAAAGCTCATTTAAATATATATATTATGCTTTAAACGAATTTAGCCAAAAAAAAAAAATCAATTCTAAATCTAACTGTCTTTTGTATCTATAAGATCGGATCCGATAGATATAAACATATTATATGATGATTGGTTTTTTTAGCATACGGCAGTTATTTTTTTAGTGACTGTGGAATTCGATTAGAATAAGAGACTTTCAATTTAAGCTAACTGTATTTCCTCAAAAAAAAAAAAAAAAAAAGTTTGAGTTCATTTACAATCTCTTGTTTTAAGGAAAGACCTTTTGATTCCAATCACATCGCCTTTGTACATAAATTTATTTATTTTCATGTTTGAGGGGATATATGTTTTTATTTATTTGTGGTTGCATTTATGAATTTATTTAGGTTGCCTACGTATCCTTGGCGGGGATCAAACCAATTAGTAGTTCTTAAATTGAGGTTTTAGATGTAAAATCCTCAAATACAATTTTGTCCACTTCAAATGATGAACATTTAAGTCAAATATTTGGTATTTAATTAAGCACTAACTTAATTTTGTTTTTGGGTGAGATAATTTATTTTAATCTCAAGGATAAGTCAAGAACTCATGTTTTTATGGAAATTGAACCAAGGATTCTCTTTTTGAGAAATTCGAATATCCAAACAAAATTCCGGTTCTTTTTTTTCCTCCTTTGTAAGAATTTTAACCAGTAATGATATTTTGATTGAAGTTCCCAATTTTAATTAAGGAAAAGAAAACTCCTTTGAAGCAATTTTATTTTTATGAACATGTTTTATGAAGTGGGAAACTTTATTAAATTTTACTATTATTGTGACAAACTGGAAAGTTGTCACAATTATTGTCACGATTATAAAGTTTGCTAGTAGTTGTTCTTTCTCACACAGGGTGAGTCCTTTCCTTTTTTTTCTTTCCTCCTACTCTACTGTCTACCCTTTTCAGATTATTGTGTTGTCAGCATGGACTCGGATTTTATAGAACGTTTGACAGAGGATTTGACAGCGGAGGAAGATGAGGTGATCATGGTTCGGTCGGAGCATCGTGAGAAAACTCTAGAAGAGTGGTCCCTCAGTTTACTAGGATGGTTTCACACGACCAAACTCATCAACTTTAGAGCTGCGGAAAACCATCTACGCTCTGCATGGAAGATGGAGGGGAACGATCTAAAAATTACAGATGTTGGGGACGGACTGTTTCGGTTTAAATTCTCGATGGAAAGCCAATTGAAGTGGGTTATTAACAATGGTCCTTGGAGTTTCGATAATCATATCCTATTACTGCAAAGCCAGCAAAGGTGGGAGAAAGGAATGACGGCCTTTTCGGTTAACTTCCAAACTCTTCCGATGTGGGTGCAAGTGTGGGGACTACCCTTGGATCTGATAAACAAGGAAGTAGGGATAGATATTGGACAAGGAATTGGTAGAGTCATTGAGGTAGATTGTAAATCCATTGCCTCGGGCGAGGCAAGGTTTCTCCGGGTCAGAGTTGACGTGCCCTTAGACAAGCCGATACGCCGGGGAGCCCCAGTATTGAGTCCGGAAGGTGATAAGGTTAGGGTGGCTTTCAAGTACGAAGGGCTATGTGGTCTGTGCTTCCATTGTGGCCTCCTTGGTCATGAGGCAAAAGCATGCAAGACCACGAAACTGAAGGGGGGGGAGGAGAGTCCTTATGGCGAATGGCTGCGAGCGACTGAGAATGTCCCGCCACACAGGGGCGTAGCCAGGAATTTTTACATGGGGGGGCCAATTCGAACCATGAAGGTTGAAATTGACGACGATGAGTATCATCGTTGTATGGATAGTCTATATTTTTAGGTTGATATGGACCTTCTTTGAGATAAGCTCGTCGGATTTCATCTTGTTTGTTGATAGGGAATTCACATATTTGTTTACGTGATCCTGGATCACGATCTATCTCTTCAGATTGAATTCTTGAACATTTGGAGAGGTCAGGGTGTTCATCAGGTATCGAAGTATCAACATTTGTTTCTACAGCCACAAGTGTCCTAATTTCTGAATTGCTAACTTCTTTTTTCTTAAAGAATGCATCAATTGTTTTTCGTTTGCTCATAATTCTTTTAGCTTTAAGAATATGACTAAAAAATTAACCTGAAAAGAAGTTTAAAAAATAAAATTTTAATTAGAAATTTTTACTTAGTTATATGGATGTTATTCATACTCAAGAAAAAACAAAATTTCCACTATAATTTAAACATACAACCCATTTTTAATACGACTTTAATTAATAATAACCCCTCAAACAAAAACAAAAATTAAACACACAAGTATTGGTACACAAAACCAAACAATTTAACAACACCCACGGCCACATCCACAGCCACATGATATCTAACTAATCAAAAATAGGTAATAAATCAAAACAATTTTACCTTAGAAACTTTGTCTTCACAAAGTGCAAAGATGGGTCACCCGTGTGGCAATGCCTACTGCCTCTGCCTGACTACCTCCAACTTTAGATCTTTCCTTCAAGACCCATCACAAACAATCTCCCCATGCCTTCAATCATGCATTTCTCTAAAAATCTATAAAAATATAAAGAGCATGTGAATATTTAGGTGTAGATAGTTGAGAAAATAAAAAAAGACACTAAAAAGAGATGAATGTCTAATGCTTAAGAAAGAAAAGAAAACTCACCAGTCACCAAGTTCCAAAACTAAAGCTGATGAAGAAAGAAAAAATTGGTCAAGATTTTTTTTTTTTTATTTTTTTTATTTTTTATTTTTTATTTTTTATTTTTTTTTTTTTTTTTTTTTTTTCGGACTGTGAGTACAGAGGACTGGAGTTTTGGGGGCTGGTAGGTGGGCAACAGTACCGGTGCAAATGAAAGTGTATCAAAGAAGACAAAACAAAAGAATAAGAAGTAAAGAAAAGGATTCCGTGGGTCAGTGGGTGGATTTTTTGAGATGAAGAGAAAGTGAAGTTTTGTTTTTAGTGTTTGGACTTGAGCGGGCCAACTTGTTTTATTTGGACTACATAAGGTGATAAGGCCTAAAACTAAAACTGGGCTTAGGAGAATTGGGCATGGGGGGCCGGCTGTCCAATATTGGGGGGCCCAATTTTTTTTTCTACCTACTCTAATGGAAAAAACAAAAATTTTTGCAGGGGCCGGGGCCCCCCCAAGCCACTATGTGGCTCCGCCCCTGCCGCCACAGACCAGCGACTCTCACCGAGATGGAAACCCCAACAGTCCTATCATTCGGGTAACGGACACTCCTATCATTCAACGACAGTAATTGAGAAAGGAAATTCGGAAATTATGGAGGTTGTTGAACGCACTGAAGTTATGGTGGATGATGGGAAAAATCCCGAAAAGTGAGTAGAAGTAGTAGTAATAGTACAATTATGCTTCTTTTTTGTGATCATGCATGTTTTCTATTTTTGTAATATTAAAAAATCTGCATCTAAATTCTAATGCCAGTTTAATAAAAAAAAAAAATCAACTATATCACTGTCTTATCTCTATTTTGGTGATCCTCTTGTTAAAAGTTCTTAGTCCTAATGATTCAATTTGGAAGACTACTTTAAGTTCTTATTGAAATTAAATTTTTAGGTTGCTAATTTGGCTTATTTGGAAATAGTTTACAAAATAAGAGAGCTCATATATGGGAAGGACTGATGACTCAGCTCAATTCTTTAATTAGTATGTAATACAAATTTGAAAACCATGGTTTATTGTTCAAGATAGAACTTCAGAAAGAAGCATTCTAAAAAATTGAATTTTCTGCAGGAAAAATTTGTGTCCATGATGTCACTTTGAATGATTCCAGTAGTTGATAAGTTCATTTATGTTCTAGCACCAACTTCTATTTCTCAAGTTTAACTTGTCTTGGATAAGTTTTAAAACAGTACAAAGGTGATTGTAAGGATACTTGGCTTTTATTACTTGTATAAATCCTTTACACTGTCTCAATATACATTCCATAAAAAATAGACTAGCCTTAGCTTGGACTACAATTTTTCTGATCAGATTGCATTCATAAACAGTAATATGCTTGGGAAATCCTCCTCTGGGTCAGAGTTGAAATGGCTTGTGCAGAAATTGGATTGTTTTGATCCAAAACTATTGCTATCTCAGGGACGCAGAAGGCTTTGTGATGCATTTCGATTGCTGCTAACAGATCCCGATGTTAAGGTGAATTCTTGGTTTTGACTTTAATGTGAACATTCTTCAAACTTGGTCAAGGTCCAATTCTCCCTTTTGATAATCTTAGAATTTGAAAATTGTTTTACCAAAAGCATTTCTGACATGATTGGCTCAAAGATGAGTCTTTCAGAAGTGATTGTACCTCACCAAAGTTCCAAACGCCTTGTTCCTATTCATCCCCCTCCTCTTCTTTGCCGATGTTTTGTTTGGATCTATGTTTATTTTTATCTTTAGACTCTTCCTTGTTTCAACTGTAAGGACAATGACATTTCGTCTATGCAAATTTCTTTTTCAATTCAAAAAACCATATATAAATCAAATAATGGGTTTCAAATAAAATAAATTGGTATGTTTTGTTTTTCTTTTCTCTGGACAGATTGTAGGAATCTTTTCCTGCTATTGTATGTCTCTTTAAGGAATTTAACTTGAATGCAGAGACTAGTGGTTTCTCTAGCATCTGATAAAGCTGTTCGGGACGTGATTTTGAGGAACACGTCAGTTCGAGAGTTTCAATGGACACACTACGCAGGTTTTCACTATTCTCATCACATATTTGGTTTGTGTTAATAGATGCACAAGAAATAAATTCTTTTCTTTTATTTGTTTGGCCAAGTGACTCTTTCATTTGGAAAATACTGTCTGTCTTATGGCTAGATGCATCTCTGTTGGTATTGGAGGGGGTAATCACATCACAACAGAGGTGGCATTCCCTCATATAAAATTTCCTACTTTGTCTCCTAGAGAAGTAGAGTGGTGATAACTTCCAATGCAATTAGTTTCTCTAGTGAATGGATATGACTCTACAGAGGGTTGTGTTTGTTCCTAAAGTTACAACTCTCCGATTGGGTGTAAGGGTATATAAAAAAGCCCGAGTATTCAGGCCATTTGATCCCTATCTCCTCTCATTTCTAGAGAAACTCTGCATGTGATTTTCACTCTCATGGGAGTTACATTTCTCTAGAACCAACTATCTCAACCATTTAATGGCCTTTGGATATTATGCGTTGGTTGTGGTGTTATCATATATGTTAATAAAAATACAACTTTGGAGTAGACTTGTAGCATGAAAACATCCAACAGGTGAATGGAATAGAACTATGGGAAGAAACATGGTTGTGGTTATTTGACACCACAAAAGAGACAAAACAGTTGTGCCTCTGCTGCTATAAAATTTAAGAGTTTGAAAATTATTGTTCAAGGCTTGATCAATGTATGAATTTAAGAAGAAGCCCTTATGAAAGGCATCAACAATACTCGGAGCATTGGATCTTAGGATTTTACTTGTGTGTGTGTGTTGTTCAAGACCTTGGCAGTGGTTTTTAGAAGTGCTTTTTAGAGCAATCAGTAGTTTTTTCTTTTTTCTTTTTTAATGCGGGTTTGGATAAAATAGAAATCTTTCTTGCTATTATGATTTTGGATTTGTGGAAGTTGAGAGTAACATCTTAGGGTCTTTTTTTGAGGGCTTGATAACATGTTGGAACAGCACCTTAACTCAAAAGCTTACCCCAGAGGGTTTAAGCCAACAAAATTTTATTACCACTTGTTACTCTAGTCAGTATTATCCTATGTGAGACTTGATCACTTAACCAATAACATGAATATTCCTATAATTTCTTTCTCATTTCTATAACTAACTTATTCTCATTTTATCCATGTAGTTAATTATGTAAGGCCTCTAATTTCTAATGAACAACCAGGCTTGGCTACACGTAAATTGATGTGGATTTGGGATGGAGCAAAAGCAAAATTTGATTTCATTGAGATATTTCTGTTTCTAGTGAAGGGGCTAATTCAACCTCCCAAGAGTAACAATCCCACAGAAGGAAACAAGGAGCAGATGGAGGAAAAATTTAGATCATCATTGCTTCTCTCTGTTGTGATCCTCCTAATTGCGGTTGTGGCTCGAGTCCAAAATGCTAGAATCACCATAACTTCAGCAAAAGAACGCAAGAACAAACCACATTATTTGATCAACAGGGAGGTACCATTGGTTAATGAGTACCTATTAAGTTTCAGCCTTTTTCCCCCTCTATATTGTATATGTTGCAAAACAGTAATGTTTCCAAATAAGGTCTTGAACTCCTACTTTTTTTTCATAAATAAAATCCTGAAGGTCTTGAAGGAAAATTCACATACTTCCAGTCGTCTTTCATGGATATTATTGACCACGTTTGCCAAGTTAACTTCATCCATTACATTATCTGTTAGCAATTCAGCTTCAGACTGCAGTACCCAACTCCAATTGAACAATGCTACATACATCTCAGCTTGAGAATCCTGCATCTGAAAGACAGCGGGTCAAGTGCTGGGTTTGCTTTTTGTAAATTCATCTTTGTTATTCCACTCACATGAATGAGTTGGAATAAGTGCCAATAAGCACAGCTAGCAAAATTATATTTTGAAGTTATAACTAATTAAGTCAATGTGTCTAAAATAAAGGAAAAAAATAAAATGCTGCTACCAACAAAACTTTAATTATGAAGGGAAAAAAAAAAAAAGCGAGTGCAAGGTAATCATGAGAAAAAAAAAAAGAAAAAAAAAGAAAAAAAAAAGAGAAGTTCAACAATTTTCAATGATGCGGTTCTTGGAATAAGTGCCAATAACAAATCTAATCTGTAGCTAGCAATAAATACAATTTAGAAAAGTATATGCCAAAGGAAAGCAAAAAAGATAATGCAGCAATGGACAAAACTAGGATTAGGAAAAAAGACAATGACATACAGGTAATCAAAAGAAAATTTAGGAATTAGTTTGGATTCATTGACTTAGAGAATTTTTGAACCCTTCACATTCCTTTAACCTTCCAAGTCACTTTCACTAGATTCCTGCCAGTCATTGAGCTCCTCACCACATTCCAAGTACTCCTCACAATCAGAGTCACCATGGGCCATAAATTTTGAGTGTTTCAATCCTTTGTGGCTATTGTAGGTCATTAGAGCTTCCTTCTCCACTAGGTCCAACTCCATCATAATCATGACAGGTTTCCTTGGCTTTGTTACCTTCTGCTTCCACCACTTAATTGTCAAAATTTTGAGGGAGAACATCCAAGCCCTTATGAGGAATGATGCTGTTGTTTCTACTGTGAGCTATAGCTCGATTGAGATCTTCAATGTCTTTCTTGTATACCATACGCAACCCATATTTCTTCACCTCCAAGTATGGGCCAGTTCCAAAATAAATGCTAATCCAATTGAATCCATTCGAATCACATCCCCACAATGATTTTCTCTCTCCCTCGGGGTAGAATTGAGGAAGCAAATAAAGTAGCCAAATATGATCCAATAAAACAACAATATTGCCAATGGCTGGAGCAGAAGATAAGCGCTTTCCATTGGTTGTCAACCAACAAAAAAGTGAATTGCGATTGTGATAAGAACAAAAATACAGCACAAACAGCAATCCCCATCCACTCATTATACAATTGAGAATAAGATTCTTTTATGTTCACTTCAGCTCCTATACTTTGATGGCTAAACCATTCTAGAATTGCAGTTCTGGGAATAACAATGTCATATGCACTAAGCATATAAGACAAGATATTGAGAAGAACTTAAGGCATGACTGTTAGTCCTTGACAAGCCAAAGAAGACAAAGAGAGAGTGAGAGAAAGAGACCTAAAGGTGTAGGTCCCTGACGGGACTGCCATCCATATCAGGGACCCTAATGCTGAGGAAGTTCTGTTCGGAACGAACATAAGGTGCTTTTTTATCACTGCAAAAAACATGTCAATGAAGTCTTGATTGTCAACCAGTTTACTGCAATCAGAAAGATAGTCTTTGCTCAATTGAAGAATTTGGTTGCAATATATCTGGAATAGTTTCCAAAGAGGTACAACCATATCCATTAATGTGACCAATATTTAATGGAAGCATTGGCAACAATCGAAGAGTCGTGCAATTCTCCACTCTTAAATATATCAAAAAGGATAGTTAAGCAATGCTTTCCGGAAGGCAACCAAAATGATTTCCACTTAGATCTAAATGTTTTAAAGAGAATAAGCAAATAATACCATCAGGGATTGCATTGAGATTTCAATAACTTATATCCAAATGGGTCAAAGAACACAATCCCGATAGAGAAGTCAGTACCAAGCTAGAGGGAATTGCAGAACATATAAGTCTTGTAGATGTTCCAATCACATCAAACTTCTCTACACTTTTAGTTGTCACCAAGTTCTCTAATAGTTTGCTAAGCTTTGTGCATCCAGAAAGTTCAAGATTTTCAAGTGACTTCATATTAAAAAAAGCATCATCAAAGGTAGAGAAGTCATAAGGAGAGGGGCAGTGTGGAGGATTGGAAGAGGGGAAACTGTTCGGGTGTGGGGAGATAATTGGCTATCAGGGACTGACATGAATAGGGTATTATCTCCATGTTGGCACGGTGCAGGAAACTTCACAGTCATTTTTTTCATTGATCAAGTGAATTGTAGGTGGAGAGAAGACTTGCTGGACTACTATTTGATGGACTTTGAGGTAGCCAAAGTGAAAGTCGTCCCCTTGCCCAGAATGCAGCAGCAAGACACTTTGACATGGCCACACAACCCCACGGGTGAGTATACAATGAAATCAGGGTACAAGTTTCTGCAGAAAGAATTCCAAAATCAGCAACTCGGTCCCTCAAATCCAGAAGCAATGAAACCTTTGTGGCAGGAAATTTGGAAATTAAATGTTCCCTCGAAGGTAAAGAATTTGGTGTGGAGAGCATGTAAAGATTCTTTGCCAACGAAATCAAACCTGGTTCGAAGAAGAATAACTGATGATGACACCTGTGATTGCTGCAAAAGTCATAGTGAGGACGTGATTCATGCCTTATACTCCTGCCCGAAATTCCCAGACTTATGGAGTAAATGCCCACAGTGGAAACAAGCAAAGCTGCTGTAATGCTCAAGCTTTATTGATATTATGAGTGTCATCTTGGCTGAACAGAAAAACCCTGCTTTATTTTCGATGGTGGTATGGACCATATGGCACCAGCGGAATAATTGTTGCCTTGGAATACAAGTGTTGTTGCCCTCTCAAATTCTGGAGCAAGCAAAGGAGAGGGCAATCCCACATCACCTCCTACAACTACCCCGGCTTCATGTTGGAGACCTCCAGACCAAGATTATGTCAAAATAAATTTTGATGGTGCACTCTTTAGCAAGGAAAACCAGGCTGGAATTGGAGTTGTCATACGCAATGAAGCAGGGCTGGTTTTGGCTTCACTTTCATAGCAAATACCATTACCTGCAACAGTATTAGAGGTGGAGACACTTGCTGCAAGAAGAGCTCCTGAGTTTGCAATAGTGATAGGGTAAACCGAGTTATTCTTGAAGGGGATTCTACAATTCTCATCAAAGCACTCCAAAGCAATAATCACTCCTTAGCTCAATTTGGTCACATAGCTGAAGATGTTAAATACATTGCCTCATGTCTTCAAAACTATATGTTTTCACATGTTTTAAGGCATTGTAATAAAGTGGCTCATGCTTTAGCAAGAAGAGCGCTTTCCTATCCTTATATATTAGTTTGGAGGAAGATGTTTCACCAGACATTTTTGATGTATTCCAAGCTGATTTGAAGGGCCTTTCTTAATAAAACGCAAAGTATTTCTTCTCAAAAAAAAAAAAAAAAAAAAAAAAAGTTCTAGGAAGAGACATAAGATTTTTGCAATCTCTTACACTCAATGAAGCACGACTTGTTAAATTCCCAATTGATGTAGGTAAGTTTGTAATACCAGTGCTATCCAAGTAAAGCTTTGATAGACGTTTAATGTTTTCCCCAAACTCAGGAATTTTTTTTTTTTTTTTTTTTTTTTACCTTTGAGCAACCAGAAAAATTAAGAATCTCAAGAGACTCCATTGCAAACTTTTTTGGAAGATTTCTGAGATTTTTTCAACCTTTTAGATTAAAACGAGTAAGCCTTTTAAGAAAACTGATTGATGTTAGAATCTTACATAAGTTTATACAATCTTCAAGATCCAATTTCTCAAGAACTGGGACTTCACTGAAATTTGGGGTTTCAATAAGTTCTAGAAAATTTTTTAATAAAATGAATTTCAACCTTCCAAAAGACTGCAAAAGTGAGGAAAAAAAAAAAAAAAAAAAAAAAAAAACCTTAAAACAATTAGCTTCTACAAAGTCTTATAGTTTAATGAAACTTAAAAAAATAAATAAATAAATAAAAATTGTATAAGGGTTCCTAGATTA
Source organism: Quercus robur (assembly GCF_932294415.1). NCBI lineage: Eukaryota > Viridiplantae > Streptophyta > Magnoliopsida > Fagales > Fagaceae > Quercus > Quercus robur. Next base: position 57,310,950 of record NC_065537.1, read on the forward strand.
CCTTTGTTCCTTCCCAAAGTCGTTCAATGTAGCTGCTATTTAAGCAAAGTTTAACAAGCTCATTTGATTGGAAATCTAATGGCAAGATTTTGAAGGGTACCCAGTACCAACTCCAATAAAAAAATCTTATGCTATTAGGAAGATGTTTGGGATCATGCATTAGTTTAACACCATGAATTTGGAGCACTTGTAGATAATTCATCCTTGAAAATGACTTAGGATTCCAATATGCAAATTTGGCCGGGTCAAACAATTCTAATACTATGCTTCAAACCGCCTCTATTCCCTAAACAATTAGGTAAAAGGGATTAGTGTAAGTAGAAAAGCATAGAACTATTATAATTTAAAATGCTTTTCTTAAAACAACAAATATAATAAAAGTATTTTCTCATGTTATTTAAGTATAACATCATACTCTAGTACGCTTCCCAGCTATAAGGGACTCCTGACAAACTCTATCCCTAGCCATTTCTTGTACTGAATTACACATCCATAATTGTTGGTAATGCAATTTTATGAGAGATTTATCAATAAGAATCCTTAATACAATTTGAGGGTAAAGAGGAAGATAATTTAGTATGTTCATGATGCTTTCTTGATTCTTGTGATTTAACAAACGCCCAATATTTAGGAACATTTCCTTCTCTATTGCTTGTAGTCCATCAAAGCTTATTTGAAGTATATTAAGGATGTTTCTTTTAGGAATTATTATTATTATTATTATTATTATTATTTTTTGAGAAAAAACCTAATGGATTTTATTAATGAAATTCAACTACATCGAATTGTAAAATCGAAACAATATGTGATGGGACATTTTCCATCCATACTTGAAAATCTAGTATGCATAAAGCATTTTTAGCTAGATTATGAGCAATCCCATTGTTGTTTCTCTTAATATGAGAATACAACAATCTTACAAAACTGTTAGCAAGCATTTTCGCATCTTCAGTCAGCAAACCCGTTGGTGATAAGCTATGCTCTTCTGACTTCATAATTTGAGTCAGTCCAAGAGAATCACCTTTAAGGATAGTACTACAAAATCCCAACTCAACGCAAATGACAATGCATTGAGGGCTACCAACGCCTCAATTTCTTCAGCCTTGTATGCTGGAGGGATTTTTTGTGAGAAAGAAGCCAAAATAGCTCCATTACTCTCCAGTATTCCCACTCCAATACCGGACATCTTTGCTTCATTTATGAGGTGTCCAATGTCTGCTAGGGATACGTCCTCGCATAACAGAGAATCAATAGTGCGCTTTGAGTTACCTTTAAGAACAATGGCTGATAGACCACGCTCTTGAGCGAACTTAAGTGCGTCCTTGGCTGCAAAAGCCTCCACTGCATCAACAGAAAAGGGTAGAGACATACTATCTGCCATGGATGCAATAATCCTACCATGCTCATCCCTTATAATTACCCCAACACCTGCCTTCTGCTCCTCTCTAAAAATTGCTCTGTCGAAGTTTACTTTGAACATGTGATTGACTGGAGGAGTCCACCCCGTGTGTTGATGAGCAAGGCTGCCACGGTCTGGAGGTTTTGGAGGAATTGAACGTACATAAGATGCTTATGCAAACCGAGCATCTTGCAGAACCCGCAGGATAGGTTTCAGTGTAGCCACTACTAGGAATTGATTGGACCTTACTGACTGATCTGAGGTATTAATTGGAATCAACTCGCCTGTATCCGTTGAAGGAAAAATGCAGCAAGCTCCAGGATTCTTAGGAATAATTGTGTCATCAACTGCTGCATTAATTGGCTCCGGATTGCATGGATTAGGTGGCAAAAAAATCTTTACCTTAGCTGGACTATTGATTGCATTACACTTCAGATTCTGTGCTAGCTAGTTGTTAGACTTCATATCAGGTACAACAATCCGAGCCAATAATAACTCATCATTATTATTTATTTTTGCCACAAACGTGGACTTATGCAGCACTAATTCCTCAATAATTGTAGGCATTGAAACCATAACCAGCTGCATGGCTGTGGGCAGCAGTAAAAAGGACATTACTTCATGAGTTGTAATTGAAGAAACTTTCCTATGCACCACGTCAGCACTGCCCTCCTCCACCGAGCTTGCTGTGTTCCTCCCTCTTTTCCTAGTCTCCGCCGTACTCCTCCCAGTTGGGCAAGACTGATTTCACTCATAATGCCCAGGCACATACATTTCACCTTTCCTGGCTGAGAGTAGGTCCAAATTGTTGCTCTGGCACTTTTCACCAAGTATCAGTGATTTCCTCCATATTTTCAACGTAGAATGAGTAGTAGACTCATCACAGAAAGAAAAGTGTTTCCCCAACCCCACAACAAAAGAACCCCCACAAGCTCCACAGATATTCTTGATATCCCTAGAGAGACAAAAGAACAATTCCAAAACAAAACACTCATTTGTGTAGAAGGGACAGACAACTTCTACTGCTGAAGACAAGGAGGAAAATCCCCCTTTGCTTAACAACAGAGAGACAAGGAGGAACAATTCATCCATTATCTACGCTCACTTAGACAAAAGTTTGGTGAGTGGAGCCATTGGAACTGAAGCATTGTGAAAAATAATTTGGATGAATTGAATTAAGTAGACTAAGAGTAAAAAATTTTTAGGAAATTTTTGAGCCTATGTAATTCAATTATCCATTCATATCTACTTTTATTAAACAAAAATGAACCCAAAACTTCAATGGCTAAAGGAAGGTCATTAGTATAATGTACAAAGGCTTGGGAAAGTTGTAGATAATCTTCGATAGGATTCTCTTTTCCAAAAGCTTTCAAATTAAAAGATGTAAAGCTTCATCATAATTCAATCTTTCAACCTCATATATTGCATCTACTTCATGTGTCTTTAGCAAATGCATATCTCTTGTTGCTATGATAACTCTACTCCCTGGACCAAACCAATCATGCTCCCCAACTAATTTTTTTTAGTTGGTGTAATTCACTTACATCATCAAGAACAAGAAGAATTTTGTTATGCCGTAACTTATTCTTGAGCATGAGAACTCCTATATCAACATCTTGCATACTCATACTTTTATCCAAAATTTGAGTAATAAGTTGTTGTTGTAGTGGAACTAGACCATCTTTTTTAGAAACTTTCCCAACATTATCAAGAAAACAACAAGCTTCAAATTTATTAGACACCATACGAAAAACAATTCTTGCTAGAGTTGTTTTACCTATCCCTCCCGTCCCCCAAACCCCTATGATGCGAACATTGTTTGACCCCATAGCCAAAGATGACATGAGTGTCTCCCATTGAGAAATTATTCCTACGAAGTCTTTGGTATGTTCTAAGAATGAATTTCTCAATTTATGCCACAACTCTTCCACAATGTTTTGGACAATGTATGACTCAAGCCTACAATGAAGAGACAATAGCATGCTATTAGTTTAAATTGCCAATAAATAGGTCCCAAAAAAAGTAGAAATTCAGTGTTCTATTCTATTGAATGAAACAGAAAATTGTAAATTAATTGGCTCAAGACAAAATTGAAAGAACTATGTACATTTATGTAGTTTTGATTAAGGTTCAAAACGAGATCAAATATAAGAAATATACTTTTTGAATCTTTAAATCAAAGAAATATGTCAGATTGGATTACCGATTACCTATCTTGTACATATTACCCAAATAGATTAGTCACTTCTCTTAATGCATCTCTCCACGTTTGCACCTTCTCTATGTTCTCATTAAATCGTTCTTCATGTTCAGTAAAGGCTTGAGCAAAGGTTCTAGCTTGTTTCCATACATTAGATGGATCCACATTGTAAAAAGTTGGCAAAACAATCATTCCTTTCTCTTTCATACATTCAATGATCTTTGCAAGTTCCTCCAAACACCAAGTAGAAGTTGCAAAGTGTTTTGAGAGGATGACAATTGCAAACCTCGATTTTTCTATTGCTCTAAAGAGCTCCACTAATATATGTTTTCCTCTCTCAAGATTTTCATCATCTCTAAATGTTATGACGCCCTTCTTTTTCAAGGCCACACCAATGAAACTGTTATGGGTGTCCTCACCTCTAAAATTGAGAAAAACATCATTTGACCATAAAGCCTTTAAAGTTATTCTTCCCATGTCTTCACCTAAGAATGCATGACTCAATTTATACCATAATTCTCTCACAATGTCTTGGATAATTTTTGGCTCAGGGCTGCAATTAAGAGAGCACAATATGTGGTGAGTTTACACCAACATTAAATTCAGATCATATCTAGTGCACAAAACTTCCACTTTTGTAAGGTTTGGGAGAGGTCATGGTAGGCATTATATAGGACCCAAAAAAAAAAAAAAAAGTAGAAACCTAGTGTCCCACTATGTTGATTGAAAATTAATTGGCTCAAGACAATTAAACGAACTACAAAAACTTATGCGGGTTAAGTTTCAAAACAAGGCTATATATGAGAGGAGTGTTATTGTTATTATTATTACTAGTCGCTAATCCATGCGATGCACGGGATAGTTAAATTTAAAATTACTTATATTTATAATAACAAAGATAAAACAAATGTGTGACTGCATTAAAGATAAATTAATATAAATGAATCTAAATTCTTAGAAAGGCTTTTAGAATAATTTCCCAAAAATTGAAGAGATCAATTTGATACTGTTAAGGTCTAAAAAATAATAATTGTGACTTCTTAGGTTCAAGTATGCTATCTACTATAGTCAAACCTAAAACACTATTATGCCATCATAAAAAATAAAGGATTTTCAAATTTTAACATAAATATCATTCTAGAATCCCATCTATTCTTTTTATTCTTCTCAAACATGCACCTCTAAATTCTAATTAACAGGGAATATGAGCTTAAAGGAAATCAAATATCAATAAGAGCCTAATTAGCCCAGAAAAAATAAAATAAAATAAAAAAGAGAATAAAACATAAAAATAAAGATGGTAATTTTTTTTATATAAAAAAAAAAAAAAAAATCAAGGCAATGAGAGAATTTTATGCAAAATCTACATTCATTTTTGCACCAACAAATCTATTCGACTTCATATTACATATAAATTAACGTTATTTTCTATTATAAATTATTACATATAAATAAACCTCATTACATAAATATATTCTACACTAATATGATTTTTGAGATCATTCACCTAACAATCTTCACCCAAGCATCCTCCTTCTAGAGTCTCATCTCTTTTCTTTAAACCTGCATATGAACAATTTTAAGTGAAATAGTTTCAGCCAATGATTTCGAGTAAATAAAAGTCACTTTTGCCCAAATCTAAGTGCCCTTTTTTTCTCCTTTTGGAGTGTGGGTGGGTTTTGCCTTTTGTAATTGCATGCTCTTACTATGCAAAAGTGAAGATTCTTCTTTTTTTTTTCTTTGGTTTTGGGTTATTGGTTCTGAATTTGCATTACTTTGTTCAATTTCAAAGAAAGTAAAAATTAATTGTATTTTTTACCAATTTTTTAGTTGAACCTTTATTTTGAACTAAATTATTTATTTTCCTTCATTTTTAACTCAATTTTATTTAACTATCTCGTGCATCATATGGTTTAGCGACTAGTTATTTGTAATAATAATGTTCACTCACTATAAAGATTACTGTTTTAAGTAAATGATTAAATCCTGTGTTGGAGTATGGATAAATCCTGTGTTGGAGTTTGGACAAAGGAAAGGTATGGTCCTATTTCTTTTTTAATTTAAGACCAAAAGATTTTATAACTTTCCATTTGGATAGAAATTTATAAATTACTTGTTGGTTTTAAAAACTTTCCTATACACCAGAGACGACTGTGGCTTGCCAATATGATGAGAAGGAAGTTCGACTGGTACCAAAAATAGATTCATGGTGTATATTTATTAACAACTTTGAGCCAATCCCAATCCCAATCCCAAACTCAATTGAATGGATTTTTGTTTTCTTTTTAGAATTAATTGAATGGAATTGATTAAGGCAAAGCATTAACACAAGAAAAACGTTGATTTGATGGGGTTGTGTACTTGTATAAATGTTAGCAGTGATGTTGAATTTTAGTGTTTGACATATTCTTATGGGACCAATATAAAGAACTTTTTTTTTTTTTTTAGAAAGAATATAAGAACTTAATTCGCAAGTTTGCTGATAAAGTGCATTCATAAAGGGGGGAAAAAGATTTATTTAATATTGAAAAGGGAAAAAGCATAAGGAGAGAGCATATTGTAATTTTATATGTTTTAAATAATCTAACCAAAATTATGCATTTTTTAATATTAAGTTAATTTCATTGTATCACTAGCACTTCCACTCCCCAAGATATGATTATTAATACAAGTACCATTAATTATTAATAGTAAAAAACAAAGACATGATCAGATCATGGGTGTCTTATCTCCATCACGTTCCTTCTTTGAGACGGAAGCGGTTGGGCAGAGGCATAGTAGAAATATCTTGTCATCCTCATTAAAGATGACTTTAACACTGACGACGCAAAGACAATAAAAAATAGAGGGATGACGATGAAAGTGCTAAAAGAGAGAGGATAAGTGTTTTAGGAATATGTATAAAAATTAGATTATAAAATCATGTGTATAGAAATGACTAAATCGTATATAATATATTTTAAGCAGTATAATACAGTCTGGTGTGGGTTATTAAAACCTATTTCCACCTTTATCATTTCTTCCGAAGGAGAAAACTTGTAATACATGTCGGTCCAAGGAAGGTGGGACACTTTTGTCATTCTTACTAGTATTACTTTTTTTTTTTTTTTTTTTTTTTGAAAAAAAAATGTTAGTAATACTAATAGATATTATACTTAATAATAATTTTTTTATATACTCAATTTTTAAAAAGCTCATTTAAAAAATATATATGTAAGGATAAGGGCTCAAAATTATATATTGGGACTTGGACCTTGACCGAGGACGTTTATTGGTCCGAGAATAAATAAATAGTAATGAAGGTGTTAAGCTCAGAATCCCATAAATAGCATGCAGACAAAAAGGCTGGGAAAGGTGGTCCGAGGAGGAGTGTCTCCTCGGATAAACGAAGCACAGATCGAATGCATATTCTATCACTCAAAGTAACCTTCCAGGAAGTTCCACTGATAGGGGTGTGCATTACGAACGTACTGGAAGAATGGGAGCTAGGAAATATCTAAGAGAAAGCTGCTGCCACCATATTAAATGTTCTGCAACTAACTTTCTAGCCACATTTATGTGGAGAAGACCCCTGAACAATGCTGTATTGGCTGTCCCAACTCACAGAGGGCCAGAGAGGATGTCCGATGCGACAAGTACTCGAGTAGTGGCTTGGATGATCAACAAATGGAGGGTCAAGATTATTGGAGGGGAGATATATAATGTAAGGGACCCTTGACAAAGGGAGGATTGAGAAATCAATGGAGAAACACTGTAGCAATCAAGAATCAAACTTGTAATCAAACTAGTGAAAACTATATAAGAACTAATCTCCTCGGACTAAGACGAGGACAATTTTCCTTAGTTTAATTCAATCTATCTTTCTATTCTAGTCATTTGAGCCTGTTTTACTTGTTATCCAACTCATTTTAGCCCATTCAACCATCTCTATAAATTCATTGCTTTTGGGCTTTTTGGGCCTAAGTACATTTACCTTTTGGGCTAGGCACAAATCTAGTCCATACAATATAAATATATATATATATATATATATTATACTTTAAACGAATTTAGCCAAAAAAAAAATAATCAATTCCAAATCTAACTGTCTTTTGTATCTAAAAGATCCGTTAGATATGAACATATTATATGATGATTGTTTTTTTTAGCATACACCAATTATTTTTTTATTGAATGTGGAATTCGATTAGAATAAGAGACTTTCAATTTAAGCTAATTGTATTCCCTCAAAAAAAAAAAAAAAAAAAAAAGTTTAAGCTCATTTACAATCTCTTGTTTCAAGGAAAGACCCTTTGATTCCAACCACATCGCCTTTGTACATAAATTTATTTATTTTCATGTTTGAAGAGATATGTGTTTTTAATTGAGGGAAAGAAAAGCAATTTTATTTTTATGAACATGTTTTATAAAGTGGGAAACTTTATTAAATTTTACTATTATTATTGTGACAATTGTTGTCACAATTATTGTCACGATTATAAAGTTTGCTAGGAGTCGTTCTTTCTCACACAGGGTGAGTCCTTTCTTTTTTTTCTTTCCTCCTACTCTACTGTCTATCCTTTTCAGATTATTGTTTTGTCAGCATGGACTCGGATTTTATAGAACGTTTACTGAGGGTTAGGTTGACAGCGGAGGAAGATGAGGTGATCATGGTTCATCCAAAGCATCGCAAGAAAACTCTAGAAGACTGGTCCCTCAGTTTGCTAGGAAGGTTTCACACGACCAAACTCATCAACTTTAGAGCTGCGGAAAACCATCTACGCTCTGCATGGAACGGTGTAAAAATTACAGATGTTGGGGACGGACTGTTTCGGTTTAAATTCTCAATGGAAAGCCAATTGAAGTGGGTTATTAACAATGGTCCTTGGAGTTTCGAAAATCATATCCTATTACTGCGAAGGTGGGAGAAAGGAATGACGGCCTTTTCGGTTAACTTCCAAACTGTTCCGATGTGGGTGCAAGTGTGGGGACTACCCTTCGATCTGATAAACAAGGAAGCAGGGATAGATATTGGACAAGGAATTGGTAGAGTCATTGAGGTAGATTGGAAAGCCATTGCGTCAGACCAGGCAAGGTTTCTCCGGGTCAGAGTTGACGTGCCCTTAGACAAGCCGATACGCCGGGAAGCCCCAGTACTCAGTGATAAGGTTTGGGTGGCTTTCAAGTACGAACGGCTATGTGGTCTGTGCTTCCATTGTGGCCTCCTTGGTCATGAGGCAAAAGCATGCAAGCCCACGAAACTGAAGGTGGGGGAGGAGAGTCCTTATGGCGAATGGCTGCGAGCGACGGAGGATGTCCCGCCACAGACCAGCGACTCTCTATTTGAACAATCTCACCGAGATGGAAACCCCAACGGACACTCATTTCATTCAACGACAGTAATTAAGAAAAAAAAATCGGAGATTATGGAGGATGTTGAGGGACCCAAAGTCTTTCTAATTAGAGACCTCCAAAAGTGAGTAGAAGTAGTAGTAGTGGTACAATTATGCTTCTTTTTTGTGATTATGCATGTTTTCTATTTTTGTAATATTGAAAAATCTGCATCTAAATTCTAATGCCAGTTTAATAAAAAATTAAAAAAAAAAAATCAACTATATCACTGCCTTATCTCTATTTTGGTGATCCTTTTGTTAAAAGTTTTTAGTCCTAATGATTCAATTTGGAAGACTACTTTAAGTTCTTATTGAAATTAAATTTTTAGGTTGCTAATTTGGCTTATTTGGAAATAGTTTACAAAATAAGAGAGCTCATTTATGGGCAGGACTGATGACTCAGCTTAATTTTTTAATTAGTATGTAATACAAATTGGAAAAAATTTTGAAGTGCTATGAAACATATAATATATAATTTTTACCTAATAATACACTCTCAGTTCGGATCTTTCTGCAGCTTTTAGCTGCTGTCCAGGTCTGCTACATTGTGAAATTAGGTTATCTGTGCTCAAGATCCCATATACCAAATTAGGATATCTCCATTCTTAAGCAGTATCATGTAACTTTATTAAGATTGGTCTGGGCAACTTTCCTATTAGAAGTTAAAACCATGGTTTATTGTTCAAGATAGAACTTCAGAAAGAAGCATTCTAAAAAATTGAATTTTCTGCTGGAAAAATTTGTGTCCATGATGTCACTTTGAATGATTCCAGTAGTTGATAAGTCATTTATGTTCTAGCACCAACTTCTATTTCTCAAGTTTAACTTGTCTTGGATAAGTTTTAAAACAATACCAAGGTGATTGTAAGGATAATTGGCTTTTATTACTTGTATAAATCCTTTACACTGTCTCAATATACATTCCATAAAAAATAGACTACCCTTAGCTTGGACTACAATTTTTCTGATCAGATTGCATTCATAAACAGTGTTTGGAAATTCTTCTCTGGGTCAGAGTTGAAATGGCTTGAGCAGAAATTGGATTGTTTTGATCCAAAACTATTGCAATCTCAGGGAATCAGATGGCTTTGTGATACATTTCGATTGCTGCTAACACATCCCACTGTTAAGGTGAATTCTTGGTTTTGACTTTAATGTGAGCATTCTTCAAACTTGGTCAAGGTCCAATTCTCCCTTTTGATAATCTTAGAATTTGAAAATTGTTTTACCAAAAGCATTTCTGACATGATTGGCTCAAAGATGAGTCCTTCAGAAGTGATTGTACCTTACCAAATTTCCCAACGCCTTGTTCCTATTCATCCCCCTTCTCTTCTTTGCCGATGTTATGTTTGGATCTATGTTTATTTTTATCTTTAGACTCTTACTTGTTTCAACTGTAAGGACAATGTCATTTCGTCTATGCAAACTTCTTTTCCAATTCAAAAAACCATATATAAATCAAATAATGGGTTTCAAATACTTAAAAATTGGTATGTTTTGTTTTTCTTTTCTCTAGACAGACAGTAGGAATCTTTTTCCTGCTAATGTATGTCTCTTTAAGGAATCTAACTTGAATGCAGAGACTAGTGGTTTCTCTAGCATCTGATAAAGCTGTTTGGGATGTGATTTTGAGGAACACGTTAGTTCGGGAGTTTCAATGGACACCCTACGCAGGTTTTCACTATTCTCATCACATATTTGGTTTGTGTTAATAGATGCACAAGAAATGAATTCTTTTCTTTTATTTGTTTGGCCAAGTGACTTTTTCAATTGGAAAATACTGTCTGTCTTATGGCTAGATGCATCTATGTTGGTATTGGAGGGGATAATCACACCACAACAGTTGTGGCATTCCCTCATATAAAATTTCCTACTCTGTCTCCTAGAGAAGAAGAGTGGTGATAACTTCCAATGCAATTAGTTTCTCTAGTGAATGGATATGACTCTACAGAGGGTTGTGTTTGTTCCTAAAGTTACAACTCTCCGATTGGGTATAAGGGTGTATAAAAATGCCTTGAGTATTTAGGCCATTTGATCCCTATCTCCTCTCATTTCTAGAGAAACTCTGCATGTGATTTTCACTCTCATGGGAGTTTCATTTCTCTAGAACCATCTCAACCATTAAATGGCCTTTGGATATTATGTGTTGGTGGTGGTGTTATCATATATGTTAATAAAAATACAACTTTGGAGTGGACTTGTAGCATGAAAACATCCAACAGGTGAATGGAATAGAACTATGGGAAGAAACATGGTTGTGGTTATTTGACATCACAAAAGAGACAAAACAGTTGTGCCCTTGCTGCTATAAAATTTAAGAGTTTGAAAATTATTGTTCAAGGCTTGGTCAATGAATGAATTTAAGAAGAAGCCCTTATGAAAGGCATCAACAAAACTCGGAGCATTGGATCTTAGGATTTTACTTGTGTGTGTGTGTGTGTCTTGTTCAAGACTTTGGCAGTGGTTTTTAGAAGTGCTTTTTAGAGCAATAAGTGGTTTTTTCTTTTTTCTTTTTTAATGCGGGTTTGGATTATGATTTTGGATTTGTGGAAGTTGAGAGTAACATCTTAGGGTCTTTTTTTGAGGGCTTGATAACATGTTGGAACAACAACTTAACTCAAAAGCTTACCCCAGAGGGTTTAATCCAACAAAATTTTATTACCACTTGTTACTCTAGTTAGTATTATCCTATGTGAGATTTGATCACTTAACCAATAACATGAATATTCCTATAATTTCTTTCTCATTTCTATAACTAACTTATTCTCATTTTATCCATGTAGTTAATTATGTAAGGCCTCTAATTTCTAATGAAGAACCAGGCTTGGCTACACGTATATTGATATGGATTCGGGAAGGAACAGAAGCAAAATTTGTGAAATTTCTGTCTCTAGTGAACGAGCTATTTCAACCTCCCAAGAGTAACAATCCCACAGAAGGAAACAAGGAGCAGATGGAGGAAAAAATTAGATCATCATTGCCTCTCTCTGTTGCGATCCTCCTGATTATGGTTGTGGCTCAAGTCCTAAGGGCTTGAATCACCATAGCATAAGCAGAAGAATGCAAGAATAAACCACATTATTTGATCAACAGTGGGGCACCATTAGTTGATGAGTACCTATTAAATTTCAGCATTTTTCCCCCTGTTTTGTATATGTTGCAATACGGTTATGTTTCCAAATATTTGAATTCCTACATTTGTTTCATAAATAAAATCCTGAAGGTCTTGAAGGAAAACTCACATACTTCCAGTCTCCTATAAAGGATATTATCAACCATGTTTGCCAAGTTAACTTCATCCATACCATTATCTGTTAGCAAATCAGCTTCAGCCTGCAGTATCCAAGACCAATTGAACAATGCTACATGCATCTCAGCTTGTGAACCCTGCATCTGAAAGATGCAGCGGGTCAAGTGCTGGGTTTGCTTTTTCTAGATTCATCTATGTTTTTCCACTCACATGAATGAGTTGCTTTCCTATTCTCAGGTCCAAGCAATATATATTGTCATTACCTCTCTATATAGAAAGCTAATTATCTTGACATTACCAAGTCTCTATGAGAGGCTTCAAAAAGAGGTATTTCTGCACATGAGGTATCGTTTTTCATATAAACATCAAATCATGTGGCCCTACCAACTTTCATGATCTACTCATTTCACTTGCATCTAGTATTCTTAAATCTTAAGTGCACCAAAAGAAAATATGCATGTTATAAAAGCACCAAATAGAACTTTCAAGGAGAAAGGTAGGACATCAAAACAAAACAGTAAGCACTTTGTAAAGAAAAAATTGGGCTCAACGCAATGCCAACTCGGAAATATCTTTATTTTTCTTCATTGTTTATAGTAAGAGAAAGTCTAGAGATACCCAAATCTACAACGTGATTAAGTATCACCATGTGATTGGTGAACTTAAAGTTTGCTTTAATTAATTTCATGTGACGGTCCCGTGTGTAAGTCCTATAACCCAATCACACAATAACAATCAAACCAAATCAATAATAAAGCATCTAATTTTTTCAAACAAGTTTTCTCTCAGCCCCTGGATTTCTCTCTCTCTCTCTCTCTCTCTCTCTCTCAAACCGTTGGATGTCTCTCTCTCTCAATCAAGCTTTATCTCTTGGTTCAAGCCATTGCCACCACATCCGACAGCCGAAAACCCAAATCACAAGTTGAACACTGATTACACCACTACTACCGCCACCATCGGCCGAAAACCCAGATCTTTAAGGCTCTCTCGATTCAAGCTCTTGATATCTGGTCTTCTCTCCTCTCTCTCTCCAACTCATCATCTTTATCTCTCTCTTTAAACCCATGGTTGAAAACCCAGATCGGTAGTGATCGAGTGGCCTGATCGATCCAAATCTGAAAGAGAGAGAAGCACAGATGGTCACTTGGATTGGGTTTTCTTCGGGGTTTGTTGAGGATCTATAGTTTGATGATTTTGGCTAGAATTTATAGAAGCACAAAGGTTGGGTTTTGTTGGTCTGATCGATTAGTAACACTTTGCATTTTTAGTTGTGATTCGACGCACAAGGTGGCTTTGATTGTGAAGTTTATAGCTTTGTTGGTTATTTTGGATGATTTAGATGTTTTATTATTGATTTGAGTACTCTGTTCTTCGTTCTTCCTTAGTGAGGAGTGTTTAATCTGCTTTAGGTTCTATTTTTGATGAGTTTATAGGTTAGAGTAACGTCTGCACTAGAGGTGGGTAACAGAGAAGTAACAGAGGGAATCACAGGTGGGTAAAGTGTTAAAAATGAAACCACAAGTAGGTAAGTCAAATTAGAGACAAACCACAAATAGGTAAAGTGTAATTATCCCAAAATAAAATATAAAATAAAATAAAATTGTATAAGGGTTCCTAGATTACCTTTGTTCCTTCCCAAAGTCATTCAATGTAGCTACAATTCAAGAAGCTCATTTGATTGGAAATCTGATGGCAAAGATTTTGAAGGGTGCCCAGTACCAACTCCAATAAAAAAATCTTATGCTATTAGGAAGATGTTTGGGATCATGCATTAGTTTAACACCATGAATTTGGAGCACTTGTAGATAATTCAGCCTTGAAAAGGACTTAGGATTCCAATATGCCAATTTGGGGTCAAACAATTCTAATATTATGCTTCGAACCACCTCTGTTCCCTAAATAATTAGGAAAAAGGGATTAGTGTAAGTAGAAAAGCATAGAACTATTATAATTTAAAATGCTTTTCTTAAAGCAACAAATATAATAAAGTATTTTCTCATGTTATTTAAGTATAACATCATACTGTATCTCATGTCAGTAGGGACAGAGTTAGGATTTCGAGTGAGAGGGGGCGAGATAAACTCAAACCCAAATGCTTAAAAAATTTGTTATATTCTAAATCTTCATATCGTAGCTATAGATTAACCCAAAGACTACCATATATATATATATATATATATATATTTTTTTTTTTTTTTTTTTATCCAAGCTACTTATAAAAGAATATATATATATATATATATATATATATATTGTGTGTGTGTTTATTCCAAGCTTCTTTGGGGAACTTCGTCAAACACTTAAGCTGCAACTATCCTATGCAAATGTTTTAAGATAAATTTCATAAATCATTTAGAACCCAAATAGAAACTCACAAAAAGAATAAGATTTAATGAAAATTTGAATGAAGTGTATTTTTTGTGAAAGCAGGGAAGTATTGAACAAAAATAGAGCATGAAAATTCAAAACCACATTTTATATATTTTATATTTTGATTTTTTTCATTGGGCTAGGGGGGACCATTGCCCCCCTTGGTCCAAGCATAGCTACATCCCTACATGTCAGCATATCGTTAATGTCTTTATACAACCATAATCTAGTACGCTTCCCAGCTATAAGGGACTCCTAACAAACTTTGTCCCTAGCCATTTCTTGTACTGAATTACACATCCATAATTGTTGGTAATGCAATTTTATGAGAGATTTATCAATAAGAACCCTTAATCCAATTTTAGGGTAAAGAGGAAGATAATTTAGTATGTTCATGATGCTTTCTTGATTCTTGTGATTTAAGAAACACCCAATATTTAGGAAAATTTCCTTCTCTATTGCTTGTAGTCCATCAAAGCTTAGTTGAAGTATATTAAGGATGTTTCTTTTAGGAAATTTTTTGAGCCTATGTAATTCATTTATCCATTCATATCTACTTTTATTAAACAAAAAGGTACCCAAAACTTCAATGGCTAAAGGAAGGCCATTAGTATAATGTACAAAGGCTTGGGATAGTTGTAGATAATCTTCAATAGGATTCTCTTTTCCAAAAGCTTTCAAATTAAAAAGATGTAAAGCTTCATCATAATTCAATCGTTCAACCTCATATATTGCATCTACTTCATGCATCTCTAGCAAATGTATATCTCTTGTTGCTATGATAACTCTACTCCCTGGACCAAACCAATCATGCTCCCCAACTAATTTTTTTAGTTGGTGTAATTCACTTACATCATCAAGAACAAGAAGAATTTTTGTATGTCATAACTTATTCTTGAGCATGAGAACTCCTATATCAACATCTTGCATACTCATACTTTTATCCAAAATTTGAGTAATAAGTTGATGTTGTAGTGGAACTAGACCATCTTTTTTAGAAACTTCACCAACATTATCAGGAAAACAACAAGCTTCAAATTTATTAGACACCATACGAAAAACAATTCTTGCTAGAGTTGTTTTACCCATCCCTCCCGTCCCCCAAACCCCTATGATGTGAACATTGTTTGACCCTATAGCCAAAGATGACACGAGTTTCTCCCATCGAGAAATTATTCCTACGAAGTCTTTGTTATCTTCTAAGAATGAATTTCTCAATTTATGCCATAACTCTTCCACAATGTTTTGGACAATGTATGACTTAAGCCTACAATGAAGAGATAATAACATGCTATTGGTTTAAATTGACAATAAATAGGTCCAAAAAAAAAGTAGAAATTCAATGTTCTATTCTATTGAATGAAACAAAAAAAATGTAAATTAATTGTCTCAAGACAAAATTGAAAGAACTATGTACGTTTATGTAGTTTTGATTAAGGTTCAAAACAAGATCAAAGATAAGAAATATATTTTTTGAATGTTTAAATCAAAGAAATATGTCAGATTGGATTACCGATTACCTATCTTGTACATACCACCCAAATAGATTAGTCACTTCTCTTAATGCATCTCTCCACATTTGCACCTTCTCTATGTTCTCATTAAATTGTTCTTCATGTTCAGTAAAGGCTTGAGCAAAGGTTCCAGTCTGTTTTCGTACATTGGATGGATGCACATTGTAAAAAGTTGGCAAAACAATCATTCCTTTCTCTTTCATACATTCAACGATCTTTGCAAGTTCCTCCAAACACCAAGTAAAAGTTGCAAAGTTTTTTGAGAGGATGACAATTGCAAACCTCGATTTTTCTATTGCTTTAAAGAGCTCTACTAATATATATTTTCCTCTCTCAAGATTTTCATCATCTCTAAAGGTTATGACGCCCTTCTTTTTCAAGGCCGCATGTAGTTGGCCAATGAAACTGTTATGGGTGTCCTCACCTCTAAAATTGAGAAAAACATCATTTGACCATAAAGCCTCTGAAGTTATTCTTCCCACGTCTTCACCTGAGAATGCATGACTCAATTTATACCATAATTCTCTCACAATGTCTTGGATAATTTTTGGCTCAAGGCTGCAATTAAGAGAGCATAATATGTGGTGAGTTTACACCAGCATTAAATTCAGGTCATATCTAGTGCACAAAACTCCCACTTTTGCAAGGTCTGGTGGAGGTCATGGTAGGCATTAAATAGGACCAAAAAAAAAAAAAAAGTAAAAACCTAGTGTCCTACTATGTTGATTGAAAATTAATTGGCTCAAGACAATTAAACGAACTACAAACACTTATGCGTGTTAAGTTTCAAAACAAGGCTATATATGAGAGGAGTGTTATTATTATTATTATTATTATTTTGATCTGAGAGGAGTGTTATTTGAATATTTAAAAGAAAGAATTATGTCAAATTGGATTACCTATCCTGTAAATGCCACCCTTTGAGACTAGCAACCTCTCTCATGGAAATTCTCCATGTTTGCACCATCTCTATGTAGTCCTTGAAACATTCTTCATGTTTTGCAAAAGCTAGAGCAAAAGGTCTCAATTGTTTCCGTACATTAGATGGATCAACATCATAAAAAATTGGTAGAACTGTTGTTCCTATATCTTTCATGCATCCAATGATTTTTGTAAGTTCATCCAAGCACTGTGTAGAAGATGCATAGTCTTTTGAGAGAAGCACTGTGTAGAAGATGCATAGTCTTTTGAGAGAATGACAATTGCAAATCTTGATTCTTCTATTACTTTTAAGAGATTTGATGAAATAAATTTTCCAATCTCAAGTTTTTCCTCGTCTCTAAAGGTAACAATGCCCCTTCTTTTCAAAGCATCATACAGAGGGTTTGTAGAACTATTGAAGGTGTCCTTGTCTCTAAAATTAAGAAAGACATCATATTTCCATTGTGGTGTTGAAGAAGAAAATGATAATGAAGATGAGGCATTTTTAGTGCTCATGGAAGCCATTGGAAATATACTGGCAGATCTTGAGCCACAATAAAGATTTTTTTTAAAAATCAATTAAAATAGAAAAAAAATTAAGAGAAAAACAGAACAATTTGGTTTGGATTTTTCATTTCAGTGATGCATCCAATTAGTTTTTCTAAACCTAAAACAATACAAATTATGTAATATTTAAAACTATTCCCTATTTTTTTTTCTTATAAACTATGCCCTAATATGCCAACAAACTTAGCTTGTCACATTATAACAGTATTAAAAGAAAAACTTTTTTATTTGACAATCATATTTGCTAGCATACAGAGGAGAAAAAATTCAGATAAAAACCTAGAAACAAATTTTCATTCCTCCCATTTTCCGTCAACTTTCTCATCATTGGAATGGAAATTGAACTCAAAATAAATATAAATTAAATAGGGGGAAAAAAAAAAAAAAAAAAAAAAAAAAACAGAGAATTCACACAAAGCATTATTGCATAAGAGAAGAGAGGACGTTGAGGAGGCGGATCACTTTGTCATGGTTGAGGAGATGAAGAGGTTCAAACAATTGGTCTTTCCGTGTGCTCAGTTTATGAAAAGGGAAAATAAAAGAGACATATTGTCTGTTGAACAGGAAAACTATGTTGGCATTGAGGAAAAGAGAGAACTTGTGGACACTAACGGTGACAACTTTAAACGAAATCTGGGGTTCTGTTCTCACGTAAAATCCAGAATTGGTTTCCGTTGGGATCGTCTAATTGAGCTTTCTTTGATTTCCTCGCACCTACATTCATTAAAGAAAAATATCAAAATTATGATTTTTTTTTTTTTTTTTTAAGGCTATTAATGATTTCGTCATGAAAAAATCTCTAAAAATTACTAAAAAAAAAAATTAATAATACATATATCATCTGACTTTTAAACTTATACTAGCTGTTGATCCGTGTTTCCCACGGTTTTGTAAATATTTTAGTTTCGCCAAAGATTATTATTATCTGATGAGGCAACCATTTTCTAAAATGTGAGAGACACATGCATGTGTGGTGTGGATTCTAAATTTTCTAATGAATCAAAATCTTCTGGCGATGATGGGATGAATATGCCTGCATTGGGTTTTTCCTTTTTCATTTATTTTAGGTAAGCGAAATAAGCACAAGACTTTGATTCCTAACACATATACCAATCCTCAAACCCCCCATCATGTCCAAGTCACAAAACCCCATCATCTGTTTCAAAGGAATAAACCGTAGTATATCTAAATAAATCTTAGAAATAGAACCACAATATATATACAAAAAGTACATTCCATTAAAATTTAAAACTGAAGTAGAAAAAATAAGAAGTAAAATAAATTGGGGAAGAGGAAAAACAATTTGTTGTGGATATTTTAGTTGATGGAGGGACATAAAAGACATGGATGTGTGCAAACAAAGTAATTGCAGCAATTGGTTGTTGTAAAGCTCTAAAACCTCTTAATAATAGAACACTACTTAGTTTGTACTATTTGTTTTTGTGCTTGGGCAATGCTCTCAAAAACACAATTCCAGCGTTTTCTTTTATCCTAACTACCACGACCGGCTATTCTTGAATGCCTTGCTCTTGTCTTTGCTTTTTTTGGTTCCTTTAAAGGCGGCACATGGGATGAACTTAATTAGAGCTATATGAAATTAGTGAACTCCCCCATTAAGAAAAGGGAAGAAAGATTAAATTTCAGATAACTAGTAAAGTCTTGTTTACACTTTATTAAATTATAGGGAAATTTTTATTTTTGGGGATTAGGATTGTAGTGGAAATTTGATGACAATTACTCTCACACATTCTGGAGTTTTTTTATTTTATTTTTGTGGCATTTAGCTTGATTTTACTAACAATTTCGTTAGTTGACAAAAAAACCAAACATATTTGTTAAATAACATCTCAAATCTGTGAGAAGAAGAAAGAGAGAACCCCTGCAGAGAAGCACCAAAGGATTAGATTTGCATATCTAGAGAGAAGCAGCTTCAGCCTCCAATGCCCAATTTGGGCTTGATCTAAAGAGAAGAAGGAAGGATCGGTGATAAGCTTGAGTTTTTCTCTTGGTTTTCTTTTAAGGAAGAGACTCGAGTTCCTTCATTGATCTCAAGTCTCATAGACTCAAAAATACTACTTAACAAACATGTTTGCAAAACCTGTTGACTAACAAAATTGTTTCTAAAATCAGCCTAAATGCCAAAAATCTCATACATTGTGTATATGTGTGACCATCGCACTAAGAGTGTGCAATGGTGGCCTGCATTGAAATCCTGTTTATATTGCTTTTTGGCAAACTATTCAGAATCAAGATGTCATCATGATGTGACACACATAAATACTTAGTAGAATCTAGAAACTTTATCTTGAGGTGACACACTTAAATACTTAATGGAATCTAATAACTTTATGACTAATACATCCACTAATAATTTGTATAAGCATTGCATAAGAGGAAATGAGAACACCTTGAGGTCGCGGATCACAATGTCAAGGTCAAGGAGATGAAGAGCCTCAAACGATTAGTCGCAGATAAAACTTTTTGTACAGTTCTCAGTTTTGAGAAAATAGAAAATGTTATAGAAAAGTGGACAGTAATGGTGACTAACTTTAGAGAGTTTAGGGAAGTTCCACGAAGTTTACTCCTTTACTGTAGTGTTCTACTTTGGCCCACTTCCAGTTCCAGGGAAAATTATCTCATGGAGCGAGGCAAATTCTGTGCACATTCGGTGCTCTTTTTCATTGTCATGTTGACCATGACCCATTTTTCGAATAAATTATCTGATGGGGCAATTATTATCAAACTTGTGAGAAACGTGCATGTGTGGATTCTAATTGTCGTGAGAGATCACCCAAGCAAGTTGTGAATGACCTAATCTCTTCTCAACGCATTTTATTTATCAATATTTACACAAATACATTCATATTCTCGAAGGCTGCTTATGAACCATTTCCCAATCCTACTGTTCATTCACTTTTAGAGAACTATGGTCTTGTCATGCCCATCAAACCTCTAAATTAAGAGCCCTCTATGTACACATCTAACCATTATGGTAAGTCCCATTGTGTAGCACAATAGACCTAAAATCTATTGAGCTTGAAGGTTTTCAAGCACGTTAATATAACGTTAAGTTAAAGAAAAAAACCACCCTAATGAGCCTATGGTACCCAGCCACTTAAGGATGGATGCTAGAGTAATCAAATCTTTCACCTGTGGATTCAATCAAGAGCATATTTATCAGATGGCTACAATCACCATGTACAACCTAATTTCACAGCTAGAGATTCTCAAAATGTTATTAAAGAGAATATCTATTCCTACAAAGGAAAAACATCAATAGACCCTACAAATGCATCTAATGCCTGAAAAACACAGGTTTAACAAAACCTTTTCCTCTGCATTCATTTACTAATCCTTACTCAGTACAGGCCGATTTTGAAAAAAAAAAATTTGAGGAAGTTTACAATTCCAGATATCAGGACTTCCAGAACTTTGGACCCATCAGTTCGCGATCTGCAGCAGAACCTTGGCTAGCAATTTTCTGAATACGTGAAGAAAATTCTTCGGCCTGAAGGCATTGAATCTGGTCAGTGCACTTGCAATATATTCCATATTCCATAGAGAATAATTATAAATGCATGTGAAAAATGGATGTATCCAGCAAATCCAGATTTTTCATACATTCCCATCACTTTATGCTGGGGTTTATAAAATGTTCAAGTGGAAAGTAATATTTAAAGCAGAACAGTCACTCCTAGCACAAAGAATTGCATGAGTACTACTATAAATGCACTGGGGAAAATTATGTTTCCTACAACATGAGCTATAGATACACAACAACGAAAAAAAAAAGTTGTAGCTTGCAGGGTCTTTTTGGAAGTAGGGGGGTTATATGTGAAAAAATTAGCACGTATATCTTAACCTTTTCAAAAAAATTCCAAAATAGTAACATGTAAATAACTGAATCTTATATATAAAAGAGCTAATCTACATTTCATGAAAGCCTTAACAAGTATTGAGATTTGTGAACAACTGATCTCCTTGTTTCTTAGCAAGATCTGATCTTAAGACCTATCAACCCCCATGCCACTTGCAACAACTTGTGCTAAAGCCCAAGGTTTTGTAAACAATAGACAAATCTTCCAACATTACAAGCTAGTGGAACAAGGTAATGGAAACCATAAACACTTGCAGCAATAATTAGAAACAAGGATAAGCAACCCTTTAGCAATCTTTTTTATAAGTGCAATCTTTTTTCATTTCTACACATAATAATTACCAATCAAAACTACCAAGTGCAGCTACTGCCAGGAGATAATACAACATAGGATACTAACCTTCTCATCAATCCACATTAAAGAACTTAGTTGATTGTTTAAAATCCGGACAACTACATCTAAAGGTGTCATCCCATCAGCTGCCTCAAGTTCTCCTCCCTAAAAGAAATGGTAAGGTAGGTATCAATCGTTTGGATCTTTAAGAAAAAAACTTTGTCAAGAAGTGGAAACTTGAACTTAAAGTATTTACCTGGTTGGCATTTAGGGTCTGAATAATTGATTTGATCTGTTCTGTCATCTGCTCTAATTCCCTCTCTATAAATTCAGACTGTTCATACCTGTATTCCACACCCAAAAAAATATATACAATGACATTGATATATTAGAATGGGGACAAACAGAGAGATAGCAATATACACACAACCAGAATCCAGAAATTTTTTACTAGGAAAATAGGCTTCTGCAGACATATAACCTTAAACCATCAACCTGAATCCAACCTAATTATGAACTGTCAAGCAGGCAATGGCTGTGCTTTATGTGGGACAGCCAAGTCAATAGACTGAAAGCCCAATAAGGTATGTATATGGGTTGTGACAAAGAATGGATGCAATCAAACTAAAAGATTAAGATAAAGTATGGTAAGCCACATGAATCTATCAGTTTTATATCAACCAAATCAACAAACATAGTACTTACATATACATGTATACACACATACAACCGGAATCCGGAAATATTTTACAGAAAAATAGGCTTCTGCAGACATATAACCATAAACCATCAACCTAAATCCAACCTAATTATAAACTATCAAGCAGGCATATGGGGATGCGTATGGGTTGTGACAAAGAATGGATACAATCAAACTAAAAAGATTAAGATAAAGTATGGTAAGCCACATGAATCTATTAATTTTACTCCAACCAAATCAACAAACTTAGTACTTACATTGCATCTCTTGTGGATGCAGCTTCATCGTCAAGAAGCATTCCACGCTCATCCTTGTAAATACGCTCAGCTTCTTCTTCCATACTTTGCAAAGCCTTGTCAACCTTAAAAGTAAAAATAAAATATATATAAAAAGAAGAATACAAACAAAGAAAAATATATTTACTAAAGAATATCATGCAATTTTTTCCTATAATGTTTGGGTGCATGCAATAAAAATCACCATATGAATAAAGCACAAGGACAAAGCTCTATTTTTTTAATCCGGATTGGGAGATTGTTATTATAGTACATGATATTAGAAATATGCATAAATATTTTGTTGCTTGATCTTTTTCCTTCTCCGTAAGATAGTTTGATTCTCTCAC
This sequence comes from Quercus robur, assembly GCF_932294415.1. Lineage (NCBI taxonomy): Eukaryota > Viridiplantae > Streptophyta > Magnoliopsida > Fagales > Fagaceae > Quercus > Quercus robur. The sequence goes on from NC_065537.1 coordinate 57,334,079, forward strand.
TCATAATCTAGCATATTAGGCAGCATCTTATAATGCCTGGGGGGAGTCTATTCCCATCTCCTCCATACCCTCTTGGGTTTTTTTCAAAGAGAGATTTGCTAGTCCCTTTCGGCTCTTGTCCTTGAATATGATATGTTCTTTTTGCTTGGTTTTTTCTTCTAATGAAATCAATTATTCAGCAAAAAAAAAAAGTATTCTTCAGGGTTTTTTGAAACCGTACACAACAAAATATAAACAAGAAGAATTTTGATTGATGATGACCAAAGAAAATATGCACAATTTTCATATGCAAACCTAGGCTCCTTCAATTAAAACACATTGTAATGTAATCAGACCACTGAACAATGTTTTGACAAGAAGATATAGAATAAAAAACTCACTACAATACCTCTTGTTGATGAGTCTCGACCAACTCCAGTTGCCGCTCTAAGTTAGATTGGGTCTCAACAACTTTTGCCACTTCAATCTAAATTAAAAATTTATTCATTAGGCAAAACAGCAACAAGACATGAGTAGCTGTCAGTTATGTAAAGGCATGGACACATTATCTCAGAGAAAATGTCAACTCTTTGAATTTTTTTTTTTTTTTTTTGATAAGTAAATAAACAAAATAACTATCTCAGGATGGCTCATAAAGGGTTATTATACATAATATAGAATAGATGGCTATATTGGAAAATAGATCACCTCAAGCCTAAGAAGAACATCGCGATTCTGCAAAATTCTTCGATCCCACTCAGCTATTGCATTAGCCTGCTTTCGGAACTTTCCAGTACGCTCTTGTAGTTCAGCATTCCACTCCTTAATGATCTTTAAATAAAATAAACAATTAGAGAGAGAGAGAGAGAGAGAGAGAGAGAAAGGGGGGGGGGGGGGAACAGGCAGAAATTTGAATCAAGTCAGAAGAATATGGTTATCGAGAATATTGGCGAATATGGTCTGATGATGAAAGAGAGCCCCCACCTTTCTTCTTACAAAAATAAAAGTTGATTATGAATTTATGAAAACATCTAATGTGTAGCTAAGTTTTATGGCAAGAAGGGAGCAACTATTAAACAAGTTTTAAATTAGGCTGAATGTATTCAAGATTAATCTTCCCTTGTTTCTTCTTTTTACCACTTCTGCAATATCTATTCAAGGAGCGAGTTTCCTAATTCTGTGAGTTCCAAAAAATAAAGAAAGAATAAAAGTACTATATAGTGAAACATCTCCACTGTCCTCTTGCAAGCGTACCGCCTGCCAAAACTATTTTTTAGAGGTACAATTGTCCAAGACTACTTTTCATATGAAGTCAAATTAATATATAGGACAGATTTGGAGAACCTTTCTACATGTTCTTTTGGTTGCTTTATGATGGGAAAATTTGTGTTTTAGGGTTTGTCGAATGAACTAGGTTTGGGAAAGATAGGATTTAAAGAGGGAGCGGGGGCTTAATAGAGAACAAGCAGATTGCAGGGAAATTCTGGCAACAGCTCTGTTTGGAGTTTAGAGTATGATTTGAAGTGGTAATTGAAGGGTCATTCTTAAGGAAAAAAAACGTGGGGTTGAGGCAATTAACAGGGTAAAAGAATTGGTGGCTTTGGGGTTGAAACAAGATAAGAAAAGGGGAGAATTGGTGACTGTTCACAGTACCATGAACAATACCATTCTACCAGTGCCCAGCCAACAAAGAAGAGAAATAGGAAACACTTTAGGCACTCACGCATACTATAACCAAATACTCAATATTTCGATAGCAAAATCTGAGTTGTTTTTGTATTCACACACAGACTCTCATACTCTTCCTTAATATACTAAAACTAAGATTCCTACTTTGACTGAAAATGGCAAACTTAAACTCACAGAAAATAAGCCCAATACACTAAGAAACTCTTGTGGAATTATATACTCAACACAATAATCAAACTACGCTTAATTCACAAGTGTTGCAAAAAACTAGACACTTGTCCCCATTAAAATATAAATATCACTTATAGGGTTTGTTTGGGATCCGCTTATTTTGCTGAAACTGAAAACTTTTTGCTGAAAGTACTGTAGATAAAGATAAAAATTAGCTGAAATAACACAGTGGGACCTATGAATAGTATTAAAAAGTGCAGTGAGACTCATAAATAGTAGTAAAAATAAGCTGAATAGTAAAATAGGTTGGCAAAATAATTTTTGCCAAACACATAAAATCAAAATCAAAATCAAAATCAAAATCAAAATTAAAAATCGTTCCCATCCTAAAGCACTTATGACTCAGCCCATTAAACCACACAAGTCTCACATAAATTGGTCATCACACAAGGGTCCCACACAACAAATATTATTATTACCAATATTGAGATATAGTTGCAAACATTGACTAATCTCTTTTTCCCTTGGCTGCATCATGCACTTGTAAAATTGTATTGCATAAAAGACAAGATTTGAAAACAACTTTGTGAATTGATATACCTCTTCAACAGTCTTCCCTGTGATCTCAGACGGTAATTTTGGTGCAGTCACTACTGCAGTGCTGACACTCGAAGTTGTACTATGGAACAAGAGAAGAGGATAAGTCAGCAAATCATATATCTAATGTGAAAAACCTTAATACACATTCAAATACTGTTGTCTATGTTCTCAATAGTACAGAGTTCAGGAACCTACAAAAAATATAGAATGGTAAAGCATTATGATTTTCTAGCTTTATTTGTCTTCACTTTTTTAAAAGTAACATTATATGGAATGTAGAGAGCAAATAAACTACTAAAAGAGCATGATGTGAAATGACATGAATAGTAATCTTAGCAGTTTAGCCACTGATTATATATACCTGATCTAAAAATTAAGAAGGTAATCTACCAAAAGTTTTCAAAATGACATATTACTGAGAAAGTTCTACTACAAAACTTTTCACAAGAAAAGACAGGTAAACTGTAAATTTAGAAAATTTGATTTTACAAGTTTTCCCTTAATTAATTGTTTAGTTTGCAAGATTTGTAGGAAAATAGTTTAAATTTCCCCATGATGCATAATCACGTTAAAACTGCCATATGAGACTTGAGCGAAAACATTTCCTGTAGGAAAGTAGCTAGTGGTGTGACCAACACATTTTCCTGACAACCAAATGCACAGAAAGCAAAGGAAATTGTTTTATCTTCCTTTTCCTTTCCTTTTTCTTCTCAATAAATTGAACCTAACTAAAATACAAACTGGTAAACTTGGATACTAGCAAAAGAGTGAACACACAATGTTAGCTACCAAGATTAAGCATACAGACCCACTACTGGAAGCCACAATAAGAGATGATGATGGCTGAGTTGCAGTAGTACTGGAACTGGAAGTTGTTGCAGCTGCAGAAGTTGAAGGGACACCTGCAGAATCAATTTGCTCAATCAAATGATATGGAAACATCAGACACAAGTAACTGCAATTTGATCAAGGCACCTCAGCATTTACACATCAAAATAAGTGATTACTGAAAGAGGACATCACTAGTAGCTTAAGAACCTAGAACACATAAAGGAATATGCAGATGCATAGAAAGGTGACAAACCATACAGAAGTTTTGGTAAGACTGTCACTGATGAAGTGAAGAACAATCATCATGGAGGAGCCACCATTTATGCTTTGCTTGGCAAGATAAAGCCTAAGACCTAACCCAACTCCATCTACCCCTTTACTGCCTAAGGCAAGGCCTAGGGTGCAGGAAACAATGATGTCAGATACAATGGGATAAAATGACAACAGAATTTATAAGATTACCATGAGCACGGGTGTATGGCATCACTTACTCATATCCCTTTTCCCCTTGGCTTAAAAAACCTCAAAAAAGAAATCCACAAAGGAAGTTTTGGTCCTTTTGGAGATAAAAGTTCAGGTCCCTCACCTCTAATTGCCAGGGCAGTGAATTCAATCAGAGCCCTAAGGGTTTCACAAGGTCAAAGCAGCTGGCTCTAGGACTAAATAGGCTGGAAATGTCAACCCCAACATCATACTGGTTTACAGATCATCCAATGAGGATGCAACAAAAAGGGTCATCAAACCAAAAGAATAGGAGCTCAAAGCAAACCTACACATCAGATTTTAATGTTCACCCCATGTCTGAACTCAAGTGGAAGGATCTTCAACCATGGGGAAAGCTCTTTGGCAGTGACCATATCTAAATTAGATTGTGCATATCACAAAGAATTGAAGGCTAACTAAATTAATTCATGACATGCCTCTTTTCAATGTCAGGACCTTAAATCTCATAATTTTATTAAAGATTTATACTCTCTATAATGAATTACCTTCTCCCTCAATTCCTTACAGGAACTTTTTTTATTTATTAGGAAATTGCAAATGCACCCAATGGGTCTTGAACTCACGACCTCACCCTCTACCTAATACTTATAAGGGAGGAGGTGCCAGTTGAGTGAGAGCTCATAGGCATTTTTTATGTAAACTATTCATTATAATATTAACAAATAAACACCACAATGAAAATAAAGAAAAAGAATAATAGAGACCAAGAGGAAAATGTGTAGAATATCCATTTTTATATTCCACAAAACCATCACTCCCCCCTGACTAGAAGAAACTAAGTACAATTTACAATTCTATTATCCATACAAAAATCACAGTAGCCCTTCAGCAAGGGTACGCCCCAAAATGCCATTTTGTTCATTTTGAGCTTTGATGGCAATAACCTCCCTTGCCAAAACCACACGTTGCTGCTCCATATCCACCAAAGATTTCTTTGTAGCCTCTATTTGTTTGTCCAACTCATCCAACTCCATACAATATTCCTGGTATTTAGAAGAGGCAATAACTTCATCCACCCTTTGCTTTAACCATTTCACGTTGAACCCAGCAGCAAGCACATCAGCTACCTTCGCCTCTATGAGTTGAATTTCATGTGAATTAACTGTGTCCAAGGTAAGGTTGGAAAGTTGATACACAGCATCAGCCATCAATTCAAGAAAAGCCAACTTGGCATCCATACTCCTGAACGTGCTCCCCATGGTTATGTCACCATATTTGTACAAAATACTTTTGATGATTGGGCCGTTATGAGGAGAGAGGACATGCTTATCCACTTCTACACATAGAGATGATAAAGGGGAAGGTTTGTCACCATATTTGTACAAAATACTTTTGATGATTGGGCCTTTATGAGAAGAGCAGACATGGCTATCCATTTCTACACATAGAGATGATAAAGGAGAAGTCTGCATCCCAAGTCCACTATCACTTGCTTCATCTACCTTGAAAGCCTTAGAAGCTGAAGTATCCAAATCATTCTTAGCCTCCATCTTCACAGGACTGAGTCCCTTATGGCCTCCTTTAACCTCCTTACCCAGCAACATCACCCCTTCACTGCCTATAACAGACAATTCTGCTTTTAAAATTTCTGGGGTGACCACAGTAGCCTTCGCAATCTGTGACATTGATGAAATGGCAGAAGATGCAATTGTTGGAAAGGAAACCACATTGCCTGGAACAGAATCCATAGCTAATGCTGCCACAGACTCTAAGCCCTCTTGCAAACCTGCCACTTTCATCTCCACAACCTCCATTATCTCATCATGATCCTTCTCCACACTTGAGGCCACCTCTTCCTTGGCTTCCTCTACAGTAACAGCATTTGGAAGCATTGGCTTCTTCACCATCCCATCTCCCAGCTGCTTACCCTCAACCCCATCCCCTCTATCACCCACACAATTCTTGAATAGCTTAGCAGAACATGCAACACAACTTTCACCCGAAAAAAAAGGGCATCCTGAAATGCATCAAAGAGTAACCTTTATCTCAATTTGACCAACAAATTGAGGAGGTTCTATATTCTAGAATCTAATCTAATAGCAACAAACAAAGTAGCTCCCATAAATGTTGTTAAAAGCGAGCAGTGCAAGCTCAAAGCCTCAAGGTCTAAGTGCTTCACTTGGTCAAAGCAAAGCTCATTTAATGAAGTGCAACTAGGGCACGCTTTTTCAATGCTTTATTAAGAAGCACAAAGTCCATCCGGGCACCCTTTTTTTTTTTTTTCTAAACAAAATATGAATCATTAAAATTAATTGCTCTCTCTTGAAGAAAATAACAAGGAACAGTGATTTATTTTAAAAGCACAATTCTTAAGGTGTTGTATTACACAAATGAAAAATGTCTACATGTCAACAAACAAGTATAATTTACTATTCTTGTGCTTTTTCAGCTTCTTTTGAACCATCCATTTTATTTTATTATTATAGCTATCACAGTCATGTATTTTTATAAGCACACAAAGATCATATCAAAAGTTTTGTTTAAACTTTCTATGACTAGATTATTATCATATTTTCCATTGATAATTGTTTTCAAACTTACTAAACAAAATTTTAAAGAAATTTAGTGCAATTGCACTTTTTTTTTTTTTTTTTGATAAGTAAATTGCACTATTTATTTTAGTTCATAGGCACCATATATATTGTTATTTTGGTTTCTTTACTTTTTTTCTTTTTTCTTTTTTTAACTATTTTAGTTCATTGGCATGTGTGCTTAAATGCGCTTGAAGCTATTATTAACACTCATTCATCACAACGAATACCGATTCAAGCACCAAATACCAGAAACTCTAAATGTACCATGTGAACTTCAAAGTTGAAATCCCTAAACATAATCTATTTCCAAATTCACTAAAACCTAATCAAGCATAAACAAACACATAGCCATTGACATAAACACTATAACGAAACATCTCAAACGCAATAAGAAAAATTCAGCAAACTCACTGAAAACAGGTGCAGTAGTGGTGGATTGAGCTTGCGAGGACGAAGCAGGCGTCGACAGCTTGCTGAAGTTAAAACCAGTAGTCCCCAACGAAGGAGTCGTGCTCGCGGCACTGGTAACACCAAAACCTGTAAAAGAACTCGCTGTAGAGCTCGAAGAAGAAGCAGCCGCCGAGCTGGCCGGTACAGATATTGAAGGAGCTGTTGAAGCCGAAGACGGAGTAAAACCAAACGAAGGCACAGAAAACGAAGGCTGTGATGTTGTAGTTGTAGTAGTAGTAGCAGTAGTAGAAGCAGCCGGAGTCGAAGCGGTCGTGGTCGTGATCGTCGAAAACAATGGCGCTGCCGCGGAGCTAGGTTTTGCTGCGGATGTGGTGGAAACCGAGGCGGCGGAGGAAGGTGTTAGGAATGAGAAAGGCGATGTTGTTGTTGTTGTTGCTGTTGATGGAGATGGAGTTGGTTTTGAAAAAGCTGAAGCGTTTGAGAATGAGAGTCCGGAGGAAGATGCGTTTGAGTTTGGAGCGAACGAGAACGAAGGAGCGGTTGTTGAAGCTGAAGAAGAAGAACCAGAACCGGCGAAGAGATTTGAGGGGGCGGAGAGGAATGGGGATGAGGTTGAACTCGTTGTGGATAGCGATGTGGCGAACGGGGATAGAGATGGAGTTGATCCAAACAGGGGGGAAGTGGTGGTGGCGCCGGTGGTTGAAGATCCGAAGAGAGGTGAAGCGGCGGAAGGAGTTGTGGTTGCGGACGGCGTCGTTCCGAAGAGAGGTGAAGTGGTGGTTGTGGCAGTTGAGGCGGTTAGGAATGGGGATGAGGTGGTGGTGGCGGTGGGGGGAGTGGAGGCGGAATTGAAGGGGAAAGAGAAGGAAGGGGTGGAGGATCCGAATCCGAGAGAGGCGGGTGGGGCGGAGGAGATAGGGTTTGCGGCGGTGGTTGTGGTGGTGGTGGTGGAGGAGGAGGAGGCGAAGGAGAAGGGGGAAGGGGAGGATCCGAATGGGGAGGTGGAGGATCCGAATGGGGAGGCCGAGGATCCGAACGAGAAGGCGGAGGCGGTGGCGGCGGAGGAGAAGGAGAAGGGTGAAGGTGTGGATTGTGAGGAGGTGGTGGTGGAAACGGAGGATCCGAATGGGAAACCCGACATGGTTACTCTCTCACTCACTCACTCTCTCTTGCTCTGGTTTTGGGCGAGTGATTTTGGTTTTGGGGTTTTGAAAAAATAGAAATGAGGGTTTTTGCAGTTTTTGCATTTGGTTTTGGGAGGCTAAAATGGTAATTTGCCATCCCTCACAAGGAGGGAAAAGTTTTTGTGAGGTCCACTATGTAAAAAAAAAAAAATCTTTTTTTTAATATTTAAATCAAAATACATTTTCTTTTTCTTTTCCCATTCCTTCTATTATTCATAACACACGGCTAGATTTTTTGTATTTCCTCTAGACAAATACTAACACACCTTGGCCTTTTTTTTTCTTTTTTTTATATAGTGATGTTGTACTTAAGTTAATGATACAAACATATATTGTTGCTTCTATTAACGATGGTAAATTTATGAGATAAATATTAGTGATTTATCATTGTGAAAGGATTCTTGTACCCTTCCAAAGATCAAGTGACAAACATTTAATAACTCATAATTTTGTTCGTACATTCAATCAACAAGGAGTCACATTTATAAATTCATTTGATCTTTTATAGGCGTAAATGCACTTTTAGTCCTTACATTTTTTGCCAATTTCAATACACTTTTGGTCCTTATATTTTTTGTCAATTTCTATTTTGGTCCATATTTTTCTATTTTATCGTTTTTAGTCCCTACAATGAAAAACATGTTCCATTTTGGTCCCTACCGTCCTCACTAACAAAAATTGTTGATATAACATTGTTAGCATAGTAAATGCTGACGTAGTCATTAAAATAATATTAAAAAAATTATTTAGTATTAAAAATAATGCCACATCAACATTTTAAATATTAAAAAAAGCCACATCAGAAAAAAAAATAAAACAAATTTCTAAACTTATGATTTAAAAAAATAATATAATTAAATCAAATATTATTTTTCTTTTCATTATGTTTTTGGTCATGTTCTTCATTAGAGTTCTTCAACAGTAAAAGATGAAAAAAGTCCCTTCAACAGAGCGAATCCAAATCATCAATTCCCTTCCACTAGAGATCACCACTGATCTAAGAGAGAGGCACTGATATGAGAGAGAAAAAGAAAAAGAAACAAAGATAGAGACTTGTATTTGAAGATGAGTCAATGATGATTTGGGTTTTGTGTTTTGTGCGTTGAAGGGATTTGAAAAAGAAAAAATTGAGGGTTTGATAGGTTATGGGTTTCAAAAAGAAAAAAGAAAAACTTTTTGTGTTTCATTTTTCTTTGTAAAAAGAAAAAGAAACAAAGAAAAAAGAAACACTTTTTAGTGTTTCTTTTTTCTTTGTTTCATTTTTCTTTTTGAAACCCATAACCTATCAAACCCCTCAATTTTTTCTTTTTCAAATCCCTTCAATGCACAAAACACAAAACCCATATCATCATTGACTCATCTTCAAATACAAGTCTCTATCTTTGTTTCTTTTTCTTTTTCTCTCTCATATCGGTGTCTCTTTCTTAGATCAATGGTGATCTCTGGTGGAAGATTCCAATGGTGGGTTGTGATTTTTGTTGCTCTAGGTTTGCGGGTTTGTGGCAAATTTGATTTTGTGTTTCCATAGCTGAAGACCCAAGACCCATGGTCGAAACCCTTGGCTAACTGATCTTATCCTCTCTCTCTCTCTCTCTCTCTCTCTCTCTCTCTCTCTCTCTCTCTCTCTCTCTCTCTCTCTCTCTCTCTCTCTCTCTCTCTCTCTCTCTCAACCAAGATCGGTAGTGGCTGGGTGGGTCACCATGATTTGATCTAACTAGATCTGAAATTGATTAGGATTGGGCTGTGTTTTGGTATATTTTATTGATTAGAATCAGCTTTGGGTTTTGGTGTTTTTGGTGGTGGAGTTGGATGAAGGGGCTCAGATTAGTGGTGGAGGTGGCGATGGAAGTGGAGAGAAGGGCTCATATTAGTGGAGATTGGCGGCGAAGGTGGAGAGAGAGGGTTGGCATGGTTGGGTTTGATGGCTATGCCAGATCGGTGGAGGTGGAGATCGTGGTGGCTAGGTCAGATCGATGGTGTTGGTTGGGTTTTCTGGGTTTGTAGGTGGTTGGGTTTTCTAGGTTCGCAGGTGGTGGTGTTATGTTTAGTTGCCAAGAAAATGTTTAGTAAAATGTTATCGGTTTATATGAGTTTTGATGTGTTTGAACATGAGAGAGAGAGATACATTGTTGATGTTTGGGATTTGGGTTCTTAGGTTCTCTCCAAAAAAAACGAAAAGCTAAAAAAATTTATAAGATGAACATGATGAACATGACCAGTCATGTTCTTCGGAAAAACTAATGAATTATTTTTTTAATTTAATTAGATTTTAATGTTTTTTTTAATTAATTTTTTTTCAAATTTTTTTTAGATTTTTTTTTTAGAAAACTAAAATGCTTGTTTCAAAAAAATAAATTAAAATGCTGACATGGTATTTAAAAATGTAAAATTATTTTTTAAAATATTTTTTTAATGGTCACATCAACGTTTAATGTGCCAGCGGTGCACTCAGTTTGCCACATAAGCAATTTTCGTTAGTGGGCTAATGATAAGGACCAAAATAATCCATATTTTTCATTTTGAGGACTAAAAGCAATAAAATAGAAAAGTAGGGACCAAAGTAGAAATGAGGCCAAAATGTAGGGACCAAAAGTGCATTTATACCTCTTTTATATGGATCCAAAATAATATGGAAGTGAATTTTTTTTCCCCAAATGCTTTGGAAGGAAATCAACATTTTGTGCTTTGTTGCTTTTATTAACAATAGTATCAATTTCAAATTAGTAATAACAATAAAGTAAGGATTATATTATGAAAGTTCAATTAGTGTATAAAACACTATAAATGTTTAGACCCCCAATTAACAAATTACCAATTCAAGCTTAATATCAAACAATTAATGTGCGGAATATGAATATAAGCTTAATACAGAATTGATAAACAATCTAAACCAAATAAAATCACATCCACAGCAGAAATTAAATGGCAAAGATTAAGGAAAGAGAGATGCAAATACAAGGACAACACACGATGTGTTATCGAAGAGGAAACTGAAACTCTCGGCGTAAAATCTCTCCGCCGCTTTCCAAGCGGTAAATAATCCACTAAAGAATGTAGTTGGGATATATGAACAGCAAAAAACCCTCCAAGACTAATCTACCCAATGTACCTAAACCCTCCAAGCTCCTACTCCAATGAGGTTCTGTCGAACTTATTTCTTCTTTAGCTTACCGGATTCCGCTATTTGACCATAGCATCTACCAATACAAAATTGGTCCCTTCTTAATTGCTTCTCAAAGCACCAAACAGCCTTCTCACAAATATGGGTATGGTGAGAAAAGATTTTGGTAATGTACCTCTCAAGGATTTAACAATGGAAAGGAAGAGAGTAGAGGAATTTGAAGAGTCTCTATGTGAAGATTGTGGATGAATCAATCTTGTTTTTCTTTAGGATTTCTCTCTCAAAATTCTCTCTGGAAGCTCTCTATATTTCGTGGGTATAAGGTTCTATATATAGTACGGTGAGAAAGGAATGTAAAGAATCAGTTTTTTCCAAACAGGGTGGTCTGGCGACTTGGCCTTGCGACTGGGCTAAGTCGTGAGTTCAAACAGCGAGCTAACAACCTGGTCAGTCTAGGACTTTTGTCCTATAGTGCAACAGTTGGCATGACTCTTCAGCTCCCCTGCATGCTTCACACATGTGCCAACTTTGGCGGCTTGCTAGTCGCAAGTCACCCACGAGTCCAGCCGCGAGTTTTTGCATCCTTGCACAATCTTGAGCATTTCTTCACACTCTCTCACTCACTACCCTTACATGATTCCCACCTAAATACAGGGTTACTAATTGCTAAAATACAAGCAAATTTGGCACGGAATAAAGCCAATAAGATGGTTGATAAAATTCAACCTTACATATTAGATGATAAATTATGTAATACAAGCATATCCAACTATGTAGACACACGTGTGTTTATGTATATCCACACGTTCAAATATAAATATATACACATGAATATGCATATATAAATGCACATAGTAAAAAGCTAAATTCAACAACTAATAATTTATTAACTTTAAAACAAATAAATTAACAAGTTAATTGATTGTGTAAAAAATTTTGAAAAAATAAATAAAATTAATACGTTTGAAAAGTTATCTTGACTTTTTAGAAAAGTTTATGGTGTGTTTTTGTATTATAACTCAATTCGTTCTCCCTTGTAGTGCGTGTGTTTCAAAAGAAAAAAAAAGTGGTAATTGAAATTTTTTTTTAATCATTAATTTGAAACAAAGCTTCATATTTACCCTTTTTTTCCACTAACTTTACTATCATTTTCCCCTCTAACTTTAATACTATAAAGGTTTAATAGTGAATCAGTGTAAAAGGTCAATATTTTTGCCAATAAACTTTGGACTTTCTTTACATAATACCAGCATTTATAATTTTCACATTATTACTTCTTCAAATAAGGATTGCAACAAACATTTACGGTACCTCTTCTTAAAAAAAAATATTTATGGTATTATAAAAAAATATATCAAATCATGGATGTGACAAAATTTCTCTTTACTGTACTTGGAGAGAGATCTCGAAAAATCTTATCATTAGCGTTAGTCGTTAGTCGTTGTTTTGAATATTTTCCATATAACACCATCAAGAGTATTATTTGTTATTCGAAAAAACAAAAACCAAGTGAGTCAAAATGATTTTGTGCAGAATGTTTCACTACATTGGGACCAATACATGAAAATTTCAAAAGTTTTTTTTTTTTTTTTTTTTTGGAGAAACACACACACATATATAGGGAAAGAGAGATGAGATAAGGAAATACACTCACACACCAACACCAAAACTACATGCAACAGTTAGTGTCGCGGAGTAAGTGATAAACCCCTTCTCAATATCATACCTTACCGATGTGGGATGACTCGACAACACTGAGTATCTTTTTTTATTTGAGAAACACACACACACACATATATAGGGGAAGGGAGATGAGATAAGGAAATACACTTACACGCCAACACCAAAACTGCATGCAACAATTAGTGTCGCGGAGCAAGTGATAAACCCCTTCTCAATATCACACTTTACCGATATGGGATGACTCGACAACACTGAGTATCTTTTTTCAAAAGTTGATTATTCCTAGGAGTGACATGTTTTTATTAACATCGTGGACATTTTCATTAATACTTGCTCTCCAAAAACTTTTGTGTGTGTATATTATTTGCTTACAATAGATACTGTTGTAGTAGGATTAGAGAGTACACATCCAATTATGTATTTGAAAAGTATTTCTAAAGTATACTTTTATTTATATTTTATATACTTTTTTTTGAGAATATATTTTATATACTTGATTTATAATTTTCTTCCTTATTTGTCATTTTTCTCACTAACTTTACAAATATGAATGTTAATAGTGTAGTAGTGTCAAAGGTCAATGTTTTAGTTGAAAAACGTTTTTTTTTTCTTTATATAACCATCATTAATTAAACACTCCCATATGGTTAATTATCCTAACAAGTGTTACACACTTACACCAAACTTTAATGATTATATAATATCTAGTTGTTGGTGTGAATAGAAAGATAAGCAACCACAAATGTTGCAAAACTGTCTCTCCGTGTCCCTGCTAGATCCAATTAGGAAGTATTCAAGCTATGAAGGTGAAAATGGGCAAATGCCCTTTTTGTGCAAAATTATGTAGGGTTTTGTCCATTTTCCAAACTAATTAGGGAAATGCCCTTCTTTTGAAACTCGATTTGAGATAAATTGAGTTAGGTCCTATAGTGGCGTTTTTAAGGAGCCTATAGTGACGTTTTAAAGACCTATAGTGGCATTTTGTAACTCCATGAACTCAAGTTATAGGTAAAAAAATTTTTTAAAAAAAAATTGCCTATAACTCGAATTCATAGAGGTCAAGTTACAAAACGCCACTATAGGTCCTTAAAACGTCACTATAGGGCTCCAGAATTTTTTTTTTTTAAAACTCGATTTATCTCAAATCGAGTTACAAAAGAGGAACATTTCTCTAATTAGTTTGGGAAAGGGGGCAAAACACTACAATTTTTGCTCAAAAAGGGCATTTGCTAATTTTTTCCAACTATGAAGATAAAAATTTCTTGCACAAAAAGCCTAATGTTAAGGTTAGGATTCTTGTACCCTTCCAAAATCATGTGATACATATTCAAAATCATGTGATACATATTCTATACCTCCTAACTTTGCTACTATTAACAGTGGTATCAAGATTTAATCAATGACAAGGATTGAAGATTTGACTCTAGATGGTAAATTATGTGATACAAACATAAACAAGAACATATATGCATGTGTACATATACATACAGCTAACCATAAACATAACCATATACATCTGCATATATAAAATGTTTGACAAAAATAAATTGTTGTATGGAATCTTGACACATGCTCAACACATCCTGGATCAATCAATATTTTATTTTGACACATTGTAATTTGAAAAAATGAAGAAAAAATTGCAAGGTTTTAAAAAGTTATACATAAGCAAAAAAAAAAAAAAAGAAGAAAAAAACTAGACACAAATGTACGTGTGGCATTGTATATGCTCAACAATAGAACATACTCGGCACTGTTTACGTGGGTTCTATTGTTTTGAGCACACATGTAAACCTTTCCATGCAATAAATATTTTCTACCTTTCTCTCAAAAAAAAAAAAAAATGTCAATAAGTTTTACAAGTAATAACAAACTAGAATATGATTACTATATTTTGTAAAACTTCAGTTCTATATAGTGGAAATATTTTTCTTAGGATTGGTGTCTAAGCCCATGCAGTAGTTTTTCCTTTGGAATTGTTTCATGCATCATCATATGTTGTGTTATTTGTTTGTTGTTTATTGTTTTCATATAGTGTAATATATGTTTCTTAGTAAACTGTGGTTATTATCCTAAAAAATCAACCTAAATTCTAAATCGATTTATTTAACAAGGTGATTAATTTCATTATAAAATCAATTGGGGCCTAAAATTTTCCTAATAAACTCTTTCATGCATGTGTTCGCATAAAGCAATTTAAATTCATGAAGCCAACAACAAAAGAATAAGCAATTTTATATTTTGTATTAACACAAATATTCATAATGTACATGTAAATGAAAGTATGTTTATTCAACAACACTACAAGTATCACTTTGTCACAATAATTTCCACTCGCCTAAATGGGTTTGAGAAGGTGAAGAAATGTATTTTTGGCTTGTTTAGAATTTTAGTTCATTTATCATAAAAATATTACTTGTCTATGTCCCAAAACCCATGAAAGCTAAGAGTAAAATTCAGGTGCTTCGGGACTTCAAGTCTTGTAATAAGTGCATCATCTTCTCCAATCCTCTTAGGATCCAGAATTACAAGATGGCAACTTTGCATTGAAATGGCATACTACAATACAGTGAAATACATGGGGGAAATTATTGTGTAATCCCAAAGTACAAGGTCAGCACCCAGCCAATAGGAGCATGCCAGCACATTAAAAATTGCTTACCTCAGCAAAGCCGTAAAGCACAATGCATTGGAACCAAAGTTTTTAACAAGCATTTTCACAAACATCATTTGTGCATTTCAAAAACAACATTAAAATCAAATCAAATATAAATCAACCACATTTGGGCTAGAGAGAGATGAGAAAGCCTTAAGATAGGTCACATGGGCAAGCACAGCTGGTGGTGGTGGTGTGGGACTCGGTGGCTGATGCAACCAAGAGATTTGGCCATGGGTGTCCCACAGAAAAGTATGGTAGAAATAGAGATTTTAAAGTTTGGTGAAGCTGAAGAAAAAATCAAGAAAATGAACAAAGAAAGTGAGCTGAAGAGAAGAGAAAAGGGAGAAAATGGAGAGATATGGATTCTGAAATTTGCAACACATTAATTAATCCCAAATTTGAGAGCTTTGTTCCTTTGTGTCCGCCATTGTCTTCTACTGAGAGCTTTGTGTTGTTGTCAATATTGTCTATGGCTTTTAAGCCTTTGTCTTCTACTGAGAACCCCATATTATTTATTTTATTGATGTGGGCCCAAACCTATTAACTGAGAGTTCACGAGGGCATGCATGAATATTTTGAAGGAGTACCCCTATTAAGAGCATCTCCAGCAGCTTCTCCAAATTTTTGTATTGTTCGAAGAATGAATAGTGATATTTAGCTTTTACTTACCAACTTTTTCAAATACACTTCCAACAAATTCTCTATCCCATTCTCTATCTCATTTAAATATTATTTTTTCATTTATTGTTTATTCTTTTTTTAATCATCATTTATTCTTTTTTTAACAACTATATTTTTCAAAGAGAAGTGTTATGTTCACAACATTTTACGCAATACTTTTACAACAAAATTTATGTGGAAAGTTGTTATTAGTTCTAATTTGAACCCACCATTAAAATTATTTTTTTACTCGCCAATATTAACTAATAACAATCTATTACTTAAAATTTATTGTGAAAATATTGTAAAAATATTGTGGTAGTATTTTTCAATTAGGATTTTTTATTTTTATATTAGTTTTCTTCCTTTCATTTCATTTTCATCCACATTTCATTTCTTTTTCTCTTTTTTCTTTTTCTTGTTTTTCTCCTCCACACAAGACACACAGCCCCCCTTCTTTTTATTTTCTTTTCCACCTCAAGAACATTCCAGCGCTTCACATCAGAGAGAGAGAGAGAGAGAGAGAGAGAGAGAGAGAGAGAGAGAGGCTTGGGCCTCCACCGCATGCATCTCCACCGTTGCTCCAGCATCTCCACCGCCGCTTGTCGTCCTCCCCACCGATCGGCTTGGGTCAGATCGGCTTGTTCTTTTTTTTTTTTTTTTTTTTTTTTTTTTTTCATATTTGCTTGTTCTAATTCAACTTTATTTTAAGAATTGAATTTTGTTTTGTGTTTGGATTATGGGAGAAACGGGGTCAGATTGGCTTGTTCTTTTTTTTTTTCTTTTTTTTTTCATATTTGCTTGTTCTGATTCAACTTTATTTTAAGAATTAGATTTTGTTTTGTGTTTTGTGTTTGGATTATATGAGAAACAGAGAGAATGAGAGGAAAAAAAAATTGGAGAAGAGAGAAAGAATTGATATAATAGTAGCTGGGATAATTTTTTAAGCAGAAAAATTGATTTGGAGTTGCTACAGTGTTCTCTAAATTAAGAGAATCACAGTAGCGACTTCAAAAATAAATTTGGAGTATTTAGACGTTTGGAGAATCGGCTGGAGCATGAATAGTAGCCTTTGGTGCTCCAAAAATAGCTATACAAAGACTATTGGAGATGCTCTAAAATTTTCCAAACAATAACAGACATTAACAAATAGTAAGAGCTGGCAATCCTGCTGAGGTAAGCAAGTTTTAATGTGCTGGCATGCTCCTATTGGCTTGGAGCACAAGGTCAGCTTGCTGACCTTGTACTCTGGGACTACACAATAATTTCCCAGTATAAGGAAGGAAAAAACACACATTTAAGCGCAGTCAATATAAATCCATAATAAATTCACCAAGACCTATCAATCTTCTATGATAGGCTTTAGACAATAAAGAGGAATGTTTGGCAAGCCACAAATTAAATTGATTTAATTATGATAAAAGTTAAACAAAAATTAGTCTTTCCCCTCAAAAAAAAAAAAAAAGTTAAACAAAATCTAAAAACAATTTAATTTCGAATTGGTTTTGTAAGGACACGATTTTTAACGACCCAAGAATGACATTGAGCTCGTGTGTAAAGGGCCCTAACAATATGATTTGTAGAGAGTGGGCTTGAAAGGCAGGACCTTAGTCACAGGTTAGCGGTGTGATCGGGGTTTCTATGGAAACTTCCCTATGGGTGGGCTTGGCTTGACTAACTAGGCCTTCCATTAGTGCGGGTTGCAGGGTTTTAAGTCCTCGGATGGCGTCCGAGGAGCATTGTACCCTTCCCTTTTCTCTCCTTTGCAGGATTTTTTCATCCACCCGGGGATCCCTTTCCCCTTCGCTTTCTTTTCCTTTTATACTAGTGTTCCTCTCCCCCTTTAGGGTCCACGTGTCAGCTTTACCTTCTAGGATGGGGACTTGTCCTATCAGCCCATACCTATAGTGGTGGGGAGTAGACGTAAAGGTTGGATAGCATGGTGAAGAGCATGGGCCTGTCAGACGCAGAGTTCTTTATTACAGTATTGGCAGCCTTTTCACTTGTCTTGTCCCTGCATTAAACTCGTCTTTCTTCTTTAGGTGTCTTATGGGATGCTGAGCGTGAGATCGTCCTCGGCCTCACCCTTGGGCCTTTTTGGGGCTTTCATTACGCGTCCTTGGCAATAGGTCTCCTCGGCTTAGGCCTTGGGCCCTAATGTAGAGTGGGCCTGGGCCATGAATTCTCTGGCCCTACAGGTTTGATTTTATTTAGTTTGTCTAAAATCATGATAGAACCGGTTTTTATTTTATTAACAAAACCAAACACACACTTGCTTTTTTATTTATAAATATATATTCCCATTTTGAACCAATCTTTTCTATATTTATAAAAATAAAAAATAAATAAAAAAAATAAAACTAAAAGCATCTAAAAATGATCAAATTTACAACTAGTTTTGGGTGGGAATATACAAATGTGAAAACATTAAAATTTCAAAAATGTAATTTTAGGGGGAATGTATTTAATTGAACCAAACTAGAACTTGATTTTTCATATAAATATATTCAATTCCATTTTGAACCAACTTTTTTGAATAAAAAATCTGACTAAAAACAACTAAAACTAGTTAAATTTAAAACTAGTTTTTGGTGGAAATATATAAACGTGAAAACTCTAAAATTTAAGGCCAAAATGAAAAACACATCTTCTATGTTTCACCATTTTTCATTTCAGTCATTTAAGTTTGAGTTTTGTCATTTTAGTTTTCTAAGTTTCATCCATTTCTAATTGAGTCCTCCGTTAGTGTTCTGTTAGTTGCTGTTATCTTTTTTTTTTTTTTTTTTTTTTGGTAAAAGGGAAATATTATTAAACACAAAAGAAGTAACTACACATCAACAGAAGCCATATTGGCAGCAACAAGTCTACAATAGTACAAACCATTAATGTCCTTAGCTAATAAAGTTTCTAGATCAGCAGTAAAAGGAAAATCAAAGGTAGCAAAGTCCTCCTGCATAGAACAGCCCCATTTTGCCAGCCAATCCGCACATTTATTGGCTTCTCTAAACACGTGAACTACCCACACTTGAGGAAACTTATCCAGGAGGTATCTGCAATCAAATAACAGAGGAGCATAAGCTGAATTAGGATTCTTTTTTGAATTTAGCAACCCAACAATCACCATAGCATCTAGTTCTACTTCCAGTTGCCAAATTCCAAGGTGCTTTGCCAGTCTCAACCCATCTCTCAAAGCCCATAGTTCAGCCATGATGCTTGAGGTAAAGCCAATTGATCTTGCATAGCCCTTAACCCATGCTCCTTGACTATCTCTAATGATCCCACCACCCCCTGCCTTACCCGGATTTCCAAATGATGCACCATCTGAATTAAGTTTGAACCATTCCTCTCTTGGCTTATTCCAACCAACAGGTATTACAATCTTTGCATTAGTTTTCTTTCCTTTACTCACACAAAAATGGTACTCTCTAGCTTGATTGATACAATCATTAGGCAGTTTTGGGTTAGGAATAGAATTGTCAAACACAATCTTGTTTCTATTTTTCCAAACAGCCCAAATAGTGAATAAAAAGACCGTGCTCCATGGAATACCAGATCTGTGTAGAACAGTATTCACACTATTTGAGTGCAGCCAACCCTCTAAACTACCAATGAAAGTGTTAACACAGTCTGGAGGGACCTTAATACTTCTCCAATAATTGTGAGTTAACTCGCAATCATGGAGAAGATGAATAATGGTTTCATCATGGGACCTGCAGATAGGACACTTGCCATCACAATTTATACCCCTTGCTGCTAGAATACTCTTAACAGGAACACTATTGTGGAAACACAACCAAAGAAACATAATGATTTTGGGCAATATATCAATTTTCCATATCCATTGTCCCATGAAAGGAACTTCAGTGGGCTCATTCTCAATGCTTAGTAAGTAAGCTGACTTAGTGGAGAAATCTCCGTCTCTAGTAAATTTCCACATAAGAGAGTCCTCTCTATGGCCAAATTCCTGCAAAGGAAGAGCTTTAATTTTATTCTTAATGGTATCTGGTAATTCAAAGGATATTAAATCCCATTTCTAGCCACCCACATCTCTTAACTCTTCAACAGTAAGTGAGTTATCCCTTAGGCTTAGAGGGCCCCTGAATCATTTCTCTTAGGGATTCTCCCTTCAGCCACCTATCTAGCCAAACTTTAGTCCTTGCTCCAGTCCCAACACACCAACAAATTCCACTAGAGAAAATAGTGAACCCCGCTTTAATGGCCTTCCAGTTAGGGGAAGAGGGGAGAGCATTCGGATCCCTTGCTCTCATTCTAGAGGAGAAGCAATATTTCTTCAAGATGACTTGAGCCCACAAGGCATCCTTCTCTTGATACATTCTCCAATTCAACTTAGCAAGTAAGGCTAAATTTTTTGCGTTAGTTGCTATTATCAACTTGCCAAAACGATGCCGTTTTGGTCTTTAGTTAATATTGATATTTTATTTTTTTATTTGTTAATTTCAAAAAAACATTAATAAAAAAATAATAAATAAACATAAACTAAATTAACCCCACCCATCTAGAAATCGAGATGAGATGTACTTATTTTGAGGGAATGTACTCTTTTTTTTTTTTTTTGGGTAGAGGGGGAAATGTACTTAATAGAACCAAATTACCACCTGACTTTTTGTATAGAAATATGTCTAATCCCATTATTGGCTGACTAAAAACTAAAAACAACTGGACATTAGGTATGACTTGGTTTTGTCAAACTAAAAACAACTAAAACTAGTTATATATTGGCTGACTTGTTTTTGTGGTTCGTAAAATACTTAGTAAGTAATGATTGTCTTACGCACTTCATACGCACTAGACAATCATTTATAAAGTGTGGACATTAGGTATCCACATTTTTCATATTGTTTTTCAATGTGTATGAAATGTGGGCATCGGGAGTGCGAGACAATTATTTGCCTTATCAAAGAAGATAGATTTGATATTTCTGATAGGCCAAGAATGTATTGACCTCTTGTGATAAGATAATTGATTAATTAGCCAAGTTTATTAATTAATCAAATTAATATGCAAGATGCATGGTAGCACAAACAAATCACCAAATAACTAAATGCAATGGAAAATAAATTGACACAGTGATTTGTTTTCAAATGGGGAAAACCTACACGGCAAAAACCCCACCAGGTGATTTTAAGGTCATCACTCTTGAGAATCCATTATTATTAAAACAAGCGGTTATAAGTAAAGGAATCTCAGTACCTTATACCAACCTAAAGTTAAACCCTTACCCTAATATCCAATTGGACTTGTTCTGTAGTGACAATCTCTTCTTTTCAATGCACGGCTCCCAATACGTGACTAACCAATTGCACGGATCCCAATACATGACTTAATCACCAACTTGAGAAAGATGTTGATTGCAAAGTTCTTCAATTCATCACACGAAGATCAAGAAGCTCCTTGGTCATAAAACCCTAAGGTGTACAAACACAGCAGCTTCTTCAAGAGAAAGATGAACTAGGGCATATGTCTCCGATTCACAATATGCTTGTGAAAAACTTTTGTATTAAGTTGCATCAGCTGTGATGGCCCTTAAAACAATCCTTATATATGTTTAGGGTTGTGAGAAAAGAAGACCTAAACACATGCTCACGGATTGGATGAAAAACAGCTTTGAAAAACTGAGTTTCATAAACCTTGACAGATAGGGTATCTATCAAGCTAGCTGTCGAGCTTTGAGCTTCATAGCTTTTTAAACCACGATAGATATTAGTTGTCGAGCTTTAAAATCCTGCACTTTTTCACTTGATTCTTGGACAGACTTTCATGGTTTTAATACTTGAACTTGAAACCTTGTTTTTTGAAGCATTAAACACATCCTAGATCTACCCAATTACAAGTAAAGTGTGTTTTGTCAAAGGATTAGCCAATTACATAAACTATTGACATATGTTCCTAACATCAAATCACATATGTCCTAACAATTTCTTAGCCTCATTTGCTTTAACCAATATTATATATATTTGGGTGTATACTATATCAAGTGAATATTCATTAGTTAAGCTTGCAAATTAGCTTACACTAAAATTATGCAGTTTTGTTAATGAGATAAATGATCAAGACATTGCTCACCTCAACCACAAGAAGATATCCATCATCTTCTTCATCCCTTTGGCCTTTAGGAATAAAAACAGGCTCACTGATAAATCTTCGATGACCAATAGACCATGTATGGACAGATTGATTTAAAAATTGAGCTTCACAATGGTATCAAATGGAAAATGTGGCAATGTTTGGCTAGACCCTGAAGAAGTTGTTGCATAAATGTATTTGTTTTTGTTTCCTATGAATACTGGGTTAATCACAAGAAAATCTGTTGACCTTTTCCATTGATTGATTAAAGGCTCCACACAACATTTTTGGTAGTTCCCATAAGCATCTAATTGAATAAACACCTATGATGATGTATGAAAATCAGTAGGCTAAATGCTCCAAGCTACAACGACGGTTGGATGACCTGAAGAAAAAAAAAGAGATTGTCAAGGGTGACTTGGGTGAACCGGCCAAGGACCCTCCAATGGTTATGTCAGTTTTCTCTCTAGAACACAAGGATAATGAGTGGGTGAATAGTAGAACATATTTTGGTTGAATGAAGCCTGGTCCTTTTATAGAGAGTTAGGAGTGAGTCTACTTGTTAGAAACCACTGACATCGTGGGAGACGTGTGAACTTAGTGGGGAGAATGGAGCGGATTCTGGGGAATTCACCCCACGTTCTGAGATGTGGGTTAGTGGTCTAATCATTTAAAATTGTAGAAAACACTCAGAATTTTACTAAGTGTTTGTTGGTCGTCCATACTTGAATATGGTATGGATGACTATACTTTATCTGGATGACCAATGTTTTGCTTGTAAGTCTTGGTTGTATGTTTGTGATGTGTACTTCTCCTTTTACCTCTCTTAAGGGTGTTTTGGACAATGTTGACATTGGACAATCACTATGGACGAAGAACACACGTTGATCACCATCAACCTCCATGTGTGATGGGATATTTAATAAGATATATGCTAATTGAAAATTAGAAAATTTCATTATATATGCTATTACTACCATGATTAATTGCTCAAACTAATTTATGTAAGTGTTACAAGCATAGAATGTTTTGCATTTTGATCTATGTTGGATGGATTTTGGGGAATTGTGATGGGTTTTACTGATTTGCTTGTACTTAGTGACTAGTGATAATAGAATGAAGTCCTCCTATAAAACAAGCTCATGCCACCAACACTAGTATATATACAAAAGGCAATGATATTTTATTGATGACAAAAAAGTTAACATTTTTAGGTCAAAGGCTTATGTGTTGTTACTTATCTTATTTGCTTGATTTTTCACATGTTGCTTCTTCTTCTTCTTCTTCTTCTCTTTTTTTTTTTTTTTTGATTGTCTTGTTAAACGCTTGGATATATTATTCAATTTTTTTCTAAAAATATTTGATGGGATAAATTTAGTTGTAATTTCAAGTATATTTTTATTAATGAAATAGGTTTCATTAAAAAAATTATACTAATTGTAGGGTAAATTAACAAAAAGTAGAGTTTTATAGGATGGGGCGGGCCTTCGTGGGGCCCTAAGGGGCGGGGATGGGGTGAGAAAGTTTTCCCCGTCATGCGGGGCGGGGCAGGGCGGGGATGGGGTAAGACAAAACCATGTAGGGCAGGGACGAAGATCCCATCCTTCAGCCCCGCCCCGCCCCGCCCCATTACCATCCCTAGCAACAAGTATAGATTGAAGAGAGACCTTGGTTTTAAAACAAGGTCCCTCTTCAATCTAAACGGAGAAATCAACATTGTCAAGGGTATGTTTAGCTAACAAATAAGTAGGGCGATTGCCCTTGTTTACATATATTGGAGATCTCCACCCACTGGAATTCATGCATAGAGGATAACATACCATAAAATATTGGTGCAACTGAAGAAGGAGATGAAGATTGTTCACACGGGATTAATGAAAGAGTCATATTCCAAGATAAAATTGTGAATACCTATATCCTTAGCAAATTGAAAGCCGGCTTCAAAAGCTTTTGCTTCCACATCAAGAGGCCCAAGCAGAGCCTTATTATTTTTGCTAAGAGAAGCTATCACTCTTACTTTCCTCATCTCGGATAATAACACCCACCCGAGCTTCCCTATGGCTTGAAAAAGTAGCTCCATCCACATTAGTTTTATGGATAAAGTTTAGCTACAAAATTGGTTGTAACTTAAGGCTATAAACTCACTCAATAAAATAAATCTTACAAAATATTTTGAAAATTTAACCGTTGAATTGCATGTCCTTTACGCTCTTAATACACATGTTAAATTTTGTGCCAATCGGATACTATTTACTATATGATCTATAAGCTTATATTTTGTGCATAATTTTATATTATAAAAACTTGCAATTTAAAATTTTTTATTGATGACATAGCTATTGATCTTTAATTTTCTTAAAATTTTGCAAGCATAGAGGATATAAGAAGAAGATGTTATCCAATGATGGATTTGTCAAAATTCACCTATAATGAAAAGATATCAAGTAAGTTGGTAGGTTAAGACTACAACTAATTTTGTAACTAAATTTTATCCTAATTTTATTGAAAGAGCTGAAGGAGGTGACCATTTGCCTTCAACCTTCTGAGATGGCCCCGTGGGAACCACCTGTGCTGCATGATATTCATCTAGACATGTGTTGCCTTTTGATTTGAATACAAATCTCCAATGTTAGGTAATTAGTAATAGTAGATTACTTTTTTATAAGTTATTTGGTTGACTATGACATTCAATGCTTGATTTGATTTAATTTGGTTGTTAATTTTCCTATTTAATAGAAGCTAAGTTAATTTGAATTTAATTGTGTTTTCTTTGTGTTTTGCCAATATGTTTGTAAGGTTGAATTTAATCAACTATTTTGTTGGCTTTATTCCGTGCCAATTTGCTTGTAATTCAGTACTTAGAAACCTTGTATTTAGGTGAGAATTATGTAAGGGTAGTGTGTGAGAGAGTGTGAAGAAATGCTCAAGACTGCGCACTGAAGTAGGGACTCACGACTGGATCTCGTGGGTGGCTCGCAACTGGTAAGGTGCCAGAGGATGCACATGAGTGAAGCATGCAGAGAAGCTGAACCATCATGCCAGCTATAGCATTACAGGACAAAAAGTCCAAATTGGCCATTCAATTAGCTTGCAGCTTGAACTCGCAACTCAGTCAAGTTGCGAGGCCCTAGTCGCCAGCCAGCTTTATTTTGAAAAACTAACTCTTTGCATTCCATTCTCACACAAGTATAAATACCCCTTATACCCACGAAATGTAGAGAGCTTCCAAAGAGAATTTTGAGAGAGAAATCCTAGAGAAAAACAAGGTTGACTCATCCACAATCTTTACATAGTGACTCTTCAAATTCCTCAACCCTCACCCTCTTCATTGTTAAATCTTTGAGAGGTACATTAGCCAAAACCTTTTCTCACCATACCTATATCTGTGAGGAGGCTATTTGGTGCTTGGAAAGCAGTTAGGAAGGGACCAATTGATATTGGTTGATATTATGGGTTATAGCGGAATCCGGTAAGCTAAAGAAGACAAAGGTTCGGCGTAACCTCGTTGGAGCAAGAAGCTTGGAAGACTTAGGTATACTGGGTAGATTAGGCTTGAAGGGTCTTCTGTTGTTCATGTATCCCAACTTCATTCTTTAGTGGATTATTGACCACTTGGAGGGCGGCGGAGAGGTTTTATGCCGAGAACTTCGGTTTTCTTTTTGATAACACATCGCTGTGTTGTCCTTGTGTTTGCATCTCTCTTCCTTTAATCTTTGCCATTTAATTTCTGCTGTGATTTTGACTTTATTTGGTTTAGATTGTTTTATCAATTCTGTTTTAGCTTATGTTCATGTTCTGCACATATATTGTTTGATAATAAGCTTGAATTGATAATTTGTGAATTAGGAGTCTGAACGTTCAAGGTGTTTTATACACTAATTGAACATTCAATGTTGTTGTGTGTATTTTATTTAATGCAAACGAATGAAAGATTAAGATAGGAGTCCCATAATAATTTTCTTATTTAAAAATGGAGTAATACTACATGTACAAACTATTTTACAAAATGTTAATGCGGAAAATTTTATCTAATTCTCAATAAAACCCACCACTAATATCACATTTTTACTTACCAATAACTATTCACCACATTAGTTGTTCGTAATAATTTTTATAAAATAATTTGTTTGTATCATTACTCTTAAAAATGGTCTAACAACATTAATGATGCCAACTAGCTCAATTGGGCAGGCTTTGGTGCCTAACATCTTCCTTAGTTCATTCAATAACTCTGAACTCATAGTATGGTTTTTTTAGACCTCTAAATAGG
Source organism: Quercus robur (assembly GCF_932294415.1). Classification (NCBI taxonomy): domain Eukaryota; kingdom Viridiplantae; phylum Streptophyta; class Magnoliopsida; order Fagales; family Fagaceae; genus Quercus; species Quercus robur. The sequence continues at coordinate 57,360,459 of NC_065537.1, forward strand.
GGGTCCAAACTCCAAAGGACCAAATTTTTTCTCATAGCTAAATCAAGTGAAAACTCTCAATTTTATGGCCAGATCAACTTGGCCAGTGGCGTACTCCCAGATCCATGTATAGGATGGGCCTACACCAGGTTACTTTTGATCATTTATCGTGGCACTCATAACATGCTTGTTAGTTGTATTGGGATAATGAGAGATAAAGATATTTCTATCATTTACCAAGAATATAGCCTTTTTTTTTTTTGGGTGGTTAGATGAATAAGTTTATTACTTCAAAAATTCAATACAAAATGTGGGAGAGGGACCTCAACATCTCCCCCTGTAGACAAAATCACCAATGAGGGAAAGAGGGAGGGAGGAGATTTTCATAGGCTTCCTCTCATTGCAAAGTTTGGCCCAAAAGGAAAGGTAATGTGCAAGGGAGTTAGAATCCCTCAGGATATAAACAAAAATACAAAAAGCAAAAAGGATGAGAATACAAAACAAATAATAATAAAGATGAAGCAGCAGACACATAGGCTCTTATTTCCCAAAGTTATTCAATAGGAGAGCATGGCTATTTACAACCTCAATCAATAGGAGAGCATCACCTTCAAAAATTACAAACTAAGGATTTAAGGCAGCACATGAATTGATCACAAGGAGGGCAGCATTTGTTTGTTCATAGGGAATTTTCCCCTCATAATTTCAATCTACAAGCAATTAAGCTATCTTTGAGAGCCCATTTGATAGAAGGTGTTGGACTTCCTTCTATAAAAAATTCTCATTTCTACACCCCCAAATATGTTCACACAAGATTGAAGTGAAAAAGAAGAACTTTTGTTCTTCCCCATATTGAATACATAGTTTACTTGACACATTAAAATCCACTTTGTTAGGTTTTTTGGTTGGCAAATTCAATGATTTGTAATCTAGATTGAGTTTGTATTGAGTCAACATTAATTCAAGATCAATTGTCCAAGAAGTAGCTCAAAATAAAGAATAATTTGTTATTTTGACTTCCCTTCGATTGAGGTGATGATAAGGTCAGAGACAGAGCTATAGCAATGCTTGGCCCCCTTAAAATTTAAAAAATGCTTTTATATTATGTGTATGTACTAAAAACTTTAAATATTTAGCTACAAGAATAGAATTTAGCCCCCCAAATGTTTGAGTTAGTCCAATGATGCTCATAAAAACCAATAGAATTTGTCAATCAATCTAGTAATTATAGAAACAAGGTAGTTTTTGTTTTCACAAATTCATTTTTTTACATTTTTAATATCAAACTAGACAGCTTTTGTATTCTCATTGGAGCTTAAAAGGTGATAAGTTCCCTTAAAAAATTTCTTGCAAAGATACATATGCGAAAGTTGTTAATTTTATATACACAATATATAATAGGCCCAATAATACCCTTGCCCACAAAAGGAGAGATTGGATGAGGGTAACGCCAATCTCAGTCATCTTAGTGCCTGGCCAGATAGAGATAAGATCATCCTCTCACAAGTAGTAGAGAAGCATTACGTGGCAATTATGAGTCTCTGTACCATTGGAGAAAAGAATCGTGTCATTAACACCTCACAAGGGCATTACAGATGCCCCCTTGGAACCACCATTAAAGACGCCTCCAACGGCTAGAAGTGAGACACAATCATATATATACCAGCATCCCAAAACCCTTGAAAAGGTACACACAAACTCTAGCCAATAATCTCTCATACTACTAAATCTTTCTCTCTTATAGTCGTTCTAACTTTACTATTGGAGGTTCTGTGGCTGGCACCACACCAGTGACCTACATTCCTTCCATTCTTCAATTACCGTTGCAGGGTCTTGTTGGTTGAGGACAACTTTCCACTTGGATGATCATTCTGACTGACGATTTCAACCTCATCAGTTTGGTGCTATCTGTGGGGAGGACTTTCTACGTACCTAGGTTCAAAAGCACAATTCCACTCAAATCATAAGTCCGGATGGAATCCAACGCTAACCAAGATCCTGCAGCATTAGCTGTACAAATTTAGTCGCTCGCAGCTACTGTGGAAGAACTTAATAGGCAAAACCAAGAGATGAGGCAGTGATTGCAACAAGAAGACAATCGCTTGGAGACCAACCGAGACAATGATGAAGATAGCCATAGAAAACGACTAGGCACTCCAAAAGGAGCAAACTCAGATCTTCTTAGGGAAATGAGGAAAGAGATGGACAAGCTAAGAAATGCTTTCAAAGAAAAAACAGACCGGAGTCTGGACAGAATGGTCAGGAAGACAAACTCACTCTTTACCCTAGCAATCTAGGAATGCCCGGTACCCTCAAAGTTTCGTCTGCCCCAGCTTGAGCCATTTGATGGATTGAGGGATCCTTTGGATCACCTTAACACTTTTAAGATGAATTTGGGTCTCCAGCAACCCCCTGACAAGATACTATGTCGCTCTTTCCCCCCTATCCTCAAAGGGGCAACCATGGAGTGGTTCACTAAACTACCAACATCGTCCATTGATAACTTCGAGCAGCTAGGCAGTTCCTTCCTTCATCACTTTGTCGGCAGGTAGCGTCCAAAAAGGCCGGCTAACCATTTGCTCACCATTAGGCAGGGAAAGAAGGAAACCTTGAGATCATATGTAACGCGTTTCACTCGAGGAACTTTGGAGGTAGACAAGGTAGATGATAAAGTATAGCTAAAAGCCTTCAAGGCTGGATTGAAGTCTAGAGAATTTGTGGTCTCCCTGGCGAAGAATCCCCCTAAGATGATGGCAGAAATGCTCTTGAAGGCGCAGAAGTACATGAATGCTGAGGACGCCCTAGCAACAATAGAAGGGGTAGAGAAACCCAAGGAGAAGAAAAAAGAAAAAGAAGACGATTGAAGAGGGTGAAAAAGGGATTGGGCAGATCGACAGAGTGTTGAAGGGAGCAGACGAAGAGATGACAAAAACCCTCGTGTAGTGAAGTTCACACCTTTGGTGATGCCTGTTGATTAGATTTTAGCGCAGATCAAAGACGAACACTATCTCAAATGGCCTAGGCCATTGCACTCGTCAACCAATGTGCGTGACAAGAGAAAATATTGCCGTTTTCACAAAGATCACGGGCATTATATAGAGGACTACAAAGACTTGAAGGAGCAGATAAAATAGCTTATATAAAAAGGGAAGCTACAAAAGTTTGTGGAGAAGGGAGATTCCAGTAGATCAGGGATGGTAATAAAGGTCAACATGAGGGCTCCCAGAGGGACGAGGACCACATGTCTCTTTGTCCACAAAGTGCTATAGGGGAAATAAAGACCATCACTAGAGGTTCGTCAACAAGAGGGATCAAGTCCCTTAGGAAGTCATACCAGAGGCAAGTGAACAGTATTCATAGCATGCCTCCTCTAAAGCAAAGATAGACAGAACAAGATATGTCATTCTCAGAAGAAGATGCCAGAGGGGTGAAATCGACAAGGGTCAACACGAAGGCTCTTAGAGGGACGAGGACCACATGCCTCTTCGTCCACAAAGTGCTATAGGGGAAATAAAGACCATCACAGGAGGTTTGTCTATAGAAGGGTCGTTCAAGTCCCTTAGGAAGTCATACCAGAGGCAAGTGAAAAGTATTCATAGCATGCCTCCTCTAAAGCAAAGACAGACAGACCAAGATATGTCATTCTCAGAAGAAGATGCCAGAGGGGTGAAACAGTCTTATGATGACCCGTTGGTCATAATGCTCATGATTGAAAGATTCAATACCAGAAAGGTTTTGGTAGACAACGGGAGCTCGGCAGATATCATTTACTTGTCTACCTGCCAGCAGTTAAAAGTGGACCCGAAGAGACTTCGTCCATTCGAATCCCCCCTCGTCAGTTTTAGTGGAGACAAGGTGTACCCCCGGGGAATAGTAACGCTAACGGTCATGGCTGGCTCGTACCCCCTTCAGGTAACTAATAAACATAACTTTTTGGTAGTATACTCACCTTCATCCTACAATGTGATTATAGGAAGGCCTACCCTCAATCGTTGGAAAGCAACCACTTCCACGTATTGCTTGAAGGTGAAGTTCCCAACAGAATAGGGAATTGGTAAAATAAAAGGAGATTAGGTGCTGGCGCGAGAATATTATCAGGCCATCCTAGTGTAAAAAGAGAACCACACATGGATAATTGAAGAAAAAAGGCCAGAAATTGCTGAAAATCTAGAGACCACTGAGTTGGTCAAAAGAGATCCAACAAAGACGACCTAAGTAGGGACAAGATTAAGCCCCCAGACGAAGAAAGAGATCATCAAATTTTTGAGGAGTAGCCTAGACATATTTGCTTGGAATTATGAAGATATGCCAGGCATACCAGTTGACATCATTCAACACCAATTAAACGTAGATCCTAAGAAGAAACCCGTCCAGTAGAGAATGAGAGTTTTCGCTCCAGAACGGAACAAAGCAGTCATAGACAAGGTAAATAAACTACTCGCCACTAACTTAATCAGAGAAGTATACTATCCCGAGTGGTTGGCTAACGTCGTTATGGTAAAAAAAAAGCAAATGGAAAATGGAGAATGTGCGTTGACTTCACGGATTTGAATGACGCCTACCCAAAGGACAGCTTCCCTTTGCCCAGAATTGACCAGCTTGTGGATTCAACAGCTGGGCACAAGCTTCTGACCTTTATGGATGCTTTCTCCGGATACAACCAAATACAGATGGCAGAAGGGGATCAAGAGAAGATTGCCTTTATCACTATTCAGGGACTCTATTGCTACAGGGTTATGAATTTTGGTTTGAAGAATGCAGGGGCCACGTACCAAAGATTGGTAAACTAGATGTTCAGCAAGCAAATTGGGAGGAACGTAGAGGTGTATGTGGACGACATGCTCGTCAAAAGCAGAGAAGAGGAAAATCATCTAGATGATCTTGAAGAGACGTTCAACACACTTAGGCAATACAGTATGAAGCTAAACCCGTCCAAATATGCCTTTGGAGTCTCCTCTAGAAAACTCCTCAGCTTCATGGTGTCACAAAGAGGAATAGAAGCAAATCCAGAAAAGGTAAGAGCCATCCTTAAGATGTCCTCCCCGAAGACAATAAAAGAAATTCAATCCCTAATAGGAAGGGTGGCAGCTCTCAACAGGTTCGTCTCCAAAGCGACGAACAAATGCCTTCCTTTCTTCAAGACCTTGAAGCAAGCTTTCGTCTGGATGGACGAATGTGAAGCAGCATTCCAAGAGTTGAAGTGCTACCTGAGCAACCTTCCACTCCTAAGTCCTTCCAAGGAAAGAGAAGAACTGTTCCTATACTCAGCCGTGTCCCGACTGCGGTGAGTGCAGCCTTGATTAGGGAAGAAAATAAGATACAACGTCTAGTATATTATATGAGCCAAGCCTTCCAAGGAGCTAAAGCTCGATACCCGCGGATCGAGAAGATCACCTTTACCCTAATAGTGGCTTCTAGAAAGCTTCGTCCATACTTTCAGGCTAACTCGATCATAGTAATGACAGATCAACCCATTAAGAAAGTAATGAATAAACCTGAGGTTGCTGGATGAATGATACAATGGGCCATCGAGCTTAGTCAGTTCGATATAGAATATCAACCCCGAATGGCCATAAAGGCCTAGGTGCCTTTAGATTTCACAGCAGAATTCACCTCCCCTAAACATGAAGACAACCAGGAAGAACTTTGGATGATCTATACGGATAAATTATCCACACAGAAGAGAGGCAAAGCAGGTGTTGTCATCATTTCCCCTGAGGGGGATATTTTGAAGTATGGAGTCCAACTCAAATTCCCCATAACCAACAATGAAGTAGAGTACGAGGCTATATTGATGGGGCTGAGGATAGCTCAGGCTCTTGGAGCTAAAAACGTTTTGCTAAAGAGTGATTCATGGCTCGTCGTAAGGCAAGTCAAGGGAGATTTCGAAGAAAAGGAGACAAGAATGCAGAAATATCTCAAGTTGACGAATCAATTGGTAAGCAACTTTAATCGTCTAGAGTTTGTTTAGGTCCCACGAGATCAAAATGCAGAAGTTGACGAAGTGGCCTGAAGCGCGCTAGTAGATAATCAGGCAAAGGTGACTGATTGGAAACTGGAAGAACAGAACTCTCCCAGCATCGAAGAATTTCAAACCAACCTGGTGCACGCCCACGCAGGATGGACGAGTCCAATTCTATCCTATCTTAAGGATGGACGGTTACCACCAAATCCTGACGAAGCCAAAAAGATCCAAAAATGGGCTACCTGATTCACGGTGCTGAATGATGAGCTTTACAAAAGAGGTTTCTCACAGCCTTACTTGAGGTGTGTTAAAGAAGAAGAAGCCAAGTATGTTCTGGAAAAGGTTCATGGGGGCGTTTGAGGTGATCACATGGGGGCAAAGCCCCTCGTAAGAAAGATCATAAAGGTAGGCTATTTTGGCTCACAATGCAACAAGATGCAATAGATTTTGTCAAAAGATTTGACAGTTGCCAAAGGTATGGAAACGTCCAGCGAATCCCAGGAGAGAAGATGACGACCATTTCTTCGCCTTGGCCATTTGCACAATGGGGAATTGACATTATAGGCCCCCTACCACAAGGAAAGAAGCAAGTAAGGTTCTTACTCGTTGCTATTGACTACTTCACGAAGTGGGTGGAGGCAGAAGCACTAGCTACAATCACATAAGTAAAGGTACGAAGTTTTGTATGGAAAAATATTGTATGCAGGTTCGGGATCCCAAGGACGATCATTTCAGATAATGGCCGCCGGTTCGACAGTCACAGATTCAGATCATTTTGCTCAAGCCTGGGCACTAAAAAAAAAAATATTCATCCCCCAGACATCCTTAAGCCAATGGACAGACAGAAGTAACGAACTAAACCTTGCTGAAGATCATCAAGGCCCGGTTAGTACGGGTAAAGGGAGCATGGCCCGAGGAGTTGCCAAGCGTTTTATGGGCTTACAAGACTACAGCAAGAACCCCAATAGGAGAGACACCCTTCAACCTAACTTATGGCACAAAAGTAGTCACCCCTGTCGAAGTGGGGCTGACCAGCCTCAGGAAGGAGTTTTTTGATGAACAAAGCAACGATGATCAACTAAAACTGAACTTGGATTGTTTGGACGAAGTCAGAGACCAAGCCTCTCAGAGAATGACCAAGTACCAGTAGAAGATGGTCGAACTCTACAACCAAAGGGTAAAGCTCAAAAGGTTCAACATTGGAGACCTCGTCCTACGAAAAGTGACTCCTGCAACGAAGGACCTAGCACAAGGAAAATTGGGGCCAACCTGGGAAGGACCCTACAAGGTCATCCACTATTCACACCGAGGAAGCTATCACCTGTAAGATTTGGACGGGAATAAGCTACCTAGTCCCTAGAATGTTGAGCACCTAAAGAGGTATTATGAATAGGAACCGTAGTCCAATTGTAAGCTATTAGCATGACCTTTTTCTTTTTAATGCAAATCAAATAAACGTATTATTCAGCAATTGATATGTTCTAGCTATCTTTTTCTCACACAAACTACAATTGCCATCCGGACCAAAATAAAAGATGATAAGATTTCTTAAATAGATGTACATCATCCAAGTAAAAGATGATAAGATTCCTTAAATGGATGTACATCGTCCAAGAAAAAGATGATAAGATTCCCTAAACGAATGTGCATCGTCCAAGTAAAAGGCAATAAGATTCCTTAAAGGAATGTACGTCGTCCAAATAGGACTCCCCAGGGAGATGTAAATCACACCAAATAAAAGGAAATGTAATTTCAGTCTTCTTACCAAAAAACTAAGGCAAGGAGATCCCAAAGACGGAAGAAGGTCATCCATTAAGAGGGAACAACCAAATTCATGATTGGACAAAATTCTCTAAGTCTCCTAAGGACAAAATTCAAGTCTTCTCGCCAAAAACTAAAGCAAATAGATCCTATGGACGAAGGAAGGTCGTTCATTGAGTAACTGGGCAAGGTTAGTGGATGCAAAATTATTTTTCATAAGTGTTTCTCTAAGTTCCCAAATGGACGAAGAAGCATGTCTCAAAAAAAAAATTTCTAAGTCCCTAGAGGGGTGAAGAGTACACCCAACTAAAGGCAAACTACAGCAAACAGGAAAGGCAAGAAGTACTAACAAACCAGATAAACACAAAGAAAGGTAAACACATAGGTATAAATATAAATATATATATATATATATATAAAGTTGCAAATTGTTCAAAAGCCCTAAAACAAGCAGGGCATCCACTTATGAAAAAGGTGTCCAGTAGCCCTAAAACAGACGGGGCATTTCCCAAAAAAAAGAAAGAAAGAAAGAGAAAGAAGACAATAAGATTAGGATGGGGGAGCATTGTTTCCGTCTTTGTTAGACTCTGGAGGATCCTCGCCAGTAGCTGCTATGGCTTGAGCCGCCTGGGCCACCTCGTTTGCCTCAATCTCTTTATCAATGGCCTCAAAGTCCAGATCCTCCAAGTCCGTCCCTGGGCCATGTTTTATCAAATACCATCTCAACAGCTCAAAACCTTTGAAGTACCAACCAAATAAAATGGCATTATACTCATCAGTGAGTTGAAAAGCGTGGACGGCCTTGGCAATGGTAGCCTTCATCTTCTGGTTGGTTGCCGCAAACTGATTGTCCCTTTGCTTTACCAGTAGCTTCTCAGAGTTCCGCTGCTTAGACAAACCCTAGATCTGCTCTTTAGAAGTATTGTGGGCGTCCATGGCAGCAATTAAGTCCCTCTTTAGACTAGAAGCCTCAGCCTCCAATGCCTCCACCTTGGACGTGGCCACGACAGCCGTCTCCTTATTGGCCAAGTATTGGGAGGTAATGTGCATCGTCTCTCCCAACACCTGACAACAAAAAATTACGTTATGACAAAGATTAGTGGAGACAACTAAACACCGAAGGACGAAACAAAAAGAACAAAACAAAAAAGATTACCTGCATTAGCTTGTGAATGTGGCGGCTCACCATCTCATGAGAAGGCACGCCTGAAATTTCCTTCATTTCCTTAGGCGTAAGGACCTCATTAGCCCGAGCCATGGCCTACCAAGCATCAGCCCAGATGCTGGATCCTATTTTCTCCTTCCCTTTATCCCCCGTCTTTCATTTCTTCGTGGGAGGGATGACCTCCTCGATGGAAACACTAGGAGAAGCAAGGCAACCTTCATCTAGGGTAGGGGTGGACGAACCCTTTTCCACTAACTCTTTCTCCTTGTCCTTTTCAACGACCCTTAGCCTCCTTTAGCCAATATTGGAGAGGGGCTCGTTCTTTTTTGCCTTCATCCGGGCATACAATTCTTGGTTGAATTTTGTCATCATCTCGGCAAGAAAAGAAAACAACAGACATGTTAAGAAGAAGAAGAAGACATGAAAAAAAAGATGATCCACTTTCATCCCAAAATGACTTACTTTTCTCTTCCCCATGAATCGTACGAAGGACGAAAAGAGAGGGCTCTGGTCCTAAACAATGACGAGCTAATGTTCGTGGGTCAACTAGCTCATCAAAATCATCTATTAAGCCCACGAACTCTACAGCCTTCTGAACGCGCTCCACAAACTGACCTTTAAGCTCTAAATGCTCTTTAATTGCAACATAGGAAACACACAAGGTCAGAATGGACGATCATAAAAAAAAAAGGGTAGAAAGAAAAAATGCAAGATGAACGCACCAAGCTGAGGAGTTTCCCTCTGACGCAGCAGTTTAGGGACTTCCCCTCAGAAGTTGTCAGAAATGGTCTCCCAACCATCACTCGACATGAAAAAATATCTAGATTTCTAATAGCGGAAGGACAAAGGTAGATCGACGATGAGTCGAGACCTTCTATCCCAAGGCACAAGCTCATAATACCCAAACTCTTTAGATTCTTTCAAACGATGCAAGTAGACAAACTCATTCAAGGTGATCATTTCCCAATCGGCTATGATTGTCCAAATCACCATATAGCTTATGACGATTCTCCATGAGTTTGGCATAAGCTGTCCCGAAGCTATGTTCAAATATTGAAGGAGATCCATTATAAATGGATGAACGGGAAACCTGAGGCCACACAAGAACGCGGCCTCATAGAAACAAACTTCACTATGGGCGAAAGAACAAGACTTCTCGCCCTTCCTAGGAAGACGGACCCTGGTCTCGTCTGGAAACTAAAACCTATCCCTGAACCTCCTAAAGGTATCTCTTTTCAGAGAGCACTCTTCCTTGAGAGTGTAGAAAGGTCAAGACGTATCAAAGATAGAAGGGTGAGAAGATGAAGGTATAGAAGTAGCAGTGTCCGTCTTGACCCCAACTGTACCAGCACTAGATGACTGGCTAGTCTCCACATCACCTAATCTAACCCCAAAATCCATATTCCCTTTCCTTAAAGATTCTCACACACACCCAAACCAATCTAAGGAATGGTGCAACAAAGGGCACAAGCTACCTAACACTAGACCCAGACCACTATCACTTAAAACAAAATCCCTAACCCGTGGGTAATGGTCACTAGAGGAGCCTAAAAACACACCCAAGCGAGTGAAAAAGAAGGCAACAAAAGGGGAGGTATGCCTAATATCAGAATAATCAACCATTAGGGGGAGGGAAAGCAAGTGGTGAAACTTGAAAAGGAAAAAGAAGCACAAAATAAAGAAAGAAAAATATATATGGAAAAAAGGAGTAGAAAGGGGTGTACCTAAGAAGGAGGAAAACTGGGAAATCGGAGGACTCAATGCAGAAGGAAAGCACTGAGAGGTCAAAGGAAAGCACTGAGGAAATCAAAAAGCGCAGCACAGAAATGAAAGTGAAGAAAATGATTAGGGGAAAACAAAGGGTTAAAGAGGGTTGCCTCGAAAAATGCGAGAAACTAAAGGGTCTCATCGGAACTAAGAACCCCCAGCTAGTCTAAAACGTGACATGTGGCCACGACGCATGCCACGCCACCACCAAGCAATTAATACGGAGGGGTGGAACCCCAAGCGCCATAGCAAAAATAAAAAATAGAGGGTAAAGAGGGCTCCTCACATTCCCATGACCGTCCCTACAATGGACGACCTTGGAATTGGGGGGGGGGGGGTAGCTGATAGGCCCAGCAATACCCTCGTCCACAAAAGGAGAGATTGGACGAGGGTAATGCCAATCTCCGTCATCTTAGTGCCTAGATAGAGATAAAATCATCCTCTCACAATTAGTAGAGAAGTGTTACATGGCAATTATGAGTCTCCGTACCGTTGGAGAAAAGAATCTTGTCATTAACACCTCACAAGGGCGTTAGAGATGCCCCTTTGAAACCACCATTAAAGACGCCTCCAACGGCTAGAAGTGAGACGCAATCATATATATACCAGCATCCTAAAACCCCTGAGAAGGTACACACAAACTCTAGCCAATAATCTCTCATATTACTAAATCTTTCTCTCTTATAGTTGTTTTGACTTTACCATCGGAGGTTCTGTGGCCAGCACCACATCGATGACCTACATTCCTTCCATTCTTCAATTACTGTTGCAGGGTCTTGTTGGCTGAGGAGGGCTTTCCACTTGGACAATCATTCTGACTAACGATTTCAACCTCATCAATATATTTTTATAAAGTATGACCAACTTTAGTACCAAAATATAATTGTTTATATATGTATATGTGCGCATGTATGTGATGATTTATCTTGACTAGTGACTACTATATTAGTATCAAAATTTGCCCCCCCCCCCCCCCCAAACAAAAAATCCTAGCTCTACCCCTGGATAAGGTGTTATCATTAGATCTTCGATCGAGTCTCGGTCAATCAAAGCAAGCCTTTTGACACCTCTTGTTAGCGACTCACTCGATTAAGATACGAGAAACCTAAATTCTAACTTGTTTAATGAAGTTATCTATTCTTTTGGAACTTGTGCTCTACATACATGTAAATTGCTTAAAATTACTCTATCATTTCAATTTCAGTAGGCAATATCACATCAATTTCATGTGTAATTACATGTAAATATGTGAGTTTGAAATATTTTTTAAAAATACTCATTGCGTGTATTTTTCTCTTATGAAAGATTAAAACCATTCAGCTAATCATATAGACATGCAGCCAAGAGAATACAAGGGTCATAATCAATTGGAGTATGTGTTGGGAAATTTAGACCCCGGTTGATAGAATTAACAAGTTTTAAATCCAAATTGTTAATTAGATTTATTATCAATAAAACTTGTTAAAATAAACAAACATCAATATCATGTCAAAATCATGCAGCGAAAAAAATAAATAAGACAAGATATGATGACCCAAGAAAACCAATGAAACAAACTAGTTTCACAGTAAAAAACCTGGGGGGAAACCTTCCCAAAAAGCAATCCACTATAGTAAAGCGAAGTTTCAGATCTACTACAAAACCTTTGTCCCTAGACTCTATAATCCCCGTAGATGAACTCACAGCAAAAACCTTCTACCGCTTCAGAACCTCTAAACTCTTCAATAAATGAATGCCACCCTTTGATGCACGTATCTCAGTACGTGACTAACTCACCAACTTGAAGAAGATTGTTGGCTGCAAAGCTCTTCACTTCATCAACAATGAAAATCAAGAAGCACTTGGTTACAAAACCCTAAGGCGTAAAGACGCAGTAGCTTCTTTCAAAGAGAATAAGACATCGGTCACCTTTTGCATATGTTCTCCTTGTATTCTCTTATGTGATGGCCTCTAAAATAAGCCTTATATAGGTTTAGGGTTGTGAGAAAAGAAACACTATAAAAATACAAAAACTTGGGCCGAAAATCAGATCTGGAAATCTGAATTCCCGTAACCTCGATCGATTGGGAGGTGTCGAGCTTTAAACTTCGACAAATACAGCTATCAAAAAGCTATCGAAGAGCTGTCGAGGAGACAGGAGCTTTGTTGATCGATCCACCAGCTATCGAGAGGTGTCAAGATTGCGATAACAATCAACTGAAGAGCTCGATAGATAGCCTAGCTATTGAGAGGTATCGAGCAGCTATCGAGATATCTGTCCACAGGTATCGAGCTATTTGTCCAGCTTTAATGAACAACTTTTCTTCACTTGTTTCTTGGTCCAATCTTCATGGCTTTAATACTAGACTTGAACAACATGTTTCTTGAAGTATTAAACATATCCTAGATCTACCTAAATACAAGTAAAGTGTGTTTTGTCAAAGGATAAGCCAATTACATAAAGTAGTGACATATGTTCCTAACAAGTGAAACACATATATCCTAACAGTATGGTTTTTGGAGCATTAAATAAGTAAAAAATGTGTGGGAATAAAAATTGGAAGAAATAATTTTGTTCAAGCCAAAATTGGAAAAATCCTGATATGGAAACATCCTGCTCAGTTTTAGTATTTTTGCCATAACTTCTTGCACAGATTTCTAATGGACCTGATTTTTGTAGCCACAGAAGGAAGACTTAAAGATCTACAACTTTGTAGTTTAAAACAAATTCAAAAATATCGTTTTGGAGGTAAAAAGTGGGCTGGAAGTTGATAGTGGATAAAATTCTGAAAATCAAGGGATTCCCATCCTAACTTTGAGAGATTTTCTCCTTTTCTTTTGGAGGAGGCTGAGGTTATAGAGAAAGGAAAAACCATAGAACATTTTTCATCTTATTTTTATTTTATTTTTTTATTTAGATGTTAAACATTGTTTTCATGGATTTCTTTTGCATAACTATGTGTGGCTAAATTTCTAGTTAGGGTTAGAGGTGAAACCTAGTATTTTTAACATGTGATCTTGGGATTATCTATGTGTTTTCTATGGATTGATAATTGAATTTTGAATTTTATTTAGTATTTGGAATCATTGCATGTTAACAAGTTCTTAAGATTTAATATTATTTTTATATATATTGAATACTTGAACTCCTTGATTCATTATGATTTGGGAATATATTAAATGCTTAATCTGCCCTGTAACATGTCAATTGAATTATTTGCTCAATCATTCATATTCAATCAACTTTACACATTGTTTGGGTACTTTATTGTTTTATCTTCCAATGAGGCAAGTTGGCTCTCTACCCTAATTGAGTTAAAAATAATCCAAGTTCGTATGATAAAATATCAAGTGGATCCTTGAATCCCTAGTGCTTTTCTCTCCATTAATTTCTCTTAGATTTATTTTGCTATTTTAAATTGTAGTTTCAATATTATATTGCTCCATTTTTTGGTGAAAAAACAACTATTTTTATTTACTACTTATTAATAGAGGTTTTTACAGTGCCAATCATTCCCTGTGGATCGACCTCAAACTTGCTGAGATATTATTACTTGTGAAAAATCTGCACTTGAGTTTGCATTATTTTAATTGCAACAATGCAAAAGTATATAAGGACACATAATAGTCGACTAAAAAAAATAGGGTTTATAGAATATTGTCTTGCATCTAAGAAAAAGAAGAAGATAAACCCCTAATTTGACCATCCCCCTTAAGTACAAAGATCAATCTCAAGACAATGTTACTGTTTTGTGATCAAGGCTAAAGCCACAAAACCTATTCTTTCTCGCTATAGAGAACAAGTCTTCAAGGCGGTCTTTAGAGTCACCTATGTGGTTTGTGGAAGATTTTGAAGATAGAAGAGTCCAAGTAGCTTGAAGCTAAACTTGAGTTCACATTAGTAAGTTTTCTGTACTAGGTAAAGTTTAGGAAGATGAGTAAGATTTAGATTGTAAATGTTAAAATATTTACATGTGAGTAGTGTGATTGGTTAAGTAATGAAGTCTCACATTAGATATTAATGAGGAAAGTGACCGGTTAATATAACTTAGTTGAGCTCACACTCGTGAGGTTTAAGCCTTTTAGGTTGAGCGGTGTTTCTTTATGTTATAATAACCACTCAAGGAGCCTCTTTAAGGTGTTTTTCTCCACAACAGTAAACTTCAATTTTGTATAATGAATTCCTTCTTGAAGTTTGGGAACCATTTTATTGGTTTTTTCTCTGGATGCATCCATTGGTTTTCCACTAGTTCATCACCAATATCCTGTGTTATTTGTTTTACACATTTATTGCACATTACTCTATAAAATGTTAATATTTAGTAGTGTATCAATGTGAAAGGTCAATGTTTTAGAAGAAGAAAAGAAAAAGAATATATATAAAGAATTGATCATCCCCACAACGTTACTTCTCATAGGGATTGCAATGAACTTTTACAAATATTATTATATTTTGTTAGGTTCTAAAGTTTAGGATTTTATGTATTTAGAACTCTAATTTGTATTGTTGGCAAACCATGATCAAAACAATGTGTTTAGAAGTGTTTAAGTCTAGCTCAAAGTTGTGCATCTATGTGAAGTTGGAATCGAGTTAAAGCAGGAAAGGATTGTGCCTTTCGGCCTGGCTCGATCGATCGAAAGACAGGCTTGATCGATCGAAGCTCGGGCATAATGTTTTTTTGCAGATTCGTCCAACTCAGCCCTAAGTGTTTTAAAACATTTTTAGGGTTTCTTATTTGTCCTAAGTATAAAAGGCAAACTCTAGCCACGTTTTAGTGTTGCTCATATTTGCGGTTTGTGTAAATCTCTTGTGAGATCTAGAGGAGCTTTCCTTTACACAAACTTAGGGTTTTCAAGGAGAAGATTTATCTACGCCTTGATGATCAATTCAGTTGCTGCCATTGAAGCTTAAAGAAAACACAAGCGGGTGTGCTTGTAGCTGGTGGTGAATCCAAGAAAGAAGGAGTCCGTGGATTCGGAGCTTGCACGTGGTCGTGTCAGTAAGTTCTACTGGTTGGTAGCAATAAGAAGTCGAGTGTGGGGGCTTGTAAGTCTTATTATATGAACTTCGATTCTTTCAAGAGAGTGGATTCAAGTTTACCTTGAGGATAGTTAGGTCAAATCCTCCTCAGGTTTTTACTGGTTTGGTTTCCTGGGTGATCGTATCTTGTGTTATTTATTTTCCACTGCTTTGCACGATTTGATCTTTTATTTTGTGATAACCTAGACTTGTTTAATTGGACTAAGTAACAACTTGGCTAATTACCTAGGTTTAATCAATTGTTTAAGGGGTCTAAAAACTATCAAGTGGTATCAGAGCAGGTAGCTCTTTTGTTGTTGATCTTTTGATCACTGAGCTGATCCTTGACCCCTTTGTTATGGACTTTTGGAAATTCTTTCTGCTTATTCATCAACTTGCTTACTTTGTGTATTTGTCTCTTGTTGAGTTTGTTAATTCTTTCCTTGAACATCTTGATCTTATCATATGTGGTAATAATTATTTGTGTTATACTGCCTTAACCGCCTTAAAGGCACGTGATTCTTGTCTTTGGTATTTGGATAGTGGTTGTTCCAGGCATATGACAGGGAACAAAGGATTATTCAAGACCCTTTTTGAAGGAAAGATTGGGACAGTCACTTTTGGAGATGGAAGCAAATCTGTCATCAGAGGCATTGGAACTGTGGACATCCTAGGGTTACCGGTCTTTGAAGATGTTTGGTATGTTGATGGACTGAAGGCAAATTTACTCAGCATCAGTCAGATTTGTGACAATGGACTAAATGTTCTCTTCACTAAGTATGAATGTGAGATACTTGATGGAGGAGGTGACTGTATGTGTGTTGGTGTACGAACAACAAACAACTGTTATGGATTGACGCCAAGCATAAGCAATAAGTGTTTTAGTGCAAAGATTGATCAAGTTGATTTGTGGCATCAACGGCTGGAGCATGCAAGTCATAAGCAGTTAGAAAAGATTTCAAAATGTGATGCTGTTGTTGGTTTACCTAAGTTTGAAAAGATAGATAAGTGCATATGTGGACCATGTCAGATAGGTAAACAGATAAAATCTAGACATTCGTCTGTGGCTAGTGTTCAAACTTCAAGACCTCTGGAGTTACTGCACATTGATCTTATGGGTCCGGCTCGAGTTCAGAGTTTGGGAGGAAAGAAATATATTCTAGTGGTTGTGGATGACTTTACCAGATATACTTGGGTTGTGCTCTTGAAAGATAAAGTTGAGGCTCCTGAGAAGATGATACATTTGTGTAAGAAATTGCAGGTTGAAAAAGATACAGTGGTAGCCAGAATTAGAAGTGACCATAGAAGAGAATTTGAGAATACCAAGCTAGCTATTTTCTGCAATGAACAGGGCACACATCAAGAATTTTCATCACCCAAGACACCGCAACAAAATGGAATAGTTGAACAAAAAAATAGGGTCGTTCAAGAGATGGCACGTGTCATGTTGCACAATAAAAAATTGCCAAAATCTTTCTGAGGAGAAGCAGTTAACACTGCTTGCCATACACTCAACCGGGTGTATTTCAGACCTGATTTCAAAAAGACTCCTTTTGAACTCTGGAGAGGAAAGAAGCCGGTCGTCAAGTATTTCAGGATATTTGGTAGTGATTGTTACATTCTACGTGATAGAGAGCACCTAGAGAAATTTGATGCTAAGAGTGACAAATGATATTTTCTAGGGTACTCCTCTACTAGTAGAGCATATAGAGTGTATAATCTGAGAACCAAAACTGTCATGGAATCGTCAAATGTTGTGATCAATGATGAAGTATGTCCAGAAGCACATCCAGAAAGTACTACTCAGGTTCAAGATAAGCCTATGGAGGTTAATGACTCTCTTCTTGTTGATTATGTTGGGAAACATAGTGATGAGGAGCTAATGGTGTTGAATGATGCAATTTTTGTGCTATCAAGTCCTGAACCATCCACTCCAGTTCATGAAACTCAACAGGTTCAACATGAGTTTAGTCCTTCATCAGAACAGAGAGGTACATCCACATCTCTAGTTAAAGGTCCTTCCTCTAGAGTAAGGCTTAATCATCCCTCCTCAAATATATTGAGAAGTCTGAATGACAACATGAGATTAAGGTCAAAAGCCTTAAGTGTAATTACACACTCACGCTATCTGTCCCAATTTGAATCGAAGAAGGTAGATGAGGCACTTCAAGATGCTGATTGGGTAAACTCTATGCATGAAGAACTTCATCAATTTGTTCGGAATGATGTGTGGGAATTAGTTCCTAGACCAAAGGGTGTGAATGTAATTGGAACTAAATGGATCTTCAAGAACAAGTCAGATGAACATGGCACTGTTATCAGAAATAAATCAAGACTTGTTGCTCAATGCTACACATAAGTGGAAGGGATTGACTTTGATGAGACCTTTGCTCCGGTAGCAAGATTGGAATCCATTAGGATATTGTTGGCTGCAGCTAGTCATCTGAACTTCAAACTATATCAAATGGATGTCAAAAGTGCTTTCTTGAATGGAATGCTGCAAGAAGAAGTTTATGTTGAACAACCTAAAGGATTTGTTGACCCACACAAACCGGATGATGTGTATAAGTTGAAGAGAGCATTGTATGGTTTGAAACAAGCTTCACGGGCTTGGTATGATAGATTGACTGCATATCTTACTGAGCATGGCTTCAAAAGGGGATTTGCAGGCACTACTCTCTTCATAAGAAAGGATAAGAACAGTTTTGTTGTAGCTCAAATTTATGTAGATGACATTGTTTTTGGTGCTACTAATGACTCTCTTGCTCATTCTTTTGCAGATGAAATGAAGGCGATGTTTGAAATGAGTATGGTTGGTGAACTAACTTATTTCTTGGGATTACAGGTGAAGTAAACGGATTTAGGGATTTACATCAACCAAGCAAAATATGCAAAGAATCTAGTCAAGAGATTTGGACTAGACAATGCTGCCCATGCTAGAACACCAATGGCCACCAATGCAAAATTAACAAATGATCCATCAGGTGAGTCTGTTGATGTTACATTATACAGAAGTATGATTGGATGTTTGTTATATTTGACTGCTAGTCGACCTGATATTGCATTTAGTGTTGGTGTGTGTTCTAGATTTCAATCTAATCCTAAAGTTTCACACTTAAATGCTGTCAAAAGAATAATTAAATATGTTGCTGGAACTTGTGATTATGGATTATTTTATAGTAAAGAGTCTAATCTGTCTCTTGTTGGTTTTTCTGATTCTGATTGGGCTGGTAATGCTGATGATAGAAAAAGCACCACTGGTGGATGTTTTTATGTTGGTGCTAATCTTGTTGCTTGGATGAGCAAAAAGCAAAATTCTGTGTCCTTGTCCATTGCCGAGGCAAAATATATTGCTGTTGGAAGTTGTTGCTCACAACTTCTTTAGATGAAAAAGGTTTTAACTGATTATGGGATATCCCAAGATACCATGGTGGTTTACTGTGATAACTCTAGTGCTACTGACATATCTAAGAACCCTGTTCAACATTCTAAGACTAGGCACATAGAGATTAGGTATCACTTCATTAGGGATATTGTTGAAAGAAAGATTGTGTGTCTTGAGTATATTCCTACTGAATGTCAGAATGCCAACATCTTCACCAAACCTTTTGATAGAAGTAAGTTTGAGACTCTTCGTCAAGTAATTGGTGTGATTTTGTGTCCCTGATCTGTCTTGATCTTCTTGGTCCTTGTGCTTCATTACACTACCCTTTGTGACCATTGTTCTTTGGTTTTGTTTTGTTTTTTTTTGTTTCTAGGATTTGAATAGCATAACATTCATGCATTTCATTCTAGGTGTTTTTTTTTAATTATTTTATAAAATAAAAAAAAAAAAGAAAAAAAAAAAAAGAGGAAGAAAAAGGAAGCACATTTTGTTTTGCACTATTCTTCTTGGTTTTTGAGAACAAGGTTGGTCAATTTATTTTCACATAACATGTCTTTTGTACCTTGTTTAGATTTGATGAAGCTTATTTATTGCATTTTACTAGTTGAAGTTTTGTAGTGCATGTTGTGTGGGAAAGATGTTTATGGCTTTTGATTACTATGTCTTAATCTTGAAGTCACATGTTTTTAAATGTTTGACTTGAACTTTTAGAGAAAGGCATAAATAACCATCTTACCACTGTTCACTAGCCAATCATGAACACCTTAGTGCATATCATAAGATTTTGTGCTCGATAAAGTGTAGCACATGCACAAAAAGAACATAAGGTGAAGCCTCGGGTTAAATTGCTTAATTCTTAAAATCAAAATTGGTGTGTACTATTAGGCTTGATGCCAAACTCACATAACTTAAAATTGGAATGTATATTATGAGGCATAAATACAAGAAACTTACATGATTGCAAGCTTATGATCTAGGAGATGTGGGAGTTATATGATGTAACTCTTTAGGTGATAGTCTCTTTTAAATTCTTTGTGATGAATTTTGTAGACTGTGTGATTGATTGCTATTCACATATCACCTCACATGTATCTCAAGTTTTTGCTAGTTGCACACACTACACGAGTTACTCTTTGCTAAACTTTGTACATGTTATTGTGTGTGTTCATGGTCTGACCAACCAAGTTTTGCCAATACTTTGAATTTTGTGCAAAATTAATTTATTGTTTGAAAATTTGTGGAGAATGCAAGAAATTTTGTTTTGGGAATTTTGGGCTTAAAATTCTTGTTTTGAAAATCATATCATCCCATACTCATGCATTTTTGTTCTTAAATTTCAATGCTTTGAGTTAGATCAAATTGTTTTTCAAAAATTGTGTTTTTCCTCAAAAATATGGTGAGCCTCTGCCTAATTCGATCGATTCATTCTGTTTTTCGATCGATCAAAAATTTTTAAATTTGAAAGAGAGTGTCTCTGTCTGTTTCGATTGATCGAGGCTGATTTTCGATCGATCGAAACTCGTGAATTAGGTTTTTTAAAAAGACAGATTGGACTTTTTCAAAGTCACTTTTTCAAATAGTTTTCAACTTTTCTCTCTCTCCGCGTTGGCTCTAGGCTCCACCATCAAATTTTTTATCGTTTTCCTTCAAGATTTTTGCAAGGTTTTTGTCCTTGGAGGCCGGTAAGTCCCTTTTGCCCTTCCTTTTCCTTTTTATTTCATGATTTCATGCATTTTTCATGCATTATAATGGATATTTTCGGCACTTTCAAAATATTGGGGTTTTTGATGATTCGAACCTATTTTGGTGAAATTGATCAATGGGTTTTTGTTCTATGATGCTACAATGATGTTCCTTATAGTTTAATTTGATCAATTTTGTGGTTTTTGAAAAATTGGAAATTCTAGGGTTTTGAATTTGATCCGAATTGGGGATTTTTTCTAATTGGGTTAAATTGATGAAATTGGCTTATCAAATTGATGTATTTGGTCATTATTTTTGTTATTCTATCATGTGTGATGATCAATTCGTCAATATTTTTTCAACTTGATCAAGTGGTTTTCCAAATTTTGGGGTTTTTGTGTTAAAACCTTAATGTTCAAGCCAATTTTGTGAAATTGAATCTTTTGGACTTAATTCACTGCATTAGAATATGCATCATGTCATTTATCTTGTTCATGCATCATATAGATTTTTATTTTATATTCTGTTTTTGTGCTAACTTGCAGTCTGCCCTTGGTTTTGGTTTTGTGTTTTTGTTCTTTTGCTCTGTGTTTTGGTCCTTATCTTAGCACCATGCCTAGGAAAACTAGAGCCAATAGGACCCTTTCCACTTCCTCTGTGTCTCCCTCTAGGGTTGAGGAGTTTAGGAATGAGAAGTGTCGTGAGGTTTATGAGACTTTGAACCGTAAGCGTAAGATATGGGCTGAGCGAGCTGTTGTGTTGGATAAGCTTGATCCGGCCATTAGGGCCAATTTTGAGTCTAGAGGTTGGTTGCCTCTCTTAGAGATAGATCATCCACCCCCGACCGCCCTGATTAGAGAGTTCTTCTCGAACCTCTTTTGCCACATCTATGATTCCAACACCCTTGTTAGGAGTTGGATACGAGGTGTAGAGTTCACCATTACCCCTCGGGTAGTGGCTGAGGCTCTTGGGGTGCTGGTTGTTCGGGATGCTGACTATCCCTATGATGAGTCACCCTCATTAGATGTTGTCATGTCTTACATCGCTAGGTCATCTATCCAGTGGGGTTCTGATCCTCGAATCACGTCCGCTGAGCTTACCGAGACGGCCTATCTCTTCTTTAGGATAGCGTGTCATTCCTTGTGGCCTATCTCTCACTTCCACACCATCCCTTTAGAGCGATGTGTGTTTTTGTATGCCTTTGTTTCTGGAGCATCTATCAGTTTTCCTCACTTGTTCCTTCGTTCTTTGAATGAGGTTCATAGGAGTTCTGCCGTAGGGCATGCGCTGATTCATCCTATTTTCATTCATAGGATTTTGCTCTTTTTAGGTCTAGATGGTTTTCCGTCTGGTGAGCCCGTTCATGTGATTGCTCTCATAGGTGCCACATTTCTTCGTCAGAGGGCTGCTCAGTTGAGAGTTGCTTCTTCTCGTCCTAGAGGTGTGTCATCTAGTGGTGTTCCCCCTCCTCCCTTTTCTACAGGTACAGATGCTGTTGAGACGTCAGGTGCTGCTGATGTTCCTCCACCGACTGCTTCAGATGATTCAGACATTCATCGCACGTTGGATCATGTCTTGTCCGTTCAGGCGGCTCAAGGACTGATTTTGGTGGACGTGGTCGATGAGATCCGTGCCTTGCGTGCGGAGTTGGCGCAGTTTAGACCATCTCCCTTTTGATGATGGATATCTTGTTTGCCCTTTGGCATTCCGTCATAAAAAAGGGGGAGTACTTTGTAGAGTTTTTGTTTTCAGGGGGAGTTTATTTGTTTTTGGTTGGAGCTTGTGGAGTTTAGATTGTATCTAGGTGCTTCACTTTGTACTTAACTTTTTTAGCTCTTACCTTGTTTTTGATGGGATATTCATGTTAGGGGGAGTTTTATGTTTTGTTGGTACTTTATTTGTTTCTTGTTTCAAACTGCTTATTGATTTATATTTATGAGTTATTCATTAATATATGTCTTTATGTGTTTGTTGTTTGAAATTAAGAAGTTATTTTGTTTACTTGTATTGTTTCCACACATGCGGTTATGCATTTTGTTTAGTGTTTCAGGAAATATACAGGTTGATTCAATTGAGCTGCTGTCTACACTTGCAACTGATGGATAGTAGTTAGGATTGAATTTGTTTTATGAGCATTATTTTGTAAAGGGCTTTTTATTTTGTAAACTTTGAGCTTCTAGTTGTGTTTTGTCACGGATTGTCAAAGGGGGAGTTTGTTAGGTTCTAAAGTTTAGGATTTTATGTATTCAGAACTCTAATTTGTATTGTTGGTAAACCATGATCAAAACAATGTGTTTAGAAGTGTTTAAGTCTAGCTCAAAGTTGTGCATCTATGTAAAGTTGGAATCAAGTTAAAGCAAGAAAGGATTGTGCCTTTCGGCCTGGCTCGATCGATCGAAAGACAGGCTCGATCGATCGAAGCTCGGGCAGAATGTTTTTCTGCAGATTCGTCCAACTCAGCCCTAAGTGTTTTAAAACGTTTTTAGGGTTTCTTATTTGTCCTAAGTATAAAAGGCAAACCCTAGCCACGTTTTAGTGTTGCTCATATTTGCGGTTTATGTAAATCTCTTGTGAGATCTAGAGGAGCTTTCCTTTACAAACTTAGGGTTTTCAATGAGAAGATTTATCTACACCTTGATGATCAATTCAGTTGTTGCCATTGAAATTTAAAGAAAACACAAGCGGGTGTGCTTGTAGCTGGTGGTGAATCCAAGAAAGAAGGAGTCCATGGATTCGAAGCTTGCACGTGGTTGTGTCAGTAAGTTCTACTGGTTGGTAGCAATAAGAAGTCGAACGTGGGGGCTTGTAAGTCTTATTGTATGAACTTCGATTCTTTCAAGATAGTGGATTCAAGTTTACCTTGAGGATAGCTAGGTCAAATCCTCCCCAGATTTTTACCGGTTTGGTTTCCTGGGTGATCATATCTTGTGTTATTTATTTTCCGCTACTTTGCATGATTTGATCTTTTATTTTGTGATAACCTAGACTTGTTTAATTGGATTAAGTAACAACTTGACTAATTACCTAGATTTAATCAATTATTTAAGGGGTCTAAAAACTATCATATTTGATTGGTAGTGAATGGAAGGATGAAAAATTAACCTCTCCATTTTCCTTGGAGCAAATTTCCAAAAAGTTTGCCTATATTGGAGCTATGGTTGCTGTGTCATTCTCTTGCCAAGTGTCTTTTGAAAGAAGATGAAAAAAAATAAGTGTATAATTGATAATCCGAATCTAACTTTGCAAATATGGAGAAGATTTTAAATTTATTATAAAATTCATCATATACCTTCCAACCATTCTATTACGATTTTTTTCTTTTGTTTATTTATCTATAATGTGGAGCTTTTGCAAATTGCTTATACTGGGAGTGTTTATTTATCTATGTTTTATTTATTTTTTATTGATATCGATAACATTTCCATCATTACTTGCCCTCCAGGATCAATTTTATTTATTTATTTTTAATAAAAAAACAAATAGGTATTGCTTGTATTTTTTTGTGGAGCACTGCTTCTTATCTATTCTTTTTTTACAAGTATAAAGTGGTGTATAAAGGTAGAAGGTAAATATTTCACCCAAAAAAATTTGACCTCTTCATATGATATTAGTATTGAAGACTCTCACATGGTTACTTCTCCTCACAAGGGCTAAAACAAACTTTTTTTGGATATAATAATTGTTTCATATTGAATCGAAGGATGGCCAAATTATGAATGTCGAAAATCTGTCCTTTCATTTTACTTGGATCAAATTCCTAAGGTTATCCAGTACTGGAGTTATGGATCCAAAATAATATGAAAATCTTTTTCATCTACTCACATCCAAGTATCGAACCCCAAAAATAGCAAAAGAAAGACTGAAAAATTTACTATACAAAAATTTAAAAAGTTGAGAAGATGATGTCCTTAATTTACAATTTATTGGGTAATGACTTCGAAATACCACACATGTTTGATGGGAAGTGCACACATAGATATTGAAATATGCAAATCTCTGTCATACAAAATTTAAAGGAAACTCTAGGGAGCCATTAGCATATGCCTCGTAATTGTTTTCATTCTTCAGTAAGTTAGTGAGCCTAGAGCTATAAGAAGCTCCCGTAATCTCTCTATACTCTCCCCACCATTTCATGAAGCTGCTCCCAGGTAAGAAAATCTCGGAAGATACTGCATAATTTTTCATCAAATCAAATACATACTTTTCAAACTCAATCAGTTCTTTCTTTGCAGAGTCTTTCTTCTCATCACTTGACTCTCCGCTACTCAGCAATTGGCATGAAATGCGAGCCTCCTCAACATGTGCCCAAAAGCAAGAATCCTCTGTCAGACTTGACGCCACATTCTGTTTCTTCAATTTATTTGGACCACTTGAAGGTTTCTCCGTTTCTTTCAGCAATTGCTCCAATATTATGTAATGTTTTGACCTTCCTTGATTTATGTAGTCTTGTTTGCCTGCCTTATAGTAATCAGCTATGTCCAGTGGTTCAATCATCCTTCGGTAATTTGTTCCCCCGAAGAGTGAACGGGTACGAAGGGAGGCACCTACTGTCTGAGGCCTTTTCTCTGCTTGATCAACCATATCTTCCCAGTAATATGTGAGGCGTCTCATATGCTCTTCCACCTTAATATCACTTGTATCAAGTTTATTCTTGTATCTATCATAGTATCCAACTCTTTCGTCTTTAGACACCTTCTTATACTGTTCTAGATAGGCCATATACACTTTAATGTCATTCAACCCCCTGGTGGGATCAAAAGCCTGTTGGTTTAAAAATGCCATCTTTTTTACCCCTTGTTCTGTCTTTGTAATGACAATGTTCTCTTGTTGCTGCAATAACTTGTAAAAATGAGTTGGGCTAGAAGGGGAGTTTTGAAAGATCACAAGGACAAAGACAAAGACTTCAAATTGTAGTAATGTTTATCCATGTAAGAAACAATAAAGACTTTGGTTAGTTATTAATACTTAATCCATTAGTATTTCATTCATTACATTATTCTATTCAGTGTATTGCCTAGGTGTAACATTATCTATACCATACGATCCTTGTTGTAACATAGCTCAAATAAGCATTTTAATTATATACGATCCAAAAAGAGTTGTAGTTGAGTTACCTGTGATTGCACCAGTCCGATTGCTGCTAGTTGTGTAATAATGCCTGCCCGTAATGGTGTTGTAGTCCAATCAATTAAGGATTCATGATCTGTAGTATCCTTGCAAATTACCTTACGGTTGAGATCCTTCACAAATGTTCCATAGGACTCAAAAACTTTATTAGGATCTTCATTTTCAGGAGTTCCTGAATTGGTTGCTGTTAACAACTCCAAAATGGTTTGATGGTCCTCAAAACAAGAACAACCCAGCTTTGAACAGAAGAGAAATGTGCCAAAAGGCTGGTAACCATTAATTAAGACTCTGGGAACTACATCCTGGTCGGAAACTACATGCAAAAAGCGAGAGTTCCATGCTGCATATTTAGATATAGCTTCTTGCAGATTCTCATCACCAATAAGGGGTGAACCAAAAGTGATGCAAAGTGGGCCTTTGTTTTTTGAAAAATTGAATTTTTCTAGCAGTGATAAGGTGAACAGAGTGGCAACAGATCCTCCCAAAGAGTTTCCAGTGATAATTAATTGTTTGGAATTGTCAATCTGCATTATGATATAAATCTTACAGTGTTAATAACTAGCCTTGTCACATTCTCAAAGTTCAATAAAAATTACATAACATATTGTACACGTTGTTAAATGTTATTATGCATGCCATGGTAACTATGAATGTTAGTCACCAACTCCGTGTGATTCAAAGGAAATATAGACATACAATTATGTCAAAACTAATAAACATAACTTCCTAATGTATTCGAAATATAAAACTTCAGCTCAATGATACATTATGTAAACCTAATATTACTACCAAATTAAGTTTGCATAAATTAATATTAAAATCTTCATACTAATAAGAAATGCAACTTTTGAAATTAATCTTACAATAGCAAGTAGGGAGCTGCTTGGAATGGTAGAAAATTGTAGTAAAGATTTTACTTCGTTGAACCATATTGCACAAAAACTTACAGTCTGACTAACATGTGAAAATAAGCTTGGAGACATATGTCTTTTCCCTTATTTGATTTGTTCCATTTGACCTAATCTAACAAATGCTCCAACTAAACTATAATTTGGATATGATTCTTACAAAAACAAAAACCACTAATTTGGTTTACAATGTCAATTTGATTTACTATAGAATCTATTAGATTAAAGACAGCATAATGCAATATAAAAAGAGATAACAAGCATCTTGCAAATAGAATAAATGTAAATACAAATTAAATTATAATGTCAAAAGTCATGAGTATGTAAAGTCAAAGAATATACTATTCAATAATAATTAATCATTCTTAACGGTTGACACTGTCAGCAAGAATGGAGAGGTGAATTGATTTACAATGTCAAAAGCCATGAGTATATTGAGTTAAGATGACACCATTGACATGCAACTATAGGTTAGCTATAGCCGTGTTTTTTAAACGTGGCTATAGGTCCTCCTTTAAATTAAAAAAAAATAAAAATTATTTGGCTGGACCTATATCCACGTTTATGAATGTAGCTATAGACTTTACCTATAGCCGTGTTTTTAACCTATAACCGTGTTTTAAAAACACAGCTATAGACTTAACTTAAAACTACTTATAAACGTGGCTAAAAAAATGCGACCATAGCCCGCATTTTTTATAGTGATGGAAGAGAGAGATATGAAAGAAAACCATTAGACAATGAACAAATCAAAGTAAGACTACAGACCAAATCAATCAAAATGAACAAAACTTACAATTTCAACTAACCTAATTAAGCACAAATATCATAATTTAATAATAAAAAAACACAATTATAAAAAAAAAAAAAACAATCTTGAAATTGAGAATGCTAAAAGTAGAAAGCTTATGACATTGGAATTCTCTCTAGAACAGATATGTAAATGATCATACTCTATCTTGTTGACTTTTAAAAATCAAACTTTTTAAAAAGAAATCATTAATTTAGGAGGATTGATAAAAGGCATAAGTTCCTAAAATTATCCTTTTTTAATTTAAAGACATATAGTACAAAACAAAAGGACAAAAATCAGTATGCTGTCCTATCAAAAAAAAAAAAAAAAATCAGTATGTTGGAACTTACCATAAATTATAAGATAGTGAACAGATAAAATTTAAGTAGGAAAATAGTTTTTTTTTTTTTCAAGAGATAATTACAATATATTACTAATCTCGCAGTTTGAATCCTTTCCCCCCTATACTCTCATAGCTTGAATCCTACTCTCCCTAAACTGCCAAGCACTTTGTGCATGAGAATTTGTCAATTCAACTATAAGATCCTTGACAATGAGGGAAATAGTTTTAAATATTGTATAATGATATTTCATAATATCTTGGAATGGATAATGAAAAATGATATCAATATATATCTTATTGCATCAAGAAATACCAATAAAAACAATTCTGAAAGTTCACATGGGGTATAAAACACTAGTGAATGTTTAGACCCCCAATTTCAAAATTATCAACACAAGCTTATACTCCAACAATAAATGTGCGGAATGATAAGTACAGGCAATACCCAAATAAACAAACAACTCAAAATCAAAATTAATCACAACATAGCAGCAATTAAAAGGCAAGAGTAAGGTTTAGAAAGATGCAAACACAAAAATAACACCAGCACTTGTTATCGAAGAGGAAATCAAAGAACTCTATGAAAAACCTTTTTGCCGTCCTTCAAGCAGTAAAATGATCTACTAGAGAATAAAGTTGGGATACATGAATAGTAATAGACCCTCCAAGCCTAACCTACCCAATGCACCTAGCTAAGTCCTCCAAGCTTCTTATTCCAACAAGGTTAAGCCTAATTGTGTCTTCTCTAACTTTCCGGATGCAATAAGCCCATTGCATCAACTAAATGAATTAGTCCTCTCCAAACTACTTCTTGAGCACCAAATAACCTCCTCACTGATATGGGTATGGTGAAATAATAATTTGACTAATGAACCTCTCAAGGATATGTCAATGGAGAGGGTGAGAGTAGTGGAATTTGAGAATCAAATGAATAAGATTGTGGATGAGTCAATTTTGTTTTTCTCTAGGGTTTCTCTCTTAAAATTCTATTTAGAAGCTCTTTACATTTCGTGGGTATAAGGGTATTTATAATAGGGTATATGAGGAATGTGAAAAGTCATTTTTCTGCAAAACAGGGAGTTCTGGTGACTCACTCGCGACTGGGACAAGTTGCGAGTTCTAGTAGCGTAATAACTAACTGGCCAAACTTTCCTTTTTTGTCTTGTAGTGCTCCAGCTGTCATGACCCTTCAGCTTCCTTCATGCTTCACACG
Organism: Quercus robur; assembly: GCF_932294415.1. Lineage (NCBI taxonomy): Eukaryota > Viridiplantae > Streptophyta > Magnoliopsida > Fagales > Fagaceae > Quercus > Quercus robur. The sequence continues at coordinate 57,389,547 of NC_065537.1, forward strand.
TGTGGCATTTTGCCGAGTCATTAGTCACAAGTCACTTGTGAGTTCCAGTCGTGAGAATGCTCTTGAATGCACACACACTTGAATTCTTCACACTCTCTCACATACAACCCTTACATGATTCCCACTTAAATACAAAGTATCTAATTGCTGAAATACAAGTAAATTTGGTACGGAATAAAGCAACACATGGTTGAATAAATTCAACCTTACAAATTCAATTGCAAAAAGACCCTATTGGTCGGTTTTAGTTAGCAAGTTGAGCTATCAATTTTGTATTGTTTTGTTTTTTAACCGGAAGTATAAAAATTGTCCAAATTAACCCTTCTCTTTGATTTTTTTAACTATAATTAATAAAAAATGGTTTTATAGCGTCCACATGGCCACTTAACTTAACATATCAATAATACAAAATTGGGTCCCCACCCCCCTATTTAATATATTGGGTTACGGATCAATATATTGGAAAAATACAGAAATCTATGAAAAAAATTGGAATATTAAATAAATAATTAATAATGAAACATCAATCCTCACAAAAAAAAAAAAATTAATAAAAAAGGGATAAAATACAATAACCTACCTAAGGTTTGAGATAATTTCAAAAACATCCAAAACTTCTTTAAAATATCCAATTTGGTCCTTTAAACATTAACGGCGTGTAGGGTTGTCCACAGGTCGGGCAGGTCAAGTTTGTGCCCAACTCGCAACCGACTCGTAAGAGATCGGGTAGGCAGGTGCCTAACCCGCAACCGACCTGTACGAGGGTCAGGTTTCACGAGTCGATTTCCCATTGGGTGGGCATCGGTTTCAGGTGAAGCCGAAACCCACCAAAAACCATCGAAAAAAGGTAAAAATCGACGAGATCTCACCCAATTCGTCTAAGATCTGGTGAGATCTAGCCGAATTTGGCAGAAATTTCATCAAATCAAATGATTTTCCCCCCAAATCGTGCCGAGAATCGCCGAATCTGGTGTATTTATGCCGAATCTGATTGTTTTGGTCGCCGAAATTTGCCAAATCAAGATGAAAAATGGTCGGAAAGCTTAAGAATCGCAGGTATCTAATGTTTTCAAGCAGGTCGAGTTTCACTGGTTTTGAAGGATGGGACTCAAAACTGACCCTCCAGCATCAAGTTTTGGAGCTCGGGACCCACTTCTGACCGCCAGAATAGTTGGATCGGGCAGCAGGTTGGGTACGGGCGGGTGGGTTGGACAGCCCTAACAGCATGTAAAGCCGTTTGTGCATTCTCTCCCAGTGCAAAGCTACCTGGAATTTCTAAAGGAAGACTACAATGACAACAAGCAAGTGGGACATTAACACCACACCAACAATAGACTTTTTCTTAAAATAAAATTATTAATAATTAATAATTTTGTGTTTGGTAGCCAAGAAAATCCAAAGAAAAAGTCACATGGATCTTCCCCCTTCTGTGTTTAGCAGCCAAGAAAATCAAAAGAACAACTCATAAATCTTCTTCATTCCTATTTAGTAGCCAAAATATCAAAGGACAACCCATATAGTCTCGTCTACTCTTTAGACTCCTTTACTCAGTGTTTGGTTGTCGAGAAATCTTCATCTCTTTCACAAAGAAACCCATGAAAACTTGAATGACCTTAACCCAATCACACTAGCCAAGGTTCAAAATTCCATCATAATATTGCTATTAAACCCAAATCTAGTTTCTCTCCCAAAAAAAAAAAAAAAAAAAATCCAGTTATCCCATTGAAATTTGCTGACCCATCAACCACTGTCGAAGGATTTCCATCAACGAAATAGAGACAGAAGAGAAGGAGAGAAGAAGAGATGGAAGAAAGAAGAGGGTAAGATTTGGCCCGGAAAAGGAAAAGAAAATAGAAAGAGAGAGAGAATCAAGTAAGAAATAGAGGAAAAAGAAAAGAAACAAGAGGTAGTGAGAAGGTCAAATGTGTGGAAGTGTGCTGTTGACTGTGAGGATAAGAAGAAAGAACGGAGAAAAGATATTAAAAAAAAAAAAAAAAAAAACCTTTGGGTCTGAAACAAACGGTGTTACACGCCGTTTGTCTTCCAGGACTAAATTGGTTATTTTTAAGAAGTTTTGGATATTTTTGACATTATTCTAAACCTCAGGTAGCTTAGTATAATTTACCCAAATAGTGGTTGACATCTCAAACAATCACAATTGTCATACCGATTATCACTTATCCAACATCATATCAAGGATGTTTTTTAAAATTTAAATGTTGATAATAATTATTAATTAATAACAATAATATTTGCAGATAAAAATAATAATAATAATAATAATAACAATAATAGTACTTGACAAATGAGTACTGCCAACTACCAACAACTCTGTTTCTAAAGTAAATGAATAAAAAAAAAGTAGCTTGTATCAATTTATAAAGATATTTTGGCAATGATATAGTTCAGGCAGTCAATTTGTTACTTATGACCTACGGTTGAATTAGAGACTTAACTGCTTGATCTTTTGCCAAGTTTACAAGTGCTAAGACCAAAACTAAAAATTAATAATAATAAATAAATAAATAAGATTTTTCAGAGTATAGAGAGGTACCTCAAATTTCGGGAGCACACCAAAAATGGATTTAAAAAGCTGAAATGCAGTTTCGTTAATGGAGAAACTTGGGTCATCTTTGGGTTTGTTTTTTTGATTATCTGGGTCTTTGGGTCTGGGGCACAGGAAATCAAAGAGAGGAAAAGACCCCTTAAAAGTTGAAGATGAAACTAAATTTCCTCCTCCCCCACCCTGAACAGAGTCTTTGCTACTAGAGGGCCAGGTGAAAAACGCTATAATGGTATAGTTTGGTAGCTCATAAACTTTGAATCTCACGAAGGAAGATGGTCCTTCATTCTGACTGATTTCTGTGTATAGACTCCAAATTGCAGTCCATGCATCGTGAAAGATATCAAGGGTCACCACGAAATTTGCCAACTCTAAACCACTGCTATACCTGCCATCATGACATGAATCATAGGAACAATTAGCTAACAAATGATGATGCATCGAATTTCTTGGTCAAGAAACAAAGTTGAAAGGAAGAGGGAAAGAGCGAAGGAAAACAAAGACAAACAAATAAGGAAAGAAGAAATGATTTGCGTTACAATTGAGTTTTGCCCATCCTCTCGATCTATTGCTTTGTTAGATCTGCTTTAGGAAAAGATCAGCCACAGGACTAGTTGTGCAACACTCTTTGCTAGTTATAACAATGATGAGACTGAAACCCAATGTTAATCCATGTCTAAGGACAGAAACTTCGTAGGACAGAACTAAAAAGCATCACAAGACTACGAGTCAATGTCTACATTCTACCTATGGAATATTTATTTATATATTCCTCGTCATTCTCCAACTTGCTCTGGCCCATTACTCTTTATTTCTTTCGACTTTTAAAATACCATACCTTTTTTTTTTTTTTTTTTAATTTTTTTTTTATTGAAAGGTAAGGATTAAAAGACCATACTTTTTTTTTTTAATACATTTTTGTGACTTGACTTGAGTTTGTAGTTAACTCAGATTTTGGTAGGTTACAGTGATGGTAAACCATAATTTATATCATTTTAGCTAGTTGACGAATAATAAGTCTAATATCAATCACACATGAGCTGGTTATTGTTTTCCAATTTTTGTAGTGAAGAAAAGAAGTAGGAGAAGGATGAACCTAGATTTAAGAGAGCCCATCATTTTTCATTCTCTCATTAATGGAACTTAATTGGTATGAAAAAATAGAGAGAAAATAGTATAAATAAGTAATTTTGACATTTTCACTCCAACGTCTTTTCTTTTTTTAATAATCGGTCACTCCTCCAATTTATTAAGAACAAATTAATTTAGACAATGATGTATTAAGAATTTAACACCACACACGAATTTTTTTTTCCTTTTACTTTTTCCCCCCTCTCTTAAGTCTTAACCAAAAACTTCAAATTGAAAATAAAAAATCTACATTTCTCTCTTTTTCGCATCTTCCTTGAACCCTACCTCTGCCTTGCCCAGTAAAAGAGTCAAGTAGCTCTCAATCTTAGAAATTTACTTGTGAACTAGAAAGTTCTTAAAGTAGTGACTTTTTTTTTAATATAGGAAAGTTCTTTTTTTTTTTTTTTTTTTTTGGAGAAAATTTTAATATAGGAAAGTAGTGACTTTGATTGTGTAGAAAAGCAGAAAACGCCAGGAGAGGCAGTGATCGTGTAGAAAAGCAGGGACTCGTTGGAAACGAAATAACAATTGAATTTCTTCTGTCTTTTTCCTTTTATGTGGCATGAAACCCACTTGAGATGTCCGATTCTTTTAATTAGAAAAGCCAAATTTATGGCAATTTCGTCACTTTCACCCGCCACTTGCACCTCACATAATTTCCACCATTTTTCTTCCGAGATGGTGATAGTGTGGTACCTAGGAATGGCAACGAACGGGTATCCTATTCCTCGCCCCCGCCCCACTTCTGCTTTGGGACTTTTTTTTTTTTTTTTTTTTCCTGCCCCATTCTAACGGGCATATGTGGGCACCCATCTTGCCACACTCAATATATATATATATATATATATATATATATATATATAAAATTTATTAAAAGCTTACTTTGAATATATTAAATTAAAACTCATAAAACATTAAAAAATAATTCTAACATAATAAAACATTCTCAAAGCATAACAATATACTATCGCGCACCCTTGGTGCGGTGGTCATTTCACAAGTATAAGGGCTTGTGGGGTGTGGAGGGTAAGGGTCGGGGTTCAAGTCTCTAAGAGGGAGTTTCACACACATATATATTTAGATTAAACTAGAGTAAAAATTCTATATTGTATATAAAAAAAAAAAGCATAACAATATAACAAATTAAGTAATAATAAATACAAAAACAAATCAAATGTAGAAATTAATACAACAATTAAAAAAATATATATGAACAACGTTAAAGTAAATATTAAAACATAAAATTATAAATTTAATAATACAATATAAAAAAAATCATAAATTTAAAGTTAGAATGCTAAAAATACTTATATATGTCTTATAAAAAACCTATATTTTTTTAATTATTTAAATATAAATGGGACAAGTGCGGGGGAAAATGTTAACCTTCATCCCTGTCTTATTTGTTATGTGGGGTAGGTAAAACCCTTACATTAAAGACGGGTGAGGCAGATACTCACATGTGTTGGTTTAAATTGTCATCCCACATATACCTCTTTTATACCAAATGTCTTTAACCAAAAAAAAAAACATTTGAACAAAAGCATGTTATTTACAAAACTACTATACGATATAGGACTATAAATGAGCCAAGCCAAATATTAAAAGTTCAGATTTGTTTATTTAATTTTATTTCGAACATAAGTTGAGCTCGAACTCATCATCAAACAAGATTACACGTTCAAGTTTAGTTCATTTACTTACTGTAAATTCAAGATTGTTCACGAACTACTTGATTAACTTATTATTTTTCTATATATAGTAAAACTATAACTAACTGTGGGGTCAAAGAATTTGATAACCCCGGCCCACTTTATACTAAGCCCAAGGCCCACGTCGAGGAGGAAGAAATGGCCGAGGACGAATCAAGAAAGCCCAAATGGCCCAGAAACATCACCGAGGACAATCCTGTTCTCGGCCAACCTAGATCCTAGAAGGAAAGAACGGCACGCCATCGACGGAAGCCTCCCAGAGTGTCCCAAGAAAAAGGACAAGTACCATAGGATAGTTATGGGAGCATGGTGTAGGAACAGTTCAAGGAGAAACTGCCACCTCCACATTAAATGCCCACAACTAACGTCCTGGCAGTATTAATGAGGAAATGACCCCTGAACAATGCGGTCTTGGTTGCTGCAATTCACAGAAGGTTTGGGAAGGTGGCTGATGGGACAAGCACTCCAGTAGTGACCTACATGATCAACAGATGGAGGGCCAAGATCAATTGTAAGGGGATATATAATGTGAGAAATCCTCCAAGAATGGGGGATTGAAAATGAGAAGGAGCATATGGCAGCAATTTGCACGACCTTGGAAACCTTTGTAACCAAGCACTGAAAAAATAAGAAGAACAACAAGTCCTTTGGAAGAAATGCCCGAGGAAAGAATTTCATACTTTAGCCTACGTCCTTGTTATTCAACCCATTCATAACCATGTCTAGTTGTTGTAACCCTCACTAAGGCCTAGTTCTTAAACTCATTCTCTATAAATTTATTGTATTGGGCTAGTTGGGCTTGAGTCCACTCATCTAACGATAGCAGTGCTCAAACCCAGTCCCTACACTAACATATCTTACTCCTCCATAAATTTTTTTATTTTTTTACTACAAATGGATGGTTTATGTTATGAATAAACTATAAATAATTGACAAACTTATATAACCCAATTGTAAATCTATATAAATATATTTTTAGAAAAGTATACATATAAATATATAGTATTATATATAGTTAATTTGAGTCATAATGTTTATGAGCTTGTTTATGAACACGTTATTATGTTTAATCTTGACTTGTTTAATAATTAAGTCTAAAGTTGGGCTTGAGCTTGGTTTGTTTAATCAATAAACAACATAAACAGATTTTTTCTTGAGCGAAGCTCTATTTGTTCATAAATAGCTTGATTCATTTATAGTGTTAATAAGATATTTCTTAGACATACACCTAATAGAAATCTCTCTTATTGGAGGGGGCAAAAAAGTAGAAGGAAGAACATAGCGTTAACTAGCTCACAAGGCTTGTTGTCATACTAATTTGGCTTTTGTAAAATTCAATGTTTTTATTTTTATTTTTACTCCTATTTTTTTTTTAATAGATACAATAAAATTTTAATTTACGGTATCTACTTTATGATAATTATCATTTATTATTAGGCCAAGAAACCAGTTATTTTTTTGTATAAGTGGGATTCAAATTCTAAATTCTTATGCAACAATAAAAAACTTTACCAATTCAACTATCTATAACTTAGATTATTTTTACCATTTAATAAAAAGAAATTCAGATAATGATATATAAAGAATTCAACTCAAGATATTTTCTTTTTCCCTTTCACTTTTTCCTATTTTTTCTACATCCTCCCTTGACCTAACTATATTACAAATTGCATTATATAAACCTTACCATTAATGTATCAATTGAACTGCTCCTTTCACTCTCAAAATCCTATTTTTGACTTTTGTTGGAAAATGTAGAAATATTAGCAAATCATGAACGGTCTTGTTGGGGAAAAATTATGCTCACTATTTCAATGGTATAATTGTAACGACCCAAGGAAAAGATCTAAGCCACATCTGCGCTATACCTCAAAAGGACTAGTCACAATTGAGGCTCCTTGTAGTTGTTAATAAAGCCTAGTTCAACCCAGTAAATACCTGATGTGAGACTCATCACACATCCACATATATCACACGATCAATCAAATTGGGGCATTACAATCTCCCCTACTTAAATCCCTAACGTCCATGTTAGGGCCCATTTTGTGGGGTAATGTCTCTGAGCCCACACGAGATTACCGGGCTGGTTCTGATACCATATGTAATGACCCAAAGAAAAACGCTAGGCACATCTGTGCTATATCTCAAAAGGACTAGTCACATTTGAGGCTTCTTGTAGTTGTTAATAAAGCCCAGTTTAACCCAATAAATACCCGATGTGGGACTCATCACACACCCACACACATCACACAATCAATCAAATTGGGGCATCACAATATTACCACAATATTTTGGGATGAAATTACAATTCGGATAAAAGAAACAAATCTGTCATTAACCTTTTAAAGAATAGTAGTCGTGTTGGACCTTAAGGTATCATTCTGATTGGAATTAGTCAACACCTAGGCAATAGACCATTAAAACTACAATAAGAAGAATAGGACCTTGACAAAAATGAGAGATAACTAGTGACATAAGGGTGGGGTCGGGTGCAAATTAAGTCCTTGAGCAAAGTCATAATAGATTTGGCCCACAGTTTTCTTTCGGGTTATATATTTAAATCTTATAGTATTAGCTGCTGCCTATGAGTTTTGATAAATTCAAGGAAACACATTTTTGGGTAGAGATGCTTGGCATTACTGCTATCATTTAGTTCAGCAAAGTATTTTACTCGTGAGTCAGTTTGTATAGGATAGTAAGATTTATATTTTATGGAGGATATTTAGTAATTTCCATGATTGATTATAGGTCCTATTTAAGAGTGTTTTAAGGCTTTTTGGAGGTTGTTTTGGCTGGACTTTCAGAGTGATTCAAGTACAGTAAGTAATTATGCATAATATGCACAAGTTTTGTCTATTAGGTTCTTAAAAGTTAAAAGTTTTTAAAAGTTTGTATTTCGAGCTTATATTTTCTAAATTTTGTCAAAAGTATTTTTGTATCATTGAAAGAGAAATTTCAACTATTAAATAATGTTTTAAAGAGATACTTCGAATTTTAAATAAGTTTTGATTGTCCAAATCTCATTTAAAAAAAAAAATGATTTCTAAACTAAACTATTTTTCCGTAAATAATTGAGTTTCAATGTAAGCTTTCTAAAAAGGTTCTTGTTCTTTAAATTTGTTAAAACCAAGTGATTTTAGTTATATTCCTATTCTCCAAATGGTATTTAAAATGTTTCTTTTAGCAAATTAAATTTTTAGATTTACTCAAGAATTGTGATATATTTATATAAACTCCTCAGTTTCTATTCGTTCCCCAAGAGAGTCAAGCATCCTTTGATTTTTTTTTGTTCTATTCGATATTGTGATCTTTGATATGCCTCTGTATTTGAAAAGAAATTGTTAATATCAAGTAAATTATTATATTTTGTATAAACCTTGCTTTGTGATATGTGACTCAAAATAAGTGTTTTTAGAATTGATCAGATATATGTGTAAATCTGCTCACAGGATTGTATGTGAGATTATGTGTTGATCCCTCACTAGCAGGGATTAGATGTTGATATCCGTTCACAGGATTATATGTGAGAATATGTGATGTGTATATGTGAAACTGTGCTCTGATCAATTATATGTATGTGTTTTCTAATGATTTTAAGATGCGATTACAATTGTATTAAGTGATTCATTATATGTTTTGGAATAATTATTTTTGATATCATTGAATGAGTTTGTGAAAAATCAAAATACTCATGCCTGGCTTGACTCTATTCCGTTGTGTATTATGTATAATTACTTACTAGATGTGTGGCTCACCCCATCAATTACTATTTTTCAAATTAAAGTATAGTTGGAAACATAGAACCGTTGGGTCACTTTGCAAGGTGCAAAATAGAGCATGGAAGTTGTAGGTGACTTCAGTATGCATTGAAGACTTATAGAATTTTAGCTACCTTATTTTATAATTCATGTTTTTATGGAGATTATTTCCCATTTGTGGAGTTTAGACTTTTTTTTTGTAAGAGGTTTTTAAGAGTATTATTTCTTTGGAGTATTGATTTATTTTGGATTAATTATGTTTATGGAATTATATAAGTTTAGCAGGTTAGTCATGCATCTAAATTCATATCCCATGGATACCATATGTAACGACCCAAGGAAAAGCGCTAGCCACATCTGTGCTATACCTCAAAAGGATTAGTCACAATTGAAGCTCCTTATAGTTGTTAATAAAGCCCAGATCTACCTAATAAATACCCGATGTGGGACTCATCACACACCCACACACATCACACAATCAATCAAATCGGAGTATCACAATCTCCCCCACTTAAATCTCTAACATCCTCATTAGGGCCCACTTTGTGGGGTAGTGCCTCTGAGCCGATAAGGGATTACCGGGCCGGTTCTGATACCAACACTGTCACGACCCAAATCCATGGAACATGAATTTAGATGCATGATTAACCTTCTAAACTTATATAACTCCATAATCGTAATTAATCCAAAATAAATTAAAACTCCAAAGAAACAATACTCTTAAGTAAAACCTCTTACAAAAATCCAAACTCCACAAATTTAGAAATATCTCCAAAATACAGTGAAATCTAAAGTGGAATAAAAAAAATAACTAATAATCTTTTAAGACTTCAAGTATTATTGGCTTCGCCTAAAACTCCCACACTCTACCTTGCACCTTACGAAGCAATCCAAAGGTTCTATTCCCCAACTAAACTTTAATCTGAAAATTGTAATTGATGGGGTGAGCCACACATCTAGTAAGTAATTATACAAAATACACAACGGGATAGAGTCAAGCAAAGCACGAGTATTTTGATTTTTCACAAACTCATTTAATGATATCAAAAATAATTATTCCACAAAGCATATAATGAATCACTTAATACATATGTAATCACATCTTAAAATCATTTGAAATCATATACATAAAGTTGATCAGAGCACAGTGTCACATATACACATCACATATTCTCACATACAATCCTGTGAGCGGATACCAACATCTAACCCCTGCTGGTGAGGGATCAACACATATTCTTACATACAATCTTGTGAGCGGATTTACACATATATCTGATATATCTAATCAATTCTAAAAACAATTATTTTGAGTCACGTATCACAAAACAAAGTTTATACAAAATATAATAATTTACTCGATATTAACAATTTCTTTTCAAATATAGAGGCATATCATAGATCACAATATCAAATAGAACATAAATCAAAGGATGCTTGACTCTCTTAGGGAGTGAATAAGAACTGAAGAGTTTATATAAATATTTTACGATTCTTGAGTAAGTCTGAAAGCTCAATTTTCTAAAAGAAAAGTTTCAAACACCATTTGGAGAATAAGAATATGACTATGAAATCACTTGGTTTTACACAATTTAAAGAACAAGAACCTTTTCGAAAACTTACTTTGAAACTCAATTATTTTTAGAAAATAGTTTAGTTTAGAAATCATCTTTTAAATGAGATTTGGAAATTCAAAACATTATTTCAAATTCGAAGTCTCTCTTTAAAACATTGTCTAAAAGTCAAAGTTTCCCTTTCATTGATGTAAAAATAATGCTTTCGATAAACTTTAGAAAACGTAAGCTTTAAAAACATAACTTTTGAAAACCTTTAACTTCTAAGAACTTAAAGAATAAAACTTGTGTATATTATGCATAATTACTTACAGTACTTGAATCCCTCTGAAAGTCCAGCCGAAACAACCTCCAAAGGCCTCAAAACACTCTTAAATAAGACCTATATTCATTCATAGAAATTACTTACTATCCTCCACAAAATATGAAACTTATTGAATTATACAAACCGACTCACTAGGAAAAATACTGTGCTGAACTGATAACACTTTAACACTAAATTAAAGTTTCTCTAACCAATAATATTCCCTTGGATTAATCGAAACTCATATTGCCATGAGGAAGGCAGTAGCCAAAATATCATTAACCTAAGATTTAATATAAAACCCCAATGAAAAAAAATGTAAGAGCCATATACCTGAATAGATATTTGTAATCCATGGCTTGTTCTAGAGACACACAATGGCCAACCTAGGATTTAATTATATAACTCCGATGAAAAACGTGAAGGCCATGATCATTAATAATATTTGATCCATGTCTATTTTCATGGGTACACACGGTGGCAAGATCATTGACTTCAAATATATTATATATGTACATGTCCGTAGGAAGGCATATACCATAACCATAGATCCTTGAAATTCAGTGGCTCAACTTTTGGATTATATATATATTTATATCCCAACGTTAAACTTAAAGCCATCCTAACATTAAAGCCATCCTATAATATATATAAATATATGTTAACCACAGTCGAAGCTTTACAGCCGTGTTCTTGAATTAGGAATTGAAATTCCATGAATCTGTTCAAGAACCCACATACTGGGCAGTGGGCAATCCAAGATTTAATAGCGTAAACTACAATTCTAGGAAACCAAAAAGAAACCTCTTTTTAACAATCTACACATCACTAAAGTTTTCCATGATAAAATTCTAACTCCTTAATAATTTGTTTCTAATGGTGAGAAATCATACCTTGAACAATTGATTGCCTCTTCAATTAACTCCAAGGAAAAGTACACCTCCTAGCCTCCTTAGTGATGAAACCCTTCTTATGAAAACCCTAATTATCTTTTCCTCCACCTTATATTTTAACACTTAAGAGATGTGGGCTTGGTGGGGTAGTGGGCTGGAGTTTAAAATCTACTTGAGCTTATCTCTTTAGTCTCCAAGAAGCCTATAAAACATCTTCATCCTTTTTAGTTATTTATTATTTTAATTGCCACACCAAATTGTATGCACTAAAATTTTAATTTTCTCACCTATTTGTAGCACCACAAAATTGTCTACTCCCATCTTACTGTACACACACATATAGTACCTCAACTCTATATTAAAATTGACAAGGTACAGTGATAATCATAAAATCAAAATTGGGGTATTACACTCTTCCCCCCTTAAAATAAGTTTAGTCCTCTAAACTTGAGGTTCGTTAGTCCTTGAACATAAAGAGATATTAGCCAACCAATTAGCATCACTAAAACTTAGTACTGTCCATGAACATAAAGAGATATTAGCCAACCAATTAGCATCACTAAAACTCAGTACTGTCCATAACATGTATGACGGTAACCTAATTTAAGGACAATCTTGGGTAATCGATATTTATTCCTCACAGTCATCCTATTCCATAACCTATTGTCAATGCATAATATCCTTTCCATAGGAAAATGCACTATTGAATACAACCCTTATCTAGAATTCAAAAAATATCCTACTAACCAATCCACATTATATCATATCAAAATTTCAAATCTTTAAGAGAATTAAGTCTACCATTACTTCCTTATCTACTATCATAACCATACAATACTTACATAAACTCAGAAACCACTGTTTCACTTAATAAGAGAAAATAAGCAGATGATACCTGACTTAGTTTCCTCATCACTTTGCCCAGTAATGGCAAACACCTGTCCTTGGATTTTTGGCCTCTGATTCATATCGTTAGGCTTAACCATCGGCTCACTCTTCAAAGCTGGGCAATCTTTGATACGATGACCCATTTTTCCACACTTAAAACATGCCCCACTTTCATGATAGCAAACACCGTTATGCTTTTTACCACACTTTGAACAATTCTCTATTACTTGTTGCACCACCTTAGGCTCTAGTTCTATTGTTGTCTTCTTTTTGAATGGTTTGTCATTTTCATTTTCTTTTTGAGATTCTTCAGGCTTGGATCTCTTTTTGTTTTGATCTTGAATTCTCTGATAGTCTTCACATTCCTTCTCAACAACTTTCGCAGTCTCTACTACCTCAGAATAGGCCTTCAATCGTAAGGCTGCCATCCTAGTTCTGATACTTGGTCGAAGACCCCTTTGAAATTTCTTAGCTTTCCTAGCATCATCAGACACAATATGAGGAGCAAATCGAGCCAACTCAGTAAATTTAGCCTCATACTGTAATACCGTTTTATTCCCTTGAATGAGCTCCATAAACTCCACTTCTTTCTCATCCCGTATATTTTTTGGAAAATATTTCTCATAAAAAGCATCAAGGAAAATAGTCCAAGTCAATATCTCATCTTTCTCAAGTGGCAAAGTCTTTTTAGTGGATCTCCACCAATGCTCTGCTTCCCCTTTCAGCATAAATGAAGTAAAAGAGACTATTTGTACTTCAGTACAACCAACCACATCAAATGTTTTCTCCATTTGCATTGTCCAAGTCTTTGCTTCTGTAGGATCAGGGTTTCCCAAAAATGAAGGAGGACCCATTTTCCTGAATTGCTCAATGGTACATCCTTCAATCTCAGCATCTTTGGGCTTAGCTATTCCAATAGTACTAACATGTTTTTCCACCACCTCAGCAAGACTTCTAATAGCATTAAAAACACCTTCAAGGTTTTCAGGATTTGGCTCAAAACTAGAAGGGGCAGAATTTCGGGGTGGCATTTTCCTATAACCAAACAAACAACACTTTAGAGTTGGATAAACCTCAAAGAAAAATTTATAGTATACAAGAGATACTAAAGCTTTTACTATTCTTATGACTCTAAGCATATAGGCACACAGCTCCTAACAATTATCAAACCCACCAAATACCCATTGATTATCCAATGATTCAAGCCTATTCTTCCACATCCTATACAAAAACATCAGAAGTCCTAATTGTCTACAAAATCATAACCTAGAGCTCTAATACCAACACTGTCACGACCCAAATCTATGGAACATGAATTTAGATGCATGACTAACCTGCTAAACTTATATAACTCCATAAACATAATTAATCCAAAATAAATTAAATATGTAACGGCCCAAGGAAAAGCGCTAGCCAAATCTGTACTATACCTTAAAAGGACTAGTCATAATTGAGGCTCCTTGTAGTTGTTAATAAAGCTCAATTCAACCCAGTAAATACCCGATGTGGGACTCATCACACACCCACATACATCACACAATCAATCAAATTTGGGCATCATAATCTCCCCCACTTAAATCCCTAACGTCCTCGTTAGGGCCCACTTTGTGGGGTAATGTCTCTGAGCCCACACGAGATTACCGGGCCAGCTTTGATACCATATATAACGACCCAAGGAAAAGCGCTAGCCACATCTTCTCTATACCTCAAAAGAACTAGTTACAATTGAGGCTCCTTGTAGTTGTTAATAAAACCCAGTTCAATCCAGTAAATACCCGATGTGGGACTCATCACATACCCACACACATCACACAATCAATCAAATTGGGGCATCACAATAATGTGGCCTTTCCTTGCTGAGAGGGAAGAATAAACAAAGCCAACTATTCCTTTGATAATGATGCTAAAACAGTTTTCATCTACTCACATCCAAGTATCAAACCCCAAAAATAGCAAAAGAAAGACTAAAAATTTTATTATACAAAAATTTAAAAAGTTGAAAAGATGATGTCCTTAATTTACAATTTATTGGGTAATGACTTCGAAATACCACACATGTTTGAAGGGAAGTGCACACATAGATATTGACATATGCAAATCTTTGTCATACAAAATTTAAAGGAAACTCTAGGGAGCCATTAGCATATGCCTTGTAATTGTTGTCATTCCTCAGTAAGTTAGTGAGACTAGAGCTATAAGAAACTCCCGTAATCTCTCTATACTCTCCCCACCATTTCATGAAGCTGCTCCCAGGTAAGAAAATCTCAGAAGATACTGTGTAATTTTTCATCAAATCAAATACATACTTTTCAAACTCAACCAGTTCTTTCTTTGTAGAGTCTTTCTCCTCATCACTTGATCCTTCGCCTCTCAGCAACTTGCATGAAATGAGAGCCTCCTCAACATGTGCCCAAAAGCAAGAATCCTCTGTCAAACTTGACGCCACATTCTGTTTCTTCAATTCATTTGGAACACTTGAAGGTTTCTCAGTTTCTTTCAGCCACTGCTCCAATTGTATGTACTGTTTATACCTTCCTTTATTTATGTAGTCTTTTAGGCCCTTGTTGTAGTATTCAGCTATGTCTAGCGGCTCAATCATCCTTCGGTAATTTGTTCCCCCAAAGAGTGAACGGGTACGAAGGGAGTGGCCCACTGTCTGGGGCCTTTTCTCTGCTTGATCAACCATTTCTTCCCAAAAAAATGTGAGAGCTTTTTTAAACTTTAACAAATCCATTTCAGTCGTAGTCCTTCCAATACGGTTTTCAAGCTTATATCTATCATAGTATCCAATTCCTTCGTCTTTGGACAACTTCTTATACTGTTCTAGATAAGCCATATATACTTTTATTTCATTCAACCCCCTGGTGGGATCAAAAGCTTGCTTGTTTAAAATTGCCGTCGTTTTTTCCTGTTTTTCTGTCTTTGCAATGATAATGTTGATATCAATGTTCTGCAGTGGCTGCAATAACTTGTAAAAATGAGTTGGGCTAGAAGGGAAGTTTTGAAAGATCACAAGGACAAAGACAAAGACTTTAAATTGTAGTAATTTTTACTCATGTAAGAAACATTAGAGGCTTTGGTTAGTTGTTAATACTTAATTGGTAAGCATTTCATTCATTACATTATTCTATTTTGTGTATTGTCTAGGTGTAACATATATGTATACAAATGACATAGCTCAAATAAGCATTCTAATTATATACGATTCAAAAAGAATTGTAATTGGGTTACCTGTGATCGCACCAGTCCAATTGCTGCTAGTTTTGTAATAATGCCTGCCCGTAATGGTGGTGTAGTCCAATCAATTGATGACTCATGATCAGTAGTATCCTTGCAAAGTACCTTACGATTGAGATGCTCCACAAATGTTCCATAGGACTCAAAAATCTTATTAGGATCTTGATTTTCAGGACTCCCTATATAGGTTGCCATCAGCAACTCCAAAATGGTTTGGGGGTCCTCAAAACAAGAACAACCCAGCTCCGAACACAAGAGAAATGTTCCAAAAGGCTTGTAACCACTAATTAAGACTCTAGGAACTGGATCCTGGTCAGAAACCACATGCAAAAAGCAAGAGTTCCATGCTGCATATTTAGATATGGTTTTCTGCAGGCTTTCATCACCAATAAGGGGTGAACCAAAAGTGATGCAAAGTGGGTGTTTGGTGGTTGAAAAATTGAATTTTTCTAGTAGTGATATGGTGAAGAGAGTGGCAACAGATCCTCCCAGAGAGTTTCCAGTGATAATTAATGGTTTGGAATTGTCAATCTGCATTATGATATGAATCTTACAATGTTTATAACTGGCCAAGTCACATTCTCATAGTTCAATAATAGAAAAATATTCGGCATGCATATTGTACACATTGTTAAATGTTATTATGCCAACTATGAATATTGGTCACTAACCCGTATTGGAAAGATAAACATACAATTATGCCAAATTTAATAAAATTAACTTCCTAATGAATTCAAAATCTATGAAAGTTTAAAAATTTATAACTTTAGCTCAATTATACATTATCTAAAACTAATATTATTATCAAATTTACTTTGCGTAGATCGATATTAACATCTTCATACTAATAAGTGCAACTTTTGAAATTAATCTGTCAATAACAAGTGGAGAGTGCTTTAGGCAAGAGTATAAATTGCTTAACTTGTTAGGAGTGAATGTTCCTAGATTACTTGGCAACTAGTTCTAACGGGTGGAATTAGTTATCTGAAAGTTTTAGTGGATAAAAGTGAGTCCAAAAAGGACTCATATTAATAAAAATTACCTTCCATATTGCAGGAAAACTTACAATCTGACCAAGATGTGAAAATAAGAAATTAAGCTTATGTTCTAATTTGATTATTTAGAGACATATGTCTTTTAAGGTTTTATTTTATTTGATTTTTTCCATTTTCCCTATTCTAGTAAACGCTTCAACTGAATATAAAATTAAAAAAAAATAAAATAAAAACTCCAACTAAACCAATTGGGATATGTAAAATTGTATAATCAAACAAGTTTCTAATATAACTATATTAAAGTGGAAACAATCAAGTTAAAATATCTGGACTCCAATTTTGTGCCAAATATCTTTTTAAATTTTCCAATAATTTGATGCCAAGTGTCATTCTATTGTTTAATAATTTAATATCAAGTGTCTTTAGATATTAATTAATGTACTCTAATTTCTTGCATAATTTTCCTAAGAAAAATTATTGCAAAATGTCTTTTTAATTTTGTGTCAATTATATATAAATGCAAATTCACGTATCTAATTCTTAGAAAATATAAAAAGACTCTCTCTCTCTCTCTCCATATATATATATATATATATAACAGTCATTCTGAACAGTTAACAGCTCCAACATGCATGGAAGGAAGAAATAAACTGATTTACCAAATAAAAGTCAAGAGTTTACAGACACAGTTAAGAATATAATTGATAGTAATTGGCAACATCATCAACCATTGACACCACTAACATGGAAGAGTGAGATATGTAATAATGATAATTATAAACCTTTAAAAAATTAAAATGGAAATCTTTCTATTAAATAAAAAGGATAAGTTTCATAAAAAAAATATCATTTGGATGGGCTAGGTGCATAATTATGGCTCAACCCCTTCTTTTTTCATTAAAAAAAAATGATAAGTTATACAAAACAAAAAGGTCAAAAGTAAGTGTTTTGGAACAGGACAATACTAGACAAAATATTTTTTCAAATAGATTTCATAAATGTATAAATGCTAAGTTATCATTGATTCTTATCGGGACCACCACCAATACCATTTTTTTTTTTTTTTTGTCTACCTTTTAAAATTTGTCTCCTCAATGATTATGAAAAAAGATTGTGATAAAATGGTAGTAGTGCTATGAATATGACTTTTTTTTTTTTTTTTCACAATAAATTTTGTAATTGTTGAGTTAGTCAATTGTGAGTAGTAAAGAAAAAAAATGATGAGTTCATGAATTTCAAATATGTCTATCACTCGCAATCACCCACTCAACAATTATGAAATTTGTTGGAAAAGAATATGTGATTGTAGTCTAGACACATTGTTTGGAGCATCTTGTAATGTGTTGGTTTAGATATGAAAAGTGATATCAATATCTTGAAAATTGGGCTGAGAATACGAACAGAAATATGTGAAAGATTGCAAAATGATTTGTTTATTTAAATTTTTTTAAAAGACTGAAATATATTAGGTTTACGGATCAATACATCAGAAAATACCAGAAATTAAAAAAAAAATATAATAATCAAATATCATACCTTTTTTTTTCTTTTAATATAATGATATCTCAACACCGGTTATTATTTTTGTCATACCAATTCAACCAGATATCATTTAAAGGATAGATATTTAATTAAAATCCTTGATAGCAATAATAATAATAGTAACTGTTCCATGGCAAATAAGTGTGAGTTTGGATAGCATTGATATCCAAACTCAGCTGCGTTTGGTGTTTTTTGAGGGTCTCACGACACTATTTACGGAACCCACAAATATGAAAAAATATAAATTTAACTTTAAAATTGTGTCCACAGTACTATTTACACATTTAAAAATTATTTTACTAGTGTTTTCAGTTTTTTATCCAAACAGATGTACTGATCTAGCAACTCAAGCTCATCAATCAAAAAACTAGCATGTAAAAGTATAACGAGGGAGCTTCTGCTAGACTTCTATATATACAAGTTCAGGGAAAAGGAAACTCGATCAGATTTCATCCAACTTTTGATCTGGGATTTGGCCCCCCAAGTTTTGGTAATGTTATCTTGGCAGAGGCATCCCAGGTGATTGTTGCTTGTGTGGTTTAAAAGTCTTTTATTCAGCAGAGAAAAAAAAAAAAGAAAAAAAGATCAGATTTAGTCCAAATAGTAATTCAATCAAATGTTGAACATTGAGCTAGATCAAATCATCGAGGCCAGCAAGTTCAAGTTTCTCGACAAGAAGACACATGGGTCGAACTTAATGCTTACAACTGCTATATATGACCCCAAAAAAAAAAAAAAAAAAAATTCGGAGTATATATATATATAGGTACCTTTGATTTCAAGAAAGGGAGCACACCAAAAATATTGGAGCTAAAAAGCTGAAATGCAGGTTGGTTAATGGAGAAATCTTGGTTGTCTTTGGGGCACAGGAAATTGAAGACAGGAAAAGACTTCTTAAGAGTTGATGATGAAACAAAATCTCCTCCTCCATTTCCCTGAACATAGTCTTTGCTATTAGCAGGCCAAGTGAAAAAAGCAATGATGGTACAGTTTGGTAGCTCAAAAACTTTGAATTTCACTAAGGAAGATGGTTCTTCATTTTGACTGGTTTCTTTGCATAGCTCCGTAATTGCAGTCCATGCATGTTGTAGGATATCAAGGTTCACCACAAACTTTGCCAACTCTAACCCACTGCTAAAGCTGCCATCATGAATTAATCATAGGAAAAATTAGCAAAGAAATGATGATGCATTACTCTTTAGTATTGAATTTCTTGGTCAAGAAACAAACTTGAAAGGAAGAGAGAAAAAGTGAAGAAAAACAAACACAAACAACTAGGGAAATAAAGAAAAAGAAATGATTTTTTAAAAAAAAAAAAATTTACACTTACAACTGTGTTTGGGTCATCCTCTCTAGCTTTAGATTTGCTTAGTAATGTTGAGCAAACTTGAGTCTTACATATATAAGAATAAAGCATTGAATGGTTCTACTCATCAGGTACAGAAATTTCCCAGGAAATTTCACAAGACGACAAGTCAATAACCGTGGAGGTTTACTTGACTTGCTTTACTTTAACCCAAAGTCATTTTCTACATTATCTTTTAAATAAATGAGCAAATAAATAAGTACTATAAGCATTGAAGTGGACCAATTTCACTATTTTGAAAGAAACATTCTTTTGTTTCACACCATCACTCACGGTGAGCTGCGAATCACTCTTTTTAAATCCTCCACAAAGACAAGAAAAAAGGACGGTGCCTAGCCCTTTCCTACCTAAAAAAGTTCCATTATGCTCTCCACGTCTAAAGAAAAAATATATATAAATTACATTATAAACACGAAAAATTTCACAACACAGAGTCTTATTGGGGGTAGCATCTACCAACTCTTTTAAATTGTGTATGAGTAACGATGGGGGACACAATTTCTCACAACTTTATGCCACATGGTGAGTTGTGGTATAAATTTGTGGCAAATTATATGTTTCTAACATTACTCATCATGTGTTATTGTGTGTACATGCCAACTTTTATTTTTTTTTACAATTTTTAAGTTGATTAATTTTAATTGGATTTTATTTATATTTATCATTGACATTTTTTTTTTTGGGATAAACTTGACATTTTTTTTACATATTATTAACAACTTGTGGATTTGACTGTGAAAATTTTCATTTCTCTCTCTCTATCTTTGTATTAAGTGGATTCAGATGAGTGAATTATGAGAGAATATGAAATTTTCTATGGTACTTGATGGTGCATGTAGAGAGGCTCGGAAGCTAATGACCATTTCTTCTAAGGTCGACGTCTTGAGGAAATTAATGGCTCTGCTGACAAGCTAGATCCTCGATTGGACACAACATCATTCCCAAACTTGTTGAATTTTCAACTTGCTAAAATGGTACTATTTAGCTATGATTGATGGATAATGAGTAATTAATATACCTTCGTTTTTATTATCTTCGTTTTAGTACTTTTCACTTCTTTTGTTGAAAAGTTATGTTGGACCTTGGTGCACCTTTGTTGTGCACCTTTTTTTTTTTTTTGGTTTTTTTTTATTAACTGTGATATACATGACCACCACTGGTATACAAATTCTAGCTTAATGAAATAAACTTTCTAATAATAATAATAATAATAATAATAATAATAAAATGATAAAAGCTTCTATATAGATAATTAAAAAGGTCAGTTTTTGTCAATTCACCTGATTTATTTGTCTCAAAGAATCTTTTATTGTTATACTTGTTGGGGTTTGTTAAGCATCTTTGACTCCATTAGGTGGGTTAAATTAGTTATCATATTAGCCAAAACATTGGTTTGTTGAGCCAAATGTGAGTGCTCTAATTCAAGGGTAATGCTCCTTAATGGAGATTCTTAAAACCAAAGGAAAACATTATTCATTTGTAATTCTTTTGAGGAGAATTCACTTGTAATTCTTTTGAGGAGAATTCACTTGTAATTCAAGTGACATTTTCTGAGAAGTTAAGACGGTGTTTGGTATATACACTTAAAACTATGTGTTTTGTTATTTGAAAACATGTGTATAAATATGTGTGAGTGAAAAAGTGTATGAAAATATTTATAATGTTATTGAAAAACTAAAAACATATGTTTGAGTTGCTATTCCAAACGGACCCTAAAGTTTCTCTTCTTATTTTTTTCCAAATCATGTCTTTCTTTTTCTTTTTGACTGAAGAAGGTACGCACACATTGTCTCTTGCAAGAGTCGCAAGTGCCAAACACTTTCCCGTAAGTGCGCGCCAAAATACCAATGAGCTTGTACTGCAGTCTACGTCCCAGAACTTACGCAAGAACCAAAAAGGCTTTTGACGCATATAGAAGTTGACATCGATGTCCAGCCCGCACCTCACGTTTGCCGTAAATTCCAAACTATTTAATGAATACTTTTGGAAGTTGATAGGAAATTGATCTCGATGTGCTGCCACTAGTCCAACAACCCATGTAAAGGCAAAACTAATAAATGTTTAGGTTTTTGTAATATATACTGAGGACTAGACTTTCTGTACCATCAATTGACGTGCATCTTGGTTTGATATTATGGGCAATTTATTTTGAAAGTAGGACTCGATTTGCTAACGGATATTTTAATATATTATATTTAGAAAAAAAAAAGAAAGATTTTAGAGGTTGTATCTAAATAGATTAGAGAGACTAAATCAACCAATAAATGATAACAAATATGCAAAATTTGTAAATGTTTTTGTGCTTTTTAAAAAAAAAAAAAATGGGAGAAGGTATTTTATACCAGTTCCATACAAAGGATTTAAGAGATATTTACTGGTTTAATAGATAGCTAAATGCCTAAGAAAAAAAAAATAAATGAAAGAAATTATAAAACCCATTTAGTCTCTGGTTGTTACACAAAACCAGTTTTACACATACTATTAGAGTTTCTCTGCCCTTAAGAAAGTTTTGGTTCCGGCCATCCTCTCTTAGGCAGTAGAATAGGTAGGTCCTTTCTTTGTGAAGGTTGTTTGTCCTCTGTAGGTAATAAGTTTACCCTCAAAGGTTGTTGGTTGTATTTTTCGTGGGGTTTTTGGGAAACACAGGTACTATGGAGGATATTACAAAGTCTTGGAATAACCTCTCCCTCAATGAGAGGGAAGGATTATTCTGCAAAATGATCAAAGGTCATCCAAGTTCATCATAACTGCAAAATTCCTAACTAGGCGAGCCTTGAATATGGAAGCAGTGGCACGAACGTTTCGACAACTATGGAGGTCTATGAGTGGTTTTAAAATTAGGAATATCGAAGACCACATTATCCTCTTTGTTTTTAGCACTCAGTTGGATGTCAATCGTATCACCCAAAGCGAGCCTTGGAGTTTTGATAAACACCTTGTTGTGTTGGAATCGTTTGACAGTGATGTACCAGCTCGGGAGCTGTAGTTTCGAAAGGCCACGTTTTAGGTCCAAGTGCATGATATTCCAATCCGTTTCATGATGAGGGGAGTGGCTGAGAGTATTTGTGATATTATTGGCGAGGTGTGTAGATCAAATGGCAGAGTTAAGGAAGATGGTGGGAGTTTTATTCGCATTAAAGTGACCCTGGATATTGCTCTGCCTCTCTATAGAGGTCGGTTGGTTTCATTTGAGAATGGAAAAAAATTCTGGGTTAAGTTTAGATATGAACGACTGCCCAATATCTGCTATTGGTGCTGTCGCATGGATCACGGTGATAAGGAGTGCAGGTTATGGATTGAAAGCAAAGGCACTCTCATCCCTGAACAGAGGCAATTCGACCAGAGCCTACGAGCTGCTCCGTACAGGCCCTATAACAAATCGGTGGTTTCTGTTCCTGGCTTTTATGAGGGTGAAAAGGTTCGAAGGAAATCAACTTAGTCCGCCAATGAGGAGAGCAGGCCAGGCATGGCGGAGGAAAATCAACATGGTGAATCCGTTCCCGATATGGAATTGCGCAGGGTTGGGGAAATAGAGAAGGAAAATTTTAAAGTGACTACGCCTACATTGCAGATCTTGAGGGCTAGTAAGGATAGTGATGTGACTGATAAGGAGGGTTGTACTAGGCGAACTATCTCTTTTAGTGAGAATTCAGGGATGGCAAGGGATACACACAATCAGTACGAGCACAAGGACCTTTTTTCAGCTAAACTTCAAGAGATTGACAGGGAAATTGATAGGTTCGAAGGCGGAAAAAGGGGATTAAATACGGCGGACAGTGAGTTGCAGAGTAACATGCCCCGAAATCCACCTTTAGCTACCTGGGGTTTTTCAAATTCAGAGGGTAAGGCTGCAGGAATAGAGGACCATCAAGAATTGCCAAAGCATGTGGGCCATGATGATAGTAGTGTCAAAGTAAATGGGCCTTGCACTATTGGGCCGAGTTTAGGCAACATAGTTTTAACTCACAAGGGGTTGGACAAAGATACTGATCAAGGCTTAACTACCAAGCCCATTTATCTCAAGGCTTCTTAAGAAATGCAAGAAAGAAAATGGACCAAGTTGGAAAGGCTAGCCCCTGTTAAAATTTCCCAAAATATAAGCCTTCCCCTAACCCATGAAAGACCTCCACCTGAAGCTTCAGATATTCAACCTGTGAAAAGAAGAGAGGTTAGCAAATATGAGTCTCTTGTCCTTTCTGTATTATCGGCGGTGGTTGTCAATCAGCCCTGCCGTTCACCATGAATTGTGTTAGTTGGAACTGCCGTGGGCTTTGGAACCCACGACGAGTTCGAGAGCTTTCGGAACTAGTGAAAGCAAAGAGCCCAAACCTGGTTTTTTTAATGGAAACCAAGAAAAAGAATTCTTATTTGGAAAGGTTGAGATGTAGGTTGAAGTTTGATAACTTATTCATTGTGCCAAGGAGAAATTGGGGTGGTGGCCTTGCTTTGCTTTGGATGGACGAGCTGAATCTGCACATTCAGACTTTCTCTCCTCGACACATCAACGCAGTGATTAATCTAGTAATTGATGACGCCTGGTGCTTCACGGGATTCTACAGAGCTCCTGAAGTTGCCAACCTGGAAGATTCTTGGTTTGTGCTCCGTCACCTAGCCTCACAGTACAATTTATTGTGGGTATGCATCGGTGATTTCAATGAAATTGTGAAGGTCGAAGAGAAATTGGGAGGAGCAATTCGATCCGAGAAAAAAATGCAAGATTTCAGAGATTGTCAAGATTTCTATGGGCTTAAAGATTTGGGTTTCACGGGCTTACCCTTTACCTGGTGTAACATGAGGTTTGATGGCTCTTTAGTTTGGGTTCGGTTAGATAGAGTTTTAGCCACAGCTAACTGGATCCTGAAATTCCCCTCTATTCGTCTCCATCATCTACAAGGTTTGTCTTCTGATCATAAACCTTTGTGGTTAGCTTCGGATGATGTAAATACTCGGTTTTATAGACCCCAAAAACCTTTTCGGTTTGAAGCCATGTGGCTTAAAGATGACCGTTGTGAGGAGGTGGTTCACTCGGCTTGGGATATGTGCCGAGATGGGGACACCGTGGGTAAAGTGCTTAGGAAGTTTTTTGATTGCCAAACTCAGTTAAAGCTTTGGGATAAGAATTCTTTTGGTAATATTCGTATTTTTCTAGCCCAAAAATAGAAAGATCTTCTAAAGGCAGAAAGTGACTCTATGGCTAGGAGGGGTGGGCATGCTCGGATCAAAGCTCTCACTGAGGAGATTCATAAGGTGATGGAGAAGGAGGAATGTATATGGCACCAGCGTTCAAGAACTAATTGGTTGAAATTTGGAGATTAGAACACTAAGTATTTCCACTGTCGAGCAACAGAGCGTAATAAAAGAAATTTTATTACAGGTCTTGAGAATGAGCAGGGGATTTGGGTGGAAGGGGAAGACCGGATTGGGAACCTGATCACAAGTTACTATGCTTCTTTATTTACCTCGGCAAATCCTATTGAGTTCACTCCTATTCTAAATGGGGTAAAATGAAAGGTGTCAGCGGAGATGAATGAGGTGTTGCTTAAGCCGTTTGTGGAGGATGATGTGAAGCACACACTAAAGCAAATGGACGCAAACACAGCCCCAGGATCGGATGGCTTACCACCACTTTTTCTACAAACAGTTCTGGGGAAAAATTGGTAAGGAAGTATCAGAAGCAATCTTGGCAATCCTAAATTCAGGTACAATCCCAGCTAACCTTAATCATACTTTCATTACTCTGATTCCTAAAATTCAGTGTCCTAGAAAAGTTTCGGATTTCAGACCAATTAGCTTGAGTAATGTCTTGTATAAGTTGATAGCTAAGGTCTTGGCAAATTGCTTGAAACCTCTTCTGCCTAATCTGATTTTGGAGACTCAGAGCACCTTCCTATCAGAGTGTCTCATTACAGATAATGTCCTCATAGCCCATGAGACACTGCATTACTTGAAAGAAAAGAGGTCAGGCAAAATGGGTTACATGGCTTTGAAGCTTGATATGTGGAAGGCTTATGACCGAGTTGAGTGGGTCTATGTAGAGAGGATTATGGAAAAGATTGGTTTTAGTCCAAGGTGGATTAATCTGATTGCTGCTTGTATTCGTACTGTTACTTATTCAATCATGCTTAATGGTCAACCATTTGGTTGGATTACTCCAACCAGTGGGCTACGTCAGGGTGATCCATTATCGCCTTATCTTTTCTTATTGGTAACGGAGGGCTTACACGCTCTTTTTGAACAAGCCGAGGGGATTGGAGACATTAGGGGAGTATCTTTGTGCCCTACTGGTCCAAGCGTATCCCATCTCTTATTTGCTGACAACAGTGTGGTGTTTTGTAGAGCTACAGTTTCTAAGTGTGTGAAGATCCAATCAATACTGTATCAATATGAGAAAGCTTCAGGCCAGTCCATCAATAAAGGAAAGACTAACATTTTCTTCAGCTCTAACACTCTATCTCGGACTAAAGAGGATGTTTCTACCTTCTTGGGTGTCCCTGTTACTTAAAGATACGAGCATTACTTGGGCCTGCCCTCCTTGGTTAGACGTGCAAAAAAGAAGTCGTTTAGTATCATCAAGGAGAGAATTTGGAAGAAATTGAAGGGATTGAAGGAAAAACTATTATCTTAAGCGGGTCGTGAAATTCTTGTGAAGGTGGTTGTCCAAGCTATTCTCACTTACACCATGTCATGCTTTAAGTTGCCTAAAGGTCTCATTAATGAGATTGAGATGCTTATTAGGAAGTTTTGGTGGGGATATCGTGGTGAGCAAAGGAAAATTCACTGGGTTAGTTGGGATAAAATGTGTTGGCCTAAAAGCAAGGGGGGTATGGGCTTCAAAGAATTAAGCAAGTTTAATGACTCACTTCTAGCTAAGCAAATTTGGAGCGTGGAAAAAAATGAGGATTCCTTGTTCCATAAAGTCTTTAAGGCAAAATTTTTCCCAAACTGTTCTATCATGAAATGCGAATGTTTGAACAAAAGGTCTTATGCTTGGAAAAGTATCATTCAAGCTAAGCAAGTTATTGATCTGGGAAGGATTTGGAGAGTTGGAAATGGTGAATCTATTTAGATCCGAGGTGATAAGTGGCTTCCCCAAGTTTCCGGCTCTAGAGTTTTTTCCTCCATATTAGGTATGGCTTCGAACTCAAGGGTCTGTGAGCTTATAGACCATGAATCTCATACTTGGAAATCTAGATTGATTGATCAAAGGTTCCTTCCTTATGAAGAAAAGAGGATTAAAGGCATTCCTCTGAGTATGTATGATATTCAAGACCAGCAAGTGTGGCTGCCTTCTTCTCACGGTGAGTACATAACCCGTTCAGGTTATCATCTTTTAGTTCAAAAAGCAAGGAACTTGTTACCAAGTACCTCCTCGGGGGAAGGAAGTAGGCACCTTTGGAAGAGTATATGGGATCTGCAAGTGCCTCATAAGGTGAGACACCTGATATGGAGAGTAGCTAATGATGCTTTACCAACCCTTCACAATTTGATGCGCCGAATGGTGGTTAATTCAGCTTATTGTCCTATGTGTAAGTTTGATGGCGAAGATTTGATTCATGCTTTATAGAAGTGCAGAAGGTTGTTGGTGGTATAGGAAACTGATGAAGAAATCATGAAAATCATCAAACAAAAATTTATCTCTTTCGCTGATCTCTAGGCTGCCTTGATACCTGTTGGAATTCAAATCTGCCAAGAAGTGTGAAAGAAAGGCATTAGCTGAAGGCAGTACCTCAGTTAGATGGAGGCCTCCTAGTCCCAATTATTACAAAATTAATTTTGATGGCGCGGTTTTCTCTTAGGTGGAAGCAGCGGGGTTAGGGATTGTTATTCGAGACTCCTTTGGTAGAGTGATAGGTTCTTTGGCTGAACGCATTCCTCTTCCCTCTTCAGCAGCTATGGTAGAAGCTCTTGCCTGCAGAAGGGCTTTGTTGTTTGCTAAGGAGCTGTGCATTTTTGAAGCTGTGGTTGAAGGAGATGTCGAGCTCATCATAAGGGCACTGTAGGGTAAGGAGGTGCATCATCCAGAGTATGGTCACATTATTCAGGACAACCTTACCTTAGCTGCTGAGTTTCGTTTTTGTAAGTTTGAACATGTTAGGCGCCTTGGCAACTCGGTTGCCCATTGTCTAGCTAGATGGTCTAAGTCTAGTGATGAGTTACAGGTTTGGATTGAGTCCATTCCTGTTGATCTAGTCCCCCTTGTATCGAGGGATGCTTTGTAATTCCTTTTCTTGAATTAATTTGGCCGTGAGGTCTGGATTCTCAAAAAAAGAAAAGAAAAAATAAAGTCTTTGGTTGTTACACGGCTTAGGATGAGTTAGGTTTATCCTTTCAATTATGAGCTTTTTGAAAGAGGGACCATTTAATTAGTACAACTGCTACCTAGGGAATGTAACACAAAAACATACTCTATCACCTTTCTTATCAAAGGTTTTAAATGCTAAATATGCTATTTTTTAACACCTGATTCTAAAAAAGCACACTACATTAAGGGTGCTATACTTAAAAGTTTTAACATCTTAGATACATTAGAATGTCATCTTTGACATCCTACTATAGCTGAAATCTTTAAAAGAATAATATTTTATTATCACTTCAATTAAAATAAGAATTTCTCTCTCATGGGAATGATCCAATCATGAAGAATAAAAAATGAATAAAAAAATAATGTTTAAATGAAGTGGTAAAAAAAATAGAAACTTTGATTTTTGATATATTGTAAAGTGATGTGTTAAATATTATAAAGTGACTTTTTTAATTTCTAAATGCTAAATTTTTTAAAACTCTTGATGTGAATGCTATTACAAGGCTAAAATGAACGATTTAAAATCACACCAATCTCTTAAAAGTGGTGATTTGAAACTGGCACTTATAAATTACTCTTAAACAAAACATGCGGTGTATGACTATCTGGTTGATGCCCTCGACAGCTGCTACAGTTGAAAATGCCCAACAACTACCTGCATGCTCATCATATCATCATCTATGCCCACTACATGATTAGCAAAACAAACAGCTAACCACATATTTTCTCAAAAAAAAAAAAAAAAAAAAGCTAACCACATATACATGCATAGTCATCTATATATGCATGCAAAATGGACATTACCACGCAAATATAGAGGATATAGAAGGATCCACGCTAGGGGTGTTTGCGGTGCGGTTTTGGGCCATTTTTAGCACCGCATCTTACGGTGCGGTTTAGGTAAAACTATAACTGCACCGCACTTTATTTTTGCGGTCACATATGTGGTGCGGTCAATGGCGACTCCAGGAAATTTTGTCAGGGTATTCCTCAACAAGTATAAATTACAAAATTTAATAAAAAGAAAATTTTATATATTGACAACAACAACAATCAAAAAACACGCAAATACATAAAATTTACAATTGCCTTCTACGAGTTTTCATATTTTGAAATTATTGCATGATAGTCTCATTATCAATGCTACAAGCTACATCTTTTTCAATATACACAATCAACCAATCATCCATCCACTGATCTCCCATTCGATTGCGATTCTTTATATATTTCATTGCTGAAAAACTTCTTTCTACTGTTGCAGTTGCAACTGGAAGGGTCAAAGCTAACTTTACAAGCAAATAGACTAAGGGATAAGTCTCATGCTTCCTTGTGCTTACTAACTTTTTAGCAAGTTCACTAACTCCTTGAAACTCTAAAAAGAAGTTGTTGTTGCGCATATCAAAAATGTAATTTTGCAGTTGAGAGTCAAGTGCCAAAATATTTGTCCCAAGAAAATCAGAGGGATAGAACTTAGCTAGACATATCAACTTTTCCTTATCGAAAGCCACAAATGAATTACTTGGATTCAAGCAAGCCATACAAAGTAACAAATCGGTATTTGCCTCAGAAAAACGGTTGTTAAGCTCTCGAAGTTGCATATCTATGACTGTGTAGAATAGCTCAACACGATAATGATGTAAATTTGTATTTTGTTGAGTGTTGCGTCGCGGCCTCCCACTAATTACAAATATTTCATCCTTGTTCAAGATAGAAATATCATGTGTGGTACAAAATGAAAACACTTCAGTCAATAAAGATTTCCATTCATCATCTCTCATCACTTGCAATCGTTGCTTAGACACTTTAACAAGATCCATAGCAATTACTATATCCTGAAATTTTTTTTTTTTGCAATGTTATTGACAACTTATTTGTGATCCCTAAAATGTTTTTCATCAAGTGTAGAGCAAAGACAAATTCAAAAGATAGAATTGACCTCATAATAGATCGAGCTTCAACTTTTTGGTTGGAGAGGCCATCTTCTTCAATAATCTCAAATACATCAATAATAGCAGAGAACATCAAAATCAAGTTGAGAATAGTCTTATAATATGATCTCCAACGTGTATCAACAAGGCGTTTAAGATTTGTCTCTTGATTCAAACCTTGCCCACTTCTACGTACACCATTCTCTAAATCTTCTTTAATTTTGGCAAATTGTGCATCTTGAAGAGCATCTCGTCTCTTACAAGAGCCTCTAACAACAGTTACTAAATTACTAACCACATAAAAAAAATTCAACAATGTTAATGTGATTTTTAGCAACGGCAACAAGTGTCAATTTAAGTTGATGAGCAAAACAATGGACATAAAATGCTGACTTATTCTCTTTCAAAATTAAAATTTTGAGACCATTGATATCACATTGCATATTACTAACCCTATCATAACCTTGCCCACGTAGATTCGACAAACTCAAATTAGATTCACAAAGTAAACATTCAATAGCACATTTGAGTGACAAAGCGGTGGTACTTGCAACATGTACAATACCAAGGAACCGCTCTATAATAATTCCTTTTTTGTTCACATAACGAAGAACGAGGGACATTTGTTCTTTCACTGAGATATCACGTGACTCATCAACTAATATTGAAAAAAACCCATTGTCAAGATCCTTGATGATAGCTTTGGATGTTTCACATGTAATTGCATTCACAATGTCTTTTTGAATATCCGAGTGGGTTAGCTTGCAATTTTTCAGAGCTGTTTGCAATACTTCATTGATAGATTCATTGTGATCCCCCAAAAATTGTAGAAGTTCAAGGAAATTTTCTTTATCACTTGAATCTTGAGATTCATCGTGACCACGAAAAGCTAATCCCCGACATAAAAGGAATCTTATGCAATCAGCTATTACATTTAATTGAACCTGATATTCAAGTTTATCTTTATTTGATTGCTTAACCAAAACACTTTGAATGTGTTACTTTTCCTTTAGTAGATCTTCACTCTTCTTGACAGCTTGGTTATGAGCACTATTAACTCCTCCAACATGGGAATCTAATTTCACAAGCTGATTCCAAAGTTTGAATCCCTTTGTTAAAAAAGTCTCACCTCCTCCTTGCTTACCAACATCTTGCCACCCAAATAGGTAGCAATAAAAACAAAATGCCGCATCCTTATCTATACTATATTCCAACAACTTTCTATTTACATATCATTCGGGTCTAAATTGACGGGGCTTTCCAGAAAAATATGATACAGGGTAATCATGAACAACAGGTTGACAAGGGCCTTTTGTTAAATAATATCTTCTTATTTCATCATGATTATTAGGATGATAAGATGATATCTTTTGTCGTAGCCCATGATCTGAAGGAAGATTTTCTAAGTTAGAGTCAACATGAATTCGTTTAGAAGATGAATCTTGCACAGGAAATGAATCTTGCACAGGAGATGAATCTTGCATAGGAGATGAATCTTGGGTACGTGGTTTTCTTATCAAATATTTGTCCATAAATCTAGCAAAAGAATAAACAATAAACTATAAGTTTATTTGAAATATTGATAAAATTATTAATTATTGTTATTTAGTTGTTTCATTAATTTGTTTGTCTTTTATAAACTATAATTTGTTATATTGTTGTTTCATTAATTATAAAATTATTAATTATTATTTAGCTTAACATAATTTAATTTATTTGTCTTTTATATTGTATTGGTTATTTATACAGCTTTAATTATTGTTGTTTAGCGTAACAATAAACTATATTGCTTTAATTTGTTTGTCATTAATTATACTACTTTAATTTGTTATATTGTTTAGCCCCTTGTGCACATTACACTAAAAGAGCCAGACATTACACATCTCATGTGCAACACAATAATTAAAGCAATGTAATGTGTAGCACATTACACTGCTTTAATTATTGTTTACCCGGCCTCATGTGCCCATCAGCCCATCTACCCCCACCCCACTCAACAAACAAGCATAAGCCTCATGCCTGATGCCCCAATCACAATAGCCAGTTGCCAATCAGAAAATTTCACAATCATAAATCACAATACACATTACACTAAAAGACAATTAATATCTCACCAACACCAACACCAGCACACACTGACCAACGCCAACGGATAAAATAAAGCCAAATTCAAAAAGAAAAAAAACAAGCAAAAAGCAAAATATAAATAAAGCTCATTCATTCGGCCAGCCAATCACAGAGAGAGAGAGAGAGAGAGAGAGAGAGAGAGAGAGAGAGAGAGAGAAGTTATGGAGTTAGACTCTTAAAGAATAAAGAGAGAGAGAGAGAGAGACATTCATTAATTTAGTTTTCATTTCAATGAGATAAAGAGAGAGAGACTGAGAGAGAGAGTCAGAGAGAAAAAGAGAGAGAAATACCTTGAGGGAGGGAGCATCGAGCACCAGAGTAGAGTGATTTGCGATTTGTGATGAGGGGCGAGCAACGACAACGACAAGGAGCGAGCTACGGTGACGGCGAGCGAGTATTGGGGTTTTTTTGGTTTGGTTTTGGTTTGCTCTGTATTGGGTTTTTTTTTTTTTTTTTGATAAATACCTTTGTATTGGAGTTTGTTTTGCTTTGTATAGACTGTATTGGGGTTTGGTTTTCTCTACTTTCTTTGCCAGCGACGTGACTGTGGGTTTGATTTCTAATTCTTTGTTTTTTTTTTTTTTTTTTTTTTTTTTTTTTTTTTTTTTTTTTTTTTGAGAATCCATGGGTGGGTTTGCTACCTCTGTAATCTGTTGGGCTTGCTATTGGCTTGGCTCTATTATAATTTTTTTTTCCAGATTTTAGTTTAATTTTTTTTGGGCTTTTTTTTTTTTTTTTCTTGAAAGTTGAATAGATAATATATATTTTTTAATTTGAGGGTGTTCCTAATACAGATTAAATATAATTTTTTTTTTTTTTTTAAGGTCAGGGTGTTCTCAGGAACACCCTGAGCTGTACGTGGCGTCGCTACTGAGTGCGGTGTATAAGATGCAGTTTGAATGGTTTGAAGTTGATATATTTTTCAAATGTTGGGCTTTTTCTACTCAGCTCAAAACTAATTTTTCCATTTGTTTTGGTCCAAGTTTTAAACTATTGAGCTAGTTTTTCTTTATTTTAGGTTGACTTTCCTAATCAATACTTGCTAGAGTTATCAAACTTTTTTTTTTGGGGAAAATTAGGGTTATTAAACTATTAATAATAATTAAATATTAAAAATAATTAAATATATTAATATATAAAGAGTGTGTGGTGTGGTGCGGTGCAGTTTATGCAGTTTTCTTATTATAAAACTGCAAATTGTATTACACCATGTGGTGTGATGCGGTGCGGTATGGTTATGCTATTTTACAGGCGGTTTTGGTGAGGTTTTTGCCATTTTTGCCGTTTATGCGGTTTGGTGAACACCCTTAATCCATGCTATGAAATGAAGATGCATATATCTAATACATTATATATTTATTGAGAGAGAGAGAGAGAGAGAGAGAGAGAGAGAGATACATACCACATGAACCTTGGTTCTTGACTAGAGTAACAGCTCCTTTCTTTCTTTAATCCACAGACTTGGGCAGATCCACCACATCTCTATGACTGAAATCTCTGGAGGACCCTCTTGTTTCGGACAAAGCAGGTTTCAATCCTAGATACTTATTCTTAAAACTCCTCATGGCTTAAGTCTGCAAACTGATCATTCAACCCAAGCCAGTAGCTACTAATCTCTTTGTTCCTCTCATCAATGTGTTTCAAGTTGTCTTTGAATATCTCAATCCTATGCAACTTCTCTTCAATGCTCCTGTAAGTTTTGCCATGTTTTGACACCCATGATTCAAACAGCTCTATGGTTTTATCTATGCAAGTCAAGTGTTCCGGTGAATAATCCACAATCGAAAAATCATGAGCTAGAGCACAACATGCAAAGAGAGACACAGAAAATAAGGCCAGAAAGGAGATCATAGAATATGAATACAAAGCCATTTGTGCTTAAAAATTCAATATTGACAGACAGAGATAAAGATGAATAGATGAGTGAATGTGAGGAAGGAGATGTGCAAGTTATTTATATATATAGTCATGGTTTCATGGGTTGCTTCCAAGTGAAGTAGTAAAACATATTGTTTTATCTAATAGCAGGAAGTGCAGCAGGAACATGCCAGTACTCAGGAATTGCAGCTCCAAACGATGTCGTCTGCCTCAACCTGTTCTAAGACCACAGTTAGAGGCAAAACTCACCGTTTCACTTAAGACTTTGTAATACGGCAGCGTTTCTTCCTTTAGAGTAGTGAGATTACACGTGAGGATTATTAGTCCTAATGGAAGTTTGTTATAACAAACTCTCCCTCTGATGTCATCTATATAAACCGTCTCATGTAATCAGTTTTTAATAGATTGGATTTTAGTTACAGAAATTTCTAGATATTTTGGAATCTCTCTCTTTTTCTCTCTGTTTTTTCAGGGTATCAGAGCTTAAGCTTTGAAGCACTCATCCATGGCTTCCACAGATCCAAATTCTTCTTCTGTTCCTACAAATCCAAATGTATCTTCCTCATCTGCTACATCTGTAGCTATGGTGAATCCAAACTCGTTCGTTAATCCGCTACTGTTACTCTCAAACATGTCATCAATGATGACTGTGAAGCTTGACTACAACAACTATGTTGTTTGGAAGCATCAAATCGAAGTAATTCTGGAGACATATTCGATGATGGATGCCATTGACGATTCAGTTCAAGTACCAGATCACTATCTCAAAGATTCCTCAGGTAATTTCACCTTAGAGGTTAATCCAGCATATGTGAGTTGGAAGAGTCGTGAACAGGCTTTGTTCACTTTTCTTAATTCTACCTTATCTCCCTCTGTTCTTGCTCTCACTGTGGGTCAAAAATCAGGGAAAGGTGTTTGGAAAGTTTTGGAGAAACGTTTTGCTTCCATTTCTAGATCTAGTGTGATGAGTCTTAGAAATGAACTTAATGAAGTAAAGAAAGGCACAGATACTATTGATGCTTATTTTCAGAAGATCAAGCAAATTAGGGATAAATTGGCTGCTGTGTCAGTGTTTCTTGATGATGAAGAGCTCCTTCATATTGCTCTTGATGGTTTGCCATCAGAGTTTAATTCTTTTAGTTCTGCAATTAGGACTAGAAGTGATGTCTTATCTGTTGAAGAACTGAATACACTACTTAATGCCGAAGAAAGAGCTATCAAGAAGAAATCTCATGTTGTTGATACAGCTACTATGGCCATCGCTGCAAATTTTCAATCTCAAGGCTTCCCTCGAGGAAGAGGAAGAGGCAATAATACTCAGAGAGGTCGAGGAGGCAGAGGTAGAGGCAACTTCAATAGTGGTTACAATTCTAATGGTGGCTACAATTTCAGTGGTTATAATCCTAACACCTCTCAATATCCTCAATCAAGATCACCTGGTTTTCAAGGTCCAGGTCAATCAAGCCAAAGTCAGAGACCACAATGTCAAATTTGTGGAAAGAATGGACATACGGGTCTTGATTGTTATCATAGGATGGATTTTTCTTTCCAGGGTAAACATGCTCCATCCAAATTGGCAGCTATGGTGGCTAACTCAGCTCAGGTTCATGGTGCAAATGGATGGCTCACAGACACAGGTTGTTCAGATCATGTAACACCTAATCTAGCCAATTTGTCCCTTCAGCAGCAACCCACATCTGGTACTGAGACTGTTACAGTGGGGAATGGTCAAGAACTCCCTGTCACACACATTGGTAGTGGTGAGTTATGTACTTCTTCTCATAATTTTAGGCTTGATGGCATATTACGAGTACCTGATCTTGCTTCCAATTTACTCTCTGTTCATAAACTTTGTTTGCAAAACAATGCCTTCTGTTATTTTGATGCTTATAGATTTTCAAT
This sequence comes from Quercus robur, assembly GCF_932294415.1. Lineage (NCBI taxonomy): Eukaryota > Viridiplantae > Streptophyta > Magnoliopsida > Fagales > Fagaceae > Quercus > Quercus robur. The sequence continues at coordinate 57,425,647 of NC_065537.1, forward strand.
CCAGGATTTACCTACGGGGAAGATCCTTTACAAAGGCTTATGTAAAGATGGTGTCTATCCCATTCCTTCACCATCTTCTCTCCACTCTTTCTCCACTACAAACACTGCTTCTTCAGCTTCTTCTTCATCCACAGCTATTGCTGTGTCACCCACTACTTCTGCTCAAATTCTGCTCTGGCATAATAGGCTTGGACATCCAAGTTCTAAACTTCTTCATTCTGCTATTCAGTCTGTAAATAGCTCCTTTACTTTCAATAATGTTGATGATTATTGTTCCTCATGTACTTTTTGTATAAGTGCAAAGATGCACAAATTGCCTTTGAGCAAACATGAAATTTCATCAACTTCAATGCTTCAAATTGTTCATACTGATGTATGGGGCCTTGCTCCTCTTACTTCTTTGTTTGGATATAATTTCTATGTTGTTTTCATTGATGATTACACAAGGTTCACATGGTTTTTCCTTCTTAAACAGAAAAGTGAATTGTTTGCTGTTTTTAAACATTTTAAGAATCTTGTGGAAAACCAATATTCTACTAAGATAAAAGTCCTTAGATCTGATAATGGTGGTGAGTATCTCAGCTCTCAGTTCCAGTCTTTTTGTTCTGATCATGGTATTCTTCACCAAACTTCTTGTCCTCATGTTCCTCAACAAAATGGCATTTCTGAGAGGAAACATAGGCATTTGGTAGAAACTGGTCTAGCTCTCTTATACAAATCTCATCTGCCTTTAAATTTTTGGTCCTATGCTTTCTCCACTGCTTCTTTCCTCATTAACAGACTTCCTTCCTCAGTTTTGGGTTTTAAATCCCCTTGGGAGTTGGTTAATTCTGTGTCACCATCAGTTTCTGCCCTAAGAACTTTTGGATGTGCTTGTTATCCCTACTTAAGACCATACAATAAGCACAAACTTCAACCTAGGTCCACTGAGTGTATCTTTCTAGGCTATCCTCCTCTCTCCAAAGGGTACTTGTGCTTAGATCCTACTACTAATAGGGTTTACGTTACCTGTTATGCCTTGTTTAATGAAACCCGTTTTCCCTTTGCTGATAATCCTCATCTTACAAACTCTCAAACTCCCTTTTCCATGTCTCATGATGTCTTGAATTGGTTTTCTGCTACTTCTTCAAGTCCTGCTTCTTCTACAGATAATGTCTCCTCTGATATCCCTTCACCTAGTTCTTCTGTTCATAATGATTTTCTTCCTTTGAGTCTCTTATCTTCTTCTATTTCATGTGTTCCTGAACCTCCTTCTATTTCCCCTATTTCCATTTCTGGGTCATCTTCTTGTGTTCCCTCTACTTCACCCTCATCTACACTTCTACCTTCTCATACTAATTCTCATCCTATGGTAACAAGATCAAAGGTTGGTATTCACAAGCCTAGAGTTTTGAGAGTTCTTACTGACTACACTTACCAAGAACCTCCTTCTTATGCTGTTGCGGCTAAATACCCTCAATGGGTAGCTGCTATGGACTCAGAGTTTCACTCTCTTCAAAAGCAACAAACCTGGTCTCTTGTTCCAGCTCCTTTGGATAAGAATATTGTTACTTGCAAGTGGGTTTTCAAGCTTAAAAAGCATAGTGATGGGACTATAGCTAGGTACAAGGCTCGGTTAGTGGCTAGAGGTTATCTTCAGCAGTATGGATTGGACTATGATGAGACTTTTAGCCCTGTAGTGAAGCCTGCCACAGTCAGGTTGCTTCTTGCTTTGGCTGTGAACTGTGGTTGGGAGCTTAAACAGTTAGATGTGAGTAATGCCTTCCTTCATGGTATCCTCAAGGAAGAGGTCTACATGGCACAACCTCAAGACTATGTTGATTCAGCCTTTCCCACCCATGTTTGCCTTTTGCATAAGGCTCTTTATGGTTTGAAACAGGCACCTAGGGCCTGGTTTGAGAGGTTTACAACTCAGCTGCTTCACATTGGATTTATTGCCTCTAGTGCTGATGGTAATCTCTTTATCTATAGGCATGATGGTCATTTGGTGTTTCTCTTGCTCTATGTAGATGACATTATTGTCACTGGTAATCATCCTTCTTTCACTGCCTTTCTTCTTCATCAGCTTAGTTCTGAGTTTGACCTGAAGGATTTGGGTAAGCTGCACTATTTTTTAGGCCTGCAAATTGAGTATACTTCCTCTGGTTTGTTTGTTCATCAATCCAAATACACTTTGGACCTTCTTAACAAGTTTCATATGGCTGATTGTAAGCCCTGCAACACTCCTTGTGCTGCCAATGCTCATTTATGGCCTGATGACAGTCCTTTGCTGTCTAATCCTACTCACTATAGAAGCCTAGTTGGGGCACTCCAATACCTCACTTTTACTAGGCCAGATCTGTCCTTTGCAGTTCAGCAAGCTTGTCAATTCATGAGCTCTCCCACTGATAATCATCTCCAAGTTGCCAAGCGTATTTTAAGGTACCTGAGAGGGTCTATTCATCAAGGCCTTGCTTTTTCTCCAGGTCCTTTGTCTTTGTCAGCTTACAGTGATGCTGACTGGGCTGGAGACCCAGTGGATCGGAAGTCTATCTCTGGTATTCTTGTGTTTTTTGGTAATTCCCCCATTACTTGGTCTGCTAAGAAGCAAGCCACCGTTTCCAGATCTTCTACTGAGGCTGAGTACAGGGCTCTAGCCTCTGCTGCTGCTGAGTTGTGTTGGGTTCGTATGCTTCTTAAGGATCTTGGTGTGTTTCTCCATACTCCTCCCATTCTTTGGTGTGATAATATCTCTGCTCTTGCCTTGGCTTCCAATCCGGTCTTTCATGCTAGAACGAAGCATATCGAAGTAGACTACCACTTTGTTAGGGAGAAAGTTCTCAGGCATGATCTCCTTCTTAAGTTTGTTGCTTCCCATGATCAGCTCGCTGATATTCTCACTAAAGGGTTACCTTCTCCTCGTTTTTTATGGCTTCTCTCCAAACTCATGTGGCGATTCCCCATGTGTTTGAGGGGGGATGAAAAGTCAGAAGAGCATGATGCTCAGGAAGTGCAGCAGGAACATGCCAGTACTCAGGAATTGCAGCTCCAAACGATGTCGTCTGCCTCAACCTGTTCTAAGACCACAGTTAGAGGCAAAACTCACCGTTTCACTTAAGACTTTGTAATACGGCAGCGTTTCTTCCTTTAGAGTAGTGAGATTACACGTGAGGATTATTAGTCCTAATGGAAGTTTGTTATAACAAACTCTCCCTCTGATGTCATCTATATAAACCGTCTCATGTAATCAGTTTTTAATAGATTGGATTTTAGTTACAGAAATTTCTAGATATTTTGGAATCTCTCTCTTTTTCTCTCTGTTTTTTCAGTCTTTACGGTTGGTTTTTTTGGCATGCTTTTGTTCCAAGCATGCTCATTAGCTGAAGATTGAGAGTCGCATGCTTGAGTAGCTATGCTTGATTGTTTTATCTAATAGTGTCTTGCTTTGTTGCTTAATAATATGTTATGTGGTTGAATTCAATGGAAAACCTACCTACAGAACTTAAAAAGAACTATACTTGAATTTTATCTTTATACTTTTTATAAAAACAATTGAATTATGGTATTTTGACAATTTTCTCATTCAACGATTCAATGTTTCTGAACGAAGAAATGCTCCCATATTCCTATTTTAAAACACAAGGACCATATGTCTGCTTTGAGTTGGAAGCCACAATTTCACCTTCTGAGCGAAGTTAATGAGCGTAGCAAGTTTGTGTGGTTGGAGGTCTACATAAACCTACCTGATAATTTTTTGAGTGATGTGAAGGATTAATTCTAATATTTTTTTAACTAATAATAATTAAATTTATTATCACATTAAACGTTGACATCAATATCTATATCTATATCTATATATCATATTATATATAATAAAAGTTGAGTTTAGACGCCGTAATTGCGCCATGTGGCTCCACCAAATTGCAGAAATTTTAATAAATTTTTAGATTTTAAGAATAGATATATACAAATTTTTTGGATAAATATGATAAATCAATATCCAAAATTTAGTTGTATACTAATTAATATGTGATAATCATTACTCATAACACAATTAGATAGGATTGAATTCTTTATTCTACTTGAGCCACTCCAAAATTTTGTTCTTATCTTTTTTTTTCCTATGATTTCTAAGTTGATAAAAAATTTTAATTTGAAATCACTTCTTTGGATAAAGTTTGATAGACACAAAAACTTAATAATTTAATATCAACTTAACTTCTTCTCATCCATTAAAAAAAATAAAAAAAAAAAAATATATATATATATATATATTCTTCTTTTTTTTCCCTAATTTTTGATTCCTACGGTTTGTCTTCTTTTAAAAAAAATAAAAATAAAAATTATTCTTCTTTTTTTCCCATTTTTTGATTTCTACGATTTCTGAAGTTGTTATTCTTCTTTTTCTTTTTTATAAATATTTAGATAAACACAATTAAAAATGAAAAATATAATTAAATAATTAAATATAATCAAATATCATCTTCCTAATGGGATTTTATATAATAAAGTTTAACTGGAACTCTACTTCTCTTACAAGTACATGTGAATATAGCACTATTTAAAGTAGATCAGTTATTGGATTTTGATATCATGATACGTAAATCAATTCCATTGCTACAAGGGAATGATATCAATTTCACACTTTCATTTTATATACACGACATGCTGCAGTCTATCCCTCTCTTCAGTTTTTTCCTTATTTACAAGGTAAATTTCTATCTTCCTCAATCTAAAAGCTACGATAATGTTTGTTTATAATTTAATTTGTTGTGCTCGAATATGGTTCTTGGGATTTTCTTAACTTTTGTTATGGTACATATTGATGGTTTTTTTTTTTTTTTTTCTCAGACTTCTAAGATTTAGATTTTAACTTCACACCTTCACAAATTAAACTGACATTAGATTTTTTTTTTCATATCAACTTCTTTTATGTGGAGTGGACATATATATATATATATATATATATATAAACTCATAGAACCATACAATTTTTTTTTTCTCTATTCATCTCTTCTTCTATATGTATTTGTTTACTCTAATTTATTCATCTCTATTCATAATAGCTATCTTCTTTTTATTTTTTATTCATTTTGTTTCTATTTTTCTATTGACGTAGTTCAATTATTGTTTAAATTCTATTATTTTTTATAAAGTATTTTAGATAATGCAATTCATTTTAATTATTGATATATTTTTTTTTAATTTGGTGTTTTTAATTGATTGTGTAGATTATTTCCTCACTAAGGGCAATATCAAAATGGCTAGACATGAATGTCAATATCAAAATGGCTAGATGCGGGTAATTCATATGTAAACTTTTACATTTATATTGCAATATGATATATATATATATATATTTTTTTTTCCTCTTTATGTACCTTTATTTATCTATTTTTGAAATTATTTTGAGTGTAGTACCCTAGAAGGTCTAGATACTTATTTTTATTTTATTTTTTTGTAATTTATGGAATATTATATACAAGAAATTTTATCACCAAATCTATTTGGGATGGAACTCATCTACAATATGAAATTAGGAGATTTATGTGAGAAGAGCTATCTTTTTAATTTAATTTTATTGTGTTTCTATTTTTTCTATTAACATAGTTCAATTATTACTTAAATTCTATGATTTTTTATTAAAAAAATTTAGATAGCAATTCATCTTAATTATTGATATTATTTTTTGATTTGGTGTTCTTAATTGATTATGCTAATTATTTCCTCACTTATGACAAAAATTTACATTTACATTGCAATCTAGATACTTTATTTTTGTAATTTATGGAATTTATTTTTGTTTAGATATGCTAGAAATTTATTTATGGTTAGCACTTCTATTACTCCACGTGTTAACAAGTATAATAGAAAGATTTTTAAGTGCCATATATATATAAAAACAAATTAAAATTTTACTAGAAAGAGCTTCTAAAAATTTAAAACTTGCCATAATTTTTAAAAATTACTATTTTTTTTTGTTATTAAATTATATTATAGTATAAAAAATATATATTTTAATTTATATATAATTTTTTTATTAAACCGTGCATCGCACGGGCATAATACTAATATATATATATAATAGCAGAAGTTAAGAGAAAGTGGATTCCTATAATTAAGGTGACAATGACAAATAGGAAAATTGACTATATAAAATTGAGATACATTTAAGTTAAAAAGCGATAAGTTATAATGTTTCATTACGTCAAAATATTGTTTGGAGCCCTCTTGGTATAAAAGGAAACTAACTGCTAAAAAAAAAAAAAAAAAAAAAGGAAAAAAAACAAAAAACAAAGATTGGTACATGGAGAAAGGAGAGAGAGATCGACAGAAAAGAGAGAGAAACAGAGAGATAGAGATAGAGAGAAGGGCCACCCAGATCTTCTGCCATCACCGTATTCCCAATCAAAAGTTCAAACTCACTCTAATTTCAGTTTCTCCTCCTATGAATACTCTCTCTTTTCGCTTCCTTTTGAATTTTCTTAACACCAACGCTTGCGATGCGGAGATAGAGAAGGAGGAAAAAAAAAAACCTTGCGATACAGAGATGATAAGGAGACAGAGTTCGTACGCACCACCGTTCGTTACCCTGCCAAAATTATACCACCGGAACCGGCACTGGTAACCTAAAGGTACATGTAGGAATTGAGATACGGACATAGAGAGAACTACCACCGGTAAGTTTTTCTTTTTTTCTTTCTTTCTTAGATTTGGGTATGGGTATGAAATATGAATTATTTTTGAGAAATTTGGTTGGATTGATTTTAATTTAGGTATTTGGGTTACATTAGGTTTTGATTTTATTTTTTAGAATTTAGGGTTATATATGATTTAGGTTTGGAGAGGGCAAAGACAGAGAAATAAGAGAGAACGTGAGTTCGTTATTCAGAAAGAGCATTGTTAACCAGAGAAATCAGACATCTTCCTATCAGAATGCCAGAAACCTTTATCGGTAATTTTTATTTTATTTTATTTTTTATATTTCTTTAAACGTTTGAATTGATTTAGTTTTAGGTTTGGGTATTTAATTGAATTGAATTGATTTTGGTTGGATTGATTTTAATTTAGGTATTTGGGCTACATTAGGTTTTGATTTGATTTTTTGAAATTTGGGGTTATATATGATTTAGGTTTGGGGAGGGCAAAAACAGAGAAATTGTGCCTCTTCATATACAACAAAACACAATTTAAAAACCTCTTGAACAAAATGGTGTACCATTTAGTTTTTAAACGATTCATCACTATTAAAAATAACACAATCTAAACAACGATCGTAACAAACGATTGAATGGTAGTTAGAATTGGTTTGGGGTAAGATTATGGGTTATAATAAGGTAGTTAGAATTGGGCCAATCAGACTACCAGAATCGTTACTGGTAAAGTTCTGATTATATTCCTATTTAAATACAATATCCTACTTCTAGCCAAATTGTTATTGTCTGCTACCATCCATACACCAATCTTCCTCTCTCCAATTTATCCTATCTGATCCTCTTCAGAAATTTTAAATATTTACTATCGTGTATCACCAGATGCATTCAATGATGACAAGCACTGGACTTCTCAACGACACATCAAAGATATTCCGTGACTCAATATTGTTTCACCAAGGCATTTTTGAATTTGATTTGTGTTTCAGTTTATTTCCATTGTTACATTTAAAACCTATGTCAATGCATGTAAAGAATTATACTTTAATTTGCACTTTATATATTTCCAACACACTATTCCAGCAGGAAATGATGCAACCCAAACTGACATGGCTTAAATCGCATCGGGATTGAAAGCTTGAACAACCAAGGCTAGATTGAATGCAACCCCTGGCAGTTCCTCAAGATTGGGAGCAACACCATAAATGTTTTTTTTGGTATTTAACTATCTTCTTTGTTTATACATTTTTGCTTTTGATAAAATTGTTGTCTAAGCTTTATTGCAAATTAGATCATTTTTTTGAAAACACACATTCTCCCTTCTATACTTTCTGCTGCATCATACGCTGTATTTCTTCTTTATTTTTCTCCTCCAACCCCATCCAGGTTTAGTTTAGATAAATTTCCTAAAGGCAAAAATAGTTTCCCTTTCCATAGACGCGCACCATCTGTTTGATAAGAAGCTTCTAAATTATTTTCATGACCAACCAAAATTAATACCAAAACAAGGAATCTGATTTTTTTTTTTTTTAAGTAAATAGGATATATTCATGATGTAGAGCATTAGATCAATTAGATAAAAAAATTGAATACTAATTTTAGAGTTTGGGTACTATTGCAAATTTGCATAAGCATGTGCCAGAAGTTCATGGTGTTTTTTAAGTCTCTATTAAGGTAAGTTTATCATTTTATCATAAAAAAATAGCAAAAGAAGTCAGGACATAAATTTTTATGTTTCTTTATGTGTTTGGTATAATATGGGTGATTGAAATGGAATGTCGCATTTAAGTACCTGGAAAAAAAAGTGACATTTATATTATAAATACTATTGTTACAGATTACGGCCTACTTTGTTGGGTTCAAAATCGCCGCAAGGTATCATGTGCCTTCTTATGATATAAAATATAAAAGCCATGAAGAGTTGGGTTTTTGGCTTTACACTATTCATGGAATAAGTTAATTAGTTATGTAGTTCCGTGTATTTGATACTTTTCAGTTTGTTTGTTCTGCCTGTTCATCGTGTTATTGTTGTTGAGTTATTTGTTGCGTTACAAGAACTGTTCAATGTGTCAATAAGTTGTGTATTTCTGTTTTAATTCCTATTATTTATAATAACAATTGTTAATATCTTAAACATTGTTACATGAGGTGTGGATTTCTGACTTGGCTTTGATTGTATGGACCATCTGATATGCTTATCCCACACTTTGGGTTGTTCATTATTGGCTTTATGGTACATTCTAATGCTGAAATTTTGTGCACACCATGTGTTTGACAAAATGTTTTGCTTACTCTTGAATTAGTTTATGTCCACTACATGGTTTGTGCCTCTTGGTTTTAGTTGCCGTTGGTCACTACATTTTTTCTAATGTGCATTTAGGCCTACTATGTCATCAACATAAGTGGAAATTTAGTACATTGTCCACTTGAACTTCCCATCATCAAAAAACCCAAGCTGCAACATTAGAAAATTTAAATGGAGTGATATTGTATTTTATACATAGCATTCCTGCAAGTAGGACAAATGAGGGGCTGTACAACATGCCCTTGCACTAATATATATTTAACTGTGAAGGTACTTTGATGAACATTTTCTTTCATTCTTAATTTTTTTTCCCTCTTTTTTATATAGGTTTGGGAAGAGTTTTAGACTTCCATTTTCTTTTCTTTTTTCCCAGCTAAAAGTACTTGCCTCTTTGTAGTGAAAAAATTTTAGCTGAGGTTTTGGACTTTCTTTCATCAAGCCAGTGAGTTAGGCAGCTTAGATTTGGTGCAAATTGAGTTGGGTGTTTTGTCATTTGATGAATTGTCTTGAATCTGTTTGATTATTGTTGTCAATCAGAATCACATTTAGAGTTTTGAATGAGATTTACACTACTTTGACTCAAAAGAACAAAAAACTAAGCCATCTGTCAAATTTTTTTTATAAGAATAGAGAATGCCAAGAAGAAATCTGTGCTTGACCATAAATTAGGATTTAATATTGGATTATTTCAATGAATTATGTAGACGGCTTAATCTATCCTTTGGAATTGTTTTCCCAGTTTCAGGCTTCTTCTTTTTTCTTCTTTCTTGGGTAAACAATATTGAACTTCTTCTTTTCTTCGTTTGTAGCTTCAACCTGATGCCAAACTCAAGATTTAATGTCAAAATCAAAGTTTGAGAGGGAATTTGCAGCTTGAAAGTGGATGGATTAATTGCATTTTGTACGTTAATAGCAATTTCCCATTTTGATTTGCAAGGACATTCTCACAAATTTTGAGACTACTATGCCCCTCTTAGCAGATATGTTCTGAGCAACCTACTTACAATGAACATAAAGCATAATATTAAATTTGTATCAACAAAAATGGTGTCCTCACACACTATATATAAAAGAAACAGAGGAAACATGAACTTTTTGTAGTTATATTTTTTCAGCTTCTTTCATTCCTGTTGTAACAGAGACAGAACTAAGTTAAACATGCAAAAGGTTAAATTTTATTTGAATATTCATGTTTTATCAATAATTTTGTTGTGTCTATTGCTATGAAACAAATTGGAGAGCTTGGAAAGGGTACTTTTTTCATCTTTGATTTCTATTTTTTTAGTTATTTTAATTTTTCAACCAAGGCAATATAGTGTATATAATTGTATTGTGGCTATTTGGATCAGTTATATATCTGCTTGAATGCATCAAAATTTTCCTTATAATGTCTATTGAATTTTGTGTAAGAATTTGTATCATGATTATAATGTAGTGATGTCAAATAGGCTATTTTTTCTTCTCATCATCTATTGAGTTTTTTTTTTTTTTTTTTTTTTTTTTTTTTTTTTTTTTGAGAAAATCTATTGAGTAGTTGAATGCATGCTTAGTTGCTTAATGGAACACTATAGAGTTTTACCCAAGAAATATGATAAGTTAAAACACGTTGTTTTCTGAAATAGTATGCCATGGTTCAGATATATAAATCTAACAATCTAAATTTTTCTTTCCATTTCTTTTCCTCTCTTCATTTTTTTTTTTTTTCAAAGAAACATAATGATATCTAATTCTTATAACTTTATTACTTCTAATGAAACCATTTTTATAGCTATACATAGGTTATCATTTTCATCTCTTATCTTTAAAAAAAAATTCATATCCAAAAACAAACAAAAAAGGAGGAAAACTATTTTAGTAAAACAAATTATAGATGGAACATAGATACTTGAATGCATGCAATGGAAGCATGAGAACTAAGTTTATATTGAAAGTAAGCTCATTCATACATAAAATGATCCCGCGTGTTGCGTGGGTTAAAAGCTAGTATATATAAAAGTAGAGAACTCATGTGGAAAAACATGAGGTTCTGACAAGTGACACATTGTATGACATCCTTCTCATTTAGGCTTCCACCTTATCTAAATTTAACATTTATGTCAAACTATTATGTAATAGCAAATGCATTTATTCAAATGTATTAATAAAATTCAAAGAATCTGTATACATTTTTAACTTTACATGTTTTGAATTGACAAGGATGGATTTAAAAAGTCATGGGAAAAGTAAGAACAAAATTCAAAGAATTTGTATACATTTATAACTTTACATGATTTGAATTGAAACGGATGGATCTAAAAAGTCATGGGAAAGGTAGGAATCAATTTTTTTTTTTCAATTTTCTGCATAAGATTATCTTCAATGCAAAATTGCAAGAATTGAATTCAATGAATTGGGCAACTTTCTTCTTCTCTTAATTAAGGAGATTATCATGATAATCAAAACTCACCACAAAATTATAAAATTATCTTAACCAAAATTAAAAATAAACTAAAGGCATTAAAGATAAACAATATAATAATTTATTACTAACACAATATGAGGCACATTTAAATATGTTACCATGTAGATTTTGTTTAAATATAAACTTAAATATTCATTTTCAAAATAACTAAATATTAATCCAAACTAAGATCAACATAAATTATAAGAGGAAAAGAGGAGACTTAAAAAATATAACACTAAAACATATCAACACAAAGTAGAATTATAAATAAATAAATAAATAAAATTTCATCAACTTGAGGGTTAAAAAACAATAAAAAAATTCAGCAAAAGAAAGAAAAAAAATTGTGAAAGAGAGTATTCACCTCTTTTTTTTTTAAGCTCTTAGACGGAACTGAGAAGCTACAGTGATAAAGTTGTTCGTACTTTCTCTCTATGTGGAAAATGCAGAATGTGTAGGACACCCTCAGTGGAAAATTGCATGGAGGAAAGTTCATGGAAGAGGGATCTTTGATCAAATCAATTGATGTGAAGATTTTCTCTCCTTGTGGAAAATGCAGAATGTGTAGGACACCCTCTTACCCTCAGTGGAAAATTACATTGAGGAAAGTTCGTGGAAGAGGGATCTCTAATCAAATCAATTGACATGAAGTTTTTCTCTCCTTGTGAAAAATGCAGAATGTGTAGAACACACTGTCACCCTCGGTTGAAAATGGCATTAAGGAAAGTTTGTGGAAGAGGGATCTCTAATCAAATCAATTGATGTGAAGTTTTTCTCTCATTGTGAAAAATGCAGAACGTGTAGGATACCCTGTCACCCTCAATGGAAAATTGCAATGAGGAAACTTCGTGGAAGAGGGATTTCTGATCAAATCAATTGACGTTAAGTTTGAGACGTGGCTATTCAACAAACAATGGCTCAAACAGGACAAGAAAAGTAAAATACAACTTGTAAGTTGTAACAATGTTTATGTACACAGCACCATGAATTGAAAGGAAAAATAATATTGGGGAAATGTATATAAAAATCTTGTAATTTGATTCCTAGGATACGTTATACTCCAAACTGAGTTTAACTTTTAAATGGGATACTTTAAATTTCATACTTCCACAAATATATATAAATCCAAATCTGGAGTTTTAAGTGTCCTATTTATGAAATATGAAAGTGTGTGGTTTAAAATCTATCCAATTTAAAAATGTGGGGTTTAATGTGTCCCAAACAAAAAAATATAATTTTTTTTTACTTACTTTTCCTTAATATTAGCATTTTATCATGAAATATCCATTGGCTTTAATTGCTTAGTAGAATTCCAACTAATAGGGTATGTAGCATTCAAACTATGCCATTCAACAATGAAGTAATGTTGGCATTCAGGTATGGTTATTAGTATCTCTTTGAGCCAATACTCTGACATGCATATTATAGGTTCATAAAACAAATACCAACTTGTGACAATATAAGTGAACTTCCCCAATATTCCTTTTGAGGTGAGGATGCAGTCACCAAGTTCTAGGCATTTCAAACCAAGATCTGAGCATGGTCCTACATTTCTAAGTGTTTGGCCCATATGCCACATGCTCCCTCTTTACATTTCTAAGTGTTTGGCCCATATGGCGTCATGAGGTTGCCTTGTAGACATGGTCTTGGGCTAGACTTGCCTAGGCCAAACCCTGGCCTTGGGTTTGTGGGTTTGTTTAGGATCTAGCTTGACCTTTCTTTTTTCTTTTTTCTTTTTTATGGGAAGGATCTAGCTTGACCTAGGCCTTCATGGTTTTGCCCCTTTAGTGAAACTTCAACAATTTACGTTGGCTTCATTGAATATCCTGACCAAATTTATACGTACAAAATTTTCTTGTGCTAGTGCTTGATACTCAATATCGTTAACATTTTTTTTTTTTTTTTTTTTTTGTTTATCATCGTTTATATATATATATATATATAAGCAAGTTTTTATGAGATAGCAAACCCCAAGAACTGAGTACATTCAAAATGGATCTCAATTCTCAAGTCCTGCAAAGTAGCATCAACAAAAGGCTGGGGCCCCACTAACTCGATGCTATTTATATGTTAGAGTTTGGCATTCTGCTCAGGCAATCACTGTCGACCATTCCCTGTTATTGACTCTTTCTTTTTCTGGATTTCACTTCTACTTCAAAATCTAAAGTAATTATTATAGCATCAAAATTTTTAAAATAATAATAATAATAATAATAATAGAATGCCATAGCTTTAAAGGAGAAACACGTGCAGTCGGTTCCATGCTACTTCCAAGGTTTTCATTTTCCTTTTGGTCAGATGAATATCAATTTCAAGGTTAAGAATTGTGAACATTTTGACAATTTTTTCTTTTTCTTTAGTGATGTGTTGAATTCGAAAATGGGAACCACAACAAGGTGGCCGACTGAACAATGTGATATGATGAGAGAAGATTTACTAGATAACAACTTTAAACATAGGAACAATCTATTCCTAGTCTTTGGGCCAACCAGGGGGTTTGGCAAGAAGCAATTTACGTCGGTACAAGAATTTCTTGCAACTTTTGAGAGAAAAATTGCAGAGTAACATTGATATGTAATGCATAGACATGGCAAAACGGGTTAGAATTTCTTAACCCGACCTGAAAAATATCTGATTTGAACCCAATTTTTTGACCCGAAGTAAAAACGGGTTGACCCATGACCTGACCTAAACCGAACCATTTTTTTAAACTTTTTTTTTGGTAAAAAAAAAAATGAAATTAAGACAATATTAGTTTAATTGTTTATTGTAAGCTTTAAGGAAACAATTGATACATTTACATAACTGTATGCAAATTAATTGAAAGATAAATGGTTGAGTATTCTGTAATGAGTAAAGATTTTTAGATATTAAATAGCAAAGTACATGCCAAGATAATATGATTACAGTAGAGTTAAAAACAGATTTAAAATTGTAGACATGTGTGAGACATATTCACAAGTGTGAAAATAATAAAACCAAAGTATCAAATTAACATAAATTATGAATGCTTAGACCTATTTTTTATCAATTTATGTTCAAAATAAACGGATTTTCAAAATAAATTATGATATTTCTTAGAGTGTGTGCTGCTTAACAATGATATGATCTTCATAAAAGAGACCATGTATAAATAAGTAAGCAATCAAACTTTAATGTATATCTCAAATTGAAATAGAGTGTCAACCACAATTGATAATAGATTATAAAATTAATTTTCAAAATTGTAACTTCCTTATATGTTTTTATTCTTTATCAAATGAGTTATCCAATAAGTCATTTGTAATTTTTTTTTTTTTGAAATGTTGATATTGTGTAAAAATAAAACTTGTGTATTTGTTTTACTTATCTTTGTGTTATTTTGTTTTAGATAGCAATGTTAGGATTTTTATAATTTTAAAATTATTGAATAAGTATTAATAAGTTTAACTAAGTTCATTCTTGATATAAGTGGTAAATTCAAAATAATGCATTTTACATCAAGTAATATGTTACATAACTTTCCAAATGGCAAATACATATTGTTTTCCTTTATAAAAAAAAAAAAATTCATGTGAAAAATACGGGTCAATCCGACTTGACTCGCAACCCGATTGACCCAAATCCGTTTTTAACCCGCTTAAAATGACCCGTTTGACCCGCAACACGATTAACCCGACCCGAACTGCCCGTTTTGCCATGTTTAGTAATGCATAACTTTTCTGATGGTTTAGGAAAGGGGTGGAGTTGGTGTCTAATTCCCTATAGAGTGGGAGAGATCCTGACAACACATCATCTCCTTAAGCTTGTTGAGAGGATTGAAGATTAGTAACAATATGTCTTGCTACATTTAGTGTAAAAGGATTGAAGATTAGTAAAAACAATTAATGTTGTCATGATAGGATAAGTGACCTCCTCCAAGGTTCCTTTTGAGATGAGGATGCTCCATCATTGAGCTCTAGGCATTTCAAATCAAAATCTATCCATGGTCCTAGCTTTTTTAGTGTTTAGCCCAATTATGCCACATGCTTCCTCTTTATAAGTGTCTCACCTATCAATGTGCAAGGTATATTGATAGGGCGTTATCAAGCTACTTTGTAACCATGATTATTTGTAACACATACCTTTTGTATTGGTTTGAGAGTCTTTATAAAGCTTTTGTGGATAAGGTTGATAACCAGTTCTCTATAAAGTAAGGAGATCCTAACAACACATCATCTCTTTAGGTTGGTTGAGAGAATATATTCCTAGAATACGATTTCCAATACTATAAAGTAATGACATGCCTTGTTATGCTTAATGCAAAAGGAGGAACATTAGCTAGGAAAATTAATGTTGACATAATAATAGTATAAAAGCATTCTCATTAGCACTTTTATAAAAAAATGTCATTTTGAGATACTAAAAACCTACTTTATTATTTTACCATATCATTTTACAATATCTTATTCATCACATATTCTATTTTAACATTCACCACATTAAATAATAATAGGGAAAATTACAAATTACCCACCTGTGGTTTAGCTCGAATTTAACTTACCTATCCGTGGTTTCATTTTTGACACTTTATCCACCCGTGGTTCATTCCATTTATGCTCCGTAACCCACCTCTAATTTTTTCTTTACTCTAACAAGTTTCATAAAAAAATCAAACAAGAAATCAGATCAAACACTCCTCTCCCACTCACTCTTTCATGCTTGCTCACCCATCTACAAATTACAGCTAACAAAAAAAATTCAGTAACCTGTAACAATTCCTGCCAAATATATGGACGACTCAATCAATCAAAGTCCCATATTCCCTCTCTTTCAAGTTCTTCCTATAGAAGAAGCATCAAAATGTGTAAATTCACCAAAATAACATTAAAAACTATTGCTTCCCTTAACACAGACCATGCTCTACATTTATTTATTCTCCAAGTAAAAAAGCTGTTTTTGATTAGGCAAGCATAACTTTACCTGACTCAAAGAGATTGATGGTCAAAATTTTCCAGTTAGACTTGTCATAGCATGCTACAGAAGCTCCCAGCGAAAGAAACCCAATATGTGATCAATCCGGTAAGCTG
Source organism: Quercus robur (assembly GCF_932294415.1). NCBI lineage: Eukaryota > Viridiplantae > Streptophyta > Magnoliopsida > Fagales > Fagaceae > Quercus > Quercus robur. The sequence continues at coordinate 57,442,075 of NC_065537.1, forward strand.
TAAAGTATTTTGCCATCTATCATGGAAACAAAGAAAAATAACCTTTAGCTTATTCACGAAAATCAATGAAAGATACATGGCACCAAGACCAAGGCACATTGAGGGTAGGATCAAAATCTATTTAAAGAACAAAACCTGGGTTAAACGAGCTCGCCACCAAGCATAGTTGTCTTTTGATCTTCTTTTAATCTTCTCCAAGAGAGTGAAAACCCTAACTTTTAGATCTTGTTTCTCTTGTTTTTTAGTAAAATTTTTTGTTTTGGGAGGAGAGAGACATAAAAAGAGAACAAAATTACATACTTACCCTTATTTTTAACAGAGGTGGGTAACAGAGATTAAACGGAAGTAACCTCAGGTGGGTAAAGTGTCAAAAATGAAATCACTGGTGGATAAGTTAAATTCAGGTTAAACCACAGGTGGGTAATCTGTAATGATCCCATAATAATATCATCCCATTAAAATAATACAAACAACCAAAAAAGTAAAAAGCCTTTTTTCATTCATTTTACATACTGTCTTTCTCCCCGAAGCACTCTCTTCCTCCCCAAATTCATTTTCACAGTCTCTTTGAAGCTCTCTCCTCTCTAGTTCAACTTTTTTTCTTACCAAAACCCAATAGATCAAGCACAAATCAAATATCAAACACAAACCAAACATCAAACCCAAATTAGCCAAACCAAATCTAGTATCAAACTAAGTTACCAAACATATCAAACACAAATCAATAGAAAATCAGCCCAGCAAAGCCAAGCCATAGCCACCACCCACAGCCCATTAATCAAACAAACCCACGACCTAGCTTGCCACCACCAAAAATCAACCCAAAAAAAAAAAAAAAAAATTTGGTTTAATCAATGCAAAAATGAATTTACTTGAGGTGCTTGCTTGAAAAATGAAGAGAGGGAGAGCTCAAAACAGAAAAAATAAATAAATAAATAAAATAAAAAATGGAGGATTTACGGACCCAACCACCGCGATCCATCGCCACAACAGCTAACACCATCACAATCTGCCACCACCATCTGAATCCTCAGGAATCACAACCACCACCATTGAAGATAGAGGGACAAAAGAATGGAGAGATGCCTAAGAGGGGGAGGAGAGTGACGAGAGTTGTCTGGGAAGAGAGAAGAGTGCAAGGCGAAAAGAGGAAAAAATAAAAAGGAAAAGGGAGAAGGACAACAGTCACATGAGAGAGAAAAGGGGAAAAGAGAATAAAATAATATTAAATATTGTAGCATACTTGGCCGTACCATTCTAAAGATGGAACATTACTGTAGTATGTTTCAATTTTTTTATTTTTTTATGAAGGTAGTTTTTTTGGTCTTTGGTGTGCTTAATGCTAAAAATTTAGCATTTAGCACATTTGATGAGAATGCTCTAAGTAAACTTCCCCAAGGTTCCTTTTGAGGTGAGGACGCTTAGTCACCAAGTCAAACAAAGATATAAGCATGGTCCCACTGTTTTAAGTGTTTGGCCCCCTTATCTCACATGCTCCCTCTTTACAAGGGTCTCACCTATTAATGTGCGGGATACTGACATAGGACAACCACACTTTTTCAATGAAGCAATTAAACAACAATAGAACAAAAGAATAAACCCTTGTAGTCAGCACCTAAGGGTTGCTTGGAGTCAGCACCAAGCAAAACTAGAGTACCAATGTAAAAGAAACACACGTTTTTAATAAGACGTAAATGCTCTTTTCGTCCCTACATTTTGGGGTCATTTCTATTTTGGTCCCTACATTTCTATTTTACCACTTTTAGTCCCTAATCCAATTAATACATGTTATTTTAGTCCTTTCCATCAGCCAATAGACGGAAATAGCTGACTTGGCTAACGGAACATTCTATTGGCTGATGTGGCGCTAATGTGGCACTGATGTAATGATTAAAATATTATTAATTTTTTTTTTTAAAAAAAAAACCTTAAATCCAATTTAATTTTAAAAAAATATTACTTATCATTATTAATTTTCACACTACAACTTGTTCTTCTTGTTCTTCCCAATCCAACCTAGCAACTAAGAACTCAAACCCAAACCCAGATTACAACAACACAAACGAAAAAAGAATAAAAGAAAAACAGAGATCAAACACAAACCTAAACCCAAATCATAACAACACAAAACCCACACCCTCTTAAACGCACACACACTCTCTCTCTCTCTAACCTGCCTCTATAAAAACCCACACCTTCACTTCCTTCCTTTCCTCAAACATCGTTTCTGACTCTTTCACTTGTTCCAAACAAATCCAAATCTCCAAAACTTTTACAAACCCAAATGGCTCCCAGAGACAGATCTGGCTCCATCAACCCGGATCCAAACTCCAAGGAGATCCGATACAGAAAAAAGAAGAAGAAGAATGCGTTGGCCAGATCGTCGATGACGGCGGTGGCGAGCAAACGGCACGTGGCAGAGATGAGCGTCGGCGAGCCATGGTAGGTTTTTTTCGTCGGAATGAAGCGGAATTCAAAGATGGTGCCCTTAGGGCGGGTGACGTTGACGGAAGGATCGGTGTGGACATACACGTTGTAGAGGTTTTTGGAAGGGGCATTTTGGAAAAACTGCTGCCAGAGAGGGGCGAAGTGGAGGTCGGAGTTGGTGAGGAAGAGGAAAGCGATCTTAAGTTTGGGGTTTTTGCTATTTAGGTTTGCTTGGGTCTGTAAATTTGGATTAAGGCGTGTAAGGACTTGGGTTTGTTGAAGGTATTTTGAATCCTTAAAGGTCTTTGTGTTTGTAATGGGAATGTGAAAGAATGACAGAGTAATTGTTGAATGTTTTTGTGTTTTGTAAATCTGTGGGCATGTCTTTGTATTTGTAAATCTGACTGATTTATGGGTTTTGTTGCTAAGGAAATATAAGAAAAGAGAAAAAAAAATATTGACTTTTTAAATTTCTGGGCAAGGTTTGCTGGGAAGAAAATGAAGAACATGATTGATGGGGAAGAATACATGTTCTTCCAAAAAAAGAGAAACAAAATTAATTTAATTCTTTTCTTTTTTAAAATAAGAAGGTTAGAAATTTTTTATATTATTTTATCTGATGTGGCTTTTTTAATAATATTTTAATTCTTCCGTCAACCATGTCAGCTATTTCCATCTGTTGGCTGACGGAAATGACTAAAATAACACGCGTTAATTGGATTGGAGACTAAAAGTGGTAAAATAGAAATATAGGGACCAAAATAGATAGAAATGACCTCAAAATGTAGGGACGAAAAGAGCATTTACACCTTTTAATAATTCTCAAAAGTTGTCTTACAATAATAATAATAAAAAAAGTGCTTAAATAGCTAACAATAAAAGTGCATAAAGAAATCCTAATTATTAAATGCTTAGGCTTGCTTAATCTTAAGCCCAATAACTAATAGGCTTCATCCATAAGGCAATAGGTTGGGCCGTCTTCTTTTTGCTCTTTCTCCTATACGTGCATGTAATTGGGGGCTTGTATCTCATGTCCGCACTAGATACATTGCACAAGGACGTCATGAGATTGCCTTGTAGACATGGTCTTGGGCTAGACTCGCCTAGGCTAAAGCCTTGTCTTGTGGGTTTGTTCAGGGTCTAGCTTGACCTAGGCCTTCATGGTTTTGTGGTCCCTTAGTGAAACTTCAACAAAATACTTGGCTTCATTGAATATCTTGACCAATTTCATATGTACAAAATTTATACCCTTGTTACCCACAAATTGTAAGAAGTGCTAACCCGCGAAGGACTTATGAAAGTCTCTGTTTGGCAAAAAGTTGTATTCTGCTTTACCTTCTCTTTACCCATACTATATATACTCTCATTACTCACAAATTTTAAGGAGTGCTTTTCAGAGTGAAAACCATAGAAAATACACTTGAGAGTTAGAGATTGTTATACCCACAATCATCTATACATTTCCTTGTAGTTTTCCTCAACTTCTACCTCTCCATCTCTAGATCTTTGAGAGGTTGCTAGTCTAAACGCTTACCACACCCATATTGAGTGTAAAGTGAGATTTTGGTGCTGCTGGGAAGCATTGGAAAGAACCATTCACTGGCGGGATCCAAAAAGTTAGAAAGTTAGAGAAGACAAGGCTCCAAGAAGTCAGTTGATAGTAGCAACTTAGAGGGCTCAAGTACATGGGGTAGATTAGGCTTGGAGGGTCTTTTGTTATTCATGTGCTCCAACTTTATTCTCTAGTGGATCAATTTCGACTTGGAGGGTTGCAGGGAGGTTTTTCGTTGAGTTCTTCGGTTTCTTTTTCGATAACATGCCTCGGTGTTATCTTATGTTTGCATCTCTCTTCCTTACTCTTTAAGCTTTCATTTTATTGTTGATGATGGATGAATATGGCTTAATGTAGTGTTATCGGTTCATTGCGCTCATTTACTCTTGTTCCACTCTTGGCTTATGGCTTAGAATAAAAGTAATCTAGCCATAATTTTTAATTTGGGATCTAAACAAGCTCTTGTATTTTCACACAAATACAAGCTTTCACTAAGGATTTGGAGCCACATTAAGTGTGCCTTTAACATCAACTGACTTGGGCTTTTGCTAAAAGTATATTTGTACTTTGAAAAAATAAATGGAGAAAAGATGTGAGATTTTAAAAAGTCGTTCATAAGCAAAGAAAAGCTAAAAGGCAAACAAAGAATCCTAATAGGTTAGGATTCTTTGAAACCTGTGGTTATTCTTAACCAATTAATTTAAAAAGTTGAATCCTTAACCGATTAATTTAACAAGTCGAATAATTCTGTTATAAAATCAACAAGGGCCTAAAATTTTCCTAATAAACTCATTTCACCATGAGTTCACATAAAGCAATTTAAATTCATGAATCCAACATCAAAGGAAGAAGCAATTTGATATTTTTTTTGACACAAATATTCATACTGTACATGTAAATGAAAGTCTATTTATTCAATAACACTACAAATATTACTTTGTCACAATAGTTTCCACTCGCCTAAATGGCTTTGAGATGGTGATGTATTTTTGGCTTGTTTAGAATTTTAGCTCATTTATAGAAAACAAATTACTTGTCAGTGGCCCAAAACCCATGAAAACCAAGAGGAAAATTAAGGTGCTTCTGGACTTCAAATTCTGCAATAAGTGGATTATCCGCTCCCATCCTTTTAGGATCCAAAATTACAAAATAGCACATTTGTACTGAAACGGCATACTATAATACAGAGTAATACAAAAAAGGAAAAAAAAAATACATTTATGAGCAGTCAATATAAATCCATAATATAGTTACCAAGACCTATCAGTCTTTTATGATAGGCTTTAGATAGTAAAAAGGAATGTTAGGCAAACCACAAAATTGGTTTAATTATGATACAAGTTAAACAAAAAACAAAAAACAAAACCAATTTAATTTCGAATTGGTTTTATTTTATTTAGCTTATCTAAAATCATGATAGAACCAGTTTTTTTTTTTTTTTTTTTTTTTTTTTTTTTTTTTTTTTTTAAGTGGGAATATACAAATGTGAGACTAATAAAATTTAAAAATTTAAGGTGTGGGGAAATGTATTTAATAGAACCAATCTAACACTTGCTTTTTTATATATAAATATATATTCCCAGTTTTAACCAATTGTTTCTATATAAAAGAAAAAATCGAACTAAAAACAACTAAAATTGATCAAATTTAAAACTAGTTTTTGGTGGAAATATATAAATGTAAAAACATTAAAATTTCAAAACTGTAATTTTTCAGGGAATGTATTTAATAGAGCCAAACTAACACTTGATTTTTTATATGAATATATTCAATCCCATTTTGAACCAATTTTTTGAATAAAAAATTGTCAAACTAAAAACAGCTAAAACTAGTTTTTGGTGGAAATATGTAAATCTGAAAATACTTAAAATTAAGGCTGTAATTTTTGAGGGAATGTACTTTTTTTTTAAGGCGGAGGGGGAAATGTACTTAATGGAATCAAATTACCACTTGAATTGTTATATAGAAATATATCTAATCTCATTATGAACCTATTTTTCGAATTAAAAAAAAATTAAAATTAAAGACAACTAAAACTAGTTATATATTGGTTGACTTGGTTTTGCGATTCGCAAAAATACATAGTGGGCAATGATTGTCTCACACTCTTAATGTACACACTCCATATACACTCGACAGCCATTTATAAAGTGTGGACATTAGGTATTCACATTTTCTGACTAATGTTCGGTGTGTATGAAATGTGGGCATTGAGAGTGTGAGATAATCATTTGCCTTATCAAAGAAGATAGATTCGATACTTCTTAGACCCATTTGCTTCAATCAATATTTACTACATATATGTGTGTATACTATATCAAGCGGATATTCATTAGTTAAGCTTGCAAATTAGGTTACACTAAAATTATGCAATTTTGTTAATGAAATAAATGATCAAGACATTGCTCACCTCAACCACAAGAAGATATCCATCATCTTCTTCATCCCCTTTAGGATTAAAAATAGGCTCACCGATAAATTTCCGATGAACAATAGACTAGGTATAAACAAATTGATTTAACACATTGAGTTTCATGATGGTGTCAAATGGAAAGTGTGGAAATGTTTGGCAAGATCCAGAAGAAGTTGCAGCATAAATGTTTATTTGTTTTGTTTTGTTTTTTTTTTTTGGAGAATGCTAGTTGCATAATAGGAAAATCTATTGACCTTTTCCATGGATTAATCAAAGGCTCCACACAAAATTTTTGGTAGTTCCCGTCAGCATCTAATTGAATAAACACCTGCATATGTGATGGGGATATTTAATACGATATATGCCAATTTGAAATTATACAATTTCATATTGAGTATGATTAGGGGTGGCAAAGTAAGCCCAAGTCCATTTGCCCACCCAAACCCACCCACTCTAATTGAACCAAAACCCACCCAATTATTAGTTGGGTTAAATGGACATCAACCCAATTAGATCCAGTGATTATTGGGTTTTAACTAAAAACCCATTGAGCCCCATTTAACCCAAAAACAATATACCCAAATTCAACTCAACCCTTCCCAAAAACAAAATAAGCAAAATTGAAAACATAGACAACAACAACAAGAAGACCAATACTAAGAGCTTCAAAATCTTAAATTTCTTTATGTGAATTCCTTGTTGCTCAAAAAAAAAAAAAATTAAAGCAATATTTAAAATTTTCTTTTGCTTTTGCATCTTTCTGCTCAGCTTTCTAGGCAACCAAATAGATTCAAACAAAAGCAAAAACAAACAAATTTCTCAAAATTCCTCACCACTCAAAGTGATACAGCGACGAGATCTTCGACAAGGTTGCAAGCGAGTTCCTCTAGCCCTGAAGAAGCGCGAACTACGCGTTGCCGATATCTCCATCTCCATCGCTGAGCTTCACCTCGATCACCTTCCCACCGACTTTGGCGGCGCCATCAAAGTCTCCCCCAGAGGGTTGACGAAAGAACGATGCTTAGAGGGCGTTGCCTTGGGCCCACGAGATGGCGAAGCGAGCGAGTGGGGGCTTGAGGCCATGGCGGAGCGGGTAGACGGAGGGGCTCCAGGCCTCTGGAGATAACGGGATGAGAGCTCCGGCACTGGATACGGAGGCTTCGTTGCTAGTGCCTGAGATTACGCCGGGTATTGTGGACAAAGAAGCTGAGAGTCAGAGTGTATGAGAGTGTACCTACACCCCACACCCATCTCTCCCAATCACGCCCATATATATAGGAATCTATGCATGTATATATATATAAATATATATATATATATATATAAATATATATATATGTATGTATCCTAAAGATTTTGCATAATTTGCGATTTCTATAATTTGTACTCAATTCGATTGTTGAAATTTATGAAGTAGTCATTAGATTTTGATTTGTTGTTGTCGGGGGCGAAAAAGTTTTCCTTTCGACAAATAAGATTTATATTGGGTTGGAGGTCTAAACCGAAACTTGACAACGAGCTTGATGCACGGCCTAAAGGCTATCAGTAAAAATCCAAGAAATCCACTATATTTTATGCCTTGGGCTTAGATTGGAACTGATAAGAGTGGCCCATGAACAATCCCTACATCGAACACGTCAGCACGGTTAAAAAAACATACTGTAAGAAATAACCCAGCAGTAAAGCGTTTCTGCAGAAAATAGCCAAGCAGTAAAGTAAAACAAAATAGGATAGATCTCCAGTTGTTAGTTATTTCACAGACTAAGGGAAATATCTAAGTTTTCAGACTCAACATCCGTTAGCTCTGGAGAGGAGTCTTCTAATACAACAATATAAGGGAAAAATTCTATAGTAACAGTTACATCATAACTATTGATAGTAAAAGAATAAGAAAATATCATGGGTTCCATTATGACAAATAATGAGGAAAACTTAGTGTGAGATGAAGGGAGAGAGAGAGATCCCAGCTAGCGCAACAAGATCATTATAGTGCCAAGACATGCTCATGAATATATAGTGAGTAATGAGTAGATAGAGTCATTTGTGAGTAGAGCTATGATAAGTGTTTTTGGGCTAGGAGTTGGGGACTTAGTCTCTAGGCTTGAAACTAAGAACTCAACCACCTTTTTAGAGCTTGGAGTAGGCTTAAACCGAGAGGTTAAGGAAAAAGTCTTCCCTTTTGCATGTTTTAGTGTATCTTGGCCTCCTTAGTGTGTTTTTCTAAGCATTAATGGAGAGTTCCATTTATATCTGGGTTTTTAGGGGATGATTAGCAAATAATCTCTGCTAAATCTTTCCCAATCCTCAAAAAATCCTTAGAGAATTGTTCTTGAGATTTTAGCTAATAGTGGTAAGCTCAACTTTTAGAAGGTTGTTACTGTTTTGGGTAATAACAGTTGGGATTCTGACTTAGTATTGAATGCTGATGGGCCTTGGATAATAGGATTAGAGCATGCTTAAGGCTAATGATCTTGGTTATGCTACAACTAGAATCAGAGCTCCTTAGGGCAAATTAGATCACCCCAAGCCAGGTGTCAACCTTGGAACCCTTGCTGGGAACTCTGCTGGGATCCCCTTAGTGCCCTCCAAACTGCATTTCTCTAAGTTTCCCCATTTGGGGTTCATGTGCTTGGTCCATAAACCAGAGAATACATGTTTTTAGTATGAAAATGAGTTGATTTCATGTTTCAAAAGCTTTAATGACCTGATCATGGCTGCTCTTGATTTTTGACCGATTGGGTTAGAGAAGAAAGAAGGGACAGCTGGCTAAAGCTTCCCAACTTTCTATCACATCCCTCTCAGCTTTATGTCACATGAGAAATGATGAGATTTCAGCTAGTGAAAGAAGTATTCAACCCTTGAGGGACATGTGTCCATTTCTAATCTAATTGGACAAGTTGGGACTGATGAGAAGGGGCTCCAACTGTTCAGTTGTTGCTGAAATTTGGCTGGTCAGCTCACGTGACCTCCAGCTGTTGGGATTTGTGTGTGGGCTGGGTCGGCTCAGCTGAGCCTTGTAGTTAAGCTCCTTTGGGCTTGGTTATCACTACAAAATGAAGAGTTTTTCCATGGGTGATATTCATGGGCTTTTATAAATCTTATAAGAGAGATATTTCTTGAGGGATAAATAATTATACTTCCCATGAGTGTGGGATTTAGTATATGTAAAACAAGTGTCAAAATAATATTTGCATTTTGTAAATATGTGCCAAAATTGCATTTGGGCTTCATGAAATAGGTGCCAAATTAATATTTGGGTTTTGTAAAATAAGTGCCAAATTAACATTTGGGCTTTGAGCATAAAGTAATTGTTTTTGCCAAAATAATATTTTGGGCTTTGTAAAATAGTTGCCAAAATAGTTTTGGGCTTTATAAAATAAGTGCCAAATTAATATTTGGGCTTTGTAATAAGTGCCAAATTAACATTTGGGCTTTGAGCATAAAGTAATTGTTTTTTCCAAAAATAATATTTTGGGCTTTGTAAAATAGTTGCCAAAATGGTTTTGGACTTTATAAAATAAGTGCCAAATTAATATTTGGGCTTTGTAATAAGTGCCAAATTAACATTTGGTCTTTGAGCATAAAGTAATTGTTTTTGCCAAAATGATATTTTGGGCTTTGTAAAATAGTTGCCAAAATAGTTTTTGGGTTTATAAAATAAGTGCCAAATTAATATTTGGGCTTTGAGCATAAAGTAATTGTTTTTTCCAAAATAATATTTTGGGCTTTGTAAAATAGTTGTCAAAATAGTTTTGGGCTTTATAAAATAAGTGCCAAATTAATATTTGGGCTTTGTAATAAATGCCAAATTAACATTTGGGTTTTGAGCATAAAGTAATTGTTTTTGCCAAAATAATATTTTAGGTTTTGTAAGATTTTGTAAAAATATTGTCGTGTAGCAACGGACTTAGTAAAGATGTCGTGTAGCAACGGGCTTTGAATGTGCCGTGTAGTAGCGGGCTTTGTAAAGATGTCGTGTAGCAACTGGCTTTGTAAAGGTGCCATGTAGTAAAGTGCTTTGGATGTGCTGTGTAGCAACGGGTTTTGTAAAGATGCCGTGTAGCAATGGGTTTTGTAAAGGTGCCGTGTAACAACGGCTTTGGATGTGTCGTGTAGCAACGGGTTTTGTAAAGATGCCGTGTAGCAACAGGCTTTGTAAAGATGCCATGTAGCAATGGGCTTTGAATGTGCCATGTGGCAATGGGCTTTGTAAAGATGCCGTATAGCAACGGGCTTTGTAAAGATGCCGTGTAGCAACAGGTTTTGTAAAGGTGCCGTGTAGCAATGGGCTTTGGAGGTGTCGTATAGGAACGGGCTTTGTAAAGGTGCCATGTAGCAACGGGCTTTGGATGTGCTGTGTGGCAACGGGCTTTGTAAAGATGTCGTGTAGCAACGGGTTTTAGAAGTGTCATATAGCAACGGGCTTTGTAAAGATGCCATGTAGCAACGGGCTTTGTAAAGGTGCCATGTATCAACGGGTTTTGGATGTATCGTGTAGCAACGGGCTTTGGAGGTGCCGTATAGTAACGGGCTTTGTAAAGATGTCGTGTAGCAACGGGCTTTGTAAAGGTGCCATGTAGCAACAGGCTTTGGATGTGTTGTGTAGCAACAGGCTTTGTAAAGATGCCGTGTAGCAACGGGCTTTGTAAAGATGTTGTGTAGCAATGGGCTTTAAAGAGGGTTTTGTTAGGCGTTTTGGATTTTCCCACAAGGTATGTGCTTTAGGGCATTTTATAGAGATGGTATAATTTTGTGGCTCAATATGGTAGCAATATGGTGAGTATTTTTGTCAAAACTCATGTTGGATAATATGTGGGTTATAATGGGTAATATTTGTAAGACGGCCCAAGGCAATTTATGGGCTTGTATATGGAGTATTTGTGAAGGCCTAATAACATGGAGAATATTTGGGTAATATATATGGGGAATATTTTTGTGAGCTCAAAATAATTTATGGGCTTATGTGGGTATTTTTGTGAGTGGGCTAATGAAATTAAGGCCAGAAAATTTGTACCTCAACATTTAGCCCCCCGAGTCACGTGTGAGCAGTTTCTGCTTGGTCACACGTGTGAGTTTGAAATCTTGGTGGCAGTTGTGAATAGTGGGCTTTTGCAACTTCCCCCACGTTCAGCACTTTCCCACGTTCAGCATATAGTGGGTCTTCAGTTACTTCCCAGGTTTATTGCATTAAATGCTGGTCTTTTCCCCATGTCTTGTCATCTGCACTCTTCACGTTTACCAATAAAGGGTTGGCCTTGGCTGTTTCTTCTTTTATTTTTTGCTTGGACCGAAAACAGAGGGAGAAATGCGGAGAGAGCATCTTTTCTTCTTCCTTTCCATTGTCTTCAACCAAGAGTGAGAGAGAATGAGGGCGATAGCCATGGTTTAGTGAGAAGCTGCATTATTCCTCTTTTCCCTTGTTGATTTCGACCAAGTGAGAGAAAGACCCATAAATTTTTTTTTGGCTTCTTGTGGTGGTTATGGGTATTCTTCTACTCTTTTTCTCTTTTCTTTGAGCAACAATATCTCTAGTTCTGTGAATCATGGCTAAAGGAGAAGAACCGCTAGGTTCTGGTGATGTCAGCACTACTGGGGTGACTGTGCCAGAAAGAGAGGCTACGGCTGGGGGTGTAGTTGAGGCAGCTACTAGGGGTGATGATGTGGAGATTAGGCTAGGGGAGCCCTTGCTGCCATTGTAGGACCTTTGGTATTGTTCGTCTTCTCTGTTCCCAGTAGTTGGGGATCCTGAGGTCAGCACACCCGGGGTGCCAAAGAAGTGGATTTTGAAAGGTGAAGCCCCCAGTCATGAGACAGCTTGGGTCTCGGCTGCTTCTAGCATACTAGAACTGCAGTTTCAAAGAAAAGAGTTTCTGTAAATAGTAAAGCAAGCTTCTTGTTCAATAACACTTAGCTGTATGAATACTTTTCTGTTACTTCTGAGGAAGCTGTTGCTGGTGTGCCCAACCAAAGACATATTGTTTCTTTAACTGTTCATGATGTTTACCAAAGCAAAGAACCTCCAGGTATGATGTACTTGAGTTATTCATGTAAATGAGCTAAGCCTTTTCCAGTGGTGGCAAGGTTGCATTCACTGAAGTTGGTCGCAAGACATTAGGATTATCACTGAGATTAATGGTTTCCAGCTCCATATCAAGTGAAAAATTGGATACCATTGGAGGCCCTTTAGACAGTTCTGCCAGACTGTTGGGCAGATTTTCTTCTATTGTTGGGGTTTCTGTTTCTTAAGTATAACAACATGTTGGTGTAGTACTTGCTTCATTCAGTTTGGGACCTTTCTGCTTGAGGCAGCTAGGCCCCACGTACCGTCATAAACGATACCCTAAGTGACCATCCGATAGCTGGATTTGTATACAACGCAACTGTGAGGCACCGCTGGAGGTTTCCACATGTTCTCTTTTCTTTTTCCTTTGATCAAGAAAAGACCTCATGTCTATTTCTAGATTACTCTCAATGTCTTGCCAGCTAGGTAAAGGGATCCCAACAAGCCTTGAAGTAGAATCTTCCCCACTTGGGGTGAGCTCATCATAGAAAGTAGCCTCAAAGTAATGTGTTTCGGATAGATCAAATGGTGTAGGATTAGCAGGGATGCGTATGGGCTTACCATTAAACCTCCCCTTGACACATTGGTGGTAAGTAGATGGCACAAGCTTGTGTTTATGGAGCCATGGCCTCCCAAGTAGATCATGATAAGAAATGGGTGAATCGATAACATGAAATCTGGTAAGAGCGACAATAGGCCCTACTTTAAGAACTAGTTGTATACTCCCAATAGTGCATTCATGAATTCCAGCAAAGCTAAAAACCTCAATAGGGGCCCCAGTGATTCTGCTAAGTGGGATCTCAGTTGCTTTGAATGTGCTGGTTGGAATAAGATTAAGTGATGCACTAGTGTCGACTAGTGCCCTTCTTATGTGAACATCATTAATCTGAGCAGCAATATATAATGGTTTACTATGATCAAGTGGTTGTACCTCCATATCCTCGTCGGTGAAGGTAATGACATTGGTAGTCTCTAGGAAGGCACGGCTGGCATGAGCTTTAACTGTGAGGCAATGTGTTCCAGAGCTAGCAGCGATGGACACAAGAGCTTCAGTTGCTGCTCTCCTTGACTCTTCCTTGAGCTCCAATTGATTGAACAAAGTCTGAAAGGTAGGGCTTCTTTGAATAGCAGAGATAGCTGTTGGGGGCATGCTTGTACCGTTGGTAGTCTCATTCTCATCAACTCCATTATGAAAAATTACAGTAACTGTGGCTTTCCCTCTGTGATGCTGATGCAGTGGGTTCCACTGGACCTCTTGTTCATGAGTGAGGTTCAATGTGCCATCTAAAATTTTCTTGTGAAATGTCCTTCGGATTGCTCTACAATCCCTAGTTCCATGACTCACGTACCGAGGATACTGACAATAAAGAGGTTTTCACATATCGTCCGGAGTAGGCTCTTGAATAGGCTTGAAGGGCCTAAGCACTCCATCAGCCACCCATTTGTTAATGACAGCATTCATTTCTTCATCGGTGCATGGCATGGAAGGGTATTCTTCCTCCTCTTCCCTTTTCTGCTTCTCCCTAACTATTGGTTCATTGGTGGAGACTACAAGAGATTGAGGAGTATTTTTCTTTTCTAACTTGGATTTTTCAGCTGTGGAAGGTTTGACTAATACAACCATCTTACGAGCCTTCTGGAGCAACTGCGCAAACTAAACAATATCAAGATTCTCCAAATGGGCCCGGTACTCATGAGACATGTTATCAATACAAATTTCAACCAGCATAACAATCAAGAGCAGCATCTTGGAATCGTCATATGAAATTAAGGAGTCCTGCGGAGGACTTTTGCTTAGTGTTGTAAAGAGTGAGGATGGTAACCTTTTCCTCCCTATGAAAATATTTTGGGCAGAAACTTTCAATCATGTCATCCCATGTGGCAATGGAACCTGGCTGTAGAGTGGAGTACCATGTGTAAGCACGATCGGTAAGAGATTTTAAGAATTCCCTTAGGCAAAGATCACCATTTCCAACAAAAGGACCCATAGAATTAAGAAATTTGTTGACATGCTTGATTGCAGTCCCTTTCCTCCCATCATAAAAAGAGAAGGTGGGAGTTTCATATTTCTCCGGGTATGGCTTGCTTAGTAACTTAGCTAGGTAGGGTGGCCTACGAACAAAGTGCCTTGGTTCCTTCGGCTGGCTAAGCCTTTCACTTTCCAGCAAAACAGTGAGATCAGATAATGTAACAAACTGAGGAAGAGAGGCATTTTGCTCACTAGATTGAGGGTTCCCATCTGTTGATCCCCTCTCCTGCTGTGTTCTAGGATCTGGTCCTTCATGTAACGGTTGGGGTGTTGGCCCTTAAGTCTCTCCTAAGACCCTTAAAGTTTTAGCAAATTCGAATTGAATTTGCTACATTCCTTGTATCGTCTCCAAGAAGAAAGAGAATTGATGGTCAGAATCTTCTTGGTTGACCTCACATTGGTCAGCTTGCTCTCCTTGTGGAGCTTGACTGTGATGACTTTGTGCTACTGGGAGATTGGTGTTTCTAGTCCCCTCTTGCTGGCTGTTCTGCAATCTAAGAGGCATGGTGAACTCTTAGCTTCAGTAGACTCCCCAATGGATTCACCAAAATGTCGGGGGCGAAAAAGTTTTCCTTCTGACAAATAAGATTTATATTGGGTTGGAGGTCTAAACTGAAACTCGACGATGGGCTTGATGCACGGCCTAAAGGCTATCAGTGAAAATCCAAGAAATCCACTATATTTTATGCCTTGGGCTTAGATTGCCCATGAACAATCCCTACAATGAACACATTAGCACGGTTAAAAAAACATACTGTAAGAAATAACCGAGCAGTAAAGCATTTCTGCAGAAAACAGCCCAACGATAAGGTGTTTCTGCAAAAAATAGCCCAACGGTAAAGTGTTTCTATAGAAAAGAGCCCAGCGGTAAAGTTAAACAAAACAGGATAGATCTCCAACTGTTAGTTATTTCACAGACTAAAGGAAATATCTAAGTTTTCAGACTCATCATTCGTTAGCTCTGGAGAGGAGTCTTCTAATACAACAATATGAAGGAAAAATTATATAGTAACAGTTACATCATAACCATTGATAGTAAAAGAATAAGTAAATATCATGGGTTCCATTATGACAAATAATGAGGAAAACTTAGTGTGAGATGAAGGGAGAGAGAGAGATCCCAGCTAGCGTAGCAAGATCATTATGGTGCCAAAACATGCTCCTGAATATATAGTGAGTAATGAGTAGAGAGAGTCATTTGTGAGTAGTAAGGCTGTTGGAGCATTCTACTAGGGGTAGATAAGTGTTTGTGAGTAGAGCTATGAGAAGTGTTTTTGAGCTAGTAGTTGGGGACCTAGTCTCTAGGCTTGAAACTAAGAACTCCATCACATTTTCAGAGCTTGGAGTAGGCCTAAACAAAGAGGTTAAGGAAAAAGCCTTCCCTTTTGTATGTCTTAGTGTATCTTGGCCTCCTTAGTGTGTTTTTCTAAGCATTAATGGAGAGTTCCATTTATATCTCGATTTTTAGGGGGTGATTAGCAAATAATCTCTGCTACATCTTTCCCAATCCTCAGAAAATCCTTAGAGAATCGTTCTTGAGATTTTAGCTAATAGTGGTAAACTCAACTTTTATAAGGTTGTTGCTGTTTTGGATAATAACAGCTGGGATTCTGACTTAATATTGAATGCTGATGGGCCTTAGCTAATGGGATTCGAGCATGCTTAAGGCTAATGATCTTGGTTATGCTGCAACTAGAATCAGAGCTCCCTAGGGCAGATTAGATCACCCCAAGGCAGGTGTCAACCTTGGAGCCCTTGCTGGGAACTTTGCTAGGATCCCTTTGGTGCCCTCTAAACCATATTTCCCTAAGTTTCCCCATTTGGGGTTCATGTGCTTGGTTCATGAACCAGAGAATACATGTTTTTAGTATGAAAATGAGCTGATTTCATGTTGTTTCAGAAGCTTTAACGACTTGATCATGGCTGCGCTTGATTTTGGATCGGCTGGGTTGGAGAAGAAAGAAGGGACAGCTGGCTGAAGCTTCCCAGCTTTCTGTCACATCCCTCTCAGCTTTATGTCACATAAGAAATGATGGGATTTCAACTTGTGAAGGAAGGATTCAACCCTTGAGGGACACGTGTCCTCTTCTAATCTGATTGGACAAGTTGGGACCTGATGGGAAGGGGCTCCAGCTGTTCAATTGTTGCTGAAATTTGGCTGATCAGTTCACATGACCTCCAGCTGTTAGGATTTGTGTGTGGGCTAGGTTGGCTCAGTTGGGCTTTGTAGTTGAGCTCCTTTGGGCTTGGTTATCACTACAAAATGAAGAGTTTTGCTATGGGTAATATTCATGGGCTTTTATAAATCTTGTAAGAAGGGTATTTCTTGAGGGATAAATAATTATATTTCCCATGAGTGTGGGATTTAGTATATGTAAAACAAGTGTCAAAATAATATTTGCATTTTGTAAATATGTGCCAAAATAGCATTTGGGCTTCATGAAATAAGTGCCAAATTAATATTTGGGCTTTGTAAAATAAGTGCCAAATTAACATTTGGGCTTTGAGCATAAAGTAATTGTTTTTGCCAAAAAAATATTTTGGGCTTTGTAAAATAGTTGCCAAAATAGTTTTGAATTTTATAAAATAAGTACCAAATTAATATTTGGGCTTTGTAATAAATGCCAAATTAATATTTGGGTTTTGAGCATAAAGTAATTGTTTTTGCCAAAAATAGTATTTTAGGCTTTGTAAAATAGTTGCCAAAATAGTTTTGGGCTTTATAAAATAAGTGCCAAATTAATATTTGGGGTTTGTAATAAGTGCCAAATTAACATTTGGGTTTTGAGCATAAAGTAATTGTTTTTCCAAAATAATATTTTGGGCTTTGTAAGATTTTGTAAAAATATTGCCGTGTAGCAACGGACTTAGTAAAGATGTCATGTAGCAACGGGCTTTGTAAAGGTGTCGTATAGCAATGAGTTTTGTAAAGGTCCCGTGTAGCAACGGGCTTTGGATGTGCCGTGTAGCAGTGGGCTTTGTAAAGATGCCGTGTAGCAACAAGCTTTGTAAAGGTGTCATGTAACAACGGGCTTTGGATGTGCCGTGTAGCAACGGGTTTTGTAAAGATGCCGTGTAGCAATGGGTTTTGTAAAGGTATTGTGTAGCAAGGGGCTTTGGATGTGCCATGTGGCAACGTGCTTTGTAAAGACGCCATGTAGTAACGGGCTTTAGAGGTGCCGTGTAGCAACGGGCTTTGGATGTGCCATGTTGCAATGGGTTTTGTAAAGATGTCATGTAGCAACGGGCTTTGTAAAGATGCCGTGTAGGAATGGGTTTTGGAGAGGGTTTTGTTGGGCTTTTGGATTTTCCCACAAGGTAAGTGCTTTTGGGCTTTTTATAGAGATGGTATAATTTTGTGGCTCAATATGGCAGCAATATGATGAGTATTTTTGTGAAAGCCCAAGTTGGATAATATGTGGGCTATAATGGGTAATATTTGTGAGAGAGCCCAAGGCAATTTATGGGCTTGTGTATGGAGTATTTGTGAAGGCTTAATAACGTGGAGAATATTTGGGCTTTTTGGATTTTCCCACAAGGTAAGTGCTTTTGGGGTTTTTATAGAGTTGGTATAATTTTGTGGCTCAATATGGTAGCAATATGGTGAGTATTTTTGTGAAAGCCCAAGTTGGATAATATGTAGGCTATAATGGGTAATATTCATGAGAAGGCCCAAGGCAATTTATAGGCTTGTGTATGGAGTATTTGTGAAGTCTTAATAACGTGGAGAATATTTGGGTAATATATATGAGGAATATTTATGTGAGCTCAAAATAATTTATGGGCTTGTGTGAGTATTTTTGTGAATGGGCTAATGAAATTAAGGCCCGGAAATTTGTACCTCAATAGTTGTCTAATTTTGTAAATTCTTTGTTTGGGTACTGAGAAAATGTGGGTACTGAGAAAATGTGGGAATTAATGGGAATTGTAATATGGGATGTCAAGTTTTTTCTTTCTGTGATTTTTCTAAGAAAATTTTGGAGTCTATATTCGATAGTTGGATGGTTAAACTTAATCCTCCCAAAGGTGAAACAATAAATAAGAAAATTGCTTGTTCACTTCAATTGGGGAGGCAAACGTTTTCAAAATGGCCATTTTCACTTTAACGATATTTTGGTAATTTTGATAATTGGGTAATTTGATGAGTTGGGGTTTACCCATAATAATTTGATTGGGTTGGATTTGGGTTAGAAAGAATTAGATAAATGGGTTTTAATGGGTAAATAGGTTTTATATACCTAACCCAATAATTCCCACCCCAAACCCACCCATTTGACACCACTATATGATATTGCTCTCATGATTTTTCAAGAACTTCCTCATTGTACTACATCATAGTTGCTTAGAGCCTTCCTTTAAGCCATCTTGAAAATCCTTCACATAGTTCATTGCTAACTCAGAATGTATTTTTTCTTTTCTTTTCTTTTCTTTTTTTCACACAAGGAATTCAAACTAATTTATGTAAGCGTCACAAGCATAGAATGTGCCATATGGTTTGTTATATTGATACATTTATAGAGAAAACACACAAATATACACATGAATGGATGCATTAGTCAATATTACCACCTAGAGATAGAGAGAGTACTTGAACAAGACAAAGTAGCAACTCATTTTTAAATACAAATCTTCTATACAACTTTTTGTATTCAACTCTATGTTTATTAAATGGCCTTTCTTTCAACGAGTATTTTATCTAGCTTTTCTCAAATTTTGATCCATACCCGATTTAACAATTACCCAATCCGAACCGAATTTATTGGGCTGGCTAGCCCGTAGCAGCTCAAATCTCAAAATCGTGATGTCAAGTATAGATTAAAACTAGTCGCTAACCCGTGCGATGTACGGGATAGTTAAATAAAAAATAAAAAAAATTATTTTGCTATTATAACTTGGCTATAAAAAAATGCTATGGTGATGATTTCGCACAATGCTCAATTGTAATTAAATATACTATTCATCACCAATATAATCTATGTTATCTTGCACATTTGTTTGCATAACAAATGGGTTGTTTTCATCTTTTTAATAAAACAATTTATGATAGAGGAAAGAGGTAAACTGTTCCATTGCAGGATGCATGATGAATGTCAACTTTCCCAACTTGTTTAGTGTAAAATGATGTTCTCTTTCCTCTTCTTTTGCACTGCACTACATTTGGGTAGTTTTCAACACAAAGGATTGTGTAGAACTTCTCGTAATCACAGATGTTTTGGTTTTAAACCTATGCACATATCATAAAGAGTAAATCCTACTTTGGATAGATATATTATACAATTATTCAAATGGTTAAATTAAGCAGGAAAAAAAGAAGAAAAGTTGCACAGCCACAAACTCAATTAGATTTCTCTTGAATAAAATGGCGTTATAAAGTGTTATAAAAAATGAAAAAAAAAAATTTGAGAAAGGAATTAGGAATACTAACACTTGAAAATAGAAAAATTGAAAATCTACAAATTCAATGCTTGATAATAGATCTACATATTGCATTCTCATATCCTCCATCTTCTGCAAGTTAATTGGATATAATTAAAAAGTTTTCCCAATAGAACACTCTTTCCTTTCCATTATGCTTTGCATATTTTCATCCTTACCAAGTTTAAGAAAAGCTCAGTGGTCATTGCATAAAGAATATATGCACAAGTTTTAAATTAGTAATAGAATTAAGGTTAACCATTAAAAAAACCTGCAAATGCCATAAAAAGGATTAGTAAGGATCAGCTTAATAACCAACCTACAAGAATCACCAATAAAGGATCTTCTTCATCAGCTTCCTCTTTCCAATTACTGGTAGCATAAATGGGTCACTATGTGCAAGAAAATCTGCAATTGTTGAGGCTGGATTGAGGCATTAAAAGATAGAATCCATAAGAAGCATCTTTCCAATATTTGGGTCCTAATGGTACAATGCAAAGATGGTGACCTGTTACACAAAATGTTTTTTTTTAAATTTTTATTATTACAGTGAACATCCTAAAGCTGTTAACCAATACAGAAACTTGTATCCAATGGTATATACCAAGTGGGGTAAATGCCTCTATATCATCTAGAGACCAATTGTTTTAAAGCATTTTGAATCACAAAAGCATCTGATGGCTAAAGTGCTTTTGCCAAAAATGATCAAATAGTTCTAAGCAACAAACTTTTAATATGCAATCATAGTTCTTGTAAATCTAACAATCTTAGGTAACTGATACTAAATCAATGGATTATGGATCATCTTTGCATACAATCTATAATAAATATACGACAAAAAAAGGAAGAAAGAAAAGCATTTAAATTAATCAATAAACAAATTAGGCTAACTAAGTTGGAGAAACATGTTTCATAGAAAGAGAATCTTGTATTTGCTAATTAACCTTTCATGGTGCTACCTCAATACACAACAAAGATACGAAATTTTCATTGATCTAAATGCTCAAAGAAATATAGAGAGTTGAGAACTATTATATCATTTAATTATATGTGTCTCAAATTACTTCGTTTCTATAAGGTTTTGATCTTCACTACTTACATCAACAGAAGAATTGCTTAGCATGAACCACCATTAAATTTTGGCTTCAAGAAGATTTATATGCTTATATAATAGTGGCTGTGAACATTAGAAAGTGCTGACTATTATAATAGTGCATTCTTTTGCTTCCCTCTACTTCTCTAATTCCATCAATAGACTCAATCTCTATTTCATGCAATTCAGCCTCAACATTACAAAACATTACTGTGTCTGCATATTTGTAAATGTTATTTGCAAGCATATAAATATTCAACTTGTAGTATATTTATAAAGGTTCTTCCTCTTTGACCAAATTTTATGTTCTCAATAATAATGTAATACTGAAGTGGTTACTTTAATTTAACTAAAATTTTTCTCAAATTTGAAACACATACACAAACCAAAATTCAATAATACATATAATTATTGAAGTATATGGATTATGGTTAATAAATATAGGGAAATGTTTGTTTTAGTAACCTTTTCAATTAGGCGTCACATTGTTTGTTCCACAGACTGACACAATGACAAAAGCCAAACTCTTATCCAACCCATACGCACAAAAAATATAAGGTAAATATTCGATTTTCCTTGATATATATTTTCTAGGGATTTCTGTCAACTTACTTAGTAAATCTGCGGTACATGATGAGAGGTATAAGTTCAGTAGAAGATTGTTCTTGAGGGCGTATTTGCCTTCTTTTGTAAGTGGGATTGTAGATGTCTTCGATTTTGCCCTTCTATCAACCTTAATCAAAACCAATAACCAAATAATCAAGGGTGTTACTAGATGAGCGGATAATAGACCAAACAAATCGGCTCATATATCAATTATCAATAACACACCCAAAATGATAAAAATGTAAATAGATTAAAATGTTAGATTGCAAAAGAACTTAACTGTTTATTTTCAATTCAGTCAAAGAATTAGACAAACAAACAAAAAGAGAAGAAAGATATAATAATTGTTTCCAAAGTTTTCAAGGGCTTTAGCTAAGTCCTCATACTTATACTCCATCTCCACCTTTGCAATATCTTTTAAATTTAAGCATGGACACAATCAAAATGAGTGAAAAAGATCATAATTTTTTGTAAAAATTAAAAAATTTGGGAATTTAGATTCAAATTATGTAATAAGAATAAAATAGTAAGGTATTTTATCTTAAAGGTGCTGTCTAACACAGAACAGATTGGATTGCTGAGTTGTTTTTTCTCTCTTTCCCACTAACAAAAGTAAAGTATTGTTTATGAGAAAAGTTTGAGTTGAAGCCAAGAGAAGAATATTTATAGATACAAAATATTATGGGCAATTCATATTGCAGTGGAAGAGATTGTACCTATCAAAGTCTCTGTTTCAACACCTCTATAAGAAACATCCCTTGGGTTTGAAGTTGACCCTTGGGACCTGACCAAACTTTGCAGTATTGATTAAAATCTTATTACAATTCTAAATCTTCAAGCAATCATTATTACTTATACAATATCAATTAATCCAATACAACAACTATTTTGAAGAATCTTTGAAACCTATTATTTGAATTATTTTTCAGTGCAACAACAAGAGTTTGAAAAAAGAATAAAAAATATTATAGTATGGAAGGGTAAAAGTTAAATGTAGAAAGATGGATAGGACCGACAAATCTTTCCCATATAAATAAGACATGGGCAAATACACCATTCGACAATGACACCACATCCTTCCTATTAACCAAAAAAGATGGAAAATCATAACCAAGAAATTGAGGACAAAGCCATGCTACTGCAATTAGCAACCCCCTTAGTTGATATGAAAGAGAGAGCAATAATTTGATTGAATTTGCTTAAATATGAAAGAGAGAGCAATGCGACCAATAATTGAAATTAGCAAACTCCACTACTGTTTCCAAACCCATCAATCTATGCTAATCATTCAAAAGGAACTCTCCCAAATGTAACCCTAAATCATACTTAACAGCCAAAAACAATAGAACAAAATTAAAAACTTACTGGTAATGTTTTCGGAGAAGTTCTGGTCTAATTATAAAGTCCCTGAGATTTTTCTCTCCCTCTCTAACTCTTTCTGCCCCTTATTAAGGCTCTCAATGAACAATAATAATATAAGGCTCTTTTGGTTTTTAAAAAAAACCACAAATTTACTCCAAATAAAGAGAATCGGTAAGGGGGAAAACATAAAATTAAAATAAAAACATCACTAACCATTCTTTAAATTGGCAAGAGATGAAGCCCATGTAGAATTTGATCTTCTATAGGGTTTCTCTAGGTTCAACGAAGCCAACATCGAATTTGATAGCAAACCTTGATCTTAGAAAATTTATAAACAAATTAGAATCTTTACCACTTCCTAATGTTTCCAACGAATACATAGATTCAAGTCCCCCTCCACCACCTAAGATTTATCAAAATCATAAAAATAAAAGCAATAACAAACGAACTATTTCCTCACACATACTTAACAAACAAACTACAACCTTTTGTAGCATGCCAGACTTTCTAGTATATGTTTAGACAAAACAACTTATTAGTGCCATTTAAAGTGAAATTCATTTGTTAAAATCAAAATCAGAAAATGAATTTCTTATTCATGCATTTGACTCCTTGTATATCAAGGCCTTGTTGTGTCAAGTTGCATACCTGCGTGCCAAAACATCCTTCTTAGTGTACAGGATCCTAGTCACTGATGGGGCAAGAGTATCCGAGAAAGTCGCAAGTTCATCGATCTAATGAACATATTTTGCATCATTAATAACTCCAAAGACTAATCAACAACACACATACACACACACACACTATGAGTGTCACGTCACACTCATAGTCATATAAAACCCCTTAGAAGAAAACCCAGCAAGTTAAACTGTGAAGCAAATGAAAACCCATAGCAATGAACCCATATACAAATTTCCGTTCCGTACCTGGTTCTGTAAACTTTCAGTGTCAACAAACAGTGAAGAAGAAGCAAAGTTTTGGATGAAAGAATGAGGCTCGTGAATTGGGTAGCCAGAAAAATCCTCCATGGTTTGGGTTGTGGAGTCCTCATATTGATGAGCCTCATCTGACATTGAAAGTTGTGAGAGACTTGGAGGGCAGCGATCTATGGTGGCGGCAATCTGTGGCGGCAGCAGCGACTGTGAGAGAATCTGAGTTTTGGGTTTTAATTTTGGAGGAAGGTAAGGATGAGTTTTACGTTTAGGAGAAGGAGATGTTAGTGAGTGAGAAGAGGAGAGAAGTTTTCTTTTTTTGGTTTTAAAAAGGCTGTAACGTGTATTTGGTGGGGGCAGACATTAGATTTAATTTTAAATCAAATTTAAGAAATAGAAAAAAAAAATTAAATGCTGAAGTGGAAAATTGTGAAAATTTCAAAAGTTTCGGTTATATATATATATATATATATATTAATAAGAAATCACTACAGAACACCAGAAACATCTGGACAGCCCACGTGCCACGTCAGCAGTTGAATCTAGATTCCCCGAAGGCTCTACAAACTTCCCTGCAACCAGCTTTTTCTATATCTCTTGCAATTCCAACCCATCATCCAATCACAAAGCGCCACGTTACTCTTTTTTTAAATTTTCCTATCTCGATACACGTGGCCAGAAAATTCCAGACAGTTCTTTCAAGCGCAGAAAGATCTGGAACAGAAACATTTATTTACGGCTGTCTTTTAAAAGGCTGATACGGTGATATCTGAAACTCATATCAGAGAAAAAGAGTTGGTGTAAAGTGAGAGTGAGAGAAAAAAAAAAGCTCAAGAATTTGAATCGCGGTTTTCTGGGTTTGTGGATTGATTCGGGTGCCGAAAGGACAAGGATTTTCTGCACAATTGTGTGCAGAGTTGCTGCAAACAGGGTTGGGTGGCTACCATCTACAGTGACACTTGTCCTAGTATCTTGTGAAACGCACACGGTTAGATTTTAGTTAACTTTTTCCGTCAAAATTATAGCAGCTCTCTCTCTCTCTATCTCTCTATCTCTCTCTTCAGCTCCTTTAATTTCAGTCTTGAATATTTTCTTGGCATCCAAACAGCAAGAATCCAAAATCCCAAAAAAAAAAAAAAAAAATCCCCATAAAACCCAATTGATTTAGCACCAGATCTAAACCCCGATTTCCAAAATATTTGCACTTACCGGAGCCAAAATCCTCACTGTGCACAGATCAGATCTAAATTTTGGGAGGATTCCTTTTTGCATGTTGGATCTTCGGTTTTAGGTGGGATTGGCAGCAAGAGTTTTTTTATTATGGGTTGAGGTGGCTGTGGTTTCTAATGAGAGGAATGAAGGAGGAAGAAAGATGGATAGAGAGTCTGATGATTTCGAAGAGAGAGGAGAGAGAGTGATGGTTTTTTTTTTTTTTTTTGCTGAATGAGACTCATGGTTTCAGAGAGAGAGATGGATAACTTTTTGCGTGTTTGACGTTTGAGAGAGAGAGAGAAAGAAAACGTTGGTTAACGGACAATACAAACTAATAAAACTAACCATGTGCGTTTTTCATGATATTAGGACAAGTGTCACTATGGATTGTTGCCATCTAATCCTGTTTGCAGCAACTCCTTCACACAAGTGTGCATGAAATCCTTTGTCCGTGGAAAACGTTTGTATTAAGGATTGTGTGGAACTGTTTGGCTGAAACGGGTTTTCATTTTCTTCGGAGAAGTCAATTTGTTAACTATTCAGCAGTTTCTAACATGTGTTTCTTTCATGACTTCATGCAGGTTGTTTATTCGCGAGTCAGTTGTAAGGAAGTCGTAAAATCAATTGTCTTGAATAAAATTTACCAATTTAATATTAAACTCATTACAAATAAATCTCACAATATATACACATACAATATATATACACATACAAAGGGAGAGAGAGAGAGAAAGTTACATATATATATATATATATATACACACATACAAAGGAGTTACACGTTAATGCAAATAGATAAGGATTTCAAATGTGAACAGGTAATGTTTATTAAGTGGGTCCTTTCTTTTGACAATCAATTTATCTAGCTTTTCTCAAATTTTGATCCAAACTCGATTTAACTAGGTGTATGTGTGAAGTGACAAGTAATTTATCTAGCTTTTTTCATATTTTGATCCAAACCCGATTTAACTAGGTGTATGTGTGAAGTGAAAAAAAGCCGTAGAGCAGCGATAACAACAGCAGCAACATCCAATGATTCTCAAAATTGGGTGTATGTGCTGTCGAATAAAATTTCTTTCTAAAATAATTTAAAGAAAAACTTTATAAACTCTTCATATATCTTTATATTGCGTGTGAATTTTGAAAATCTAATCGTTAGATTATATATTTTAATTATATTTTTCATGCATGTAAAATTTCAAAAAGATTAAAAATTAATTGTTATTTCATCAAATAAATGTTAAAATTTTATAATTTTATAATCTAAAATTATGTATAAAAAATAAGTTTATTAATTAAATAATAAATAATATCTAATTTGAACGAAATTTGATATGCATGTTAAGAATATAAGTAACGTGAAATTCAATGGTTAGATTTTTAAAATTCACATTAAAAAAAAAGATATATAAGAAGTTTAAAAATTTTGAAGTTGCCTGACTTTCTTTACTTTTTATTCATTATTTTTTATACTGGGTTAAACTAGGCAACAAATTTTTTTTTTTTTTTTTAAGCATGATACATGTACAGCTACACTACCTTCTTTTTTGGACTGTTTTTTTCTTGTTTTTTTATTGGGCATGAATCTTATATTTTAATAAACTTGGGTGATTGCTTCTTTTTTTGGTTGGTTATTTGCCTTTTTTTTTTTTAATTGGACATCATTTTTAATAAGGATGTATAAGTAAATTTGTAGAAACTCTATTTTCTATTTTCCATTTCTCTCCTCAACCAAACAAAAAAAATTTTCATTCCTTCACTTTTTTACCCTTCTAACCAATCACAAATCAGGGAAACTAAAATTTCTTCTATCCTTTCACTGTTTCATCATCTTCTCATTTTCTATTCTCTCGCTTTTCCATCTTTTCAACCAAACGGACCCTAAGTCTATGGGAAACAATAGCATTTCATAACAAATAGCTAGATTTCTTGTGTTTACTTCATCCATACAATCACAGCTAGACAAAATACTAAAACACCTTGGCCTTTTGTCATAGTAACATTATCATTGCCATATTTAAATGTTTGTGGTGTATCGTTATGAAGGGATTCTTGTATTCTTCCAAAAATCAAGTGATATAAGTTTAATAACTCCTAACTTTTTTTGTACATCCAATCACCAATGAGTCACATTTATAAATTCATTTTTATCATTTATGGGTCCAACATGATATGGAAGTGGGTTTTTTTTTTTTTTTTTTCAAATGCATTAGAAGGAAATCAACATTTTTGCACTTTGTTACTTCAATTAACAATGGTATTAATTTCAAATTAGTGATAGAGTAAGGATTTGACTTTAGATGATAAATTATGTGATACAAACATTAAAAAACAAATGTATATACATGTGTGTCTATATATATATACACGTGTCAAACATAAACTGAAACATAAACTTATACATATCATACAAATGCACAAAGTAAAACAAAAACTAATAATTTATTAAACTTTAAAACAACTAAATTAATAAGTTAATCATTTGTGTACAAAAATTTGCAAAAATAAGTAATATAAGTTTAAAAAAGTTGTCAATGACTTTTGAGTGGAGTTTATGATGTGCTTTTGTGTCAGAACTTCATTCCATCTCCCTTGCTCTGTGTGTGTGTTTCTAGGAAAAAGAAAAAAAAAAAGAGGTGGTAATTGGAAATTTTTTTTATTTTAATCATTAATTTGAAATAATGCTTCTTATTTACCCCTTTTTCCCCCACTAACTTTACTCTAATTTTTCCCTCTGACACTAATGCTATAATGGTTAATGGTGATGCAATAAACATTTATGGGTATTATGAAAATGAACCAAATCACGAATGTGATATTCAACACTTTCACTGTCCTTGGAGAGAGATATGACAAGAGGACACCTAGAATAGCTTAGCATTGAATAAATTCTCATATAATTAACAAATAAGTATCAACATTTTAGAAGGATTAAAGCATATATATCCGATTATATATTTGAAACGTATTATTGAAGTATATTTGTATTTGTATTTTATATCTTTGATTTAAAATATTCTTCCTTATTTGTCATTTTTTCCACTAACTTTATAGGTATAAATGTTAAATAGTGTATTAGTGTGAAAGGTCAATGTTTTAGTTGAAAAACGTTTGATTTTCTTAATATAATACCATTATTAATCACTCCCACATGGTTAATTCTCCTAATAGATTTAACACAACACTTTAATGAGTGTAGTGTGAATAGAAAGATAACCAACTAGGATTGTTACAAATTTGTCTCTCCATTTACCTAGTAGACCCAATTTGGAAGTATTTAGGCTAAGAAGATAGAAATGTCTTGCACTAAAAGTTTAATGTTGAGGTTAGGATTCTTGTAGCCTTCTGAAATCACGTGATACATGTTCTATACCTCCTAACTTTGATTCTATTAATGGTGGCATCAAGTTTCAATCATTGATAAGGAGTGAGGATTTACTCTAGATGGTAAATTATGTGATATAAACATAAACAAGAACATAGACATGCGTACATATACATAAAAAAAAACCATAAACATAACCATATACATATGCATATACAAAATTTTTGCAAAAGTAAATTATTGTATGGAATCTCAACATATCCTTGATCGATCAAGATTTAATTTTGACACATTCTCAACACATACTTGATCAATTAAGAATAGTAGATTCAAAATTTGATTTGATCAGATTTTCATTAAGTCAGCTATGCAAATGGGTTTTTGTAACCTTAATAGGTGTGTCTATATCAAACGCCCATTAATCAAGTTGTGTAGATAATTTATGCTATAAAAAGAGAAAACCCTAACCTTCACCTTTTCAACTTGTTATAGAAGCAAATAGAGAATCATCTTACACAGTGTTGTTGCTGCCATTATGTAGATCAAGTTTAAAGCCATAGAGCCATCTCAAGGTTTGCTATGGAGATGAAAGCTTCACATGGGTACTTGAAGTCGTGAGCAGAAAGTTCACTTGCAAAAGAGTTCATATATCAAAGAATCCAAGGATTTGGAGCCACATTAAGTGTGCCTTTAATAATAGCTTACTTGAGATTTTGCTAAAAGTATACTTGTACTTTAAAAAAAATAAAATAAATAGAGAAAAGATGTGAGGTTTTAAAAAGTCGTTCATAAGCAAAAAAAGCTAAAAGGTAAACAAAAAACTAGACACAAACAGAAACTAAGTAATGTTAATAAGTTCTACAAGTTGTTGTAAACTAAAATATGATTACTATATTTTGTAAAACTTCAATTCTATATAGTGAATATGTTTTTCTTAGGATTGGTGGTTAAACCCCTGCAGCAGTTTTCCCTTTGGAACAGTTCCTTGGATCATCATATGTTTTGTCATTTGTTTGTTTGTTTATTGTTTTTCATATAGTGTAATTTATGTTTCTTTGTAAACTGTAGTTATTAACCTAAAAATCAATCTAAATTCTTAATCGATTAATTTAACAAGTCAAATAATTTTGTTATAAAATTAATTGGGGCCTAAAATTTTCATAATAAACTCATTTCACCATGAGTTCGCATAAAGCAATTTAAATTCATGAATCCAAAAACAAAGGAAGAAGCAATTTGATATTTTGTATTAACACAAATATCCAAACTGTACATGTAAATGAAAGTCTATTTATTCAATAACACTATAAATATTACTTCGTCACAATAGTTTTCACTTGCCTAAATGGCTTTGAGATGGTAATGTATTTTGGCTTGTTTAGAATTTTAGCTCATTTATCAAAAGCAAATTACTTGTTAGTGGCCCAAAACCCATGAAAACCAAGAGGAAAATTAAGGTGCTTCTAGGCTTCAAATCTTGCAATAAGTGCATTATCTTCTCCCATCATTTTAGGATCCACAATTACAAAATAGCACATTTGTATTGAAACGGCATACTATAATAAAGAGTAATACAAAAAACGGAAAAAAAATACATTTATGCGTAGTCAATATAAATCCATAATATAGTTACCAAGACCTATTAGTCTTTTGTGCGATAGGCTTTAGACAGTAAAAAGGAATGTTTGGCAAACCACAAAATTGGTTTAATTATGAAGTTAAACAAAAAATAAAACCAATTTAAGTTCAAATTGATTTTATTTTATTTAGCTTGTCTAAATCATGATAGAACCAGTTTTTTTTTTTAGTGGGAATATACAAATGTGAAACTAATAAAATTTAAAAATTTAAGTTTTTGAGGGAATGTATTTAATAGAACCAAACTAACACTTACTTTTTTATATATAAATATATATATTTCCATTTTGAACTGAGTGTTTCTATATATAAAAAAAATCGAACGAAAAACAACTAAAATTGATCGAATTTAAAACTAGTTTTGTTGGAAATATATAAATGTGAAAACATTAAAATTTTAAAACTATAATTTTTCAGGGAATGTTTTTAATAGAGCCAAACTAACACTTGATTTTTTATTTTTATTTTATATAAATATATTCAATCCCATTTTGAACCAATTTTTTGAATAAAAAAATTGTCAAACTAAAAACAACTAAAACTAGATAAATTTAAAACTAGTTTTTGGTGGAAATATATAAATGTGAAAATACTAAACTTTAAGACTGTAATTTTTGAGGGAATGTATTTTTTTTTAAGGCGGAGGGGGAAATGTACTTAATAGAACCGAATTATCACTTAACTTTTTGTATAGAAATATATCTAATCTCATTATGATTTATGAACCAATTTTTCGAATTAAAAAAAAAATCAAATATAAACAACTAAAACTGATTATATATTGGTTGACTTGGTTTTGTGGTTTGCAAAAATACATGGTGGGCAATAATTGTCTCACACTCTTAATGTACATGCTCCATATACACTCAACAACCATTTATAAAGTGTGGACATTAGGTATTCACATTTTTTTACTAATGTTCGGTGTGTATGAAATGTGGGCATTGAGAGTGTGAGATAATCATTTGTCTTATCAAAGAAGATAGATTCGATACTTCTTAGACACGTTTACTTCAATCAATATTTTCTATATAAATGTGTATACTATATCAAGTGGATATTCATTAGTTAAGCTTGCAAATTAGCTTACACTAAAATTATGAAGTTTTGTTAATGAGATAAATGATCAAGACATTGCTCACCTCAACCACAAGAAGATATCCACCCTCTTCTTCATCCCCTTTAGGAATAAAAATAGGCTCACCGATAAATTTCTGACGACTAGCAGACCATGTATGAACAAATTGATTTAACACATTGAGCTTCACGACGGTGTCAAATGGAAAATGTGGAAACGTTTGGCGAGATCCAGAAGAAGTTGCTGCATAAATGCTTTTTTTTTTTTTTTTTTTTTAACAGGAAAATCTATTGACCTTTTCCATTGATAATTCAAAGGCTCCCACACAACATTTTTGGAAATTCCCATCAGCATCTAATTGAATAGACACCTGCATATGTGATGGGGATATTTAATACGATATATGCCAATTTGAAATTATACAATTTCATATTGAGTATGATATTGCTATCAGGATTTCTCAAGAACTTCCTCACTGTACTACATTAGAGTTGCTTAGAGCTTTCCCTTTAAGCCATCTTGAAACTCCTTCACACGGATCATTGCTAGCACAGAATGTGGTTTTTTTTTTTTTTTTTTTTTAAACACAAGGAACTCAAACTAATTTATGTAAGCGTCACAAGCATAGAATGTGCCATATGGTTTGTTATATTGATATATTTATAGCGAAAGCACACAAATATACACATGCATGGATGCATATAATCAATATTACCACCTAGAGATAGAGAGAGTACCGAACAAGATAATGCAACAACTCATTTTCAAATACAAATCCTTTATACTGCTTTTATGTTCAAATTTATGTTTATTAAGGGTTCATTTGGTTGGAGGGATGGAAAAGTGAGAGGATAAAAAATAGTAAGAGGATGGAAAAATGGGAAAATAGAAAAGATTTTATTTTCTCTCCTATTTGTTTGGTTGGGAGTGGAAAAGTGGAAGGATGAAAAAAAAAATGAATTTGAATAAATTTATTCATATACCTTTGTTAAAGAATGATGTTCACACAAAAAAGTGACAAATAGAGACACACACACCAAAAAAAAAAAAAAAAAAAAACCCAAGCCTAGAAAATCAAAAGAATAAAAAAAAAAAAAAGTAACGTTGCCCAGGAAAAGAAATAAAGAAAAAAAAAATTAAAGAGGCAACGTTGCCCAAGAGAGAGAAAAAAAAAAAAAAAAAAAAAAGGCAACTTGAAGAAGCTTATGTGCACATGCATATGGGTATTTTTGTCAATTAAGAAAAAATTTATCTTCACTCAGTTTTCTTTCTATTTTGGAAAGAAAATTTTTTGGTAGACTTGAGGAGAAAACACTTAGGTCCCACAATTTATTTTTCTTTCTCCCCACCCAACCAAACACACTCCAAAAAAATTTTCTTCCTATTTTCTCTTTAAAGTTTTCCATCCACATGTTTTACTTCCAAACAAACATACTCTAATGTGGCATTTGGAACGGAGTAATGTTTTATAATTCCCAAAAATGTTTAAAAATTTTTATGTTTGGTTACAAATCACGTCAAATAATCAAATGTCAGAGGAATCTAGATTCCCTTTTAAACCCATTTTAGTAGGAATGTGGATTTCCTTTAAAACATGTGGTATCCATATTCTTAAGTTTAAAGAAAATTGTATTTTTTATAAATTGACAATTTTAACCCCTTTTTCTTATCATTTAAACAATCAAGATAAAATATAAAACAAATCATCAATATCTTTTCTCTTGTCTTTATCTTTTCTCGCCAGAGTAACATAAACAGGATAGAAAACTCTGTTGATATATTTTTTAACAAAGTTCTATTTAGGTTTCACGTGTGGAAAAAAAAAAGTTTGAAGGGGACATTCCATTATTGCTCGGTATTCACTTATATTGTTGTGCGTGTGTTGCTCAACAAATTATTAATAGTTTATATTTTGTTTTTCATTATTTAT
Source organism: Quercus robur (assembly GCF_932294415.1). Lineage (NCBI taxonomy): Eukaryota > Viridiplantae > Streptophyta > Magnoliopsida > Fagales > Fagaceae > Quercus > Quercus robur. The sequence goes on from NC_065537.1 coordinate 57,475,148, forward strand.
TTAGTGTGAGTTTGGATCCCACTAAAAACAACCCATATCTGTGTCTGGCGTTTTTTCCCTGGGTCTCATGCACTGTTCACGAGACCCGCAAATAAGGAAAAACACAAATTTTACTTTAAAATTGGGTTCCACGACACTATTCACACATTTAAAAATTATTTTGTTACATGTTTTCAGCAATAAGTTTTCAATTTTCAACAATAAGCGGTATCTAAACTGACCCTTAGAAAATATATATATATATATATATTAAGGACTTGGTAGTTCACATTCAAATTAAAGGATATAATGAAAAAAAAAAAAAATTTATTTAAGATTCCTAGAAATAAACTAAACATTATCATCTTACGTTCTTAAAGGGCCGTTTGTTACATGTGTTTAAATATATATTTTTAGTTTTTAAATAACATTACACGCATTTTCACATATTTTTTGACCAACACATATTCCTAAAAAATACAAATAATGTTACTAGAACAATATTACCAAACAGTCCCTAAGAATCTTGAAAGATTCCTAATGAAATCAAACACAGGAATAACTATATTTCTAGGCATCCAGGTTGTAAAAAATCACATTCCTAACAATCTGGATGGTAGAAATAATAAAAATCTAGAGGATAGGAGTAACGTGGATTCTATCACGCCACGTAGGGGTTGCTTTCTTTTGACAAGTACTTATCTAGCTCTTCTCAAATTTTGATCCATACCCGATTTAACAATTACCCAACCCAAACCGACATTATTGGGCTGGCTAGCCCGTAGCAGCTCAAATCTCTAAATCGTGATGTAATGTCAAGTATAGATTAAAATTAATAAGAAATCACTACACAACACCAGAAACATCTGGACAGACCCACGTGCCACGTCAGCTGCTGAATCTAGATTTCCCGAAGGCTCTACCAACTTCGCTGCGACCAGCTTTTTCTATATCTCATGCAATTCCAACCCATCATCCAATCACAAAGCGCCACGTTACTCTTTTTTTTAAATTTTCCTAACTCGATACACGTGGCAAGAAAATTCCAGACAGTTCTTTCAAGCGCAGAAAGATCTGGAACAGAGACATTATTAACGGCTGTCTTTAAAAGGCTGATATGGTGATATCTGACACTCATATCAGAGAAAAAGAGTTGGTGTAAACTAAACAGGGAGAGAGAGAGAAAGCTCAAGAATTTGAATCGTGGTTTTCTGGGTTTGTGGATTGATTCGGGTGCCGAAAACTTTTGAATTAAGGATTGTGTGGAACCGTTTGGCTGAAACCAGTTTTCATTTTCTTCGGGGAAATTAATAAATTTGTTAACTGTAAGTCATTGCTTTCACTTCTCCTCTTTGCTTCTCTATTTATTTATTTCGGTAGGCTAGAATGTTTAGGAAATATTTGCTAAATAACACTTGAACAAACTCATTTAGTTATGTAGGCGCTTTTTTGAAATTTGAGTTTGTCAAATTCGAGTTTGAACCATTATGTTTGATCAGATTGTGTTTTGAACTTGAGTTTACCAAACTTGAGTTTCAAAAAAAATGTCACATAATTAAATAATTTTGAGCCAGTTCTTTTTTTTTTTCCTAAATTATTCCTAAAATTATGCTATTTGGCGAAAAATGCTGTTAATGTTAAAATGCTCTTACTTGTTTAGTTGAGGTGACGTGACGTAGTCATGTAGATAAGGAAATTATTGAAATTGAGAGCTGGGTTTGCAATCTTTTTTAATGTAAATTCTGAATTTCTGTTTTTATTTCCTAGCATTGCAATCTCTGTGCTTGGTCGGTCCGTTTGAAAGTGTAGCTATCAATTAAAGTCAGTTTAGCTGTTTTTATGTGTTGTGTTCTCTTTGCTTGGAACTCAAGTCTTAGAGACTCGTGGTTGCGTAACCAATATGCTGGTTACATAATTAATAATGTATGCAAAATTAGCTTTAACGGGCAAAAATCCCCTTGTATATGAGTTGGGAGACCTTTTCTTCTTATTTGTTTATTTATAATTTTTAAAAGGAAAAATGAACTCCGATGACTTCAATCGCTAAAAAAACAGTTATTGTTTAGGACAATTCCAGTTGATACTTGCATATTTCTTATGATCTGGAATTAGATGTCAACATACTGAAATTTTTATCCATATTTCTTGTGTTCTACAAAAGAATTGATTAATTTGGACTTGGATTTCTCTTGTACATGCATATACTGAATTCTGTTCTTTATAGCATAGAATTTAGACAGTTATATTTGTCTCAAATTTCCTCATCCATTGATTGAAATTTTTGTAAACAATGCACCATCATAAGACCGTTATTGCGTTGATGTGATTTGTGTTTGCTGCTTTAGTGTTTTTGTCTCAGTTGATTTTCCTTTTGAGTCACTCATTTTTTCTTTTTTTGGGTTTCTGGGCTAATTTGATTTCTCCTCGTTTTGTGTTTTAGTCTTGCTTATACTTTTCTAAGCAAGAAACTCCCAACTTTTTCCAAGCATTGCCGGGGTGGTTCAACCTTTACAAAGGTTGGGACAAAAATGATGCCTGTATACAGATTCATGGACTCACGACCCCACCAGTTTACTCAGTATCATCAGCCAGGCTTGGAAGCTATGAAGAGTGAACCAATCAACCCCAATATTCCATATGAATGTTGGCCTCATGGTGGCAACTATGGCTACCCAATGCCATGGCATTCATGCTGCAATCATAACAGCTTCCCGGGTTATTATAGTTTTAGACCTCCTTATCCTCATTTTCCACCACCTTCACCTATGTCTTGTTGTGGGGGTCATCCTACATATCACGAATCCTACCCTATTCATTATGTACCCCCGCCACACTACTCGATGGAGATGCCTAGATATGAGTATGACAAGAATGTGCCCGCTGGAAACTATCATTGCTGTGGGTGTCCGAATCATGCGCACAATCAGAAGGATGATAAAATTGTGAAGATCGTGGAGCAGGAGCCGGAGGTTGAAAAGAAAAGAAGTGAAAGTGAATCTATGGTTCCTGTTCAGGCCAAGAATTACCCCTATCCAATTGTGTGGATTCCACCAGAGTCCATGCAAAGAAAAGAGCAAAAAAAGCCTTCTGAAGATGAGATAGAAACTGCAGAGTCTGATAAGGTTCCAGCTCCACCTGCCATGAATAGCCTTGGAACTCTGCTGCATGGTGGAGATGGAAAGAGGACTCAGAATCAGCAACATGAGGAGGAGAAGAGGACACAATTCCCATTTCCCATTATCTGGATGCCATATGATAAGGAGGAAGCTGGAAATAAGGAAAAAGAGCCACCTTATACTTTCAAGTTCATTCCAGTAAATCCTCCTCAAAGTCACGGACTCACAAATGTACCTACAGCAAATGAAAAGATTTCTAAGAGTCAGGGTGATTCAGAGGTGTCATTGGGGGAGAAAGCTGCTGACCAGGAAAATATTCCGGTGAAGCAAATGGAATTGCATAAGGAGGAAAGTTCAGAGGACACTCAGAGCAGAGGAAGAAGTGATGCCAATACCATGGACAAGCCTCCTTGTAGCAAAAGTAAAAAGCAAACATCATCCCCACCAAAGATGTCCAAGTTACCTCCAGTTTGTTTGAGAGTAGATCCTTTACCAAGGAAGAAAAATGTAAATAGCGGTTCCCGATCTCCTAGTCCTCCTGCTCATTCAAAAGAGGCATCAAATAATGACACTTCCATGGAAACTGCAGCATCAAGCTTTAAAAAGAAGACTCCTCAAGTTCCAATAACTCAAGATAGCAGCAAGGAGGTGGAGCCAAGGAAAAAGATAAAGGTTATAGAGGTGGTGGAAAGGAAAACCAGTGAAGATAAGGATAGGGATTTAAGAGATGGGTCTGAGCCTCAGTTCCCTTTTAATCCTTTGATGGGTTCTCAAGAGAAATCTGAAGAAGATGGTAAAGAATGTAAGGTTCAAGAATCAAGAAAGGAAGCAGATATGAAAACTGAGGAACAAACTGAATCAAAGGAAGAGATAGATTCATCTAAATTAGCTGGTGATGAAGGTAAATTCAAGAAAAAGACCCTGTCAGAGGAAGAAGCTGCTGTGCTTATCCAGTCTGCCTATCATGGGTATGAGGTGAGAAAATGGGAACCACTGAAGAAACTGAGGCAACTAGCTGAAGTTCGTCAGCAGGTGGTTGATATTCAGAATCAGATTCAGATCCTGGAGTCTTCCTTTTTTCTTCAAAGAGATGACAAACGGAAAGTGGTAATTGGAGAAACCATAATGAGGCTTCTGCTAAAATTGGACACAATTCAGGTTTGTGTACTTTAGTCCTTTATTATTTTTTGTATTATTTTCCTAATGAACGGACTTTAGAGGAAAATTTAAACTTGTTATTATAGTAGATATGATAGACAATTTTTTTTTTTATCAACTCAATGTCATTCTATGTTCTCCTTTATTGCTAGACTATTTGTTTTGCATTGTAGTTTATAATTTGTTTTTTTACCATATATCAGGGCTTGCTCCCAATTGTTAGAGATTTGAGAAAATCCTTGGCAAGGGAGCTTGTAAGCCTACAGGATAAGCTAGATTCTCTGATGATTAACAAGTCTGAAGAATCCATTGAGGAGGTGTCCACCACTACCACTAAACATATGGAACAACACACTGCTGAGACCTCTAATAGTTTGTGCCTGCAAGAGGAGGAAGCAGTGGAAGTAGCAGGATTTGGCAAAAGCTCTCCTGAGGGAAGCTGCAATGGTAAGCTTGGAATGGTAGAGGCACACGAAAGCATGCTTCGCCCTGTGTCGAGCCTCCAAAGTGAGGAAACTTCGGGGTCTACCTTTACTGACACAAGTGTTGTTGTGCCTAAAGAGGCTGAGCCAGAGCAAATTATGGAACAAAAAGATGAGGTACTTAATTGTGAGCTAAATGTTTGTCAAGAAACATTGAAGGATGTAGAAAATGAAAATATTGTATATTCTGAGCAATCCAGTGAACTTCCTTTGGTTGAAGAAGAGAAGATCAAATCTGAGATGGAATTTACACAAGGAGGAACTGATGAGAACCCTACTGTTTATGAGTCTGACAAGGACAATCAAATTGGAACGGGACAAAGTGAAGTTGAACAAAGTGAAGTAGAATCTAACGTGTCAGGGGATGCTACTTTGCAAATTGAGGTTGATTTGATGGGTACGGATGAAAGGCGTGGAGTGTTAGATGATGGCCCTGCTGCTTCTGAATTTGAGAGGCACGAACAAGTTGAAACTGGTGGAGAGGGGAAATGTAATGCCACAGTCGATGTGATCTCACCAGATGATGAAACTCAAACTGTAAGTCAATTGGAGCAGCAGGCACTGGACATCCATGAAGAGAAGTCTATTGCTGAATCTTTAGATTGGGAAAATGTTGGCTATCAGAAGAATGAGAAACTTCCTGGCGATGCAACACCTGAACTAGCAGTGGAATCACCACCAATACTAAGAGAAAGCAATGAAGTGCCAACTTGGGAGAATAAAGATAATGATGAGCAGCCTCTTGTAGCAATCGGGGAAGAGAAGATAGCGGAGGAAGAGGCAGAACATGAAAGCCAAGATGAAAAAGTGCTGGTTGACCAGGCTATTGGAGTTGAAATTGTGGAAGATAATGATGAGCAGCCACTTCTAGCAATCGGGGAGGATAAGAAAGAGGCGGAAGAGGCAGAAAATGAAAGCCAGAATAATAAAGTGCTGATTCACCAGGCTATTGGGTCTGAAATTGAAAGTGAGGAGGTTCCACTGCACGTAGAGAAAGTTGAAGGGGAAGGAGAGCCATTACCTCTATCACCTACTGCCAGCCAGGTTTCTGTTGATGAGTGCAACATAGGTGTGGAAAGTGATGAAAAGCTTATCGAAGAGAACAAGAAATTGAGGGAGATGATGGAGAAGTTGATTGCAGCAGGAAAAGAGCAGTTGACTGTTATATCCAACTTGACTGTAAGAGTAAGAGACTTGGAGAAGCAGTTGGCTAGGAAGAAGAAACTGAGGAGAAAACCAGCCTTATCTAGATCTTCTCGTGTCAAAGCAGCTAATAAAGCCCTTAAGGAGAGGGCTATTGGTGTTGCGGTGTAGTGTCTCTGGTTCTCAAAAGTACTATGTCCAGTTGATGCTAAGGTTGTGTTGGGTTGAATTGCTTTGTATTGTGTCTTGAACTTAAAATATTATTGTATATTTACTAATGGAGTATAATAATTCCGCTCTTAATTTGTTGGCTTTATGATACATGATTGATTCAGATTGTCATCTTAAACATATCATGATTTTGTATATTTGCTAATAGATATAAATCAGTTCGCCGTTTTCTATGCTAATGGAAGCTATTTATATTTTGTATGTGCATATTTGTGAACCGTATGCTTGCACAATCTCTGCATTGATAAATCAGAATGCCCCATTACAAATTAATCTTTATCTTGTTCAATATGGCTGCACAGAAACTAGATCATTTTTTAGCATAGTTCAGTTAATGCCTTTGAAATCATATCCAGTTCTAATAATTAGTGTGGTTCTTTTATTGCAACCAGAGCCTTAAGAAGAACAGGTAAAGTTACTGACGCATCAACCTTATGTCTACCATAGAAAGCCAACTCCTGCAGCTTGGCAATCTTTTTGATAATAGTGAAAGCCACTGAAAACAATAAAAATCAATGGAGAGGAACATCGCACTGCAGCCATTTTCCTTATATCTGAGAGGCAATGAAACTAGATGAAAGGCCTGATGCTACTTGCTACGAATAGTGAAGCCTACTTATTGGGAGAGAAGCACGGAAAGTCTGACTGGAAGCTGGAACTGTTTATAAAGAGGTCTTCTCTTTTACTAGATGAAATGCAACCCGTAGTCTGTTATCATGTACCTGAGTGAATTACAGCCATCCATAAAGCCTTAGCTTTGGAGGCCTCGAAATCCTTTTTGTTTCTCTCTTGGCTTCAAGTTGCTCTAGAGGCTTTGGTAGCAAAAAAATAATTCAGAGTGCCACTTCATCTAGAACTAGCTTTTTTAGGCAGGCTCGTGTAATTGTGTAAATCACTATTAGAAATATTTATATTAAACAATAATATGACCATATCACTTTGTTGGGTACGTTTTGTGACAAGGGTTAAAAATGTAAAAATAGCCCAAATCTCTACTTGGGTTATTTAGAAATGATTATTTGTGGAGAGTCAAACTAGAAATTCCACATACGATGAACAAAGCGAATGTTGCTTTAACAAGAGAAATCAAAATTATAATAGTAAAAATGTAGAAAATGCACTTAGAACATCATGTTTGAAATTTTGACTCACAGACGATAATAAAAGGAAATACTTTGACTTATGGACAGTAATAAGAGGAAATACTTTGACTTACAGACAATAATAAGAGGAAATTAAGAAATGTCATGAGGGAGAGAGTATAGGTTCCTTTATACCAGTAGTTTCACCCCCAAGTTTCAGAATATTGAGAATTGTTGTTGTCTAATTAGGCTTGTACTCCCAAGTTAGTTTCAGCTCTAAAGGGCAACAAGTGGCTAGTTTGTTTTGAATTTGATTTAGGCTTTTCTATTGAGCTTGGGTTGCTCTTAGTTATTAGTTTTTGGTCAATATAAGAATCTTTGGATTGCAAGATGTTAATCAAAGAGATTATGGTCATATTTGCTTTAATTGGGCAAAATGGTTAATATGTTTTTTTTATACATAATTTGGGAGATGAATTTGCCTAAATTCTTGGGCTAATGTTTCCAAGTAATGGCAAGTCCTTGGAGGCTGCATTTGGTTGGTGTAGCAAACGAGGCTAGCCACTTAAGGTCAGCCATTTGTTTAAGGCTAAAAAATGGTAGATCAGGAAAGTTGGGCCATAGACAGCCAAAGCATAACAACTCTTTTGGGGTGAAAATTCCAGGTAAAATACCTCCTCCATTAGCTTAAGCTTAAGGTGCAAGCAGTGTCCCTTGCCCACTTAGTAGTACATACTAATTAGACTCATGAAAAAAGATACAAAAGAAACCGAGTCATACTCTTCAAAAACATACTATCTTATTTTTCCTGACATGTTACATGTTCTTGGGCCATACTTAAAAGAATAATTAAAAAAAAAAAAAAATTATAACATAAGAAATTGGGCCCACAAGGTGGTTAGACTTGTACAAAATGTGCGGTGAAAATGACCATAAAAAAACTTCCACCTTTAATTCAGAGTTAATTTTTTCTATATAATTTAGAATGTGGACCAACAATAATTTATAGGATAGTAGTCTAAAAGGCATGCTCAAGATATATAAGGTTTGTTGCAGAAAAGTAACGAAATATCATTTCAAATTAAAAGCATATTGTGAGTTTTAGTTAGTTTAACTAGTAAAGTCTCAAATGGTTGAATAAGAGATTCGTGGTTCAATCCTTACTTACACCAAAAACCGATTGGTGTCTTTATTTGATGATATAAAAGGACTATCATCAAGAGTGGATACCATAGGTTGGAACTCTCTTAAAAAAATTAAAAGCATAAAATATTTGATAGACATTGTAATGAGTAGAACCGACTATTAATGTGGCTCCCTGCATAACTAACAAACCCAAGCAATACCCATGATTAATTAGGTCAACAATGGACATCCAAATTGATAATACACTAGTTCTTTCCTTAATTTATTAATTTATAAATATTATAAATTTATAAGTAGACATATTATAAAAAATATTTTTCATTTAAAACAAAAGGTGTTATTAATATAATATAAAGAAGGTTATTATTATTATTTTATGTTATCCTCTTTTAATTTGGGAATTAAATTTAATAAGTTAGTTCCCCTCACCCCCCCCCCCCCCCTTTTGAAAGCATAAGTTTTAAATATTAGAATAAGAATTCCACCTGAGCAATTTTCAATTAACCACCTAGTTCAAAATTTATGCATTTGATCTATCTGGATTTTAATTTGTTTGATATTCTGTTCATCCATGTTATTACGAGAGCAAGCTGAAATGAAAATAAATAAATAAATAATTTTATTTTATTAAATTTTAGGAGTTACTTTAATTTGTTAAAGCTTTTTTTAGTAATTTAATTATATAGAATAAGCTAATTCCATGTGGCGCAATTTGATTGGTGCGTCTAGCATAAATGGTTGGCTTATATGTTACTTAACGGACACATCAACACAACACTAATGGAGGGGCTTACCATCCAAACTGTTCATAACTTTAGGGGTAAAATCTAAATTCTGAAATTTCATGATGTAAAATCCAAAGACCTCCAAAATTTAAGGGTATACTTTGCAATTTAACATTCTATTTATTTTCTTTGTCAAATAAAGTAGAAAAAAATATTTATAAAAAAATAAAATAGAAAAATAAATTTAAAAAGGAAAAGAAGATTGATAGAATATGAAGAAATTAACACAATTGGTAAATTTTTTTTTTTTTTGTTGACAAATAAAAAATATGGGGCTTGATTCCTACCTTTAGTCTGATGATAAAAAGTAATTATTAAGAGCAGACACCATAAGTTGAAATTACATAAAAAAAAAAAATCCCAAAAAAAAAAAACCATTAATCAATAAGAATATAATAGCTGAATAAAAACATTCACATTAGCTCATAGAAAGATTTCTATTTATTTTAACATAGGAACCTACTTTTTCTATTTTACTTACTTTTCAAAACACCCTACATCCTATTTCACACTATATTTCATTAAAATATCAATTTTTTTTTTAAATTGTTTCTCTTTTTTCACACACAATAACCACCATTTACCATCTTCTTTCATTAGGAATGGTAATGGATCGAGTTTCTTTATCCCTGAACCTATGCCACCACTCATGACCCGAATCCGCCCCATTAACTAAAACGGTTTTTTTTACCCCCATACCTGCCCCTACGAGCCCCTGTGGGCCCTGCTCACCATGCCCCTTCAAGGCCCAATCTGAAGTCCCTGAACCGTGGACCAATTTATAAATTAAAAATATATATATATCAATATCAATGTATCACACAAATCTACAAAATAATTTAATTTCTCGTTTCTCATTTTCCCTAACAAAATCACAAACTCAAATACAGAAATCCTAAATATTTTTCAAAATGAAATAATAAATTAAAAAATGTAAAACACTAAAACACTATATAATATCAGATGACTCACATTTGACAATGAAATTAATCCTAAACCATCCTCTGCATAACCCCAAAAAATACATAAAAATCCTTCATTTTTCCTTTTACACCAACACAAAATAGCAATTGATCTGCCCTTTACAACCTAAAAGCTACCACTATTTCAGCCCCTCCAAAACTCCAAAAACAAAACCACAACACCTAGAAAACCCAACAAAAATCCCTCATTTTTCCAATCAAGGTGAGGTGAGGGAGGTAGGGAGTGGTGTTTGTGGTGAGGAAGAGGAGTGAGTAGCGTGGTGAGGGAGGCAGGGAGGAGGGAGCGGCATCCGCGATGAGGTGGAGTGAGTGGCGCAGTGAGGGAGGTAGAGAGGATGGACTAGTGAGCTGGAGGAGGGATCGGCGACAACGAGGTGAGGGAGGCAGGGAGGAGGGCAGCGACGGCAAGTGAGAGTGAAAGTGAGGAAGAGGGAGGGCAATTGAGACTTGAGAGTGAGTGATGAGAATGAAGGATTAAGGTTAGAGAAATGAGAAAGTTAGTATTTATAGTTAGGGTTTTTAAAATTTTTTAATATAATATATGTATATGGGTCGGGTTCGGGGCGGGTATACATAATACCCGAACTCGACCCGAACTTGCTACGGGTTGGGTTTTTAAAACCCAAACCTGCCCCATTTGCTTTGCAGGTTGGGTACTTACAGGTCAAGCAATTTTTGCCATTCTTATATTTCATCCTCGAGATATGTAAAGAAAAAAAAAAAAAAACTTAATGAAAAATAAATAGTGTCAGTGTAAATTTATATAGATACAGTAGCAAAGTGAATACCCTAATTAGGTTTACATTGAATCAAAAATCTTGAATTTGATGTGTGACCATTGGTCATGTGGACTCTAAGCATGCAGGAATTAGTTCAATTGAATCATGCTCTGATTGATTTGGATAGAGGTAAAGAAAAATAATTGCAATTCATTGGCATAGGACGTAATAAAACCTTTGGATTAATAGCGAAGGAGAATGATACCCACTTTTATAGAAAATAAACTGAGTTTTTTTTTTTTTTTTTTAAGGGTAAATTTCATAAACCTACTTTGAGGTTTATAATAATACTAACTAGGTCCAAAAAATTTCGTAAACCTGCTTTGAGGTTTATAATAATACCAACTAGGTCCAAAACATTTTAAAACCCACTAATTTAGTCCTCAAAAGACAACTTTGTCCTTAATAGTCAAACATTGTTACTTTCATTTTCTCTTCTTCCTCTCTCTTTTCTGTCTTGTTCCTTTCCCTTTATTCTCCCTTTGTTCTCTGAGTTCTCTCTCTCAAAAACTCTCTCAAACCTTAGGCTAATTGTTTAGCAAATCTTGTCAGAAATTAGTTTTATTTGAGTGGTTATAATCCCTAACAACCAAACACCGTTACTTTCATAATACCCTTTACAAATAATCCCAAAGTACCATAAAAATCAGCACAGTAACAATACTGGAATCTCTGAATCCATAAAAATCAGTATCAAAATCTCTACAAAAAAAAATTAAAAAAAAAATCTATACAAAAAAAGCACAAAAAAATATATCTTTCAAAACCAATAGAAGCCCAAAAAAACCAGCAAAAATCCAAGTCAAATAACACACAAATGCCTTTGTAAATTCCTAATGAAATCTCCTAAAAAGCCCAACAAAAACCCAAAAAAAAAAAACAAAAATCCTAGCCAAACAACATAGAAAACCAGCACAATCCCAACTATATTCATAATAGAAACCAGAAAAAACACATCATATCACAAGATCGGCCATGTTGCAATCCATGACGCCGCCGTGAGAGTCTATTGAAGGCAAGATCTAGATTGAAGCACCACCACCTCTATTGCGTAGGTTTCGATCCGAGAGAGAGAAAGAGAGAGAGAGGGACAAGAGTCCGTTGACGTCATTGATTGTGGCGGAAATCGGGAAGATCCTTGCATGGTAGAGTTGCTGATGCCAATGACCAAGCCATGAGTTTCATTGGGGCAAAGGTTCAATTAGAGAGAGTTTTGAGAAAGAGAACTCAGATAACAAAGAGAGAAGAAGGGGAAAGGAATAAGATAGGAAAGAGAGAGGAAGATGAGAAAAATGAAATTAACGGTGTTTGGCTATCAGGGACAAAGTTGCTTTTTAAGAACCAAATCGGTAGATTTTAGAATATTTTGGACCTAGTTGGTATTATCACAAACCTTAGGGTAGGTTTGTGAAATTTACTTTTTTTTTTTTTTAATTATAAAAAATGTCTTATTTGCAAGGCGTAAATGCTCTTTTTGTCCTTACATTTTGGGGTCATTTCTATTTTGGTCCCTACATTTCTATTTTACCACTTTTAGTCCCTAATCCAATTAACGCTTGTTATTTTAGTCCTTTTCTTCAGCCAATAGACGGAAATAATTGACGTGACTAATGGCACATTAAAATATTAATTAAAAAAAAATCTATTTTGATATTAAAAATGCCACGTCAGCATCTAAATTAATTTTAATTAAATAAAAAAATTAAAAACAAAAAATTACAGATCTAAGAACATAAGAACTTGTTCTTCAATGTTCTTCTTAAATCAAGAAATAAACCTAGTAACGACATCAAACCCAGAATCAAAGAGCAAACCCAGAGTCAAAGAGCATGAACATCAAAGAACATGAACATCAAACCAACAAAAAAAAAAAAAAACATGAACATCACCAAATCAAAGAGCATCAACGAGAGCAAACACAGGAAAATCCACACGAAACCACACCCAAACCAAACCATCCAAAGAATAGAAACCCAACAAAGCACCCAACTCATCCACTCCCAAACCAAACCATAATCAAAGAAATTTCGAATACCACAACAAGTTAATAACTTAAAAAACAAAAAGAAATTTCAAAATGCGAAATTCCTAGCAAACACTAAAACCAAATCTCCAACAAACCCCAAACCCCAAATGTCTAGAAACGATCACCGATCAGACCAACAACGACAACAAACCCTGCAATCCCAACCAACGAACCCAGTCGAACCCAACACCCACAAGCTCCGAGATTCCTATCGAAAAAGCTATGCCGCTCTGGCCAGATTTCGATATCGAGAAGACCGATAATGACATTGGAGCCATAATCAAAATCGGACCAGAGATCATGCTGGTTCCTGAGGCTAAGAAACTGAGGAGACCGAGTGGTGTGAAGCTCGCGACGGCAGGCCTCGAACACGGCGAGGACTGAGGGGTGTGAAGCTTCGCTTTGCGTGAGAGAGGCGGAGAAGCCATCTCTTTCTCTAAACCCAGATCCGATCAAACCCAGTCAAACCCACCAACGATCACCGATCAAAGCCGAAGAGAAAGGCCAGATCCCAGCAAACCCAGTCGAACCCAACACCCACCATCTCGATCCTGATGAGATGGCTGCGGTGTATAGCATGCTCACGACGGTGGAGGTGAAGCCTACAGTGGCGGAGATGGTGTGCGAGAGGACGAAGTTGTGGAAGTGGTTGCTAGGTTCTAGGTTCTGCGGTGACAAAGTTGTCCTGGTCGGGTTCTGGGTTTCAATATGAGTTTGGTGATTGAAGAAGTGTGGGTTATGACTTCTGGAATTTGATGATTTTCTGATTTTGAACTTTCTGGGCTTATGGCTTAGGGATTTGATGATTTTGTTGGGATTGAAAATGAGGGCTGAATTTCTTTTTTGAGCTTATGATTTCTTTTTTGATTTGAATTTTTTGGGTTTCTTTGTGTGTTTGTTTCTCAAGAAAATCTATGGGGATGAATCCAAGGAACATGAACATGTTCTTTAGAAAAAAAAATAAATAATGAAAGAAATAATTTTTTTTAATTTAATTATCTTATTTTATTTTAAAAGTATTTAGAAAAAAAAATGAAAAAATCTTTTTTTATTATTATTTTATGCTGACTTGGCATTTATTAAATAATAAATAATTTTTTATTATTATTTTATTCGCCATGTTAGCATATATTTACTGTGTCAACAGTGCATTCCGTTTGCCACGTCAGCTTTTTCTGTTAGTTGAGTGATGGTAAGGACTTAAATCAATGGCAGAGCCACACACAGGGTGGAGGGGCCAAGGCCCCCCCAAAGTTTTAAAAAATTATTTTATAGTATTTATATTATCTACATTTTAAAAAATGTAGCATGTAAAAATTGAAGTTGCGCCCCCCCCCCCCCCCCCAAATTTTGAGTCATTTCAATGGTGTTCTTAAAAGAAAGAGAAATTATATTAAAATCATATAATTTAAGAGGTTTAACAAATTAAAATATGTAAAAAATGATAAATTTTTGTACATGTCTAATAGAAGAAATACATGACTTTTGTATGCTCATTAAAATTTAGAAGATGATAAATTCTCTTAGTAAATTAATTTTTATATTTGTGTGTAGAGGTTTATCTTAATTAATATATTAACATCAAAACTTGGCCCCCCTAAACCAAAATTTCTGGTTCCGCCCCTGACTTAAATGTCACGCGTTAATTGGTTTAGGGACTAAAAGTGATAAAATGAAAATGTAGGGACCAAAATAGAAATGACCCCAAAATGTAGGGACGAAAAGAGCATTTACACCTATTTGCAAAACCTAATAGGATATAAAAGTTAAATCATATACTATATAATAAAAGTTTGAAGTCGTGGTTGTGCTAAAATTATTCTCACTAATTAGTAAATTAATTTTATATTATTTGTTAGGATATATCTCCTCAAATTAAGCAATAATATTTAAAAACTATTTAATTTAGGTAAAATTCATTCCATATTCCATATTAAGAAATTAACACAAAACACAAAAATAATTTTAAAATATAAAAATATATAGATAAGCATTAATAAAGTCTAAACTCTAAAGGAAATTTCTTTTTATTAAAATTATTTACTTATTTTATCATTTATCATTACTATTTATTTAGTAATTTAGTTTTAAATATTTTTTAAAAATAATTTAGTTTACATATGAATTTTCATCAAGCCATGCATAGTACGAGAATAATGCTAGTAAACGATATATTAAAGGCGGTGAGATCTTATTTTTGCAAAATCAAATTTTTTTTAGGGTGGAAAAGAATACTAACAATCCTTGTTGAGAACGAGCAGAAGAGTAAATATTTATTTGTTGTGTGTAGCCAAATAATAGTGGGCTTATGCAAAATAGAAATAGACAACTCAACAAATAATTACACGGAGAGAACAAAGATTTATGTGGTTCGGTTTTTGGCCTATATACATAGGTAGGGTTGAGGAGAAAGTTTCACTAACATAAGAAAAAAATTACAAAGGTATTACCTAAACACTCTCACAAAAGCCCAAGCCTCAAATACACCAAAAAACACTCACAATCACCAAAAGTACATGACACCAAAAGTACATGACTAGAGAAACTTGAAAATCTCACAAAGTCATACCTTAGAACTCTGTACAAAATAACAAAGAATAGAGAAAGCCCTATTCTAATAACCAAAGTTGCGGCTGCCTTTGATCACCAATACATCAATTGCCGCATAATATATATATTCTGTTGCTTGTGTATTAGGGTTGTCGCAAGATACCACAATTTTGGCTAATTAAAGTTGAGCCGTGGTGTACCATAACAGATTCCAAGTTGGACTTGGATTTCTTAAGTCAGCATAATAAACCAACAAGGACTAGGCTTACAAGTCCTTCCAAGAGACGAACTATTCAAACCACCACATCAACAATCCTAATCCTGCTCCTTTTCGGAGAAGCATAAAACCGATAGCACAACTCTATAAAAACAAAACAAAACCTTTTTCTTTTTTTCTTTTCTTTGATATCAACAAACTTAGACCTACATATACGATTCCTTAAATTCTGTAATTCATGAAAATTTTTTTTCAAGGTTGTGACAGGATGGTTCAGCCACCTCCTTCTGTGAGTGGAAAATTTAGAATTTTGGAGGTTAATCTTCAATCTGCTTATCTGAAGGCTGAAAAGATCACAAAGACTTATGTGGATGCATATATTTGCCCAGAAGCGAAGATCCAAACCAAGGTTAATTCCACTAGAGGCTCAAACCCCATATGGGACGAGAAGTTTGTTTTTTCAATCTCTGATAACTCTTCTATGCTATGCGAGATTTACCAGGCACGTAGATGGCGTAAAGACTCGTTCATAGGGAAGGCTATGTGTGACCTACACTCAATATTTGAAAGCATTAAGATTAAGGAAGAAGAGTGCAAGTATGATACTGGTGATGAAGATTCTTGCTATGATACTGCTGATGAATATCTTAGGTATGATACTGCTGATGAAGATCCTTGGTCTTATAACATCGATGATAGTACGAGTGAGAGTAATGATCACAGTAATTCTGATGGGATTGATGAAGAAGAGGAATCTGCAGAACAGAAGGTATCAACTTCTCTTAAGGTGTTCAAGGGTTCGAAGAATGTGGGAATCTTGAATGTGGAATTGGCTTTGAAGGGATACATATCATGTGTTGGAAACTCTAAGTGCCCAAATATGGCCATGGCGTATGATGATTTCATGGCATATCAAAGTGGGAACGTGAACACCGAAAAGAAACATCAATCTTGGCTGTGCTTCATTGCTTAGTAGTACATAATCATGTGGAGGGTTGGACAAAATTTACAATTAGACTTTCGTTATTTATTAATTTTGGTATTTAATCTGTAATTTTCAGAATTTTAGGTTTATGATGATTATTTCCTTTTGTTTTTAGGTGTTTTTAATGGTTTTTAGGTCAAGTTATGGTTAGGTATTAATTATAATTCATTTTAGAATATATTTTAGGTGCTTTTGTTTTATGTTTTGTTTTTTGTTTTTTAAAAGGAGTTATATTTTGCTTCTTGATGCTTCCGCACATCAAACTTTATTTTCTTTCTTTCACCTCCCAATTATTTATGTCTAGCAAATAACCAACATCTTTCTCTTTTTCTTTTTTCTTTTTTCTTTTTTTTTTCTTTTTTTTTCTCTCTTTTTCTTTGCCTTTGTTTTTGTGAACTTTCTATGTATCTGTGATTCAGTATTCCAACATAAATCTTAAGATTTATGATTTAGTAATTGTAACTATCTAATAAAATATTATGTCAATTTTCTTTTATTTTGTATGTACTACGTTCATGCATGCCAAAACCAAGGCAAAAGCCATTGATTATTGTTATATGTTGATCTAGGACAAGATATGAGGTTTAATTTTTATTGTATGTTAACTTTTAAATTTTTATGTAATTTTAAATATTTTAAGATTTAGGATTTTATTTTCTTGATTTTACGTGTTTTTGAGGGTTTTCTAGTCAAATTAGAGTTCGTTTATGATAGTGTATCAAGTACGATCTCTTTTAGAATATTTTTATTTGAAGATTAAGTTCTTTGGATCCTTTAAATAGGCAATCAAAATGTAAAGCAATATATATACTGGACACAAGCTTTACCATTTGTGATTTAACTCAAGAGTTATTTTATTTTAAATAGGCATTGTTTAACAACAAATCAAATATAATATTTTAACATTTTTTTTAATCTCTTTGCTCTTTTTTGTGTCGTGATTGCTAAAAAATTTTTTAAAAAAATTTATTTAAAAAAAACCCAGAATTTCTTGCAACATTGATCCCAAATTATCCAAAGAAATACAAAATCAACAAATCAATTTAGTTACATAGTAAGGGCAAGTGTGGAATTGGATAGATATTAAGTTGGATGTTATTGATTAAGAAAATAAATCTTCAACATAGAGATTTAAATACATTGACAAAGCTTGGGACCAATACTCTAATGTATTAGAATCAACATGCATGATGCGAGTATATAACCAATTTTGGACATATGTCTACATCCAATTGGGTCTAGTGCAATAGAGCCAAACTGTGTTTGAATGTCACAAAAATATGCTTTTGCTAGCTATATAATCATACAATCACACAAGTTATAACTTGGCTTAGCGTTTGTATTTTGGTAAGGCAGTGCCTTGGGCTAAATTCAAAGGAAAAAAAAAAAAAAAAAAAGAACTAGCCGATTCTTAGTTGAGCCATTGTTGCCATTTTCATCAAGAAATTTTTGTAGTTTTTGAGTTAATATAGGAAAAAGAAATCTGAAATCTTTCTAAGATTTAAAAGATGAAAAAAAGTTAAAGAATGCTCTAAGGATATTGGTTTAGGAATTTTTTTTTTTTTTTTTTTTACAGTTTTTATATTTCCCATTGAAGTGGTATAAATTTTTTCCTAATATGGTTCATTAACAATGTCTTAAAAGCACTCATTAATAGGACCCTTAAAAGACAATTACCCAAAAACAGGGGTCCTTCTCCAGTACCCCCTATATTTTTAGTGGGTATGGTACCCACACAAATGTCAGCCATTAAAACTATGTTGTTTTAATCTTAACCGTTAATTTTAGTTTAGTGGGAAATCTATTACCGGTAGACCAAGTAAACATATAAAAGCCAAAAAAAAAAAAAAAAAACTGTGGTTCCTCTTCTCCAACCTTCTCCCGTCCTCCCTCTTTGGTGTTCTCTTAAAAAACCCAAATTCCTTCTTTTCAAATGAGTTCCTTATGTCCATCAATTTCACTATCATCTCGTCGATATCCCCATTTACCAACTGCTGAAGGTTTCTTAAAGGATCAAATCTTTTTGATTTTTAAGGTAAGGATCAAATAAAACCCTAATTTCTTTGTTGGGTTTTGAGAATTTTTTTCGATTTTGCTCTTAAATTTCATTGTACCACAATGTAGGCAATACTTCTGTGCTGAAGAGGTACTAATTTTGTTATTTCTTTTCAGGTGGCACATAAAGTGCTTGTTGAAATGCTTCATAGGGATTCGGTTTTTCCAAACTTGTTATGTCTATGTTTTTTATGATCAGGGGGTTTGGGTTCTTGTTAGTGTGGTGTTGAAATTTGGGTTTTTTTTTTTTTTTTTTTGGGGGGGGGGGGTGGTTAGCGGAGGGAAATGCTCTTCCTGATACATTTGGTCCGCTTGATAATTTGACCAAACTCAACCTGGACCAAAATCCTCTTGTAATCCCACTAGTGGAGGTTGTCAAGGAAGGGGTTGAAGCTATCCAAGTTTTCATGGCTAAGAGGTGGCTAGATATATTGCTGGATGAAGAAAGAAAAAGCATGCTTGAACTGCAAGAACTGACTAAGACTGGATGGTTGACTTGCAGCACCTCCTAGCTGAAAAATTATGTTACAAATGTTTCAGAATATTTGGGATCTCCTAAAGACTTGTTTCTTGATCAGCAGCTATGATGCTCTGATAATTCATGACTCATTTTGAGTGTCACACTTTTCTTTGCTCAAATGCCAAAGCTAAGGAAGATCAAACTGCTAAGGAAGATCAAACTGGTGGCTTTGGTCTGCTGCAATTTTTGTACTTGTTTCTTTTCTACTGCATCCATTTCAAGCTTGAGGGTGATGAATATCTTACTAAATTTTGTTCTTTTTTTCCAGTTCAATTGTTGGGAAATATGAGTTTTGTAGGAAAAAATAATAGGTAGCCTGCTGTGCATCATGTTTCTAATGACAACAGTTGAATGCTTATAGTTGTACTTGTACATTCACTAAATCTAGAGTGTCAAATTTTGGCACCAATCTTGCAATTTTCATTACCTTAATCAAAATTGTTTCAACTTCTTTTATAGAACATCATGCATCGAGGAGCTATGTCATCACTCCTATATATTGGCTCATCGATGAAATGATCAGAAATGTATTTATAGCTTTTGTTTCCTAGATAGGTATTTACAGTTGCAACTAAAAAAGATGTCCAACAAATTTGGGCCATTATTTTCTTTGCCTTTTGTTGTTAATGTTGTTGTAGTTTCTTATAAATATTTCAGTTTTACCAAGGCTTTTACACTACTTTCACGGGGAGTGTAGGTAAAAGAACAAGCACAAGCACCTACTTTCAAATGTGACATAAGTATTGCCTAATGTTGACAATGGAACCATCAAATATAAGAAAAAAAAAAATAAGGGAACATCGAATGTGACAAAAATACAATCACATATGATGTTGATACTACATAATATGTGAATGGAATCGTCAAATTTGAGGAAAAGAAATAAAGGAACCACCAAATGTGACAAAAGTACTGTCACATGTGATGCTAGCACTACACAATGTGAGAATGGTACCATCAAATGTGAGAAAAAAAAAAAAAAAAAAAGGGAATCATCGAATGCAACAAAAGTACAATCATATGTAATGTTAATACTACACAATGTGAAGATGGTACCATCAAATGTGAGAAAAAAAAATAAATGAACCACCGAATGTGACAAAAGTACAGTCACATATGATACTAGTACTACACAATATAAGAATGGTACCATCAAATGTGAGAAAAAAAATAAGGGAATCACCGAATGCGACAAAAGTACAATCATATGTGATGTTAATATTACACAATGTAAGGATGGTATCATCAAATGTGAGAGAAAAAAAATGAAGGAACCACTGAATGTGACAAAAGTATAGTCACATGTGATATTGGTACTGCATAATGTGAAGATGGTACTATCAAATGTGAGAAAAAATAAGGGAACTATTGAATGTGATAAAAGTACAATAACATGTGATGTTATTACTACACAATGTGAGGATAGTACCATCAAATGTGATGTTTTAGTAACCTGATATAGCAGATTGCCTATTAATGGATACCGTACCCCAAAAAAAAAAAGAGGGGATATCGTAGAATTACCCCAAAAACAGAGAATGAAGTAACTAACTCATTTGAAAGTGTAAGTTGTATATATATTTTGTTATACTTGAAAATATCCACACACAAAAAAAAAAAAAAAAAAGGCAAATAGTATTGGTACAAACCAATAAATAGACCAAAATTTTTCAATTATAAAGTACTATATTAAGAGTTTTGTATCTTAATAGTGTATATAAATAAATATATATATAGAGAGAGAGAGAGAGAGAGAGAGAGAGAGAGATACAAGTTAAGACAAGGATCTCAAATGTGAATAGCTAACGTTTATACAAGTACTTTATCTAGCTTTTCTTCTGACTAGTTGACAATTGACATTAGTAATGTAAGTTCCCTTAGCCGAATGATTCAAAATTCGGCCAAGCCGATCAATACGGCCCGTATCATTGGCTTTGCCTAATTACTTTATCTAGCTTTTCTTCTGACTAGTTGACATTAGTAATGTAAGTTCCCTTAGCCGAATGATTCAAAATTCGGCCAAGCCGATCAATACGGTCCGTATCATTGACTTTGCCTAATTGCCACCAATGTTTGTTACTTTAAAGAAAGCCTCTAAAGTCTAAAGGCTAAAGATACATTAATATATTCCACACTTCCAACTCTCTTCTCTATAGTCTATACCATATAAATGAGTTCCATTCCCAGAGATACTCTGCATAAGCAATAAGAACAGAACACAGAGAGCAAAGAGCTAGCTGCAAGTGCTGCCACTTCATTTCTCCTTAGAAGAATGGACATGAACAACTACACTGATCTTCGCCCCGACGGGTATGTAGCTATCTCTTTTTCTTTAGTTTTTTGTTCTGAGTTTGTCATGAATTCTACTAATAGTTCAAGTCCATTTTTGTGCTAAGTTCTTTCCAGAAAAAGTTTAAACAAGAACGTTTTGGTGTTTTACTTACATATGCATTGCTTATGTGCCTTAATCATTTACTTATTTTGGTGCTTTAATAAATAACAACTGCTTATCAGCTTATGTGACTTCAATTAATGTTCCATTTATCTTGCATATTCAAGTACAGTTTGGTGGGGGGAATTTTTTTAACTGTATTTATATAGCCAAGAAGATTGTGGCACAAAATCTAGAATCCATCTTTAATTTTTGTTTGTGTGTCTGTAGGACATTAAGACCTGTTCAATGCACTGAGTTCAGATAACCCAAAAAATGATCAGTCTTTTTTTGGTTTGGACCAGTAAACTTTTGGTTAAGGTGCCAATAAAGATTATGGACATTATTTTGTTCAAAAAAAAAAAAAAATGATGATGCTGGCTCTCATCCAAACTTTACGCTTCCAAGAAGTTGAGGATAAGAATTGAAGTAATGGAAGTGTTTGATCTTGTAAAAGGTTTTTGTTTTTTGGGAAATTGTTGAACTTTGGGATTGATCAAATTATGGATGATTCTTTGAGTTTCTGATTTTTTTTTTTTTTTTTTTTTTTTTTTTTGAGGCAATTGAGTTTCCGAATTGATATTTGCAATGAAATTTTTTTTTTTTTTTCTATATTGTCAATCCAAGCATCCAACAGACCGTAGATTTCATGATCCCTGACCATTAACTTACCTAATAATAAATGTCAAAATTTTAATATGAAAATTAAATTCAATTAAAAATTAATGCATGAATTAAATGTAACTCACGATTGAAGGTAACATTACTCCAATTAGTTAGCAATATGTGATTCACTTCGCTACTTCTGGTACGATTATAAGATAGCTGCATCTTTAAGCATAAGACAAATATTTGGTACATGCCAAAAAATGCAAATGCACAGTGACAGAGTTCGATTTAATTCCATTTTAAACTATATGGTGTATGTATTCTGAAGCAATGTATATACTATTTTTAGGAATGAGCAAGAACTCCGTTCATACACCAAATGGCTTGCTGTTTTTGGCTTTGTGTTTGGAACTCTGCTTACCATTCTCAAATGGAAGTATCAAAGCCCAGATATATCCCTATTCGACATAAATGGTGCACTCATGTTGCTCTTAATAATAGATGTATGTATCTTCACTATATCAATGGCAGTGACAATTCTACCAACTTTCGACAGAACACATCACCCTTTCTTCAAGGGTGTGTTTCTCATTTCAGAGTTTTTGCATGTGACTTAATTTTGTTGATGCTTGTTCCTCCTTTTGGGTGGTTCATCTTCGCTATATGCGTATTTGTTCTAGTATTGTTACTTTATCGCTCACGGGAACAGATTCTCCGACGCTGTCAAGAAACTCTTGAACCAATGAGGCACGCCACTCCAAAGGCATTCCACAGTTTATGTGATTGGTTCCGACAATGTTTCCAATCAGCCTGGACAACAGCTTCACGAGCATCCACTGAATCCTCAATGGCTACACCCAATGTGGTTGGACCAATAAATAATGTCTAGGGAGATCACAAGTTTCTAATTTAGTACATTTGGTGTACTACTATTCTATGTGAGAAGGCAGAGCAATTTTCTCTCTTATAGATAGATTTAAAATATGATATCCTATTTGGAGGCGAAGGAATAATTGAGTTTGTCTGAGGAATTCATCTCGAATGATGTAGGGTGATACAGAGGGCTTTGTGATTTGTTAAGAATCCATGTTGAGCCAGGTTCTTGGGCTGCTTAACTTATCTTGGTCTTGATTTGTAAGCTTTGTGATAAATCGTAGTTAAGGATTCTAGTTGGTAGGCTCAGTTCTGGTTGGAGCTTGACCTTGGTTGTGTATGGTATCAGCCATCGGGGTTCGAGGACTGCATAGTCCTTTTCTGTGGGCTGAAATTTGTTTGTAATGCTACTAGGTGCTGCTGAGTTTTAAGTTGTTTGTATTTTCTTTTTGGTTTAATAATATTATCTTTTTCATTCAAATTCTTTTTTGGAATATGTTTATTGTGTTTTTGGCTTCAAATCCTCAAACACAATTACTCAGATTATTGATAAATAAATAAAAATGATACTATTGGCATTAGAAGAATATGAATAACCTTGGTTTGAAAATATACCTGAAAGTCAATCTGTCCCATACATTATATTTTTTGATTTTGTAGTTCCTAGTGTTTAGATTTAGACTACTTTAAGTTATAAATCACATGAATTTAAATTCGCACTCGAAATTGGCCTTCAAATAAGAAGTTTTTAGCCAAATCTAGTTTCAATCGCATCATCACTCTTCTAAAATTATATCCCTAGTGCAAATTACTTTTCTCGTACGATTGTAAATATATGGCTGCAAAACTTTCAATCCACCTTTTTTCAAGTAGGGCATGGTCTTCTTAGGTTTTGAAATCATAAATCTTTCTTCCTAATAGGCAAGCTTCATGGTGAATTTAGTGCAACTATTATTACATTATATTAGATGTGGCTCACATGAGACGCGTGCATTAAAAAAATTCATTAGTCATTTATTTGGTTTGTGTGGTTTACTTGGATTTAAAAAAAAAGTATATCATGTCTCAAATTTAGTTAAAAATTGGAAAGAAATGGAGTATAAAAGTTTGGTTAAGTTCCTTTTTCATTTAGAATCCTACAATTTTCACTTTAATTTCTAGACATGTGATATTAAACTCCCCCCCCCCCCCCCCCCCACCCCAACCCCAAAAAAATAAAAAATAAAAAATAAAAAACTGACCCTAGTTTATATGATTTTGTGTGATTTACATAGATTTTCTAAGCTATTGTGTGTCAAATTGGCTAAAAGATAGAGAGAATTGGAGAATTAAAATAAGAGGGAATCTTTGTGTACAAAGATGTTAAAAGTTTAATTGAATGATTTGATCAGCATTGCTCAAATATACCATTGCTCCAAAACCCATTAAACATAGATAAGTCATTCGTTCATATTGAGATGAGGTTTTTTGGAAAGGGGATGAGGTTAAACTTGTTATGGATAGTGATCTGCCGAATGGGGATAGATATGGACTTGATCCAAATAGGGGGGAAGTGGCAATGGTTGAAGATCCGAAAAGAGATGTTATGGTTATGGACCATCATTGCAAAGAGAGGTGAAGCGATGGTTGTGGCAATTGAGGAGGTTAGTAGTGGTGTGGTGAATAAAGATGAGGTGGCAATGGAAGATGAGGCAGAATTGAAGGGGAAAGAAAAGGAATGGGTTGAGGAAGAGGTGGAGGATTAGAATTTGAGAGAGGCAGGTAAGGGGCAGAGGAGATAGGGTTTGTAGTGGTGATGGTGGTGGTGGAGGAGGAGGAGGAGGGGATGAAGGGGAGGGGGTGGTCCAAATGGGGAAGCGGAGGTTCCAAATGAGAAGGCAGAGACAATGGCGGTGGGTGGATTTGAGAAGGAGAGGGGGAAGGTGTGGATTGTGAGGAGGAGAAGGAGGTGGAAATGGAGCATTCGAATGTGAAACCTGACATGGTTACTCACTCACTCTAGTTTTGGGCAAGTGATTTGATTAAAAAAAAAATGAGGGTTTTGTAGTTTTTGGTTTTGGAGGGCTAAATGGTAATTTGCCATCCCTTCTAGCTTTTTCTTTGGTTAAATTGAAAATGAGGAAAATTGGTTCCTAAAATTTATCTTGTGAATGCAATTAGTTTCTCAAGTTTCAATTGAGCACTATTGGTCTCTCAAGCTTAAAGAATAAGCATTGTTAGTCCTTCTATTAACTATTGTTAGTATTATTGCTTATATGGCTAACAGAATAGCGACATGTCATCTTTTTGACTTATTTGGCATTATTTAATTAAAAAAAATTAAAAGTAAATTTATATATCATAAATTCATAATCTCACTGTCATAGCTCAATCAAATAAGTAATAACCAAATCAAATTTGAATCTCCAAATCCACAATCAATAACAATAATACCTATACCTATAGATAAATAAATAATTTAAATCTGTTATCAAAAGACTTGCTAATCTTATATCCTAACACGACTTTGATCATTGAACATACAAACCTGAACCAACCTTTATGCTTTACAGATCCAAATTGGTATAAGACCCAATCCACACCATATGAGACCCTTGTTTCCCTTACTCTCTCTCTCTCTCAAATTCAAACTCTATTATCTCAAACTAAAATTTTCTCTGATGTTTCACTTGTCCTATATATATATATTAATATATTCTTAGATATCACACAAAATTCTTCTCTATGCACTGAGCATCTATGAAAGCTCTTTAATTCCAAGACCCAATTACGGGTTACGGGACAATCCGTATGTATTTCTTGCTCTCTTTCTCCTAAATTTAGGGGTATTTTTTTTTATTAATTGATTAACAAAATTCGAAAATTTTCTGGTACTGTGATGAGGATGTTTTGCCATTGAAGGATGTCGATGACGTATAGTGGGATGGAGACAAATTTAAATCATTGTTATGAGTATCATTGATTTTGGATTTGGACATTCAAATTTGATTTGGGTATTACTTATTTGATCAAGCTGTGAGATTATGAATTTATGATGTGTAAATTTACTTTTAAAATTTATTAATAAAATAATGCCACATAAGCTAAAAAGATATCATGTCATTATTCTGTTAGCCATATAAGTAATAATACTAACATTAGTTAATAGAAGAACTAACAATGCTTTTATATATATATATATATATATATTTGTGGGACCAATTGTGCTCACTTGAAACTTGAGAGATCAATTGTGCTCACAGGATAAATTTTAAGAACCAATATTGTAGTTTCACCAAAAAAAAAACAAGGAGGGAAAAAGGTTTTGTATGGTCCACTCTTTTTGTAATCCCAACATTTATACACATGTAAAATATTTTTCCTCTTTTTTTTTTTTTTTAAGAAAATTAAATCCAAACATATTTTCCTTTCTCATCTCTTCTATTATCTAAAGTCTATGGGAAACAATAACATTTCATAACAAACTGCTAGATTTCTTGTGTTATAGTAATCGAAACTAGACAATAGTAATACACCTTGGCCTTTTGTCATAGTGATGTCATACATAAGTTAATGATGCAAACATATATCGTTGCTTCTATAAACGATGATAAATTATGATTTAAATATGTTAGTGGTGTATTGTTGAAAATCAAGTGATACGAGTTTAATAACTCCTAACTTTGTTTGTACATTCAGTCACCAATAAGTCACATTTATAAATTCATTTTATCATTTATGGGTTCAAAATGATATGGAAGTAGGTTTTTTTCCCCCAAATACATTTGAAGGAAATCAACATTTTTTGCACTTTATTACTTCTATTAACAATTGTATCAATTTCAAATTAGTGACAGAGTAAGTATTTAACTCTAGATGGTAAATTATGTGATAAAAACATAACCAAGTATGTATACACATGTGTGTCTATATATATAGTTATATATACACACGTACAAACATAAACGTATACATATGGATATACATATACAAATACACAGATTAAAAATCTAAATTCAACATCTAAAAATTTATTAAAGTTTAAAACAACTAAATTAATAAATTAATTTTTTGTGTACAAAAATTAAGAAAAATAATAAGTTAAAAATTATCTTGGCTTTGAGTAGAGTTTATAGTGTGTTTTTGAAAAAAAAGAAAAAAAAAGTGGTAATTGGAAATTTTTTTTATCATTAATTTCAAATAGTGCTTCTTATTTACCCTTTTTTTCCACTAAGTTTACTGTCATTTTTCTCTCTATCTTTAATCAAGGTTAATGGTGAATCGTTGTAAAAGTTCAATGTTTTAGCCAATAAACTTTGGACTTTCTTTACATAATACTAGCATTTATAACTTTCACATTATTACTTCTCCAAATAGAGATTGCAACAAACATGAATATGCATTATTATTTATTAAAAAAAAAAAAAAAAAAAAAAACCAAACCATGGACGTGATAAATCTGTCTCTTTACTGTCCTTGTAGAGAGATCTCAAAATCTAAATATTATTTGAGATATACTACTTATAATAACTTACAATATAATTAACAGTATACTATCAACAATCTATTTATTTATTATTCAAAAAACAAAATATAAGATCAGTGAACTAAGTGAATCAAAAATGACTATGTGCATAATGCTTTGCCACATTAGGACTAATACATGAAAATCTCAAAAGTTGATTATCCTAGGAGCAACATATTCGTATTAATATTGTGGACATTTCCATCAATACTTGCCCTCCAAAAAGTTGTTTATATATATGGTTACAATAGGTATTTTAGTATACTTTTATTTGTATTTTAGTTGAAAAACGTTTGATTTTCTTCATATAATACCATCATTAAATACTTGCACATGGTTAATTCTGCGAATATTTGCCTCTCCATTTTCCTGGTAGATCCAATTAGGAAGTATTCATGCTATGAAGATAGAAATGTCTTGCACTAAAAGCTTAATGTTAAGGCCAAGATTCTTGTACCCTTCCAAAATCATGTGATACATGTTCTATACCTCCTAACTTGCTTTTATTAACAATGGTATCAAGTTTCAATCAATTAGAAGGAGTGAGGACTTGACTCTAGATGGTAAATTATGTGATACACACATAAACAAGACCATAGACATGTACAAATACATACAAACAACCATAAACATAACCATATACATACGCATATACAAAAATTTTGACAAAAATAAATTATTGTATGGAATCTCAATGCATCCTCAATCAATCAACATTTAAGTTTGACACATTCTTAACACATACTTGATCAATTGAGAATCGTAGAATCAGAATTTGATTTGATGGGATTTTCATTGAGCCTAGCTATGCAAATGGGTTTTTGTAACCCTAATATTATTGTCTGTATAAAAGGCCTACTAAGCATGACTTTCAGCATGTTGTGTAGGTAACTTGTACTATTAAAAGAGAAAATCCTAACCTTCACCTATTTAGCACGTTGATTCAGAAGCAAATAGAGAATCTTCTTCCACAGTGTTGTTGCTGTCATAATATAGATCAAGTTTAAAGACATAGAGCCATCTCAGGGTTTGCTATGGAGATCAAAGCTTCACATGGGAAATTGAAGTCATGAGCAAAATGTTCACGTGCAACAGAATTCATATATTGAAGAATCCAAGGATTTGGAGCCACATTAAGTGTGCCCTTGACATTAGTTTACTTGGCTTTTTGCTAAAAGCAAACTAAAGTATACTTGTACTTTGAAAATATGAAGGAAAAAAGATGTGAGGTCTTAAAAAGTCGTTCATAAGCAAAAAAGCTAAAAGGTAAACAAAAATACTAGATACAAACAGACACTAAGAAATGTAGTAAGCTCTACAAGTGGTAGGAAACTAGAATATGATTACTATATTTTGAAAAACTCCAATTCTATAAATAGTGAATATGTTTTTCTTAGGATCAGTGGCTAAACACCTACAGTGGTTTTCCTTTTGAATAGTTCCATGCGTCATCATTTGTTGTATCATTTGTTTGGTTGTTTATTGTTTTTCATATAGTGTAATGTATGTTTCTTTGTAGAGTATGGTTATTAACCTAAAAATCAATCTAAATTCTTAACCGATTACTTTAACAAGTTGATTAATTCTGTTATAAAATCAATTGGGGCCTAAAAGTTTCCTAATAAACTCATTTCACCACATGTTCTTATAAAGCAATTTAAATTCATAAAGCCAACAACAAAGGAAGAAGCAATTTGATATTTTGTACTAACACAAATATTCATATTGTACATGTAAATGAAAGTCTATTTATCCAATAATACTACAAATATTACTTCGTCACAATAGTTTCCACTCACCTAAATGGGTTTGAGATGGTGAAGAAATGTATTTTTGACTTGTTTAGAATTTCAGCTCATTTATGAAAACCAAATTACATGTCAGTGGCCCAAAACCCATGAAAGCCAAGTGGAAAATTCAAGTGCTTTGAGACTTAAGTCTTGCAATAAGTGCATCATCTTCTCCTATCCTCTTAGGATCCAGAATTACAAGATAGCACCATTGTATTGAAATGGCATACTACAATACAGAGAAATACAAGAAAGGAAAAAACACACATTTAAGCGCAGTCCATATAAATACATAATGTAGTTACCAAGATAAACCACAAAATTGGTTTAATTATGATACAAGATAAACAAAAAAATAAAACCAATTTAATTTTGAATTGGTTTTGCTTTATTTAGTTTGTCTTTTAAATTTTTAGTGGGAATATATAAATGTGAAACCATTGAAATTTTAAAATGCAATTTTTGAGGGAATGTATTTAATAGAACCAAACTAGCACTTGCTTTTTAATATATAAATATATATTCCCGTTTGAACCAATTGTTTCTATATATATTTTTAAAAAAATCAAACTAAAAACTGATCAAATTTAAATCTAGTTTTTGGTGGGAATAGGAAAATTATTAGATACTTTCGGAGTACCATAAATGCGTAGTCCCCCCTCTCACATGAATGGTAAGTCCTACCATAAATTTAATTAGTGAGAACCACCATTCATGTGAGAGGAGAGAATATGCATTTATGGTATTCCGGGAGTACACAATAATTTCTCGTGGGAATATATAAATGTGAAAACATTAAAATTTCAAACCAAAACTTGATTTTTTTTTTTTTAATAAAAATATATTCAATCCCATTTTGAACCAAGTTTTTGAATAAAAAATTGTCGACTAAAAACAACTTAAACCGGGTAAATTTAAAACTAGTTTCTGGTGGAAATATATAAATGTGAAAACACTAAAATTTAAAACTATACTTTTTGAGGGAATGTACCTTTTTTTTTTTTCTTTTGTGAGGTAGAGGGGGAAATAATGGAATCAAATTATCACTTGACTTTTTATATAGAAATATATCTAATATCATTATAAACCATTTTTTCAAATTTTTAAAAAAATGTCCAACTAAAAAGGACTAAAACTAGTTATATATTGGTTGACTTGGTTTTGTGGTTTGTAAAATACTTGGTAAGCAACAATTGTCTCACATTTTTTATGTTCACGCTTCATACATATTGGACAATCATTTATAAAGTGTGGACATTAGGAATATATATATATATATATATATGTGTGTACTATATCAATTGGATATTCATTAGCTAAGCTTTCAAATTAGCTTACACTAAAATTACGCAGTTTTGTTGATGAGATAAATGATCAAGACATTGCTCACCTCAACCACAAGAAGATATCAATCAATCATCCTCGTCGTCCCCTTTAGGAACAAAAATAGGCTCACCGGTAAATCTCCGATAACCAACAGACCATGTATGGGCAGATATTGATTTAACACATGGAGCTTCACATGGTATCAAATGGAAAATGTGGCATTGTTTGGCGAGACCCAGAATAATTGTTTTTGTTTTTGTTTCCCGAGAATGCTGTGTTAATCACAGGAAAATCCGTTGACCTTTTTCCATTGATTAATTAAAGGCTCCACACAACATTTTTGGCGATTCCCATCAGCGTCTAATTGAATAGACATCTGCATATGTGATAGGATATTTAATAAGATATATGCTAATTGGAAATTGTATAGAATCCTTCACATGGTTCATTGCTAACTCAGAATGTACTTCGATTTTTTGTTTTTTGGACACAAGGAATTCAAACTAATTTATGTAAGCGTTACAAGCATAGAATGTGCTATATGGCATTGTTATATTAATATATTTATACCCAAACATAAATATATGTGTGTATATATATATATATGAGAGCATACACATACATTATGGATGTATAATCTAGAGAAAGAGAATACCTGAACAATACAGGGCAGCAACTTGTGTTCACCTTCATTTACGTTCATAATGGAAGGGTCTAGCTTACTACCACACTGCCAGTTATATCCTGTTCAATGCAAGTGTCCATACTTTCTGTCAAAAAGATGTGCAACATGGCTCATGGTATCAATAATATGCTCCAAAGTGAAAACTAAACAATATGAAAGTGTGTATTAGAAAATCATGTCATCATAATTTTGGCCACATTTGGTGTGCAATATATTTTTTACAACAACCGAATTAACAAGTTGTTATTGATTCTCATCTAAACTCATTACTAATATCATTTTTTTTATCTAACAATAACAACTTGCTACCTTAACAGCTGTGAAATCTTTTATGCTCTATTGCCTTTGGACTTTTTGCTTTATATTAGTATTAGACTGAATACAGATTATCTTATCCCGTATTTGGAACTCGTGCTCTACCATGTGGACAAGGAGGAAAGAGTAGAGAAAATGGAAATGAATTGAATTCTTATAGTTTCTCAGTTTTGGGCCTAGGATAATCTCACTTGTGGTAGTTTCTACATTGGCCCAACTCTTATTTTAGGCCTCTTAAGTCACTAAAGGTCAGAAATATTTATATTAACTATGTCATTCAATGGAGCTGCTTTCAAAGATCTTGACAGATCAAAAAAGAGAAAAATTCAGAACTTGCCAAAGCAAATAACTAGACTTGTTAAAAAAGTACGGACCAAATACTTTTTGAAAGTTGAACCACTGGTATGAGCAAGTGGCAGCATGTATTTTGATCTCTGAATTCCCATTCACATCCTTAATCTCAAAAGCATTGCCAACATGTAGCAACCAAAACTGTGAAGGAGCTTCAACAGGCACCCTCCAATCTCCAGCTTTACCAGATTTATTTGGAAATCGAGGAAGCAAATTTTTGGGAAATGTGGGCTTACTTGGGTTCACTGATCACTGATATCATTGGAGATATTCCACACACTGCTGCCATTGAACCTGCACTTTAATTACACAGTTCATCTCACTATTTTCGTAGCACTGTCATTTTATAAAATCTTCATCAAATTTTCCACTTAAAATGTTACAATTCATTTTTTTCTTTTAATTTCCACAAGTTATTTCTTATTGCTAGAAGAGAATAGCTAGATTTATTATTATCAAACTCAATTAAATTTTCCATTTGAACATGATTATACAGAGCACAACATGCCTACTTGTACATCTTTTTTTTTTTGGGGGGGGGGGGGGGGGGATCATTTTTCTTGCTAATCCATATATCAAAATAGTATAATTGAGAACAATTTAATAATAATTTGAAGAAAAAAAAAAAGGCCTTTGTAAACCTCCTAGTTTTATCATTTCTTTCTCATGAATAATTGACAAATCAAATGGAGGTGTCGTTAAAAGTATACTTCATACTAAAGCTAAACAATCTGTACGTTTTCAGACCCCTTAAACACAAATAGATTAACCTAGTTATTTAGCCAAGTGATTAACTTAGGTAAATTATTCAGATCTAGGTTAACACAAGTAAATCATATCATTGAAATAGTGCGGAAAATAAAGAACACAACTATATGATAACCCAGGAAAACCAAACCGATAAAAAACCTAGGGAGGATTTAACCTAGCTATCCTCAAGGTAAAACAAATCCACTATGAAAGAATTGAAGTTTTACAATAGCGACCTAGACCACTAACATCCTATTGCTACCTCGAGTAGAAAACTTACTACCACGACCACGTGACAGCTCCGAATCCGAGTCCACGGACTACTTTTTTCTTGAATTCACAGCAACCACAAGTACTCCCACTTGTATTTTTCTTTAAGCTCTTTATGCAACAATTGAAACAATCACCAAGCTTTCGACATCAATCTTGATCTTGATAACCCTAAGTATGTATGAAGGCAAATACCTCTAGATCTCACAAGAGATTCATACACACAGCATAAACAACAACAATAAAATGTGGCTAGGGTTTTTCCTTTTTTTACTTAAGGCAAAACATAAAACCCTACACATCATATGGGCTTGGGCTGAATTGGAAAATTCTGCAGAAAAATAATCTACACGAGCTTCGATCGATCAAGTCTAATTTTCGATCGATCGAGCCTTGTAGAAAGTGAACAGTAATTTTCTGCAATTACTCGATTCCAACTTTAAAATAAACATACTTTGAGCAGCCTAATTCTAGACTCTAAGTTTTGATCATGATTTGCCAACATTAGACATTGAAATTCTAATACATTTGGATCCTAAATCCTTAGAACCTAACATAATCATTCTATATCATATCTCATTAACTTTAAAATGCACATATGTATGTACTAATGAAATTAGAGAACAAATTAAAGAGATCAGAGAGCCACAACAATGAAGTAAAAGTGATTTGCTTTATGTGCATTTCATTACCAACAACATCAAGCCTGATTCAATTAGCGAATAATATGCAATGAGTATCTGTAAAAGCCCAACATGGATCATTAAGTGATAGGGGATGTTGAACTCTTGCTTATTCATCATCAACTCGAAATTTGAATCATGTTCTGCAAAGGATAATTATATGATAAAAGTTATAAATTTGTTGTGAATTATACATTAAATGATAGTTATGCATGACTTATTCAGTTAGGACCATAAAATGTAAAAGAACTGCGAGGCACAGTAGCATATCCTCTGCATTGCATGAGGTTGTAATAAGTCTATTCATGCGAGCATCGACCTTATAATGAGACAACAGTCGCTTTGGAGGCATTTTGAACAGTCCTGTGAATGTTTAACCAAAAAGAAAAAAATAAATTAGACATCAATTTCATCTACAATTTAAAATGTCAACTAAATGATATGTGATGACATTCTACCCTTACTGTGACATTGGATTGTAGATTTAATCTAAGTTGCTTTACATAATAAAAATAAATTAGTGATTGAAGGGTCCTGGACTGAAATCTTTTTAGTACATATTTAGAAGAAAAATAAAAATAATAGTAAACTTCTACTGCTTATTGAAAACTATAACGGCAAAACAACAAATACAGGAAATCTCAGAGAATTGCAAAGATGATAGAAACTAGACCATCCAATGTGTCTAGTAGGTATCCGACTAAGCCCAAGTTGATTTTAATGAAAGATTAAACCATTTAGCCAGACCAGCTTGTTCATCCAAAGAGTATTAATGAAAGAAAGAGAATATTCTAAGGATCTGGTCATCGGAAATTACTTTGCATCCTACAGTCTTCTTGCTTATACCATATAGACGGTCACCATTAGGTTATTCTGTGTTGGTGCATGTGTCGTATCTACCTCTTTTCAAAAGCATGAAAAGTGGGATGGTCACCATTAGGTTTAACACTGAAGTTAAAAAAAAAACGACTTAGAAGTTAGAAAATGGACCATGGTTAAACACTATAAAGGTGAAGAATGAACGTACAAAGCGGATAAAATTTTCAGTGAAAGTTACTGCGTGCATTATTTGTCATCCATTTCCTCTAAAAACAGTCATGCCGTCCACGCTACATATAATTTGGAGAAAGCAATATCAAACAAAACTTCAATGGAGGAGTTATGTCCCTCTGTACTCTTTCTAAGAAAGTAGAAAGTGGGCAAGCTTGAAGAGTGAAGACTAATTCTTCATTAAAGGTACTTAGCAAATAAATGAATAAATAAAATAAAGACAAGGGCAATCGTGACTTTTTTGTGAGTGTGCATGCTATGTTGTGTGTGTGATAGTGTGTAAAATAAACAGCACTCAGGCTAGCTTTATAATATAGGCAAATGTGGTGACCACCTAAGGTCCTAAAGTACAAAATACCCCCAAATTTTAATCAATGTGATTATTTCTTTTATTGTAATAGTATTAATTAAGGCTAAATATTAGCCAATAAATAAAATAATTTCTTTATCAAATGAGAGAGAGAGAGAGAGAGAGAGAAAGAGAGAGATGCTATGTTCATAACATTTTTCACAACAAATCCTAACTCCTAAGTAGCAAGTTGTTATTGGCTGTTATTGGTGAGTTAAAAAAGTAATTTCAGTATTGAGTTCAAATTAGAATTAGTAACAACTTAACACCTAGGCTTTGTTGTGAATGTATCACTTCTAAAAAAAAAAAAAAAATTAAATACCATTTACAACAATTGAGTGGGCATACTTTTACTAGTTCTCATCTAGGCCAACCATATCACCTTTTTTTTACTTACCAAAAAATATATATAAATAAATAAATCAATCTGCCACATCAACAGGTGTAAAAGGTTTTGTCAATTTTTTTTTGTGTATATATATATAGTTCAAATTAGAGTTAATAACAACTTACCACCTAAAATTTTTTGTGAAAATGTTATATATTTAACACTTTTCATGTGTTTTTCCTATTTTCTTAATTTTTGTTACTTCAGATTTTGGATTTAAAAGAGGGAAATTTTCTTCTTCTTCTTTTTTTCTTTTTTTTCTTTTTTTTTTTTTGATTCACTTCCAATTTTATAGTTGTGGAAGATTTTCAATATGAGATATCACACAGACATTGATTTTAAATCTGTTGGGTGACTTACGTCAAAACTACTGGGAAAAAAAGGTGGGGAAAAAACACAATTGGGTGAAGAAGAATGTTTCTTGCACCAGACATTAGCACAATTCCTAATGTTTTATCTTATCACCTTTGGCTACTCTATATGACTCCCCAATTCTTCGACAAGAAATCAAATAAATTATCGGGGGATGGTGATGCAAATGGATTCAATCAAATTGGAATTAAAATTAAAACCAGAGGTCCAGGCTTGGAGATTAAAAAAAAATGCAAATTTTGTATGATATACAAGAATGACATAGAAGATATTGACTGAACAATGGCCCAATATAGTAACAACAACATCACTCCTTATGAGGGCTTTGATGTTCCCCATCATATATAATTTCGACAATTTGGCAGCAGTAGTGGAATGTCACAAAGTCAAGCGCAGCCGTGATGATTATGATGAAGTTTGACCTAGTGGAGAAGGAAGCACTGTTGATATACCATACCCAAAAAGGACAAGAAGACTCCCAGAATTTATGGCCCATGGTAACTATGGCCATGGTTTTAAGAGCCGGATCAGAATGGCCAATTTAATCAGGAACCGGATCCTTAACTAGTCCGATAAAAACTGTAAAAATCAGCGGTTCAAATGTAAAAACTGTCGATTCAATCGGTAAAAATCGGAAACTAATATAATTTTGGACTCATGCATTTACTTAATTAATTTGAACTTCAAAATATAATTTTGTTAGCTGTGATTTAGTTTCATTATTGGCACTTATTCCAACTCTCATCTGGTCTATTTCCTTGATCAAATGAAACATAGTAGTACACCTAGTTAATTTAATATGCGTATTATTAAATCTTATGGATCGGTATTGTAGGGTCACAATTTGGGGCCCAATCCCAAAATGTATGGAGTCTTGACCTAAGGGGCTCTATACAATGAATTTGTAGAGAATGGGTCGAAGAACTATGACCTAATGAGTTGTACAACGGCAAGTGTTGAATTAAATGACAATAAAGCATAAATAAGAGATATTGATGTTAATGGACTTTCTATTCGAGGAGGTCAATATCATATATGTTGATCACAGTTGGATATTGAGACAATTTAGATTACTACAGTGTTCTTTCTCCCTTTTTTTCCTTTCTCCTCCTTCTCCCTTTTCTCATGGAGGGTCTCCCACATTATATAGCCACTTTTGGGCCATCTTGATCCTACACTGGTTGATCATCTAAGTCCCTACTTGAGTGTCTGTCCTATCAGACACCCCCCTTCAGCCTTTTGTGAGTTGTGGTAGCCAAGGCAACACTGTTCAGAGGTATTCTTCACATAAATGCGGCCAGGAAAGTAGCTGCAATGTATTTAATGCGATGGTAGCAGCTTTTCCGTAGATATTTTGCGTTTCCTTCTTCCCCCTACATTTACGAGGCACATTCCTATCGCTAGAGCCTATTGGAGGGGCCCTCTAATCGCTAGGGTACACATTTGAGCTACACTCATCGCATCCGAGGAGGTATTCCTCCTCAGATCATCATCCATGTATTCCCTGCTTATGAGACTTTAAATGGGGATTCCTTAACAACCATTTGCCTCTCCTCAGACTTGTTAATTGCCCCGGGTGAAACCCAAAACCCAATATATGATCTTGGGCCTTTACCCCTACAGGTATAATTTGTCAAAGAAGAGTAATGATATAGTCACAAACTATTTTATAACATTTTTACAAACTGATGTTGTAGTCAACTTTTTATTGGTTTTCATTTGGCTTCACAACTAACATCACTTTTTAATTTATCAACAACCACTTACAACATCAACAGTTTGAAAAGAAAAATGTAAAAATGTTTGTATCCATAGCATTCTCTGCATGCCCATTCTTGAGGCAAAATTTGCTAAATAGTATTTTTTTTAAAGGAAAATTTTAGGAGAATAGCATGTGACTAAAGTTATTTAGTTATGTAGAATCTCTTTGGAACTTGAATTTTTCAAACTCGAGTTTCAACCCAAAATTGAGTTTAGCAAACTTGAGTTCCAATTTGTTATACAACATCAGACTACCACGTAACCTAAAACTAATTGAAACTCGAGTTTGATAAACTTGATTTTGGATTGGAACTTGAGTTTGACAAACTCGAGTTCCAGAAAAAGTCTACATAACTAAATAACTTCGCCCTCATACTATCCACCTAAAATATTCCTTAGAATGTACTATTTAGAAATTCTGCCCCATTCTTGAAGCTACTCTTTTAATCCAAAAAAAAAAGTTTTATAAAATAAATAATGATTAGGCCAATTTTTGTTCAGTGATATATGTTGGTTGGCACCTCGATGTAGGATTGTTGGACTTGTTCATTAGGAAACAATCACACGGCCAAGTGAGAAGAAGACAAGTGCAGACCATGTATGCTTTTGATTTTCGCTATTTAATAGATTGCCCGTATTGCCTATATGCATGCTACTGCAAACCTTATAATTCTTATGTCGTTACATATTATATATGTGAACTCATGTATAGGTCACAATTAGAATGATTAGTCAGGCAAGAAATAGCATGTAGCCTCCTCATAGAAGGTTTTCTATGGTTGGGAAATAACCTTCAACCAAAGAAAATGCTCTTTATCTCTCTAAGAGTTCAGCTGATTTTTCTAGTCTTGTAATATATCAATTCCAGCCCATTGCGTAAGTTTGCGACTAGTAATACAATAATAATATTGTTTATGGTGTCCCATATTTTTGGTTCAATTCTCACCTCTCCTCTCCACTATCTACCTATTAAATTAAATTATAATAAAAGCGAAATGAAGTTATAGTTTTACATTTTTACGAGTGGAGTAAGGGTCCGTTTGGTTGGAGGAATGGAAAAGTGAGAGGATGAAAAATTGTGGAAGGATGGAAAAGTGAGAGGATAGAAATATTTGGTTTTCTCTCCTGTGTGTTTGGTTGGAGGGGTGGAAAAGTGGGAGGGTGGAAAACTCTTTTGTTTGGTTGGAGAAAAAAATGGGAGGATGGAAAATGTAATTTATATAAATTGACTGTTATATCATTTTTACATAATATGTAAAAAATAGATTTATTTTTACTCATTAAATAATATAAAATTTACCACATCTTACATATATATTTTTATTTTTTTTTATTATTATAAAATTTACCACATCATACATTAAATAATATAAAATTTAGATTTTGTTGACCACGTTTTTGCACCGGGCAAACTTTCAACGTGGTCAAACGTAAAGAAATTTACACTCATTTTTGTTGACCATTCAATGTGAGAAGATGCAAAAGTCATCAGGTCATAAATAAAGTGAGAGGTAGGTGAGAGGGTATTTGTGTAAAATGTATTTTATAGCACTTTTCTCTCCCTATTTTCCTCCCAATTTGGGAGGATTAAAAAAATGGACATGGGAGAGAAAACTTTCTCCCCTGTTTTCTATCTCTCCTATTTTCTTTCCTCAACTAAACAGTGGAAAAAAAACATTTTTCATCCTATTTTCCTCTCTTTATTTTCCATCATCTCTGTTTTTACCTCAGCCAAACACACCCTTAGTGCTAGAAAATCAAAGGGAAAAAAAAAAAAAAAAAGTTCATTAATCATCAGAAAACTTCTGGGTATTTTCCTAAACACTCTAATATTAACAAAACCCAGGACTTCATTTAAAGATAGTCAACTCTCATCTGGTCTGTTTCCACTAAGTAAAGTACTTATCCCAAAAAAAAATTCCACTTTATACTGGTTGCTAGGAACGCACTCGAGTAATCAAGTCAATGAAAAATTATTCAGTCTTTATGGAGGACTAAATCAACAATGCCTAATGGTCCTCCATTCTAGTAATATAATGTCATGTCCCATTTAAATGAGTCATTATCCAAATCACACCCTTTCGAATAAAAAAATTATAAAATAAAATAAAAACATATCTCAGTTCCAACATCAGCAGCACATCAACAACAATCCTTTTTCCTACTTCGGCACCATTAGGACAGTGAGCTTTATGGTGGTG
Source organism: Quercus robur (assembly GCF_932294415.1). Classification (NCBI taxonomy): domain Eukaryota; kingdom Viridiplantae; phylum Streptophyta; class Magnoliopsida; order Fagales; family Fagaceae; genus Quercus; species Quercus robur. Next base: position 57,515,093 of record NC_065537.1, read on the forward strand.
ATGAATCCGAACAACAGCAACAGCTTGCCATTAATTTTGCCCCCCAAACACCATGTCATTCTCCTAGTCCCCAAACGCTTGCAACTAGATCTGGAATAGGTTTTGCAAGGCTTTTTGGCTTGGATTTTCTCACCATTAGGGGTTCTTTTGCCTGAATACAAATACTCTAGAATAGAGGAAAAATAACGGGCATGGGTTTTACAGAGCATTGTGGAGCCCAAAGCCTTAATTTCCTTTAGGATCCGTTTGGATGGAGGAGTGGAAAAGTGGGAGGATGGAAAATATTTAGTTTTCCCTTTTATGTGTTTGGTTGGAGGGGTGGAAAAGTGGGAGGGTGGAAAACTCTTTTGTTTGGTTGGAGAGAAAAAGGGAAGGATGGAAAATGTAATTTATATAAATTGACTATTATACCCTTGTTACATAATATATAAGAAATAGATTTATTTGTACTTATTAAATAATATAAAATTTACCACATCATATATATAAATTTTTATTATTTTTTTTATTATTATAATGTAAAAATTACAACAGTGTACATGAGGAGTATAATGAGGACATGAAAGAATAGATCACGTTGAAAAAAAAAAAAAAAAAAAGAGGAGATGGACCACTGGACGGTGTGCTAAAGGTAAGATGAGAAGATGAGAAAAGGTGAGAAGGATTTGTGGGCAAAAGTCTTCAGGTGGGGTAGGTGAAGGGCATGAATGGGGTAGGTGGGAGGGCATTATGTTAAAATAACAATGAGGCAGTTTTCTCTCATTGATTTTCCTCCCGATTTGGGAGGAAAAAATTTGTGGGCTCGGGAGAGAAAGTTTTCTCCTGGATTTTCCACTCTTCTTATTTTCTTCCCATTCCCAAACAGAGGAAAACTTAGTTTTCCACCCCATTTTCCTTCTTATATTTTCCATCCTTCCTAAATTCCACCCAACCAAACATAGTGTTAACTAAAATATATGAAAAAGCTAATAATGTGGTCATGTGGAATTTGTTGAAATAGGTATTTATCTAATTGGAATTAGGCTGTGTTTGTTTTGGGTGAAAATCACTTCTGGAAATGCTTTTCCGTAAATGCGGGTGTTTGGTTACGCATGGAAAATAAATTTTTTGGAAATGCTTTTCAGTTGACCGTGTGTTGGGGTGTAAAATGATTTCTGTTTTTATTTTACCTTCAAATATCATTTTCCGGAAAACAGAGAGAGAGCTGAGTGAGAGTGAGATCGCGCCTGCGCGCAGAGAGAGAGAGAGAGAGAGAGAGAGAGAGAGAGAGAAGAGAGAGGGAGAGAGCACACCCCTCCGACCAGCCAAGCTCCGGCCAGAGAGATCGCACCCAGAGAGAGATCGAACCTAGAGCCCTGCGACTTCGACTTCGAATCGCACCCTTCGACTTCGCCGTTCGACTTTGACTTTGAATCGCACCCAGATCGCACCCTTCGACTTCGCCAGCGAACCCAGAGCCCTTCGACTTCGCACCCTTCGACTTCGCCATTCGACTTCGACTTCGAATCGCACCCAGATCGCACCCTTCGACTTCACCGGCGAACCCAGAGCCCAGATCACGCATTCGACTTCGCCGAGATCGCAGCCCAGGATCGCACCGAGACGGCACCGATCGCACTGAGATCGCAATTTAGAAATGGTTGGGTTTTGATGAATTTGACCAGATTTGATGAATTTTTTTTGGTTGGGTTTTGTTTCTGTGTTTATCTATTGAGAATTGTTTCAATGGTGGGTATAAATTTCGGTGGTTGTGGGTTGTTGTTGGTGGTTGCAAGTGATGGGTATTTGGCTGTGACTTTGAAATTTTTTGTAATAAAATTTTTTTGGATGCTGAGAAAATGTGAAAAATTTGTAGGAAAATAGCATTTTCAGAATAAAACCAAACACATGAAAATATTTTCTACAACAATTTTCATAATGCAACCAAACACTTAAAAATATTTTCCTTTCCCGAAAATTGCATTTCCGGAAAATAAATATTTTCTGGAAAATATTTTACGGGAACCAAACACAGCCTAGTTTCATCAGTGCTGCAATCGAAGTTCTCAATATTACTTCCGCATCCCAATGCAAAGAGCCAAAGATATTGAGTTTAAAGTGTGGTGTTTCAATTTGGTGATAGAGGCACGAAATTACATATATTGAAGTTTAAAGTTGACGTTTTTATTTTCAAATCAATATGTGTTTCTGTTTAATTTCAGGTTTTTGTGGATAGAGGCATGAGATTGCTTATTAGATTGTTGGGTGGTTTTTCTAAATTATTTTTCCGCAGAGATAGTTTTTTTTTTTTTTTTTTTTTGAAGAATCCATAGAGATATTGTTAGAGCATTCGCATCAAGAAATTCTATCATGTCCTATTTTACCATCTTAAAAAGCTATTTTATCAATTATACTATACCATTTTACAATACTCTCAACATCCCAACTTTTATTTTACAATACAACACATTAAAATAATATTTCTACACAATAAAATAATATATCCCAAAACCCAAATAAAAACAAAAACTCAAAACCCGGTGAGAGAGAGAGGAATTGATAAAGTTACATAATAAAATATTAGTTTTTTTTTTTTTTTTTAGAATTGAGCTATAGTGCAATTCTATCTTTAGAATTGTATTGTAACACTATTGCAAATTTTTTTGCAATAGTTGGTGAATACAAGTCCGACTGTGGGTTGCTTTTGGGCTGAATTGTAAATTAGAGCTTACATTTGGCATATCCAAGTACCGGTGTAAATGCTCTTAGCATTTGGAGTCTCTCAAAACTCCAAAACTCTCATCTCTCAACTCTCTACACTTTTCCCTGGCCTCAATCTCCGAAACTCTTTTCTCTCTCAACCCTCCCTCGTGATCCTCACGATTTTAGGTTGTGGGTTTTGGTGATGGCACAGATCGGAGTTTGGGTCGGTGGTTGTGGTTGGAGTTTGGGTCGGTCGATGATGGGTTGCATGATCGTTCGATGGCTGGATCGGTAATGGTTTGTGGCTGGATTGAAGTTTGGTGGTGGGTTTCAGTGGCTAAGATTGGAGTTTGGTGGTGGTTTTCAGTGATGGCACAGATCAGAGTTTGGTGGTGGGTTTCATTCACAAATCGAAGTTTGGTGATGGGTTTCATACTCAAATCGGAGAGGAATGGTGGCTGGACTAGCTAAGTTTTTTTTTTTTAAATCAAATTTGGGTGGGGTAGTTTGCTCCAATGGGTTTGTGTGGGTAGTGGATGCGTTTATTGTTTTGGATTTGTGGTGGATTGTTGATAGTTATGTGGCAGATTCCGGTGGATTTGTGGTTGTGATTTGAGGGCAGTCACAGGTCAGCCATGGGTTTGTGATTTGGGGCGTGGGTTTGTATTCTTGGATATGGGTTTGTGTTCTTGTTGTTCTTGTTCAAGACACACTTAGATCTTAATTCATATGATTTTTAGTTTTTAATTCTGTTTTTAATTTTTTTATTTAGTTAGAATTAATAAATTAATTTTTTTAATTTAAATGTTGACGTGGCATTTTTTAATGCCAAAAAACATTTTTTATTATTAATTTAGGCCACATGGACATTAATTTAGTATTATTTATTCCTGCCATTTGCCACGTTAGCTTTCTCCATTTCTGATGTAACGGCAGAGACCAAAACTGGAAGCGTTTTTTAGGATATGAACTAAAAGCAGTAAAAATAAAATGTAGGGACTAAAATGGGAATCATCTGAAAATGTAATGACTAAAATGTGTTTTTCACCATAAAACTAATCAAACCAGAAACAAAAAACAAAAAAAAACTTGTTGAACGCCGATCTCCACTTCTCTACGGTGATCTATGTGTGTATGAGAGAGAATTGATTTGTGTGAGATAGAGGGAGAGAGTGTTCTAGAATCAAGTAGAAATAGAAAAAGTAAAAAAAGAGAGAGCTAGAGAAAGAAAGAGAGAGAGAGAGAGCGGAAGAAATTATCCGGAATGAACTAGAAAAAGAAAAAGAAGGGTAGATAGAGATAGGATGGGATCCGTGTGTGGTGGAGAAAAAACCAAGGGAAAAAAAAACATATGGATGAAATTAAGAAAGGAAAAATAATATAAAAAATAAGAAATGGCAATTAAGAAATGCTACCACAATATTTTCACAATAAATTTTAAGTAATAGATTGTTATTAACTAATATTGGTGAGTAAAAAAATAATTTCAGCGATGGGTTTAAATTAGAACTAGTAACAACTTTCCACATAAGATTTTGATGTGATTCTTGTAAAAATATTGTGAAAAATGTTGTGGATATAACACTTTTTATTAAAAAATATAATTGTTGGGAATTAATATAGGAAGAATAAATGATGATAAAAAAATAATAAAGAATGAATGAAGAAATAATATTTAAATAAGATGGAGAAAAAGGATAAAGAATCTGTTGAAAAATATATTTGAAAAAATAGATAGGTAAAAATTAAATGTCACTTTTTATTGTCTAAACAATATAAAAATTTAGATAACCGGCTGAAAATGCTCTCACATCACAATGACATCTGATTTATGAATAGATGGGAAAAAAAGCAATATATAGCTTTGTTGTTTGTCAAAAAGCAATATAATCAACATGACTTTATAGCTGGCGGTGGCCACCAAGAAGTTAGTATTCTTCTCTCTTTTCTTGAAGGAATAATGTGTAGGAATAAGATTTTTTATTATAATTATGACATGATAAAGTGTAATTAGTGAAAAAAAATAATAGATCTAAGGGTAAGAGATAGTTAACAACTTATAATCTGTCATATCAAAATTGTGGTGAAAAAAATTATGAAATAATTTATAGTCCTAAAACTAATCTAGGAATAATTGTCATCAAATTTTCACCAAAGTACTTATCTAAAAAAAAAAAAAAAAATTCCACTAAAGCAAGTAAATTAAAAAGTTGATAAAAAAGCAAAATAAAGTGTAAAGCCATTAATTCCAATTACGAAACCTCCTACAACTTTCCTCAACTCTCCAACTCAATACTAAAAGTTTGCCTCTTCAATTATTGTCTCTCTACTATTTTTTTCTTCTCAAACTGAGCACACGGAAAGTTTTTTCCCACCAATTGTCCAAGCCTATATTCGTCTCCTCGACCTTGACAACGTGATTCCTCTTCTCAAGGTCCTCTCTTTTTATCTTATGCAATGCTTTGTGTGATTTTTTTTTTTTTTTTTTTTTAATTTTATTTAGTTTGTGTTTCAACTTCTATTTGGATGATGAGAAAGTAGAGTGAAAGGGGAGCAACATAAAGATTTCATCCTGGATTTTGTGTTTCACTTTTGTTTTATAGTATCTGAATTTCTCCACTTATCCCAACTGTGATTGTTAAATTACAAACGTTCTTTTCTCTTACACTGTGTTTGGTTGGGTGGAATTTAGGAATGATGGAAAACATAGGAAAGAAAATTGGGGGTATAACAGTGTTTAATGCTATTCTTTTTCTCTACACCACCATCATCGTCTTTTCTCAATCTCTACATGGTAGTGTACACTACCATCATCATCTTTTCAACAGCCACTGACAATCTGTCTATCGATGAGAATTTTGCGATTTGCAGTTGGTTTTTGTTAAACTTGAGTAGGTTACTTTTACTATTCGTTTCTAATACCAAGTTCAAAACATTAAACGTGTCACATCATGTTATCATGTTTTGATATTTATTCTCTGTTTAGGACTCTGGTATTTTAATGCCATAAACTTATTTTTGAGATGCATCTTGAATTTCCTCTTTCAATTTGCTTGTAGTCTTACATTTTTTATGATTGTTGTGTTGATTGATGTTGGTGATTGGATCACTGGGCTTCATGTGGACAGGTTTTTTGTGCTGGAAAATAGGCAAAAGAGGCTAGGAGTCACCGTGAGGGCAGAGTGATAATCAAGATACAAAGTGCCCAGGTTTTTTTTGTCTTGGTTGCCTGTATTAGTATTACATTGTTTTTATTTTTTATTTTTTAAAGAAAGTAAAAGCTTTTTAATCAAACACAAACTGTGCAATACCAACGTTGCCTCCCATTTAATGTTTGTTTTTCTTATATTTAATATGTGCTCTCTTTTTTTGTATTTTTTTTTAGGGGTCATATATCAACAATTTTGTTAGATGGTAATTCTATGTTGGATTCATCTATATATATATATAAAACCGAAACTTTTGAAGTTCCTACAATTTTCCACGTCAGCATTATTTTATTTTTCTTTTTATTTTACCTTTTATGTTTTACGTTTTACTTAAACTTCTTTCTTTTTCCCCTATTCGACAAAATCTAAAGTATGCTTTCTCCATAATTTTACACCTAATATTAATTTTTAAAATTATTTAATTTACTAAGTAAAAACCACACGATACACCTTTGAAAACCCAACTACATAATTTCATGACTTTGTTTCTGAAAAACCCTAAACTGAAAACCTGAGACCCACACGGTCACAAACATAAAACCTAAATACTTGGCCGCCCTTGCAAATTGAACCTTACTCACAAGCCAGTGAAGCCATAGCTCACAGCCCCTACAATACGATTTTGTTAATAGGCTATCTGAACTACCCAAGTAGCGACTATAGCTTTTGTATGTTTTGTTGCTCCCAATAAAAGACCATTCTACTATTTGGTGCTGAGTCGCTGACACAACACTAATCACCCAGAGTGAGTGTGAAGGTAAGTAATCCATGATATTGCCAATAACAGTGAAAGCTTGGTTGATTTCACCTTCTTGACCCAATTTTATGCTATGTCTATTCCCTGGTAATACTTATCATAAAAAAAAAAAGAGTCTATTCTGGTAATGATATGTTTGAGTAGCTTTTTACATACTAATTGATGCAAAAAGAGAAAAAAAAAAAAAAAAAAAAAAAAGAGAGGTTAGCTTTTATATACTATAGTCTGTAGTGTGCCTTCAAATATACATTCAGCAATTGTGTTGTTTTGGTTCAAAGGAACCATAAAGGAGGTGGAATTTTACATCGAATTTAATCTAGAGATGAAGGAGAGTGGGAGAACCATGATTTTCAAAGTTATTAATTAATAATAATTTCAAAGTCTAAGTACTCCTATCAAATGAACTCAGTCATTTAGTTTACAAGTTAAGTCTACAATTTGGAGTTGAATTTCATATTTGACTTTATATAATGTAAGTTATTTATGTTATCATAAAAAACTTGCAATCAACGATTAGATTTTCAAAATATGTAGTCATGTTAAACTTTGTCTTATAATAAATTTTCAAACTATTACAATAGAAAACATTGTCAATAGCAAAAACAAATTAATAAAAATATATATTTTTTTAAATCGTATTTAATAATTTTCCCGTGCATCGCACGAGTTAGCGACTAGTTAATTGAAATTTGAAACTCCTACTGTCCTAGGACAGTTTAGCTTCATTTTTCTCAATCCCATTTCTTCCATGTAAGATTAATTATTCCTAGCAATTGTTGTGACTATTACTACAACTCTTTTCTTTTCTTTTTTTTAAGAAAATACATTTTTTAAATTAAACGATATTATTGGTGATTAATAGTACCTGCTAATGTTGAGAGCCTTTCTTATATGTTTTTCTCTTTTAAAAGAAAGTAAAAGCTTTTTAATCATACACAAACGGTACAATACCAACGTTGCCTGCCATTTAATGTTTTTTTTTCTTATATTTAATATGTGCTCTCTATTTTTGTATGTTTTTTTTAGGGGTCATATATCAACAATTTTGTTGGATTGTAATTTTATGTTGGATTCATTAATTGAAAACAATTATTTGTACATCTCAATATGTTTGCCATGTGTCAATAATAAATAGAACATGACACCAACACCATGTGTTAAATATATATATATATATTTTTTTTTTAAGAGAGAGTTTCAACCTATGGTGTCCGCTTCTGATGATAGCTCTTTATCATCAGATCAAGACACCAACACCATGTGTTAAATATATATATATATTTTTTTTAGAGAGAGTTTCAACCTATGGTGTCCGCTCCTGATGATAGCTCTTTATCATCAGATCAAGACACCAATCAGTTTTTGGTGTAAGCAGAAATTGAACCCATTAGAGACTTTACCAGTTGAGTTAATTGGAACCCACGTGTCAAATAATTATTTGTATATGTCAATATGTTTGCCGTGTGCCAATAATAAATAGAATATGTTTGTCATGTATCAATAATAAATAGAAGGGTAAATTCCAAATTACACCCCAAAAGTTTGGTGGTGATTGGATTTTACACCTTAAAGTTTTAGAATTTGGATTTTACCCCTTGTAGTTTGGGGTGTTTGGATTTTAAACTCTGACGTTTCAAAATTTGGATTTTACCCCCTAAAGTTTTGGGCTGTTTGGATTTTACACCTCCAAATTCTGAAATTTTAAGGTGTAAAATCCAAAAACCCCAATACTTTAGGGAGCAAAATCCAAACACTTCTAAAATATAGGAGGTAAAATCCAAATTCTGAAACATTAGAGTGTAAAATCCAGACATCACCAAACTTTAGGGGCTAAAATCCAAATTTTAAAACTTCAAGATGTAAAATCCAATTATCCCCAAACTTTAAAGGCTAATTTGCAATTTACCCTAAATAGAAATAAAAACTATGCTCTTTATTCTATCTCAGAGATATATATATATCTCTGAGATAGAATTCTACTCTTACCTAATCTAATTGAATATTTGTGTTCTTGTGAAGTGACTATCACGCCAAGAGTGGTAAAAAATATGCTCTTAAATGTTCACTATTAATTCCACCAATATTTAAATTAGGACAATTATATATGACACTTAAATATCTCCTTTTTTGGGGGGGGGGGGGGGGGGAAACTCAATTAAATGAGATATTTAAGTCTTTCTTTCTTAAATATCTCATTTAATTGAGTTTTTATCCCACTTTTTTGACACATCAAATTTAAACTTATATATCTATAGCAAAAATGGGTGTATGATATTATTTTTTATATTTTTATTTTAGGTCCATAATTAAATGTATAATAATTAGGACCAAACCCGAAAGTCTACAACCATACGTTTATAGCTTGCAAATGTATATGGAAATTCCATAATGTTTATCTTTTTACATTTCTTTATATTTATTTTAGGGAATTAGTGAGACTTTTGTTTTTGGTAAAAAAGAGGTATTAGTGAGACTTATTCTTATTTATACTATTTATAAGAGGATTTCACTCTTTAAATAAGACTGTTTTGTGGTTCAAAAATACCCTCATTAATGAAGGGTAACTTCTCTTAGAAATAGAATCATAAATATCAAATAACAAATTTAATTTTGAATTCAAAATGAGAACTCTTAAATTTTAGAATTTTTTCCCTTCACGTTCATCTTTTTATTCCCTAAAATTTATCATTTTTTATTCCTTTTTCATCCGAATAAAAGTAAAACACCCCAATTTAAAAAAATTTAAAAATATAAAATAAAGAAAACTTCTGAAATTTAGCCTTCTTTCCCCTCATTTTCATCTTATTTTACAGTTATTACTTAATACTTATCTCTAAATTTTATCATTTTTTTTTTGTTTGAAAAATAAAAAATATATATATTTCCAAATTATAATGGATGCAAATTATTAACTTTTACCCAAATTCCAAAAAAATAGAAGAGCCTACGCGCAATCTGTGCAGAGACTAGTAATATAATATCATTATTTTGACAATTACAATTACATTCGATTACTTAAACATACAATGTCTCCTCCTCTTCCCCAACCTTTTCAACTTCCTCACTGCCTTATTGGTAACACGTTTTATCTCTTCTACATATTTTCATATTTAAATATGTTCTTTTTTTGTCTCTCTTATAGCAGCAAACTTAAAAATTGTATTGGGTTAAATTTGTTCCACCTTTGCATTTCTGTTTTTAATCTACACTATCAAAGCTCTCTCTCTCTCTCTCTCTCTCTCTCTCGTTTTTTTTTTTTCAGTGCATTTTGTTTGTAGATAGAATTTACACCAACTATTGATTTTTTAAATTGCTTACAAATGATTGTTAGTATTATTTTGAGATTAATGCCAATGTTTTGTATTTTTACGTTTGGATTGGCGTACTCCAGGTTAATGTGTCATCATCAATTTTGAAATGAGCATATGAATAATCAAATTTTCAAAAAAAAAAAACATTTTTTTAGTTGAAGTAATATTTTATATATTCAATTTACCATGCCTTTATATGATATCAACAAAAATTTATATCACTATGGTTTTTGAGTAAAGTTTGGGGTGTGTCTATGTTAAAACCCATTTCTCTCTCCCCTTGTGTGTATGTTTGTTTCAAAAAAAAAAAATTTAAGTCTTTCTTCTCAAAAACAAAAAACAAAAATTAATGTTTTTATATCAATTAAATGCAAAAATGTCTCACCAACATTCCTTATACATTAAATGTGCACAATTGACCCTTAATATTTTGCTGGGTAATTATTTATTCGGGGGATCGAACCCCCGAGCTAGAGGTTACTTGAGGAACTGGGTACCTCTTGGGCAACTAGGCCCGGAGGTCAATTGACCCTTAATTTGCTCTAATAAATTTGTTTATCATTAATTATTTCCATTTATTGATTTTTTTTTTCCCTTGATCTCAGATGCTTGGTTCAATTTTCTTAAATCATCAGCCTTCAAACTTCTTGTAGGTGTCACAAATGATGCTTAAATTGCTCTAATAATTTTTTTTTTTTATCAATTATTTCTGTTTAACCCTTGATCACGATCCACGGATGATTGGGTCAATTGCTCTAGTGTCCGCTATTTATAACCTCAGTCTACAACTACAAAGGTTAGGCCCTTTTGTAGTTGTATTTTGGTTATGTAATGTATTATAAACTTAGTTTAAAACACTAGTATTACTTTTTCGTGTGTATTCTAATAAGTATTACTGTTTACTCAAAAAAAAATTACCTTCTAACTTCTTATAGGTGTCACAAATGACATTGTTTCAACTTTTCATGTTATATATGTAGATATTCTCACTCTTTAAAAAATACTCTCTCTCTTTCTCTCTCTCTAGATTTTAGCTCGCTTACTTCTTGATTTCTTTTGATTATATCAATCAATTGGCAAAGGAGTTTTCATCATGGAAAAACTGAGGTTTTAGATAAATAATTAATTTTCTATTCAAAACTAAGAACTAAACAAGAAATGAAAATTCCACATCAAATTTTTCTCATGGAGTTTTCATCTCTTTTGTTCTACACTTTCACTCACTCCAAGAAATGAAAATTCCACACCAAATTGTTTTCTTCTTCTCTATTTTTTTCCTTATAATTTTTCTTTCAATTTTAATTGAAAGCGCTTTTTTTTTTTATCATCTTTATTGTAGTTCAAGATTTGCCAACATATTTCCAATGTCTTCCATTAGCACTCAAAAGGCCTCCCCTTCGTCATCTTCAACGCCACAGTGGAAATATGATGTCTTTCTTAGTTTTAGAGGTGAGGACACCCGCAATAGTTTTACAGACCATCTATATGTTGCTTTGAGACAAAAGGGCATAATCACCTTTAGAGATGAGGAAAAACTTGAGATAAGAAAATCTATTTCACCAGAGCTCTTGAAAGCAATAGAAGAATCAAGATTTGCGATTGTTATTCTCTCAAAAAACTATGCAACTTCAACATGGTGTTTAGATGAACTTGTAAAGATCATTGAATGCATGAAAGAGATGAAAACAACGGTATTTCCAATATTTTATGATGTGGATCCATCAAATGTACGAAAACAAACAGGCTCTTTTGCCCAAGCCTTTTCTATACATGAAGAATGTTTCAAGGACTATATAGAGAATGTGAATACATGGAGAGCTGCTTTAAGGGAAGTGGCAAATCTCAAAGGGTGGCACCTACTTGATAGGTAATCCAATTTGACATACTAGTTACTCTGAAAATGTTCAAGTAAATACTCTTATTTTCTTAAGCCTTATTTTAAACTTTAAAGTAAAGTGACATAGATGTTCATACTTTTTTTATATTTTGACTTGATCTAATTAATTTTCATTTTTTTTTTTCAATTTTTTGCACCATTTACATTTTCTTGTTTTTAGCCAACAAAATAGAACATTGGTTGTCTACTTTCTTTTTTGGTCTTATTTATAGGTGGTGCTTACTAAATATCATTCTCTCTTCATTGCAGGTCTGAGGCACAACTTATCCAAAATATTGTGGGAGAGTTATGGCATAAATTGAGTTATCCATTCTTGGAAGATATTGAAGACCTTGTAGGAATAAAATCTAGAGTGAAAGAATTGGAGTCATGTTTAGCTACAGGGTTTAATGATGTTCGCATTATAGGGGTTTGGGGGATGGGGGGAATAGGTAAAACAACTCTTGCTAGAGTTGTTTTTGATATGGTTTCGAAGAAGTTTGAAGGTTGTTGCTTTCTCCGTAATGTTAGGGAGGTTTGTGAAAAAGATGGTTTAATTCCATTGCAACAACTACTTATTAGAAAAATATTAAATGAATGTATGACAATACAAGATGTTGAGGAAGGACTTTTCGTGATCAAGAATAGATTACGTCATAAAAGAATTCTTCTCGTTCTTGATGATGTAAATCATTTAGACCAGTTGAAAAAGTTAGTTGGGAAGGGTAATTGGTTTGGTTCTGGTAGTAGAGTTATCATAACAACAAGGGATAAGCATTTACTTCGTCTACTTAAAGTAGATGAAATATACGAAGTTAAAGGATTGAATGATGATGAAGCTCTTCATCTTTTAAGTTTGAAAGCTTTTACTAATGACCATCCTCCCAAAGATTATCTAGAGCTGTGTAAGGATGTTATACAATATACTAAAGGTCTTCCTTTGGCTATTGAGATTTTGGGTTCCTTTTTGTTTAGTAGAGATATTGATCAATGGAAAAGTACATTAAATAGGCTTAAAGAATTTCCTAAAAGTGAAATTCTCCAAGTACTTAAAATAAGTTTTGATGGACTAGATGAAGTAGAGAAGGAAATATTTCTACATATTGCATGTTTCTTTAATAATCGGATAAAAAATGACATAGTAGAAATCCTAGATTATCTCGGCCTTTACCCTGATATTGGTTTAGGGGTTCTTGTAGATAAATCTCTTGTAAAAATGGATGAAACTAAGTTATGGATGCATGATTTACTACAAGAAATGGGTAGGAACATAGTTTATCAAGAGTGCCCTAAAGAGCCTGGAAAACGTAGCAAACTGTGGTTGCTTGAGGATGTTGATGATGTACTTACAAAAAATATGGTGAGTGGTTATTTAGAAAACTTAGACATGTACCCTATTATTTTATTCAAAAGAGTTTAACTTACGGTAGTTTAGGTAATATTGTAATAGTACATTCGCATGCCACTAATCCATTTTGTTCATGATTATTAGGACACAGAAGCAATTCAAGGCATTGTTCTAAAGTTGTCTACACCAAAAGAGGCACATTGGAATCCTGAATCATTCTCAAAGATGCAACATCTTAAATTACTCATAATCAATAATGTTTACCTTTTGCATGATCCCAAACATCTTCCTAATAGCTTAAGAATTCTTGACTGGGACAAGTACCCTTCAAAGTATTTTCCATCAAGTTTCCAATCAAAGGTAATTTAGGTACTTGTATGCAACTTTATTTTTATTTATTTATTTATTTTTAGGTTTCCTTAAAATATAAGGTTTTGCGGAAGCTAAATTTTTTTTTTTTTTTTTAATAGTCATTTCAGAGGTTAAAATCGATCCGAATAAGCAAGCCTCTGAAACTTATTGAAACCCCTGTCTTCACCGAAGTCCCGTTCCTTGAGAAATTGGTTCTTGAAGATTGTTTAAATTTATCCAGGGTGCACCCATCCATTGTAGTTCTCAAAAAGCTAACTTTTCTTAGTCTAAAAGGCTGCAAAAACCTAACATCTCTTCCAAACAAGTTTGAAATGGAGTCTCTTGAAACTCTTATTCTTTCCGACTGCTCAAAAATTAAAAAAATTCCAGAATTTGGAGAAAACATGCAACGTGTATTGAAGCTTTACTTGGATGGAACTGCTATAAAAGAGATTCCTTCTTCCATTGGTCTCTTAAAGAATCTTAAAGTGCTATCTTTCGATGGATGTAAGGGGTTATCATCATTTAAATCTCCATCTTGGTATGATCTCCTCCCTTTTTATTCAATGCCAAAAAGTCCACATCCTGTGGGATTGTCCTCTCTATTGGGTTTGTGTTCTTTGACCGAATTGAATTTAAGAGACTGCAATCTCAGGGAAATCCCTGATGACATTGGTTGCTTAATCTCTTTAACAGAAATAGATTTAAGTGAAAATAGTTTTGTTTGTCTTCCTGACAGCATCGATCATCTATGTAATTTGAGAAAAATGATGTTGGAGAATTGTAAGAGTCTTCGATCATTGCCAAAGCTTCCATTAAGTATCGGAGCTATCGGGGGATATGGTTGTACCTCACTAGAAACAATACCAGATCTACTAAAACCTAATTCTATATGTGAGGTAGAGCTTTTTGTTACAAATTGCAGTAAACTGACTGACAATCAAGGTGTCATTGACATGTTTTTTACAATGATAAGAAAGCACCTTCAGGTCTCTCTCTCTCTCTCTCTCTCTCTCTCTCTCTCTCTCTGTGTGTGTTATAAACAACTTGCTTTGTATGTTTCAGGGACTCTCTCTTAATTGCCAAGTGTATCATAATAGTTATAACATTGTTATTCCTGGAAGTGTAATTCCGAAATGGTTTAGCCATCAAAGCATAGGGGTTGAAGTGAATATAAAAGTGGAAACTTCTTCTCATTTGTGTGATGAGTGGATGGGCATTGCTGTTTGCATTGTATTTTCATGTGTTCAAGATCACTGGATCGATAATTGCTATGACAATGACCTCACCTGTCGATTGATAGTCAATGGAGAAGAAATGAATGATACAATAGGCCCTTTAAGCATAGTTGCTTTATCAGATCATATGTGGCTATTTTATTGGCTTCCTCAATACTTCATCGAGGAGGACATAAAATTACTGAAGGAATTTGAAGAAAATGAATTTGGTCAGATTGGCATTAAAATTGAACCCCGTGGTCGAACAACGATGGTGAAGAAATGTGGGTTCCGTATGGTATACAAGAAAGACATAGAAGATCTCAACCAAATTGTGGCTCAGAATAACAACACCAGCATCATTCCTTACGAGGACTTGGGTGTTCTCCATCATAATTCAGTGGTGGAAGCAGAAGGTAACAAAGCAAAGCAAACCCATGACGATTATGATGGGGCTGGACCTAGTGAGCTACCACACCCACAAAGGAATGAAAGATTCATAGAATTTATGGCCTATGGTGAATCTGATTGTGAGGAGTACTTGGAATGCAGTGAGGAGCTCAGTGATTGGCAGAAATCTAGTGAAAGTGACTTGGAAGGTTGATGGAATTTAGAAAATCGGTTCAAATACTCTGTAAGTCATTGGATTTTTTTTTTTATTATTGTTGATGGAATTTGAAAAGTAGGTTCAAATACTCTAAAAGTCAATGAATTCAAATATATTCCTTTGTTTTTTGGTTGCTCTGCATTATCTTTTTCCCCTTTTCCTTTGGACGCTTTTACTTAATTAATTTGAACCTCAAAATATAATTTTGCTAGCTGAGCTTTAGTTTCATTATTAACACTAATTCCAACTCTCATCTGGTCTTTTTCCTTGGTCAAATAACACATATTTGTACACCTAGTTAATTTAATGTGCGTGTTATTCTGGGCCATTCTGCATTCTGTGCATATTCAAGCAGGCAAGCAACTGTGCAGACAAGGTTGAAAAATATAGAAGGTATCCTGCTTTAATTGGTAAGCCCCACTCTAGTTGTTACCGTTGTTTTGATGCATTACATCCAGAATTTAAGTTTTCTCATATTTTTCCGCTTGGTTTTGTTGTATTATATTTCATAGTGGAAAGAAAGATCCTACAATTTTATTTTGATATGTTATGTCCAGAATTTAAGTTTAGTCATATTTCATAGTGGAAAGATCCTACACTTTTATTAAAACATTCAACTTTGTGTTTATCTGTACTAGTCTTTTTCAATTATATATTTTAGGAATCCCTTAACGAAGTCGAAAGAAGCTACAACTGTTAACATTTATTTAACCTTGTCTTTACACTTTTACACAAAAACAGGATCTGATTAGAGAGCTGTACTCTCCAGAAGTGGCTGATTAAATTTTAGCCATCCCTATCTCAAGCTGTGGAATTACTGAAAATCTGACATGGCCTCATACAACACAAACATAGTGAGTGAAACCAAGTGTCTTTTTTCATTAAGGAAGAGAAGTTGGATCATTTATTCTTGTAGCGCATTCTTGCTTGGGCTGTATGATTTTGGTCAGATTAGACACTTAGAACTGAGGTCATTTACCCTTGCTCTTGGAAGCAGTAATTTACTCAGTAAATGGAAGATCTAGATTTTCATAAGCCGGAATATGTGATGTTCTCTAGATTATCTTGTCATAACTAACATGTGGGACTTGTTGTATAACCTCAACACAGTGATGATTGAGGGTGCAAAACAGTGTACTTACGATGTGCTAATGCTCAGTAAAGCTTTGGATTGTAGGTATGCACAAGCCTATGATGCACAACATGTGGATCAGAATAACTGCAGCAGACTAAGGCGGGTGTGTCCAGTTGCGGAGGGATTGCCAGTATTGCTGACAGTTGAGGGGCACTGGCAGAGAAGCTGCGAATGAGGTTGTTTTGCCTATGTAGCTAAATCATGTGGTGGGAAGAAAATTTTTGCAGGCTGTTGCAGTTCTGTCATATGCAACTGAATGGCGGCTAGATGCCTTGCTGTTTGAGAAGCATTAACTAAGGCTCTACAGCTTGGTTTTTACAGATTTGTTCTGGTTAGTAGAAGAATGGAGGAATTCTATTTGGGAAAGAAGAAGGTTCCTTGGCAACTTGCTGCCCTGATTGATGGCTAAAAGTGCAAGGAAGTTGGAGAGCACCAATGGTGTACATATATGCTGTGCATAGGAGTCACTGCAGAGGCTAGGTCCCTGGCTACTCTTGCTTCAAACTCTTTTAACATTTTTTGGGTTTGTAACTCTATTACTAGATAGCTCTTATGCATGCAATCACTAACAATTTAAGACATTGGGGAAAGATTTGTGTCTGTGTAAAAATTCCTGTATAGTTCTGTTTCCATCTCTATAATTATGTTCAATTTCCATTTCCATTTTATATGTTTTGTGTTGATTATCTCATTATCATATGAATTATTTTTTTCCTTTTCAAATGTATTTTTTAGTGCATTGAGCTATATAATTTGTTATTTTCAAGTTTAAAGATGTGATAACTCTAGAAATTTAACCAATTATGTGTAATGTAGCTTAAAAGTTTTACAAAGAAATAAGGAGCATTTAATAACTCCAGAACAAGATATGGGCAATCTGGACAGTAAACCTGAACTCACTCTTTGCTGATGATGGGCTGCTATGTCAACATACACTTACAAGCATTCGATCTAGAGTCACCTATTTGACGCAGATTAGTATTGACCTCTGAAAGCACAAATATGGCCACTACACAGAAAAAGACAGCAAAGGTCTATGAGTTGATTTTAGCACTCAGATGATAGAACCAGTTTGTCCCAATAGCAGGACTAATGGTCTCTTTTAAGGCCAAATTCTGTAAGTGATCTCTATCTTGTGGACATAGAGACAAAAGCATTGTGTTTTGACATGGGTATTGGACACAGCAACTCCCAATCAAATACTGTGTGACATACCATAATTCATAATTTTTCTTTAGATGAACAAGTGATTATATTAAAGAGGAAAAAAAAATGCTTACAATCATATACAAGCAGCTACTGAGCAGACTTCACTAATCACTACAAAACTGTTAGCCTTGGCTTTGACTTAACTACCTTCCAGCCACAATATACTATCAAATACAAGGTAATGATATAAAGCTCTTTCAATCATATTTTTCTTTTTAACTAGAGGAAGGTTAATTCCCATTGCATTGCATTTTGCTATGGATGAAATTAAGTGATTGAAACAGCACGACATTTCTCTTTTTCTTCTTTCTTTTTTCTTTTTTTAAATCTTTTCAGTTTTGGCTTAGTGTACTAATACTAAGGTTTTAAGTTCCTAACCAAGTAAACAAGAATTCTCTCAATTTTTTTTTTTTTTCTTTTTGTTTCTGAAAAAAAAAACAAAACAAAATAGAAAATAGAGGCTCCAGAGCTCAGGCTACTTTGTGGCTTTGAGTTTCGCGGTAATCATTGCATTTTAAGAGTTACTACGGCGAGAACTTTTCGTCTTTACAACTCACCTGTGGCTTGAGTAAACTTTTTGTAACGCATTCTATCGCATAATAAGCATTAGAAAAAGAGTTTAATTGGTCAACTGTGGCCTTGATAACTCTCACTATTGCCCTAAAAATAAAATTGTGTAATTACATTATCCTTCCTTTATTATTAGCAACAAAATATTCTATATATTTAAAAGATTCTCTATACTATGATTAGTAAATAAAATAAGAATAAAAATACAAAGTCTATCAAGAACCAAAATTTATGCAATGACAAATCTTTTCACCACCAGTTAATAATAATAATAATAATAATAATAATAATAAATAAGTCATACTGAATATTTTATGATACACTATAATTTAAACAATTGATTTTAGAATTAAATTGTTCTTCCTTTATGGGAGTTCTTCTAAGACAGCAAGTCCTATATTATCGTCTTGTTTATTAGCATTGGTAAGAGTAACATTAATTTTTGGTATTTCAAGTAAAATTTAGGCGTAAATGCACTTTTAGTCCCTATGTTTTGGCCTTTTTCCATTTTGGTCTCTACATTTTATTTTTTCCACTTTTAGTCCTTAAACCAATTAACGTGTGTTTATTTTCGTCCTTTCCGTCAGTCAACCAACGGAAATAGCTGAGGTGGCAGCCGGAGGAATTAAAATATTATAAAAATGCCACATCACCCATGACACATCATCATATAAATTTAAAAAATTAATTTATTAATTTTAACAAAATTAAAAAACATAAAAACAAAATTTAAAACATAAAAATACATCAGATTTGAATCAAACACACAAAAAACCCAAAATTTTTCTTCAGAAACAAACACACAAAAACTCAAAATCTCTACCTCACCTCCACAAAAACCCCAAGACCCTACTACCTCCTCATCTTCTTCGACGCCACCCAGCTCCACGACAAGTCGGAGCTCCAGCTCAAAATCCTCCACATCTGCCTCGTCACTCCACAATAGTCCTTGAAGCAATCGGAGTACATGGACCAGGGCGTTTTTCGCGACTCGCCGAGTCGATGGCCGATTTCGTCCAGGCCAAGACCAAGCTCAACGTCCGTCTGATTCACCGGCCTCCGTTCCTCTCCACCAAGCAATTGGGCTTCATCATGGTCGCGACCCTGGTTTGGATCCCCTTCGCGATTAAGAAGATCGTGAAAGGCGATACCTTGCTTCATGATCCCAACCTCTGGCTCGCTGGCTCGGTTTTTGTTTACTTCTTCAGCTTTCTCTTTGGATCTGGGTTTTGAGAAAGAGATGGTGGGTGCTGGGTTTGCTGGGATCTGGGATTTCTCTTTGGCTTTGATCGATGATTGTTGGTAGGTTTGACTGGGTTTGATCGGATCTGGGTTTAGAGAAAGAGATGTTGGTGGGTACTGGGTTCGACTGGGTTCGTTGGTTGGGATTGCAGGGTTTGTTGGTTTGATCGATGATCGTTTCTAAACATTTGGGGTTTGGGGTTTACTGGAGATTTGGTTTTGGCGTTTGCTGGGAATTTCACATTTCGAAATTTCTTTTTGTTTTTTGAGTTATTAACTTGTTGTGGTATTTGAAATTTCTTTGATTATGGTTTGGTTTGGGAGTGGATGAGTTGTTGGGTTGATGTTCATGTTCTTCGAAATTTCTTTGCTCTTTGATTTGGTGATGTTCACGTTTTTTTTTTTCCTGTAGGTTTGATGTTCATGTTCTTTGATGTTCATGTTCTTTTATTCTGGGTTTGCTCTTTGATTTTGGGTTTGATGTTGTTGCTGGGTTTATTTCTTGATTTAAGAAGAACATTGAATAATAAGTTCTTATGTTCTTAGATCTCAATTATAACATTGTATTTTATGTTTTAAATTTTGTTTTTATGTTTTTTAATTTTGTTAAAATTAATAAATTAATTTTTTAAATTTATATGATGATGTGTCATGGGTGATGTGGCATTTTTATAATATTTTAATTCCTCCGGCTGCCACCTCAGCTATTTCCGTTGGTTGACTAACGGAAAAGACGAAAATAAACACGCGTTAATTGGTTTAGGGACTAAAAGTGGAAAAAATAAAATGTAGGGACCAAAATGGAAAAAAGCCAAAACATAGGGACTAAAAGTGCATTTACGCCTAAAATTTAAGAGCATTTGTGTATACTTGTGTTTAATAGATAGGGTTTTTTAGACATTTTAAAAGGATGGTAATTTTGGAAAACTGCTCTTACCCACAGGGAGGTTAATACACAACATTTTTAACAAAGTTTGGTCAAATATTTGGTGATGGGATATACTATTTGGGATCATAATTTTCTAAGATAGTATTTTTTTTTTTTTTATGTGCATTAGTTTTTTTTTTTTTTTTTGGTGATTAAAGCTCAATGCTATATAAATTTCGACTTATCTTATTGAAAAATGCAACAGTTTAAGTTGTGAAGATGTAACTTTGAGATGTTCAAATATGAGTTAGTTTAAAGTGTATGCCATAAGAATTGGTGCACAATCCTTGTTTGAATTTTGGTTGAATGATTAATAAACGTGATATCAGAATAGGAGATCCCAATTTCGATCTTTACCTCCCATGTAAAAAGTGTTAAAAATGCCACATATTAGATCTTATTTAGTAAGACTGTAAGAGGGATTTTGGGTCCACACATAAGAAGAAGTGTTAATATATGATTAAATAATTAAATTCATTTGTGCCTAATAGCTCAAACTTTTGAAAATTTTGATATCTTGTAGACAAAATCTTATGCATGATCATCAGAAATGAAAAAAAAAATGATATCTTGTAAACCGAATCTTATACCTGGTCATCAGGATTTACTTTGCATCCTATTGTCTTCTTTCATGAACCCAGAAAGTAGGTCACGACTCACGCTACTCTTGAGCCAAATTCCTTGACAACCAGAGATGGAACCACCCTTGGACTAGGGGGGGACAATGGCCCCCCCTAGATTTTTTTTAAAAAAATATTATTATATATATGTATACTAATTTTAGCAATTTTTTTCTATAAAATTACATTTTGTTTTTCTTTAACAATATCATTAATTCTTTTAAGAGTAATGCTATACTTACAAATTTTTTTATAACATTTTTACAAATTGTTTTGGTAGCAAATTTTTATTAGTTCGCATATAGGCACACCACTCGCATCTTTTTTTACTTACCAGTAACAACTTATCACATTAGTAATTTATAAAAAATAAAAAATAAAAAAATAAAAAAACCTTGCAGTTTTAGCATTTTCCTCATTTTAATGACCATAAAAGAATTTATAAATCTAAAATCTAAAACACAATTTACAAGCAAAAAAAAAAAACATAGCTCAACAACAAAAATTACCAATAAAACTAAAAACAAAATTAAGCTTAATTAACTAATTTTATTCAAAATAAATAACCCTGCACTTTAAAAATTTTGAAACAAAAATAATTTTGTTCTTACCCAAAAAAAAAAAAAAAAAACTCAACTGTTAAATAGTAGAATCAGAGGTTGAAACTGCCACACACAACCAACAGTAAAACTGCTCCTCCTAACTCAAAGTTCTGGCTCTGTCCCTGTTGACAACTAAGTTAAGTTTGACTAAAAAAAATATATGGTAAATTACACAAACTTCCCTTTAACTTCTTCACGTGCATTTTTACTCAAATCCTCTCATAGTAACAACAACAACAACAACAACAATAATAAATAAAAAACATAGTTTTAAGAAATTTTATGAAGCTCATTCCCTTTCTATGAAAAATTGGAATTATAATGTATAGTTTATCACACTAAGGTTAATCTGTATTAGTGTGTCCTATTTTCCTTTTTTCAAAAGTGTGAAAAGTAAGACGTTCTTAAGAGAAATATAATGTTCACAACATTTTCACTTTCACAATAGAACCTAAGTGATGGATTGTTATTAACTGTTATTAGTAGAAAAAAAAAATTAATTTTAGTGGTGGGTTCAAATATAAACCAATAATAACTTACTTCTATAATTTGTTGTGAAAATATTGTGGATGTAAGACTTCTCCATAGCTAAGAGAAATGTTATATCCATAATATTTTCACATTAATTTCACAACAACTCTAAGTAGCAGGTTGCTACTTGCTATTATTGGTAGGTTAAAAATTAATTTCAGTGATGAATTAACATTGAAGTCAAAAATAATGTAGAAAGTGGATTATATTTAAAAACTATTGGAAAAAATGCTATTAGTCAAGAATGAACGTAGAAAGCGAAAAGAATTTTCGGTGAAAGTTACTGCATGCATTATTGGTCATCCATTTCCTCTAAAAACAATCATGCAATCCAAACTCCACACTATAATGAATAAGGTTTTTCTCCAAACTAATTTGGAGAGAAACTTTTCAATTTCCTCCTATAACTTTTTATTAAATATAAAATTTAAAAATCTGACTGATGAATTGCACGTTCTTTATATTCTTAATACATGTCAAATTTCGTTCCAATCGTATGCTATTTACTATTCAATCACTAAACTTATTTTTTGTGCATAATTTTAGATCACAAAAACTTAAATTTTAAATATTTAATTGATGACATATCTATTGATCGTTGATCTTCTTGAAATTTTGCAAGTATTGAGGATATAATAATAACAACCAATCCAGCGGTTAGATATTGCAAATTTACATCCAATAAAAAGATATATGATGAGTTTGATAGAAACCTTTTTCCGTTATAATGATGTCTAAATTGATGAAAGCAATATCAACAAAACTCTAAGACAGAAGTTATGTCCTATTGTACTCTTTCAAAGAACGTGGAAAAAGGAAAGTGGATTAGGCTTCAAGGTATTGAGCAATCTATATGGCAAATATATGGATGGTGGTAATTAACCTAAAAAGAATTTAGATTGATTAATTTAACAAGTTGATTAATTTCATTATAAAATCAATCGGAGTCTAATTTCTTAGGATTCTCACTTCATCACGTGTTCACATAAAGCAATTTAAATTCATGAAGCCAGCAACAAAAGAAGGAGCAATACAAATATTCAAACTGTACATGTAAATGAAAGTCAATTCATTCAATTACACTACAAATATTACTTTGTTACAATAGTTTCCACTCGCCTAAATGGGTCTGAGATTGTGGGCAAATGTATTTTTGACTCATTTAGAATTTTAGTTCATTTACCAAAAACAAATTACTTGTCAGTGGCCCAAAATCCATGAAAGCCAAGAGGAAAATTCAGGTGCTTTGGGACTTCAAGTCTTGCAATAAGTGCATCATCTTCTCCCATCTTCTTAGGATCCAGAATTACAAGATTGCACCTTTGTATTGAAACGGCATACTACAATATAGAGAAGAATGTTACCACAAAGTTGGTTTAATTATGATATAGTCCATTTATGAACCAATTTTTCGAATTAAAAAAAAATGTCAAACTAAAAACAACTAAAATGATTATATATTGGTTGACTTGGTTTTGTGGTTCACAAAATACTTATTGAGCAATGATTATCTCATACTCTTAATATTCACACTTCATACACATTGGACAACCATTTATAAAATATGGACATAAAGTATCCACATTTTCAAATTGATGTTTGATCCACATGAAGTGTGGACATTGAGAGTATGAGACAACAATTTGCCTCATCAAAGAAGATAGATTCTATACTTCTTAGCTCCATTTGCTTCAACCGATATTTTCTATATATATGTGTATACTGTATCAAGTGAATATTCATTAGTTAAGCTTGCAAATTAGCTTACACTAAAATTATATAGTTTAGTTGATAAGAAAAATGATCAAGACATTGCTCACCTCAACCACAAGAAGATATCCATCATCTTCTTCGTCCCCTTTAGGAATAAAAATAGGCTCACCAATAAATCTCCGACGACCAACAGACCATGTATGGACAGATTGATTTAAAACATTGAGCTTCACAACGGTATCAAATGGAAAATGTGGCAATGTTTGGCGAGACCCAGAAGAAGTTGCTGCATAAATGTATTTGTTTTTGTTTCCGGAGAATGCTGGGTTAATCACAGGAAAATCTGTTGACCTTTTCCATTTATTAATCAAAGGCTCCACACCACATTTTTGGCAGTTACCATCAGCATCTAATTGAATAGACACCTGCATATGTGACAGGATATTTAATAAGATATATGCTAATTGGAAATTATACAAAATCTTTCACATAGTTCATTGCTAACTCAGAATGTACTTCGATTTTTTTGTTTTTTGGACGCAAGGAACTCAAACTAATTTATGTAAGCGTTACAAACATTGGAATTGTTATATTAACACATAATACATACATTATGGATGTATAACCTAGAGAAAGAGCGAGTACCTGAACAAGACGAGGCAGCAACTCATGTTCACCTTCATTTACATTCATAATGGAAGGGTCTAGCTTATCACTCTGCCAATTATATCCTGTTCAATGCCAAAGTGTCCATACTTTCTGTTAAAAAGATGTGCAACATGGCTCATGGTAGCAATAATATGCTCCAAAGTGAAACTAAACAATGTTTAGGTGTGTACTAGAATATCATTTTATCATAGTTTCGGCCACGTTTGGTGTGCCGTATATTTTTTTACAAAAATTGAATTGACAAGTTATTATTGGTTTTTATCTAAACCTATAACTAATACATTTTTTTATCTAACAATAACAACTTGCTACCTCAACAGTTGTGAACTTTTTTATATGCCTTACTGCCTTTGGACTTTTTGCTTTATATTTGTATTAGACTGAATTGGTTTCTTTTAGTTCCTCAGTTTTGGGCTTAGGATGATCTGTCACGTGGTAGTTTCTACATTGGTTTCTTAAGTCACTAAAAGGACAGAAATATTTATATTAACTATGTCACTCAAGAGCCGGGGTTCAATTCTCTGAGAAAACTTTACACACATATACACTTAGATTAAGCTAGAGTAGAATTTTTATCTTGTATAAAGAAATAAAAATAAAAATAAAAATAAAAAGATCTTGATTCTTGACGGATCAAAAAAGAGAAAAATTCAGAACTTGCCAAAGAAAATAACTAGACTTGCTGAAAAACTACGCACCAAATACTTTTTGAAAGTTGAACCATTGGTATGAGCAAGTGGCAGCCTGTATTTTGATCTCTGAATTCCCATTGACATCCTTAATCTCAAAAGCATTGCCAACATGTAGCAACCAAAACTGTGAAGGAGCTTCAACAGGCACTCTCCAATCTCGAGCTTTACCAGATTTATCTGGAAATCGAGGGAGCAAATACATGGGAGATGTGGGCTTACTTGGGTTCACTGATAATGCTGATATCATTGGAGATATTCCACACACTGCTGCCATTGAACCTGCACTTTAATTAAACAGTTTATCTCACTTTATTGTTGTAACACTATCATTTTCTTCATCAAAATTTGCCACATTAAAAAGTTACAATTCAACATTTTCTTTTAATTTCCACGATTTCTTATTGCTTGAAGAAAATAGCTAGATTAATTCTTATCAAACTCAATTAAGTTTGCCAATTTTGAATATGATTATATAGGAGAAATACTATAGTCACAAATTATTTTACAATATTTTTATAAACTGCTATTGTGGCCAATTATTATTAGTTCTCATCTAGACCCGCTACACTTTTTCATTTAACAATAACTACTTACCACATCAAAAATTTATAAAATAATTTATAACTCTTGCATTTTTCATGTAAAAATAGTACAGTTGAGAACAATTTAATTATAAGAATTTGAAAATAAAATGGCTTTTGTAAACCTCCAAGTATTTTTCCTTTCTTTCCCATGACCAATTGACAATTCAAAAGGAAGTGCCATTAGCAGTGTACTTCATGGTAAACAAGTCATATATAGTAATTACCTAAATTTATGAACTAATAATGTCTTGGACCAATTGAAATTATGTTTAAAGTGCACATAGATGTATATACATGCAATTAGAGAATAAATTTAAAAGATCAGAGAGCGACAAACAATGAAGTAAAAGTGATTTACTTGCATAACTATTTATGTGCATTTAATTACCAACAACATCAAGCTTGATTCGATTAGCGAATAATATGTAATGAGTATCTGTAAAAGCCCAATCATGGATCATTAAGTGATCGGGGATGTTGAACTCTTGCTTATTCATCAACTCGAAATTTGAATCATATTCTGCAAAAGATAATTATAAGATAAAAGTTATAAATTTGCTGTGAATTATACATTAAATGATAGTTAAGCATGGCTTATTCAATTTGTACCATAGAATGTAAAAGAACTGCGAGGCAGTAGCATATCCTCTGCATTGCATGATGTTGTAATAAGTCTATTCATGCTGGCATCAACCTTATAATGAGACAACAGCCGCTTTGGAGGCATTTTGAACACTCCTGTGAATGTTTAACCAAAAAGAAAAAAGATAAATTAGGCATAAGACACATAAATGTCATCTATAATTTATCATTATATATTAATTGAAAGCATTAAGGACAAGATGGCAAAATATTCTATTATACTTCCTTCTTCTTCTTTTAATTTATTTTTAAATTTAATTGTTACAATAGGGGTAAGAAAGATTTGAACCCTGAATATCTCTATTTAAAACATTAAAATGTGTCAACTAAATGATATGTGATGGCATTCCACCCTTAATGGTGACATGGGATTGTAGATTTAATCCGATTTGGAGAAGGGTCCTAGATTGAATCAATGAACAGTGTTTTAGTACATATTTAGGGTCTGTTTAGGATCCGTTTATTTTGCTAAAACTGAAAACTTTTTGTTAAATGTACTGTAAATAAAGGTAAAAGTTAGCTGAAATAGTACAGTGGAACCCATAAATAGTACCAAAAAATGCAATGAGACCCATAAATAGTAGCAAAAATAAACTGAATAGTAAAATAAGCTGGCTTTTTAAATGCCAAATGCACGCCTAGAAGAAAAATAAAAATGATAGCAAACTTCTACTGCATAAATAGAACCAAAAAGTGCAGTGAGACCCATGAACACTGGCGGAGCCAGAGGGGGGCGAGGGGGGGCACCTGCCCCCCCTGACTTCTCCTAAAATTTTTTAGTAATAGTAATCTAAAGTAGTTACATTCTGACATAGAGGAAAAAAAATTGAAAAAAAGGACTTCTACTTGATTGAAAGTCACCAAACCATTGCTTTTGTCTTGTCCTACTGCAACTTGCACCTATTTCACTATTTTTTATTTTTTATTTTACATCATTATTTATACCATTTTTACTATTTATGATACTTTTCACATCATTTTATTCTTGAATGATGCTAGAGATATTACAAATTTTACTACTTATATTTTACAAATTGGCATGTCACTAATCACAAAAAATAATTTCTAATATTTATTCATTATATTTTTTAAGTAACACTAATCACATTCTTACTCCATCAGTTTATAAAATTTTTAGTAGCTATGAATTGGTTATTTTTGTTTATTTATTTTAATAATATGAAATATATTCATATTTGCTTACAATTGTTTATTTATCTTGTTATTATTGTTGGTTAATATTTTTTAGATTAATTTCACTTTTAATATCATCTTTTAATTTTGCCCCCTCTAGACTAAAATTCTGCCTCCGCCACTGCCCATGAATAATAATAAAAATAAACTGAATAGTAAAATAAGCTGACTTTTTAAATGCCAAACGCACGCCTAGAAGAAAAATAAAAATGATAGCAAACTTCTACTGCTTGTTGAAAACTGTATCGGCAAAAGAACAAATACAGGGAATCTCAGATTTCTTTTTTCTTTTTTTTTTTTAATAAAGCTACATATGATGCTTTTATATACATATATATATGATCAGAGAATTGCAAAGATGATTGAAACTAGACCATCCAATGTGTCTAGTAGTATCCAACTATAACCCCTAGTTGATTTTAATGAAAGATTATCATTAAACCATTTAGCCAGACCAGCTTGCTCATCCAAAAAAAGCTTGCTCATCCAAAGAGAATTAATGAAAAAAAGAGAATATTCTAAGGATTTTCCAAAAATAAATTGGCAACGGTTGCTCTTTTTTTGTAAAAGGTTTTTTTTTCATTTTGGATAAACATTGTAAAAGGTATATGTTTCGCTCCTCCTAGTCATTCTTACAAGCTAATTAATATTATACTCCAATTTAAAATAACTCAAACAAACAATTGAAAAAAAAAAAAAAAAAAAAAAAAAACTTATAGATAATTTCACAAAAAATATATATTTAATAATAATGTGAAAAGTTTATTATCATTTATCAATACATGTACATGCATTTGGCAACATGAGAGTGGAGACCATCTCACATACCATTATGTATGAATTGTTTGTATAATATTTGTATAATATAATTATACTTCAAAGTTTTTTTTTTTTTTTTTTTTTGGGAGAAGGTACTTTAAGTGTTGTCTATTGAAATAGATAAAGAATATTTTGTCTTTATAGACTATATTAAATGGCAATATATAGCACGCTACACAAGTAATCATCCATTAAAAAATAAATAAAAAAATAAAAATAAAACCTTCCACCATGCTAAGTTCAGTTTATCTCACATTGTCATAAGGCTTCGATGACTAATAGGTGAAGGCTACAATCTAGTTAATATTGTATGATTGTTGATTTTATAAACTAGTAGTTGGTTTGAAAACCCAAATTGTATATTGCAATTTTGGTAGTCAGTTTTTTTCACTTTTTGTGTCTTAGGGTTTGCTTGAGATTCGCTTATTTTGTTGAAATTGAAAACTTTTTGCTAAAAGTACTGTAAATAAAAGTAAAAGATTGCTGAAATAGTACAATGGGATCTATGAATAGTACCAAAAAGTATAGTGAGACCTATAAATAGTATCTAAAATAAACTGAATAGTAAAATAAGCTGATAAAATTAATTATGTCAAACGGGTACTTAGTGCGAGACAAAGATGGTTTCATTTATATCAACAACCTCAAATAAAGATTATGATAGATACGGTAAAAAGTAATTCGAAAAATTCATAAATTTATTTACTTAATACCATGATCGGTTGTCACTTTCCAAAATGAGTGCAACCTTTGACTTTAAATTAGCAAAAACTCTCTTCCTCAAATAAATAAAAAAGCAAAAACTCAAGCACTACGCTTTTGCCCATGCAATTTAACACAATTTAGAGACATAATAAACGGTATTTGAATTACTTATTATTAAGTTTTAGTGGTGGACCTGCGTGTAACTGTATAAATAATGTAATCTAATCACACGTTAACAAATTTGCAAATTGTATCAAAATACGTAAACAAGTGTCTTCATGAAAAATTGTTTATTTGGTACCATAATAAAACCATTATAATCGAAACAAAAACTCTACGACCACAACCTATTTCACATACTTTACCATAACTCTCTTATATGACTAGCTGTGTGATAATCACAGTTTGTTACGTAAAATAATTGCCACAAAATGTATGGAAGAGACCGTGGTTCTAGAATTATTGTAGCTGGAATACATACCATACAAAATAGGCTTCAAAAGGCCGGCGGCAACGTCCCATATATCACCACTATTCTTTCCACCATCTACCGCGGAATACTCGCCGTCGATCAGATCGAACCTCCCAACCGTATCCAACGTCCCAGATTGAATCTCATACGGCTCCCCACCTTCCCACAAACACAACACCCTCTCACCCCACCTCACCACGCTAGTGTTAGCCACATTTTTCATCACCTTGGTGTTACCAACTTTGTGTCCACCTTTCAGCACAGAAAATGGGCCCCTGTGGGTGAACTGCCACGTGTCAGTCGTGGGGTCATGTTCCTCCACTTGTGCTTGAGTCTTCACGTACTTAGCCATGAACTTGACCTCCCTATCGACCCCATCAAACGTAAAGGCTCTAAGGTAGCCATGACCATCAAGTGGGTGCACAGTTGAGCCATGGTCATCGGAGAATAGACCTGGTCCAGCCAAATAGTAAGTACCAGAAGGAAAGTCATGTGGTATCGAACCATCCACAACGTGAAGAGTGATGGGTTTGGTTGTTTCAGAGCGTTGTGACACAAACAAGAATTGGTAGTCCCAAAAGGCACAAACAGAGTCATCAATTAGCGTATCGTCTAAGGTTGAAACATGGTTAGTTGAAGTGGGGTTAATGGATATAGCATTTGGTATTGTTTTTGGGGTTGTTTTGGCTTGTAATGATGGAACTTTGAGCGATACTAATGGAGGTAGGTTTATTGGTGATGGGAATTTTGGTGGAACAATATGGTGGGTAGGTTTGGCTAGCATCTTTTAGAGGGAGAGAATTTTTAGATTTGAGTGAGGCTTTGTTTCGAATGAAGGTGGCACCTAGGTTATACACTTAGCTATACTATATATAAGAAGATTGGTAGGTTCTAAAGGATTGTATAAATTTATAAGAAAGAAAAGTTTGGCTACAAAGGGTGTAACTAATGGTTACAACTCTCACAATATAAGAAAGAAAAGTTTGGCTACAAAGGGTGTAGCTAATGACTTGCAATGATGGAACTTTGAGCGATACATATCAGATTTTTTGGTGCCAATCAAATATTATTTACTATTCAATTTATAAACTTATTTTTTATACATAAATTTGAACTATAAAAACTTGAAATTTAAACATTTGATTAATGATATAGCTATTGATTTTTTTATCTTCTGAAAATTTTTGTAAGCATTGAAAATATAAGAAAAAAATGTAATACAATAATAGATTTGTCAAAATTTCCATTCAATAAAAAATTATCAAGTAGAATTGAAGTTCGGTACAACCAACTTTGTCAAATTTATAATTAGCCTTGGATGTTTGGTTTTAGTACAGATTTGCCACCCTTGTCGCTGCATGGTTTGTGCCCTTTCAATGTGCATGGTGGGGTACCATCGTCATATTTACGTCTCATCAATCATGGAGGACAATGGACTTTGAAGAAATTAATTTACAAAATGAATGGCAGACATAATGCTCGAGTTTTATTCCATTTCGTCATTTAATCTTATGGACAGAGTATGTAACCCATTCAATAAAAAGCTCTGGCCATTTGCACAAGATATTTACAACTTTTGTGCTATTTTTTTACTTTATTTTGAGTTTCTTGTTGACTTCTAGTGATTAGAGAAGAGCATCCTTTTATAAGTTCACATTTTATAGAAGTATTTTATTTGGAATTTGATTCTTGTCTATATCAAAAAAATCCATTGGTGTCTTGTTCTAATAATAAAAGGCAATTCATTAGAAGTAAACATCATTAGTTGAAAGTTGAAACTCTCTATAAAAAGAAAAACATTTTATAAAAGTTTTGACTATAGGGTAAAATGTAAAAGATGTATTATTAAAATTCAACCAATTTAAATTAATGACTAGAATTATAACTTTTGAATGGAATTGTGGTATGCTTTTGTGTTAAAACCTCTTTCCTTTTCTCTCGTGTGCATGTGTTTGTTTCTCAAAAAAAAATAATAATAATAATGACTAGCGGACTTTTTTTATTTTCTTATTATATGTAAAAACATGAATATGTTTACAATAAATTAACAATGTGCTATTTATAATAAAAATAACAGTTATTATAAACGACATTAATTACTGCAATGATTCTAATCTTGTCTCTAATTTACTTAGTCAAGAAAGGGGAGCGGGGAAGAATCGAGTTGAGAATTATTGGGCTTTTTTTTTTTTTTTTTTACTTTCTTTAATTATTAATATTTTATCTAAACAATAAATTATGACAATGGAATGAGTAGAAAACTGAAGTTACCTTTCTAGCACTGCACTGAATTTTTAAGTTCTGATGCCCACAAGTGTCATTGCAACTGCCATATATCCTAAAGATTCATTGAGATTTTGGTACTTGGTAATTTAATTTATGAGATGATTATTTTATAATTTGATATTCAACTTCGCTTACCAAACTTGGTCTGAAAATTTTCTCAAAAAAAAAAAACTTGGTCTGACAAAAAAAACAGTAAAAACAATTAATTTTGTAGATATATATAAATCTTTTTATGCCTCTTGTATATTATGCTAAATTTTGAAGAATTTCAAATGATTTTTTTTTTTTTTTTTTGGGGGCTAAACTAATAGTCTAATACAACAAAGAAATTACCAATATTTTTCTTCCCAATATCTTTCAAATGTTAGATTTTTTTTTTTTTTTTTTTTGATAGGAAAATGTTAGATAGTTGATTAGGATATTGGTGCTAATCTCAATCCCAAATGAGATAAACACAAAACATGATAGCATTTTAGCTATCTCATTTAAGTTGTAACTATTTTTTTATTAAAGAAAAAATGAAACAAATTAAAACAAAACTGAGCTACAAGACTTTTAACTGACAGTAATTTTTTTTTTTTTTTTATTGCTGGCTTATATCACTCATACTAACATGTAAATAGTAAAATATATTATTAAAAGAAATAATCTATATGGAAATTAGATAAAAATCACCTTAAGGGTCTGTTTAGATACTGCTTGTTACTAAAAACTAAAAACACTATAACAAAATAATTTTTAAATGTATGAATAGTGCCGTGAGACCCAGTTTTAAAATAAAAAATGTGTTTTTCTGTACTTGCGGTCCTGTGAATAGTGTACAAGACCCACATAAAAATGTCAGACGCGCACTAAAAACGCCAAACGTACAATCCAAAAGGAGGCTAAAACCTCCCAACACTTCTCAATGGGTGTCACTTTGGTGATTCAACAATAAATCAAGTGAAATTCTCTTAGGTGAACTTAAAAAGTGTTAAAATTTAGGAAGGTGGGATTAAATTAAAAGAAGAAATTATGGGGGGCAATAACAAAATAATGATTTTGAGTTTGATTCCCAAGTGCGTACTTGGCGTGATACTGCCGGAGTCGGTACAAGAAAGCATGGGCCCGCATTTCTTAGTTGGGCCGTCTATAGAGGAATCTGCTTAGCTCATCCCCACATCCCACCTAAAGCGCCATTTGTTAGTTTCCTAAATTAAAAAATTCATCAAAATGCATGGTTTTGTCATTGACCATAGCACACCCATTTTGATCAAGTTGTATTCTTGGTCGGAATGGTGGTGGGCTCATTTGTTGGATTCTGAATAGTGCACAATTTAAATTATATGGTTTTAATTATGACAAAGTTTGGTTTAGAATTTAAATGTAATTTAAGATTATAACTCTCACTAAAAAAATTAGTATGATTATGTATTTTAAAAACATAATCGTTGGATTGTACGTTATTTTTGTTCTTAACACGCATGCCAAATTTCATGTCAATTGGATATTATTTACTATTTGATCCATAAACTTATTTTTAATGCATAATTTTAAACTGTAAAAGCTTGAAATTTAAATATTTAATTGATAATATAGCTATTAATTATATATTTTATGAAAATTTTGCAAGCATGGAGGATATAAGAAAAAAATGTAATCTAATAGTGGAATTGTGAAAATTCATATCTAATAAAAAAAATAATAATATTAAGTAAAGTTGTAGTCTTAGATTATAACCAAGTTTATAGCCAAATTTTTTTCTATGTGACATTCATTTATGTTTGAAAATCAAAGAACACAACAAAAGAAATATGAATGCAAGAATGTAATGCGTGAGAATTTTTTATATATTATTATAATTTAAAGAAAACTATACTTGTGAAGTTTGCTATAGATCTTGAAAAGAAAAACCCACATGAACAAAATCTTAAAAGATTGCATTTGAATTTCATGATTTAGATTCAAGAGATTTGGAGAACAATTATTTGTATAAATTGCTTAATATATATTTAATTATAACAACACATGGTTATGATGTGAATTCTCTGGATCTTTTTACTCAAAACAAAAACACTTGTGATAGTATGTTATGGGTTTCAAATGAGATCTTATACTTAGACATATCAAACCCACATATTAATAGAGTTCAAATTCCTCCATATTGCTTTATTTTTAGTTTCTTTTTCAGTATATATTATTTCTTTTTCTTTTTTGATATGGTATATTATTTCTATAAGAAAAAGGGATGTTAATCATGTTATATTTTTTTATTGAAGGGATGCATCGCTCTCTTTATTTTTAGTTTATGTAACTTTTAAGATCTATATGTCAGTAAAATCATTTAAACTAGTACTATCGTGTGATGCACAAATTAATAAAAAAAAAAATCGCATAAAAACTAATACTATCTTGAATAATATAATTGAAATTGAATAATAAAATTGATATTACAAATAAAATAACAACAATTCTTTGAATTTATATGGCAAAAAAAAATCATTTCGAAATACCAAATTTTTATTAAAACAAAAAATTATAGTATATTATTATTAAAATAAATAATAGAATTCTTTTTAAATAGTTGGTTGTGAGCCCAATATGTAACTTTTCTTTGGCTTCCCATTACTACCCTCCCCAACTAGACCTATCTCAAATGGAGATGCGTCCATCACTAAAGTTTTTAAAGTTCATATGGGATCTCGTCTTTAAAAAAAAATTAAAAACACATTTAGCTCCATCACTTCATTAGTTGCACAATCCCCAATTCTCAAAATTCATTTAGCTTGCTTTTATAATTTTCTTCATCAATCAAACCAAAAAAATTCATTGTCCATATCTCCAATTTAATGATAAATGATAGTACCTAAGTTTAAGGGTTGGTCTTAACCTCCATTAGTTTAAAACTAGGGACCATTGCCATCGCACACTCTTGGTGCGATGGTCACTCCATAAGTATAAATGCTTGTGGATGCGGAGGTAAGGGACGGGTTCAAGTCTTTAGGAGGAAGCTTCACACACATATACACTTAGATTAGATTAAAGTAAAAATTCTATTTTATAAAAAAAAATAAAAAAAAAATAAAAAAACAAAACAAAACAAACAAACAAACAAACCAGGGACCATAACTCCACCACCATCAACACTACCCTCTTTGTGTCTCTTCAACTCCTAACCACTCACCATGAATTAAGAAGCCTAGAATAATGTAAGAAAGAAACATAAGGAGTTTTATTAAACAACTTGTGTATGCATGTGATTATGATTTTCATCAAAATAATATAGAAAAATTAGACAAAAAAATATTTATTTATTTATTTATTTATTTCCCCCAACTGATGCACCGCTAAAGTTAGTAAAGTTCATATGAGAATCCATCTTTAAAATAAATAAATAAAATAAAAACATATTTAGGCTCCATCAATTCAATTGTTGCACAATCCTCAATTCACAAAATTCATTTATTTGCTTTTATAATTTTCTTCATCAATCAAACAAAAACATCCCATTGTCCATATCTCCAATTTAATGATAATTGATAGTACCTAAGTTTGAGAATTGGTCTTAACCTCCATTAGCAAAGAACCAGGGATTGTTATTCTACCACAATCAACACTATCCTCCTTATGTTTCTTCGTCTTAACCACTCACCATGAATTAAGAAGTCTAGAATAAACTAAGAAAGAAACATAAGGAGTTTTATTAAACAACTTGTGTATGCATGTGATTAAGAATTTCTATTACAATTTTTCATCAAAATAATATAGAAAAATTAGACCAAAAATTTTATTTATTTATTTATTTCTCCCAACTGATGCACCAATAAAGTTGGTAAAGTTTATATGAGTATCCATCTTTAAAATAAATTAATATAAATATAAATATATAAATATATATATATATATATATATATTCAGCTCCATCAATTCATTGGTTGCACAATCCTCAATTCACAAAATTGAATTTTTTTTTTTTTTTTTTTAATTTTCTTCATCAATCAAACAAAAACATCCCATTGTCCATATCTCCAATTTAATGTTAAATGATAGTACCTAAGTTTAAGGATTGGTCTTAACCTCCATTAGCATAGAACCAGGGATCGTTACTCTACCACAGTCAACACTATGCTCCTTATGTTTCTTCGTCCTAACCACTCACCATGAATTAAGAAGTCTAGAATAAAGTAAGAAAGAATTATAAGGAGTTTTATTAAACAACTTGTGTATGCATATGATTAAGATTTTCTATTACAATTTTTCATCAAAATAATATAGAAAAATTAGACAAAAAAAAAAATTATTTATTTCTCCCAACTGATGCACCACTAAAGTTAGTAAAGTTCATATGAGATTCCATCTTTAAAATAAATAAAAACATATTCTGGCTCATCAATTCATTGGTTGCACAAAATTCATTTATCTTGCTTTTATAATTTTCTTCATCAATCAAACAAAAACATCTCATTGTCCATATCTACAATTTAATGATAAATAGTAGTACCTAAGTTTGAGGATTGGTCTTAACCTCCATTAGCACAGAATTACTCTACCACCGTCAACACTAACCTCCTCATTTCTCTTTGTCCTAACCACTCACCATGAATTAAGAAGTCTAGAATAATGTAAGAAAATAACATAAGAAGTTTTATTAAACAACTTGTGTATGCATGTGATTAAGATTTTCTATTTACAATTTTTCCTCAAAATAGCATAGAAAAATTAGAAAAAAAATTATTTATTTATTTTGTAAACAAGGGTGTCCAAAGCTATTTAAGCATCTTACTATTATCCCGGTTTGTGTAGTTCTTTCGAACCCATGGATCTTATGAAATCCACAAGTTCAAGGATGTTAAGTAACTCTCTTTTGGAGTGCCTTTTTTTCTTTTCTTTTTTCTTTTTTCAAAAGATCCCAATATATGGATAAGTTACAACAGTAGGACACTGTGCATATTCCACTAGGCTACTTCTTTGAATTACTTCTCTCTTGGCTAGACCATCCGTGATATTGTTAGCTTCACGAAAGACGTGACGTGGTAGGACGGTCCACACTCTGCTTAGTAGGGCCCTACACTCACAAATTAATGGAGCCATAGCCAGAGCCATGGTCCCATTTGATGTTAACCAACATATCACAATTTCATAATCAATTTGTAGGTATATAAATTTGTAACCAAGTTCCTAGGCAATTAATAAACCTTGACTAGCTACCCATAGTTCCGCAGCATCATTTGTAACAAAACCAATATGCATTGAAAAGCCATTAATCCAGTTCCCTAGGCTATCCCGAAGGACTCCCCTTCCCCTTGCAAATCCCGGATTACCTTGTACACTACCATCAATATTCAAAGCTATAAAAGGATTTTTTGGGGGCCTGCCATGAAATATGTGTGGTGGTTTTAGTTTTTGTAAGAACAGAGGAGTGTGCTAAATAGAAAAATTATGAGGCTAGTTGTTGTGTCTAGTAAATGCATTGATGGGGAGAAGCTGAAAGGGGACGAAAAATCTTATCATTACGAGCAAGCCAAGGATGCCAAAGACCATAAGCAAATATAATGTTCCGGGGTGTAAAAGAAGACCCTACAAGGTTTGTATTGGCAAGATTTGCTTTTAACCAAATAATAGCAGGAGAATAAAAAAATAAAAATCTCTTTGTCCTGGTAAATTCATCTAGAATTCTTTAGCCCAAGGACAATTTCTAATAACATGTGAGGTTGTTTCAACATGACTGCATCGAGGACAAGTAGGGTCAATATCAAGGTGGATACTGGCTAAAATGGATCTAATTGGGAGATGATTATGACAACATTTCCATATAAAAATTTGAATTTTGTGTGCACACAGAATTTTTCATATCCAATTCCAATCACTATGGCCAGCTGTTATATCACTGATTTCGTAGGCTAAAATGGCCAAATACCATATTTGGCTGAAATATTTAGCAATCTACTACCTTTTTAAAATTCAAGTTCATGAAACTCAAGTTTGACATGTAACTCGAGTTTCAAAAACTCGAGTTCCATAAAAACTACCATGGTGGCACTCACTAACCCGGATTATTTTAATTAAAAAATGCCTGTTGAAACTCGAGTTTCTTGTAATGTGTTACTTGAGTTTATAAAACTCGAGTACCATAAAACTGCACTAAACAAAACTTTTACAACACCTTACTACTAGACACCTACACACTATGACTGTCTTGTGCTTTTTACACACTTCGCTCCACCTGTACTTCACTTCACAAGTCACGCAGCACAGGCATCATCCTTGCTTTCTTTACTACACTTCAACTGTCCTTCACTACACACCTAACTTGTGCTTTCTTTAGTCTAATCTTTTCTTCACTTCAGCATGTCCCACACTTGTGCTTTCTTTAGTCTAATTCTTTTCTTCTTTTCCTTCAGCTTTTCTTCACTTCAGCATGTCCCATGTGCATTAGGCCACATCAATTTTTAAAGGAACTTGAGCTTCAAGAGCTCGAGTTTTATATTATAGAAAATTTTAAAACTCAAGTTCCATATAGACTTTTAAATTATAAAATGTTAGATCAGCTTTTGCCACCATGTCATATTTTTCTAGAACTCAATTTCCATAAACTCAAATTCTATATAGAACTTGAGCTTCATGAATTCGAGTTTCAAAATAATTGTATATTGTTAAATATATATATATATATATATGTATATATTTATGAACAAGAATTTTTATTCACAAAACAAAGATAGAGAATACAATTAGGAAACTAGAGCCTCATCCTTAATGATAAGCTCAAAACAGGGAGGGCCAAAACCAACATCAAAAGACCCAAAAACATTGTTCAAAAAGGACCATTTAGCTAGAGAGTGAGCAGTTTTGTTTGCTCCCCTAGGGATCCAGCTAACATGATAGCCATGGATAAGCGAAATCAGGTATTTTCACTGCAAATGCCTCTAATTCTCTAGGGAGCATTTTTGCAAGAATGTGCTAGTGCGTCAACACAGTCTTTGGAGTCACTCTCCACGATCATAGCAGTTGCTTCAAGTCTTTTTGCTACGCTTAAGGCCCATTTAATGGCTTCTGCCTCTACCTGGAGAGGGAGGTTGGTATATACTCTCTTAGCACAAGCAAATATCACTTCCCCTCTCCAATCTCTAGCAACAACTACAATGGAGGAGCCACCATCCTTGAAAGCAGCATCAACATTTATCTTGATTGAATCTCTACGGGGTTTCTTCCACCCTTGAACTGGTTTCGGCAATTGGAAGCCCAAATGGACTGCCATGGACCTTCTGTGCTCAACTATGGTCTTATCAACTTTCTGGCAGAGCACAAGAGGATTAGTTTCTTGGCCTTCAAAGATAGCTTGGTTTCTAGCTCTCCAAATGGCTTCACAAACAACCCTAAATAATAAGAATTCACCTCTCTTGTTTCCCTCAATATTGGCTTCGAAGGGAGGATTAAGGAAGACACCAATGAGATGAGAAGGAGAGTTTAAGTTCAGATTTTCTAACCTTAGTCCCCATTGGGAGTTAAACCAAACAGCTCTCGTAAAGGGGTAAGAGCTAAAGAGATGGAGGCTTGATTCTTCGGCATCCTTGCAAAGAGGGCAAAGGACATCATCTAAGTCACATTATCTAGCTAAACAAGCTTTAGTAGGTAGACAATTTGTTGCTATACGCCACAAGTGCATTTTGAGCCTTTCATGGATTTTTGACTTCCAAATGAGGCCACGAACTGCATCTTGATTTGTGGGAGGGCTAATATTCCTACTTAACCAATAAGCAGATTTGACTAAAAACTCCCCTGAATTATTAGAGATCCAAATCTAGAAATCTTTTGGAGCAAGCCGAGAAAGGGGAATTTTTTGGATGAGTTGGGTTGTGGACTCATTAAAAGTATTTCTAATTTTGATAAGATCCCAGCCTTCTTGGTTGACTAATTGTGAAACAATAAGTGTCATTTCGGGATTGGTCCCCTCCCTTGGACTCGGAATGAAATTAGGAAAATCTGGAATCCAAGGGTCCTCCCAAATTCTGATTGTGTTTCCATTTCCTACCAAAATGCAAGCACTACGAGCAAGCAAAGATTTTGTGCCTTCTAAGCTTCTCCAAATCTTGGAGGGAGACCCCACAGTTTTATGGTTTAGCCAATTGCCTCTAACTTTGTATTTTGCTTTGAGCACTTTTACACATAGGCAGTCTTTTCTTGAAAGGATCCACCATGCCAATTTGGAGAGAAGAGCTTGATTGAAATCTCAAAATTTTCTAAATCCAAACCTCCTTCCTTTTGTGGCCAACATAACGATGACCAAGCTATGGGCGTCAGGAACGATCCAGACTTTGATTTTGGGTTCCACCAGAATCGTCTAACAATAGCATTCAATTGATTGCAAAGCTCTCTAGGAAATTGAATGGCTGTCATTGAATAGGCTGAAATGGCCTGTGCAACTAAATTGATGAGGGTTGCTCTACCTTGCCAGGATAAGTTTTTGTTCTTCCAACCAGA
This sequence comes from Quercus robur, assembly GCF_932294415.1. Lineage (NCBI taxonomy): Eukaryota > Viridiplantae > Streptophyta > Magnoliopsida > Fagales > Fagaceae > Quercus > Quercus robur. Next base: position 57,555,524 of record NC_065537.1, read on the forward strand.
GAGCTAGAAAGGCAAAACCAGCTGTACAAAGATAGCAAAGAAGACCCACTAAGGAGCAAGGATGGCCACCTCCCTGAGCAAGCTCACGAGAAACGGCAGGGGATCTCGAGTGCACGATAGCAAAGAATGCTTATCTTACGCTGAGAGAGAAAAGAGGACCAGAGTCAAGAAATGAGCTTTTTGTTAAATATTTAATAAATAGTGGTAGATTGCTAAATATTTTATTAGTCATTTTAGCCTTAATAAATAGTAGTAAATTGCTAATTTCTCTTTCTTTACCCACAAATGTAGGAAATGTTGTTTTCCATGTTGAATAGCTTTCCAAATGTGGGAAATATTTCTAGGAGATTCAAAAGATAGGTAAGATGAATTGGGAATGTTGAAATATGTGTGGAAATTGAGTAATGTTTTTTGAGTAATATTATTTATAGTTTTTTGAAATATGCCTAGGTGAAAAAGTGTGTGAAAATTTGTGTAATATTGTTTAAAAACTAAAAATGTGTTGCGGAGATAGTAAACCACGTAGAACTTATAGCTTTTAGAAATTTTGCCCAAACTGTATCAGGAATTTCTGTGCAATCAACGTGCGCAATGGTCTTCACTTCCCAGTTCCCACGTCTCCACGTCGCCACGTGGAAAACCAAATCCCAATAATACCCTAACCTTTCTAACACACACCACACCAGAAGAAGAACGCGATTTACGGTAAATTGAGAACTCCTAAAAGGCCATTTTTGTCAACATAAAATCTCACTCACTCTCCCTCTCAAGCTCTTGATTCAAAAAGTCACAAACAGCAGAATCTCTCTCTATCTCATCAGCGAATCACAGTTTCTTTTTCAACAGAAAGAGATGAATTATGAGCAGAGGCTCAAAGCTGCAGCAAGAGTTGTACTCGCCGACGACTCACGCGCCAGCGACGCGCCTGTGGACGCCGCGAGCTTCGGAGTCACGGCGACGCTGAAACCTTACCAAGTCGAAGGAGTTTCGTGGCTCATTCGGCGGTACAATCTCGGCGTCAACGTTATTCTCGGTACGATTTTCACTTTCTCAACTTTTTTCCGTGTTTGGTTGCTGAGAAATCTTGAGTAAAAGTAAATGAAAGTTTTGGAATTTGAGTTTATAGTTAGTGAAATTCAACTTAAACTGATAACGGTTAAAAATTTACTCCATAATTAGGGCTCATTCACAGTGATACAATTCAGATTAATTTTCATTTATATGCATATTTAATAATTGGAATGTACATTTAATTGATTGTATTTCCTTGTTGAATTTGCAGGAGATGAGGTACGATTTATTATACGTAGAGGAAGTTCAAAGTTTTGTTTAAATTCATCAAAATGCCTCAGATATGTTTCTAATTCTAAGAATGTTCATAAAATAGTTGAAGTAATTATGGAGATTGTTGATAATTTTTACCTACCAAGACCTTTTTCAGACCGCGCAAAAGTGAGAGATTTGTGCACTAGGTATGAAGAGTTTGATCCTTTGAATTAATTGCTCGAGAGATAACACTTTGGGGAGACTCCAATTGATATATGAGATTGGGACACCACCCTTATGCACAATTATTACAAAAGCTTAAGTCTATGGCATTGTGGCCAATGATGTTAATTTTTTTTCCCATTCGTGACTTCCACTTGAATGTGTATACTTAACAATCTTCTTATCATGTTTGAGTTATTATCTTTATGTGAGTTTTGAGATCTCTTTGTAAGCCACGAATAAGAGTTACTAGCTCCTTTTTGCCAGTCGCCACAATTAGCTCTAATACCACTCGTTCGGGGAGATAACTTTGTGGGGAGGCTTTAAGTAAGGCCTAAATGTAATATTGGAGTACCACTTAACTTAAAAGTTTCAGTAAACCAAATGAATAGAATATTTGAATAGAGTGTATGCACATTAAAGTGCCCGATATTTAATGTTCTTTACTTCGCAATTTTTAGACTAAGGCTTGGTTTATTTTTGTTGCTGCTGTTGTTGTACTTTAGTATCTTTTTTTTTAGGAAATGATATTTCTATTACCCTATTAGAAGGGACTTGGACCTTGATTTTTCCTTTTCCATGATCTTTCTTGAAGTAATTGAATTTGCCATACTACGATTTGCACACGAACAATGATATGGACACAAATTTTTTCACAACTTGCTAAGGTGGTAAGTTGTGATTGGTGCAACATTTTTTTTACATGGACTCACCAATTACACCACTTTAAGTGTGCACCAATCACAATATGCCATCTCAGCAATTGTGAAATATTTTATGCCACTAGACTTATTATTTGCATGCTTACCATGTTAGAGATTCTTGAAGACAAATTGTTTTACCAAAGAGTGAGAGCTTTTGATCTTTCCTGAATTTTTGGGCTTCTTGTAAACCGATGAATTCTTTCCAAGTTACATGTGAAATACTTTTCCCAAGGGACCCCTCTTTGTAGTCTATTTCTACAATGAACTAATTCTTGATAAACCTGAGAGTGCAAAATATTTCATGAAAATAGACATCCATTGCAGTTAAAAGTAACATACTATAGTTAGTTTATGTTAGTGCTTAGAATTTATGAAAAATAAGATGTAAAATGTACCATAAATTTAGAGTGCCAAATCTGTTTCCTTTAGTGCACCTTAGACATCTGTGTTTTTTCATCAGTAACTTGGGGAGAACCACAAAAATGTGAGATGTTTTGAAAGAATGACAACAAAGTCTCGAGTATTAAATTCCTGTCACAGGTTCATGTGTGACTTTTCAGTGTCAATTGTAGTTGCTTATTTATGATGACAGATTTTATGTGGTAGGTTACTGTCAGAAAATTGCAGTTTAGCTGCTTATATGGGAAAACCTAACTGTGGTGTGCTTATTTTTTTTTAATCTTCTTCAACCTTACCTAGCCAAGCAGAAGTGAAAAGCAGGAAATTAATAACGCCTGTAAAGTGTAGAAATCAATGCATAATCTTGTTCAGTATGCTTTGTATCTAATAAAGTCCTTGACAGATGGGACTAGGCAAGACTTTGCAAGCTATCTCTTTCTTGAGCTATTTGAAGGTTCACAAAAAGTCTCCTGGGCCATTTTGTAAGTTGAGGACATTTTTGTATGATTCTAAACATCATGAAGTATTTGTTTCTGGTCTTGGATTGGATTCATACTTTTTTTTTTTGTTTCTTATTTTTATTTCAATTATTTGCAGTGGTGTTATGTCCTCTGAGTGTGACAGATGGTTGGGTTTCGGAGGTAGTTAAATTTGCTCCAAACTTAGAAGTTCTTCGATATGTAGGAGATAAAGAACACCGCCGCAGTCTACGCTGGAAAATGCATGAACATGTGAAAGAACAGTCCTCATCCTGTAATGTAAGTTTATGTGGGTTTACTAATTGGAGTCAGGCTGTGGATGTAATCATTTTTAATTTTTTGGTTACTTTGGTATTATATGATATTAATTCATAACCTTCTAGAATTTTCCTTGGGTTGGGCGCTTGTTTGAAAAATAGGTTTTCCTGTTCAATCTATGTCTTGATGGTTTTCCAAGCTGGATCCATTGACAGGGCTCGTTGTTACCTTTTGACATTCTGTTGACAACGTATGACATTGCATTGATGGATCAAGATTTTTTGTCTCAAATATCGTGGCAGTATGCAGTAATTGATGAAGCTCAAAGACTTAAAAACCCTTCCAGTGTATGTTTATTGCTTAAGATAACTTGAAATATTAGTCTTTTTTTTTACTTATGAATTACATCATTAATCATATTGTGAACATTTTTATTAAGTTTCCTTCAGAAATTGAAGGGAGGACTTAGCACTCTTTATTTACTATTTCTACTGAAAACAATAAATTTTTGGATGCCAAACATGGAAAAATGACATACTGAAAGTTATCTTCAAATAAATATTTGAAAGATGTGAATTATGCAACCATATTACTTGATACTTATGCCAATTTTAAGTAGATTAAAAACTCATTTTAGTTAAAGTGATTATTTATTTTCTTTTTTTGCCCTTTTCTTATTGCAGACCTAAATGCTTAAACCTTAACAGGTTCTTTACGGTCTCCTCAAAGATCGCTTTCTTATGCCCAGACGGTTGTTGATGACTGGCACACCTATTCAAAACAATCTCGCTGAACTTTGGGCTTTGATGCATTTTTGTATGCCTTCCATGTTTGGGACACTAGACCAATTCCTTTTCACATTCAAGGAAGCTGGAAATCCTTCATCAGGTTATCCTCTTACCAGCCATTAGTAAGTTGTGCAGTGATTTTAGCTCTTCCAAGACTATGAATTTATGTTTATATAATTTAAGTGTCTACTTCTGCTACAACTAATTATAGTATATTTTAATTCCAAATTTACCCAAATTATAAAAGAAGCCAGGTCATCAATTGAATGGTTATTTGGCCGAGCCAGTGGCCTGTGGTGCAATTATAATAAAAAAATTATGAATATATTGAGAAATGATTTCATTGGTATAAACAGTTTGGAGTCAATTTAAGATTTATCAATCTATAAAGTTTTAATTAAGTATAATTGGGGTCACAACTTTTCAGAACTATAATGTCAGCTGAGCTGCTGAATATCATAATACTCCTGGTTTAGAATTTCAAACATTGAGTGTCTGTAAACCTGTACATTGATTTGCTCATTTCTTCAATTACCCAGTTTTACAAGTTTGTTTTTTGAAATTGAAAAAAGCAATTAAATTATTACGATTATCTTTTCTTTCCATTTTTATGTACAAAATTTCTCAATCATGAGAAGTTTGTGTCAGGAACAGGACTTTTTTTGATAATCATGATTGTTATTGATGCTACTTTTCTTGAATACTCTTGCTTCCATAAGTTTTAGAGCTCCAACTCATGCACACAAACACACATGTAGATACATTCAGAATATATGCATTGCTAGTAGTGTGGGCTTGCTACCTTTAATGCGATAATAGCTTTTAGTTTGGAACTGTCACAATCTAATCACTTAACCTGGCTTTTTTTTTTTGGTGATGATAGCTTCCTTTCTTCATGGCTTTTGTGATTTATTAATGAGAAAGAGGTTTGGGGAAAATGTAACATGATTTCATTTATAAACGTTAAATTTGTTAATTATGATTAGGTCATGATACAGCCAAAGTAAAGGAGCAATTCCAAAGTTTAAAATGTATATTGGGAGCCTTCATGCTTCGACGAACAAAAGCAAAGCTCATTGAATGTGGAAATCTAGTGCTGCCCGCTCTTACAGAGATAACCGTGTATGCTTTCTATTTTATGTCACTAACTACTTCAACCAAAAGTTCTGTGTGCTTGTTTACATCATATGATTCTAAGATGCCTTATATTGACAGGATGGCACCGCTGCTCAGCCTGCAAAAGAAGGTGTACTTGTCAATATTGAGAAAGGAGCTTCCTAAACTACTTGCTTTATCTTCAGGAACATCAAATCATCAATCCTTACAGAATATTGTGCGTTAGTTTATCAACTTTTCACCTTTAGCACCTTTCTTCATTTTCATTCCAGTTATATGTTGCAGTACAATAAATTCCTTTGTTCCTTAACTTTTACTAATCCACATTGGAAGAATTATTTTATTTCACCTAGCTTCTAGGTTGAGTTAATTGAGGAGGTGTCAGATGTTGGATAGAATAGAATGGTAGAGAAGAATACATATGGTCAACCGTGATTAATCTGTTGAGGATGCATATCTAATCCCAAAGTTTTGGGACTTGGGCTTTGTTGTTATTGTCAGGTAGCTTCTAGGTTGACAACGCTTTATTCAGATGACATAATCTCATTTTCCAAGTGTGGAAGAAGTTTGTATCAAGGATAGTATATTGATGAACCTTCTGACACTAGGGCTGCCAATGTTTATGCTTTTTCTTAAATTTGTTGAAGTATAATGTGTGGATTGATGGAATCACTTGATAGATGATTCTCAGTATATTGGGCTTGGGAATTGATATCTGATGTTTCTGATCTGAGGATTATGTCAGGTTCATGGATCTCATGAATCACTCTGCCATTAATCATCCTCATATATGGAGCTTGTGCTCACCTAAAACTAATCATGTGTTTGGCTACTTATGCTCCTTGTAAGTCAAGAAAGGAAAAAGCTATGCAAAAGTTCACTCACTGCCAGCCTCATGGATTGAGTCCATTGGCTGAAGCATGCCACGTAAAGAAGGGGTAAGTGGAAATTGGTGGGTCCCTGTTGGCCTTCCACGGTTCCACCCCTAAAGCTATGTAATATTCTTGCCAAATGACAAGAATGATATGATGATTTTTGAACCTTCTTAATTAATGTTAAATTACAGCCTGGTACTGAACTGGAGTGCTATGACTCATTCTGGACTGGATTAAGAGGCTAGCTGCCTTTATCAATATGATTTCCATAGCTTGAGAGGTGCAAACTAACTCCAAATTTGGTACAAAATCGAGGGAAACATAAATATATGGACTAGCAAGGCAGTACAATGACTTAAAATTTTCCTCAACAATTGACTGCCTCAAAAATCATAAAATCGTTCTTTACAAAATCTGCTTTGAAAACCATTTCTAGTTTAAAACATATTTAATTAGGAATGTTGAGGTATAGAATGTGAACTTTTAGTAGAAGTCTGTACTGTTATCTTAGTAGTCTAAGGCCCTTAGTCATGTAATTTTTTATTTCTTGCTTTACAAATTCAAATGATTTGTTGATACTTAATTGCTTACTTTGATTGCAATTCATGTAGGCTGGATTACTTTTTATTATTTTTAATATTAACATGTTATTTTACATTAGCAAAAGGGAATTTTTGTAATCATTCCATAAACCCTAATATAAATATGTGCTAAGGTGAAGGACTGATCAACCAGCACTAAAAATTTTCTCAAAATCTCTTCTCCATTCTTCATTTACAACTCAACTCATGGTTTTTGTTTTTTATTTTTATATTATTATCACCTGTATGGTTGTATTGGATGTGTTTGTGTGTTTGTCTCTGTGTGTGTGTGTGTGTGTGTGTGTGTCCATGTGTCACTCTAATGTTATAAAGCATTTGACCATTGATCTGCCATTTGTGTACAGGTGATACAGCTAAGAAAAGCAAGTAGCCATCCTTACCTTTTTCCTGGTATTGAACCTGAACCATTTGAGGAGGGTGAACACCTAGTTCAGGTAGCCCTGCTTTCTTATGTTGATTTGATATAACTGTGGTGTAATTGATGTGGGGTGGGAACCAAAGTATTTGGTCTCAAAACTCTATAATCTCCTTAATAGTGAAGGGGAAAACAAAAGGCGAGAGAAAAAAAGAAAGAGGGATAATAAGGTTGCTTGCTTGTGCTATTTTAGCCCAAAATGGATAAACTATGTGCTTTATATCTGGATTGATATATATTAAATCTCTCTTTTCCTCACTCATGATGTTTCCTTTGAATGAAACCTGTATTCGTTTATGGCTTCTTGATCAGGCCAGTGGCAAACTTATGATATTGGACCAACTACTCCAGAAGCTACATGATTCTGGACACCGTGTCCTTCTCTTTGCTCAGATGACACATACACTTGACATTTTACAGGTTTCTTGTCCTTTTACAAAGAAAACTTTTATAATCTCTTCAGCTAAATTAGATAGTGTGCAGTTTGTTTTAAGAAGTGTCTCCATATTCAACGTAGGATTTTCTTGAGTTACGAAAATATTCCTATGAGCGTCTTGATGGATCAGTTCGGGCTGAGGAGCGCTTCTCTGCAATACGAAGCTTCAGTGGGCAATCAATTAAAGGGAGCTTGAATTCTGAATCTGACCAAAATGGTGCTTTTGTTTTTATGATCTCTACAAGAGCTGGAGGAGTTGGCTTGAATCTAGTGGCTGCTGATACTGTGAGCTCTATCAAACTCAACCAACCATGCCCGCATCATTTTTAATTGAGTTGAAGCAGGAACTTTGGACTTGTTTTGTGTTCATTCGAGTGGAATATGAACACGTTAATATGTTTGTGTGGTTTGAAGGAAATGGTTCTTATCAGTCCAAATACAAATACTTCTTAGGCCCTTTTACCCAAAGCATAGTTTTACTTGTTTTAAATTTATTTCTTGAGATATATCATATATCATTGATTATGACATGGCATGAAAAATGTACAGTCTGGAGAAAGTTAACTCTTGAAATTTTGTGGAAACCCATCCCTGTAATTAATGAGGCTAAGGGCTGAGAAATGAGATATGCATTGATGCATTCTATGTGTTCTATGCTATAACTTCTAAACTTCCTGATTGCATGAATTCAAAGCTGGTCAGTGCACTACTATGATAAAGATAATTGACAGATTCTGGTATGGTTCTTATAGTCTTAGAAATCACCACGCTCTCTTACCTATTCCATATGATGAGGAAATCATGATATGATGAATTTCTTCTTTGATCAATTTTGAGGGCGGATGTAGCTAGGCAGTCAAATTTTGAAATTGTTATTTACTTGTTGGGGAGAAGATTCAGATATCAGAATCTGGTGATTAATCAATCATCGCATCTAAAGATAATTTGCCAGCGGACTTGCATTGGTGGCTGAAAATAGTTTTCTGGGGATGTTAGAGACTACAGATATCAATAACAGACACAAGCTTGAAGGCTTTGATGATCTGAATAGTTCTTGTGGAAACAATCATGAGTAGATCTCTGATAACTCATAGTTGAGCTTAGAGGTGACAATGGTTGCCAATCTGGGTATCATGTAAGATGTAAGGTGGGAAATGGATTTGCACTAATGAGCTAGGAAGTACCTGCATCAGAATACAAGAAAGAAATACTGTATAGTATTATTACCATAAATCTGTTTAACAATGTTCAAGAAATTAATTTGGCAAGGTGTTGTAACAATTTCATTCTGTTTCTATTTGTGTTGTCCTTCACAAAAAAATTTACTTGACAAGGCTAAATGAAACTACCTGAGGCAATTATAAGTCTTTATCTCTTCCTTTTTGAGGTTTTCAAATTTCAGTTGTTTGTCTAATCAACAATGTAGTAAAATATTTTTAATTTTTTTCCATTTATTTCAGCAAATTGTTTTGTTTTCTGAAATTTGTACCGTGAAAATGATTTAAATAACTCTAATTACATATTTTGGATGTTATATTACCCAAAAATGAAGGTAATAGTAATCCTCATGTTCAAAAGGCTCTAAGGCAGGTTTTTACTTCTCTTGATGTTAATGACTTCGATAATGATATCACTAATGATATCACCTGTGGTTGAAAGTGTATCATGGTTAAGAAACCTTATTTCTGTGTAATGCAGAAGCCTACCTAGATCTTGTTCTTCCTTGAAGTTGCTTCAGAGCACATCTTTGTATCCTTGTGATATTATTTATGGTTTTTTCACAACTTGTTTTCAATCCACATTGTTAGGTTATATTCTATGAGCAAGATTGGAATCCTCAAGTGGACAAGCAGGCTCTGCAGCGGGCACACCGAATCGGTCAAATGAATCATGTTTTGTCCATAAACCTAGTTACCCGACATACTGTGGATGAGGTGAGATCTTACTAATCACTATCAGCCTGTGTTGTTGAAAACCATAATATAGACTGTTGGTTTCATGTGTGTCAGTATAGGTTATTATGAGGAGAGCAGAGAGGAAGTTGCGGCTTAGCCATAATGTTGTTGGGGATGATGTTATGAACTGGGAAGGTAAAGAAACTGCAGGAGTTGAAACTGGTGATTTGCGTTCTATCATATTTGGGTTACACAGGTTTGATCCTACTGAGATCTCTACTGAGAAATTGGGTGAGACGCAGATGTCTGACCTGAATGCTATGGTTGAGAAGGTACTTGCAAAGCGCTATGAACAAACTGCGGAAAAGGATGATAGGAAATTTGAGGTTAACCCATTAGATTTGTCAAGTGGATCTGATATTGCTATTGGAGAAAGTTCTACCTCTGTCGGTTTAGATCCTGGTCTTGATGATGCGTCATATCTCTCCTGGGTTGAAAAATTGAAGGAGGCATCACAAACAGGCAGTAACCCAATTATGGAGTCAGGAACTAGAAGGCAAGCCCCTGAGGAAAAGCATCTAAAACATGAGGCTGCAAAGAAGAAGGCAGAAGAGAAGAAGTTGTCTAAGTGGGAAGCCCTTGGATACTGCTCATTGTCTGTAAAAGAACCTATTCCTCCTGAGGATAGTGATATGATGTCAGATTCAGGTTCTGTTCATTTTGTTTATGGAGATTGTACACAACCATCAAAAATTTGTCCATCTGAGCCCACAGTTATCTTCAGGTAAGTTCATTGTTCTGGAAAGGCCTTCAATTCTGAACTTGTAGAAGTTTATATAAAACGATCTATTTCATCTCCTGTTACATGACACTAATATCTCAACTCTTTATGTTTTGTAATGGTTCCATCTCATTGGAGGGTCGTCCATTTTTACTTGTAGTGTTGATTTTTATGTTGATTTTGCAGCTGTGTTGATGACTCTGGAAATTGGGGCTGTGGAGGAATGTTTGATGCACTGGCCAAACTTTCTGCAAGTATCCCTGATGCGTATCAACAAGCTTCTGAATTTGGGGACCTGCATGTTGGTGATCTGCATCTTATTAGAATTAATGGTCAGCTTCTGTGTTCTCTCTTCCTTATTTTAGATTGTTTAATAACCAAATATGCTTCGGATTGTTTAAAGACACTCAAGCACACTTCAGAAGTTGTTCAGGTACTGATGACAGGATACAATGTTCAATCCATGCAAACAATGTTCAAGACCCACTTGTTGTGTGTGTAACTTACTAATTGAAAAATTAAATCCTTAGATATCCTGTTTCCAGTTTCTACTCAATGACTAAATGAAGAAGATTATCACAAGTAGGTACTATTTATATGATTTCCCAATGTAAGAATGTGTTACCTCATTGTAGATAATCCATCTAATTATAAATCAAATGATTATGGACACCACACAGCATCGGTTAGATTAGGTTAATTTATGCAGATACCTGTAAGAAGGACCCATGGTTGTAACCTTTGAAGTATTATGGTGGGCTAGGATAGATTCATGAGGCATGTTCAGTATGTGGTAATAGATGGGAACAGGGTGTGGATTTGGTATGATGCATGGTGTGGACAACAACCTTTGGAAGATTTGTATATACAGAATTGCACACCATTGCAGTTCATAACAATGCTACAATTAGTTCTTGTTTGGAAACGCCGATTGATAGGAGGGCACGCTATTAGAATATTAGGTTTATTCGAGATGTTAATGACTGGGAACTGGAGTCGGTTGACACTTTGTTTGACATGTTATACTCAAATTTCCCATGTAGTGAGGGTTCTGCCAGACGGAAGTGGAGATTGACTAGTGATGGGCAATTCAATGTTAGCTCTTACTATGAAGCATTAAACAAAGGGGGCGACATTTCATTGGAAATGTATTTGGAGCACAAGGGCTCCAAAAAACGTGAGGAAAGTTCCTAAGTGGTGACAATCTTATCAAGAGAGTGATAAGTCTGTTAAATTGATATTGCATGTGCAGAAACAGTGGTGACACTGTAGATCATCTTTTATTATATTGTGACATTGCTTATGAATTGTGGACGTTTACCTTTGTTTGAGACACAATGGGTATTACCCAGAGTGTTATAGAACTACTTTTTGGATGGAGGATTTGATTGGATAAATATTCTTCGGTTGTATCAAACTTATTACCTCTATATACCTTTTGTGGAAGGTAAAAATCTAACGTACTTTTGAGGATGTGGGAAACTCGTTTACTTAGCTAAAATCATCTTCTTAAGAACTTTATTTGAATTGTCTCATCTTTTGGGCCATAGTGAGATGCAGTCCATTGTAGCCTTCATTGATTCCCTTTCATATAGACTGTAAATTCCAAACTTTGGCATTCGATTTTCTTTTTTGGTTGGTTGTAGGGTTTCTTTCTTTCGTATAATTCTTCACCTCTCAACCAATTGGTTGCTATGCAGAGGGCAGTGATGAACAGAATATGGATGGTGGTAGTCCTCAATGGGTGGCTTTGGCTGTTGTACAGTCTTACAGTGTTAGGCGTAAAATCCCTCGCAGCAAGATCTCTCTTCCTGATCTGGAACGTTGCTTATCAAAAGCATCATTCTCAGCAGCTCAAAACTCTGGTAAGGTGTCAAGACACAATTGGCTTGTTCATTACAGAACTTGATGTTCTTGGCTTGCTCTTCCATCCTATTGGTTATTTTGAAATTCTGAGTGGATTGTGTGCTTCCTTGTAAATGTAACCAAGTTTTGCTTTGTAGTTTGCGTGCTTTGAGGCATGAATTTTTGTATCTAGTTAACTGTGGTGATTATTTGATTGCTTGTCATCATGGTCATAAAATTCTCTTCTATATATTATAAACACCTCATTTACCAGAATTCTCAGGCTGGTAATTTAGAATGTGAAATTTTGTTTATTCTTCATATGTGAAGTTGTCTTATGTTATATTTATCTGATTTTTCCAAAAGCTTCAATACACATGCCACGTATTGGGTATCAGGATGGATCAGATCGCTCAGATTGGTACACAGTGGAACGTCTTCTACGAAAATATGCTTCCATATATGGCATCAAAATTTTTGTGTATGTTCTTCTCTCTCTCTCTCTCTCTCTCTCTCTCTCTCTCTCTCTGTACATGCTTGGAAAATTAATTCCTTATAATTTTGCAGGTATTATTATCGACGGTCAACTTGAGGCATGGCTTGAGTTTTAAATCAATCTCCAGATGACAAAAATCCTAGCTTGATAGCATAGAAAAGAATATGTGCATCTCTCTCCTTTCATGTTTTGCAATATTTAAATTGACTTTTCCGTTTAGTTTGGGCTTTTATTGGGGACGGAATAGAGGATTTGGGAAAATAGGAGGGAAAAGGTGGGGTTGGATTTTGGACGGTGGAACCGTGAAATATACAAATCTAACATCTGGGATAATGTTCAAAATTTTCTTCTAAATAAAAGGGATAAAACCCTTTTTCGTCCCTACATTTTCACATGATTCTCACTTTGGTCTCTAACTTTTTTTTTCACCGATTTTAGTCCCTATCCTTAAAAACGCGTCTCATTTTTGTCACTGCCATTACATCAGAGACGGAATTCGCACAACTGGCAAACGGCATAAGTTAAGAACATTAAAATAATAATAAAATTTTTTATTTTAACATTAAAAAATGCCACATCAGCATTTAAATTTACAAAACTAATTTATCAATTTTAACTAAATAAAAAAAAAAACTAAAAACATAATTAAAAACCGAAAACCCCATAAATCAAGATCTAAATGTATTTAGAACAAGAGCAAAAATACAAGAACTCAACCCAGATTTAAATACAAGAACAACATTTCAGTCTTTCATTTTAAATAAAATAAAATTTTAGTTATCATTTAATTATTTAAATAATAATTGTTCTTCCTTCAAGAACATGGTTGCCTAGAAAATAAGAAATTCAAGATTTTCTTCTCTTTTCTTGCATTTTCTTAGCATCCAAACATTTTTTACTTTTCATTTTTTTTTTGTAAGAAACTTGTTCTTCGTGTTCTTCATGAATTTTTGAAGCACTTAAGGCAATAGAAGTGAGAAATCAGAGTTGTGACTCAAACTGAATTAGTTCTCTCCTTCCATTTGGTGGGAAATTTTTAAAGCAACCAAAGGAACTCCAAAAAAAAAAAAACTAAAATCCTAGAAACCATTCCGTAAATAGAGCCTAAAACCCAAAAAAAAAAAAAAACAAATCTCTCATTTTCCACTCACCCAAAACCCCATCACAGCAAACAACAATATTCACAAGAAAATTCAACAAATAAGAACACCTAGCAACAAAGAATAACATTAGTAGAGAGAAAATAACCTTAATCTGTACCAAATTCCCAAAACCCACATACATAGCTGAAGCCCACATCCAAGTTGTTTTTGAGATAAACCCAAATCTGAACCATTTTGAAGCCAATCAACCATTACTCCCTTGAAACCCCAAAAATTAAAATTAAAATAATTTGTAGACCAGAGAGCTTCAACCTTCAGCTCTACGCCCTCTATCACCGCATCATCTTCCTCATCCCTTTGGCCAGTCCTCCACCTCCGTCATGAGGCAGATCAGCCTTTTATATATTGATTTGGATCTTGACTCTTGACTTGCAGATCGGCCTTGTATTGATTTGGTTGCTGTCACGGCATGGCTGGCGGCGGCCCAACGCGAAACCAGTGAAGTTTTGGATTTGAGAGGACAAGGGAGAGAGGAAAAGAGAGACAAAGAGGATGGGATTGTGTGGATTTGAGATTGTGTGGGTTTTAATGGAAAGGAGAGGATGAAAGACTGAAATGTTGTTCTTTACTTAAATCTGAGTTGTTTCTCAAAAAAAAAAAAAAAAAGTATTTAAATCTGGGTTGGGTTCTTGTATTATTGTTGTTCTTGTTCTAAATACATTTAGATCTTAATTCACGGGGTTTTTGGTTTTTAATTATGTTTTTAGTTTTTTTTTTTATTTAGTTAAAATTGATAAATTAGTTTTTTAAATTTAAATGCTGATGTGGCATTTTTTAATGTTAAAATAAAAAATTTTATTATTATTTTAATGTTCTTAACTTATGTCGTTTGCCAGCTGTACGAATTCCGTCTCTGATGTAACGACAAGGACAAAAATGAGATGCGTTTTTCAGGATAGAGACTAAAATCAATGAAAAAAAAAAAGTTAGGGACTAAAGTGAGAATCGTGTGAAAATGTAAGGACGAAAAATGGTTTATCCCTAAATAAAACTATGAAAGGATCTTGGTCGTTGGTCTAATTTTCAAGAAAGGCCCTAAAACTCTGGCAGTTTTATTTATTTATTTATAAGCAATTATATTGATGAAGTAGATTACAAATTACAAGAAATCAACAGGAGCAAAAAACAAAAAACAAAGAAAAAGTGTCTATGACACTATAAATGAACAAGTCATAAAATGTACAACTCTTGTATGCAGTATTCAGGGTTAGGTTTCTCATCTAACAAGACATGTCCCACAAAAAATTATTGCTCTAAACATAGGCAAATACAGTGGAAGAGATATTCCAAATAGAGCATGACTTAGGTACAGTATTTAGATGTTGTTCCTTAAATTTCTTTTTTAAGATTTTGTCATGTGGATTTTTTCTCATAGGATGAAAGTGCATTTTTTAGTTAAATAGCCACATGACTAAATTTTTAAATGAGAACCTAAGGAACAGCACTTAAGGTACTGTATCTAAATTTTGTCCTTCCAAATAATACACACAACCTTGTTACATAGGATATTTAGCATTGCTTTGCAAATGCTTGATTTGTCTAACTACAGCTTCCTTTGATGGTATATTGCTGCTGCTATGTACTCTAGTATGTGATATAGTACTGCAGCAACCCACATTTGCTTAAATACCATAGCTCTAAATCCTCCAATCTTCAAGCTTCTAAGGTCCAATTTAGAGAGATTCTAAAACCAAGAGGAACCAATCTGAGATCAAATCCTATTAGTGTTCAACCCATGAAACCCGTTAGACCCATTTGACCCGTTTAATTAAATAACAGTTTACCAATATACCCCTCAAACCCTAGGTATATAAACTTATTAGTTGTGTGGTGTATTTTCTTTGACTTATTGTGATTGATTATTTGTGATATTGAGATATGTTTTAGTTTTGAATGATTATTTGTGATGCAGTTACTCGTTAGTTCTAAATTTTATATTAAAAATATTTATTTTCTTGTTTTTTCATAAATTTTTTTTTTATTTTGATAAATTCTGATAAACAGGTCGACATAACTGACCTATTTAATAAATGGATTGTGTTAGGGTCAAGGAATCTTAACCCATTTAATAAACATGTCAGGTTAGTGTTGACTCATATAATTGGATACTCATGAGTTGACATGACACGAACCCAACACTCAAACATGAATTACCACCCCTAAATGAATGCATGCTCAGGAATGGAAGAATTATGCCAGTCTAATTTCCACCATGGTGCTTCTTCATGTTTGACTATAATTTCAATCCAAGCAGAATAACAAATATAGGAGATGTTATCTTGTGAGACGGGCGCATGTCTCACCCAAGATTTTTTTCACAAATATAGGCACCCAATTTGAAAATTACCTACTGCGCAGAGTCAGTTTCAGCCAACTATATCCTTGATAAATTTGCTTGGAGGAGCATCATTTCTTCAAATCTAGTAGGACACATCCAACAATTAGAATATATGTATATATATATATATATATTTCATATGGAAGAGCATGAGGTTTTTCCATGTGATGTATTCATTAAGATTTTTTATTATTATTAAGGCTTCGACCTCAACAAAGTTTGTATTTAATTATATCAAAGTATTAGCCTTCAAATTAGCTAATGGAATAATGCATATATTAATTATCGATAGTTGTGCATTAATGATTTATATTGAAGGAATTTATATGATTATTTTTATAAATTTTATATGAGAAACTATTTTTATTTGTAATAATAATGATAGATTTAGAATATGAGATTATTTCTCATGTTTAGTTGCTTTGACAACAATTAACCAAAAGCCATAAAAAAAAAAATAAATAAAAAGTTAACTATTTGTGAATTCACTTCTTACTCAAATTTAGTTGTTTTTCCAACGGTTGAAACAAAGTCCAACAAAAGAGGAAAAAAAAAATTAATGACAATCAATAATGTAAAAAAATAATTGAAAAATATTTGCATTTTTTATTTAACTAAAACAATATTTGCATTCTTGAGTAGGCGTGAAATATGCCTATACATATATCAATCACTATATCATGCAATTTTCAAATTTGTAAACACATGTATAGTAGATGATTAAAACAATAGAATACTTATTGTCTTCTATTTTGTCAAAAAATTACTTTATTACAAAGTTTTACTATAAAATTTATTGAAATATTGGAGGAAATTAATAATAAATGCACTGCAAATTGTGCAAAAACTTGACACTTTGTCATCCAAGTGACTAGCAGTTTCAACAATACCAAACTTGGATAGTAAAGCAACTAGCAACTCCACAATACCAAACTTGGGCAATAAAGCATCCTTAAGATGCCTTTTTTAATGTCAAATATGAGATTTTCTCATCAGAAGTAATGGAGTGAAGTAGGAGATTTAATGCCAAATAAGAGGTTTTCTCATCATAACCAATGGAGTGAAGTAGGAGATGTTAATTTTATTCGGGAAATGATCCAAACAAAGATGAATTTTGGCATTAGAACTACGGAGCTGAACCATGTTTCTGTAAAACAATGGATCCTCAGTCACATCACTGCAACCAATATTCTAGATCAAATGAAACAAAGTTCTCTTCAATCAATTTTCACTATCCTGTGGACAATCTGGACCCATAGGAATTTGGTTCTTCATAATGGGAAAACTCCTAATCCTGTAGAAGTAATTCTCACTTCACAATCTCTTATTTGCAAGTACAAGGAAGTTTTTAACCAATGTCAGAGGTACAAACATATTCAAAGAACCAAGAAAAGAACAATGGAGTGCAGGCAGAATTGGCAACTTCTGATAAAGGTGGCAGCTACCAGGAACAAAAGATCCAGAAGGAGTGGCTTTGCTGTTGAAGCTAAGAGCTTGGATGGGTCAATTATATTCAGAGGAGTAGCAAGCAATGGGGGAAAGACACAACACCAAGCTACTCAGGAAGCACTTTTGATGGCCCTAATTAAAGCAAGAGACCTACGTTATCAGAGATTGTTTGTAGCAAGTAATGATAGGTATTTGGTAAATCTCTGCAACAATGCAAGGAAGACAGTGTGGTTGGACAGAACCTTTATTTTGGACTTTCAAAATCTTCAGTAATTGAGAAGTGGAATGAAGTTTTTTCTAAGGGGTTTTAAATTGTAAAACTAACGAAGGTAAACTATTGATGAGGTCGGAAGCTTTAGAAAATGCATATGACCAAGAGTTTAAAAATAGCTTAGACTTGTATATGTTTGTAGTGAAGGAAGGGAGTGAGTGTCAACCATGGTAGAAGAGAAAACAAGAAAAGCGAAAAAGAAATCAAATGAGAGAGATGTGAGTGGGAATAAGAGGGGAGGGATGGGATAAAGGGATAAAGGTATACCCCAAATCATCCTTCAGCGATTAAGGGAGAAATGTTGCGTATATAAGTAGCTAATCAATGAGATAGAAAAATGATGAGATTAAAAGAAAATGAAGGTACACACAAGATATTATCAAGTATTAAATTAGAAGAAAGTTGAACTTGACCAATGTGAGTAACCAAAACTGATTCACCATTAGGAAGTTCGACAGATATATGGGTAACTAAGGTTATTTTTGTGAGTAAGGAAATAGAGTGAACCATGTGGTCAGTGGCACCACTATCAATAATCCAATCTTTTGGGGAAATGTCAGAAGGAACAACAAGATTTGATGAAAAAATAGAATGATCTAAAGTAATTAAGGTATGTAAGCAGAGGGAAGTAGTTTTATCCAATGAAGTAACTTTATCCAAATCATTGTTTCAATTCCTCCAAAGAAAATTGGAAATATGAACTTATTTGGAAATTGTATCAACCTCCACTTAGAGATCTGATTGTAACATACCCTTCATAATATGAGAGTATTAAAAGGAAATTTATCTAGCCACAATTGAACTCGGGTGAGTTTCCAGTAAAAGAAGCCTACCAACTTCGGATCTGGGTAAACACTTTGCTGCCACCAAGCTCACCCTAAACCGCAAATCCACATACCCAAATCACCGGGTTAGTAGACTGGATATCACGAATAACTCCCATACATTATTATTAGGTCAAGTTCAACATGGAGTAAAATCCAAACACCCCTAAAATTTAGGGGTAAAATCTAAGTTCTGAAACGTTAGGGTATAAAATCCAAATACTTCCAAATTTCACGGGTAAAATCCAAATACCCCAAACTTTAGGGATATAATTTGCAATTTACCCTAAAATATATAAATTTATATTAGAGACAAAATTTACATTTAATCCAAAATTAGTGGATGTAATTTGGACTTTAGTTTTTTATTTTATTTATTTTGAGAAGCAATTTTAGTTGTTTATTTTATTTAAAGGCTGAAGAGAAATTATTTAGTATTCTTATAAGATATATGAATTTTAATCACCCAAATCTAAATCCAAATATCCAAATCATGTCATCCAAACACACTATAAGAGCATCAGTACATGCACTGCCATATGGTATATGTTGGTATAATTTACTAATTTAGCATCAAAGCACAAAAAGGTCCCATTACCTGGTCTTGCAATTTTTTTTTTTTTAAAAAAAAAATTACAATTATGCTACAATACTATCCTAAATTTATGATGGTACTGTAACAACGTTCTAAACCTAAATAATATTTTTTTTATTCCCTACCTAAACATATCTGCCTCTTTCTCTCTCTTCATTCTCTCATCTCGTCTCTCTTTCTCCATAATGGTCTAGCCTCTCTTTCACTAAAATCCCTCTCTCATGATGATGGGCATATTCTAGCGTGGGTCGTGGGTCTGGTGGCGGCGTGGATCTGGTGGTTTCGGCGGCGTGGTCCTTTGATGGAGGTGCTCAAGCTCGCCTTCGATGATGGGCTGCTCAACCTTGCCGATTACTGGGTTGTGATTTTTCTGGCATGGGTCCGGTGGTGGGTTGTGGTGTGTGGGTAGTTTGAGGGGCTATAGGTTGCTAGGTTTTGTGTGTTGTGGTGAGGTGGTGGCAGCATTAATCTAGCAGCGGCGGTGGTTAGATGTGGCAGTGAGGCATGGATGAGTTGCTAGGTTTTGTATGGTGGTCTATTTCGTCTCCACCACCATAAATCATCCTTTTCCGATAGTTATAGGCATATTTATGGTGGTGATTGATTGACAATGGTGTGTGTTTTGCTTGGTGTGTTTGTGTGTGTGTGTGTGTGTGTGTGTTTTGCTTGGTTGGGGTTGTTGGTTGCTTAAGAGGAAGAGAGAGAGAGAAATAGTAAAAAAAAGAGAATAAAAAAGTTATATTTAAATAAAGTTGCAAAAAAAAAAAAGTTTAGGATGTTGGATGTGTTGTAAAATGGTATGGTATAATAGATAAAATAGTTTTTAAAATAGTAAAATATGATATTTTGGAGATATATGATGCTAATGCTTTTAAAAGACTACGTCATCAATGCTTAATGGTCCTCTCATTCAATAATTTAATGACATGTGTTCAATTTAATTCAGTCAGCTCTCAATCACAATTCACAATCCACATATCATATTCATTAAAAAATAATAATAAATAAATAATCTAGCTAGTCACCACCATTTTCCCTTAGACATGGCAAAACGGGTCAGAATTTTCTAACCCAACCCAACCCAAAAAATAGCCTACTCGAACCCGATTTTTTTGACCTGAAGCAAAAACAGGTTAACCCGTGACTCAACCCGTGTTTTTTGTGAGTCAACCCAACCCGACTTGAACTCAAACCATTTTTTCAAAAAAAAAATTTGAGTAAAAAAATAGTAAAATTAAGACAATATTGGTTTAATTGTTTGTTGTGAACTTTAAGAAAACAACTGATACATTTACATAACTGCATGCAAATTAATTAAAAAATAAATGGTTGAGCATTCTATAATGAGTAAAGATTTTTAGATATCAAATAGCAAAGTACATGACAAGGTAATCTGGTTACAGTAGAGTTTGATGTGCAACGAAAATTCGCTAAGTCATCTCCCGTCCATATGCGTCGTCCAAAGGATAGACATGAGGTATATCTTTGCCAACTCGTCCGTCTGTCCTTAAGGACAGACGAGCTCACTATCGTCCGTCTGTCCTTGAGGATAGACGGGCTTTCTACCGTTCGTCCGTCCATAAAGGACGGACGAGCTTGCTACCATCCCCTCGTCTATAAAGGACAAGGGAGGTTACTACGTCTCCGCCGAGTGGAAGAACGTACCGTCACCAGTCAAGCCCAACCGTTGTGAAATGCAAACTTCTACGTCAGTTATGGAAGTTACTTCCGAGCTTGTTGGATTCCTCAACTGTAGGAACAGTTACCAAACAAGTAACCGCTTCCCGCATACTATATAAGCACACGCCAATGAAAGAGTAAGGCATTCTATTCTTGGGAAACTGAGTTTACATTTTTTAGTCAGAGACTAACTTCACCATCGGAGGGTTCTTGGCTGGCTTCCACCGGTCTCCTCTGAGTTTTTGCTTGTTTTCTCAGGATCCAGTCGCAAGTTTATCAAGGCCCGGCATTTTCAGTCCACTGATATCCTAGGGTTCATCAGAGTTAAAAACATAAATTTAAAATTGTAGACATATGCTAGAAACTTTCATAAGTGTGAAAATAGTGAAGCCAAAGTATCAAATTAGCATAAATTATGAATACTTAGACCTATTTTTTAACAATTTATGTCCAAAATAAACGGTTTTTCAAAACAAATTATGATATTTTCTAGAATATGTGTTGCTTAACAATGATATGATATTCATAAAAGAGACCATGTATAAGAGCATCAGCATCTGGAATTGCAAATGCCATATCTAAGCTTCATTTAGCATTTTTCTCCCAAAAACCTCCCACATCCGGAATTGTAAACACCAACTATTGCAAAAAAATTTGTAATAGTGCTACAGTGCAATTCCAAAGGTAGAATTGCACTGTAGCACAATTCTAAAAAAAAAACTAATATTTTATTCCTGCTTTTTCTCTCTCATCACACGGTCTCCCATCTCTCTCTGTCTTTCTATCTCACACTCACTTTCCTCTCTTTCTCCCTCTTCTCTACAATCAACAAAGCTCCACCGTGATCATCAACCTATGGGTAAGCACCAATGGAGCTCCACGGATCATCCACCGTGATCGTTCACCGTGATCATCTTTTTTTCTTCTTTTTTCCTCTCTATCTTCCCTTGAATCAAGCCTCCATGGTGGAGATGTGGCGTAGGACTCATGGGTCGGTGGCTGGGTTTCATCTTCCATGGTGTGGGTTTCATTTTCGGTGGCTGGGTTTCATTTTTGGTGATATGGGTTTCATGGATCAATGCATGGGTTTCATTTTTGGTGGTGTGGGTGGTTGGGTTTCATCATTCCTTGGTTCGGTGTTTGTGGTTTTTGTGGGTTGGTGGCGGTTGAGGTGGATCAGCAATCGGCGTGGGTTTTGGCCGTGGGTTTGGCCGCTGGGTATGGATTTTGGCCGGTGCTAGAGGTTGAGGGAGAAAGAGAGGCCGGTGATGATGTTTTTTGAATGGGTTTGCTCTCTCGTCTCTGCTCTCCATCTTCTCTCTCGTCTCTGCTCTCTCATCTCTCTCATTTTTTTGAATGGATTTGCTCCGATGGCTTCGGTGATGATTTTATTGGATGGGTTTGCTCCGGTGGCTCCGGTGATGATGTTTTTTTGAATAGGTTTGAATGGGTTTGCTTCGGTAATGATTTTATTTGAATGGGTTTGAATGGGTTTGCTCCGATGATGATTTTTTTGAATGGGTTTGCTCCGGTGGCTCCGGTGATGATGTTTTTTGAATGGGTTTGCTCCGGTTTTTGATCGGTGGCCTGGGTTTCAAATCGGCGGTGTGGATTGGTTGATCAGCGATGTGGATCGGTGGCCTGGCCTGGGTTTTTGATCGGTGGCCTGGTTTTTTAATGGGTTTGTGTTTGTGTGTGTGGCTTGGCTTTGTTGCTGGGTTGTGTTTGTGCGTGGCTTTGTTGCTGGTTTGATGTTTGTGTGTGTGTGGGTGTGGTGATGGGTTTGGATAGGTTGATCGTTGTATAATGGGTGTGTGTTGTGTGTTGAACCGGTGCTGGGAGAGAGGAATAAAAATGGTTGTTGAAAAGCCCAGGAAAATGAGCCGAACGGTTGGGAAGAAATAATAAAGAATGGGTTAAAAAATAATATTTTAATAAAAATAGAGTTTTGGGATGTGAATGAATTGTAAAATAGTATGGTATATTGATAAAGTGGTGTTTTAGAATGGTAAAATAGAATAGCATTGGAATTTTCCAATGCTTAATGCTTTAAATAGGTAAGCAATCAAACTTTAATGTATATCTCAAATTGAAATAGAGTGTCAATCACAATTGATAATAGGTTATAAAATTAATTTTCAAGATTGTAAATTTCTTATATGTTTTTATTCTCTATCAAATGAGTTATCCAATAAGTCATTTGTAATTTTGTTTTATATTTTGGAATGTTGATATTGTGTAGAAATAAAACTTGTGTATATGTTTTACTTATCTTTGTGTTATTTTATTTTAGATAGCAATGTTAGAATTTGTATAATTTTAAAATTATTAAATAATTATTAATAAATTTAACTGAGTTCATTATTGATATAAGTGGTGAATTCAAAATAATACATTTTAGATTGAGTCATGTTTTCTTTATAAAATTTTTAAAAAAAAAGTTATGTGAAAAATACGGATCAACCTAAGCGAACCCGCTCGTTTTGCCAGGTCTACTTTCCCTACTCCAGCGGACCATCCTAAACCAAAGCTCATTTCAAGCCTCACTCAACTCCCAGGTAATGAAGCAAAATTCCGGCACTTTCAAGTCATGGCCGCCATTCTCAATTCTCAAAGTCGATCATTGACACTCTTAAGAAAGCAATTCGTCAACTCTAACTCTCAGCCTCATTCAACTCCCAGGTAAATTTCTCTTCTCTTTCTTCATTTTCTCACTAACCAACACACACCACTTTACACTTCTATATGTATCTTTTTCTTAACTAATTTCCAAAACCCAGGTGGTATTCCTCTCAAAACACCAATACCCACAACGAGAACAATGATAACAACAACAAAGAACCAAACCACCAGAGTGTTAAACTCAAACCCAAAAAGAAAAAGGCTAAAGCCATGGCTAGGCTCATTAATTCCAACCCTTGGTCAAATGACCTTGAAACCTCACTCTCTGACTCGCTATCCAAAACCATTGTGCTCCAAGTTCTCCGCCTTATCACAACCCCATCCAAAGCCTTTCAGTTCTTCAAGTGGGTACAACAAATGGGTTTCTCTCACACTGCCCAATCATACTTCATGATGTTAGAAATCTTGGGTCGCCATAGAAATCTCAATGTAGCAAGAAATTTCCTGTTTTCCATTGATAAACGGTCTAATGGGGCGGTTAAGCTCGAGGACAGGTTCTTCAATAGCTTAATTAGGAACTACGGTCGAGCTGGGTTGTTCCAAGAGTCTATAAAGCTGTTTTCAACAATGAAGTCTTTAGGGGTTTCGCCTTCGGTTGTTTCATTCAATAGTCTTTTGTCAATTTTGCTTAAACGGGGTCGGACTAATATGGCGAAGAGTGTGTATGATGAAATGCTTAGTACATATGGTGTTACTCCGGATACTTATACGTTTAATATTTTGATTAGAGGTTTTTGTATGAACACAATGGTTGATGAGGGGTTTCATTTTTTTAAGGAAATGGCACGTTATAAATGTGAACCGGATGTTGTTACGTATAATACCCTTGTTGATGGGCTGTGTAGGGTAGGGAAGATTAGTATCGCGCATAATGTGGTGAAGGGTATGAGTAAGAGAAGTGTGGATTTGAATCCTAATGTTGTTACTTATACGACTTTGATTAGAGGGTACTGTATGAAACAAGAGATCGATGAGGCCTTGGTTGTTCTTGAAGAGATGAGTAGTCAAGGGCTTAAACCTAATGTAGTTACTTATAATACTCTAATTAAGGGGCTTTGTGAGGCAGGGAAGCTGGATAAGATAAAAGAGATTTTGGAGGGAATGAAGGGAATTGGAGGATTTACTCCCGATACATGTACATTCAATACATTAATTCATGCTCATTGCAGTGCCGGAAACTTGGATGAAGCATTGAAAATGTTTGATAAGATGTCTGAGTTGCAGGTTCAACCAGATTCAGCTACATATAGTGTTATAATACGTAGCTTGTGTCAGATTGGGGATTATGGTAGGGCAGAGGAGTTGTTTGATGAGCTATCGGAGAAGGAAATCCTGTTTAGTGCTGTTGGTTGTAAGCCTCTTGTGGCTGCATATAACCCTATGTTTGAATATCTGTGTGGAAATGGGAAAACTAAAAAGGCTGAGAGAGTGTTTCGGCAGCTAATGAAAAGGGGAACACAAGACCCTCCATCATACAAAACCTTAATCATGGGACATTGTAGGGAAGGTACATATGAAGCTGGATATGAACTCTTAGTCTGGATGTTAAGAAGAGATTTTGTGCCCGATGTTGAGATCTATGAATCCTTGATCAATGGTTTCATGCAGAAGGGAAAGCCTCTTCTTGCCCAGCAGACACTAGAGAAGATGCTAAAAAGCGCTCATGTCCCAAAAACAGAAACATTCCATTCCATATTTGCAGAACTTCTAGAGATGGGCTGTGCTCATGAATCTGCCAGTTCTATAATGTTGATGTTAGAGAAAAAAATTAGACAAAATATAAATCTCTCAACAAAATGTATAAGGTTACTTTTTGGTAGTGGGCTGAAGGATAAAGCATTTCAGATTGTTGGCTTGATTTATGAGAATGGATACTCAGTTAAAATGGAAGAATTGGTTGGTTTCCTTTGCCAGAATCGAAAACTGTTAGATGCACATGAAATGTTGCTATTTGCCTTGGATAAGGATCAAAGTATTGACACAGATATGTGCAATACAGTGATTTTGGGCCTTTGTAAAATGAATAAACTCTCAGAAGCATTTGGTTTGTACTATGAAATGGTGGAGAAAGGAGTAAATCAAAATTTGACCTGCCTATATGATTTGAAAACTGCCCTAGATGCTGGGGGAAGATCACGGGAAGCTGGGTTTGTATCTAAGAGGATTCCAGAACAGGGGCATTTGGACAGACCTGCTCCAAGTCCAAAGTCTAGCGCTGAGAAGTCAAGACCTCAAAAACTGTAAGTCCCGAGTGTGCATGTGTTTTATGTTTAATTCTCGTTTTTTCAGTTGTCCTGTAAGATTAGTGTTGGTTAAAGTTATTCTAAATTTGCTGGCTTGAAAATGCATTCATACAGCATTAAAAGCATAAAAGTTGCTGCTCTGAAGGATTATTTAAAATTATTTAGTCTATCTCACAGGTTGGAAACCTAGAAGAGCACCAGAAGAGGGCAGGAAGCCTTGCATGGAATGTCAGCTTCAAACATCAGGACTCCTTGATTAGCTTATTGTTGATGGTGAAAGAATGTGGAGAGAGCCCAAGCTCAATGTTTGAGCACATGACAACTTTTGGATAATTTTTTCCAAGGAATTGAAGTGATTTGGTAATTTTCTTTGTTTTATCATCAAAACTATGCATATTACATGCTTGAATTTTTATTCTTTTCTAAAATTGCAGCCCATTTGTTGTTGTGCAGAGGGAAATGCTGAATAAAGTCTGGATATGATTTTCATAAGCGTATGACTTTGGCTGTTACATCACTGTAAATTGAAGGCACAAAATTCCCCACATCCCTATTCCTATTCGCATTTTGAAACACTGCTTTTCAAGGGAGTTATTTTCAGCATCTCAAAAATTCTGGTAATAAGTTCCTGGGATCACCATAAAATTTGTTCTTTTTTATTTTGCTGCACTTTATTATAGATAACTTTATTTGGTTCATTTGCCATCTTTCTGAAATGTACGAAATATGGAAGTAGACTATATCTTTCATTGTTTTAGTGAATGACTCATATCTATGCTTGTTTTCAATTCTTGAGTGGGATTCTCACATTTATAAGTATATGTTGTGTTCAAGTTATGGCCACAATGCATACTTATCAATCCATTCTCCTAGCTTTTTCCTTTTGGTCTTCATGTATGGGAAAGCCCTTTAAATTATGATGGTAAAACTAAGATTTATAATTTTAATTATTTATCAAAAAAAAAAAAAGATTTATAATTTTAATTGATTTTGTGAAAACATATGGATATCTCTACTCTACTATGGGTCAATATCCCCCAAATAGGAATTCTATTGAGAGGCAATCATCTCTTGTTTCTCCTGAGGGCATGGTCCCCCAAGAAAGAATGTACCTCAGTCAATTTCGTTGGCTGGGGCAGCCTTTTCCTCTGTTGTTCCTTCTAACATTGGCCCCCAAAAAAAAAAAAAATAATAAAATAAAATAAAATAATAAATAAAACAATTGGAAGCACTTGGAGGGAGTAAAGAGCCAGCTTATGGTTGTTCTGCGCCAAGTGCGATCAATTGTCCTTCCTTTATAGACTGAACTACATAACTCCAATCAACTTGAGAGAAAAGGGAGTAACATTAGCTCAATCTAGGCAAGGAAAAGCTAACTAAACCTTATTCAAAATAATAGTTAGCCAAGGAAAATAAGTGACTCCACTATAAAAGAAAAGACCAGCATATTATGAGCAAAAAAGGAACTTCTACCTTGTTGCGTAAGGGCTACTCCTCTAAGAGCTGCCCTTATGTATGTGCTAAGGGTATTGATCTGGAGGAGATATCTGTATTTCCCTATCATTTTTTATATTTATAAACAAATTAGTTCATACATTTGTAACCACATGTTGCTTCCTAAATGATTTCATTAAAAGCTCCAGTCCATGTAACATGATTTGGGGCCTCACCTGGAGTATATCTGTTGATCTCTTCTATGGATGTCTTGTCATATGAGGCATAGAATTTTTCCTGTATGCAATAAATTTTCTTAAATAACTTGATCTAATTTTTTAAAATAAATTGTCTAGTCTCTATCTTACATACACCCAATCACCCATGCTCACTCACAAACACACATAACTTGATCTAATTTCTTCCACTCATGTCTGCAGACTGCAGGTAGCAATCCAAGAACATCTTGTGACTTGTGTTCGTCGCAGTTATGGAAGATTAAGGGAATAATATGGTTTCCTCTACCAGTATATGACAACAAGATTTTTATTTGTTTAGGGATGTGAATTGCATTGTGTTCATTGTGGTTGTGGCAGATTAAGGGAATAATACTGTTTACTCTACCAGTATATGACAATAAGATTTTTATCCGCTTACCAGTTGCACTCTACCTTCTCATGTAGGGGTTGTTCTGTTATATGTTTTCCTGTTTTGCTTGTGAAAAATGTGCACTTTGTGATACATAATCTCAAGAAAAACATTACATATAATCCTTTCTTTGCTACTTTGTTTCCACTTTCCAGCCCCCTAATGGAATTTTAGATTTAAAAATAAGGGAAAAGTGGACCAATTATGTCTCTAGCTGTTGGCAGTCAAATCAAGCTAAAGGCGAAACAAATATGTCTAGGCAGATGGCACTGAAATTTTTTTTTTTTTTTTTTAAATTCCAGTTGCTAGTTTGTTGTGCTACCATGCTTCTTTGAGTGGTTCACTGTTGTGATGAGGAAATTTCTCAGCAACACTCCATAAACTTGAGCACAACCTAGACATTGAAGATTGACAATGCGTGTCTTCCCTGGTTAGGGATACAGGGAAATTGTTATTCTTGACAAAATGGCGCTATAAACTTGTAACTTGTTAATGTGATTGCAAAGCAGTTATTGTTTATTCTCATAGTCATCAACTAGGTTACTATTCACTACTTGGGACCTTTTTTTTCCCCCGGGTTATGGGTCAATTGAAACTGTCACAATTAATTGCTTGGAAGATTTCAAAAGCCAGAATAACTGGATGAAAATAGAAAATTCATTTTTTGCATTTTCTATTGTTTTTGGTGCTATGGGTTTATGCTTTTTTATTTTTTATTTTTTATTTTTGAGATTTCTGGTTGAAGAGAGAAGAATAAGAAAAGGTTCTTTCTCGTTCCTATGTTAAATGGACTATCCAACTCTTTTCTTTAGTCTGTCATACGAAGCAGCACAAAGGAATGGTAAGTTAGAATTAGGACAAGTTCTTAAACCAAGAAAGAAAAAGATTGTTACCTTAATAAATCTTCACACTTCCAACCCAAGAACCCAAAAGATAACCAAACTTAATAAAGTAATCATTTCCTCTCTCTTCATGCCATTCTCTCTTGGTACCAACTTCTCTCCAAAAACAAGCCCAATCTCCTCATTATATATGATTGACAAGTCTCCCTAAGTTCATATCAAACTCAAATTCTATCTTCTTGCCACAACTACTAAAAAGATGTCAAGAACTAATGGCAATGGCACCCCAAACCACTATTCTGCACAAACTAGACGTATTCCCACACCAGGAAAGGCAACAGTCCTTGCATTGGGCAAGGCCTTTCCTAGCCAACTCGTTCCTCAAGATTGCTTGGTTGAGGGCTACATTCGTGACACAAAATGTGTAGACTCGTCCATTAAGGAGAAATTGGAGCGCCTGTGTAAGCAAATATTATTACTTCGATTTGCGCTTGGAACCTTTTTATACCAAATTCAATTTGTTGCTTTCTAAATTGTCCTTGTTTAGTTTTAATTAAATTATATATTTGGTACTCAACTTTTGACCATTGTTTCAAACTTGTCTTTATACTCTAAAATGCTTCACTTTTGTTCCTCTTTTTTAAAAATTATTTCAAAATGGTCTTTATCACCACCTATGTCGTACAAAGTGTACAAATCCTCTACTTTTGTGAGATCTGAGAGAGGTTATGATAGGCAGTCTTATCCCTAATTTATTGGAGAGACTGATTTTCAGACTTGAATCTCTAACCTGTCACTTTTGGTGAAAGGCACTTGCCTCCTACTTTATTATCATTTATGTGGCAAACGAAATGTTTCATGCCTTGCTATAGGCTCCATATTATCAAAGTGACTTTGGTTTCATGAATTCTATTTTGTAACCTTAGCATTTTTCAACTGTTGGATGGCAATAGAGCCTTTTTGGAACATATCAAAGTATAAGGATGATCTTGAAACAAAGATAAAAGGTTAATGACCAAATATGCCATTTAACCTTAATTTTATCATCTTTACAGAGAATCGAATGTTTTTATCGGATGTCCCTGAAGGGACAGAATCGAATGTTTTTAATGAATACATCTTCACAAATTTTTTTTTTTTTGTCAATTCTCTTTTGGGAAATATAACCTTTGTTGTATCAGCAGCCATGGGAAGTCTTTCTACACATTAATACCCTGGACTCACCATGCATCTCTCTTTTGCTAGGCAAAACTACCACTGTGAAGACAAGATACACAGTGATGTCGAAAGAGATCCTAGACAAATACCCTGAACTGGTTACTGAGGGCTCACCAACAATCAGGCAAAGGCTTGAAATCGCAAACCCAGCAGTGGTGGAAATGGCCTTGGAAGCCAGCCTTGCTTGCATCAAGGAATGGGGAAGGCCAGCACAAGACATCACTCACATAGTCTATGTTTCTTCAAGTGAAATACGCTTACCGGGTGGTGATCTTTACCTTGCTAGTCAGCTTGGCCTAAGGACTGATGTTAGCCGCGTCATGCTATATTTTCTAGGTTGTTATGGTGGTGTCACTGGCCTTAGAGTTGCCAAGGACATAGCTGAAAACAATCCAGGAAGCAGGGTTTTATTAACCACTTCTGAGACTACTATCCTGGGTTTTCGCCCACCTAACAAGGACCGCCCTTATGACCTTGTAGGGGCTGCACTTTTTGGTGATGGAGCTGCAGCTGTGATTATTGGAACTGACCCTTTAACAGGTCAAGAGTCTCCTTTCATGGAGCTAAACTATGCTGTCCAACAATTCTTGCCAGATACACATAATGTGATTGATGGTAGGCTCTCTGAAGAGGGTATAAACTTCAAGCTTGGAAGAGACCTACCCCAGAAGATTGAGGATAACATTGAGAAGTTTTGCAAGAAGCTCATGGCAAAGGGTGATATAAAAGAGTTCAATGACTTGTTTTGGGCTGTTCATCCTGGTGGACCAGCAATTCTTAATAGGCTTGAGAACAAACTGAATTTAAGAAGTGAGAAGCTAGAGTGTAGTAGAAGGGCATTAATGGATTACGGGAATGTTAGTAGCAACACCATATTCTATGTTATGGAGTATATGAGAGAGGAGTTGAAGATACAAGGAGAAGAATGGGGGCTTGCCTTAGCATTTGGACCAGGCATTACTTTCGAAGGCATACTCGTCCGTAGCCTGTAATCACATCTTGGAGACAATTTCTTGGTTTAATCTTTAACTACTTATGAATTATCTTCTTCGGAGGAATGTTATGTTGCATTTGAAATTAGTAATATCTAAAGAATTGGGAATTAAGAATATTAAACTATCTAACTTCGATATATGTCTTGAAATTATGGAAGTGTCAGTATGACCAATTACATAATTATAACATCTGTACTGCAATTTGATGTTTTGTTTCGCCTATAATTTCTTGGTCTACATGTTTTCATGCTTATTCATTCTTTAGGGGGTGAACAACATTTACGAAAGGTTTTTAATTTGCTCAACAAAAACTTACAAGCTTATGATCAAATTACATGGTTGATAACAGCACATTGTGTGTTACATATACTACAGGATACAACCAAAAAATAATAAAACAACTTTGTGGATTATAAACCAAAAAAAAAAAAAAAAACCTTTGTGAATAAGTGCAAAACTGAATTTTATCAAATGATGACAGTAACTTAGTTAAATAAAATCTCCCCATTTCTTGACTATTGAAGTTGAGTCATAGAGTCTTGGGGGTGTGGTTCGTTGGTAGGAGTTACGGACTGGCACCACGTGATGCTTGCGGGAGTGTGTTGGTTCAAGTCACACACTTTAGAGAAAAAAATGCTATGATGTGATGTGGATAACCCTAACGTACTTAAGGGTGCCTCACACCATATTGAATTTGGGTTTAAGTGGGCAAGAACAGTGACACAAGACCTTTTTTTTGTTCATATTAAAAGAATAAAATAAGACAAAAAAGAAAAGAAGTTGATTCATAGAGTTTATTTTGATGGTTTCCTATTTATAATGACACAATTATTCAAGCATTGACACGTATATGTCGTGTCCTCAAGATACAGCAAATGCATCCAGTTCTAATGGTTAAATATAGACACGTCTACATTGATCCTTGTGTTTTGGACACGTGTTCCAATTCGACTACGGTCATGTTCACATAGGATTATAGGTGGTAGGGTTGTGCATGAGTTGGGTTAGTGAGTCTTTTTCAAACCAACTCACCATGGTGGGTTAAAAAAAATCCAACCCAACCTATCACAAGGGTCCAATCCAACCCATGTGGACCGAGTTGGATTGGGTTGGAAATTTTTTTTTTTAATTACTATTATTAATATTAAATTGAGAATTAGAACTACATCATCATAAATAAAGCAAATTTATAACCAAATTTATAATCAAATCATATCAAGATTACAATCCCCAAATAAAAACTAAAGCACAATAGACAATACCAACAAAAAAAAAAATTACAATCCAAACTCATATCAAGATTATAATCCCCAAATACAAAGTAAAGCACAATACCAACAAACACAAGATTACAATCCAAATCCAATTCAATTCTAACTCATGGTTTTAAAACTGGACCGACTGGTTGAATCAGGAACCGGCCACTAGTTCGATCTGGAAAAAACCCCAATAACTAGTCAAAATCAAGAACTAGAGGTAAATCCGGTTTTGCCTTCGATCTGGTTTTTACAACCAAGTTCTAATTAACAAAACATATCTACCCCCCACCCCCCCCCCCCCAAAAAAAAAAGAAAAAAACACATGGTGGAGACTAAAGATTCTATCAATAATATTTCTGGCACTAGAAAGCCTCGCCTGCACAATGAACATGCCCTTGTTCATTTCACCAAGGATTGATGACATTAACCCTGTTTTGAACACAATTTTTGCTATGTGGGCTGGTTGCTCTTGGACATAGACCTCATTTGATGGAGTATCCATATGTACTAATAACAAGAAACACAATCTCCAATCATAAGAACAATTGTTTTTTGTTAATGATATTATTTAAAGACCATTACTGTGATACTGTCTCTTCTCATAAAGAACAATTTAGTCTAAGGGCATTCATATCAGCTCATCTAAAAGATTTCATCTATTTTACACCAAAAACCTACTTTTTCTATTTTACACCATCACTTTTACAAAACACCCACATCAGTTCATCTATTCTATCACCTCTCTTATTTAAATAATCAATTTTCTTAATTATTTTATTATTTCTCTCACCTAACCCATTTTACCTGTTTTTATACGCGCTCTCTCTCTCTCTCTCTCTCTCTCTCTCTCATATTTTCTGATTTCTTTCTCTCTCTCTTCTATCTCTCCATACCCAATCTCTCCCTCTCGGTCTATCTCTCTATACTCATCTTTCTCCCTCTCGGTCACAAACCAATCCACATCATCATAGCTCTGATCACAAGCATCGATCCACAGCTCCGATCATAGCTCTGATCACAAGCATCGATCCACAGCTCCGATCACAAGCATCGATCCACAGCTGCATCGATCCACAACTCCGATCCACAACTGCACCGATCCATAGCTCCGATCACAAGCACCGATCCACAGCTCAATTCTCCCTAGCTCCGATCCACAAGCACCAATCTCCCTAGCTCCGATCAGGCTCCGATCAGGCAAGACCCATACCCACGAGCTCTGATCAAGCGAGACCCACGAGCTCCGATTGTTCCGATAAGCACCGATCTGTCTCTTTTTTGTTTTTCCGTTTGGGTTTGTTTTGTGTGTGGGTGAGTTTGTGTATCTCTTTTTTTTTTTTTTAGCAAGTATATCTCTGTGTTGATTTTTCTGTGAGGATGTGTTTGTGTGCATCTGAGGAAAAGAAGATGAGGAGTTGAGGTCGTTGTGCATGGAGAAGAGAGAGAAAAATTGGTGCGAACGGAAATTAATAAAAAACTAAATACACATGCTACAGTGCCCGTGTAAATTTACACGGGTACTGTAATTCGTTGAAAATTTTAGATGATTATACACGATTTTAAATGGACTGATGTAGTGTGTTTTTTGGTTCAAAATGTGTAAAAGTGGCCAAAATGTGTATTTTACACATTTATACAAGAGCTGATGTGAATGCTCTAATAGGCGATGAAACGTGAAGTACATTTCTCCATTATCAAACACATGCCAGCAATTGACGTGACATTTTCTCAGCATAAAGAAACAATATTTTCATTTAAAAAATCAATTTTCTATAAAAAAAATTAATTGCTAATTAAAAGAATTTAAAAAAAAAAAAAAAAAAAAAAAAAAGAGAGTTCAAAGTAGCAATTTCAATAATTGATACGTAAAATTAAATATATTTGTGTAAAGTGAACCAAGCAGTACCTCTGAAAGAAGATGATTTCCTTCTCGGGGAAAGTGGAACAAAGTTTCTCTCTAAACTAGTTTAGAGAGAAATCCTACAAACACCTTATATATCTTTTATATTGAGTATGAATTTTGAAAATCTAACCGTTGGATTACATATTTTTTTTATGTCCTTTATGCTTGCAAAATTTTTAAGAATATCAAAAATCAATTGTTATTTTATCAAAAAAGTATTAAAATTTCAAGTTTTCGTGATCTAAAATTGTGTATAAAAAATAAGTTTATTGATCAAATAGTAAATAACATCTTATTTGAATGAAATTTGATATACATGCTGTAGGGTCACAATTTGGAGCCCAATCCCAAATTGTATGGAGTCTTGGTCCAATGAGCCCAATACAATAAATTTGTAGAGAATGGGTCAAAGAACTAGGTATTAGTGAATTGGACAACAGTTAGTATTGGACTAAATGACAATCAAACATAAATAATAGATGTTGATATCAATGGACTTTTAGTTCGAAAAGGTCACAGGTATTGTATATTGATCACAGTTGGATACTAAAACAGTTCAGATTGTTACAGTGTACTTTCTCTACTTTCCGATCTCTATCTCATGGGGATCTCTCATATTATATAGCCTTCTTTGAGCCATCTTGATCCTACACTTGTTGATCATCCGAATTCTTACTTAAGTGTCCGTCCCATCAGACACCCCCCTTCAATCTTCTATGAGTTGTGGTAGTTAAGGCAACACTGTTCAGAGATCCTCTCTACATAAATGCGGTTAGAAAAGTAGCTGCATTGCATTTAATGTGATGGTAGCAGCTTTTCCTTAGATATTTTGTGTTTCCTTCTTCCCCGTATGTTTATATGGCACACTCCTATCATTAGGGCCTTACGAAGGGGCCCTATAATTGCTAGGGTTACGCATTTGCGCTACATCAATCGCATCTGAAGAGGTATTCCTCCTCGGATCGTCTTTCATGCATTTTCTATTTATGGGATTTTAACTGTGAGTCCCTTTTATAATCATTTGCCTCTCCTCGGACTTGTCAATTGTCCCGGGTGAAGCCCAAAGCCCACTACATGATTTTAAGCCTTTGTCCCTATACATGCTAAGAGCATAAAGAACATGAAATTTAACAGTTTGATTTTCAAAATTCGCAACCAAAAAAGAGATATATGAGAAATTTGAAGAGTTTTTCTCAAAACTAGTTTTTTTTTTTTTTTTTTTTTTTTAATAAGAGGGACCTTTCATCCATCAACGTTCAAGGGCGGCTTAACCATTAGGCAATGGTTTAAGGCCTCCAAATGAAAGAAGGTCCCTCTAAAATAAAATATATTATATCTATTTGCCTTATAGTATTGCACAAAAATAATAATAAAAAAGTAATGCCTCTCACTTGGGGAAAAAAAAAAAAAAAAGAAGACATCTTCTATTGGCCAATAGAATTTTTTGTTTATTTGTCTTACGATGTAAAAATTTTAATTAAGGCCTAAAAATTTAATAAATAAAAATGATTAAAAATATTATTCTCTTTCCAAATGTTCAATATTTTATTAATATGTTTCACTATGTTTGCGGTAGTTTAAAAGTGTAAAAATTTTTAATCTTCCAAAAATTTTACACTTTATTTCTCTCTCTATTAAAATTAAAATTAAAACTAATAGTTTTCAAGACAAATTCATTATTGAAATCTATTGTTTAATAACTAAAGTCAAACATTGCCAAAAGAGATAGTAACCATCTAAATATGATATTTATTCTAATAATAATTATTTCGATATTTTTAGAACTACAAGTTTTAAAATATGTTTATAAATATATGAAAATAGTTCATGTATCGCTTATAATATTAAGTAATAATATATTTTACATTTTCATAGCCCCAAAATGTATAGACTAGGCCTATTTTTGTGGACCGTGAATTTGAGCGAGATTTGAAATAATCTATTTAAAACTGAATTGAGGTATTCACTAGAAACGACATCGTTAAAAATTTACAAGTATTTAAAAAAAATTATTTTTTATTTAAAATACTCCATACATATAAAAATAAAATAAAAACATAGAAATATGACCATATTTTGAATGAAAGGCATTTAACATGCCAATAACATAATTATATTTCATTATTTTAGCATGATCATAGTGGTAATAATGCGATGAAACCAATTCAATTGAGCTAAAGTTGTTAAGAAAAACAAATATCAACTTGATGGCTTTTAGAGTTCAACGAGTACTACCATTGGGATATTAGAATAAACTAATAATTTTTTATAAAATTTCCTACTTTAAATTGTCGTATTAGGCCACAAAATGTGTTGAAACAGCCCTACTGACATTGTTGGTTTCCATTTCTCTGCATGTGGGTTTAAGCTTGACTGAGTATTCTGACTGACGATAGCTAGCCATTTTCCTCTCATCCCTATGTTTTTGTCACCCATACACATTGTTTAGTTTAATTATTGAAAATCAAAAAGTATGTGAAGATGCAAGATTTTTGCAGATATCTATATTTTCTCCTAGAAGAGGTAATTGATAGAATTATATATTCAACATAAGTGAGCTTATGGGAGAGTGTGATACATTCTGGTTCTTCGAGTGCAGCAACAATCTCAAGTGCTTTCTGAACAACAAATGCTAGAAAACAATTATTTTGCTACATAGTCTTAGGAATCGTTGTAATTCTTATATTTCTTACAAAGCTTAATTTTTTAAAAAAAAATTAGCATTTTAGTAAACGTTGAACGTCATTGTCATTTCCTTTATACCTCAATAAAAGTTTTTTTTTTTTTTTTGATAAGACCTCAATAAAAGTTCAATAAGTTTAAAAAACACAATAATTTTACAATATTTTTCACAACTACTAAGATAACATGTTTTGATTATTGTATAATAAAAGTAATATCAACATATTGTGAAAAAAAAAATTATAAAACTTAATAAATCTATAACATTGTTTTAAAAATTGGACTGAACCGTCCGATCAACCGAGAACCAAATTCTAAACCGGCCTAGTAAAAACCGACCCAATTCTGATTTTTAAAACCATCCTCTATAGTATATTGTTTTTATTTTTTATTTTATAAAACTCTAATAGTATATTGTTGAGACATGAACCCAATCTCGTCAACAAAAAAAAAAAAAAAAATCATGAACCCAACGGTCGGCCCACGAAACAATACCTACCGTTATTAATTATTAAACCAAAACTGGGCTTCAGGCCCAAAAGACGAATCAACGTTTGGGTTTTGACATTGCATCGCTTTGCCGTTAAGAAACTCTCCATGAAAGAAAAAGAAACGATTCTCTCTCTCTCAAATGAGTCAAATCCAAAACCCCCCCCTTAAAATAATTAAATTTTATTCAATTGGACCAAGCTGTTTCTAGAAATTGTCTCATTTTTTTTTTTTTTTTAAATTTCTCTCTGATGCGAAAGTGGATAACTCTACCTCAGGTAATAACTAATAACACAACTTTCTATATATATATATTCTTCAAATTTTTATATTTATTTATATATATATTTTTAACACACAATCTTTTTTTTTTAATGTAAATATATTGTTTTTGCTATGCGATTTGATAGAAAAAGAGAAAATCGGCTTCAATGGAGGAACCTAGCAATGGTAAACGTGGTGAGCCAAACGCGCCGTTTGGTGTGAGTATATATACCACCGTCTTGAATTTTCGTTCATGATTTTTTTTTATTTTGGAGGTGGATTCTTTTTTTTTTTTTTTGAGAAATAATTGGAATTTAAATTCCTTGCTATATAAAAAAATGTTGCTTTGGTTTAATTAGGAATAGTTGACATGTGGAAGATCTTGATTAGTCTGTTGAGAATTCATAGCGGAACTCTAGAATTTTAGGACTGAGTTTTTGTTGTTGTTGTTGTTGTTGACTTGTTGAATGTCATTTTGTTTATGGGATAGGTAGTGGTTTTGTTAGTTTGTCAATTTTGTTGTGCTTTCCTGAACAGTGCACGAAGTTCGATATCTGAATTGTAGTAAAACGTATTTGGATTGTTTAATGCATAGTTTCTTGTTTTCCAATCTTCATGGATGAAGGTGTTTAAAAAATGTAGCTTATATTTTGACGTGTGGAAGATCTCGATTAGTCTGTTGAGGATTTGTAGCCAACTCCCAAATTTTGGGACTGATGTTTTGTTGTTGGGATAAGTCGAGGTTTTGTTAGTTTGTCAATTTTGTTGAATGTCATTTTGTCAATTTTGTTGATATTTGAATTTAGTGAAACGTATTTGGATTGTTTAATGCATAGTTTCTTGTTTTCCAATCTTTGTGGATGAAGGCGTTTAAAAATGTAGCTAGTATTTGACATGTGGAAGATTAGTCTGTTGAGAATTCATAGCCGAATCCCAAATTTTGCGATTGATGTTTTGTTGTTGTTGTTAACTTGTTGAACATCATTTCGTTTGTGGGATGAGTCGGCGAGGTTAACTTTGTTAGTTTTGTTGTGCTTTCCTTAATGGTGCACAAAGTTCGATATTTGAATGTAGTAAAACCCATACGGATTATTTAATGCTTAATTTTCGATGTTTAAAAATGTAGCTAATTTTTGCTGAAAAATAGAGAATGAGATAGAATTGAAGAGAAGAATACATGTGGAAGATCTTGATTAGTATGTTGTGGATTCATAGCCAACTCCCAAATTTTGGGGCTGATGTTTTGTTGTTGTTGACTTGGTTGAATGTCATTTTGTTTCGTGGGATAAGTCGTCAAGGTTAACTTTGTTAGTTTGTCAGTTTGTTGTGCTTTCTTGAATGGTGCATGAAGTTCGATATTTGAATGTAGTGAAACCTATATTGATTGTTTAATGCATGATTTCGATGTTTAAAAATGTAGCTAGTATTTGCTGAAGAATAGAGAATGTGATGCGGCTGAGGCTGGTAGTAGTAGGGAAATCATGTTGTGATTAGAGGGGGTGACTTTTGAGGCTACTATATGTGTTGGGAAGTCGTCGATCTTTCACTCAACTGGTTTTGTCTGAGAATTTGTTTAAAAATATGATATAAAGAATATTATTAGTTTGTAGAAAAATCGAGGAGGGTGTGAGTGATTTTGCAAGCTTGGTTTACTATAAACCCAGTTTGAACCTATAGTTCAACAAATTTTTGCTTATATGCAGAACCTGTGGGGTTTTACTTAAAGCCTTTATTGTCTATTCCATTTTGGATCCCTCCTAAAGGTTGGCTATTTTTGGTGTTGGAAAATCTGCTCTAATCTTGGGAGTTGATGTTAGTTCTTCGTTTGTTGCACCTCTTTAAGAAGATATGGCCATTCTAGAGATGTATGGGTCTGACAGTTGCTCCTGTTGTTGTTTCGTATGTTTTGGTAAACATAAAGAAAGTATTCCATTGTAGTAATATGTTTCTATCTATCATGCTCATACATTGATATAAATATCTCCCTTTATTCAATGATGATTAGGTAAGTTTACAATTGATAAACATTTTTATAACAATTTCCATTTTTTCAGGCATCAAATGATGGGTTGACAAGTAATGGGCTCATTCCTCAGTTATTTACCTCTGTACCAACACTAAATGAAGCTGCATCTTATATAGCACAAACAACTTCTATATTTACTGGTTGTTTCTCTGATAATTCTGGTAAGCTTCCTACCTCCTTTGATTATCTTTTTCTCCAATTGTCACCCATCTTGTCATCTTCACTCAGTTTGTCATGTTCTTTTCAGGATTGGAAGCTCTTGTTCCTTTCTTGTCACTGCAATTTTCTATTTCTAGGATAAATGTGTGTGGAAAAGCTTATGCATTTCTATTTTATGAACCTCAAAAGGAAATTTTTGTCAATAGAGGCAATCCAAGTCTTATTTTTTCAGAGGCATCTTCCTTGAATATTTCTATGATGGATAATGTCGGATTTGAATATGAATTTAAGGTTCAATAAAATAAAAAATTTAATGGAACCAATCCTTTGAACAATGTCTTTACCTCATCTGTGTTCAGTATTTAAAGTGCATCGTATTTGTTTCTGTGTTCATGCCCTGTAGTTGTTTGATAGTAATTTTTCCTTTTTAGCTATCAGCTGTTGCAATGATGTGATACTTAGTTGTTTTACTTAGTTATTCTAAATTCTAAGCATTGAATTTTGGATTTATTCAATTGAATACTTTCGTTATTTTTGCAGTAGAACCCTCTAGAGATTCTAGGAATCCCATTGTACATGCACAGGAGTTAGAAACGTTTTCTTGTGGACAACCTAGGGGACATGTGGCTTCTATTTGTGATCTCCCGTCTTCAAGTGGAAGCCATCCAACAACGCATGCTGAATCATCTAATACTGCAACTGCTGCTCCCATAAATGGTGAAATAACAAGGACATCTACTAGAGTGGCATCCGAAGATGCTAGCGCACATGAAGAATCTAATCCTACTGGAGGAATTGGAATTTCCATGTTTAAAAGGTATCAATTTATAATGTGATTGTAAATATTGAATAGACCTGTTTTAATGTATCGTAAACTTAAAAGAAGTAATTCTTCATCCTAAAAAAGTTTCATACTCTTGAACATGTTTTTTTTACTTCATTAATTGGTAACAGTCTACTTAATTGGTTCTGGATCAATTTCTGGCATTTGTTTTTTATGCTGAATCCTGATGACCTTCTTTTGAGTGAAGGTTGACTTCATGGGTAGTTGGGAAATCATTTTGAACTAATGCTCCGTTTGTTTCATTATAAAATGTTTTCAAATGTAAAATTGTTTCAACTGAAAACAATTTCTTTTTTAGTGTTTGGGGGTGTTCCTAAAATGCTTAGAAAATCATTTTCGGTGCATGTTTCATCGAATGAAAAAGAAATAATTGTGATCTCACAACCCACCAAATCTTAGTGCAAACCACCATATTGACACAAACTCGACCAAATCCATGCCACTGACCACCCCAAAACCCAGATCAGGAAGCCAAAAGAGAGAGAGAGAGAGAGAGAGATATTCATCGCGAACCCAGATCAGGAAGCATGAAAAACTCAAATCAGGAACCAGATCAGCGTCAGTGTCAAGGCGGCATGAACCCAGATTCACTTAAGCATCTAGGCAGCACAAACCAGATTGGAGTTGACGCGAGGAAAGAGAGAAGGGAGGTTGAAGCAGCGTGAGGACAGAAATAAGGGACAAAGGAGGCATACAGATCTATGGTTGATAGCGTCAGTGGTGTGCAGATCTGTCATTGGCGACATGAGGAAAGAGATAAGGGAGAGGTGGTGAGAGAGAGAAGAGGGTTTGGGGTGGGGTGGGGTGGGGGGTTTGTGCGAGACAAACAAGTGTGGGTGAGCGATGCCAGTTGAGGAAAATGTTTTACGAAAAGAACTTGGTAAAGTATTTTACAAGTTTCCTTCAGTGTATTTCAGCTTTGACCAAGGTTTTACAACAAAACAAACACCTGAAAATGCTGAAAATGTACAATTGAAACAAAGGGAGTGTAAAAGAAGTTTGTCTTAAGTTGAATAGTCATCCCCCTCCCCCCCCCCCCCCCCCCCCCCCTTCTCTCTGCTTGTGATATCAAGTAGATAGTGGAAGATTATTTAGTTCCTTGTATTATCTCTTATTCATTCCCAGTGATATTACCTTGCACATGGATCAGAAACCTTAGTAAGTCTGTTTGATGTTGCTTAATCAATAATGGTGATGCTTTCTTTCAGCCTTATTGACCGGGCTCGTCGAACTGTTCGTGGGTCTGCAGATGATATAGGATGGCTACAACGTGCTTCAGGAATGCCACCAGTTGAAGATGGAACTGAAAGGTTCACGGAAATTCTTGACAATATCCGGTAGAGTATTCTTCTTTCAATTCTCATATGCCTACATTTGCCTTGCATGTTTTCACTGTTTTTAAATCAGTTTTTTCTCCCTGTGTCAGGCATGGTCTTCATAAGTTGCCAAACTCAATGGTGTACTTACTTGTTCCAGGTACCATTTGCAATTGTTATCTTAAAAATGGCAATAGTATCCTTAATAATTGTAAGGATTAGATGAAAGCTGAGAGCCTTGTAACTCAATTGGCACCTCCTAGTGTTTTCAACGGAAACATCCAGGGTCAATAGTGAAATTCTGAAACTACTGAAAGTTACATAATGCAGTTAGAGTAGCTTAATCTTATGATCTATTTGATAAAATTCTGGAACAAGAATACATCAAATTAATTGGGTCAACTTATAAAATACAATTTATTACAACAGACATAATGATAATTAAGGTTTCTTGTTTCAAATTTAGTATAAATTTTGTGGACCTAATAAGCATTCATGCTGATTCTAATAGGGGTGGGAGGATTCTGATTTTTTTGAGGTTCTTGTAAGTTATGGGGGAAGTTTAAATTGGTTCAAGTCTTAAAATTTTAAGAACCTCAAATGGCTCAACAGACAGATGCATAGTGAACAGGAAGTTTCGTTTCAAACCCTGATTTCAACCCCTGTATGGTATGAATGTTAGGGGGAATTCTGTTATGACATCCTCTGATTTTAGTTTCGTAATATGTTGGTTGGCACTTTAGAGCTTTTGGAACTTTGGTAGTAGTTTTCTGTTGATCAGGTTTGGCTAATTTTGCAATTGGCAGGTCTATTCAGCAACCATGGACCACTTTATTTTGTTAATACAAAAATGAGTTTCTCCAAGATGGGTTTGGCCTGTCATATTGCCAAGATTCACAGCGAGGTATTTGATTACGTCTGACATGCCTGCACATTAAATTTTACTAGAATTCTTTACTAAATACTGAGTAATTACTAATCAGGCTTCCGTTGAGAAAAATGCCAGAGAGATAAAGGAGTACATTGAGGAAATCTATTGGGGTTCTAGGAAACGTGTTTTGCTTCTTGGACATAGCAAAGGCGGAGTAGATGCAGCAGCTGCCTTATCATTGTATTGGCCTGATTTGAAAGATAAGGTTGCTGGATTGGCATTAGCACAGAGTCCATATGGTGGTAGCCCCATACCTTCAGATATCTTGCGAGAAGGACAGCTTGGTGATTATGTCAATGTACGGAAACTCATGGAGATTCTGATCTGTCAAGTGATTAAGGTGTGTTAGTGTTTTTTTTTTTTTCTCTATGTTTTCTTTATGTGTCTGATTTTGTTGTTGTAGTTGCTTGTCTTTCTTTGTGGGGTAGGGGATTGTTCCTTGGCTAATGTTTTTTCTCATATTTGAACTTGTAAACTAAGGCAAGAATTATTTTTTTGTATTTCACATGCACTACATAACACTAGATAATAAATTTTGTTGGGCTATTAATTAAGTACTG
The DNA here is from genome assembly GCF_932294415.1 of Quercus robur. NCBI lineage: Eukaryota > Viridiplantae > Streptophyta > Magnoliopsida > Fagales > Fagaceae > Quercus > Quercus robur. Next base: position 57,598,916 of record NC_065537.1, read on the forward strand.
CATGTTTTATTTGTTCTCTTTCTTTTTCTATCTCTCTTATAGAAATGCATACTGGATCATTGCTTTTATGCTTGGATAAGAAATGTATGTTCTTCTAAATTAGAATCCATCTAGTGATGTTTCTCGTGGTTGTGGCTCATTTTGAATATAATTTTCACTTGAACTTTTTGAAATTATTGCTTGAATTGCTAGGTTGGTAGAATAGCATTGCAAGAAATGATGTGTTGCTGACTCCAAACAGTGGGGCTGTGGCTTTGTTGAATTTTTAAGTCTAGGCTTGAGTTTGATTCACTTTTCAGATAGTTCTGCCATGGGTTGTGTATAGTAAGAAATGATAGCATTTATTTATGGTATTTTGGATTAATACGTCATAAGTATGATTTGTGAGTCACTCTTTGAAGAACTATTTGTCTCGGTAAATATGTCAAAAACATTTTAACGTATTATCTGCTGTTGTGAAGGGTGATTTGCAAGCTTTGGAAGATTTAACTTACGAGAAGAGGAGAGAATTTTTGATGAAACACCAATTGCCAAGAGAACTCCCTGTGGTTTCCTTCCACACAGAAGCTGGCATTTCTTCTACTGCTTTAGCCACATTATCTCATGTTGCACATGCTGAACTACCCACAGTTTCTCCCCTATCTGCAAGTGATCAACCTACAAAACTTGCAGTGGTAATTCCCCTTGGTGCTGTAATGGCTGCATGCGCCCAGCTGCTGCAAATCAGGTATGGTGAGAAGAGCGATGGGCTTGTCACATGTCGTGATGCCGAAGTCCCTGGATCCGTTGTAGTTCGTCCAAAACGTAAATTAGACCATGCTTGGATGGTGTACTCATCATTGAATGATGACCCATCTGAAGCAGATGCCTCCCAAGTGTGCGAGGCTCTTATGACATTGGTGGTGGAAGTTGGGCAGCAAAGGAGGCATGAACTTGCAATGAAAGATGAATGAGGCCAGTGAGGCTGTTCTTTTTTCTTTTATATATTTTTTTTTCCTCTTCTGCAATCACTCAGAACTAGTTTAGAGTCTGCTAAATTTGTGTATAAATATAGATGATACCCACTTTAATATGTTTAAAAATTTGTTGAAACCAAAACGTAAGTCATAGTCAACTAGTATACTAATTTGCACGGACATGGGGGCGGATTCAATATTCGACCCATTTGGAGTACGTCAATTAATTAATTAATATTTATATTTAGGTATATTTAAATATTTTTTAGACAATTTATGTTTTTTAAGGTGTTATATTTAAGTAACAACAAAAAATGCTTGACAACATATCTAAAATTAATTATTTATGTGATTTCAAGGAGGTTTGGGGGACTTCTATAATTGTCTATGTGCTTGTGGGAATTTTTTTTCTTTTTCTTTTTCTTTTTCTCGGTTAACCATGGAGATTGCATTAAACTAGGAATTAACAAGTCTATTACAACATAAAGAAGTTTTGTCAAAAGCCAAGAGGCTTGCCACCACAGGCGGTGGGTTCAAAAAGACAACAAAAGAGGGGGTGGAGCTCACCCCAAGTCTGGCTAGTGCGTCCGCACACTAAATGGCTTCACGGAAGGTGTGGACTATCCGTTTGCTGGGGATAGACTTCAACAGGTTCCTACAGTTAGTTAACATGGGTTGTATACACGTGAGCCAGAAACCCTACCTATTCACACTAAAGCCGGGGATATTTGCAGACTGGCACAGTAAAGAAATAAAATATAGTAAGTTAGGATGGGTATGAAATGTATTTGGAAACTAGCATCTCGAGTTTTAGAAACTCGAGTTCCATATTAAACTCGAGTTTTAAAAACTCGCTTCCCACTTGCTGATTTGGACAGATTTTTGCCACATAGATTTCGACTCTTTTACACTCGATTTCAATATACGTTGCGCACGGAACTACAAACCTAGAAAAGAATAAAGAAGAAACAAAACCCAGAAAAGAAGAAAGAAGAAAGAAGGAAACCCAACAGAAAGAAAGAAAGAAAGAAGATCCACAGCAAAGAAGAAGACCCATGGCACACACAAACCCAATCTCCATCAAGCACATCCCGATTGTCGATCTATGATGCAGTTCACGATCTCCATGGGTGCAGTCTGAAGTCTGAAGTCGGTCAAGTTTGCTTTGTTTTGAATCATCAAAAACTATTCGAACTCTTAAAACATCACCAACTGCAACTATTAACCTCAGTTGCTACTAAAGTTTCTCCATTTTAGGTGAGCTTTTCACTTTAACTAGCTTTGTACTATGATCCTTTTGATCAAAACCCAATTGCCCTTTTATGGTTTTTTTTTTTAAGCTTTCTAGGTGGTAAATGAAGTAGGGGTTGGATTTTTTTTTTTTTTGTTACTAGGTGTTTGATTAAAGTTCCCAGAGAATCAGTTTGGTTCCCCCAAAAAGGAAAAAGATGTATGAATCTAAGTCACATAACTGAACAAGGATTAGTGAAGTTGGTTTTCCTTATTTTGCTTCCTTTGTGCTGGTTTCTTGGTGATCAAACTGAAAGCCTTTTTAGTGCTAAAATTAAGACACTTGCTGCAGACGATTTGCAGATGATGGCTTTTGCACTAGAACTTGAGTTTTAGAGACTCGAATTCCACCTGAAATTTTTTACCACATTAGCAAGTCGGAAGTCTGGAACACGAGTTTTTAAAACTTGATTTGCTATTGAACTCGAGTTTTAAAAACTCAAGATGCTATTTTTCCACTTTCTTTCCCAACTTGTCAAATAACAAAATTCTTCTAATAATAAAGTTAAATGGAAAAAAAATTCCGCTAAAGCCTGTACTGAAATTTAACCCAATAGCCCACTTTAAACTTGTAGGTGCTGAAACTTTTTTTAATAAGTTTTGGTCCTAGGAGAAAGAGAAAGGGGATTCAACTAGTGTCATTTGCTTCATTAAGAGTGTCCTTGACCGATTGTTTACCTTTTGGAATCTAATAGATGGCTAAACATGTAGCAATCAAAATGAAAGAGTTTTTTTATTTGTTCCATTTGTTTCAAATATAAAATCATTTGCTGAAACTTAAATATTTTACTGTAAACGCAACCTTAGTGCAACTGATAGTCTGAAAGTTGTTTGTTAAAGCTAAAGCTTTTGATGGTTAACAAAAAATTCAATATTGTATTCGTATAGGCTGTAATTGACTTACAAATTCAGTAGGAGCAAGTTATGGGTTCAATAAAATGCATGTGGTATGAATGCATGAGAGAAGGTTCCACAACGTGAATGCAAAAGGGTGAACGGTTTCTCTAATCTTCAAAAACATAACTAACAAATCGACAATTGTGAACATAGAGTCAAGGTAGAGGTTTTTTTTTTTTTTTCCTCGTTCTTGTTGTCCTTCCACTTACTTAAATTCTGAATGACAAAAATATCAAAGCAACATAAAACAGTAACTTTAAAACGTGCTGAAAAATATTGTGAATTTTATATATTGGCCAACAAAACTCTACAATCTTTAAAGTATGTTTTGATAACATGTTTGAAAAATGAGAAAGGAAACATTGGTTTAGCCTTGAAAAAGAGAGGCTAAACTAAAGTGCATTTAATACTTTATAAAATAATGTTTAGTTATTATTATTATTTTTTAAAATAAGAATCAAGTTTTAGCGTTTTTCATACTTATTTTAAAAAAAAGTATGTAAAATTGCACACGTTTATACAAGTATGAAAAAAAAGCACATGTAATCGGATAAAAATTTGATCATCTTAAAATTGTGCATACACCTACCACGAAAGAAGGTTCACAAAAAAAAGGTTTCTTTATTATTCAAGAAGTTAGGAGTTCAACAAAATCCATGTGGTATGAATACATGTGAGAAGGTTCAAAAAAAAAAAAAAAAAAATTTGGGAGGAGGGGGTGGGGGGTGGGAATGGTTTCCCTGTTTTTCAAGAACTAGCATAACTAACAAATGCACAACTGTATCAAAAAAAGAAAAGAAAAAAAAGAAGACAATTGTGGAAATAGGAACCAAGGTCGAGTTTTTTTTTTTTTTTTTTTGTTGGTTCTTGCTGTCCTGCAACTTACTTAAATTATTTAAATTATGAGCGATAAAAATATATCAAAGCAACATAAAACCAATAACTTTTAATTATTGTGCAAATTATTATGAATTTGATACATAGGCAAACAAAACCCTACAAAGCTTTTAAAGGAAATGTTAATGAGTGTTCTTAGGGTATTAGTTAACCATTCAGTTTAAAAAAGTTCTGATATCACTATTATGGAAAATGAAAAAAAAATGTCAAAATATTAATTGTTTTTTTTTTTCATATAAAAAATTTATTTAATTGGATTGTTAACCAATATTCTAAGGGTATTCGTTAGCATAACCCAACTTTCAACTTTTAAATATGTTTTGTGTACATGTTTTAAAAATGAAAAAGAAACATGGGTTTAGGCTTAAAAGGAGGAAAAATGTTAGTGCATTTAATACTTATTAAATAATGTTTAGTTAGTTAGTTATTATTATTTTTAAATATATTTTTGGTTTTTTCAAATAAAAAGGTCATATACATTTATTATGAAAAGCACATACAATCTATTCAACAAAAAAAAAGAAAAAGAAAAGCACATGCAATCATTCACTCTAAATCCATGCACGTGCTAGTGTCACGTGTTCTTCAAATTTATGTACAAATTTCGTTTTGATTAATCATTTACATATATTCATTTTTTCTAAAGATTCTTATGGTACAATTTATAATAGAGTATTTAATATTTTAAAATTGTATTTTCCAACTTATAACTGAATATTTAATATTCTAATCTTAAACAATTAATTACAAGAAAAAAAATAGAAGGAAATAATTGAATTAAAATATTTTGCATAATATAGTTTATCAGATTTTTTTTTTTAGATATGATTGAATTTATGAATCTTATATCTTTTATTCGACCACAAATGCTTTACTTAACAAGTAAAGTGAATCTACCAAAACTTAAAAAAACAAGATAAGATTTCTATAAATATACAAGAGTTGATTGGTTTTATACTTTTATCCAAAATACTTTTGTTTTGGGTACTTCTCAACTGCTATTTACAGTTTTTTGTTGGCAAAATTGAAAAAAAAAAAAGAAAAAAGAAAAAAAGAAAAAGAGAGAGGCTACAACGACAACACAACCTTTGATATTCCCACAACACCCAATAAACTCCACCAATCAGAAATCGCCACGTCACCTAACTCCCACAGCGAACCTTTTAGATTCCTCGAACAGGTGGACGTGCACAAACTCCACCACGCGCCTGAATTCCCCAAAATGCCCTCAATACTTTCACAGAATTCCAAGCACCGTCCTAAATTATTAATAATAACAAAACACATAAAAATCCTCACGTTTTTATTCTCTCTCTCCTCCTCGAGTTTCAGAGAGAAAGAAAGAGAGAGAGAGAGAGAGACTGTGTGTGTTGGTTTTTTAGAGAGAGAAACTAGAGAGAGAAAATTCAAAACCCTAGAAATCCATACTGAGAAAAATCAAGAAAAAGCTTGATTTGAATTAGGGTTTAGGGAAATCAAGGTTTGGAAACTAAATAGGGAACTTTTTTTTTTTTTTGGGGTGGGGGGGAAATCTGTGTGTGTGTATTTTGTTTGGGAACTTAGGGTTTTGAGGGATTGATTGGTTTAGGGTTTTTTTTTTTTTGGTGTGAATTCGTGGTTTTGGGAATTTGTGGATGTGTGAAGTAGGGTGTTTTTGGTGTTAGGGTAATGAGAGTGGAGTTTGTGGTTGTGGTGGAAGGTTGCTAGGGTTTCGAAATGGGGAGCACAGGTGAGCCAGACCGAAAACGGCGTCACTTTAGCTCAGTTTCACCCACTGCTGCTAAGCAGCCATTCTTGCCAATTTCTGAGGACAAAAAGGTATGATCTTGGGGCAGTTTTCTTGATTGTGATTTCTCAAATAATTGTGTTTTTTAGGTCAAGAAATTTTGTGGGTTTTTTTTTTAATGATTTTTAGGTTCTTGGGGCACTTTATTTTTATTGTTTTAGTGGAGAAATTTTATGCGGTTAGGGTTGTTATTGATTTTGATAGTCTTTGCATTTTTAGCTTGGGAATGATTTTGATGGGTATCTATTGCATGTTCTATTGGATGACCTGGAATTTTTTTTGGCGATGTATATGGATGTATTGGGTGTTAATGGGGTGTTTATGCTATACATGATTGGCTTTTGGAATCTGGTTTCATCTGTGATCATTTTTTTTGCTTAACATTGTGTTTTTTAGTCTTACTGATTTAAGGTTTGAAAATATAGTGTTTTTTATTTATTTTTTTTATTAGAATGAAAAGTGTATGACTTTTAAGTAGCATACGGAAACCCGCACAGTTGGTGTGATGATCAATCCACAAGTATAAGTTCTTGTGGGTGGGGCTGGGGGGTAGGGGGCAAGGGCCGGGGTTCAAGTCTTGGTTGATGATTCTAATTTGAAATTATTTTTGATAGTTTTTTAATACTCTTAGAATTGTCTCTTGAGTTCTTTATTGATTTAAGGTTTGAAAATGGCTATGACTGTTAAGTAAGATACAACCAAGTGATTTTTTGGGGTCAGACTAGTGTTTTTTTGGGGGGGGGGGCGGAGGAGGGATGGGTCACACGTATTTTTCTGTTAATTGCCTATGTCATTTTACTACTTCTACTAATGTTAGTTTAGGCGTTCCTTTACGTTTTTTTGCCCTCTTGACTTGAATGAACTTCCTCTTTCTCATCAGTGCATTAGTTACTTTCATCTGCACATGACCAAACCATCTCAAGCCACTCTCCCTCATTTTTTATTTTATCAATAGGGGCAACCTTTATCCTAAACAAATATCTTTATTTCAAATCGTATCTTTCCTTCCACTTATCCATCTTTAAGCCAATTATTGAAAAATTTGTTTGGATGTTGAAATTTTGGTTTAGGATTTTGAGCCCACAATTGGAAAACTACTTTCTAAATAACTTTCTACTTTGCTATTTGGAAAAATAATGTGCAGTGGCACTTACTTTTAATGTGATAATAATGAAATCGCTTTTTCAACCAAGTGATGCCTATTATTTGTAGGTTGCAAAAAATGTATATGATGTCATCTTCATTAACTTGTTTTTGGCTTATGTTCTCCAATTTTTTTTTTTTTTTTTTTTTGGTGATGTAGCTTGATATTGCTGTTCTTCAATATCAAAATCAAAAGCTTGTACAGAAGTTAGAAGCTCAGAAGGTTGAGAATTTTGCACTTGAGAACAAATTCTCTCAACTGAAGCAGAAACAACAACCATATGATTCCACATTAGTAGTGGTCAATAAGTCCTTGGACAAGGTATAAATAATTCCTTTCTGCATTACTTTGTTTTTTTAAAAAGTCCTAGACAGTTTATATTTTGGTTTTATGCATACAGAATTATTTATTGCTTGATGGTAAATGACTCGTAATTTTTGACATCAGCTGGTTAATGACTTGGGATCGTCTTCCATCTGCACAAGAGAGTCGAGTAGTGAACGAGATGTTAAACATTTTCCTGTTAGGGAGGGTGAGAATCAACTACCTAAATGTTTTTCCCCTTCTTTTGTGGTGGTACTCCTATTTGTTTAAATGCTTAATTTATTCTAAGTGGCTTGAAATTGATTTTTGTGTTTTTTAGCATCTTGTCATTGGCTTGTCATATAATAGTTGGGTTGGCTATGCAATTATGGCCTTTTTTCTGGTATCTACTTTCATGTTGAAGTCAAGATTAGTTTAGTGATATTTCTTTTGGTTCCATAAGACAATCTGGAGGATTCTTTCAAATAAGAAATATAGGCTGCCTAGAGTTCATTTTTCAATATAGTAATGAGATCATAGAACTCCTTCACTAATTGGTAATGAAAGGAATTCAATTCTTTAAATTCTTTTAAAATGCTAATTTTACTACTAATTCACTAGTTTGATAATGGTGGGGTATGTTTCCGTTGCTGTCTATTGTTTTACTCAAGGATTTTGAATCCCATATTTATGGGAGGAAGTTATTATTTTGCAACATAAAATATATTCCAACTTTTTAAGAATAGCACTAGGAATTCCAAATCTGCTGAGGTTGTCACAATTTGGACTTAATTTTGTGATTTTTGAGTGAGGTTTGAGAATATTATATTCATGATCAAAGTGGCTTTCTTTGTTATGTAAACCGCTTTCATGCCAGATGTAGTGCAGAGGTATTAGTAATGAAATTTGTAGTGGGGCTGGCAGTAAGGGTGGAGGTAGTGAAGGTGGTTTCTCTGTTGAGAATTGACATGCAACCTATGTCTTCTTCAGTGTTCTTATAATTTTCAGAAGTGACAGAAACACTATGGACTGGGCTGTAAAATACTAAAAATACCCAATTAGCTTGGCTGTATTCATTTACCCTGTTAAACGTTGCTCTGCATGAATCCTGAGAAAACAATATTTTTGTGTAGATGCCCAATGCATTCTCCAATGTGTGATTGATGATTCTCATATGAAGTCTAATTTTCTTATCAATTGGGTGCAGAGTTCAAGCCCTCCCTCTTCTAGTTTTTAGTTCAATAATGTCATTCTTTATTGTCATATATAGTTTCTTTGTTTTACCTTTTTTCTTTATGTAAAATATATTAGTGAAGTCTGATTTCATGGTGGTTTCAAAATATCTTGCTTCTGTATTAGTGGAGGCTGTGTTTCCTTCTCTGTGAACTGGTAGATTTGTATCAACTAGCATATGCCAAGAATGTTTTATTTTGTAAATTTACTTGCTGATAAGGATGCTTTGATTTTCTTGTTAGATGGGGCTCCATCTATGTTTAAGGATGCTTTTCTTAGTCGGCTCATAGAAACAGGTGCAACTGAAAGTTCCTCAATGAATGATTGCCCAAATCAGATGGAAGAAGAGAGAGAAAGTGCCTCAGAGAGAACTAAGAACATTTTTCTCAATATAGTAGCTGCCACCGATAGCCTGTGGCATCTAAAGGATGGATTACTCACTGCAGTTTTGAAGGAGCTTCCAGAAGATGGTAAGAGTTAAAAGGGGATATATGAATTTCACATGGTTCCTGTTGTGAGCTTGTTTGTCCTTTTTGAGTTACTCCTCATTTCTATGCATTTCTGCTCCTTTTGCTAGGCTCATGCAGGCAAAAGGCATCCTGTGATTTAGAGAAAGAAGTTAAGAACTTGAGGTTGGAATTTAGCGATCTTCATTTGAAGCACAAAACACTAGCACGGGAATTGCAGAGGCACCAAGACATTGATGCAAAAAATAAAGCTGAGATTAAACGTTTAAGAGGTAACTTTATTTTATGTTATATGATTGGTCATAACCTTTTGAAAGTGTGGATTATATGACCAGATCTTGAATGAGATCTGAATGTTTATTGTTTATGATGTTGGTGTTTCCACTCATATTTCATGAAGTTGGGTTGAATGTGGGGCTGCCTCATTTTCAAGACAAAGTAAGAATGTAAAAACACAGTCAAAATTCAGATAACCCTCCCCCTTGGGCAGCCTTATGTAAGAATTTATAACATGGTCAAAATTCTGATAACACCTACCCCTTCCATCCAACTCAACCCAACCACCGTACTAAAAAGGGTTTAATTCTTAAGGAGGGTCTTGGATAATTTTGGTTGGGTATGGCTTTGCGGATTGCTTTAAGTATCACCACTTCTATCTTGTTATTGTAACAGACTTTAGGGTTTTGGGGTTTATTGTGGGGGAAGAGGGGATGAGGGTTGGTATGTACCATTAATTGTCCAAGGCAATATTAGAAACCTTAAGATGGCTGTGAGTGAGTGTCATCTGTCATCTGCCCATATCTACTCTCTCACCTAGTGTGTGTGTGTGTGTGTGTGTGTGTGTGTGTGTGTGTGTATTATGCATGTGTCTATGAAGAATGGACATGAGCATGACATGACATGACATGGGACATGATGGCATGGCAGTTCTTGAATAACTAGGAAAGGACATGGCGGGGGTTTTATGTATATTTTATACTTATGAGCATATTTTATGTTAATTAGTGATTATAATTTCAAACTTTTAAGTGCTTAGGATTTTCGTTTGCCCCTATTGCCATTTAGCTTTGTTTTGACTGATAGAGTTAGAAACAAAAAAGCACTAATTACATTCAATCAGCCTGGTTTTTAAGAAAAATGAATGCAAAACTTCAAAGCCTCTAGCTCTCAAACATTCCGTAGCAAAAGCAAATAATAATTTTAAAAAAGGGTAGAACAGATGGTGGGTGACAGCAAATGGTGAGCGCAGATGGGCCAAGACCAGTGCCAATGTGCTTCACCGGAGTGCAGATGGAGGACAGCAACCAAATCGAGATATGGGGAGAGAGAGAGTGGCAATGGGTTGAGACCAGCGCCGACCAGGTTGTCGAAATCCGACTATTTTTATTTTCAAATTTTTCATCACCATGTTACAACCATGTCCTAGATGTGCCTTGACCATGTCCAAATTTAAATATTTTTTTGCTGGACACCGCAGACACAGGTAGCTGTGTCTGTGTCTGTGTCCATGACCTTCTTAGATTTTTGCCATATGTCTGCCTCTTAGGTATGTGTATGTATGAATGTATGTATGTATATATGTTTATGCATGTGTAAGAGTACAGAAAAATTTACATATTTATTCCTTAAATATTTGTTTTGGTGTGCTTGTCAAAGCTGGATATGTGCCTAGGTGTTGAATTTATTCAAACTTCACTAAACATTTAGCATAACTCCAGAAGTAGGCAAAGAACTGCTCTATTTCTGTCTGCCAAGTACATGACAGTTAGCATCATCTATTGGATGGCGGAAAGACTGATTTAAGTATATTATTTTTGCAAGTTATAAATGATACATACTCATAAATGTGAAGTGCAATAGTTAAAGTTTCGGGTTGTCAAGCGTAAGTGTTTATTCTTGAGAGCTACCCTTCATGCAACTTGAAGGTTGGGATCCGTATTCAACTCTACCTTCCTAGGACTCTGATTTGTGTGTGTTTGTGGTTTTTATTTTTTATTTTTTATTTCCAAAATGATAGATAAACACGGATGTGAAGACTTATGTATGTATACTTGCACATTTTTTGTTCCCTTAAATTGCATACCATACTGAGTTGACATGATATGACACATGTGAAAGGGTCAGAGATAAACAAAAAGTCGTATTTGGGGTTTTACGCATTGTATTTCCATGTCTGATTTCCTTATATCTGTTAGCTCTTCCCTTTGATTTGTTTCAAGTGCGGTGGGTTTACTATTGTAAACACATTGTACTTTTCTTATCAATAAAACTTTTATTACATTTAAAAAAAAAAAAAGAGTTATGGGATGGTGAAAGATTTTCAGCTCTTAGAGGTCAGTGAATGACATTCAATTTGGTTGGTTTTTTGAAGGGGAGTTGGAGGTTACACTTGCAGAATTGGAAGAAAGTAATTGCAATTTGGTATCTCTTAAAGCACAGAGAGATGCTGCAAAAGGGGCATTTTTCCCTGTCTTAAATCTAGGGAATAAGCAAGTTGCCAATGAAAGGGTCAGAGATAAACAAAAAGATCTGCACGATATGGAATCAACTCTCAAAGAACTAATGGTAATTTGTTGACTTGGGACTAATTTTCTGTTCCTTCCTCTCAGACTTTTTTCTCTTTTAGGTCAACATTTGATAATTCCTTAAATTGGAAGAGACAAGCAGATTAATTGCTTTGAGCTTCACAGGACCAAGCTTCATGTCGGCTAATGGAATTAAATAGTCTTCATGAAGAAAGGATAAAAATATTACTGCAGTTATCAAGTTTGCGGGTCAGTTTTCTATAATGTTGATCATTCTGTTGGTATAATTCTATAGATATTTCTTTCTAAGGGATCAATTATTAATCCAGTCATGTCATTTGAATGGGGTATTTCATGACAGAACACGTTGAAGAATGTGAAGTGTATTTCCTCTTCCAATGCTTACCTCCTGGTGAAAGATCAAATAGAAAAGTCAAAATCTGAAGTTTTGCAATATCAGGCCTTATATGAGAAACTACAGGTTGTAACTGGTCGGTAGTTTCATTTATGCCTTCATCTGTCATTTTTGTCATGAGGGTTTCGTTCTGATGCTGACTATACCTTTTTGTTGGAAATTGTAGGCTGAGAAGGACAATCTTTTGTGGAGTGAGAGAGAATTGAGCATTAAAAATGACATGGTTGATGTTTTTCGAAGATCTTCTACAATTGATGATTCTAGAGCAACAGATTTGAGAGTAGAAATACAGAAACAAATTGAGGAAAGAAATAGGCTTGAATCGAAGCTGGAAGAGGCATCAAGAGAACCAGGTTTCAAGAAATCTGATGCTTTTCTATGATTATTAAACATAAGTAACTTTATCTCTATAGTTTTTTTTTGCTGCAATTATGATGAAGATACTTTGCATTGCAGGAAGAAAAGAAATCATTGCTGAATTTAGAACCTTGGTTTCTTCGTTTCCTGAAGAAATGAGCACTATGCAAAGAGAATTAAGTAAATACAAAGAGGCTGCCTCGGATGTTCATTCTCTTCGGGCTGACGTGCAATCTCTTTCTGGAATTCTGGAGAGGAAGGTGGGTATATTTTTTTTTTTTGTTTTTTAATGGGTAATTTAGTAATGCACATAGTGGGCCTTGAACCCATGACCTTACCCTGCTTGCTCTTACAATCATTTGAGCTAGACTAGGGCTCATTGGCAGCAAGGCAGGCCTTTGTTATTCATTCAGTCATATTCATATATGCAGTTGAAGGGCCTAAAGTTCTCTCTCTCTAAAACAGGTGAAAGAGTTTGAAACTTTATCGGCCAGATCTGCTGACCAAGTTGCTGAGATGAAGAAGTTGCAAGCTGTGGTATGATATGTTTCCAATATATGTATTTGGATATGAAGCATAGTTACTTCAAAACCTTGGGAGTGTCTGTGAGTCATATGTTGTATTCAGACATGCATATTGCTCGCACACTGCCAGACATGTGTCCAATACATGTCTGGCAATTAAATGGCTTAAATTTGAAGACACATGCACACAACCCAATATGTTTAATTAATCTTTCTGAACCCATTGAATGTTCTGATGTTCGTTATTATTTTTTAAACCTCTTATTTACATACAAATGTATAGCTAGAAATTTTATTTGTTATTGTCTGTTACCACCAAAAAAAAATTCATACCCTTGCTGTACACTATCCTAGGTTTTTGATGGTTGATTGGTTGGCTTGCTATGTTCTTATTGTATCTTATCCTTATCCTATGTATTTATTGCAGTTTCCAACTGTGGTATGAATATAATGAGGAATTTCTGTGAATATAAATGTTGTTCAACTTATGATTGACAATTTTCTCAGAGTTAATTTATATGGTATATAATTACCCGCTTTGAGTAACTTGCTACTTGAAAAAAAAGAGAGGCCCTGCCCCCCACCCCCACCACCCCCCCCCCCCCCCCCCCCACCCCTTTAAAAACCTGAAAACTAAATCTTATGCCTGATTATTTGTTTCATTGGTGCCATTTCCCTATGTTCCGTTTCTGTAAAGATGCACTCTCCTGTTTGGTGAATGCATAGACACGAGTTTTGCCTGTTCTACTTTGCCCCCTGGGGGGGGGGGGGGGGGAGGTGGTTGTGGCTTTAAAAACCTGAAAACTAAATCTTATGCCTGATTATTTGTTTCATTGGTGCCATTTCCCTATGTTCCTTTTCTGTAAAGATGCACTCTCCTGTTTGGTGAATGCATAGACACATGAGTTTTGCCTGTTCTACTTTGCAGGTCCAAGATTTGAAGGAAAGTGATTTGGAGTTAAAGTTGATTTTAGAAATGTATAGACGTGAATCCACTGATTCAAGGTTAGAGAATTTGTATATTTATTTTTTTCCTCTTAGTTCACATTTCTTCTTGATTAGTTTTTCTTAGTTCACCTTTCTTTTTGATAAGTTATTTTTAGCTCACATTTCTAATTTGATGTATTTGCTAAAACTTTGTGCAAAGCTGTTTTGATTGTTCTGAGGACTCTTCTTTTTGATAAGTAATAAAGATTTATTGATATCAAAAAAAGAGACACCCAAGTACACAGGAAGTATACAGTGACTCTGTTCTGAGGACTCTTTCTGCAATCTCCTGATTTATACATATGCATTGTGTGTGTGTGTGTGTGTTTGCACTCTTTCTGCAATCCTCTTATATACACGTATACATGTGTTTGTGTGCGTGCTTGCAAAAATTGCTTTTATGTTAGAATTAAAGTAAAATCAACTGCTGAATATCCTGAATTTCATAGGAGTGTGTTTGGATGGTTTTATTTTGTTTAAAATGTATAAAAGTACAGCTGTTCCTAGACTAGGTTTTGCACATAGGCTTACTTGAAACTGTTGGAAGCACTTCATTCTGCTCAAATTAGGTTTTGCGCATTCGACTTAATTGTCATACCTAGCATGTGAGTTACTGTTTATGTGTTCACTTTTCTTAGAAGTTTATAAGATTTGCAGGGATGTCATTGAAGCCAAGGACTTGGAATACAAGGCATGGGCTCATGTTCAAACCTTGAAATCCTCTCTTGATGAGCACAACTTGGAATTACGAGTGAAGACAGCAAATGAAGCTGAGGCCATATCCCAACAAAGGCTGGCTGCAGCAGAAGCTGATATTGCTGAGCTGAGGCAGAAGTTGGAAGCTTCTAAAAGGTTCAATTTACTTTGACATGATAGTGGGAACATTTTTAAACTGCTACTATTGTTGAACTTTCTACTTGGATAAACCTTTTTTCCCCCTAAAACTCAAATATCTTCTATGATTAAGGTTGGTGTTTTGTGTGTGGAATAGACTGTAGACCCCCTTTGGTTGCATTGGATTTGATTGTGAGCTTTTCATGTTAGCTTTATTTATTTATTTAAAAAATTAAATTTTTTTGATAAGTAAAAATATTATTGAAAAACTAGAAAAAGCACCACCCAGTACACAGGACATGTACTTAAGGGTCACCACAAATCAACAAACATTACAAAAAATATTTAATAAAAATTCTTAGATATAACTAATGCGAGTATTCAGGCATGAGATGATATTTGGACATTTGAGGTTTTGAAATTGTGAGCTTTTCATGTTAGCTTTATTTATTTATTTATTTAAAAAATTAAATTTTTTTGATAAGTAAAAATATTATTGAAAAACTAGAAAAAGCACCACCCAGTACACAGGATATGTACTTAAGGGTCACCACAAATCAACAAACATTACAAAGAATATTTGATAAAAATTCTTAGATATAACTAATGCGAGTATTCAGGCATGAGATGATATTTGGAGATTTGAGGTTTTGAAATTGTGGACATCAGAATTGCGCTAATGTCTCTAAGATTATGTTTTGAACATTACTTTTTGAGTGGATGACTATGTCTAGCTTTTTTTTCTTATGATTTTTCTAATTGTTCAATTAAGAAGCTAATTTGCTGTTCTCTTCTGTTTAATTGTCGTCTTGTATATTTCTAGTGTACTAGTGATTTTGGCACTTTCTCAAAAGATCTTTACTTTTCACTAGACATTTTTGAACTGTTAGATTATTGTTAGATAATTGCCAGAGGGTTGACTTTGTTAACTGAACCTGGTTTGTATTCTTCTTAAAGACTTCATTGCTTCGTTTTATCATTAAGTGTCCTAATATATATATTTTTGATAAGCTAGTTTTGATCCCAAAGGGAGGGGGAAGATGATATTCAATCTAGTGAACTTTTGTCTCATGAGGTGTGGTCCCAGCCAATTGTGTTACCTCTTGGGGTCATAAAATTTTCATATCACTTAAAGAAAAAAAATCGTTAAGTCTTGTGATGATCTGTATTACACTATGTTAACTGTGCAGGCTGATATTCTAGCATTAGCTTGGTATTGTTTGAACATGAGAATGGTGTAAAGTTCTTACCAATGTCAAGTTTACTACTGCTATTTCAGGGATATTTCTAGGCTTACTGATGTCCTAAAATCAAAAAATGAAGAAAATGAGGCCTACTTATCTGAAATTGAGGTTAGTTTCCAGTTATCTAATGTGGATGTGATCTGACATTCAATCATGAAATTGGTCTAATCGTTGGTCTGGTTTTTCTGCAGTCAATTGGACAGGCATATGATGATATGCAGAATCAAAATCAACATCTGTTGCAGCAAATTACTGAGAGAGACGACTATAATATTAAGGTAATTGTCTACCTCAAACTTTTCTTTTATCTGAGATGAAGTGATATTTTGTTTTTTCCTGTTGATGTGTGACATTTTGGAATTTGAATAATGTGTTTAATTCTTGTTATGGATGTTAAGAGCTGTCGTGTGCTTCACTGTTTATGGTGAAATATTTATTTGCTTCCTTTTATTTCTATATTTTCCTATTGATGGTCATTTCTGTGTAATAATTGATGAAAAAAAAAAACTAAAGTACAGAGAGTATACAAGGGAGCATGAAACTTAACCTCGCAAAGTACAAATATCAATCAGATCTCTTATTTATTTTTTTGATAGGTCACGAATATCAATCATATCTAATACTGAACACAAAGAAAAAGAACCCAAAGCTAACATCCAATCAAACAAGCTTTAAATAAAAACAACTTAAGGACATGTATGGTCTGTTCATAGTGCTCAAGCTTTGAGCATTTCTTTCCTGCCAAATGCATTAATGCACATCAAACAATGAGGAACGACTTTCAAAATAACAATATTCCGGTGATGCCCAAATCGAGCTTGCCAAGAAGCTAGCAAACTCACCTCTCTTTCGCCTGTTCATTGAACTCCAAACAATCCGAACACCATAGACCACCATTTTGTAGCTATAGGATAGTAGGGAGTAAATGGTCTACTGTTTCTCCATTACATTTGCACGTGTAACACCAATCAATCACAAGGGTTTCTTCCACACAGTATCTATTGCCAAAATCTTTTCCTAAGCTGCAGTCCACAAAAAGAAAGCAACTCTAGGTAGCACCTTTGACCTCCAAATGGTTTTCCAGGGGAAAAGCTTGTCACTATTAGAAATCAAAGAACAACATTACCCTTTGACCTCAAAACCCTGTCTCTTAGTTGACTGCTTATCATCCCCACTCCTCACAGGATTAGAATATATTAAATCCATGAAGGCTGACAAAGGCTCCAACTCCCAGTCCTGCACAGGTCTTGAGAAATTCAAATCCCACTAAAGGACGCCATTACTGATCCCAAATAATTCCAAGAAAGCCTTCTTTAAAGAACTGTCCCCACCCCAGGTCATGCCAAAGCTTCACTCTGATTCTATTTTCCACTTCAAACAGAATATGATGCAATCGATGCGAAGCTCTTATAGATTTCCAAAGACCCACACTATAAGAACCCTACACCTTCTTGGTACACCACCAAAGCCGATCACTGCCTTACTTCACCTCTGTCACTCTTCTCGAAAGTAACTCTGTCTCAGTTTCAAATCTCCAAATCCATTTCCCTAAGAAAACTTGGTTAAATTGTTTTTGATACTTGGAAGCCAATCCCCCATTCCAAAGAGGTGAACAAAACTTAGTTCAGTTTACCAAATGGAACTTGGATTCCCCACCTAAGCCCCTCCATAAAAGCTGTGTGTAACTTTCAATACGATTAGCAATGTTAGCTGGAATAGGAAAAATAGAAAGAAAATAAGTTGGCAAATTGGAGTGAGTACTTTTAATTAACGTAACTTTACCTCCCTTAGATAAAAGAACCCGCTTCCACCCCGCTAGTATCCTCTCTCCATCTTCTCAAGGATTGGGTTCTAGATTGTCTTCTCCTTGAATTTAGCACCCCAAGACTAAGTACTTCATAGATAACGTTTTCTTTTTACAACCTAAAATATCCAC
Organism: Quercus robur; assembly: GCF_932294415.1. Lineage (NCBI taxonomy): Eukaryota > Viridiplantae > Streptophyta > Magnoliopsida > Fagales > Fagaceae > Quercus > Quercus robur. The sequence goes on from NC_065537.1 coordinate 57,616,711, forward strand.
GAAGTCCTCCAAATTAGAAAGATCCCCCACTGGTATCAACTCTTATTCAACTCTTATTTATTTAAGTTCTCCTTTAGTCTAGAAACAGCCTCAAACCAAGTAAACACAAGATGTAAATGCACAAGCTATTCAGGGTCAGCTTCACAGAATATCAATGTGTCATCCACAAAGAGAAGATGAGACACCATCGACAGATTTTTTGCAGAGGTACCTACCATAAATCTTGACATATGCCCAAACACTTACTGCTTTATCTATCATACTGCTTAACTCCATAATGATAACAAAAAGCATCTGTGATACCTTATCTCCATTATAACTTTTAAGCACCCCAAGAATATCTTTGTCAAATGGTCTGTCCAACCAATTTGCATTATCCTCTGATATCCTTGAAAACTCTATATTATCCAACCAGGGTGTTCAAATGTCGTGCTTTCTGAATAGACGTTGTAGAATTGAGTAATACAATTAGTGATGGCTGCTAGATCCGGGGTCAGTTCCTTATCTACCAAAAGATTGGCAATGGAGTTATTCCTTCCATGTAAGTTGGCTATACAACGAAAATTTTTCATGTTTCTGTCCCCCTCTCTTAACCATAGAAGATAGAAGAACCCTAGACTTGTTCTTCCAACAAATCTCCCATGAAAGAGAGGTCTTTTGGAGTTCTACTCAAATCCAATCCTTTTCTAATAGCTCAACAGCTGTTAGTTGTTGACTTTCCTCTAGGGTATCCAGCTCCGAGAGATCATCCTTCTGTTTGTTGGTCTCCACATTTCCAAACTCTTCCTCGTTCCATTTCTTTAGATCAATTTTCATTGTTTGAGTTTATTTGCCAATCTGTGACTCGGGGCCCCTTGAAATTGGTATGGCTCTCACCAAGTTTTCATCTTCTCCGCAAACCCTTCTGCTTTTAGCTACATATTCTCAAATTTGGATGGTCTTTTACCTCCGGAAGTTTCCACAAACTAATAGGAGCAGGTAGTGGTCTGATAATAGTCTAGGCCACATTTGTTGAGTTATATAAAGGAAGTGATTTTCCCAATCTGTAGAAACAAGAAAACGATAAATTCTGGACCTTGAGATGTTATTGGACCATGTAAACTGACTCCCTCCCAAAGGTATATCCATCAAGCCTTGAACTGATTTGAAATTAAAAAAAAGTCTTGTATTGCATGAGTGAAATTCTCAGCACCTAGACATAACATGGGAAACCAAACCATGTTAAAGTCTCCTCCCTCACACCAGGCAACAGATAAGACCGGAGAGCTCCTCCCACAAAAGCCTATGGATCCTCTCTGCATTAGGTCCTTACACTCCTTCGAAAGTCCATTCAAATTGGTCTGTCACATTTTAAATTTATATGAAACAGAAAACTGCCTCACTGCTGTCATTTTTCTAGTTTCCAGAAGTAATGCACCATTTTCATATTCCTATCCAAAAAGAAAAAGTACCATTCTTCATATGGACCTCTGCTTTACGAGGCATGGTCCTGAACAAACTATTCCACCCAATGAGGTTAAGTTATCACATTGGATGTATCTTTAATTTAAAAATCAGTTTTCGCTGATATTTTGAGAATCGCTTGACATGAATTTTTAGTATAGTTGCATGTGAAAACATGAAAAAGAAAGAGAAAGTGGGGTGGGGGGGTTGCTATATCTTATAGTGATTGGGGCACTTGTCTCAAATTGGTGCAAAGTTTATAGCTTATATCGTGCCTCCTGTGTTTCTCAGTCGAGAGCTTCTTTGATTTGCAGTAGCCTTCTTCAGCTTCTAAACCTATATTGTGCTTGAAAATAGTGGCGATATCTTCTACACCTATTAGTGTATGTGCTTGGGAATGATAGACTTGTGTTTAAATATCAGTGTGTTGAAAAAGTTCATAATAAGAGACTTGTGCATGTCTTGACTTCAATAGACAAGTTTAAAATCCATAACATTGTAAAGTTCTTTCTTGCATAATGAAGAAGTTTTGCTTACACATGTAGCTATTTCTTGTTTCTCGACCTCTGTAAATGTGTCTTCCGATGCTCATATTGATAAGTAAATTTATGGCTTTCATTATTTTTGTTTCAGCTTGTCTTAGAGGGCATCAGGGCAAGACAGCTGCAGGATACTCTACTTATGAACAAACGAACCATGGAGAGGGAGCTTCAGCAAGCAAGTACTTCTCTTAGTTTTTATGACATGAAATCTGCAAGAATCGAAGATCAGGTACATTCTTAGCCCTCATTTTTGGATTTGGATTTGAATTGACAACATCAGGTACAGTTAATATTTGAGTCAAATTATGCTTTGCAGTTGAAAGTTTGCTCAGAACAAATTCAGAAATTTGCAGATGATAAATTTCATAGTTCAGTTGCTTTTGAAAATACACAAAAGAAATTATTAGATGTGAGAAGATCATCTCAGCAAGCAAGGGAGTCCCTGGAGGAATCACAATCAAAAGTTGAAAAAAGTAGAGTGGTCCTTGTGGAGTTGCAGATAGAATTAGAGAGAGAAAGGTACAGAAGATGTTGTTCTTTACTTCTGATTTCTGCTCAGTGCAGGTGTTCTGACGCATTTTTCATTCTTTATCAGGTTTGACAAGAAAAGAACAGAGGAGGAATTGGAAGTTGTAAGGAGAAAGGAATCACATCTTAGAGTGCAGACAGAAGGCTCATCAATTGTTGAGAAGCTTCAGGAGGAACTCAGAGAATACCGGGAAATATTGAAGTGCAGTATCTGCCTTGACAGGACAAAAGAGGTGATTATTTTATTTGCGATTTTTATATTTTATGGGCTGTTGTTTACTGTTTAGTTTGTAGGAAGTGGTGATGATTCAACTCTGGTTCCCTGTTTTAAGAAGTGGATATTAGAATATGACAATTGGAGTCTTCACCTGAAATATGTGAAACATGATGAATTTTACCATGGCTGGTAGTATGAAACCTATTTCACACCCCAAGAAGGGCAGATGAAAGTGGTTCCATATCAGCAACTTTTTACTGAAAAAACCATTAATAGCAATTCTTTAAAATATGATTGTATTTTTTCAAGTTTTAGATGACTTAAATGAATTGTTTGAATTTGGGTTAGTAGAAAGAAAGATGAAAAGGTAATTTGTAGTTTTTGAGTTAGAATTTTTATTTATTTATTTTTTTAAAGGCTAAATTGATAAAATAAAAGTTTATATGTAACATTTTTTCTAACTCCATCAAAGCGTATGTTTTAAAAGAAAAAATAAAACAAAGGGAACTTTCTTTAGGATGCTTTATTTAGTGTGAGACAATAAAGATGCAGTATTATAACCTTGTATAGAATATATATCTATATGACTTGGTTTAACTTGGTTTTTGCTATTTAGAGTTTCTGTTTGCTTGATTTCAGAATGGTTCTTAAGAATGGACCAATGGAATTATATACCATTGAATTTAGCACTCGCTGTGCACTCTAATTCTTTACAAATGATATAGTAGTTTGTGTCAAAGTTTTTATTTTTATTTTTATTTTTTGGTAATTAGAATTCTGTTTGATGATTCAGTAGCATAACTTTGTCTGAAAAAAAAGAATGATATGGGTCCTAGATAATAAGAAAAAAAAAATGACTAACTAATGGATTTGGGCTGAACCTCAATAAAGATATTGAGCTGTTTCAGTTAGGTTTTTAAGATACAGTAATTGGTCTATGTACTGCCATTAATTTGGGTCAAGCAAATGACTGCCATTAAATCCAATGATTTTCAAATATTGTTCTAAGTACCTAAAAAAAAAGATTTTTTTACTGCCTTCAGGTGGTTATTGCAAAATGCTAAGATTTATTTTTATATTTATTTTTTTCCCGTCTTCAGGTTGTCATTACAAAATGCTACCACTTGTTCTGCAATCCTTGTGTACAAAGAATCACTGAAACTCGTCACCGAAAGTGTCCAACGTGTTCAGCAAGTTTTGGGCCTAACGATGTCAAACCTGTATACATTTGACAGGAAACCAAGAAAACTTTGTTTTTGTTTCTTGATGAGGCCTGCAATGCTGCCTTTAGGTGCATATGACCTGGTGCACATTATTGGAGGCTTGGTATATGATACCAACAAAAGGTCACATGTATTGTTATATTAGAGAATTGTAGAGTAACATTGTCAAGAGCCAGTTAAGATTATCAACCAGTGGAAATCATCTTAATTTTGCTGGTTTTAGTTGTAGGTTGTTGATTTTTGTTTTGTTTTGGCTTTTTAATTATTGTATTTATTATGTTTGTTTTCTCATATAACTGCGGAGATCCTCTGGAATCTTTCAATGTATTGTTTGCAGATTAGTCAGAATTGGTCCAATGCCTATACCCAGTGGCCATGGAGGGTGCATGATCATAAAATTAATAAAATTTGTTATGCTTGGCTTCATATAAAGCATCCTGGCTTATTGCATTTCAAGTCGGCTCATACGGGATTTTGTTTTTCTGGCTGAGCATCTTGTTTCCAGTGAAAGCTGGAGCAGTAGCCAAGTTTCATTGCCCAGTTCTGAGTAAACAGTATACCAGAGATGTAATAGGAAGATATTCTCATCTTATTTAGTTGTTAATACCAAATCAGTTTATTTCAGAAAATTGTTCCCACGTTATTTATTTGTAACTTTCTTTTGTGACTATTCCAATTTTGTTCCTCTTTTTCAGGGTAGGAATTACTGAGCTGGAGCAGTATGCCATAAATGTAAAAGAAATTGAAATTCTTATTTCATTTAAATTGTTAATATAAAAACAGCTTAGTACTCAACGTTGTGTTACTGTTGTATGTTTGTAACTTTCTCTTGTGACTATGCGAGTCAGATTTTGCTCCTCCCTTTTGGGGTATGAAGGCAAGAAGAAATTGCATGTCCTTGTTAGTCGTTATGATCAGGAAAAGTTTAATATGAAGGTAGGATATTATTTGCTTAACTGAAGGATATTATTTGTAATTCAAATGAAGGGATATTAACTTGTGGATAATAATCAGCCTATTAGAGTAAAAAAGTGCCTTTTGGTGTCTGCTGTATGATCTACCCACCTTAGTTGTCTATGACGTTCCTGCATCTTACAGCTACGTTGAACATGATATTTTGGAGTTCTACATGAGTTTGGTTTATTTAGGATGTTTTAGCTGACAATTAAAGAGGAACACTAGCGGGGATTTTTAATTTAGCTTTGTCAATAAATCATTTATGCTGATGAAATTCTGATTCAAGTGTTGGACATTATTTTGCACTTGTTGCTGCAGTGCTTTAATTCCAATTATGGATGCTGGTTTATAGAAGGTATCTCGCAAGGTAGACCAAATCAAATTATCAAATCTATTGTGCAAGTGCATATGGTTTAGTAATATACTCTATTATGATTGTTCTGTATCAAATACTAGTTCCCTATTATGATTGTTCTTTACCAAATACAAGTTTCCTATTTGATAACGAGAGACAGACTTTATCAGCAGCACTAATATTGCAACTCATATATGCCCTCTCATGCTGGTCCTAAGAAATGCAGACTTCGGAATGAGGAGCATTTTGAATGGGCTCATGTTCAAATTTGGATTTTTAATGTGTGTGTGTGTATATATATATATATATATATATATATATATTCATTTGAGACTTCTAATATAGTGCTTGTTTGTTTGCACTTTCTTTTGGCAAAAAATGCTTTTTGAAACCAAAAAAATAAATGTGCATTTGGTAAGGTTTTAAAAGTTATTTTTTCTAAAAAGCTGCTTTTTGAAATGTGATGGAAGTCCATTTTAACATAAGACAGCTCTTCAGAGTCTTTTGCAAAGGTCAATGCGCATTTCATAAATATTACCGTTGGAGACTATTCAATTATCAAATAGCCCAAATATTTTATTGAAAACCCAATTTTATCCTTTGATAAATCAAAGGATAACACATCTCTGGAGTTTACCTCATGTCAAATTCCTCTCATTTCTTTGCTCTGCTACTGAAAAAACCTCTCCGTGTTGCTGCAAGTAAAAGTCTCTCTTGCCTTTGTCATCCATCGGTGATCTTCTTCCTCTTCTTCTTTCTTCTTCTTCTTCTTCTTTCCCTTTGTGTGTATATATATATATATATATATATATAATTTTATTTATGTCTATATCTGATCTGAGAAAAATGTTTTGAAGATAGAGTTTTTGATTAACAAAACACCAAGCAGCACTGATCTGCTACCAAAAACCACCAAGTACCACCAGAGATTCTGAAATATCTGTTAAAAAATTTTCAAATCTGTGCATGCTTTATTTGTTCTTGCTAATGATCTATTTGTTCTCTTTTGGGTACTGAAAAAATTTGTGGGTACATGCTTTGTATTTTTTTTTTCTTTTGTGGATATATATGCTCTGTTTTTACATGCTTGGTGTATTTCCATGTTCAAGTCACCTTTTTAATTTATGACAAAAATCGTCCAACCTCCCTTTCTCTGTTCAAGTCACTTTGGATTGAGATATGATTTTTTAAGTTTAAGCATGATTTGGGTCTTCTTTAGAATTGGGTATTTTAGTTTTTGTTTTAAGTTTGACTTTTTAAATCAATTTCGTTGTCTTGTATGTGTTTGATTCATTGTCATGGTTTGTAAAATGCTTGTCCTCTGGTAGAAGAGTTTATTATTGAAGCCGTATGGTTGTGTAGAAACACTAAAAAAAGACAGCAGTAGCAATAGCGTGAGAAAGAGAAAGAGAAAGAGAAAGAGAAAGAGAAAGAGAGAGTTTTGTGAAGAGAAATAATTCCTATGTTTTCTGAACATTCATTAAAACACATTCTTGTGTCCATTCAGAAGTTTTCTTCTTCATGGTTGCTTCCAAGTTCATACTCATTATCATATATATTTCCATTCGTAAGTGTAAGTGTAAGGAAACCTGGTAAGATCATGTAGTTTGACATACTGCCTTAGAGTGGGAGAAGTTTGAGGTAAATCAGAATGTTGATGCACGATTGCTTATGATGAAGAGAAGCCAGTTGTTAGAGCCGTGGTACCTCATAATGTTGTAATGTTTTCTCTAAGTTCTTGAAATTGTTGTGACTAATAAAGAAATTGATTTGCTCATGAAGTTGGGATTGGTCAAACTGGAACCAAGTTCAACCAGAACTAGCTTCATGTTTCTGCTTGGCTTGTTTACATGCCTTAAATATTGCCTCTAATTTGATTTGTTTGTGCATGGTAGTTACCATTTGTGGCCCCAGTCCTTCCTGCAAAAAAAAATTGGGAACTATTTATGTGACTGATTGTAAGGGCCATACTATGTTTTCTAGGAAGGCTCATCTTTGTTGTGCCTTATACCTTTATTATTTTTGTCTTGGGTGGCTAGGTTCCCAATAAGAACTCTTTGTTATTTTTTTCTTTATTATACTTTTGATTATTGTTTCCATTGGACTGTACTTATGTGAATGGCTGGATTATTGTTTCCATTGGAGTTACTTATGTGATTATTTTAATTTTTTAATTTTTTTTTTAATTAAGGAATTTTTCCCATTGTTAGAGACAATGGAAAAACTGTGTTCTTAAGGTTTACAGGAACTCCAAATGTTTTGGTTTCTGTTATTTGTCCTCTGTTTATTCACTTTAGTTAAACTGGCTTAGATGTTATGGTGGGATTGACTTAATGTGGTTGTTTTAGAATGATTGAAGAAGACAAAATGGAGATCCAGAAATGGCTTCCTTCTTTTGGGGTTCAATGTTATGTTACTCAAGTTTTCATCTTTCTTAATGCTAAATAAGAACCTGTTGGCTGGACTGCTGAGATGTCTGTTGTAATTGCCATGTATTGATGAGTTGCACTACCTGTGATGACTACATTTATCTGTTTCCAATTTCCAATTATTCTTTCTTTCCTGAGACTTTCCAAAGTATTCATTAAGTTTCTTGTTGATTGATAATGAAATTTATTTTATTTGGAGCTTAATTTATTCATTAAGTTTCTTGCACGGGTTTATGTTTCCACTCTTTATTATTTGATTTTTGGAATCAATCTCATGCTATGGTGGGTTGGTGCTTTTGGAGTAATCTATATATATCTAAAAGCTGAAACGTAGTATTTATTGTTGCTATACTCCTGTTAAGCCACCTCATCCTCCATGTCATTATCACATTATTATTGTTTTTCATAATTATTTTTTACCTTTAATTTTTTTTTTGACAATATTAAATATATAAATACATTGACTTTACAAATTCATCTTAGATGGTTTTAATTTTACATATTCACCTACATTAATCTTGATGTTATAACTAAGTATTGTCTATATATATTCCTCTTAGACGGTTTTAACTTTATATATAATTTTGTCCCTTTATCTTCCTTTATTTTGACTTTTCTTATTCTCATCTTCTTACTATAAATTTGTCACTTACTCCCATTTTACACAAATTTTTCCCACACAAAAAGGTTATTTCTCACCCTCTCTCTCTCTCTCTCTCTCTCTTTTTATTTTTTTCATTTTTTTGTTGGATTTTTTATGAGGTTTGTACTCCCATTGTCTTATTATTGACTAATTTATATGTGTTACTTGATGCAAGTATTTTTTTTTTTATCATTTTATTTACAACACAAAATAGTTTTAATGTTGTTGACCAAATTTAGGGAAAAATCATATTATAATATGTCCATATTTTGTGTTGTTGGCTGGTTTTAGTTTATTTGGAAAACAGCTGGATATTTTGGACAATACGATGAAGAACAGTTAATGCAGTTGAAGAAGATGGTATCTATGCAATTTTCTTTCATTATTTGTAAATATTTTGATTACCAAATTAGCAGCAAATTTTTATGTCTTTATATGATATTTTTAGATGCATGAGTAATTGTTTTAAGCATTTACAAATATTTTGTATTGCTCATATTCTTTATCTCATTTGTGTATTCTTTGATATTTTTAAGAAAAAAAAAATTCAATTGTGTTTAAAATTATTTATTTATCTACTCATTTTTCATATGTTGGATTAGGTGTTAGATTAGATTATGATGGTATTAACACAATGCTTCTTATTTGTACGAAAAAATTTGTCTAAATTTCCCCTTTGTACTCTTGGTTATAATCATTATATATAAAGTTATAACTAACACTTTTTTTCTTGGGAATAATGACATATTTCTATTACGTCATTTCAAAATCTTATTAAAATTTTTGAATTTGATTATGCATTGGGTATTTGGCTTAATCACATCACGTTTAAAATGTTTTACATATTCGGAAGAAGAAGTTTGATTTTGATGTGATTTTTATTTTTCCCTTTCTTTTTTTGAATTGTAATTTTTGTTGACTTTTTATATATAAGTTTTTTGGTGTTTTTGATTGTACACTAGATACAATTGGATTTAAAAAAGATTTTTTTTAAAAAAAAAAATTCAAATTCAATATACTTTTTTAACGATACACAAAATGTTATAAATAATTTTTATTAAAAAAATTAATATTTTTGTTACCTTTTGAATTCTTGAGAAAAATTGTATTGTTTTCATGAAAAAAATTATATATATTACATTTGTGATTGTTCATATAATAAATGAAAATATGATTATGAAATACATTACTATTTATTAAATTAGTCTAAACTGCAAAAAAAAAATTTAATGAGATAATCCTAAAAATATTATCACGTGCAACACGCGGGTTCGCGACTAGTTATGTTAATTATTCAGTGTTTGATTCATTGTCATGGTTTGTAAAATGCTTGTCCTTTGTGGCAAAAGAGTTTATTATTATGAATTCTATTTTTTGCATTTCTTATGTTTGCTCAACTCTATAGATGGGTAAATACATTACTTCCAGCTCTGAAGCAAAAAAAACAATAGCATTATGGGGAAATCTAAGTTGAATAACTACTTTTTGTAACTTTTGTGTGGAAGAGATTGAAGCTGGGAATAGAAGAATATTTGCTACCTTAAGTCCCAAAGGTTGGAGCAATTTGGTGATCAAATTCTGTGATGAGACCAGTCTAAACTATGATAAGGACCAATTAAAAAGTAGGTGGGATGTATAAAAAGCAGATTGGACAGTGGGAAAAATTGAAGGTTTTTGACACAAGTTTAAGTTAGGATGCAGTGAAGGGAACGATTGATGCTAGTGATAATTGGTGGGACATAAAAGTTGAAGGTGAGTTGAATATTTTATTAATATGTAACTAGTTTGAAATAGTTATGTATATTATTGTAATATAAGTGAAATGACAATTACATTTTGTAGGAAATATCCAAAACTTCAAAATTTCAACATAAAGGTCTACAAAATCTACAACTTGATAGAATATTTAGAGATGTTGCAACAGTTGCAGAACTTATGTAATACAATTTTTTACATTTTTATGCAGTACAAGTTAAACTTGGATTATTGGTATGTATTTTATTATCTTTTTACATTTTTATGTAGTACAATTTAAACTTGGATTATTGGTATGTATTTTATCATCTTTTTACATTTTCATTTTGTGCTTCATGATAATGAAATTTATTTAGATTTAATTAACAACAAATAATTATGACACTAAAAAGAACTAAACACAAACATTATTAAAATAATACCAATAATATATTTTTTATTATTATTATTATTAATTAGTTTTTTTAGTAAATATATGAAGTAATTGATTTAAGTATGAAATAAACTTTCTTATATATACATTGTTTTTTTATTTTTTATAATTTACCTCTCAAACTGCCACTTTTATAAGTACTAGTTAAACAGTTAGCTTTTTCAAAACGCACTTTTTAACAACTTTTATTAAACACTTAGCTTTTACAAAAAACCCAGTTTCATACTGCACTTTTTAAAATCCTCACTTTTTCAAAAAACATAATGTCAAAAAGTTGAACCAAACTCACCCATAAAAGCTTTGTATGCATTAACAGGGCGCTTGCATTTAGACTTGAGTCATTCACCCGTTGTTAAGGTATGTTTTTTGACTTTCGATTAGCATGTATCAGTGATTGAACCCGGTCAAAATATGGCAAATGGCAATTCTACTATCTTATAAAACAGACAGTAAAGATAAATAGAACTTCCACTATACAAAACCATCATTCACTAATAACGTGAACGGTGGCTTCCAATAACACATTCAGCATCCAAAAGACGATCCAATCAAATAGTTTAGACTGTACAATAATGGCTAAGTCAACAGACAACACCATTAGTAGTAGTTACAACTTACAACATTGTTTAACTTCACATTTTAATCACCTTCATGCTGAAGTTGCAACTAGTATCTGTAATATAGTAGCAAAATAAAGTAAATTGCAACATAGTCGAGCTAAAAATAAAGCAAAGAAAAATTATGTCCTAGACAAAGCACAGATATATATTCATCCTTTTAACGCGTAACCCCTAGATTACTTGAATTCTGTTGAAGACCAACCTATCATCTCGCATTTAATATCTATCTTATTCAATGAAGGGTAATAAAACGCCATAATCTACAATAGATGATCATCGTTTTTAAGGCCAAAAGCCTTGTATCTTAGTGGCATTACCGAGCTATCCCATGTAGAGAACCTGAGTTCAAATCCCCCCCACCCCTCTTGTTGTAAGCAAAAAACGAGATTATCAATTTTAATGACCATTGATACCACAATCATACAGGAAATGTGATGGTGCAATTTTTATTTCCCAGGGAAATTCAATCACCTTGTTAATTTCTGTAACATGATCTTAAGATATGACAAAGCGTGCAAACAATCATGTTTCTAGTGGAGACATAATATGTTAATTCTAACATGTTATGTACACAAGGAATGAAAGGACCTTGTCTATATATATATAGAATTACCTTTGAATTAATTGCTGGAGCTACCAAGATCAAAGTCCATGGTGTAGTCATATTCAATTGTTGGAATTACAGAGGCAACAAATTTCAAGAATAAGAAAAGGTACCTAAAGAATTCATATAGAGATAGTAAGAATACAGATCATTATCTGAATTATGTAAAAATTATAAGCAAACGAGGCAGCATTTCTAAAATTACGTCTTTGAGTATACTTGTGTATGCACCTGTTTTTACTGGCACATTTATTGTGCACTTGAGCAAGTGTTTTTCCATAGTTGCTTAGTTGGGAGATTGTAGAAGGTTAAGATTGGTTTTGGCAGGATCCAAGCAAGGGCATCAAGACTCGAGAGCTTAAAGGTAGTGTGTTACTTATTAACACACTGTTTTGGTGGAAAACATTTTTCAGAAAAATTACTTGTTTTCTTGTGTCTAGCTGTGACTCTAAAAATGCTCCTGAAAATATTTTTATATCATTTGACTTGCACAGAAAATCATTAATATTTCAAGTAGCTGCAGTACAGGCAGTGGTAAAGGTGGAGGCAAAGGAGATAGTGGTGGGGCCCACCTATGCACTAGTATGATTTCAAGCAATGGGAGATAACAGACCAATTACCTATATAATGATGTTTCCAATTCAAAATATATATGATTCTAAAAGCATATAGCCTTTGAATTCAAGTTTTAAAGACAAATGTTAGGTGTGAAATATCGTGCCTTTGGAAGTAAAGATGGTTCCAATTTAAAACTACTGATTTAAGTGATTTGAGAGAGTGAAAAGTACTTATCAACTTCTGGTTCAACTCCATGTGACATCAGTACATCGATGATCTTTTTCATCACAGCCCCATGTCGGCATGGATGCACTGATGCATGCTTTCCAGGCAAGTGTGGATGGTCCTCAATGGTTACCTGTACCCACAAAATTAATTTTAAAAAGCAATTGCATCAGAAGGTGGTGCATGTGGAACATTTAAATATAATATTATTTTCACAAAGGATCCTCACCCTGTCCGCCATTGTTCAGTAGCACATATCATGTATAAGGCTTACCAGAACTAAGGACACCAAGAGCCTAAAGTTCAACTTGCATAACAGAAAAGGTATCACAATGTAAATTACAACAGATATCTGCATCTAATATTAATCCATTTGGACAAGGACAAATGTATCATGTGTGGGCGCTTTACACATGATTTTATGTCTGCAAAAGCAATTGCTAACAATGAAAAAATGGACCAGCAGGTATCTATGGATTCCAAAATAGCAGACACTGGTACTGTAGCACTGAATTGCAACTTATCTATGTTCCAATAAAAGAAGAAAATGAAAAGGCTCTGAAGGTAAGCATGGAGAAGACATAACATGAGGAGGGATAAAGATAGAGAACTAAATAATTTATGGGGAAAATCTCATAAAATTTAACAGATATCTAAAAATATAGACTGATATTTAACTATCATTGTAGCCTGAAAAGGAACTTTTAGGGTTAAAGTATTAAGCGAAACAATATTTATAATACTAGACTGTTGAGGTGCGAATATCCATTTCGTAACATTAAAAAAGATGCTATAAAAAAGAATCAAGTAAATGCTGCATCAAGGAGAAACAACATATAGTGGACATATGCTGATTATACAAACGAGAAAATGCTTAACTTCAAAGGAATTTACTTTTAAATATATATATATATATATATATAACTTCAAAGGAAAAACTCACTGTTTTGCGTGCATGATCTTGACTAACATCTTCAAGTACAAGCTCTGGTTGCAAAAGCATCCTTGACTATCACAATTGCAAAGGGAATTTCAATAAGTCCTTTGAATGAATATGTCAAATGAAAAGTTGCATATTTAAATGAATAAAATGATCGACCCAAGATAACATTTCACCCAACAATGCAAACATATAAAAACACCATTTTGTACATCAGCAACCAGAAAAAGGCAGTGGGGGAACTTGAAGAATTTCTTTTTCTCCTATTCGCTTTGACTTTGTTCACTGTTTTAATTTCTTATAATGAATGGAGACAGTAGTCAAACTATTTTAGCTTCTTAATGAATATTCATTATGCCTATAAAGAACAGATTCATCAATGCATATGCTAGCCTTGACAACCAATGACAACAATGGCCAATTTTTCCAAGATACTTCTTGTTTGGTCCAATTATCTTCTCTGTGTCTAACTCATTTCCTTTTCTCTTTGCGAGTTTCACAATCAGTAAAGATATGTAAGTTTTGTTGACATATATGAAATATATAACATAACTGAAGTGATAAGTGTGTTAGAATAGCATGAGAAAAAGTAAATAAGGCCATGCTGAGCCAAGAGGTGAGGTGTTTGGGCTCAGCATGACAGACCTGGAAGCTTTGTGTGCTTGGCTTATCTAATGCAATCTGAACTAAGGCTTGACCTTGGCTCAGCTCTGCTCAATTTGTGGGATCTCAACAGGAAGACCTTAACTGGATTTGTTAAATCCTAATTCAACATTCTAGCTCAAGCTGCTTGGTTTGCTAAACACCTCTTGGTATGAAAAGCAAATGACATTATCATACAAAAACCTCTAGCAAATTTCCCTTTCTTTATAGGTAAAAGGAAATTATTAAAAGAAAATAGGAATAGTACAAACTGCTTCTGTGGTACACAGGCCGTGTACTAAGGAAGACAAGAAACTAAGCAAAAGTTACTTTTGCTTAGAGAAGAACACAAATCTACAAAATCCAACAAGGATAGAAAGACCACTCATAGTGGTCATCCAATCAAACAAACTAAGCAAATTTTAATACCCTTAGGAACCTCAAAACAAGAAAAAACACGTAATTACTGAGACGAACCTCATCATACCCAGTAAGCCACACACGAGGAGTTTGATAATATTTGTCATACCTGGAAACATGGAAATATTAGACAAGATATTGGTGCCATGAAATAAAGGTACTATTTCTATAAATGTTTGAAGATTATACAGGAAAAAATATTTATAATTGCAGTAATCTACTACATTCTGACCCAGCTACTTAAAGAAATTCGTCACCACAATATTAGAAATGAACCCAAAAAGAAAGGGGAACTCTATCCTTCAAGAAGCAGGGGGCTCCACCATTTTAAGAGAAGCAACACTAGTAAAAAAAAAAAGGAATTAATAATAGATCTTACGTGATGCTGACATCATAGGTTCGAGTCCGTAAAATATTGTCATCATCAGGTTCCTCAGCAACAAGATATGTGGATGGAAGTGTTGCCTGAAGAACACAGGTTCAAGACAACAACATAAATCAATAGTTCATAGAATAAATTGGTAAAGCAGAAAAATCCATTCAAGACAAAAAGACAAGATTGAAGTTAATTATACTAATTTCGGGAGAAAAAAAAAAAACTTTATTATATGCAAGAGACTTAGAGAAAGGCCGTTCGAAATAGTGGACCTATACCAAAAGACCACAGTCATATGCTACTATAAATAAATCACCAGGATAAACAAATTAGCACCACCTACAATATATCTTTAACATCCAAATTTAGAGTTTTACTTTCCTAGATATAGTAACACCAATATTATCATGCAACCCTTGAGCTCCCACCACGTGATTCGCTGAATTACCGGACAGCCAAACAAAAACCCCATCTCCTTTAATCTTTAAGGTCATGTATAGAGCTTAACAATACAATTTGAACATGAAATTCTAAGAAGCTATAACACCCTGCCACCCTTACATGCCCCACATACATTGATAGCTGACTTTAGTCCTTCCATATGTGAATGTAAGATTGAGTATTATAGCATTGCAAACTACTGCCCAATGGTCTAAGATCACATGATTGTATGGCTATAAAATGTTTTTCCTGGCATGGAAATATGACATTATCATGAATCCACTGAATTGCCAACACTGGTAAGTTAGCTACTTCACCAGACCATCAATACACCACAGAGAGAGAGAGAGAGAGAAAGAGTGAGTGAATAAGAAAAGTCATGTAGTTCAACCATGAGGTTTCAATCTTTCACAAACGTGCCTGAATGCATAATTAAGTACTAAAACATTGCAGGTTACACAAATGTACAAACTTACAGCATCTGTCTCAATATTGTCAGGTTCTTCGTAATCAGCCATGTCAGGAATATCTTCTTCATCTTGATCCCCAAAGTGTGAGGGTATTGACTTTACAGTCTTGTTCTTGCTGCTGATTTCTAAAGTCTCCATAGAAGGCAAGTTTTCTGCCTCATCGCTTTTATCTTCAGAAAGGAAAGAAGACATATAAGTATAAATAATAATGACTTATAATTCGGATGTTCGCTACAAGTGGACATACCCTTTGGCTTCCCATGGGTTGCCAACCAGCCGTCATTGTCTTCGTTATCAAGAAGAACCTCCCCACCTGCAGCTTCATATTCCTCTTCAACTGATGCAGCCCTTCGTAGACAAGGGACTGAACAACAAGTGACCGGTTTATCATTACTTTATCCATTCATTCAAAGAATATAAGAGTGCGTTTTACAGAATAAAAAATTACAATCAGAGAGAGAATAGAAGAAGTTTTGCTTCCCAGTAATTTGCATAATTCCAAAATGTAGTTATCCTTCGTAATAATCTACCAATAAAAAAATCCAAAGCATTAAAAAAAAAACTATTGTAACGAATATATTCAATTACACACACATACACCTAGTGGGTATTGAACCCATGTCATCACCCTCCATCCTATAATTATGGGAGAAGGATTTGCATGTTGAGTACTAACTTATTGGTGGAGGCTGTGGAGCTAATTAGGAATTTACTGAATATAATGTTGTAACCACGATCAAAATGCATGAATGCAAAGAGAAGGCGAGCTCTAATCACCAAAGTAAATGAAAAAATAACAGAACATTTCTTAAAGACATCCAACTTTTTGCACAAAACACTACTGATATGCGTAATTTCATCCTTTTCTTTTTCTATTTTTACTTCTATTTGCTTCAATCATCAATCTACAAACCATTACTGCCCTTTTGATTGCAGAAAAAAATACAGGGCGATTAAACTAAACAACTTCAGATATAATTTTTTGGACACCAACTGGGACCAATTAACTTTTTTTTGACTTTTGGGATAGCGAAACAACAAACATAATAAGATCCAAAAACCCCTTTGGTTCCCCCACCTTCCCCACACATTTTCACACTTTCTAGTGGCCAAAAAGTGAACATATAAAACCCATTATTATCATCAACAATAAAAAAGGAAACTTATAAAACATCAGTCAATTTTATTACTTTTTGGAAAATGCTAAAAGCCTAAAAACCTCAAAATTATTTTGCAAATTGCTGATGCAGTGAACCCAGATGAGAACCTGTAAGAATTTGTCACATCAACGATTTGTAAAATAGTTTGTATCTGTAAATTTACTTTTTTACTGTCATCATTATGGTCAAATGAGTTCAAACCAAAACAAACCATTATCGTAGCTGTTACCAAAAACATCACACATTATCATATTTAAAAAAACACGTAAAAATCAAAGTAAAGTTTTAGTTTTTACCATTTCTAGTAATTAAGAACTGCTTCTCTGGTGGCAAGTATGACTTCCTCTTGTTTGGCTCGCCTGATTCCCTGACATAATCACATTACAAAAAATCCATTGAAATAAATTCAATCTAATTAAAATTAAATAATAAAAAAAACTCTAAAAATCAAATTTTAACAAGAAATACGAAAACAATGGAATTTTTTTTTTTTTTCAAAAATTTGAAGCTAAATTCTATATTGTGAGACCTAAATTTGAGCGAAAATTGTATAAAAGGTAAAATTGAGCTATGAATTGAGCAAATTTGAAGGTTCTGATTAGGTATTTGGAAGGCGAAGAAGAAACGGAATGGAGTACCAGGACCAGGTAGGGCATTTGGAGACGAGGTTATCGCCGGCGATGACGAACTCGGAGATGCTGAGAACGCCTTTCTCTTTGAAGGCGGAGACGGTGCGAGGACCTGTGATTCTCTCCACCGTTCCTTTGAACGCTTCGTGAAGCTTCTGCGTCAGAACCATCTTCTCTCTCTCTCTTCGACGATTGTGGAAAACCCTAGGTGGAGGTGGAGTCTTGTTGATTTCTGAGCTTTTCGGAGTTTGTGGGAAATTCCTTTCGTTCTTCGTTTACGTGTGTGAATGTGGGATCTAATCTAATGGGGTTGATTCTTTTACAACTCTCTGTGAGCTCTTCTTCTATTTATTGGTTTTCTCTTGTTTTTTTTTTCTTTTTTCTTTTTTCTAGTTTACGTTATCACCTTGCTTGCTATAAGCGTAATGGTAATGGTAGTGGTAATGGTACTGGAATATGAATCCTAATGGAATTTAAGGATGGGAAATGGTTTTGTTTGAGAGAAACTTTCAAACTTCTCTTTTATTTGATATATGAATTTTGAAAATCTCATTACTATGTATCTTCCTATTTTTCCAAAATTACAAAATTAATAAGTGTTTAAAAAAGTTTTTGTGAACTAAAGTTATGCATTAAAAAATAAAAGATAAAATATACATACAGCACTTTCAGCACTATTTCGTAAGTTCTTCTTTTAAGATTCTGTCATATGGTGATTTAATTAAAAAATACACTTTTATCTTATGAGAAAAAAGTCATATGGCAACATTTTAAGATGAGATACTTAAGGAACAACACCTAAGTATTGTATCTAAGTGTTGCCTAAGAATAAATTTATTGATCGAATGGTAAATAATATTCGATTTGAATGAAATTTAATATGTTTGTTAAAAATATAAAAAAAAAAAATGTAATTTAACGTTTAGATTTTCAAAATTCATATTTAATAAAAAGTTATAAGAAAAGTTTGAAGGATGGTTTGAGGAGGATAAGTTTGAGATTTTTTTTTTTTTTGGGGAGAACATAGTTTATTTAATTTAGGAAAGAGTTTGGCTTTGGTGGGGCATTTCAGTTTGTGGGATAACAAACAAACTGAATCTCTTATAGCATCCATATTGGTGGAGTTATTTTTTTTAGATATTTGGCACCATAAAAAACTATTTTATTTATTTTATTTATTCATTTTATAAAATATCTAGCATCAGTGGATATATTTTAGCTTTCAACACAATAAAATAATATAAATATCATAATATATTTACTAAAATAAAATAATATATCTAAATAAAAATAAAAAGCAGTGTGAACGCATTAAAAAAAAAAGTGTGAACACACAAATGAATAAAATAATCAAAGCAACGTGAATACACAAATAATTTTAAAAAAAAAAAAAAATACTTGGGCAGATATTGCCAATTAAATTGATATTTGAGCTTACCTCTCTCTCTCTCTCTCTCTCTCTCTCTCTCTCTCTCTCTCTCTCTCTCTCTCTCTCTCTCTCTCTCTCTGGTAGTTCAGAATCCTCAGATGAGATATATCATATCAAGAATTGCTATAGCTTTAACATAAGATTTAAGAATCCCATGATCAGAGGGTATTTTCTCTTTTTCAGTTAATGTGGAAATTGGACCATTTTGTTATAACTTATAGGTAACAATCCCATGCTTCTAACAGAGCCACTTGCACATCATGTGCGCAACATAATCATATCCCATTGAAGTTTGAAGTTTGAACAGACACATATTGATATCATATGAGTTCCAAGTCAAGTAAATCCACTTTGAGCCTCACTGCCCTATGACAGACACGTGAAAAACTACCAATAGCACAGATAAAAATTTATGGTCCCTAAAGTTTTAAGAATTGGATTTTCAGAAAACAAATTAATGTCACAATACAACCTACCATTCCCTACGAAAAGGAGGGCGAAAAGGGGGGAAAACTTCAGAATTTGGAGAAGATTATTGTTTACTTTGAGAGTATACTTCCTCTCACATAAAGGTGAATTCATGATAGGTGGGATCCAACTCCCTGTAAGGAGAGAGTATACTCCCACAATACACAATAACAACCTAGTTTTTGGAGAGGGAAAGTATAAAACAATTATCTTAGATGAGTTTGGTGGTGTATTGATGGCTTGGTAGTTGGTACAATTTAGACCTTTTATTGTAAAAGAAAAGTGAGGATTTAAAGAACTTTACATAGTAGACTACTCTAAAAATTCTAGTGGATTTTTGATCCCTAGTAAGACAGGAAAAGTAAACCTTAAACAATAAACATACTGTTCTTTAATTTCTTGACCAAGTTTTTAGCCACATCTCAATTTGGGTTTTCTTTTAGGTATCAAATCCTCTTATTTTGCTTCCATCCAAATTAAGAAGAATGTAGGATATCACATGGAGAGGTACAGAACAAGGGGTGCAATCTAGAGGGCTACTTCATGGTTATCACCAATTGGGAGGGCTATGTCAAAGTCACTAGTTACCAAATGCTCTTTTAAAACTATTAGAAAATATGTTTGGTAACTGTTTTTTTCTTCTTCTTAGTTTTCAGTTTCCAATGACTTTTTTTTTTTTTTTTTTTTTTTTTCCAATAACAAAAAACTTGTTTGGTAAGTTGAAAACAACAAAAAATAGATAATAGTTTTCGTTTTTAATTTATAAAGAAAAATGAAAACAGCCAAATGACTCCTTCTAGTTTTGTGTTTTTTTACGCTTATGAAAACATGGAGAAAACAATGTCCTTTTTATCACTCTAATGAATCAATGCTTTGGTTCAAACCTTGCAACTACACATATTCTGATTTTTATCTACAATATTATCAATGACATCCACACATAGATTGCCATCACTCCCTTTTATCTTATCTGCAACAATGAAACAAAAATCACATTTGTCCTGCATGGCAAGGAAAGAAATATCTCCCAAAAACATCTACAAACTCTTATTTATACTTTAAAGTCTAAGCTTCTACTCACTCACTCGCTTAATCTACACTTCATGGCCATCACCACAATATGCTCATCTCCAACTCACTCCCTAACTTTCCCAACCATTTCTTCACTCAAAACCTACCACCCTCTCCAACCCCAGTTGCATGTTTCTACATCTTCTACTAAATTTGACTCTAACATAGTCTCCAATGATGCATTAGTCATTGTTGCAGTTGTAGAGGTAGTTGCACTAGCCTAAGCAGCAGCTCAAGCTACTAGAAATGCTATGTTGGCTGCAGTTGAGATTGGTGAGGTTTGGAGTGGCAAAGAGAGTGCTAATATGTTGGTTGGGGATGGAAATGGAGGGTTTGGAGTGAGGAGGAAAAGGAGAAGAGGGTTAGAGGAAAAAATTGGTGAAAGTTGGAGAATTTCATCTGGGTCTGTTAAGTCTGGGAAATTGAGTACAGGGAAGAGGCGGAGCTTTGTTTATGCCTTAAGGTATGTTAAGAGTACACATAGAAACAACCAGAACAATAAGTTTTTTGATCAAATGGTTCAAATGTCCAATAGAATGCCGAACGGCTAGTTTCTCAACGGCTAGTCTAGATATGCAACGGTGTCGTTCTACTTAATACTGTGGTGTAAATGTATTTAATGATACACAGTGTTTAGGACTTATGTTATTAGTTGAAATGCTGCGTTTAGTCCTTATGCATTTAGTTCAATTGATACGCTGCGTTTTGTACATCATTAGATTAGTCTGTTGAGCAATTAAGTGGTAGTTAGTTAGTTCCTAATTTCCCTCCACATTATACGGATCAGTTCCGTGATTCTAGGGATCTGATCTGGGAGTTGCTGAGTCTCTGTAATCTATATAGACAGTACATCAAATGTAATACACAGTGAAACATTTATTTTCTTCCAGAAATCTCTTTTCTCTCTTCATCTCTCTCTCTAAACTTTCTCTCTTTTGCCCTCTGTTCTTTCACTGCTTCTCACAGAGTGTTTCACAGTGTGAACACCATTGTAGAATCTTTTCAACCTTAGTTAGATTCTCTTCATGGTATCAGAGCAGCAATCGATCCCAGCAACAATGGCAGAAAACACCTTAGCTTCACCTTCAACAACTATGCCCTTAACCTCCATAACCATACCTTCAACTTTTACTTCTACCTCCATCAATCTCACAAATCAACCTCTGCTATTACTCTCAAATATGTCAAACATGATGACAGTTAAATTGGATTCTTCCAACTACATCATTTGGAAGCATCAAATCTCCATGGTGTTAAAGACCTACTCCATGTTCGAGCTTCTTGATGAAGTTCCACTTGTTCCTGAGAAATTTCTCAAGGACTTATCTGGTACCATTACTTCAGTGCTTAATCCAGTTTATCTCATCTAGAAATCAAAGGAAAAAGCACTTCTTACTTTCATTAGCTCAACCCTCACTCCTTCAGTTTTGGCCATAACTGTTGGATGTTCTTCAGCACAAGAAGTCTAGAAGGTGATTGAAAATAGATTTTCCTCAATCTCAAGGTCACATGTGATGAACCTAAAGGGTGAGCTGCATAATGTGAGGAAAGGATTGGATTCTGTGGATGCATATTTGCAGAAAATTAAGGTGATAAGAGACAAGCTTATGGCAGTTGGTGTACTCTTGGATGATGAAGAGCTACTTCATGTAGCAATCAAAGGGCTTGCAAAAGAATTCAATGCATTCAAGTCTGCAATCAGAACCAGAAGCACCAAATTAAGCTTTGATGAACTAGCAACTCTGTTAAATGCAAAAGAAGATTCATTGAATGAAGGAATGGAGATCAAAGACTCCACCTTTGCAATGGTAGTTAGCACTGCACCAAGGTTTGACAATACAGGTGGTTATAATACTCACAACCAGTCTTATAATAGAGGGAAAGGATGAAATAACAATGGAAGAGGTAGAGGCAGAGGTCCATCTCCTAATCACTTCAATTAGTTTTCATCATCTCAATTCTCACAATCTCAAGGATCTTATACTAGACCAGAAAGGCCAATCTACCAGATTTGTGGTAAGGCAGGTCATCCTGCCTTAGATTGTTACCACAAGATGGATTATGCCTATTAAGTCAAGCATCCACCCACAAAGCTAGCTGCAATGGCAACTTCCTCCAACTCAATGATAACTCAGGAGCAACCTTGGTTGGCAGACAATGTAGCTACAGACCATGTCACCTCAAGCCTAAATCATTTAAGCTTCCCTAAGGCTTACACAGGTTAGGAACACCTCATAGTTGGCAATGGTCAGAATTTTCCTATTACTCACATAGGTAACTCTCTAATACCTGCTTCAAATACTCCTATTCAACTTAGAAATGTTCTTAGGGTTCCCTCTATTGCTTCTAATCTTGCTTCACTCCACAAAATTTGTCATGATAATAACTGTTGGTGTTACTTTGATGAAAACACCTTACTCATTCAGGCCTTGGCCATGGGTAAAACTCTGTACAAGGGCAAGAGTGAAGGGGGAGTGTACCCTATCTATCCTCACAAGGCCACTGACCTTTTGCTTCCTAATAAACTGTGCAATTCTATTCAACTCATTTCTTCTAGTTAGCATCTGTGGCACAAAGACTTGGCCATCCCAACTCTCAAATTCTTAAGCTTTTGTTACAAAATAATGGTTTGTCTTGTAATAATAGTGCTAATTTTGTCAATTCTTATATTCACTGTCTTCATGGCAAAATGCACAGACTTCCTTTTCCTAGTTCAAGATTTGTAGCTAATTCCCCTTTTGAGCTTGTACATACTGATCTGTGGGGTCCTGCACCTCTTAATTCAATAAATGGCTAAAAATATTATGTCATTTTTGTTGATCATTTCACTCGTTTCACATGGCTGTACTTACTTTTTGCTAAATCTGAAGTTTACTCCAAATTTGTCATGTTTCATGCTATGGTTAAAACACAGTTCTCAACCAATATTAAAACTCTTAGATCAGATGGTGGGGGTGAATACACCTCTAAATCCTTTGAATCCTTCCTCACTTCCAATGGGATTAATCATCAAATCTCTTGCCCCTATACTCCTTAACAAAATGGCTTAGTTGAAAGGAAGCATAGACACCTAATTGAAACTACAATTACCCTTTTATCACAAGCTTCCTTACCTTCTTCCTACTGGTCCTTTGCTGTTCAATCAGCTGTGACACTTATCAACTTACTTCCTACTACTACATTAGGTTTTAGTTCTCCTTGGTATAAGCTCCATAGTCAACAACCTGATATCTCTTCACTTAAAATCTTTGGCTGTGTTTGCTACCCATTTCTTAGACCATACACAAAACACGAGTTGAATCACAGAACCAAAGAGTGTCTCTTCTTGGGCTATTCTGCCATCTCTAAAGGTTACTTGTGTCTTGACCTACTCACTCATACTCTATACACTTGCAGACCTGTTTTGTTCAATGAAGCCAAATTTCCCTTTCTCTATACACCCTCTCCTACTTCATCCTCTCATCCTCCTAATCCTGATGTTTGGCTTTCTAATCTTCTCTATTTACACTATTTTAATCACCCTTCCATCCTAGGGCCATATTCCACTTCTACATCTCATCCCACAAATTCTAATCCTCCTCTTACATCTCACACTTCTTTAAAATTCCCTTATCAGACACTTCCCAAACCTGTCAACCATCTGTTTCTATTCCTACCACTTCATCTCCATCTGTTAATACCACTCACTCCACACTTTCATCTCCTCCAATTTCATCAATACCTACTTTTGCTGTCACTGCACCTTCCCTTCCTACAGCCACTACTTCTATCATTGCCCTTGTGAACATGCATCCTATAACCACCAGATCAAAGAATGGGATCTCCAAGCCAAAATTGTGTTACAAGGTTGTGGTTGACTATACTCACATTGAGCCCCCATCATACAAAATTGCTTGTAAATTTCCTCAATGGGTTAAGGCCATAGATGAGGAATTTTCTGCTTTACAAAGACAGAAAACTTGGACTCTTGTTCCTGCTGCTCTTGGTATTAATTTGGTGGGTTGTAAGTGGGTGTACAAGCTAAAATTGCACAGTGTTGGCACCATTGCTCGTTACAAAGCAAGGTTGGTTGCCAAGGGCTTTCATCAAAAGGTTGGTGTGGACTACTCTGAAACCTTTAGTCCAGTAGTGAAACCAGCTACAGTGAGGCTTGTGCTCTCCATTGCAGTCAGTTGTAGATGGCCTCTCAGACAATTAGATGTCTCCAATGCCTTCCTCCATGCTTTTCTAAAGGAGGAGGTGTATATGGAACAACCTCTAGGCTATGTGGATCAACAATTTCCTCATCACATTTGCAGATTGCATAAATCCTTGTATGGGTTAAAATAGGACCTAAGGGCCTGGTTTGATAGATTTACATCTCAACTATTGCATCTTGGATTTGAAGCTTCCATGGTCGATTCTTCCTTATTTGTGTTTGACTCTCACCAGACCATCATTTATTTGTTGGTGTATGTTGATGATATTATCATCACAGGCAACTCTTCTTCATAAGTTTCTCATCTTGTCACTGCCCTCAACAAGGCTTTTGAGCTCAAGGATCTAGGTGCTCTCTCTTATTTCTTAGGCATTCAAATTGTGCCTTCCAGATTTGGTCTTACTCTGTGCCAGTCCAAGTATGCTTCAGATGTGCTTCATAGATTCAAGATGGAGAACTCTAAGCCTACAAAGACACTTGTTGCCCCAATGTCCATCTTACTCCTTTTGAAGGCTCTGTTTTACCTGATCCCACTGAGTATAGAAGCATGGTGGGTGCTCTCCAGTACTTAACCTTCACACGTCCAAATTTGGCCTTAAGTGTTCATCAACTTTGCCAGTTTATGCAGAATCCCACTTCTTCTCATTTGGAGGTAGCCAAACGTGTTCTTTGTTATGTGAGGGGTACTTTACACTTTGGGGTTCATCTTGCTCCTGGTCCACTCACCTTCTTTGCCTTCTCTGATGTAGATTGGGCTGGAGACCCCACTGACAGGAAATCCACTACTGGAATGTTGGTTTTTGTTGGCTCCAACCCAATTTCTTGGTCTTCTAAGAAACAATCAATTGTTTCCCGTTCCTCCATAGAGGCAGAGTATCGTGCCTTGGCTTCCACAGTAGTTGAGCTAGCTTGGCTACGCATTCTGTTTAACGAACTTAGGCTGTTTCTTCCACACCGTCCCATTCTATGGTGTGATAACAATTCTGCTATAGCTTTGGCCTTTAATCCAGTCTTTCATTCTCGCACCAAGTACATCGAAGTTGATTATCACTATGTGAGGGGTTGTGTTCTTCGTAGCACTTTGGGGGTCAAATTCATATTTGGCCATGATAATTTTGCAAATATTTTCACCAAACCTTTACCTGGCCCTCATTTTTTGGTTTTATGTAGCAAACTCTTGGCTGACACTGCCTTGAGTTTGAGGGGGGATGTTAAGAGTACACACAGAAACAACTAGAACAATTAGTGTTTTGATCAAATGGTTCAAATGTCCAATGGAATGCCCAACGACTAGTCCAGATATGCAATGGTGTCGTTCTACTTAATACTGTGGTGTAAATGTATTTAATGATACGTAGCATTTAGGACTTATGTTATTAGTTGAAACGTTGAGTTTAGTCCTTAAGCATTTAGTTTAATTGATATGCTGCATTTTGTACATCATTAGATCACTCTGTTGAGCAGTTAAGTGGTAGTTAGTTAGTTAGTTTTTGATTTCCCTCCACATTATATAGATCAGTTCCGTGATTCTAGGGATCTGATCTGGGAGTTGCTGATTCTCTGTAATCTTTATATACTGTACATCAAATGTAATACACAGTGAAGCATTTATTTTCTTCCAGAAATTTCTTTTCTCTCTTCGTCTCTCTCTCTAAACTTTCTCTCTTTTGCCCTCTGTTCTTTCACTGCTTTTCACAGAGTGTTTCATAGTGTGAACACCATTGTAGAATCTTTTCAACCTTAGTTAGATTCTCTTTAGGTTTGCCAGTAAAATTCTAGAATGGTTGCTATTTACTTATAATATAATTGAAGTGACTTTAGTATGTCTTGTGGGGTATGAACTTTGAATTTTAGTATGTTAATAGCCTCCTTTACATAATTTGTTAACAACCAGAAGAATTTTAACTCCAATTACTTTACTAGTATATTCCAATGGTTAAAGAGAATGCCTTCTCCATACAGAGTAGTTATGTAGTGAAATTTGTGAGTGTTAAGGTAGTTTGTTCTAATAATAACAGTCACTTGATCAATAAAAGTTTGAAATTTGCAAATGAAAGTCAATATTATCTCTATCAAAAATGGAAAAATAAGTGTTTGCATATTGATAGGAGGGAGCAAGGTTGGAAAGGATGAGAATAGGAGTTAGGGAAGCTCTAGGCTGTGAGCCAACATCAAAACAGTTGGCCAAGGCCATAGGGATGAAAAGGAGGAGTGTAGAAAAGATTTTGTGTGAAGGAAGAGAATAAAGACAAAAGATTGCTCGGAGCTACCGTAGACTGGTGGTTTCCATTGCCAAAGGTTATCAAGGCAGAGGACTAAGCTTCCAGGACCTCATTCAGGTTAGGGATGGCAATTTTGCCTCACCTCACTTGACCCGCCTCTCCTCGCTTCGCCCTGTGCGGGTTTTCCCCGCCCCGCAAAGGTGGTGGGGCGAGGATGGGGCGAGATTTTAGACCCGCATCACGGGGCAGGGCGGGGATGGGTTTACACTTTTTAGACCCACCCCACCCCGCCCCGCCCCGCCCGCATTATAAGGGTTAAATTGTAATTTTTTCATACCCTAAATCTCTATTATTTAAACAAAAATATCATCAGCTTATTTTATTTTACCTAACGTGGTTCTACCTCTTTTTTCTCTCTTGCAAAGTTGGAAATAAGGTACCAATTTTAACGTTTTTTCTTTATTAGAAACAAATTTATATACTATTGAATTACTGATTTCATTCATGATTCATACGTCTTTCTCAACTTACTTTTCATCATGAACATAATATAATTTTTTTTTTTTTTAATGAGGTATTAGTTTGAGGCTCTAAATATTTGTCTATGTCATTGTTTTTGTAATTTTGTGTGGGCATTTGGCTGTTATAAAATATAAGGTACGCCATCACACACCCCATTTTCTCTTAACACTTGGAATTCCCATTGGGATTTCACTTTGCTTAACAACACTGCTTCTTTATGCTTGTCAAAATTCGTATCTATTTTACGAGCTAGGTTTTTGTTTTTGAATTTTCATGTTAGAAATATGAGGTGGTGAATGGAGAACGAGATGATGAGGAATATGTTTCCCTATTGGTTTGATTGCCGATATGACGACATCAATCATGTATTAGGAGTTTGGATTATTTTATTGTGTCATACTATGAGATTTTTGTTGTGATATTTTCTTGTTAAACATTTAGATAATATTATTTAGTTTTTGCCAAAAAATAGTTTGATTTGATAGGATAAATTTATTTATAATTTCAAGTATATTTTTATTAATGAAACATGTCATTTTATTTGAAAAAATGGTAATAGTTGTAGGGAAAATTAACAAGAAATAAAGTTTTACAGTATAGGGTGGGGCTTCGCGGGGCCTTAAGGGGCGGCAAGAAAAATCTATGAGGGGCGGGGGCGAAGATCCCATCCTTCGGCCCCACCTCGCCCCATTGCCTTCCCTAATTCAGGTTGCCATACATTTTACTCTTAAATTTTGTTTCCTATAGTGTGTTGATGTACAATTTGTTTTGTTGTGTTTTCAGGAAGGGAGCATTGGCCTTCTTCCGTGTGCGCGCGGGGGTGGGGGGGTGGAGAAATTTGAGCTTGAAAGAGGACTTAAGTTGTCAACATATATTGGCTGGTGGATTAAGAAAGCTATTACAGGAACCATAGCAAATGACACTAGATTAGTGAGATTACCGGTGAGAAACTGTGTAAATTAACACTATGTTTATAGTCATTGCTACCTTTTAGTTAAGCTTGTCTAACTTCTGACCATTCCCTTCTGTTCAAAATGACTTAAACCCTCTAAGATTCTTCTGTGAGTATCTCTAGTTGCTGCATGATAGTTTTTATAAATTTTTGGTGAGTCTCTATGCTTGTTAGTTTAACATGTGTACATTAATCTAGCAAAAAAAGAAAAAGAAAAAAAAGGACTGGCTGAGGGAAGGAGAGAGTTGTAGGTTGTGGCGTTTCAATGCAAAATTTCAACGCTGAAGCAGAAATAAAGCAGGCTTTGTTGTTGGTCTAAATTCGACTCAAGGAGCATTGTCTTCCCCATTTAGTGTTTAACATGTATGTAATATGAGGTGTTTTAAAATTTGTTGGTATGTAAATACTTCAAGTAAATTCTTTACATATGTACGTATGTATGTATAATGTATATTGGACTAAGTTTCTGTCTTTGTGATTCTTCCCTTGAATTGCTTCTTTATTTTTTCCTTCAATCGAGATGCTACTAACTCAACACATTGTTTCCATTGAACCCTGCCTGATTTATTCTTTTTCTTTTCATTCTATTTTGTGGTTGCTGTAAATTGTATTTCCTAGAGTTGCTCATCAGATGGGATGCCAGTCTTTGTGAAAACTTGTACTGCTGTTCAGGTTGAGATGTTCTATAACAATAGCTTGTTTTAAAAATTTGTCAAAATTTTTGTTAGAACTAAGTCCAGATTTCAAGAAAATAACAATTTCCTTCCTCTTCACAATATTTTGTTCACCCTAACATGAGTTTTTGGGAGGTAAACCGGTAGATAGTGAATGTATGGTTAGCTTGCTATGTTTAGAGTAATGTGTGCAGGATGGTGGCGAAAATTGCATAAGCTAGCAACATTTTGACTAAAAGATTAGGGAGGGCACCTACCTGTGATGAAATTGCTAAAATGCTCAATGTGAATATTTCCACAGTGAGGCTTGTTTCTGAGAGGAGCAGACCCCTAGTGTCATTGGATCGAGCAGTAAGTGATCAAGGTCACATGACTTTCCAGGTTCTTTTCTTGAACTTTATTCCTAACATTAATTAATGATGAAGTTCTTCTTTCATTAATACTTTCCTACAGTTTTAATGTTCAAACTCAAGCCATTCCTCGTCATGTCAGTTAAGGTTATGAGTCCTGCATTTCCTATATTTGATATTTCTCATCTTTTGAAAATTGTGCTTAAAAATACAAATCTCCAATTGGATTCTGATACTACAAAGCATTGACCTCAAATCAAAGTTGCAGGATTAGATGAGATTGAAGTCTGGGGCTTTTAAATCCCAAGAATTCAAATTCCTTCCAGATAGTTGAGGCTAGAATTAGTTTCATACCTAGGTATCTCAAACAAGGTTCAGAATTTATAAGACTACTCAAAGACAGACTTATGAGTTGATAATCCAACCTGGAAAATTTTTTACAACAATAAAACTATACATCAATACTGTTGTTCACAAATAACTAGATTGAGGATTTTTTTTCCCCATGAATAAATAGTTTAAGAAACTTGCTTGAGATGAGGAAATTCACCGTCAATGAAACTTTACATAAGAAGTCTAATCCTGTTATCTATAAACTAATTTATAGCGAGGTTAATTGCAGGCATTTTTGGTCTCTTTTCCCATTGTAACATTAGTATAATTTCTTCAATATCTTGTCTATTATCTTCCATTTTAGCAATAAAAACTTTTTTTAAAATATGAAATATCAGTTAAGACATATGCCCCATTGACTAAATCTAATTCATTAGTTCAAAATTTGTTGCAGGATATCATATCGGGACTAGGTGAAACAATGCCAGAAAAGATGGTCAAGAAACAGCTAATGAAGCAAGAGGTGGATAAACTTCTCGAGACACTTAACAAAAGAGAAGAACATATATAGAGATTACGCTTTGGACTCAATGGAGAGCCACCTAGGTCTTGTGAAGAGATAGGAGGATTGTTAAAGCTGTCAGGGGAGAGGGTTCACCAGATCAATGTCATTTCATTATCAAATTTACGACAAAGAAGTATGAAAGACAATCTAGATGAATATTATGTTTTATAGATGTAGGGGTGTCAATGTTTGACACTAGTTTTTGTAGGTTAGGGTGGGAGCTTAGCTAGTTTGGGTTATAAACGGATCGATCCGAGAGTGACATGGTAAAAAACATGTCATTAGCAGGTCAACCTGCATAACCTACAATACACAAGTTTGACATGTCAATTTATTTATGTCAACTCGAAATAACCTATTTAACACAACTCATTTAACTCGTATGACAAATAAATATTCATTTTATTTTAGATTTGTCAAATACTTTTTATATCCAACCTATATTTTAAACTTGCAAAAAAAAGTGAGTAATTAAAAAAACGTATAAGTGATATAATTGTAAATTGAAACTGTAAGGTCGCAATTTGAATCCTAGGCCCAAAAGTTAAAAGGATCTAGGCCCAAAGAGCCCAATACAATGAATTTGTAGAAAGTAGGTTAGAAAACTAGGCTATAATAAGTTGGGTAGCAATTATAGTGGATTTAAATGACAATAAGGTAGAGATAAACTGATTTTTACTAAAGAAAATAGTTCTCGGTCCAGTCCGAAGAGATCAGTTCTTGTATATCTTTCTTGAATTTGATTACAAGTATAGTTCTTAATGTTACAATATTCTTCTCTTAAATTTTTGATCCCCTTCTCTCAGGGTCTCCCTTCTATTTTATACTATCTTTTCCTTTTCATTTCTGCCCTCCACATGTAGATTAGATTGCTGGTGTTGATCCTTGTCACATCAGCACCTTCCTGAAGTCTTTGGAGAGTAGCTGTAAGGCTGATAATTACTGTTCAGGTATCACTTCCTCATTAATGTGGCTAAAGAGTTAGTTGCAGATCATTCAATGCGGTGATAACAGCTTTCCCTTAGATATTTCCCAGCTCCCATTTGTCCTGTATGTCCATAATGCATATCTTTATCAACAGAATTTCCTAGGATGTCACCATGAATGACAGATGACACTTTCTGACCTCTTCCTCGTTTAGCCGAGGAGATGCTCCTCCTCGGCTTCCCTTTCCTGCCTTCTCATATATAGCTTGATTAAGGAGTCCTGAGTTTTACATCTTTATTACTGTTTATCTGTCTTCGGACCACAAAGTGTCCTCGGACAATGCCCAAGGCCCAACATATATTCTTGGGCCCCTTATCCCTATAGAAACTTTACAAACATTAGATCTCTAAACCCTACAAAAACTTTATTGATATATGTTATTTTGAATTTGGGTTAAATTGTATGCATTTCTTTTGGAATGTAAAGAACTTATTTCTAGATGAATGTTATATTTTTTGTTGAACTATGTTATTTTGAATGTGAGTTGAATACTTGAAGTGTATGCACTACATTTGAGGTGTAAAAAACTAATTTCTATATGGATGTTATATTTAATATTAAGCGGATTGAAATGGGTTAGGTCACATTTGTGTCAACCCAACACAACCCATTTATTAAGCGTGTCAAGTTGGTCTGGTCATGTCAACCCACCCCATTAATAAGTCAAGTTAGAGTTGAAGTGTTATGACACAATTATTAAATGGGTTAGATTCGGGTTAAGTCATTTAGTTGAATATCCCTATTTCGACACGACACGAACATGACACGCTAACTCAAATTTACACCCCTATATAGATGTTCTTGAGTTGATTAATAGAAATAGAAGATAGGAAACAAAATGAATATGACAACTAAGATTTGTACATTTTACCATCATAGACCAAGATATAGGAATTTTACATTCCTATGCTCAATGCTTTGGTTATTTCCCATTTTCATTAGATATGAAGTGAGTAGAGATGATTTGTGCTAAGTACAATATGATGGGAAAGTGGGCACTCTTTCATGCTTGTGATGTGCTTTGTTCCTTGTCATGCACCCAAACACAATGTATGAGCTATACATGTGATAACAATGCACACCCAAAAACAAAAAAAACACCTTATAAGTCTGCAAGGCCCTAGTAAAGTTCAATAATTATTCTCTAAAAGGGATTTAGTAACAATTATAAATTATATGTGGTGATTTATAAGACTATCATGTGAATTATTTAAACAAGTCACATGACTAATTAAAAAAATTATATAACTAAAACTACATATGGATGGTTTTTTCAATCATCATATAATGGGTTGAAGAAAAATAGATACAAACCAATTTGTAGCTAAACTTGTTCCCAACACAGTAGTACAACTACAAACCCTCCCGCCTTGTGAAGTTTCTTTGAATAAACCCATATTAATTGTTCAATTTTCTCTCATGTACACAAATTCAAAATTGCCAAGGACGTGTCACCATCCTAAAATAGACTCCAACTACGGGTGCATGGGAATTTCTTCAGCCAGAAAGATTGAATGATTTGTAATTGAAAGTTTGAATAATTTGTAATTGGCCAAATTCCAAAGGGAAATAGAATAAAATTGTTTGGTTCTAAAGACTTAGGATTTTATGTATTTAGAACTTTAATGTGTATTGTTGGCAAACCATGATCAAAACAAGATGTTTAGTCGTGTTTAGACTTGCTCAAAGTTAATTCATTTATGTAAAGTTGGAACAAG
The DNA here is from genome assembly GCF_932294415.1 of Quercus robur. Taxonomy (NCBI): domain Eukaryota; kingdom Viridiplantae; phylum Streptophyta; class Magnoliopsida; order Fagales; family Fagaceae; genus Quercus; species Quercus robur. Next base: position 57,649,810 of record NC_065537.1, read on the forward strand.
CTGATGCAGAAATCATTTATGCTTCTCGGCCTGGTTCGATCAATCAAAGCTTAGGCTCGATTAATCGAAAATCGGGTCAGATGCGTTTTCTGCAAAATTCCAGCTCAGCCCTAGTTTGTTTTAAAACATTTAGGGTTTTCTAATTTGTCCTAGGTATATAAGGCAAACCCTACCCACGTTTTAGTGTTGCTCATATTGCTGTTTGTGTAAATTTCTTGTGAGATATGTGAGGAGCTTTCCTTTACACAAGTTTAGGATTATCAAGAAGGAGATTTCTTCAAGAGCTTGATGATCATTCAGTTGCTGCCATAAGAACTTAAAGAAACACAAGCGGGTGTGCTTGTACTTTCTGGAGAATCCAAGAAAGAAGGAGTCCGTGGTTTCGGAGCTTACACGTAGTCAGGTCAGTCAGTTTCTACTGGTGGATAGCAATAGGATGTTAGTGGTCTAAGTCCTGTTGAACAACTTCGATTCTTTTATAGTGGATTCAGGTTTACCTTAAAGATAGCGAGGTTAAATCCTCCCCAGATTTTTACTGGTTTGGTTTCCTAGGTGATCATATCATTGTTTTATTTATCTTTCCGCTGTTTTGCATGATATGATTGTTTGATTGTGATAACCTAGATTTGGAATTTGGACTAAGTAACAACTTGGCTAATTATCTAGGTTAATCCAATTGTATTTTCAAGGGGTCTAAAAACTATCAAATATGATCAAGAAAGATCATTCCAATTGAATGATCTTTTGCCAAGAAGATCAACCATTAACATCTTATTTGACTCCTGTTACAGTATACTTAATATTTTAGTGTTAGAAAACAGGAAAAGGTAACGTATTCATTATATTTTGTTTATCTAGTTTAATTTTTTTTTAATGAATAAGCCATTTTCTTCAAAGTCTAAACTCCACTCATGAATTAAAAGATTCTTAATAGTTAGACAGATACCACATACTACAATCTATTTTCTTATGTAATTATCCCGAAATTTTATTACTTATATGCAAATTTTTATGCTGGAGAACAAATTATTACCCAAAGAATTTAAAGTCCTCTTTTTTGGTAGCTATAAATATATATATATATATATATATATGTAACAAGTAACAATAATGTTTTTTCTACTTTTATTAAAACTTTAGTTCCTTATTTTCATTTTTCTTCTCCTACATTCGTTTTCCTTTGATCAGTTTTAAACTTTAAAAGATATTGATAAAATAGAAAAGATTGTCTCGATCTTTATTATTTTTTGGAATGAATTTTGACATAAAAATAATTAATAGTGTATTAATTATAATTATGATATAAAATAAATATAACAAGAAGAAATACAATAAAAAATTCATCAAAAAGGAAAATTTAACCTAATAAAAAATCAATATATAAAGGGAAGGGGGGGGGGGGGGGATGATTTCTTTGGCGAGCTAAGGGCACTTATCCCGCTCCCGTCCCGCTCTGCCTTCGCCCTTGACTCCCATACTGGGGAAGTTCAAATCTCTCTCCCCCATATGTTAAGCACTTTGTATATGGGAGATGTCAATTAAACTATAAAAAAATCTAGGGAGGGGGAGGGGGAAGAAAGAAGAAGCATAAGGAAAAGAGGCGACACTATGAAAGAAGCTAAAAAAAATACCATTTGTTTTAACCTATATAATATGCTACCATATTGATAATTTTGGCTAACATTTTAATTAAATAGTTTGTCTATCAAATTTTTTTTAGAAGAATTGATAGCCACAAGAAACATAAAAAAAATTATAATAACATCTATAATCTAAATGAGTTATTATTAACTATTAAAATAGATCTCAAAAATACAACTTTAAATAGAAATAAAAGTAACATATCTTCAAGTAAGTTATATAATATAATATCATCCAAGAGTCTTGCAATTCAACTTGTTAGCACTTCTTGATATTTCTAAATATTAAATATTATAAAATATTTAAAGAGAGCCCCCCAAAAAAAAAAAAAAATCTGTAGGGACACGGTTTTAGTTGACCCGATCCTTGTTGGTCAGGCCTTGGCCCAAAAGGTCCCACACAATGAATTTTTTGTAGAGTATGGGCTAAAGAACTTGGTTTCAGTTAGCTTAAACGGTTTGTTGCATGGGCTCAGGGGGTACAGAGACAAGAATAAAAAGAGATAGCAGTGAAGAGAGATCTTTCTCAAATGATCAGGTCTCCAACTTGACTAATGGGCACAGATTCATGCAAACAAAAGTTCTCTACAGTGTTCTCTCCTCTCTTTCTCTCCGTCTCCCGTCCCCCTCTCTTGGGGGACTTTTACATATTATATAGGCCCTCTCCTATCATCTGGGCTTTACACTTGTTGATCATCCAAACCCCTACTTGAGCACCTGTCCCATCAGACACCCTTATCAGTTCTTTGTGAGTTGCAGTGGCCAAGGTAGCACTGTTCAGGGGTATTCTCCTCATTAATGCGGCTAAGAGAGTAGTTGTGATACATTTTATGTGGTGGTGGCAGTCTTTGCTGAGATATTTTGGGTCTCCTTCCTTTTTACGTATTCGGAGAATGGGCTACAGTGGTTGAGACGCACCTTTGATCTGGATTTTGCAGCGTCCGAGGAGGAATTCCTCCTCGGACATATGCTCTTTGCCCTAATGGGCCTAAAATAAGGATTCTGGGCCACGATGTCTCCTCGGACGGATTGGTCCTCGGACGGGTCCAAGCCCCAGTCAACCTATTATTCTAGGTTGGTCCCCACAAAATCCTTTTTAAATTTTTATAAAAAAAATAATAGGATGAGCTTCGCTCCTAACAGAAAATATTTTGGCTAGCATTTTTTTTTCTATTTCCAATGACCATTTTTTTGTTTCCAATAAAAAAAAAAAAAAAAAATTGTGGTAAGTTGAAAACAACAAAAAATAGATAATAGTTATCGTTTTTAATCTATATATATATATATAAAACCGAAGCCTTTGCTGGCACCACAATTTTCCACGTCAGCACAATATTTAAAAAATAAAAAATAAAAAATAAATAAAAATTATAACTCCTCAAAACCCTAGCAACTTTACCCCTCTCTCAAGTTAAGAAATATAAAGCCACTGTTTCTGCAAACTCTCTCTTTCTCCAGACGTAGGAAGCCCTAAAGCATTCAAGATCTACAAAACCCTAGCAACCTTACCCCTTTCTCAAGTTAAGAAATATAAAGCCACGGTTTCTGCAAACTCTCTCTCTCCAGACGTAGGAAGCCCTAAAGCATTCAAGATCTACAATGCACGATATAGATTTTAGCTTATAAAGTTCAGTTTTTGTAAGGTTAGTTTTGTTTATATATTAATTAATACATAGTACTTTGTTCACCATTGAATACTCATATAATCAATTTCCAATTCAGTGTTCAAGAATTAAACCAAAATTCTAACTGCGCTATCATAAAATATTATTATTAATATAAATTTTATAGAGTTGCAGTGTTCAAGAATTAAACCAAAATTCTTTTAAATTATCTATAATATTTTGTCCTCTAAAAATTTTATCTCTTTGATTTTAGTATATTGTGTTTCTTAAGTTATAAAGAGATTTTCTTTGGTTTCTGCAAACTCTCTCTCTCTCTCCAGATGTAGGAAGCTCTAAACGCACGGTATAACATTCAAGATCTACAACTCACAGTATAGATTTTAGCTTATAAAGTTCAGCTTTTGTAAGGTTAGTTTGTTTATATATTTAGTCCTTATGTTTAGTTTTAGGTTTAGGTTTTAAGAGATTTATATATTACTACTATGTGACTGAATTTCCCGTGACATCAGTTTTATGTTTTTTTTTTTTTTTTTTTTTTTTTTTTTTTTTTAAATTTGTTTTATGTAAGGTTAGTTTGTTTACATCAGTTCTTTATCTTAAAGATAAGATTTTTATTTCTACCGCAAGAACTATTTAGGTATGTATCCCTTGCAAGCACACATGAACTTAAATTGTCTTTTAATATATGCATGCATTATTATTTTCTAATAGTTTTCCCATGCATCGCACGGGTTAGCGACTAGTTTATAAAGAAAAATGAAAACAGCCAAATGGCTCCTTTTAGTTTTGTGTTTTTTTACACTTATGAAAACACGGAGAAAACAATGTCCTTTTATCACTCTAATGAATCAATGCTCTAGTTCGAACCATGCAACTAAGCATAGTTCGATTTTTTATCTACAATATTTTTTTTCTTTCCCATGTTTTTTTTTTAAATTTATTTAAATTTCTTCCTGCACAAATCCAACTATATATTTCTCTATTCTATGTTGTGCCTCTAGGTACAATAAGACCCATTTCCTTTCTCTCTCTCTCTCTCTCCCCCCCCCCCTTCTTAATTTCAGATTTCTTCTTCTTCTACGTCTTTCTTTGTGGTTAATTTATATTCTTTAGTATGGTATTTGGTCTTCTTCAAGCCAAGACCTATTCTTCTCTCTCTCGCTTCTTAATTTCATATTTCTATTTTTTTTATTAGGAGATCTACATGGTTTTTCACAGTTTTTGGCCAGCCCATCAGTCAAAGGTACCTAATAAATGAAATTTTTTTTTTTGGTGGTTGTTGGCTGAAACTTGAAATTCTCAAATTATTAAAAAAAAAAAAAAAAAACTTTGCGAAGATCTCTCACATAGAAACACCACATTTTCCAGATAAAAGATTGAACAAAAAAGTTAAAAAAGAAATTATGAAAAAATTAAATTCCATAAAATTAGAATTACATAAAGGAAAAGGAAGATAAAGAATATTAATGCTATATTGGTATATATGTGATGCCTTTTCATCTTTGTTTAGTTAATGTTCTTATAATTACTCTCATATATGAGTCATATGCATCTTGTACGTTATCTTGCACTGATGGGTGTCAATATCAAGGTTATCAATTCCGTACCATACCGGCCGGAATATACCGTACCGTACCGGCTGGAATATACCGTACCGGCCAGCAATCCGATACACTCGACCCCCTTGTTTCGTACCGGAAAAAATACCGGACGTACCAGCCATACCGGCCAATTTCGGGCAATACCGGCCGGTACCGGGTGTACAGGCCGGTGCAGAAATTTTTTTTTTTTTTTTTTTTTTTTTTTTTTTTTTTTTTTAAGTTTTGTAATTTTTGAATTTTTGTTAGGATAGAATGGTAACTTATTTGTATTAACTTATTAGTATTATTTGTTTTCTTAGTATGCAATGGTAACTTTTAAGCTTTCTATTTTATTTTTTTATTTTTTTCCCTTTTAATTGATACTAAAGTCTAAAACCATGAATAATTAGTTCTGAATTGAAGAAATGTTTTATGGTAAATTTTTATATTTATTATAATATATATATACACAGACACATACATACACACACACACATATATATATATATATATATATATTTATAAATATAAAAAATAGCGGTAAACCCGAAACGGTACACCGGTATTGACCGGTATCCGAAATATATCGTACCGGTGGCCAAACCGATACGGCCTCCGGTACGGTATTGACATCCTTGGTCAATATTCAATAAAGCAACAAAGAACTTTGAAGACTTGTTTCAATAAATTCTTTGAAATTTCTCTGAATTCATATTCCAGCAAAACCAGAATGGATACTATAAGGCTCTAACTTCATGCATTTTGTACAGGGATGGACCTAGGATTTTAAGTTAGTGGGGCGGAGTGTAAAGGGAAAAAAAAAAATTCAAAAAGGCATCCATATAGTATTAAAAAATTATAAATACTCAAAATCATTGTTTCTAAATACATTAAGATGCAATCATTTACCAACAAAGACAAACAAAAACAAAATAATGCATTTTTTTAATATTAGGCTGGCTAGAATTTTTTATTTTTATTTTTGTTATTGTTGAAGTTAGAGCATTCAATTGGTGGTGGTAAAAATTTTAGCTTTTAGCACTTCAAAAAATTACTTTATCTATTTTACCACCTCACTTTACAATACACCCAATATCAAATGTTTAAAGAAAAAAAAAAACTTCATTTAAAATAATATAAACAACATTAAAATAATAAAGGAAGCGAAGGAATTTGATTTTTTTTTTAATTAAAGGAAGGGATATAATCTTAATAAAATAAGTATTTTATTTTTAACAACTTGCTACAGTCAACTGATATTTATACTAGTTTACTGTAGTTATAAAAAATTTAATAACACATTATTTTTTGGTTCTTTGGTGGTAAAATAATTTTTTTTGGGCTAAAATATCAAATGTTTAAAAAAAAAAAAAACTTCATTTAAAATAATATAAACAACATTAAAATAATAAAGGAAGCGAAGGAATTTGATTTTTTTTCTTTTTATTAAAGGAAGAGATATAATCTTAATAAAATAAGTATTTTATTTTTAACAACTTGCTATAGTCAACTGGTATTTATACTAGTTTACTGTTGTTATAAAAAATTTAATAACACATGATTTTTTGGTTCTTTGATGGTAAAATAATTTTTTTTCGGCTAAAATATAACCATCATTGTGAATATTTTTATTGTTTCTGTTAAATTTTTTGGTTGGATATTTGCTATTTGGGTGAGCTTAGTTAGGCTTATTGTGGAGAACGGAGGCCTAAGATTTTAGAAGGGGCCTAACTACAAAAATGAAAAATATTATAACTAAAAAAATATATTTTTGGACCCGGGGGCGGGGTCCTCTTGGGCCCCCCGCGTCTGTCCCTGATTTCGTATAAATCTTATCTCATATGCTCGCATTGCTCAAAGCCCATATCTATCGATACGTACCATGAACGCATAGACTTGCATGTGTTATTACCTCGCTAGAATTCTATCCCGGATAGGGCTTCCATGCCTGAATCTCATTTCTCTCAATCCACCCCTTCTATCATTACATTGGCTATACACTTGATATACATGAGGAAAATCAAAAGCAAAAGTCTAAATCCTAGCACAAGATACGACTAAAACGTTTTCTTTTCTGCAAAAAATAAGAAAATAATTATCAACCCTAGGAAAATTCTAACACTTAAAGAATAGATTGAATCGTTTACATTCTTATATTTATGGGAACAGGGACGGAACTACATACAGACAGGGGGGGCTGTGGCCCCCCCCCCCCAAATTTTTTTTAAAATATTAAATAGTAGCTAGGTATATATTTAAGATTTTAGAAAATAAACTTAAGAAAAATTATATTTGCCACCCTCAAGAAAATTATATTTGCCCCCCTCAACTTCGAATCCTAGTTCCGTCCCTGTATGGGAAGAGAGATAATTATCGACTACGACTATAATAATCTTTTTTGGGGGGGGGGGGGGGGGGAGAAAGTCTATAGTAGTCTAATTCTAATCTAAAACGAAATAATTAACTCTCATATATACTCCAACCATGCATTTTCTTTGATGTTTCTCTTGTCCATTTCCACCAAATAATATAAGATTCCTAAAGTCTTTAAAACATACCATGTGGAGGAATTTAAGTATACCCTCTCCCAACTGTGTATATATATATATATATATATATGTATAGAATATAAATTATATTCTATATTTAACCCCCACTTAAAAACTTGGAATGTCATTTTTTTTTTAAACAATAGAATATATATATTTTTTTGAGAAGCATGGAATAAATAATTATATACACAAAGTTGTGAACACAATCATAAAAAAATATCTATTAATTTCCATAATTATATATTAAATAGTTCCATTTAAAACTGCAATCATAATAGAGAAATACTATGTCCACAACATTTTTCATAACAAATCATAAGTGGTAAGTTGTTACAGGTTGTTATTGGTGGGGGGAAAAAAGTAATTTTAGTGGTAGGTTCAAATTAGAACCAATAATAACTAACAACTTATGATTTATTGTGAAAGTATTATGAAAATGTTATGGACATAAATCTTCTCATCATAATACTACCTATTGATAATTACCATAATTATCAAATTTATATTTAATATATTAATACACATACATAACCAAAATAAATTTTTTATTAATAACTATAATAATTTTCAAATTTTCTTATATTTCTTGAAACTTTTGGTAATTAATTTTAAATTGGAATATTATTTTAAAATTTTGCATAAATTACACCAATCTCCATTGAGTTTTATCAAAATGATACTTTCGCTTCAAATGTTTGTATAAGTAACACTCTCCCATTGATTTCTCTAATTAAGATAGAATAAGTCTATTGTTTTCCAAACTTTCTTAGCGTGATATTATGTTTTAATAATAATAATAAAAAAAAGTTCTATACAAATTATGGATGAAATGACACTCTTATTGCTTGAATTTGTACAAATAACACTTAAAGTATACTATGTTAATAAATTTAATTTAATATGTAATCATATTGTAACTATTTTAGTAACAACAACTATGATGGTGCTGAAAACAATACCACCAATGAGTCGCACGCTCCTCACTCGATCGCAAATGGCACCTGCACAACGAAAAGGAATAACCTAGCAGAGAGCACCGGTGTGGTACCGGCCGAATACCCTCCGAAGGTCAAGTTAGAACTATTCTCACTGCTCTAGAGTGCTAGAGAGGGTAAAATTACGCGTACCTTGGATCACGAGGGTGTTAAGGTTTTTATAGTAGCAAGGGTCATCCCCTTTTCCCTTGGAGTAGAAGTCTTTTCCTTATAGGAGTCTTCTTTGGGCGTATTTTTCGGGATCCTTTCCTTATAGGGGTTTCTTGAATATTCTATAGCGTGGGAAACAAGTCAATCCCTCACTTGTAGCGTGGGGAGAAAGCCATATTACTTGGTCCGTCAGTCTCACTTCATTTCCTTCAGCTTTTAGGCCGTCAGCTATTAAGACCGTCGACCATAGAGACCGTCTGCTATGGCTCCGTCTGCTTATGTATGGAAGGTCGCACAGAACCGTCGGTCCGAGGCCAGACTCCTTTTATCCTTATCAGTTGCCCTCTACTCTACATGTTCGACGCTTACAACCGTCAGCATGTTGAGTTGTTTTCGAAACAGAAAAAGAACTATGGATGTCTCCTCGAGCTGCGAGCTATTTAATGCAAGGTTACGTGGCGAGCAGTCGTTGGCCTCGTTTCTGGGCACGGACGTCGCCTCGCATTCCGTGCGTTTTTTCCCTTATATAAATATCATGCTTTGCTTTATTTTGTCATTTTAACTTCGCAGATCTTTTTAACAGAGAAACCGTCACTCTCGCTCACGTTTTGCTCCGTCAGCTCTTACCAGTACCGTCACACTTTGTTCCATTTATTCAAGATCTATTTCACCTGTAAGTTCCTCTTCCTCTCTTTTCGCTTCCTTTTTATTTTTATTTTTTGCCCAAGAATTTTTCTTTTATTGAGAACGTCAGTCTAGGAACTTAGGGTGTATCCGTCACTTGTAGGTAGTCAGATGTCAAGTGACGCGTCGAGTGATCAGTCGTCAGTCCGCGACGGAGCGGGCTACGACGAAGTCTTTGGCTCGGGTCAAGAGTCCGACGGCTTTTTGGAGTCGTCAGGGAAAGAAACGTCCGCCCAATCCCTTAGTGTTGATGTAGACGACCGTGTTGAGGGAGTTAGGGGAAAGGTGTTAAGTGAGGTTGAGGTCGAGGGGATCGACGAGGAAGTTGTTGATGACGGGAACTGGGGGGAAGGTGACGAAGAGACCGATAGTGACGGAAATAGGGATGACGGTAGCGAGGTTAGTAGTGACGGTAATGAGGATGAGGATGACGGAGAGTCCAGTGAGGGAACTTCAGGGAGTTCCGGAGGTAATCGTCCTTTCATCCTTCCGGAGGAGTGGGCCGTCAATAAATTTCTTCCAAAGATGAGCAACAGAGTTTTTTCTGAGTTGCGTATTCGTTTCCAGATCCCAGATCACATTCCCCTCCGTCTCCCTAAAAAGAATGAGAAGTGTTATACAGGGAGGACGGCTGATGTGGGGATGTATGATGCCATGTTCGCAGCTGGCCTTAGACTCCCACTGACGGCCTTACACCGTCAGCTGGCGGATTTCTTAGGATTGTCCGTCAGCCAGATCTCTCCGAATGCCTGGAGGATCTTTATAGGAGCTGAAGTTCTTTGGGGTCGCTTGAGTGGGGGGAACCGTCAACTTTCGATAGACGAGTTCTTTTACTGCTACCGACCTCAGCATAAAGTATCCGCCAAGGGGACATATCACTTTGCGCCTCGTGAAAAGAACTTAAGATTAGTGTTTGATATGCCGGATTCGAATAGGAACTGGAAGAATAGATTTTTCTTTGTTAAAGGGACGGACTGGGTGTGTCGCCCCGAAGAATGGGATAAGTTGCCCGGGGGTTATTTTGATAACACCTGGGCTTATATTAGGGAGTCAGGTTGCCCCCGTCTCTTTCTTCTTTTTTTTTTTTTTTTCGTCGCTTTTCATCTTTCAGGGAACTTTAACCGTCTCTTTTAACACCGTTTATTTTCTTTTGTTTCAGCCGTCGCTCGTCCGGAGGTGTCTGACGAACAAAGAGAATTCATCCGTCGGATACTCACCATCCCACTTGAGCAACGTAGGTGTAGGGATTTGATAACCTTAGACACTCTACATTTGTATTGCGGTGGTCCGGAGCCGACGGTTGAAGCTCGGAAGTTGGAAGAATTTTCAAGAAAGCGTAAGTAAATGTAGTATTTTAATCCGTTGGTATTTTATTCTGTCTATTATCACTTATCCGTCATCTTACTTCGTGCAGAGATGGAGGCTGCGAAGCAGAGAGTGAGGGCCGCTGCTGCCCGTAAGAAGGAAGAGGATAAGGCCAAGGGGAAAGAGGGAACGTCAACCCCTCATTCTTCTTTGAAGGGTCCGATCAAGAGAAAAGCTGACGGAAAAGATGATCCTCCTTCCAAGAAGGTAACCGTCAGCCCTATGGACGTTCCTTCCAAGAAGTCGCCCTCCAAGTCTGGCCATGGTGCTGGGAAAGGGGTGATGACCTCTTCTGGCCCCGTCATTGAGGGCCCCCGCTCCTTGTTGACTCACAAGGATTATGCTGTCGAGGGGGTGGAATCCCTCATCAAACAGACGGACCTGGATCCTTGTGCTCAGCTTGGCACGGAGGACCTTGGAGCGTCAGCCTTTTTTGATATTGCACGGGTATGCTTCTTACTTTGAATATTCTGATTTTTATCTTGCTTAATAGCTGACGGTTGTATTATCTTCAGGCCCTGGTTCGCGTTAAAGCACTTCAGGACCGGTGCGTGGCGAAGGAAGGTGTCGTTTCACGGGTGAGGAGGCATAATTCCACCCTGATGGATCAGCAGGCGCAGTACAAGGAGGCCGTCCGTGTTCTGAACACAGAGCTGAAGGATGTGAAGGAGAAATTAGGAGAGACTGAGGGCCAGCAAAAGAAGCTTGAGGAGGAGGTTGCGTCTCTACGTGCGCAAGTGCTGACGGCTGGGACTGATGCAGTGGAGAAATTCAAGACTACCCAGTCCTTCATTGATTCCTGTGCTGACTATTACGGCACAGGTTTTGATGATTGTCTGAAGCAAGTAGCGTCAGCTTATCCGGACCTGGATCTATCTAGGATCACCATGGATGCTTCCGTGCCAATGACTCCGGCTGCTGACAGAGATGATGAACCCCTCAGTTTGGATTTTTTGCTTAACGATGCTGGGGTCGTTTTGGCCCAGCCTGCTGCTCCTACTCCTGCTGAGTCTTCAGATCAAAATGCCAAGGGTAAAGCTGACGAGGTCTCCAAGGACGTTCCTGCCGTTTAATCCTTTAATTGTAATTTCTGAACAATGTTTTTAAGTGCCCTTATGTTTGTTGGGCTTTTTACTTGTAACTCTATTTACTCCCCGTTGTCCTTCACTTTAAACATATACATTGATTCTGACTAATTTTAATGAGACCGTTATCTCTTTTTTATTTAGCCTTTTTCGATTAGCTCGTCATCTTTACAGGCTTGTTGGTTGGAGAGACTTATTTGTAAGTAGTCTCATTTTTTTTTGGTAAGACCGTCAACATTTTGACCGTCTATCATATAATATTTTCATCCATTGGATCGTCAGCTTTACAGTGTTGGCCTTTTCGGACCGTCACTCGCTTGGCCTTGGCCTCGTCAGTTTCTTGGGTATGTCCCATTAGATGATCGTCGATTTTTGTTTAGTTTTCTCGGATCATTATTTATTTTTATTTTTATTTTAGGCGATTTTAGCCTTGATGTCTTTTGACACCTTTATTGATCCGTCAGTTTTTAAGGCCTGGGCCGTGTGAAGATAGCTTCATCTATTGGACCGTCGGCTTCTTGGCCTTTTCGGACCGTCGTTTTCTTGGCCATTTTGGCCTTGATATTTTTATTGGCCGTCAGTTTTTAAGGCCTGGGCCGTATGAAGATAGCTTCATCTATCGGACCGTCGGCTTCTTAGCCTTTTCGGACCGTTGTTTCCTTGGCCATTTCGGCCTTGATGTCTCTTGACATCTTCATTGGTCCGTCAGTCTTTTCTTTAGTCCGTGTGTTATGGACTTAGTCGATTTTGGGTTGCAAACTTAGTGGACCGTCGAAAAAACACACTTCAGTAATTTCTGAATAAAACTCCTCTTATTGCCATGCATTTAAATAAAAGTAATTAAAACCAAACCCTGCCCCTTGGGCTAAAAAAAAGGTATTGTTGCGAAAAAACTAAAGTAAACGATAAATCTAAGGAGTTAAACTATAATTTGCTGAAAAATAAAAGAAGTTGGTCTTCATGCTGCTGCTTCTATTGGTAGTACTTCCGTAGGTGCTCGGTGTTCCATGGATGTGGTAGCTTCTGTCCCTCCAATGTTTCAAGGTGGTAAGTACCTTTTCTCTGCCACGACGAGATTCGGTAAGGACCTTCCCAATTGGGGCCGAGTTTCCCTTGGGTAGGGTCCCTGGCGGCGCCCATGACCTTCCTAAGAACAAGGTCTCCGACTTGGAAGTCTCTGTGTCGGACCCGAGAGTTGTAGTATTTGGCCATGCGATCCTGGTACCTAGCGAGCCTTTGTTCTACTGCTGCCCTGATCTCATCCACTAGGTCGAGCTGTAGTCGCATAGCTTCATCGTTTTTGTCCTCATCATGATTGTGTACCCTATAGCTTGCGAGTCCGACTTCTGCCGGGATGACTGCTTCGCTTCCGTACGTCAGGCGGAATGGTGTTTCTCCTGTTGGTGTTCTTGCCGTCGTCCTGTATGCCCATAGTACACTTGGCAATTCTTCGGGCCATATACCCTTTGCCCCCTCGAGCCGAGTCTTGATGATCTTGAGCAAGGATCGGTTTGTGACTTCGACTTGTCCATTAGCTTGAGGGTGGGCGGGGGAGGAGTAGTGGTTCTTTATTCCCAACTGTGAGCAAAAATCCCGGAAATGGTCGTTGTCGAACTGTCTCCCGTTATCCGAGACAAAGACTCTAGGAATGCCAAACCTGCATACGATGCATCTCCAGACGAAGCTCCGAACGTTTTTCTCCGTAATCGTGGCTAAAGCTTCAGCTTCCACCCATTTCGTGAAATAGTCGATGCCTACTACCAGGAATTTCAGCTGCCGCATAGCTGTAGGGAATGGTCCCATAATGTCTAATCCCCATTGTGCGAACGGCCATGGGGCTGTCATTGGGGTCAGCTCTTCGGTTGGTTGTCTAATAATATTGCTGAACCGTTGGCATTTGTCGCAGGCCCTGACATAGACTTCGGCATCCTTCTGCATGGTGGGCCAATAATACCCTGCTCGTACAAGCTTGTGTACCAATGATCTGGACCCTGAGTGGTTTCCGCAGATTCCTTCATGTACCTCTCTCATGACGTAGTCCGCTTCTTCCGCACCCAAGCATCTCAGATACGGTCGGGAGAAACCTCTCTTGTATAGGACGTCTTTTATCAGGACGAACCTTGCCGCCTGGACTTTAAGTTTCCTTGTAGCTTCCTTCTCGTCCGGTAAGACCCCGTTTTTTAGGTACGAAACCAACGGTGCTGCCCAGCCGCTGTCGGAGCATATTTCCTGCATATTGCTGAGATCTATTAGCGGGGAAAGCTGTACAAAGGAGAGTACATTACCAGGGACGACCATTCGTTCTGCTGAGGCGGCCTTCGCGAGACGGTCTGCTCGCTCGTTTTCCTCTCTGGGAATCTGGATGATTTTGGCTTCTAGGTCGTCCACTCTTGGCCTTACTTCGTCAAGGTACTTCTTCATCTTTTCGCTCTTGCACTCGTAGTCTCCGTTTATCTGGTTGGTGATGACCTGTGAATCGCAATAGACGACTACCCTTGCGGCTCCTGCTGCTTTGGCGAGGTCGAGTCCTGCTATCAGTGCCTCATATTCTGATTCATTGTTGGTGGCGGGAAAGTTTAGACGGACCATACATTCAATGGTGTCTCCTTCAGGTGATAGTAACACAATGCCGGCCCCTGCGGCTTGCCTGTTGGATGATCCGTCCGTATGTATGCTCCATTGAGGGGACTCTGCTGCCCCCTGGTCCTCGTCATGGGTGAACTCGGCTATAAAGTCGGCGACAGCCTGTCCCTTGATGGCGGTCCGCGGACGATACTGAATGTCAAATTCGCTCAGCTCGATCGCCCATAATGCCAGTCGGCCCGCGGCCTCGGGGCTGCTCATTGCTCGCCGTAAAGGCTTGTCAGTCAGGACATTTACCGTGTGAGCTTGGAAGTACGGTTTGAGCTTTCGGGCTGCCGTAACCAATGCGAAGGCAAGTTTTTCCATCGGCGGGTATCTTTCCTCGGCACCGCGAAGCGCTCGGCTTGCGTAGTATACGGGTTTTTGCATTCTTTCTTCTTCTCTCATCAGGGCTGCGCTAACAGCTGCAGGGGAGACGGCCAGATAGAGAAAAAGCTCTTCTCCCGGCTGCGACGGGCTCAACAACGGTGGAGAGGAGAGGTAAATCTTCAATTCTTCGAACGCTTGCTGGCATTCGTTGGTCCATTCAAAGGATTTTTTCAATGTCCGGAAGAAGGGCAAACACTTGTCCGTTGCTCTCGACACGAACCTGTTAAGTGCCGCTATTTTTCCATTTAGGCTCTGCACCTCCTTTATACTTCTTGGCGGTGTCATTTCCATAATAGCTCGGATCTTATCCGGGTTCGCCTCGATTCCTCTTTGAGACACCATGAATCCCAAGAATTTTCCTGCCGTTACTCCAAAGGCGCACTTCCCTGGGTTGAGCTTCATATTGTAGGAGCGGAGTGTATCAAATGTTTCTTTGAGATCTCCTAGATGATCTTCCTCCCTCCTGCTCTTAACTAGCATGTCGTCCACGTAGACCTGGACATTCCTCCCAATCTGTTGTGCGAACATTTTGTTCATGAGCCTTTGGTACGTTGCGCCGGCGTTCTTTAGGCCAAAGGGCATGACCTTGTAACAGAATAGGCCTTGGCTGGTTACGAACGACGTTTTCTCCTGGTCGGCTTCGTGCATTCGGATTTGGTTGTATCCCGAGAAAGCGTCCATGAAGCTCAGCAATTGGTGTCGGGCCGTGGAGTCTACTAGGACATCGACCCTGGGTAGGGGGTAGCTATCCTTGGGGCAAGCTCTGTTAAGGTCGGTGAAGTCCACACACATCCGCCATTTCCCGCTCGCTTTCTTCACCATTACTACATTTGCTAACCAGTCGGGATAGTACACTTCCCTGATGAAGCTTGCTTCCCGTAGCTTTCTGACTTCCTCTGCTATGGCTCGGTCTCGCTCCGGGGCAAACACCCTCTTCTTTTGTCTGACGGGTGAAAAGGCGGGCGACACATTCAGCTTATGCACCATGATTGAAGGATCTATTCCTGGCATATCTTCATTATCCCATGCGAATACGTCTCGATTTTGCCTAAGGAATGTTATGAGCTCTTGACGGGTCGTGGGGTTGGCGAGTGTTCCAATTTTGGTCGTTCGGCCAGGATCGGAACTGTCAAGGGGTATTTCTTCTAGCTTCTCTACCGGCTCCGTTACCGTCCGGTGCTCTTCTATACTTAAAGTCTGAACCTGATCCTCCATTTCCACCATGGCTATGTAACATTCGCGCGCGGCCATCTGACTCCCGCGCAACTCCCCTACTCCGTAGTCAGTTGGGAACTTAATCATTAGGTGGTAGGTGGAGGTTACTGCCTTCCATGAGTTGAGCGTGGGTCGCCCGAGGATAGCGTTGTAGGCTGATGAGCAATCAACAACCAAGAATGTCACGTCCCTGGCTATCTGTTGGGGGTAATCACCCACAATTACGGATAAGGTGACCGCGCCCAGTGGGAATACTCGGCTCCCGCCGAAGCCGACTAGCGGGGCATTTGTTGGGATCAGTCGCCCCCTGTCGATCCTCATCTGCTGGAACGCGGTGTAGTATAAGATATCTGCTGAACTGCCATTGTCGACGAGCACCCGGTGCATATTGTAATCTCCTATACGCAAGCTGACGACGAGTGCGTCGTCATGTGGATGGTGAAGGCGTCGTGCGTCTTCTTCTGAGAATCCGATTATGGGACCTTCTCTTCTTGCTATCTTTGGCACGGCTCCCGTCAATTGAACATTCTGTATCATCCGGAGATAGGTCTTACGGGCCTTCTTGGATGACCCGGCAGCGGTCATCCCTCCTACGATCATCCTTATATCCCCAATTGGGGGCCTTGGTCGCTCATTGTCCCGTCGGGGGTGCTGGTCTTGTGCGGGGGGATCCGCCCTCTCCTTGCTAACGAATCTCTGCAGCTTTCCTTGTCTAATAAGGGCTTCGATCTGCTGCTTGAAGTCATAGCAATCTGCTGTATCGTGGCCGTGGTCGCGGTGGAATCGGCAGTACTTATCTCGGGAACGTTTGTTGGGGTCACTCTTCAGCTTTCCTGGGAACGTCAGCGATTCCTCGTCCTTGATCTGCATAAGGACTTGATCTATCGGGGCTGTTAGCGGAGTGAAGCTTGTGAACCTTCCCCCCGGGGGCTTAGGGCGTCTTTCTTCCCTTCGGTCCGTGGTTCTTGCCTTCTTTCGGTTTTGGTCCTGCCGACCGTCTTCCTGCCGTTCTCTTTTTCTAGGCCTCTCTTCCCGAGCTAAGAGTGCATCTTCAGCGTTCATATACTTTGTGGCACGATAAAGCACTTCTGACATGGTTTTTGGGTCGTTTTTGTATATGGAAAACAAAAACTTGCCCTTCTTCAAACCATTTGTAAATGCCGCGACAAGTATCTTGTCGTCAGCTTCGTCGATCGAGAGCGCCTCTTTATTAAAGCGGGAGATGTAGGCTCTTAGAGTTTCGTCTTCTCGCTGCTTCATACTCATCAAGCAAGCCGTAGACTTCTTGTACCGATGGCCTCCAATAAAGTGTGCGGTAAACTGAGCGCTGAGTTCTTTGAAGGTGCTGATGGAGTTTGGGGCCAGTCGACTGAACCAAATTCTTGCTGCGCCCTTTAGCGTCGTAGGGAAGGCCCTGCACATGATGGCGTCCGCTACTCCTTGAAGGTGCATTAGGGTTTTGAAGGTCTCCAGGTGGTCCAGTGGGTCCTTGACCCCGTCATAACTGTCTATCTGCGGCATGCGGAACTTACTTGGCAACGGGTAGGAGTTGACGGTAGTGGTGAACGGTGAGTCCGTTCGGTTGACAAGGTCGTCAAGGTCGCTCGATACTCGTCCCTTGAGAGCATTCATCATAACCTCCATTTGTTCCTTCATGGCTTGCATCTCCGCGAGAACGAGGGGCGGAGTGGTTTCCGCGAGGGAGGGGATGCTCGTGTTCTGTCGTTCAGGTCTGCTCGGGGCGTTGCTGGCCTGGGGTCCTTCCTGGTTTCTCCTGTCAGCGCTGGTTCCTTCCTGCTCTGCTCCTTGGTCGTTGGGAGCTGCATTCTTCTGTCTCAGTTGCTCTTCTAGGTCGTGATTTTGCTTCGTGAGGCGCTCCACGGCGGCGGCGAGCGTCCTCACCTGTCTTTCAAGCGCGGTTGTAGGAGTTTCTTCTTCTTGAATGTCGTTGTTGGTCGCCATTGAGCGAGTGAGTACCATGTAACTCTCTTGTCTTGAAGGCGAGAACGTGCTAAAGCGTTGTCCCCACAGACGGCGCCAACTGATGGTGCTGAAAACAATACCACCAATGAGTCGCACGCTCCTCACTCGATCGCAAATGGCACCTGCACAACGAAAAGGAATAACCTAGCAGAGAGCACCGGTGTGGTACCGGCCGAATACCCTCCGAAGGTCAAGTTAGAACTATTCTCACTGCTCTAGAGTGCTAGAGAGGGTAAAATTACGCGTACCTTGGATCACGAGGGTGTTAAGGTTTTTATAGTAGCAAGGGTCATCCCCTTTTCCCTTGGAGTAGAAGTCTTTTCCTTATAGGAGTCTTCTTTGGGCGTATTTTTCGGGATCCTTTCCTTATAGGGGTTTCTTGAATATTCTATAGCGTGGGAAACAAGTCAATCCCTCACTTGTAGCGTGGGGAGAAAGCCATATTACTTGGTCCGTCAGTCTCACTTCATTTCCTTCAGCTTTTAGGCCGTCAGCTATTAAGACCGTCGACCATAGAGACCGTCTGCTATGGCTCCGTCTGCTTATGTATGGAAGGTCGCACAGAACCGTCGGTCCGAGGCCAGACTCCTTTTATCCTTATCAAACTAAATGACCGATAATTACACAATTTTACAATTCTAACTTATTGAACTAGAGGTCTAATAGTTTCACATTTGATTTTTTTTTTTTTTTTTGGGGTGTTTAGGTAGATTTTAGTCACGTCTTATATGAAACTCTATTCCTTTTAGTTAATAGTAACTCATGGAAGGCTGAATTGAAACAATAAAAAAAAAAGTTTATTGTTTTAATTAAAATTTTTAAAGAGGTAATTACAATAAATCCATTTATAGTTTGGCCTGAAATTACTTTGCATACTCGTAGTTAAAAAAGTGTCACTTTATTCACTTGAAATTCGTTTCATTTGTCTCTCATAACCTACTTCAGTTAAAAATGAGGACAAATGTGTATTTTTGATCTACTTTTATGTCTCTTCTCCTAAAACAAAACAAAACACACAAAAACAAGGTAAGCAAGATCAAAAAATGCTATTTGGTAAAAAAAAGTTAATGAAATGTTTTGGCATTTCAAACTTCATATAACGGCACAAGAACCCAGCTCCTCTCTTCCATATTTAACCGCCGAACCCATTTATTCTTTTTCTTTCTCTCTCTTATTTCTCTTTCTATGACTGAATCCCTTCTTTGTTTGGTTTTATGATTTTTTCTTTTGGTTGGGCTCAGCCGCGAACAAATAGTATATATATATATATTTTTTTTTCCAATTAGTGTGCTGCCATTTTGTGTTGGGATATGGGGTTTTTTTTTTTTATACTGAAGATGATAGAAGTACATTAATATAGGAGAAAGATTACATGTCATTACCCAGGTTGGCTAAGAAACAACTAGCAATCCCCCAAAACTCAGCAAAGGAAAGGAACAAAACTAGAGAAAAAGCATAGTGAAAACTGAGGAATAAAGTGCGTTTCTATTTGAGGAATTTTGATGAGGATATTTATATTATATTGGAGAGATTGGGCTTTGTGAATTTTCTTTGATTATTATATAAGTTTGATGGGTTAACTGAGTTTTGAAGTGAGCAATAACGAAAATTAATAGATTGCATTGTTTTGAGGAGACTGAGCTTTGTAAACAAATAGGTTTTGGTAATTTTTTTCTTTTTGGAGAAGTTTTGAATGTTATTCATTTCTTTGTTGGACCTTTTTCCCTTTCAAAAATCATCTAGATTTTGGCTTTCCAGGGACAAGGAGACTTCACCGGTTTATTTCCCAATAATTCATTTGTGGTGTTATTTATATTAAGTCTCGAAGAGGTTTCAAAAAAAAAAAAAAAAAAAAAGTCTCGAAGAAATTTGTGTTCTGTGTATGAAGGGCAATGATTTTGATTATGGGGTTTTTGCTAAATTTGTGTTCAAATTGTTAAAGCAAAGATTTGGGGAAGATTTGGGGTTTTGATAGTGGGTTTTGTTTTGGGTTAAATCATTTTTGTTTGTTCCACTAACCTGAAGAAATCGACAACCAAGACCAAACTGGGTTTTGAGCGAAGAAAGAGAGAGGGAGAGATCTAGGTCTAAGAAAGAGCAGAGAGATTTTTTTTTTTTTTAAAGGTTATATTTGTAATTTTTGTGTTCTTGAAGTTCTTTAGCAAGTTTCTACCATTATTACCAATTAGCATTTTTTTTTAATCTTTTTTTTTGTATGTTTTGTTTTGTTTTAGGAGAGAGGAGACATAAAAGTAGATCAAAAATACATATTTGCCATCATTTTTAACAGAAGTGGGTTATGGGAGATAAATAGAGTAAATTTCAGATAGGTAAAGTGACATTTTTAAACTACGGGTATGCAAAGTGATTTCGAACCAAACCACAAGTGAGTTTATTGTAATTATTCCGTTTTTAAAATATAGAAATGTTTTATGGGATATACCGATATAGGATTTAATTTGAAACCACTCCAAACAATCTAAAAAGGTACGTATAATGTCCTTTGTTTTTTCATTATATTTTATAACCGGTACATTCCGACGTAACTTACATTATTTTATATTTTGTTTATAAAATTTAGGCGGAAATACTATTTTCATCTCCATATATTCACCCCATTTTCACTTTGGTCCTTAGTTTTTTATTTTACTGCTTTTTGTCCCAAAAATGAAAAACGTGTTCTAGTTTAGCCCCTACTATCATCTTATTAACAGAAATTGTCTATGTGGCAGACGGAGTGCACAGTTGGCATACTAAAAGTTGACGTGGCCATTAAAACAATAATAAAAAATTTTATTTTACATTAAAAAAATGCCACGTTAGTATTTAAATTAAAAAAAAAATTTATCAATTTTAACTAAATAAAAAAAAAATAAAAATAGAATTAAAAACCAAAAGTCACATGAATTGAGATCTAAGTGTACCTTGAACAAGAACAACAAAAACGCTAACCTAGATTTAAGAATACAAAATCAAAAATCAAAAATCACAAACCCTGAAAATAAGAATAGAAAATTAAACTTCAGATCCATATCAAATTAAACATGAACAAGAAATTCAATTCAAACCCAAAAAATCACAAACCTAGAAATAAGAATAGAAAATTAAACTTCAGACCCAAAAAAATAAATTCAAACCCAAATTCAAACCTAGATTCAAACAACTAAATTCAAACCCATATTTCAAACCCCCCACACCACTGAAACATCAAACATAAAAATCAAACCCAAGTTTTCGGCCCCCAAACACTAAATTCAAATCCAGATTTTCGGCCCCTAAACACAAAACTCAAAACCCAAATTAAACATGAACACATTAAACATTTGAACAAGAACACAAACATAGCAAATTTAAAACCCAAAAAATTAAATTCAAACCTAGATTCAAAAAATGAAATTCAAACCCAGATTCGAACCCATATTTCAAACCCCCACACCACCAAAACATCAAACACAAAAATCAAGACTAGGTTTTTAGCCCCCAAACACTAAATTCAAACCCAGATTTTTGGCCCCTAAATACAAAACTCAAAACCCAAATTTTCTTATACTTTCTGAGAAACCAAACACAAACCTCAGATCCAAACCTTAGAGCCGAAACTAGACCACCTCCAACCTTAGATTTGAAACTATCAAACCCAAACAAAATCAATCTCACTTGGCAACAAAACCACCTCCTCTCTTAGTAGCTGCTTTCTTCATGCTCTTGTTTGCTTGGGATGTGGGTTTGAGAGGACGAGGTAGAGAAGGTGATTGACTTTCGGCCATGGGTAGGATTGGCTCAATGAAAGTGAGAGAGGAAAAGAAGATGGTTGGGATCGAGCTATGTGAGAGAGGAAAAGAGAGACTGAGAGAGGAATGAGATTTTGTGGGTTTAATGAAAAGGAGAGGATGAAAAGGAGACTAAAAAGGAAAATGTTTTTCTTGTATTTAAATATGGGTTTATGTTCTTAGTGTTTTTGTTCAAGATAAACTTAGATCTTAATTTATGTAATTTTTGGCTTTTAATTCTGTTTATTTATTTATTTATTTATTTTTTATTTTTTTAGTTAAAATTGATAAATTAAATTTTTTTTTTAAATTTAGATGCTGACGTAGCATTTTGCAAAATAAAATTTATTATTATTATTTTAATAGCCACATCAGCTTTTAGTTTGCAAACAGTACACTCCGTCTGTCATGTAGACAATTTTCGTTAGTGAGATGACTGTAGGAACTAAAATAGAACACGTTTTTCATTTTAGGGACTAAAAGTGATAAAATAAAAAAGCAGGAACTAAAGTGGAAATGAGGTGAAAATATAGGGATGAAAATAGTATTTCCGCCTAAAATTTACACCTCATCAATTTAAAACCAAATAATTAAAATAAGCAACTCTTATCAATTAAGATATTAAACACAAAGTAAAATGATAAAAAGAGAATTAAGATATATTAGAGGAGACGCCACTTGAGCTACATGGCTGTTGGTGACAGTTTTTTTAATTCCATTATTATTGTAACAACATTAGCCAACACTAATCTATAAATGTCGACTGGCCTGATCATTCATTCTCTAAACCATTCAGCCTTTAACTCCCACTTAGAGTTATCAAAGCTGTGAAAGACACCTTCCTTTCTAATCGACCAAAATATTGTTTCATGGCCTGCATCACTGCGGGGCTCAAAGGCATACCAGTCTGCAATCAAATTGCCCCATACCGCAAAGCTGTAAGTTATTTCATTTTTTGTGATATTCCACTTGTAATCTTGATTGGTTTTGAGCACAATCACTACTTCACCAATAACATGAACCTCGGTCGGTTCAGAGTCTTTAGGCAAGGCACTGGAAATCTGAATCTCAGGCAGCTTGCTGTCTTGTTCAGCAATTGCTGCAATACTAATCAAGCAAAAACACAATGCAAAGAAGTGGGAGATGGCAAAGAGGCTCATTTTAGTCATTTTTGCAAGTAGATGGTGTTGATATTTTTTTTTGGAATCCTTGCCTTTATAAGTCAAGAATCAAATGTATAGAGACATGTTACAGGAACATAACTTTGAAAAAAAATCCCATCAAAAAAAAAAAAAAAAAAAAAAAACTTTGAAAAAAATGTAAATAAGGTATTATAATGTACTTATGGTAACCGTAGTATTAGAGAACAAAATCTTAGCTATCTTTCCAATAAAGTGGTTGAAAATACTTATCTTTGTGCCTATCTATATAATAATAATAATAATAATAATAATAACAACAAATTTTAGCTACAAAATTAGTTGCTACAACCTTACTCAATATCTTTTTATTGGAGGTGAATTTTTACAAATCCACCATTAGATTACATTTTCTTCTTATATCCTCCATGCTTGCAAAAATTTCTAGAAAATTAAAGATTAATAGTTATGTCATCAATAACTTGTTTAAATTGCAAATTTTTGTAATTTAAAATTGTACATAATATATAATCTTATAGATTATATAGTAAATAATATCTGATTGACACAAAATTTGACACGTGTATTAAGAGTGTAAAGAGCATGTAATCTAGCTGTTAGATTTTTGAAAGATGTTAGGTTACAACCAATGTTGTAGCTAAATTTTGTTCTAATAATAATAGTTGGATCTCTATTGGAGGATGCACACAATGATGCAATGTGTCACTTTCTCCAAGCATAAAATGATGACGCATATGTTTTTCGTAATACCATGATTACAACTATTAAATATATATATTTTTTAAATTGACCATTTATGTTTTTTTTTTTTTTTTGAGCAAACCATTTATGTTTTTTCCTTTCCTTATATTTCTCTCTCCTTCTTAATTAGAACATAACATTAATTGCCAAAATAAATCTTCTAAAAAAATGGCCATTTTTTTTTTTTTTTTACTTTCCTTAAACCTTATCTCTCTATATTTCTCTCTTTGTTTTTTTAGTTAGTACTTAGCAGCAGATAAACTTAATTTCTAAAACAAAAAAATTGACCATCTAAGTTTTTTTCCTTCCCATAAACTGATCATATATATATATATATATATATATATATATATTCATCTCTCTCTCCTTCTTTAATTATAAGCATGAGAAGTCAATAATTTTTTTGGACAAAGTTAAGGCTACAACTCCACTTAATATATTTTTATTGGATATGAATTTTGATTTAGATTATATTTTCTTCTTATATCCTTTATGCCTACAAAATTTTCAAAAGATCAAAAATCAATAGCTATGTCAAATGTTTAAGTTTCAATCTTTTGTAGTTTAAAATTATGTGTAAAAAAAAGTTGATAAATCGAATAGTAAATAATATCTGATTGACACGAAATTTGACATGTGTGTTAAGAACATGAGTTTAAAAACTAGACCGGATCGGTTCAATCGGGAACCGGGCATAATATCGGTCCATAATGGCTAAAAATTGAAAATAAGGCAAAAGGTAGGTTTAATCAAAACCGGCCGGTTTAACCGAGAAAATTGAAAATCAAGCCAGTTGAATCGGTTATTACTTAGTTAAGCTAATGTGCCTGCCATTTTGGCTAAAACAGTGTCATTTTCTCACTTTGAAAACACTAAAACGGCGTCGTTTCTTCTCTACTCTTTCTTTCTTTCTTTCTTTCTCAGAACTCTTCTCGCCTCTCAACCTCTCACTCTTAGTCTCTCTCTTCTCCTCTCTTTCTCCTCAGTTCGTTGGCTTCTCTTTCTTTCTTTCTTTCTTTCTCTTCAGTGATTCGGCCTCTCCATCTCTCTATTTTCAACCTCTCGGTCATTGTGTCCCCAGATCGAAGTCTCTTAGTCTCACTTAGCCTCTTGGTCTTTTTGTCACTAGATCGAAAACTCTTAGCCTCTTGGCCTCTCTGTTTCTCTCCTCTACTTTCACCTCTTTGACTCTTGGTCTCTTAACTCTCTTCTCCTTTTGGTAAAGGTAAGATGCTAAACTCTCTCTCTCTCTCTCTCTTTCTCTCAATTTTTATTTTATGAAAAATGATTCTCTCTCTCATGGTTTACTCTGTCTTTGTTGAAGGTTCTTGGTCTCTTGTATCACCACTCACTGTTGCATTGTTGTTGGTTTGCTTTCAATTCTTCAGTCCACTCACCACTGGTAAGTGATAACTTAGCAATATCATTAATTAGTCTTTCACTAATTAGTAATTAGTTACAGATCATTACACATTGAAATGTTTAGTGTTTACAGAGCATTATAGTTTATAGAGCATTATAATTTATAGATTGAAATGTTTGTGCCAATTTGAAATTGTTGAGTTGAGTTGATATTTATTTGTGAAAGAGCAACTGTTGAGTTAATATTTATATCTGATTTTGTGATTGTTTTGTTAATGGATATATTTGTTGATGAATGGTTGCTACCAGTCTGAAATTGTTGAGTGGAATGGAGTTTGAAATTATTATTTATTTATATAAATTAAAAAATTATTAATTAAATAAATTATGACATCACTGGTTGACTTTGGTTGGACCAGAAAATCGGTAACCAATCCCTTTTCTGGTTCCTTGACCATACCAATTTTTAAAACCATGGTTAAGAATATAAAGAACATACAATCCAATGATTAGATTTTTTAAATATGTAGCCGTATTAATTTTTTTGTGGGAGTTGTAGCTTTACCTACAATCAAGTTTGTAACCTTGGGGAAAATTTTTCTATTTACGTAATAAGCAAGTCTCATCTAGATTTAATGAAATATAAATGATGAGGGAATACAAGTTTAAGGAGTACTTGGGCTAAAGCCTATGTCATTGAAAAACTAAATTGTTAAATTCTTAACTCTGCAAGCAAATATGTGCATGACTTACTAAGTCATTGTTCACTTTTTTTTAATACAAAGTCACTGTTCACTTAATTTGCCAATTATTTTGTTTATTTATTTATTTATTTTTTAATTGTACTCTTTTATTAGTATGTCCATGTTGTAGTAATTTGATATTATATAATTAAAATGGATTAATATGACAACTTAAATATGTAGATATGTAAGTTAATATGGAAGATAAGGAATTAGTGAAATGTTTAATCTTATATTAAAAAGGAGAGAGACTGTGGGTTCCAGTTAGCTTAATTGGTAAAGTTTCTGATGGTTGTATAAGAGATCTGGGGTTCAATCCCCGCCTACACTAAAAACTGATTAGTGTCTTGGTCTGATGATAAAGAGTTATCATCAGGAGTGGACGCCATAAGTAGAAACTCTCTAAAAAAAAGAAAAGAAAATGAGAGAGACTCTTTTATTCTTTTTAATTGTGGTGATTAATGGACTGATATGTATTGAATCAAATATTGGGCTAAATACATGTGTAAGGGGAGGTGAAAGGAGGAGGTATCCACATACATTCTACACACAAAAAAATAGAGAGATTCTTGGTGAGGGGCTTGAATCTCGTTAAAGAGAGTGAATGTCACACCTTAGTCTAATAATATTCAGAAGTATTATTCAATTTCTCTTTATGTTATTTTCATTATTATTATTATATTTGCACAGAAGTAGTAATTTATGCTTTTAATACTAGAAGTAACAACTAACAGCAGCAATGGCCAATGAGTTTGAGTTATGCTTTTGATCTAGGAAGTTAGGAACCTTTATCACCATATCCCTCCATTCAGTGGCGGCTCCAGAAATTTTTCTCAGGGTGTTCCTTAAGAAGCATAAAGTATACAATCTAATAAAAAGAGAAATTCATATATTGACAACAACAATAATTAAAAAAACATGCAAATACATAAAGTTTACAATTGATTTTTATGAGTTTTCATATTTTGAAATCGGTGCATGATAGTCTCATTATCAATGCTATAAGTTACATCTCTTTCAATGTACACAACCAAGCAATCATTCATTCACTGAATGTAGAATAAATTATGGAGCAAAATTTGATTTAATTGGCATAAAAAAACTAAGGGTGTTCCCAATTTTTTTTTGAAGGGTAGACAAATAAATTTTTTTAAATTATTATATATAATAAAAAAAAATTCAGGTTAGGGTGGTCTTGGGACCACCTTGGCCTTAAGGTGGCACTGCCCCTGCCTCCATTGGTAGTATTTTAGAATGGTTTACAGCCTTGTGTATGTGAAACTTTTTGGAGTATTTTAGGAATTAGAACTCGCATAATTTCTTGTATAATAGAAAAAGTACCACATTTTAGCCAAATAAACTCAAAAGTCACCCACATTAGGCCATGAAAAGTTGAGTAAAAACATGTAGTTGCTATAGTAACTGTGTAAATTTTTACTGACATTGTTCATTTTTTATTTAATTTTTTATCCTTTATTTATGTATCCTGAGAATGAACGAAGAAACTAGATGATGGTTGTTGTGTGTGAAGAAAAAAAAAAATAAAAAATTATTTTAATGAAATATAGTATAAAATAAATAAAATATGATATATAATGTTTTGAGAAATAAATATGTATAATAGAAAAAAAGTAAGTTCTTATATTATAACAGATAAAAATATTTCCATGAGCCGATGCAAATGCTCTTAATCTTATTTGCCAATGTTTCATTCCATTTCCCTATGGATCAATGTTATAGGAACTAGTTTTTCAAATTTACAAGCTGGAGGTTGGTCATGCTCATGTGGGCCTATCAAGCTTAGGGGCTGTTTGGATTTTCTTTTGTCATCACTCATCACTCATCACTTAAAATACCCTAACTCCCTATACCCCACCCGTTTGGCACCATCACTCAGTTATGTTTTCAATCAAAAAATCTAAAAAAACTGGGACCCACACACTGACCCAATGTCAGTTGACTTCTCTCTCTCTCTTTTCTTTTCCCCTCGCCTCTCCCTTTTGTTTTTCTCTGCTTTTCTCTTCATCCATGTTAACACATATTTTAATCAAGCCCACCATGATCCTTATTTCATGCTTTTTCCAGATCTACAATATAACTAAATGGCTATCCAGTATTTTTCTTTTCCAAAAACCCAAAAAAGAAACCACTGCCACTGCCGCCAATCCCCCCCCCCCCCCCCAAAAAAAAGCTAGTATATTAAATTTTCGTCCTGATAGCCCCCCCCAACTAAAAAAAAAACATTTGTATATGAATCAATCTGAAAAAATCACCAACAAACCCTCATACAAATATATATATATATATATATATATGGATTGAAATCTGAAAACCTTACAATTCTCAAATTTTTACCCTAACCTCACTCTTCCTCCACTCAACCTCATCAAGCATCAACACCTCCTCCATCACTGCTGCTGAGTGATGTTGCTATTCTTTTCCTTAGATCAAATCCAGACTGTTAGTTTGTTGTTGCTGCTACTCCTCCTTAGATGCTTGATCACAGTCACACATGGTAAATCTAAGAAATTTTTCACCTCTCTAAAGTTCATATTTTTGTTTTTTTTTTTTTGTCTTTACTATATTGCTCTGCCTAGTGCCTTAACCGGTTAGCCCTCTGCCTTCTGCGCTTTTTGATGAACTGTGGTGACTTTGTTGACTGTATTTGTGAGTTGTGGCTTACCGGCTTTTATTGGATTGGTGTATTCACTGTGTTGTGTCATGTCATGTGTGGATTGTAGACTTAGTTTGTGTTTGTGGCTTTGTATTGAGACTTGAGTATTGACTACTGTGTAATTGTTTGTGGCTTTTTCCTTTTTGTGATTGTGTGGACTAGTTTCAGACTTTCCAGTATTTGTAACTTTTTTTTTTTATTTATTTATTTTAACTATAAAGAAATAAAGTGGGATTAGGATAGTAGGATGTGAGTATGTGATAGTGAATTTGTTATTTGTGAGAGTAGTCTTTGGTAGTTACTGTTTTGTCACTTGTGAGTACTGTTAACTGTGAAGATTAGTCTCTGGTAAGTCATAAGTGACTTTTTTGTGAGACCAATTGACCAAGTCTTTGGTCAGATTGTTTTGGTTTTATCAAAAATTTTGTTTTTGTCACTTTGTGTGATGTGGCTAATATATATATATGAACTTGTGAACTTTGTCTTTGTCACTTTGTGTGACATGGCTAATATTAGTAATATATATAAACTTGTGCTTGTCTGTTTGTGATTATTTTGGTTTTAGATTTTTTTTTTTTTTTTTTTGGGTTGAGAAGTCCCTTTTTTTTAGTTGGTGTATAGAACTACGAAATATGGAAATAATGAAACTTTTTTTTTCTTTTTAATTTGTAGATCACGAGTAAGTCCACTACAATATTAAATCTAAATAATTGTAAAGACATAGCTGATGATGCAAGATTGCCAACTCCTAGCGTTGATGTCCCAGTTTCTGAAAATCTCCAAACATGTTTAGGCATGATTGACGAAAGTACAGGTTTTGGGCGTGATCCTGGAATGCGTAAGCAAATATGGGAATATGATGCTACTGAACGGGATGAAATTCGAAGAGCTTACATTAAGCTTGGTCCATACCAACCTAAGCTAGATGAGTACAAGAAAACTAAATTTGGAAGACATTCTCGTAAATTTAAACATTCATGGTTTGGAATTAAGGAATTTAGTCCATGGCTTGAATATTCACCTAGTAAAGATGTTGCTTTTTGTCTACCATGCTTTCTCTTTGACAAGCCAGTTGGGAATGATGGGAGTCATGTATTCACTAAAGATGGATTTTGGAATTGGAAGAAAGTTAATGATGGAAATAATTGTTCCTTTTTGAATCATATGGGGAAAGAACCTAACTCTTTTCATAGAGCTTTCGAGCAAGCCATGACAGATTTGATGAACCAGTCTTAACACATACAAAAGGTACTTGAAAATTTCAATTCTGATCAAATTGCAAGCAATTGATTGCGGTTAAAGGCCTCAATTGATGTTGTCGAAGTGCTTGCATTTCAAGGACTTGCTTTTAGAGGATGAGATGAAAGTTCTGATTCAATTAATTGTGGGAATTTTCTTGAAATATTGGATTTGGTGGTATCATATAATGAATATGTTGCAGAAGCGATAGAGAAAGCTCCCAAAAATGCCTCTTACAAATCACCAAAAATCCAAAAGGAAATCTTACATGTATTTTCAAACAAGGTGAAGAAGGCAATTCATGAAGAAATTGGTGATGCAAAGTTTTGTCTAATTGTTGATGAAGCTCGTGATGAGTCAATGAAGGAGCAAATGGCTATTGTTATAAGATTTGTACACAAAGATGGTTTTGTTTGAGAACATTTTTTTGGGGTAGTTCATGTCCCCGATACTACGGCATTAACCCTAAAAGATGAAATATATTCTATCTTGTCACATCATAGTCTAGATATTCAATATATTTGAGGGCAAGGATATGATGGTGCAAGTAATATGCGAGGTGAGTGGAATGGATTAAAAGCTTTGGTTTCAAATGATTGTCCATATGCTTACTACATTCATTGTTTTGCACATCGCTTGCAATTAGCATTAGTGGCAGCATCAAAAGAAGTTATTATTGTTCAAAGTTTTTTTAATAGATATCATCTATTGTCAATGTTGTTGGTGCTTCATGCAAGCGTACTGAGCAACTAAAAAAAAGCTTATGTTGATCAAATTGCATATTTTGTTGAAATTGGTGAGCTTGAAACTAGAAGAGGACTTAATCAAATTAGCACATTACAACGGGCTGGAGATACTCGTTGGGGGTTCTCACTTGAGATCGATTTCTAGCTTGGTAAATATATTTAGTCCACCATGTGAAATTTTACTTAAGATCATCAAGGAAGGAAATACTACTTCCCAACGAGAAGCAGCATACTCATGTTATCATGCTATGATTTCTTTTGAATTTGTGTTCATTTTGCATCTCATGAAAGAAATTATGAAGATCACTGATGCATTTTGTCAAGCTTTGCAGTGTCAGTCTCAAGACATTTTAAATGCGATGAATTTTGTTTCATCCACTAAAGCACTTATTCAAAAATTCAAAGATGAAGAGTGGGATATTTTACTTACCACTGTGAAATCATTTTGTGAGGCACGTGACATAGATGTCCCAAATATGAATGCTCGTTATGTTGAGAGAGGAGGTCTAGCTCGTTATCAACAAGATGACTTCACAATTGAGCATCATTATCGGGAAGATATTTTTTATGCTGCAATAGATTCTATATTACAAGAATTAAATCATCGGTTTAGTAAGTTTGCGGTGGAATTGCTTAATTTTAGTTCAGCTCTTGATCCTAAAGAGGCACGTGAGTCCTTTAGAAGTATAGACATTTTGTTGTTAGTAAGCAAGTTTTATCCGAAAGACTTCACAAATCAAGAAATGACACTTTTAAAGGCAAAAGTTGATCATTATGAGCACAATGTAGTTTGGCATCTGGACTTCAAGAAGCTATCAAGAATTTCTGAGTTGTGCCAATGGTTGGTAAAAACCTGAAAATCATTATTTTATCCATATATTTATAGATTGATTACACTTGTGCTTACTCTTTCAGTTTCTACTACAACTACAGAGCGAGCATTTTCAGCCATGAATATTATCAAGAATAGGCTTCGCAACAAGATGGAAGATGATTTTCTAATGGACTCTATGATTTTGTACATTGAGAAGGAGATTGCTACAAAATTTGGTACAGAATCAATCATAGACAACTTTCGAGACTTAAAAGAGCGTTGAGTTCCATTTTGATAAATGTGTTGAAATGTTTAAACAACACTTATTTTGTATGTTATACTTTGTCGACATTTTTATAATATCAAATGTTTAAGAAACACTTATTTTATATGTAGTATTTTGTTGAATATGAAATAGGTGTTAGTTTTTATTTCTATATATAAAAAAAAAAAAAAAATTGTTTTAAGCTTTGGCCCCCCCCAGGTTCAAATCCTGGTTCCGTCCCTAACAGTGACAAACTGTCACAACAACCATCGTTGCAGTTGCCACCACAACCCATAGTGACAAACGACGATGTTTCTCTCCTTAAAAACTCTGAAACCCACTATAGCCACTATAGCAACAACAGCAACATCAACATCAACAGCGGCGACAACTTCGACGAACTCAAGAAGAAAAAAAAGGAATGGAAACCCAGTGAAAAGGAAAGAAAAGAAAAAAAAAAAAAAAAAAAAGGAACCCAAGCCCAGAAACCCAGTGAAAAGGAATGGAAAAAAAAATGCAACCAAACCCAGAAACCAACGTGAAAAGAAAAGAAAAGAAGAAGAAGAAGAAGAAGAAGAAGAAGAAGAAGAGAATGGAGAGAGGTGTGTCCTAGACTCGGGAAAGAAAAAAAAAAGAGAAAAAGAGAAAAGAAGATAAAGTTTGTTGGAGAGAGCAAAAAGTCTGACCATGGGATCCGTATGTAATTTTAATTACAAAAATGCTATTGAAAGTAGAGTTATGGAAACTGAAAACACCTAAAATGTGTGTCGGGGGCGAAAAAGTTTCCTTCCCGACAAATAAGATTTATGTTGAGTCAGAGGGTCTAAACCGAAACTCGACGATGGGCTTGATGCATGGCCCAAAGGCTATCGGTGAAGGTTCAAGAAGTCCACTATATCTTATGCCTTGGGCTTAGGTTGGAACTGTCAAGAGTGGCCCATGAACAATCCCTACAGCAAACACGTCAGCATGGTTGAAAAACATACTGTAAGAAATAACCCAGCAATAAAGTATTTTTGCAGGAAACAGCCGAGCAGTAAAAATGTTTATGCAGAAAAGGGCCCAACTGTTAAGGTACTCCTGCAGAAAATAGCCCAGCAGTAAAGTAAAACAAAATTAGTTACTTTACAAACTAAGGGAAACATCTATGTTTTCAGACTCATCGTCCGTTAGCGCTGGAGAGGAATTTTCTAATACAACAATGTGAGGGAAAAACTTTATAGTGATAGTCACATCATAACCATTGATAGTAAATGAGTAGATAAATATCATAGGTTCCATAATAACAAATAATGGAGAAGACTTAGTGTGAGATGAAGGAAGAGAGAGAGATCTCAGCTAGCATAGCAAGATCATTATGGTGCCATGGCATGCTTACGCATATAATATATGTAGTGAGTAGAGAGAATCATTTGTGAGTATAATGAGTATGAGTGTATAGTAGTACTGTTAGAATATTCTGCTGGGGCAAGTAAGTGTTTATGAGTAGAGTTATGAGAAAGTATTTGTGAGTTAGGAGCTGGGAGACTTAGTTTCTATGCTTGAAACTAAGAACTCCAAGGCTTTTTCAGAGCTTAGAGAAAGCTTAAACAAAGAGGTTAAGGTAGAAACTTTTCTGGTGTAAGTCTTAGTGTGTTGTTGGTTGTTGAAGCATTAATGGAGAGCTCCATTTATATTAAGGTTTTCAGGGGTTGATTAGCAAATAATCTTTGCTGAATCTTTCTCAATCTCCATAAAATCCTTAGAGAATCGTTCTTAAGATTTTTAGCTAAGAATAGTAGGCTTAACTTTAGAAGTTTTCTGTTGTTTTGGGTAATCACAGCTAGGTTTCTAGCTTTAGCATTGAATGCTAATTAGCCTTGGCTGATAGGATTAGAGCATGCTTTAGGCTAATGATCTTGGATATGTTGCAACTAGAATCAGAGTTCCCTAGGGCAGATTGGACCACCTCAAGCCAGGTGTCAACCTTGGAGCCCTTGCTGAGAACTCTGCTGGGATCCCCTTTGGTGTCCTCCAAACCACATTTCCCTAAGTTTCCCCATTTGGGGTTCATGTGCTTGGTTCATGAACCAGAAAATACATATTTTTAGTATGAAAATAAGCTAATTTTGTGTCGTTTCAAGAGCTTTACTGGTCTGGTCATGGCGGCTTTGTTTTCTTAACTGAATGAGCTGAAGGAGAAAGAAGTAACAGTTGGTTGAAGCTTTCTTAGCTTTTTGTCACATCACTTTTAGCTTTATGTCACTTGAGAGATGATGGGATTTCAGCTTGTGGAGGAAGGATTCATCCCCTGGTGGACATATGTCTGTTTTCTGACTGATTAGACATGTTGGGACCTAATGGGAAGGTGCTCCAACTGTTTATTTATTGCTGAGATTTGGCTGACTAGTTCACGTGTTCTTTAATTGTTGAGATTTGTTTATGGGCTGGTCTGACCCAACTGGGCTTTGTTGATAAGCTTGCTTGGGCTTTGTTAACCCTACAAAATGAGTAGTTTTGCCATGGGTGATATTCATGGGCTTTATAGTTTGATTATGGAAATAATAGACATAATTCCCATAAAATTTTGTCAAAGAGATATTCTTTTGAGAAATGAATAATTTGTATTTCCCATGAGTTGGAGATCTAACAAATGTTGAAATAATATTTGAATTTAGTAAATATGTGTCAGAGTAGCATTTGGGCTTCATGAAATAGTTGCCAAAAGATTATTTGGGCTTTGCAAAAATAAGTGCCAAATTAACATTTGGGCTTTAAGTATAAAGTAATTGTTTTTGCCAAAATGTCATTTTGGGCTTTGTAAGATAATTGCTAGAATGATTTTAGGTTTTGTAAAATGGATGCCAAATTAGCATTTGGGCTTTTATAAAAATAGTGTAAGATAATTGCCAAATTAGTATTTGGGCTTTATGAAAGAATTGCCAAGATAATATTTGGCCTTTATAAAATAGTGCCAAATTAGTATTTGGGCTTTGTAAAATAGTGCCAGATTAGAATTTGGGCTTTGTGAAAATAGATGCCAAATGGGCTTTGTGAAAATAGATGCCAAATAAGAATTTGGGCTTTGTAAAAATAGATGCCAAATGAGAATTTGGGCTTTGTAAAAATGATTTTGAGATTTTGTAAAGTATTGCCGTGTAGTAACGGGCTTTGTAAATAGTGTCACATCATAGTGCTGCATCGTAACAGGCTTTGAATTTGCTACATCGTAGTGAGACATTTGGAATTAGTCACGTCGTAGTGGGACTTTTAGAATTAGCCACATTGTAGTGGGACTTTGGAATTAGCCACATCGTAGTGAGACTTTGGAATTAGCCACATCGTAATGAGACTTTTGAAATTAGCCACATCGTAGTGGGACTTTGGAATTAGCCACATCGTAGTGGGACTTTTGGAATTTGGGCTTTCTTTGAGTTTTGCCCACAAGCCAAATGATGTTGGGCTTTGTGTGGGGATAGTGTAATTTGCGGCCCAATTTTGGTAGTGATATGATGAGCATATTTTGTGGAGAATTTAAGTCGGATGATATGTGGGATATAATAGGTAATATTTATGAGGGCCCATGGCAATTTATGGGCTTGGGTACGAAGTATTTGTGAAGGTCCAATAATATGGAGAATATTTGGGTAATATATATGGGAAATATTTATGTGGGTTTTAAATAATGTGTAGGCTCATGTGGGTATTTTGTGAATGGGCCACTAAAATCAAGGCCCGAAAATTTGTACCTCAACAATGTGTTTTCAATTTCCATAACTTATCATTTAAAAATCAAAAAATTGAGTAATGGAAACAAAAACTGAGTTATGATGCCAAACACACTTCTCAACCGTGGGACCCACATATTTTGAGTTATGAGTGATGGAAACAGAGTTATGAGTTATAAAAATCATAAATCCAAACAGCCCCTTAGCCAGCAAATCATAGGCTTTTTTAATTTTTTTTTTAAATTTTAATTTTTTAACTTGGACCTAATAGAATTTTGGATTGAGCCATATTTGATAAAGCGAGGCCCAATCTGATATGGCCAATTAAATTGATATTAGACCTTTTCTCCAACTCCATCTCTTTGGGAATTTGGATCATATAGATATATCAAGAATTGCTATACTTTTATACAAACTACTTTACAATACTTTTTACAATCTGTGAGTGGTTATTAGTAAGTGAAAAAGTAATGTTAGTAGTGGGCTCAGATGAGAAACAGTAAAAATTGACCATATCAAAAATTTATAAAAATATTGTAAAATAGTTTATACCTGTAGCATTACTTATACCTTTAACATAATATTTGATAATCCTATGATCAGAGGGTATTTTGCTCTTTCGGTTTAAATTATTCTTAAAAAAAATTCATCCCAAATGTGAAAATTGGGTTATTTTTAAGTACCAAACTACCAATCCCAATCCCAATCCCAACCCCAATCATGCTTCTAACAACAGGGCCTTAGAGTCTTAGACACACTTTCACATCATGTGCGCATCATAATCATATCCCATTGAAGTATGAAGAGACACATATGAGCTCAAGTCAAGTAAATCCACGTTTAGCCTCACCTCCCCATGACATAGACGTGAAAAACTACCATTAGCATAGCTAAAAAATTTAGAGTCTAGTTAACGGGTGTCTTTAGAGCATTTGTAAATAGAAAATTTTAGAAAAGTTTTGATACTATTTTATGAAAATAACTAGTCTGGTTAACGTATGTCTTTAGGGCATACATTGATTAATCATCTATTTTAGAAAATTTTTTATGAAAAATTGAAAAAACTACAATAAAAATTAGTCACTTTTTCATTTTCCTATACATAATTTCTTAAAATAGTTTATTAATATATACCTTAAGGGCATACTGTGGACGACTAAATTTCTCGGTTCGAAATAAGTCAAACAAGTAAAATAATTTCACAAATGCAAATTTGTATTGATGAATGTGTGGTACATTTCTCTGTAATTACAAAAGAGTGATTCTCTGATTCGATCTCCTTAAAAGACTTGTTGATTGGATTTGTAGTAATGTGATTTTGATCCGAACACCCAATATACTTCAATTTAGTTGAAGAATGGATTGAAGATCTTTGGAATAGAATTACAATGAATTTCTGGCTATGAGCTTGTTAGAAATCCTTTGTTCTTCACGTTCTTTGTGTGTTCTTCGTCTTCGAAGGTTTGTGGTGGAAGTTTTTTAGGACTTTGGAGGCTTGAATTCATAGAGCTTAACTGATTTGTGGTTTGTTGAGGTTTCTGGAAGCTTTTGAGCTTGATTCCAGTGAACTTTAAGATCTAGGAATATGATTTGGATGATTTTTCTTCGAATATTCTTTGTATTTGAAGGTTTGTGGTGGAAGTTCTTTGGCATTTTGGAGGCTTGAATCCATAGAGCTTTACTGATTTGTGATTTGTTGAGGTTTTTGGAGACTTTTGAGCTTGATTTCAGTGACCTTTGAGATCTAGGAAGATAATTTAGATGATTTCTCTTCGAATGTTCTTCGTATTTGAAGGTTTGTAATGGAAGTACTTCAGAGCTTTGGAGGCTTGAATCCGTAAAGCTTCATTGATTTGTGATTTGTTGATATTTTTGGAGGCTTTTGAGCTTGATTCCAGCAAACTTTAGGATCTAGGCAAATAGTTTGGATGATTCTGCTTCGAATGTTCTTCGATTTTGGGGTTGAAGTTCTTGGAGGTTTCGAGGCTTGATTTCTACAGAGTTTTTGTACTTTTGAGTGCTTTTGAATCTTCTCTGATGCTGCCTGTGCTCTAGATGGCTTGGTCCTTTTTTAAATGCCTTAGGAAGGCTTCTATTTATAGGAGTTTGGGGGTGGATGAGCGACATGTGGCGAAGTCTGATTGGTAACACATGTCACAACCTGATTGGTCTGCTTATGCCATCACTTACACGCACTGGGTTGCACATGTCATTGCTTACACGTGCTGGACTGCATATGTCGTCGCTTATATGCGCTGATGTGTGATTGGCTTTTGCATGACACTTGGCAAATTTCTGTTGGTTTCTGAATAGTGATAGCAAAACCTAGCAACAATACGTGGAATTTTGTAATTGGTTGTATTTTGTGGACTTAGTAGTATGATGTGTCAGCTTGTGATAGATCAGCTTGTGATAGGTCGGAAATTTTCCTTCTCTACACCTACATAAAAAGTTATTAAAAGAAATCAATTACTTTTTTTCTTTTAAAAAAGATATTCTAAAAATTTCTTATATCAATGTCCTTATAGCGTAGTTTATTTTTCCAAAAATTTTATGGTACTTAAAAGTCTGAAAGATCAGACTTTAGAGTACAAATTAACAACAACTTTAAAGTCTGTGTAGAAGAGTGTCGTACGTGCTAAGGTTAAAAGATGTACAAGGTTGAAAATGATGTTACTTATCAAATTTGCCTTCGTTTTTTCGTCTCTTCTCTCAGTTTTATGGTAGTGGTATGTAAACTTCAATGAGTGGTCCTAGGTGCATTATTAGATATGGGGTTTGATTATTTGAAGTCTGTGTAGAAGAGTGTCGTACGTGCTAATGTTAAAAGATGTACAAGGTCTCTCACTCTCTCAGTACATTTGAAAATGATGTTACTTATCAAAATCAAATCATTATTGCCATGTTTTTTTGCTACCATATTATGAACATATTTTTATCATATATGCATATAAGGTGAAGATTTTCATTTTCACGTCATTCACACGTTGACATGACGTCAATGGTGTTAGAAATTCAGTCTGGAATTCAGACCCAAGTCACGTGTGGACATGCATAGAGTCACATAAAGAGTTTAATTATTGGAAATTGATTAGGTTATAGGTAAATAATAAAAGAATTATTGGCACAATCGTAGTTGAGCGAGGTTGGAAAAATCAGCCAACTCGGTTTTTTTTTCCTTTTTTTTTTTTTTCAAAACAGGCTTTCTAGAATTCATATATTCAGGTGCCTGTGGCTATGTGTCTCCCAAGAATTATGGGCTTGCAAAGTTGTTTTAGTTCCCATGTGCCTGCTTATGCCCCCCAAAATAAAGAGAAAATCTCTCCCACATAATACGCTAATTTCGTTATAACATATTATGAGAGACGTTAATTAGCTAATAAGTATAAGTGCTTGTAGGGTGTGAGGGGAGGGGAAAAGAATCAGGATTCAAGTTTTTAGGAGGGAATTTCACACATATATACACTTAGATTAGGCTAAAGTAAAATTTTTATCTTGTATTAAAAAAAAAAGAAATTAGCTAACAAATAAATAAGACATTAATTAGCTAATTAGCATCTTATTGCGTATGTTGTTAGGAATTCTTTTAAGTTTTTAAAGCATTAATTCTTTTATGTTTGGTTGTGAAGGTTGATGAAGTTCAGATGAAGAAAAATTACAATAAAGACTTCGGTCGGAGATTAGTTTTCTGCCCAACCTCAATTTCTCTGAGAGAATGAAACCCTACATCCTAGATCACGGATTATACAACTTTGAGAGGTTGATTTTTGACCCTCCAAAGATTGAGGTGTATCTTCTTCAAAAAGTTTTCCCCTTAATTGGTCGAAGGAGGTGTCCCAACTAATATAGTTCAGACGTTTTCTTTCATGGGCATTAACTGTTGGTTGAATGTTTGGAAGCCTAAAAACGTGTCATCCTTGTGCTTGATGGATTTTATATTTTTTCTTTTAAAAACGTGGATATTCTCATGAAATGAGAAATTTTTTTTTCCCTCTCTATTTCTTTACAGCAATGATTATGATTGCAATTCAATACCCTTTGATTAAGTAAAAAAAAAAAAAATCCTAATAGAATATTTATATTATGTATGTATCTTTTTTTTTCAATAAATATTATGGTTATATTTACTTTTTAAGGATCATATTTTCACTTTGATTTTTATCTCCTATTTGAAATGGATTTAATTTTTAGGCATGGCATAAACAACAAAAGAAAAATTGAACTAATTATTTTGGTTTTGTATGTATTAATGTTAGACTAATATTTTAGGACATTTGACTTTTTTTTGAAATCGGAACCAATATCATTAATTTAGAAAACTAGAATCCAAATACAAAGCATCCATAGCAGGTGGAGGATCCTCCTCCAGCCAAACAATTTCATTGTCAAGTAATCTAGCAAACCTAGCCAAAGAATGAGCAACACCATTAGCACTACGCCTAATACAATTATAAGAGATGGACCTGAAACCTGCAGCCAAGCACCAGATGTCTTCGTAGATTAAACCAAGTCGTGATAGGTCTGGTTGGGCCTAAGAAATCATCTTCATCACCAAAGCATTATCGCCTTCCAGTATTATCTCTGTGAAGCCCGCATCAATGGCAAACTCAAGCGCTTTACAGCACGCCATCACTTCCACCTCCTCACTGTCACGCACAACTCCTCCCCGTACTGCTAAAGCAGCCATGACTTCACCCTTTTCATTCCTAATCACTGCCCCATAACCCGACGCAGCACCCTCATCAAAACAAGCACCGTTGAAGTTCAGCTTGAATAACGTTTCTGGTGGAGGCTGCCATGTCTGCTGTACTGGAACATGATTCGGAATAGGCACATGCAAAGAATCTTGTGTAGCTGTATACTCCTTCAAATAGTCAACTGCACATTGGGCTGATCTTGAGGGATGCTGGAAAACACCTCCATGAATAACCGTATTCCTCTGGTGCCATATCGGCCAACAAGTAATCCAGAATAGATTCCATTCCTCCTCAGAAAGCTTCACCAGAAGACCTGTGACCAACTGCAAAAAATCGTTCTGTGCTGTACAAGATTTTTGAAGTCTACCTAAGCTCCCAGCCCAAACATCTTGCGCCGCCCCACAACTCCAAAGAGCATGCAGAACCGTTTCAGTCTCTTGTTGACAGAGGCAACAACATGCATTTTCCATCACCCTTCTTTGAATAAGATTATCTTGTGTGGGCAGAATATTAAGACAAGCCCTCCATGAAAAAATCTTTATCTTGCTTGGAACAGCTGCTTTCCACAGACGTGACCAAAGGAACCCCAAGTGCTCTGTGCTCTGAAGCCTCCCCAACATTTAACTCATCCTTCCTTAATTGCTTTGCCACAAAATACCTAGACCGGACTGTATATCTGCCTCTTTTTGCAAAAGACCATACAAACACATCCTGAACAACCCGCCTACTTAAAGGAACTTGGAGTATCGCTTCCGCATCAAATTGGTGAAACATGGCCATAATTCTTTCTCTATCCCACTGATGAGTCTGCCAATCAACTAAATTAGAGACTCTCCATTCCCAAATTTCCTCCTCTGGTTGAAACAATATTTTTTTTGTTGGATGGTTTGGTAGCCAGCAATCTTTAAGCACACGAATTGAAGCCCCATTTCCTACTCTCCAAAAACACCCTTTCTTCAATATTGGTTGAGCCGCTAACAAACTTTTCCATACGTAAGAACTATTTTGGCAATCCGTAGCTTCAAGAAAATCACACCGCGGAAAATATTTGGCTTTAAAACAACTGTACAACAAAGAGCCTTTATCCTGTAACAACCTCCAACCCTGTTTTGCTAACATAGCTAAATTAAATGATTTTAAATCTCTGAAGCCCATTCCGCCCTCTTTCTTTGATAGCGTTAAAAAACTCCAATTTTTCTAGTGTATTTTCCTTTCCTCCCCAACATGGCCCCACCAAAATCTAGCACACATAGAGTCCAACTCATCACATAATTTCCCCGGCAACTGAAATACCCCCATGGTATACGTGGGAATGGATTGAGCCATTACTTTTATAAGAACTTCCTTGCCAGCCTTAGAAAGCAATTTCCCTTTCCATCCCTGCAATTTCCTCCAAACCCTCTCCTTCAGAAAAGCAAAAGTCTCATATTTTCTTCGTCCTATCAAAGTAGGCAGCCCCTAATAATTATCAAACCTCGCCACTTCCTTAACCTGTAATTTGTCAATTATCCATGTTTTCTGCTCCACAGACACATTACTATTGAAATAAGCAGAAGACTTCTCAAGATTTATACATTGGCCCGAGGCTTCAGCATACAACTGTAGGGTATCAGACACCACCTGCACTTCATCTTTATTAGCTTGACAAAAAATCAAAGAATCATCAGCAAAGAGCAAATTAGAGATAGACGGCACATTTCGACATAAAGCCACCCCATGTAGTCACCCTTCAAGCTATTTTCTAGTAAGAAGTGAAGTAAAACCTTCAGCATATATCAGAAACAGATAAGGGGATAGCGGATCTCCTTGACGAATACCCCTAGAAAGAGTGATATTCCCATAAGCTTTCCCATTTATTCGGACAGAAAAGGAGGGTGTAGAGACACAACTCATGACCCTGTCAACCCAAATCTCCGAAAACCCCAATTTAAGCATCATGCCTTTAAGGAAACCCCACTCCACCCTATCATAGGCCTTACTTACATCCAGTTTAAGAGCTAAAGCCTTCTTCTTTCCCTTCTTTCAAATATGCATGGCATGCAATGTCTCATAGGCAACTAGCATATTATCAGTGATAAGGCATCCAGGTACGAAAGCACTCTGAGTAGGGAAAATTAACTGTGGCAAAATCAGTTTCAACTTGTTCGCCAAAACCTTAGAAATAATCATATGGTTCATATTATTTTCCTTAATATTGTTAGAAAGTCACATAAAATCAATGGGTAATACACTTGACATTGGGTAAACGGTGGACCCTCTTTTCTAATGGTTGATATCCAAATGACGTGGTTTTCTTAACATTTTTTTCACAAAGAAATGGTGTGTTGTATCGTTAATAAGCATTTACCCCCTTAAAATAAGTGGGAGCTCGAGGGAATTCGAATTTAAAATTTCACTATAAAGAGATTAGTAAAACACCACCGAATTATAAAGCTCCTGATTTGTATATATTAGTTTATATATATATATATATATATATATATTTTGATACTGTATATATAGTTAATAATTAAGTCATGATTAGTAGACGAAGGACAACTATGCTTTGTTTTGATTGTGCTATGTAGTCCCTTAAGTCAAATAAAATAAAATTGCACCTTTTTAAAAATTTTTTTATTATAAATTTTTAATTTTTACCATGCAGAAGCCTATGCCTCCAATTGGTAAGCACTAGTGCTTCCAAGCAAAACCAATCATGCATAAACCAATTGTTTGAACTCAGAATGTCCTATGCATTATCCATAGTCAGAGGACAAGAAACAAATTTTGATTTGACGCATGGATCAATCATTCCCGCATTTTTTCTATATATATATATATATATATATATATCCTCATTTTTGGTTTATTTGTCGATCTTCTTCTGGCAAAAAAATACAAGGTACCCTTAAAATTATAGGTTTTTTAAGCATTGGATTCTACAATATTAGAAGATTGGAATTCTTGATGTCTCCATTGATAGTTATATCTAATTAGAATATACTATCTTTTCAAACAAAGCAACTTAACAGTAAATAAATTTTAATTTAGGTTTGATTAAATTTCCTTAAACAAATTTTAATTAATAGGTATATTCTACTCTAAAAGGTCTCTAGTGGACTTTTTATCTATTAATACTTATTAAATGAAGGTTAAATTATAAATTACACCCCTAACTTTGACTTGTATTTAATTTGGTTCTTTAATTTTCACTCTTTTTCATTTCACTCCTTTAACTTTCATTTGTATTCCTTTCATCCAATCCATATTGGACGATATTAAACTAATAGCAAGATTGGACAATATTGATGGAATGACTAAATTGATAACATATTTAAGTTAAAGATTGAAAAAAAAAATGAAACTTAAGTGACTAATTTGAAATAAGTAAGAGTTGGGCATGTAATTTGGAGTTTAAACTTAAATTAATATGTTTTATATAATAATAATAATAATAATAAATTTCTTGATCATTACATGAGATATGGATGAGTAGATAACTAGATATGTAATTATAGTCCCTTTATATTTTTATTTTATTTGAGAAAAAAGTATAGGATGACGTAAAACTGACTCGGAAATCATGATTGCTACACATTTGATAATTGTCATACACTTAGTCTGCAATTATGCACTTTGCATCAAAAAAATTATTATATAGTCCAAAATTTTAAGAATATAAACCTTCCTAGTTTTTGAAAGTTTCAAACAATAAACAAAAAGACTTTGGAAGTTTTGAACAACAACCAAAGGCTCAGTGAGACGTTATCAAGATTAAAGACTTCTAATGGTTTCACTCGTTTTCTTGATTAAAGGTATTTGACATATCGATAACTTAAAAAGAGCCTTGATTATTTTCCTCCACACAAATTTTAAGAGATAAAGCTACTAATTAAACTTTTCTTACCTGTTATTTTGGAAGACTTTGTCTTCCCCATAAGTCCACTCCCTCCAGTAACTTATTAAAATATTACAAATGTATGTATACATATTTTGGAAGGCTCATACAGCTGCTTAACTCTTATAACAAAATTCAAGTAGAGATAGGCTATATGTTAGATGAGTTTCAATGGACGTTGCATTCAGATTTATTTATCTTTTATTTTGAGAACTCATGAAGGCTTTAGGTGTGATTAATAGTTGATTTTGGATCTTCCATGGCCATTAGCTACGGAGATGATAAGCGAATTAAATGAAAAGAACTTAAGGAGAAAGCTGCAAAGAAAATCTAACCAAAGAGTTCCTTTAGCTCCAAAGATGTTATAAGATTAAATCTGAAGAGTTTTTCTTTTGCTAAAATTTTAAGCCCTAAATATGTTTATGATTTTAATTTTCATAACGTTTTAGCTTTTTTGGTAATACTTTTCAAAAATTTCCATGTGGCAACTTATTTGACATAAAAATAATATTTTAATATCACTGT
The DNA here is from genome assembly GCF_932294415.1 of Quercus robur. Taxonomy (NCBI): domain Eukaryota; kingdom Viridiplantae; phylum Streptophyta; class Magnoliopsida; order Fagales; family Fagaceae; genus Quercus; species Quercus robur. The sequence continues at coordinate 57,694,016 of NC_065537.1, forward strand.
TAATTATGTCAGCATTTTTCATCTAACACTTAACAATAAGGACCATTTTGACAAAATACCAAAAATTTAGAGACCAAATTGACATATTTAAAAAATCAATAACCAAATTAACAAGTGTTTCAAATTTATAAGCTGGAGGTTGGTCATGCTCATGCGGGCCTGTCAAGCCTAGCCTGCAAAACGTAGGCTGGGTTTTTTTTTTTTTTTTTTTTGGTTTTTAAAACTTGGACCTGATAGAATTGTGGACTGAGCCATATTTGATAAAGCGAGGCCCAATCTGATATGGCCAATTAAATTGATATTAGACCTTTTCTCCAACTGCCTCTCTTTGGTAATTTGGATCATATAGATATATCAAGAATTGCTATACTTCTATACAAATTATTTTACAACCCATTAATATAGTGAGTGGTTATTAGTAAGTAAAAGGGTAATATTAATAATGGATTAAAATGAGAAACAGTTAAAATTGGCCAAATTAACAATTTATAAAAATATTGTAAAATAGTTTGTGATTGTAGCATTATCCATACTTCTAACATAAGATTTTATAAACCTATGATCAGAGGCTATTTTGCTCTTTCAGTTTAAATTATACTTAAAAAAAATTCATCCCAAATGTGAAAATTGGGTTATTTATAAGTACCAAACTACAAATCGCAGTCCCAATCCTATGCTTCCAACAACAGGGCCTTAGAGTCTTAGACCCACTTTCACATCATGTGCGCATCATAATCATATTCCTTTGAAGTTTGAAGAGACACATATGAGCTCAAGTCAAGTAAATCCACGTTTAACCTCTCCTCCCTATGACAGAGACGTGAAAAACTACCAATAGCATTGATAAAAAATGTGGGATCTAGTTAACTGGTGTCTTTAGAGTGTTTATAAATGTACCATTTTAGAAAAGTTTTAATACTACTTTATGAAAATGGTATGGTTAATGTATGCGCCAAGGGCATAAATTAGTTAATCATCTATTTTAGGAAACTTTTTATAAAAAATTGAAAAAATTACAATAAAAATTAGTAACTTTTTCATTTTTTATATATAATTTTTTAAAATAGTTTATTAATATATATCCTAAGTACATACATAAAAAGTTATTAAAAAAAATTTATTACTTTTTTCTTTTTAAAAAAATATTCTATAAAATTTCTTATATCAATGTCATTATTTTTGCGTAGTTTATTTTTCCAAAAATTTTATGGTACTTAAAAGTCTGAAAGATCAGACTTCAGAGGACAAATTAATGTCACGACACAACTCATCATCCCCTACGGACTACTGTCCTATCTTTTACCTCAATGCAGCAGATGCTTCATAAAATAATAATACAGTACTACAAATAACAACAACTTTGCCTTCGTTTTTTCCTCACATCTCTCAGTTTTATGGTAGTGTTAAGTAAACTTCAATGAGTGGTCCTAGGTGCATTATTAGATATGGGGTTTGATTATTTGAAGTCTGTGTAGAAGAGTGTCGTACATGCTAATGTTAAAAGATTTACAAGGTCTCTCACTCTCTCAGTACATTTGAAAATGATGTTACCTATCAAAATCAAACCATTATCGCCATGTTTTTTTGCTACCATATTATGAACATATTATTATCATATGATACAAATATGCATATAAGGTGAAGATTTTAATTTTCACGTCATTCACACGTTGACATGACATCAATGGTGTTAGAAATTCAGACCCAAGTCACGTGCGGACATGCATAGAGTCACATAAAGAGTTTGATTATTGGAATTTGTACAGGTTATAGGTAAATAATAAAAGAATTATTGGCACAAGTGTAGTTGAGCGAGGTTGGAAAAATCAGCCAACAAGGTTTTTTTTTTTTTGGTCTGGCTAAAATGAAAAACTTATCCTTTAACTTTTTTTAGATTTTATTTCAGTATTCTAACTTTGTTTTTGTTCATTTCAGTTATCTAAATTTCAAATTTATTCAATTAAGGCATTTTTGTTAACGCTTGTTAAAATTTAAAAAAAAAAATTTTGGAAATTTTTTTCAATCATTAATTGAATTTTTTTAATTTGAAGAAAAATTTATAAAATTGACAAATTAACCACAACATATAACAAAAGTTGATGGAAAAGCCTTAATTGAATAAATTTGAAAGTTAGATGATCGAAATGAACAAAAGCAAAGTTAGAGGATTGAAATGAAATCTGAAAAAATTTAGAAGATCAGTTTTAAATTTTAGCATTTTTTTTCTTTCCAAAATAGGCTTTCTAGAATTCATATATTCAGGTGCATATGGCTATATGTCTCCCAAGAATCATGGGCTTGCAAAGTTGTTTTAGTTCCCACGTGCCTGCTTATGCCCCCAAAATAAAGAGAAAATCTCTCTCCCGCAATAAGCTAATTTCGTTATAACATATTATAAGAGATATAATGCATATACATTATTATAAAATAAGACAAATAGATAAGACGCTAATTAGCCATTTGATACGCAATAAGTTGTTAGGAATTCTTTTAAGTTTTTACAGAATTAATTCTTATGTTTGGCTGTGAAGGTGGATGAAGTTCAGATGAATGAAAATTACAGTAAATACTTTGGTCGGAGACTAGTTTTCCGCCCAACCGCAATTTCTCTAAGAGAATGAAACCCTACATCCTAGATCACGGATCATACAACTTTGAGAGGTTGATTTTTGTTACCCTCCAAATTAAAGATTGAGGTGTAGCTTCTTCAAAAAGTTTTACCCTTGGTCGAAGGAGGTGTCCTAACTAATATAGTTCGGACGTTTTCTTTCATGGGCATCAACCGTTGGTTGAATGTTTGGAAGCCTAAAAACATGTCATCCTTGCGCTTGATGGATTTTATGTTTTTTCTTTTAAAAACGTGGATATTCTCACGAAATGAGAAATTTTTTCCCTCTCTATTTCTTTACAGCGATGATTATGATTGCAATTCAATACCCTTTGATTAAGTAAAAAAAAAAAAAATTCCTAATAAAATGCTTATATTATGTATGTATCTTTTTTAGAATAAATATTATGGTTATATTTACTTTTAAGGATCATATTTTCACTTTGATTTTTATCTCCTATTTGAAATTGATTTAATCTTTAGGCATGGCATATAAACAACTGTAAAGTGGTGGGCTGTGTTAGTAGTGTTGGGTTGCTTCCTGCTGCAACTCAATTTGGTTCGGCTTGTACGCAAACTATGCTTGGTTTGCTAGGAACGCGCTTGCAGGCAGAGCTGTTTTAGATAAGTTGTGGTAGACAGACATAATAACAAAAAAAAAAAAATATTTGGCTACTTAGCAGGAAATGACCAAATGATCTCCAAATACAATCACAATAATAATAATCACTTTTGCAAAAAAAAAAAAAAAAAAAAGAACAAAAGGGGAGCAGATAGTAATATGTATGGGTTAATCAGAAGATGAAGAAATAAGCTTAAATCTGGTCCGCAGGAGCAAAACCAGAGAGGAAAGAACGTTCTTTCTCAACACAATTAATCTCTCAGGAAAGTCCTGTCGTGGAGATTAACTACTTTGAGGGAAACGGACCTGAATGGTTGATACACAATGGCTCCTTTTGGTTTTGACAGAGAGTAGGATTTCGTGAGGGAGAGAGGGAATCAATCTACCGGTGCATGCCTACCGTTCTAACTCTCCCTTTATTTTCTTCTTGGTTGTTTTTTTTCTTTCCCTCACACTCGTTTCTTTTCTATTTCCTCATATCTCTTTTCGAATTCTTATTTCTTAGTTATGGTTCCCGCTATTGCTCCGTTTTTTGTTCACGACAAGGTTTTCTTTTTATAGTGCCTGCCGTGACCAGATTTTACTGTTTTAGCCCTTAACCTCCTTTGTCTGGTCTGGGTGTACTGGTCGACCACCACTGGTCCGTCTGTGTGCCACCCCCCATCACCAGACAAAGTAGGGTATTTTTGTTTATTTGTTTGCCGTGGCACCCTTTCCTGCTACGGTCTGAGTTCTTTCTCTCTCCCTATCCCTTATGACATGCACCTAGTGGTTCCAACTCAGTTTGCTTCTTTTGGGTAGTATGTGAGCTGCTTTTCGATTTCCCGCTCCCTTTAGGAGCTGGGCTTTATCTGATACTGGGCCTTACATTTCTTTCGACCCATTTCTTGATTACCCCCATTTCCTGTCATATTACTCTGTCACTTCTACTGTAATGACTCAATCCTGCTGGGCCTCTTTAGGCCAGTCATTTACTCTTTCCCTCAGTGGCTTGGTATGACCATTGGTTTTTTTACTTATGGGTTCCTGTGTTCCTTTTGTCTTCCTCTTTGGCATCCTTGGCCCACTTACTTTCTTTGGGCTTTCTTGGCCCTTTTACTAATTTCGCATTCTCATGGGCTTTTATTAACTTCATTGGACTTTCTTGGCCCAATTACCTTATTCTCATCCTTGGGGTTCATGGGCCTGCCATTAACCCCTTACTTTCTTTGTTTGCACTACTTTGAGCTTGCGGTGGCCCTTTCTCACTTTTCTACATTATATACTGCCCATGAGTATGCTATTTCTCTATTTCCGGGCTTCTTTAAGCCTACTTGCCTCTTCAAGGTCTATCTGTTTATTTCATGGACTTGTGATCCATTATTCTTGTCGCTTGGGCCTAATGGTTTTGCCATTTATTTGCCAATTCTTTACTGCCCTTGTCGTTGGGCTTTCTTCTTTCTACTTGGATTCTCAGAAATGACCCTCAACAACAACTAAAGAAAAATTGAACAAATTATTTTGGTTTTGTATGTATTACTGTTAGACTAATATTTTAGGACATTTGACTTAATTCATATGGTTCGTATTATTTTCCTTAATATTTGTTAGAAAGTCACATAAAATCAATGGGTAATACACTTGACATTGGGTAAATGGAGGACCCTATTTTCTAATGTTTGATATCCAAATGACGTGGTTTTCTTAATATATTTTCCACAAAGAAATGGTGTGGTACGGTGTATCATTAATTAATACGCATTTTTCCCCCTTACAATAAGCAGGAGGGAATTAGAATTTAAAATTTCTTTATAAAAAGATTTGTAAAACACCACCGTATTATAAGCTCCTGATTTGTATATATATATATTTTGATAGTGTATATATAGTTACGCTCTGTTTGTTTTGACAATAATATTTTTTTTAAAATGACTTATTTTTCAAAAGAGTAAACATTCGGTCAGGCGCTGGTGTAAAACCAGTGTTTTACGCCAGCCAATAAGAGGCTGCCACGTCATCAATTAAAATATCATTTCTCTTTCTCTCTCACTGTCTCTCTTGTCTTCTCCGTTTCATAGGTCTCTCACTTTTTTTCTTTCTCACTTGTTCTCTTCCTCTCTCCAAAGTCCAGCCTTCTCACCCATACCTTTCTTCTCTGTCAAAAATCAAATCCAATTAAAAGCTTCAAGGTCATCAGCCCCTTCCCTTCTCCCTCTCAGGAAAGCCAAAGATCTCACTACACAAACCCAAACTCAGATTTACTAAACCCATATTCAGTGTTCACCACATCCCAACCGCCTAACACCACAGATCCACCACAGAGCCCGGACCATGGCCACAGATCGACCGCAACTCCTCTAATCCGGATTTCCTCGTCTCAAGCCTGACCCGTAAGGATCTAGCCTCGCATTGTCACCGCATTGCGTATGAACTTGTTCTAGATGTTGTAATCGGCGAAAGTACATTCCAATTGCTGAGAGGGAGAAGGATGGCCTTGAAGCTTTTAATCCCAGTAGCAGTAATAGTATGAAGCACAGCCAGTGGTGGACATCTTTCACTTGCTTGTGAAAACTGACTTATTTTGATTTCCTTCACTTCGATCTTCTCTCTCTTTTCTGGGTATATCTCTACCTCTCCAAGTAACTCTTCCCCTTGATACAACACCGCTTTATACATTTCTTTTTTCTTTTTCTTTTTCTTTTTTTTTTCTTTTCTTTTTGGGACCCAAATCCGAAAATATAAAAAAGAAATTATATATATGTATATAATCAAAATCTCACTCTTTCAAATGGGTTGCTGAGATTGTTGTTGTTGTTGTTGTTGTTCATCAATTTCTTTGTAAAACCCATGATGGTGATTTCGTCTTTGAGTCAGAGGGAATGCTTTAGATTTCATCCGATTCGCTGGGAATTTTATATAAAACAAAAACCAATACAGTACAATACAATAATCTCTGGCTTTGCTGAGAGGGAGAAGGGAAGGGGCTGATGGCCTTGAAGCTTTTAATTGGATTTGATTTTAGATGGAGAAGAAAGGTATGGGTGAGAGAGGAAGAGAACAAGTGAGAAAGAAAGAAAGAAAAAAAAAAGAGAAAGACCTGTGAAACGGAGAAGACAAGAAAGACAGTAAGAGAGAAAGAGAAATGATATTTTAATTGATGACGTGGCAGCCTCCTATTGGCTGGCGTAAAACACTGGTTTTACGCCAGCGCCTGACCGAATGTTTACTCTTTTCAAAAAGTATTTTCTATAAAACTATATCATTTTCTTATATTTAGTATTAACCTTAAATGAGTTAAAAAACAATTTCCTAACTTCCTTTATTTAACTTACTGTGAGGTAGAATTGTTTTCCAAAAAAATTTAGTAGAAAACAATCTTTAAAAATAAGTCATACTTTTTATGTTAACCTAAGATAGTTTTTCTTTCGACGTATTTTTTCTAATGTTACCAAACACTAGAAAATGTGAAAAATTATCTTTATACAAGATTTTTCATTGAAACAAACAGAGCATTAGTAATTAAGTCATGATTAGTAGAAGAAGGACAACTATGCTTTATTTTGATTATGCTATGTAGTCCCTTATGTAAAAAAAAAAATAATAATAAATAAAATAGCACTTTTTTATTTTTTTATTTTTGCCATGCAAAAGCCTATGCCTCCAATTGGTAATTAAGCACTAGTGATTCCAAGCAAAACCAATCATGCATAAACCAATTGTTTGAACTCAGAATGTCCCATGCTATACATAGTCATAGGACAAGAAACAAATTGTGATTTGACGCATGGATCAATCATTCCCGCATTTTTTCTATATATATATATATATATATATATATATATTTATATAAATCATTCCCTCATTTCATTTTTGGTTTATTTGTCGATCTTCTTCTGGCAATAAAATACAAGGTACCCTTAAAATTATAGGTTTTTCATCATTGGATTCTACAATTTTTCTGTTCCTATTCCCGTGAAATTGCCCACAAGGGATCAAAATGAATGTCACCTCTGTACAAGAAGTATCTGTTACTGTGTCTGGCATCTTTTGCACGCAACAACGGTGAACAGTTTGGAAAGAAAACCATGCGCAGTTACTTTGTCTTATAGTCATACATAAAGAATTTGTTTAAGCACATGCACATGCACATGCACATGCATGCATGCTCTCTCTCTCTCTCTCTCTCATTGATTCTTTCATTTACTACTCTTACTCCATTTTCTCCTTTTCTTTTTCCTTTATTTAGCTCAATGAATATACATAAGGCCAAGGTTTGATTTCACAAGGCAAAACTTATAACTATCATATAAGTTACTATACGGTTTTGGCCGGACATATGTAAATACATATTATATATGCATGCACACAATTAACATACGTTATGTTATAAGTGCTAGTGTTGTAAGTCTTGTCTTCCTACTCTCTCTTTTCTCGTCCCCTATATCTTCTATCTATATCATCTCGAAAAAAAAAAAAAAGTGTTATGTATACAATACTTAAGAGTTAAGACCAATTTAGATTTAAAAAAAATAACACTAATGTGAATACTAAGTGGTATTTTAATGTTATACCATCTGTAAAAATATAATATTTTCATTTTATTATGTTTATTTATTAGGATTTTATATATTAATAAGCTGTGTTGTATTTTTTTTTTTCATTTTCGAAATTCTTCTTGTAATTCTCTGTAATGATTTTTACTAACTAGATAAATCTCAAGTATAACTTAAATTAATTTTTTTTAATTTATAAAATGATCAAATTATAAGAAACTTAAGTCATGTTGTAACCATTTGTGCATCAAAAACTTTAGAGTTCAACTTAAAAATAATATTAAATTATATAGTTCATTATATAATTATTTTAATTTTTATAACTTATAAATTCATTTTTATGAAATATAATAAATGATCATATAAATAATTTGATCTCTTAATCCCTTCGAAGGTAATATATATTTTTGGTTGTATTTTTATTTTCAATTAAAAAACTTTTGCTTCTTTACTTTATTTTTTTATATTTTATTTTTAATTTTATACATTTTTATTATTAAAAAAATACTGATAAATATTTTTAATTAAGTTTGACATAGCTCAACCCACTTGACACGACACAACCCACTTGACACACTTAATAAACGGGTTGTATAGGGTTGACACGAATGTGATATAATCCATTTCAACATACTTAATATTAAAAAGGAAAAGTTAATGGATGCCCTAAGGGCATTGGTTTAGGAATTATTTTTAGAAACTTTTTATGTGAAAAGAAAAAAGTAACTAACATTTTTGACAGTTATTTTATTTTATTTTATATTTTCCATAAAAATTGGTATTAAAATTTTTCTAAAATGGTCTATTAACAAATGCTCTAAAGACACCCATTAACAAGACCCATATTAAAAAGGTTGGATTGACACAAATATCATTCATTTAACTCGCTTCAAAAAAGTCATATGTTTTCCACAAAAGGCAATGGAATTTTTGTAAATATTGCCACCACCCTTTGATGAATGATTATAGGGCTGTCAATTCATGATGACATGTCATGTTCATATCATGTTGAGGACTTGAGGAAGGGGTATTTGGCTAAATGGCTCAACACGAATACGACCCTTTTAATTATTATGTTATTCTTTCAACTCTAACATGATCTCTTAATAAAGCGGGTTGAAATAGCTCAACCCACTTGACATGACACAACCCACTTGACACACTTAATAAACGGATTTTATGGGGTTAGCACGAACGTGACATGACCTATTTCAACCCGCTTAATATTAAAAGGGAAAAGTTAATGGATGTCCAAAGAGTATTGGTTTAGGAACTATTTTTAGAAACTTTTTATCCGAAAAGAAAAAAGTAACTAACATTTTTGATAGTTTTTTTTAATTTTTTTTATTTTCCATAAAAACTAGTATTAAAATTTTTCTAAAATGGTCTATTAACAAATGCCCTAAAGACACCCATTAACAAGACCCGTATTAAAAAGGTTGGATTGACACAAATATCATTCATTTAACCCGCTTAAAAAAAGCAACCCATTTCAACATGTTTGACTTTATTAATATTGTTTTAAATAAACAACAAATTTAATACAAACTTATAACATTCAAATATATACTTATTAAGCACATCAAATACTTAAAAATATCACCCAAAAGTTCAAATAAATATCAAAGCAAAAGTGAAGATTTTATTTGTTGAAAAAATGAATATTTTTTTTTTCAAGTTCTGCTTATTGTAACTTTAATTTATGTTACACTATTTAATAAATTTTTATTGAATTAGTATTTAGAAAATCCCAATGTTGGAGTTTAATTATATACTCTTTAAGTTTTTAACACATACCAAGTTGCTGGGTTCAGTAATGTAAACTTATAACCTATTTAGGGGTATTAAAGTGGTGAAACTTTGGATAAAAAAAAAATAGTAAATAGTCTATATCGAAAGTATTTAAGAGTTTAAATTAAAAAAAAAAAAACATGTATACCAAGTTTCATGCCAATCAAATGCTATATACTATTTAGTCTAAAAACTCATCTTTTATGCGCAATTTTAAATATAAAAATTAAAGTTTAAGAAGAAAACCTAATCTAATAGTGGATTTGTTAAAATTAGCATCCAATAAAAAAATATTGAATGGTGTAACTTGAATTTAACAATTTTTTCAACTCAACTTGACTTTATTGAGTTGATAAATTCCCAACCTAGCCCACATGGGTCGGGTTGTGTTGGTGGGTTGCACATACATGTTTTATGTCTTGTAAAATTAGGCTTTCATCAATTATTCTAAATTTTCAAAACTAATTCTCAAAATACAAAAATCAATCAAACTAAAAAAATAAAATAAATATATATATATGATGGGTTGGGTTGGGTCAAATGAATTGAAAAAATTATCAACCCATACCCAACTCAACCCAAGAATCAAAATAAAATTTCAAGCTAACCCAACCCACCAATTCAAGAAAACCAATTTGAAGCATTGGGTTGGGTTGATGTATACCCTAAATATTTTTTTTTTGACTTACGAAGAACTGACACAGTGAAACCTGTTATGAAAATATTACTGCAATCTATTTTGCCTTTAGCACAAATCAAAAAGAAACAGTACAAGCTAAAATCACCTAAATGAGAGAGAAATTAACCAGAGGAGTTGGTACTTGGTTCTTGTTAATAGAATTGCCACACATGTTCAACAACCGATAGGGACAATGAGGAGCAATATAGCCTTTCAGTCTAATGGGCCATTGGCAACTTTCAGTACTCAACTCATAGTGGTGGCTTCAAAAACTGTGATTTGATCTCCAATAATTTAACCTAAAAGGAGAGACAAGCGGTGGAATTTCATGCACGGGTATGTTGGGATATATTTTCTATTTTCACAAAAGTTCTGAAAACAAAAATTCAGGGCGTACACGGTACTCCACAGCCCCACGAATAGAAGGAACCATCCAAAATAATTGTCCTTTATATGAAATTGCAATCATGTCATAATTTTTAATCGTTTTTGTTTTGTTTTTCTCCAATTCAAAAACAATTTTGAAAAAAATATGTAAAGTTAAGATTTACACAATTTTGTTCCTTTTCTTACTTAGAAATGAAAAAAAAAAAAAAAAAAAAAATTCAGAACAATCTAATAGTTTTTTTGTCCTCGTATGTGAAGTTTAGTTGGGTCTGCTTGCAAATATACATCACAACATTATAAACGTTTGTGATTTTATATATGCAATGTATCTTAGACACAGTGGATTCGTGGATCTTACTCTAGCGCTTACTTTAATAAACTAGAATACAGTCACAAGCATAAGTATGAATTCATTAATAATGATGTGATACAAGAATCCAATCGATTCTCCAAATAGTAAACTATTTCTAACAAAACAAAGGAAATGAAAAAGAAAAGAGGGGTTGTTTCTTTTAGGACTTTAAAAATTTAGAGTAGTGTTTGTTACACTCGACTTGTTACACATATATTGTTATATATGCACATATTTTTTAGATTAATATCATGAGTTGAAAATAGAATCTCAAAATAGAAATCATGTTTTCAACTCATGATTTCAATTCAAAAAATATATGTGTAATACTGTACATATTAGAGTGTGTAACGATTTTTATTCAAAAATTTGAACTAAGTCTAAACCTTTTTAAAACATTCTTTGAAATGTATTTTTCAAAGAATAAAAAAAAAAAAAAAAAAAATCTTTGAAATGTTCTCTTTCTTCCCCTAGGATTTGAAACTTCTACTATATAGCTAGGTCTAGGTTCAAATTAAACTAGATTCCCATGATTACCATATATTCCTGAACGCCTGCTGGTCCAGCAAAATCTTCAATATGCTCTTAATGCTTGTTAGACTATTTTTAGTATTTTTTTTCCCTAACTATTGTCATGTCAAGTGATTAAAAAAAAAACCTTTAATTAATATTATAAATGCCAAGACTGATACTGCAAATTGCCTTAAGGGCTAAACAACTAAAATTAAATTGGTTATCACTTAGCAACTTCATGATCACCAGTTTCCTAAAAGTTGGAGTTGGTCATTGGACCAACTGATTCAATCATCATTATTTTGATAACAAAATGATTGTGAAATGTTAATTTTTTTTTAATAAAAAAAAATGAAGAAAATGTTACACCAACATCTTCCATAACAATTCTTTTCATAATGCAATTATCTTATCATTATTTATTATTGCAATTTCAGATCTATCAACTAATTATTGAATTAAAATTTTTGCTAACATGAATGATGAATGTCAAGGACTCTTTAGGACCTCACAAATTTATTAATTCAACTTGTCAAGGACCTGACAAATTGAATTAATAAACTTCGTAAAAATCCTTTATTAAAATATTAGAGCAAGAAAATTCTAAAGGATCATCCCAACATCCAAAACTATGGTTTTATTTATATAAATGAAATAAAAAGCCAATGATTACTTGGTTTGGATCTTTTGCAAACTGTAAGGGAGAGTCTCAAATCTTGAATTTGAGGCTAGAATATAATAAAAGGAAGGGAAGGGTTAACCCCAACTGTATGTTTTCCAAGAACTGAGAAAAGAAATGAAGAAAACAAATTCTTATTACCAACCAACCTTATTGTGTTCTTGACGATTAAGAAAATGAAAATGATAATGAAACATATATATATCGATAAGGATAAAAGAGATTGATCACAAAAGATAAGCCGACGGTTTATAGGTGACGGGATCTACTGAGCCGTCAGCTCCCATTTAATGACTGACGACGGACGAGAGTTGTAGGGAGAGGCACTAGAGGCATCCAAAGGCTGATGGGATCATAAAGCTGAAGGGATCCTGAAGTTGACGGGATGAAGACTGAAGGCATAATGTAAGCTGACGACACTAGTCAAAGAATGCTTGTTAACCACGTTTGCGTGTATAAGGAAATGACTTGCCCTCCACATTTTGAGAAACCTAAGAGGGATTCCTATATGGAAAGGATCCCACAAAATATGCCCAAGAAGACTCCTATAAGGAAAAGACTTCTACTCCAAGGAAAATGGGTCAACCCCTACTACTATAAAAACCCAAGCACCCTCACGAATCAATGTACGCATAATTTACCCTCTCTAGCACTCTAGAGTTGTGAGAATAGTTCTGACTTGACCTTCGGAGGGTATTTGGCTGGCACCACACCGGTGCTCTCTGCTAGGTTCTTTATTTTTTTTGTGCAGGTGCTGTTTGGAGTGCGCGAGGACTGTGTGGCTTACTGGTGATATTTTCGACATCATTAGTTGGCACCGTCTATGGGAACGTGTAGTGTAAAGTCATATTATTGCTTCCCGGACAAAAGTTGCATGGTGCTCACTTGCTCAATGGCAACCGCTAACGACATTCAAGAAGAGGAACCACCCACGACCGCCCTCGAGAAGCAAGTTAAAACTCTTGCCGCAGCCATGGAACACCTCACCAGGCAAAATCGCGACTTGGAAGAACAGCTGCACTAGAAAAACACAGCACCGGACAACAAAGGAGCAGATCAAGAAGGAACCAGCGCTGACAGAAGGAATTAAGAGGGACCCCAGGCCAGTAACGCCCCAAGCAGACCAGAGTGTCAGAACGTGAGCCTCCTTTCCCTCGCAGATACGGCTCCGCCACCTATTATCGTAGAGATGCAGGCGATGAAGGAACAAATGGAAGTTATGATGAACGCTCTCAAGGGACGAGTGTCCAGCGATCTTGATGACCTCGTTAACCGAACTGACTCACCGTTCACTGCACCTGTCAACTCTTTCCCTCTGCCAAGTAAGTTCCGCATGCCGCAGATAGATAGTTATGACGGAGTCAGAGACCCTCTAGACCACCTAGAGACCTTTAAAACCCTGATGCACCTTTAAGGAGTAGTAGATGCGATCATGTGTAGGGCCTTCCCTACGACGCTGAAGGGTGCGGCAAGAATTTGGTTTAGCCGGCTGACACCCAACTCCATCAGCACCTTCAAGGAGCTAAGCGCTCAATTTACTGCACACTTCAACGGAGGACATCGGTACAAAAAGTCTACGGCTTGCTTGATGAGTATCAAGCAGCGAGAGGAGGAAACGTTGAGGGCCTACATATCCCGCTTCAATAAGGAGGCACTCTCGATCGACGAAGCCGACGATAAGATACTTGTCGCAGCATTCATGAATGGGCTGAAGAAGGGTAAGTTTTTGTTCTCCCTGTATAAAAACGACTTAAAGACCATGTCGGAAGTGCTTTACAGGGCCACAAAGTATATGAATGCTGAAGACACGTTGTTAGCCCGAGAAGAGAGGCCTAAGAAAAGAGAAAGGCAGGAAGACACCCGGCAGGACCAAGGCCGAAAGAAAGCAAGGACGGGAGACCGAAGGGATGAGAGGCGCCCTAAGCCCCTGGGGGAAAGATTCACAAGCTTCACTCCGTTGACCACCTCGATAGATCAAGTCCTAATGCAAATCAAGGACGAGGAGGCTCTGACGTTCCCTGGAAAGTTGAAGAGTGATCCCAACAAACGTTCTAGGGATAAGTATTGCTGCTTCCACCGTAACCATGGTCACGATACGGCCGATTGCTATGACCTAAAGTAGCAGATCGAGGCCCTTATCAAACAAGGAAAACTGCAGCAGTTCGTTAGCAAGGAGAAAATAGATCCACCCCCACAAGACCAACACCCCCGACGGGATAATGAGCGGCCGAGACCCCCGATAGGGAACATAAGGATGATCGTAGGAGGAACGGCTGCCGCCGGGTCATTCAAAAAGGCTCGCAAAACCTACCTTCGGATGGTACAAAATGTTCAGCTGATGGGAGCCGTGCCAAAGATAGCGCGAAGAGAAGGCCCCATTATCAAGTTCTTAGAAGAGGATGTGCGACGCCTTCACCATTCACATGACGATGCGCTCGTCGTCAGCTTATGGGTAGAAGACTACAACATGCACCGGGTGTTGGTCGACAACGGCAGTTCAGCAGATATTCTATACTACCCAGCGTTCTAGCAGATAAGGATCGACAGGGAGCGATTGATTTCGACAAATGCCCCGCTTGTGGGTTTTGGAGGGAGTTGAGTATTCCCCCTGGGCGCGGTCACATTGTCCGTAGTGGTAGGCGATTACCCCCAGCAGATAACCAAGGACGTAACATTTTTAGTGGTCGATTGCTCGTCTGCCTACAACGCCATCCTCGGACGACCCACGCTCAATTCGTGGAAGGCGGTAACTTCCACTTACCACCTGATGATTAAGTTTCCTACCGACTACGGAGTAGAGGAGCTGCGCGGAAGTCAGATGGCCGCGCGTGAATGCTACGTGGCTATGATGGAGATGGAGGATCAGGTCTAGGCCTTGAATATAGAAGAGCACCGGACGGTGACGGAGCCAGTAGAGAAGCTAGAAGAGATACTCCTTGACAGTTCTGATCCTGGCCGAACAACCAAAATCGGAACACTTGCTAACCCTGCAATCCATCAAGAGCTCATAACCTTTCTTAGAGGCAATCGAGACGTATTCGCCTGAAGCCATGAAGATATGCCAGGAATAGACCCTTCAGTCATGGTGCACAGGTTGAATGTATCGCCCTCCTTTCCACCTGTCCGACAGAAGAAGAGAGTGTTCGCCCTTGAACGAGATCGGGCCATAGCAGAAGAAGTTCGCAAACTACAAGAAGCAAGTTTCATTAGGGAAGTATACTACCCTGATTGCCTAGCGAACGTAGTAATGGTTAAGAAAGCTAGTGGAAAGTGGCGGATGTGTGTGGACTTCACCAACCTTAACAAAGCCTGCCCCAAAGATAGCTATCCCCTCCTAAGGGTCGACGTCCTAGTAGACTCAATGGCCCGACACCAGTTGCTAAGCTTCATGGATGCTTTCTCGGGGTACAACCAAATCCGAATGCACGAAGCTGATCAAGAGAAAACTTCGTTCGTGACCAGCCAAGGCCTCTTCTGTTACAAAGTAATGCCCTTCGGCCTGAAGAACGTAGACGCAACGTACCAAAGACTTATGAACAAAATGTTCGTGCAGCAAATTGGGAGGAATGTCCAGGTCTACGTTGACGACATGCTAGTAAAAAGCCGAAGGGAGGAAGATCATTTGAAAGATCTCGAGGAAACATTCAACACCCTTCGTTCTTACAACATGAAGCTCAATCCAGGAAAATGCGCCTTCGGGGTGATGACGGGAAAATTCCTAGGATTTATGGTGTCCCAAAGGGGGATCGAGGCAAACCCGGACAAGATCCGGGCCATTATGGAGATGGTGCCACCAAGAAATGTGAAGGAGGTACAAAGCCTCAACGGGAAAATAGCAGCACTAAATAGGTTCGTGTCAAGGGCGACGGACAAATGTTTGCCCTTCTTCCGCACGCTGAAGAGATCATTCGAGTGGACTGCCGAATGTCAGCAGGCGTTCGAGGAGTTGAAGGCTTATCTCTCCTCCCCACCACTGCTGAGCCCATCACAGCTAGGAGAATAGCTTTTTCTCTATCTAGCCGTCTCCCCCATAGCCATCAGCGCTGCCTTAGTCAGAGAAGAAGAAAAAGTACAAAAGCCCATATACTACGCAAGCCGAGCACTTTGCGGTGCTGAAGAAAGATACCCGCTTATGGAGAAACTTGCCTTTGCGTTAGTTATAGTGGCCCGCAAGCTCAAACCGTACTTTCAAGCCCATACGGTGAACGTCTTGACTGACAAGCCCTTGTGACGGGCGATGAGCAATCCTGAGGCTACGGGTCGACTGGCGTTATGGGCTATAGAGTTGAGCGAATTTGATATCCAGTACTGCCCACGAATCGCCATCAAAGGATAGATCGTCGTAGACTTCATAGCAGAATTCACTCATGACGAAGACAAGGGGGCAGAAGAGTTCCCTCATTGGAGCATATATACGGACGGGTCATCAAACAGACAAGCCGGAGGGGCCGGCATTGTTCTACTATCGCCCGAAGGAGATACAGTTGAATGTATGGTCCGTCTCGACTTCCCCGCTACCAACAATGAATCAGAGTACGAAGCATTAATAGCAGGACTCGACCTCGCCAAAGCAGCAGGAGCCGCGAGGTTAGTCATATACTGCGACTCTCAGGTCATTACTAACCAAATAAATGGAGACTACGAGTGTAAGGGTGAAAGGATGAAGAGGTACCTTGATCAAGTAAGAGCAAGAGTAGATGACCTAGAAGCCAAAATCGTCCAAATCCCCAAAGGAGAAAACGAGCGAGCCGATTGCCTTACAAAGGCCGCTTCAGCAGAACATATGGTCATCCCTAGTAATGTACTCTCTTTTGTTCAGCTTTCGCCACTAATAGATTCCAGCAACGTGCAGGAAATAGGCTCTGATAGTAATTGGACCGTGCCGTTAATTTCATACTTAAAAAACGAGGTGTTACCAGACGGAAAGGAGGCTGCAAGAAAGCTGAAGGTCCAGGCGGCAAGGTTCGTCTTAATAAAAGACGTCCTGTACAAAAGAGGCTTCTCCCGTCCATATCTAAGATGTTTGGGTACGGAAGAAGCAGACTACGTCATGAGAGAGGTACACGAAAGAATTTGCGGAAACCATTCAGGGTCAAGGTCATTGGTGCACAAGCTTGTGCGAGAAGGGTACTATTGGCCCACCATGCAGAAGGACGCCGAGGCTTATGTTAAGACCTGTGACAAGTGCCAAAGGTTTAGCAATATTATTAGACAACCAACCGAAGAGTTGACCCCGATGACGGCCCCATGGCCGTTCGCACAATGGGGGTTAGATATTATGGGATCATTCCCTACAACAGTACGACAGTTGAAGTTCCTGGTAGTGGGCATTGACTACTTTACAAAGTGGGTGGAAGCTGAAGCTTTGGCCACCATTATGAAGAAGAACGTACGAAGCTTTGTCTGGAGATGCATCATATGCAAGTTTGGCATTCTTAGAGTCTTTGTCTCGGACAACGGGAGGCAATTCGACAACGACTCCCAGGGTTTTTGCTCATAGTTAGGAATAAAGAACCATTACTCCTCCCCCGCCCACCCTCAGGCTAATGGCCAGGTCGAAGTCACGAACCGATCCTTGCTCAAGATTATCAAGACTCGGCTCGAAGGGGCAAAGGGTATATGGCCTAAAGAATTGCCAAGCATATTATGGTCATACAAGACGACGACAAGGACACCCACAGGAGAGACACCATTCCGACTAACGTACGGAAGCGAAGCAGTCATCTCGGCCGAAGTTGGGCTCACGAGCTATAGGGTGCACAACCATGACAAGAACAAAAACGATGAGGCAATGCGACTACAGCTCGACCTAGTGGACGAGATCAGGGCGGCGGCAGAACAAAGGCTCGCTAGGTACCAGGACCGCATGGTCAAACACTACAACTCTCGGGTCCGACACAGAAACTTCCAAGTTGGAGATCTCGTTCTTAGAAAGGTCATGGGCGCTACTAGGGACCCTACCCAGGGGAAACTCGGCCCCAATTGGGAAGGACCTTACTGAGTTACGTCGTGGCGAAGAAAAGGCACTTACCACCTGGAGACGTTAGACGGACAGAAGCTGCCACACCCATGGAACACCGAGCATCTACGAAAGTATTACCAGTAGAAGCAGCAACAACATGAATACCAACCTTTTTTATTTACATTTCAGCAAATTTTAGTCTTACTCCTCAACTTTATCATTTACTTTAGTTTTTTTGCAACAATACCTCTTTTTCATTTTAAGCCTAAAAGGCAGGATTTGGTTTTAGAACTACTTTTATTTATAAATGCATGGCAATAAGAGGAGTTTATTCAAAATTGTTGAAGTATCTATTTTAGAAATCTACAGTTTAAAGTTCACAAAAGTGGACGACTAAGTTCACAAAAGTGAACAACAGAAGTAAACGACTAAGTCCATAACGCATGGACTAAAAAGCTGACGGCCTCACCTAATAGATGAGACTATCATCATATGGACAAGGTTCTAAAACCAACGAGCCTACAAAAGATGACAAGCTCATCAAGCCCATGACAGACTAAAGCTAAAAAGCTGACGGTCTCACCAAACGGATGGGGTCATTGTAGAACCAACAGGCTTACATTAAGTCTATAATGTGACTGGAAATTAGAAAATTGACGGCCACATTAAAGTAAGTAAAGTAATAAAAATGGTGACAATTGACGGGCGAAACTGCAAAGCCGACGGGCTACAAGCGACGTAGCTATTACTTGGATAATGCAACCAAGCTGACGGACCTTGAAAAATGACGAACAAGGTCAAAAATCCAAGGGGAAAACCCGTGAAACTGACGAGATAAGAAGTCGCAAAAAGGCTATACCGACGGAGTCTCCCAACCAGTTCAAAAAATAGACGGGGTTCCCAAAACAGACGGGAATTTTTACCAGGACTTCGTCTGGCACAATCACTGATTAAAAAATATGAAAGCGACGGGAATAACATGCCATGTAATAAATACAGCTGTATACAAACAAAAGCCTGAGAAAACCAAACGGGCACTTAAACGATTGTTTGCAAAATGATTAAAATACAACGATTGTTTGCAAAATGATTAGAATACAAGGTTAAAATACAAATAAAAAGAACTAAGGAACAGGAGCGTCAACAGGCCTCCCGCCAGCTTGTTGA
The DNA here is from genome assembly GCF_932294415.1 of Quercus robur. Taxonomy (NCBI): domain Eukaryota; kingdom Viridiplantae; phylum Streptophyta; class Magnoliopsida; order Fagales; family Fagaceae; genus Quercus; species Quercus robur. The sequence goes on from NC_065537.1 coordinate 57,713,308, forward strand.
CTTTCAACGTCTACAATCACAGCCGGAGTATTGGAAGCAGGAGTAGGAGGGTTTGCAGTAGGCTGGGCTAGAACAACGACACCGTCAGCCTCCGGAGTAAGATTAGGCTTAGAGGAGCCGTCATCTCCATCACCCATTGTAATTCCAGACAGGTCCAGTTCTGGAAATGCCGACGCGACCTGCTGAAGGCAATCGTCAAACCCAGTGCCATAATACTCAGCATAAGAGTCAATGAACGATTGTATCGCACCAAGGCCTGAGAAGAGAACACAGACGTCAGTCAGAGTTTATCAAAATAAAATAAAACCAATCAAAAGGTAGCAAGCATACCTTGGTGAGATCAAAAAGGGCTGACGCCCCTAAGTCATTCGTTCCCAATAAATCACAAGGCCCTATGTCCGTCAGTTTTATGAAGGATACAACCTCCCCGACGGCATAGTCCTTATGGGTCACGAGGCAGCAGGGACCCTCATTGACGGGACCTGAGGAAGTCATTACCCCCTTGCCCGCACCATGGCTTGGCATAAGTGGGGATTTTTCCTTTAGAGCACTATTCCCAGGAGTGACGGCGGCCTTCTTAGACGGACGGTCATCACTCCCGTCGGGCTTCCTCTTTGCAGGCTTAGCAACGGTCTTAGGGGTTGATGAGGTTTGCCCCCTTGCCTCCTTTGCCCTCTTCTCCTCCTTCTGACGGGTTACGGCAACCCTCACCCTCTGTTTAGCGGATTCCATCTCTACAAAAAAAAAAAAAAAAGGTTAGAACAATAGACGGAGGAATAGACTGACAAAGCTAATAAGAAATCTACTTATGTCGGCGAGAAAATTTGTCCAACTTTCAAGCTTCAGCTGACGGTTCTGGACCCCCACAATATAAATGAATAGTGTTAAGGGTGATCAAATCCCTACACTTACGTTCCTCCAAAGGGATTTCCAAAACCCGTCGGATGAACTCCTCCTGTTCGTCGGTTATGTGGGGACGGGTGAGAGCTGAAAAGAAAAAAGAGAAATAATGTTAGTAGCGTCACTTTAAAATGAAAGGAACATGGTTGACGGGATTAACCTGAATCCCTGACAAAAGCCCAAGTGTTGTCAAAATAACCATGGGGCATCGTCGCCCATTCCTCTTGACGGCAAACCCAATCCGTCCCCTCAACAAAGAAAAACCTACTTTTCCAGTTCCTATTGGAATCTGGCATATCTGATATCAGCCTCAAACTTTTCTCTCGGGCATTAAAATGGAATGTCCCCTTAGACGAGGCAATGTGATGGGGTCTGTAGCAGTAAAAGAATTCGTCCAAGGTAAGCTGACGGTTTCCTCCACTAAGTCGACCCCACAGGATTTCAGCACCTATGAAAGTTCTCCAGGCATTTGGGGCGATTTGAGTGACGGACAGACCCAGAAAATCAGCTAGCTGACGGTGTAGGGCCGTCAGCAGCAATCTCAGACCCGTAGCAAACATGGCATCATACATGCCAATGTCAGCGGTTCTCTCTAAGTAACATCTCTCATTCTCTGTAGGGAGACAGATCGGGATATGGTCTGGAATTTGGTAACGGGCGCGTAACTTCCTAAAAACCTTATCACTCATCATAGGTAAAAACTTGTTGACGGCCCAATCCTTAGGAAGAATAAAAGGACGGTTATCCCCTGGACCCTTCGAGGTCCCTCCACTGGATTCCTCATCACCGTCACTATCATCCCCGTCAACATCGACGTCATCCCCGTCAACATCAACATCATCCCTGTCAACATTAACATAATCCCCGTCACTTCCATTCTCACCTCTTCCCTCTTCTACTTCATCCTTATCCCTCTCAGTATAACCCTCATCATCGTCAGGAGATTGGGCCAACGTCTCCATTTTTAACGAAGGTGAGAAGTCCTCTAACTCATCACCAGAACCAAAGGCCTCGTCGTAGCCCGCTCCTTCGCGGATTGACGACTCCTCACACAACACGTCACTTGACATCTGACTACCTACAAGTGACGGATTCGATCTAAGTACCTAAGGTGACGTCTTCACTAAAAAATTATTCAGGCATAAGCGAAAATGAAAGAGAAGAGGAAATAAAACTTACTGGTAAGTTGACCTTCTGGAGAAGAACGGCTTCAAGGATAGCAACGGATAAGCTGACGGAAGTAAAGGATGTGCTGACGAAATTAAGGGCGATGGTCTCTCTCTCTCTTAGATCAGCAAGGATGAAATAGAGAAAATGAGGAGGAGGTGCCACTTATATATGGAATAGAAGGGCGTGGAAGATGAAGCGACGCCCTCATCAGAAGCAAAGCCAATGAGAAAACGCCACCTGTCCAAAGCATTAAATGCACGGCGGCTCGAGGAGTCCCATGTAAATAATTTTCCCGTGCCTCCTTAAAAAATATAACAATCAACAAAAACGTTAACTCTATACCCCGTCAATGTGAAAAGTGACGGAGATATGGAGTAGGGGGCAACTGATAAGGATAAAAGAGATTGATCACAAAAGATAAGCCAACGGTTTATAGGTGACGGGATCTACTGAGCCGTCAGCTCCCATTTAATGACTGACGACGGGCGAGAGTTGTAGGGAGAGGCACCAGAGGCATCCAAAGGCTGACGGGATCATAAAGCTGAAGGGATCCTAAAGCTAATGGGATCCTAAAGCTAATGGGATGAAGACTGAAGACATAATGTAAGTTGACGGCACTAGTCAAAGAATGCTTGCTAACCACGTTTGCGTGTATAAGGAAATGACTTGCCCTCCACGTTTTGAGAAACTTAAGAGGGATTCTTATATGGAAAGAATCTCGCAAAATACGCCCAAGAAGACTCCTATAAGGAAAAGACTTCTACTCCAAGGAAAATGGGTCAACCCCTACTACTATAAAAACCCAAGCACCTTCACGAACCAAGGTACGCATAATTTACCCTCTCTAGCACTCTAGAATTGTGAGAATAGTTTTGACTTGACCTTCGGAGGGTATTTGGCCGGCACCACACCGGTGCTCTCTGCTAGGTCCTTTCTTTTTACTGTGCAGGTGCTGTTTGGAGCGCACGAGGACCATGTGGCTTACTGGTGATATTTTCGGCATCATCATATAAATATATATATATATATATATATATACAAAGGATTTTATTCCTCAATAATCAACATTTTTTAAATAGATTTGGCTACCTGCGGATCATAGATCAGATCACTTCAATGAAGTAGAACAATTTCATCTCAGGCATAGAAACGAACTTTGGTCGTTGACCTCAATCATTTAATGGTACTCAGACATCTCTTCACATTTTCTCACCTTAGTAGGATTGTAAGTTTTTTTTTTTTTTTTCCCCGATTACCTTCTGTTTTGTATTATTATTATTTTATTAGGGAAAAATAGTTGAACCTTTCCTAGATTTTATTGAAATATATAAAGACCTCCCTCTTATTTTAAAAATTACTCAGTCCTCCACCATGTTTCATATTTGACCTATACATGGTCCCCTGACTTTGACTCCCTCCCAAGTACTCTTTTTAAATAAAAAAAATTAACAAATTTTGTTTTTGGCCACCCTTGAATGAGCATATGATATCCTCTATTTTTCTAAAAATTAATCTTATATAACTAAAAGATTTTTTTAATACGTCTATCTATTTTAAGTTGATTTTTTTTTTTTTGTTCAGCAAAAAAAAGATGCTCTTTTAAAATTAATAGTTACTAATTTTCCATTTATATTGGAAGTGTATGCAGTAGAAAACTTTTTAAGCGAGGCAAAGTTTTACAGTGATATGACAAGTTTTAGAGTTAGAAATTATTTGAATAATAATCGATATTGACAATATACGATTTACTGGCAATAAAACTCACAAGTAGATCATTTCTCTCTCTCTCTCTATATATATATATATAATAGAAATGAGGGATTAATAGATACCATATTAAATTTATACTGCTCACTAAATAATTATAGACCATCAACAACAACAACAATATTATTATTATTATGATTATTATTATTATTTTACAGATTTTGGCACCCTCCTGTATGTATATAAACATTAAAAAATCTCAGTATTCTCCAAGATTACCTTCAAGGTTGCCTGGTTTAATTAGTTGTATCATAGAGATGATTTGCCAACAATTCGTTAATAAAATAAACTAAATGGGGGTAAATATCGTTTTAAATAAAATGATTATTAATTTCATGCCTTTAAACCTACTTCAATTCTTCATGACCTTCCATGTGGCCTCTCTCCCTAATTTCCCATCATTTACTTAGCAAAGAATAAAAAAGCCATATTTGAAGCAAATTATATATATTCGTTTAATTTGACTTTTGCCTTTTATTGGCAAAGTACTGCTAATTGGAGACTCAATCAAGATCCGACAATCCACTTCAAAGTAAGGTTAGGGTCGATTTTGAATGATCAACTCATATCGGTAGTACTACCTTTTCTCTCTTTAAACAAAAAAACCTCATAAACATTGCACCTAACATTATCGAGTGATGCTTTGACTCTCAACTTCAAACTTTGAGCGCAAACAACCCATCAACTCCCCTATCAACTAGTTAACTCGTTGATAACCCAGGCAAATGTATCAAATCTTACCTTCGAATCACTAGATCAGGTTTTTCACGTGGTGAATTTCAGATATAAGTGCTTAAAGATTGTCATGTTGGTAAGCATTATTATACTTTATATACTATATATATGGGGGTCTCTCTAGATCTCTGAAATATAAAAGGGGGAGACATGCATCAAAAGCATACAAAGTATCTCATGATTAGAGCGAAAGCAATTCATGCATTTCTTTGATCTTCCAAAGTAAAAAAAGAAAAAAAAAAGACATTGGATTCTTTGCTCTTTTCCACGTCTAACTAATGGTTCTCAGCTGACCTTATAACAAGGTTCTTATATGGCCAAGAGAAAGAAAAAAGAACTATCGTGAGTGTGGCTTGGTGGTAGGAGTTCTTGTATTATTTTACATGATATTTGTTAAAAGTTGAGCAGTTTGAGTAGTGCCATTTCAACAAATGTGTTGTGTCTAATGATAGTCTCATCAAGACTCTAGTGATAAACGTAGTATTCCTATTACCTATTGGACAAAGTTTAGCTACTAAATTGGTTGTAATTTAAGATTACAACTTTACTTAATATCTTTTTATTGGAAGTGAATTTTAACAAATCCACCATTGGATCACATATTCTTCTTATATCCTCTATACTTGCAAAATTTCTAAAAAATTAAAGATCAATAGCTATGTCATCAATAATTATTCAAATTACAAGTTTTTGTAGTTTAAAATTATGCATAAAATATAAACTTACAGATTATATAGTAAATAATATCCGATTGACACAAAATCTGACATATGTATTAAGAACGTAAAGAACGTGCAATTCAATTGTTAGATTTTCAAAATATGTAGTAATGTTTATTTGATTGAGTAAGGTTATAGTTTTAGGTTACAATTGGTTGTGTAGCTAAACTTTGTCCTTACCTATTATTGTTACATGAAGTTGGGTTGATAAGTCTATATTAAAGACCCCAATTTTTATCCATAAAAAGAAGTAAAGAAAAAGTAAAAGAAAGAAGAAAATGAAAACTGAACATTAGGAAATAACTGGATATTCGTCATGAACCTCAATTAAAAAATTATTCTGATTTTCATATTATATTACAATCTGAAGACTGATAATTTAGTTGTTGATTGGTGAAACTACACATATATGATATATCAACCTCATACAGTTAGATATTCATATGTGTGTAAAGTTAGTATTCATGTCTTTCATTCGCCCATGCTAGGAGTCTGGGACACGGTGTTATATAATTTAGGGTTAAAGTTGACAGATCATAATCATGATCATATAAAGCCAACGACCAAGATTGTCTTGTTCATGTGTGCAAATAATGGAGTCTTCGATCGATATATATATATATATATATCAGCATTCAAGGTATAATAGAGATCATGAATCAATTATCAGCTCTTCAAAAAAAAAGAAAAAAAAGAATCAATTATCAGTTTAGAGATTTCTCCCATCAAAATCACGTGCAATTATAGTGTAGTTATTCCTAAAATATTTGTTATATAATTATTATTTATTATTATTTGGTGAAGAAAAAAAATTAGAAATAATTGCTTTTTAATAATTAAGATTACTTAATTGGCATATATTCTGTTTAGCCTTAAATATGAGTTTTCTCACACAAAATAGACATGAAAAAGTAGTCTTCCATGTGAGGTCCTGATTTAGAACATTGAAATATCACCTAAATAATATATTTAGATTAATGGGTTTCAACTTTCAACTCAGCAATTTAAAATCAACTATACTCTTTCTGTTACTAGAAAACATAAAATTTACCACTTACACATGAATATCATAACAATACCATATGGTGAAAATCATTTCAAAGTTCACTCTTTATTATATTTGAATAATAGGATTCAAGTATTTTATCTTGAAAAAAAAGATTTTGAAATTGAGTCAAACCATGTCAAAAGGGTGTAAGGTCTCATTTTGGATTGTTGTAGTGGAGCTTTAGTTACAAAGCTTTAGCAATAGAATTTTACTTAAAAAGTTATTATTTTCTTACAAATTATAGTTTTAAAATACTTTGAAATTGTTACACTTGTTTGATAACTAAATTTATAAAAAGCTTTTAAATGTTAAAAATACAAAATAGGAAATTAAAAATATTTCTCCAGTTTACAAATACTTATTTTCACACAATGATTCAATCCAAATAATCCAATTAAGTACAAGAAAAATTAAAGACTTCCAATAATTGTGTAGGAATTGCTCTTTATTATTATTAGATTAAGATACTAATAGATTTTTTTTTTTTTTTTTTGGTCCAATTGAGTAGTTAATATAATATATATGAACACTACTTAATCTTATGCGTATAAGTCTAATTATGTTATATTAACAATTCGTTCTTTTTGTTAATATTCAATGTGGGATTATACTACTTCAATCAACCGCAGAGCTCGCATGATGAATATATATGACAACACTATTATAATTTAATTTCTATATTGAAAGGGTAGCATTTGAGGGTTTTTTAATTTTTATTTTTTTTTAACTAACTACAATTATGGCATTTGAGAGAAGTTAAAGCTACTAAACTTCTCATAGGACCGTCTTATACCCCTACACACTTCCTTGCTTGAGTGTATAGATAATCACTTGAATCTAACAAACACATGAAAACTAAGAAATTAAGCCAAGAGGAAGAAGTGTGTAAAAATTGTACACGTATGTTGTCTGAGATTTCGTTGACAAATCAACCATGAATGTAATGCCCACATGTAACCACTGATTACTAAGTACTTCTTGTACAGCAACTAGTTTCTTAACTAGTTGAACTGTGGGCGTTGCGTGATGGTCTTAATCGAGTTGATAGCTAATCCTAATTACTCAAATAATGTTGTTTCTTCTAGTAGATGATTGTAGATTTTTGGTTTTCCAATTTTCCCAAATTTGCATTAACCATTATTTTCGTGAAGCTAATTATAGATGTGCTAATAGATTAACCAGAATGGATGTCAATAGTGATCGATTTTATATTGACGGATGGTACGCCTGTGAACTTGTTGGGTATTTTTGATCCTGACTTGAATGGTTAGGCATTGTCCTAACCCTTTTGTTGTTCTTTAGTTTCTGCTAATGCACTTCCTTTTCTACCAACAAAAAACAGTACACGTCTTGTACAAGAAACTAAAGTCCTCAACCTGAAGCTTCTATCATGATGTCTTGTCATTGATGGACTAACATGAGATTAGAACGTTAACGTGTCTAATAATTAGTCACGGCATTCAAAGTTTATCTCTATTCGCTAATGTCATAATCAATGTGATTAAAATTTAACAACCCTTTAGTTGTCAAGCACATAAATAGTTCTATGTACGTCTTGTACAAGAAACTATAAAGCTCTCAACCTGAAACCTCTCTATCATGACGTGCGTCTTTTCAATTGATTGACTAACATTAAAAAAAAAGAAAGATAGAAACTAACCTCCAATAATTAGTCACAGCACTAAAAGTTTGTCTCTAGTATCATTATCAATGTGATTAACATTTTAACAACCTTTTAGTTAATTGTCAAGCACATAAAAAAATAAAATTTTCTTTTTTGAAAGCTTGTTCAATGCTTATTTTGATTTTGACCCCATACAGTTGTAAGATTCCAAAACATTGTTCTTCTCCTTTTGTCTTTACTTCTGTCACATTCTTCAACATTTTGCACAAAAATTGGTGAAAATTGCAACCCCCATTAATTTTGGTTCCAATTCACAAACTGAGCTTAACAATTAGATATCTGTGGGTCAATAACTACAGCTTCTTAATGTATGCAAGAGTTATAAGAGGGACAAAAGATTGTCTTTTAAAAAAAAAAATTAATAATAATTCAAAGGAATCAATTATCTTTTGTTCTAGCAAATGGAAAAACGACACGTGGCAAAATGATAGAGAAATTGAATATGGGTAAGATAATGATGATGACATCACTTATCACTAATACATAGTGGCTTTACATAAGTCTATTGGGCTACAACTATCTTTCTCTATTAAAAAAAAAGGTCTATTGGGAGCATATTTGACCTTTTCTTTGGGAAAATTAAACTCACTGAAGAGATGCATTATCTTTCTTTTTTGCCAAAAGTTCTATGGTTAGATGATGCTGTCACCAAGTTTGGGTACCTACATAAGTGTCACTCTGCAGCTTTGGAATCTAAGTTATTTTTCTTCTGCTTAATCATGGAGGAAAAAAGTGAAATAGGCAAAAGATATTCCACCATGTTCGAAATGTATGTGACACACTGTTATCTTTCTATTTTACAACATAATAAAGGGAAAGATTTTGTGTAGGAATTATTACACCAGGATGCATTTCATGCTCGAGGTGTCTTTCCAACTAAAAAGAAAAGAAAAGAAAGGAAAAGAAAAGGAAGTTCAATTCTGAGGGTATCTAAATTTATCAAGAATGGTCACTTTAGGGGTCAATTGTACTAAAGTTTCATCAAAACGATGGGATCTAAATCTAGCAAACTGGCTCCCCCACACCCCCCCCCCCCCCCCCCCCCCCCAAAAAAAAAAGGTGGGGTGGGCAAAAAATCTATAGTAGGACTCCAAAAGTTTGGTTTGAATGAGTTTATTTTCTATTTTTAAATAGCTAAGGGGGTGTTTGGTTTGTGTTTCCAAACAACCATTTTTAGTTTTTAAACAGCATTTCACGCATTTTTATACACTTTTTCACCCACACGTATTTCCATAAATATTTTTAAACAACAATTTTCAGTTTTTAAATACATGTACCAAACAGGCCCTAAATGAGTTTATTTTTACTAAAAATATGTGTAGCTTTTTAAAATATTACTTTTTTTTTAGGTATAGTTGTGTTTTTACACTTTATATAAAAACAAAATAAACTAATAAAAATGACTTCATCCAGACGCGTACAAAAAACCCTCCATAAATAAAGAATTACATGGGATAGTAATCCTAATTGCACTCATAGATTAAATTCTCATTTATTATTTGTACTTATGCTGATATAATACAGTGGAATGAAAGATTTAAGCCCTCTCTTTTATGGGGAAATGCAAGCAAACAAGAGATGTAAAATGTACACTCTCTTTTTCCAATCTCTGCAAAATCAAAATTTGAGCCAAAATAGCTAGACTTGAAACCAATCCATCTGGAAAATGCTCAAATGGCAACTATTTCCCAGCTGGGTTTCTCTTGTTGTCTAGAGAATGCAGTGACATAAATGGCGTTGCTGACAAAAAGTACATTCTCTAGCTAGCTAGTAGTACTCCCATAAATATGGTTCTTCAAGCCGAAACCCAGTATCAGCTGCACACAGCTGCCATGATGATGAATAATAGCAAAATCCATTGTCACTTCGATCCCTGCCGTCGATGAAAAGATCTGGTAGGTCAAACAGTGTATCATCATCATCAGTTGAAGGTGAAAATGTTGAATCTTGTGTGTTGTCCATGGATAAATTTGTTGACGAATCCAAGCCAGGTTGAAGATACTCGGCTTGGCTCAGCTCAGCTTTGGCTTCAGCTTCGTGCTCACACTGTTTAGGCTCCAAGAATGTGGCTGCAGCCGCCTTGGCAGCCGCGGCTTGTATGTCCTTCGGAGACTTGCTGTCTGGCCTGGGAAGCTCTTGAGCCAATTCAGGGAAATTGAGATAAGCTGAGCTACCTTTGATTGCAAGAGTAGCTACATCATGAGCTCGAGCTGCCATTTCAGCTGTAGGGTATGTACCAAGCCATATTCTTGATTTCTTCCTTGGCTCCCTAATTTCAGACACCCATTTGCCCCAATTGCGCATTCTTACTCCTCTGTATGTGGGGTGCTTGCCATCACTGTCATCTTTAGTAGTTCTAGGCTGCTTTCTATGCTCACTTTCATTGGACTCTTGTGCTCTTTTTGAGCCTCTTAGAGAGTGTTTGGTGTTTTGGTTGATGGTACATGAATTGTTTTTTGTTGTTGAAGAAGAGGAGGAAGAGGAGGTAGAGGTAGAGGTAGAGGTAGAGGAAGAAGATGAGCTGAGCAAGTTGTCATGAGCATCACTCTCTAGGTTGATATGGTGTTCCATGATGATAGAGGTTCTTCCAGAGCTGTGTAGTAGAGATAGAGAAACTATGTGAGTGATTGGTACATATAAAAATTGAGGTGTTTGTGTTGGGGCTTTAATAATCCTCAACTAAAAGAAATTGGGAATATTATATAAAGAAAAGAAAAGAAAGGAAAAGAACATAAAGAAGGACTTTGGGTCCATTGACACACAAGGAAGACTACAGTTCATCTAATTTGTTTCCCCATGTGAGAATCGAATAATTCATGCTTTGATATTATATTTTTACACCCATTTCTTAGTTGGGTCCTACCTTTGGTCTTTTTTCTTGTCAGCCAGGTACCATTCTTAATTTAATGACAAACCGTGTTTCATTTTTTCATTTTTCATGTGTATTGTTTATAAATATATATTTCATTATATTAGGCCTCAAATTGGTGACCCCTTGAGTTGTGAGACTTTAGTGAAATAGGCCATAATGTTTCCTCATTTAAACCCCATGGATTTCGCGTGAATGTCTTTGGCAAGGGCCCTAGGGGAGGGTCATCTCTATTATTCATTCACACCGTTGATTTGAGGGTCCGTATTATTTGATTTTAGAATTGTATTGTTGTATTTGTATGTGAGTCTTTGGTGCCCTGGTACCATAGCATAGAGTATCAATTCCCATATGATCAAACTTGGGTATACCAGAGCTTATTGATATACTTGAGCCTGTGGTTCAACCTGATCTGGATTCTGCTAGAACCTTGTCATTTAGTTCTTCATAATTTAATCCCTTCTATTTCTTTTTTTCTTTTTGGTTCATTGAACATAGAACAAATTATATTAGACCTTCCAATTTGTTTTAATAGTAGGTGTATTAAGTAAAACAACTATTTGGAATATGACTGATGATATAGAATCCGTTAGAAGCATGATGAAGTTTCATATATTTTTTATAGAAACTTCTTGGGTTTTGGTTTGTAGGGATGAGCATTTTTATTTATTTATCTTTGGGTAAGATTGAATATTCACAGATGAAGACAATGGATGTAACATCAAAACACATGAACAAGTATTAGATATTCCCTATACGAAACCTACTAATCAGTATATAATCAGTATATATAAGTGATAAATATATAGGTAATATAGATCATTTTCTTATAATAAAATCTACTAATTAATCACCAGCTGTTCAATTTTTTAAGGTAACGAGGATTGAATGAGATGGCAAAATATAGAGTATATATACGTCGCCGTAGCACACATGGTGCACATGACAGTGGGCCCTTTGCCAGATTTAACTCCATGGAAATACAAATGAAGCAATCCTTTAAAAAAAAAATAAAAACTTTTCCAAAGGCCTTCAAATTGCAACTTATAAAGTGGCATATATATTGGATGGTTGAGATAGTTTGCTGGAAAATTTAGACCGCATTTTGTCGCAAATTAACTAATTTCAAGCCAATTTGACTAGATTAATCAATTATGTTGTGAGTTTGTAATTAATAAATCATGAGTAAATAAATAAGCAATGTAGGAATTAAAAGAGACGCGATATGCTATAAAAAGAAAACCCTAGTAGGGGAAAACTTTACAACGAATTATTGGCAACCTTTAAGGAAAAAATTAATCTACTAAATAAATAAAATTGAAATTTATATAAATAGAATTAACTCTTGCTTTACTACTATCTCATGTAGTTATTATTGAGGTAACTACATGTAGATTTGAATCCTTGTACTCAATTCTACCATGTTCTTTATTCAACAAGAACACTCCACTTGCGACTTTAAGAACCCTCTTGAAGATTCTTCATAGCATCAAATTTGTGTTTTGAGTGCAACAACTTTACCTTGATCACAAAAACTTGAATATTTAATGTTCGGTGATACTTTGAGAGAACCTGACTATATTAACCTAGAGTTCAAAATGTTAGTTAGTTTAGACCCCTATAACTCAAATTGTTTAACTTAATTAATTAACCAAATTGTTAATTAGGCATATTATTTAGATCTAGGTTAAACATAAACAATTATATCATGACCCAGGTTAACCAATGAAACCTTCCAGTTTCAAGGTAAAAAACCTGTGGATGATTTAACCTAAACTATTCTTCAGGCAACAAATTCATTATGATAAAATGAAAGTTTTACAATATATTTTTCTCTTAATCTAAATCTATTTCTTGTAGTAATTACTCATGGAACCACAATTTCGAATTTATGGAATCTTCTATCTGAATTTGTTAAACACAAACACCCACATTTGTGACTTTGAGATCACACTCAAAACTTTTGATTATCAGTTATGTATGATCTTGTAGTAGCAATTTTAGATATACTAGTTCTAATAATGTGTAGATAAAATTTCGATAATGATTTTGAAAGGAGAAGACACAGTAACTTTTAGATCTCACAAGAGTACCTCCAAAGCCTCTTCAAAATGTGTATTGGGGTTTTCCTTTAAATATTAGGAGAATTAGATTTGAAACTTTAATCACTTAATGGGCTGGCGGGCTTTAATTAAATTTTGCAGAAACGCATCTCGACCGATTGAGCTTTCTTCTCGATTGATCGAACCTATAATGTTTCAAATTTCTTGAACCTACAGCTTCCTTTTTCTTGTATTTTAACTTGCAGCACCTTAAGTATTTTCTAATAAATCCTATAAACTCTAAGATCTATATCTAGATAAGTTAGTGTTCAGGATTTGCTAATTGTTTTAAACTTTTATAACCAACCACTAAACACATCTCTCTAGAAGTTGATTAGTCATCCATTGAGCGTGCTTTTATAATTTAGAATTGAGGTCACGAAACCCTAAATATTGGATGGTTGATTAGGCTTAATTTGGGTTTTGAGAACACGATTCTTGATCAATTGACTTAAGTAGTCTATGTGTCGATTTATCGATTGATCGACTATGTCATGATTATAGAACCTTCAATTCTTCTCGAGCAATTGAGGGCACAAGTATTGAACATCAAGTAGACTTCAACGACACTTAAAAACACATATTTTGTTTACTGTCTGCCAACCTATAACTATGGAGCTAACATATTTCACTTCTGCCAACATTTTATTTTTTTGACGATGTTAGAGTTGCATCCCACTGCTTCAAAAAAGCGATCTTTGTATTATTTAGTCCTTATATATTGTCTTATTGATTGTACATCCCTAAAAATAGTAATAATGCATCCAAACAGGAAACAGGTTAGCTATAGGCTCTTACCTTATCTTTATCTTACATGCATGGTTTAAGCTGTAGTAGTACGGATTTTTTCCTAATTAATTGTATTTATGAGAATTTGAATTCGTTTAATAAACAACTCCAGCATACCATTTTTTGATTCATTTAATAAACAAGCTCTATTAGTAGCGAACAAAGTATATATCGATGATGAATACCATGCTTAGATATTTTTGAACATCGTTTTTGTGTGCTCATGTGTGTATGTGACCTTAATCATAAAAATCGAGTATGAGCTTGAACTAAAAAATGAAGCTGGACTTGGGTCGCTTATTAATATAATACCACATGAAACTTGAGCTTGAGTTTGTTCAGAACTTGAATCGAGCTCAAACTTGAATTCTGAAGAATCTGAACCCCAGCTTGACTTTGAATAACATCGATCAAGCTAGCTAATTAAACTCCAAAAAAGCCAGAACTCACCACAGCTTAACTTGTTTAATTACAATCCTATGCTTAGTTCAACATGTTTTTCTAAGCAAACGGCTATTTCATATAGTAAATATTAGAACAATCAAAGTTTTCATTTTTTCATTCTTAATTGTAATTGTTGCAGAAATTATAGAGTATTTAATGTCACTCACTTAAGTGGCCGGACACAATCTGGTTCCAGTAAGCTTGGAAAATGGCAATGAAATTGACAATACTTGTTACAGGAAAGCTGCATATTTTGTACGCCTATAGTCCTATGTATGAAAGAAAAGAAATGGAGGACCGAAAGCGCACAATGTTTTGTCTAGCGTCTTTTTCAGTACCAGGTTCACTCATCAATTACGCATTCTACGGCAAATAGGTGAAGCATAAAGTTCAAAGGAATTTAGGTGAGTTAGGCATGTGAAAATTGTTGTGTACATCGCGTACACACGACTACACGAGTAGAAGTCTCACATGAAAAAAAAATGTAAAAAAAAAAGTTGATAAATTAAGCTTTAAGATAAATGACGTTCATGCCTTAAATCTAGACCTTAATTAGAGTCGTTCCAAGATATTATATTAATAGGTTTTGTTCACCCTATTCTATTTTGTTTCGTTCTATTGCATTCTAAGATATTATTTTATATATTTAAATTATTTTTATGTATCATTTTAAAAATAACATATTTATAAATTTTTTTATAATTTTTTATTACCATACTTAAAATATTTGCTTTCTTTTTTGTGTGTCCATTTTTGCACTCCTCCCCCTTCTTTTTAGTCTCTACCTCGTTACAATATCGAGGTAAAGAATAAAATATATACCTCCAATCCACCTTGCATGATTTTTTATTTTTATTTTTATTTTTTCACTCTAAACATGAGATGAGTGGAGATTCAAAAAAATTTAACAAAAAGTTACTTTATCTATTTTATATTACCAATTCAACAATACGCCATACATCGTATACTCTATTTTCTTACCGCTCTAATTAAATATTTTTTAATTCTATTTTACATTACTACTTTAACAATTAATACACCTTACATTTCATATCCTATTATTATACTCTATTCTTTTTGTGAGACTAAAATATTTGGGGGTAAAATAAAATAAAATAATAGTATTTACTATTTAAGATATAGATATTGCTACAATGGACATCTATTTATAGATGTTACGGTAACAAAATGCAAAAATCTCAATAGTGTTAGAAGTTAGAACATCGGGTGTGAGGGTTTTTTTTTAATTTTTTTTTTTTTTAAATAGCAATTGGTGTAAAAGTAAAATGCAAATTGCTAAAAACATGTTTTAGGGCACCGGATTCAATCTGAAATTTTTGCATAGTTCTTGACTAAATGCATGTGATTAATTTAAGTTTTAACTCTTCTTCCTAACCAAGTAGTTTTTATTTATTTATTTATTTATTTTTGAGAAACAAATACACACAAAGAAAATGGAATGAGATTCTAACACAAAAGAATACTACAAAATAAAAACTCCACTAAAAAAGTTAAGGTAATTTTTAAGAAAAAGTAAGATAAGTTATACTACTATGTGGGCAAATTATCCCCCTTTTTTTTTTTTTTGAGAAGCAAACACGCTCTCTCTTCGGAATTTTAACTTTTATGGGCATTGAAGGAACATCATTCATAATTTTCAAATGGATGCTATCATGGCTAGCATCATTCCAAGCTATTAGGTCAATCTTCTCACCATCCCTCAGCCAACCCCATTTTTATTGCGTCATCTACAGTAATGTTCCTCCTTACTAGCAATTTCATCCTCACATGCCATAACATGGCCTCATTCTCAGCGTCCATGCTTACAAACAGTGCATCTATACTAGCCTCTATAGATTCGCTTATGTCTACTGCTCTTTAAAGTCATGAATCATATAATTTCGTCTGCTAATAGACAATTTATACAACAGCAACTCGTCCATATTGGCATGTTGCTCACGTGCCTCATGCATTGGTCTAGCTGACTACCCCTGGTGCTCTATATATCTACATGTTTTACTACTTGCACATTTATAATTTGTGTTCCATTTTACATCCAATTTATGTTTTTTCTGTTGAGACAAATTTCTTCCAAACTCAATTTGCTTTCAAGATCCCATTTCAGTTTGAGGAGAAGGGTGAAGCTTGTGTTCCGTGCCTCTTTGCATTGAACATGCTATAATGCAAATACATGTCCGAATTGTGTTGTATCTAATGCAAAAAGGCATTGAACACAAGCTGTATTTTGAGATGGAATGCAAGAATACAAAAGGGAATCTCTAAATACTATACGTTACTATGATTTTGTTATGGTGTTACAATGATTTTTAGTTTATGTTATTTGTGCTATATTACATTGCACACACAAACACATCAATGGTACAATTTAAGACAGAAATATATTGGTGAAATGTCAGAGCATTTGCATTCGGGAATTCTATCACATCCTATTTTACCATCCCAAAAAGTCACTTTATCAACTATACAATATAATTTTACAATACTCCCAGCATCCCAACTTTTATTTTACAATACAACACATTAAAATAATATTTCTACATAATAAAATAATATATCCCAAAACCCAAATAAAAACAAAAACCCAAATCACCTGCTACCACCACCACCACAAAGAACATACCCAAACTGAAACCCATGGCCACGCCCCCACCCTACGGCAAAAATCCAAACAAATGAAACCCATATCTACCACCATGAAACCCACCTTTGCCACCACAACTAGAGACACCACCATGGCAACAACACACCCGCCACCACCATGCAAAGAAACCCACAAAAAAGAAAATTCCATTCAAAACCCCCATCAAGACCATTGGAAGCTGATCTCCATGCCTCCACCGGTGTTGTCTCCATTACCATGGCCCCACGCAAGATCAATACCCAGCCACAACCATGGCCCCACGCTGCCACTGCACCACCATGACCCAAAACCCACTCCCACAAATCAAAACCCCACACCCACACCACCAGACCCCATTACAATTCACCCCACAACCCAGATCAACCCAAACCAAGCAAACCCACACAAAACCAGATTAACCCACCATCACATACCACCCCAAAACCACCAACCCAAACCTACGCCACCATTGACCATTGACCATTGACCCAAACCCATGTCGTTGCCATTGAATACCGACCCAAATCCACACTGCCGCCACTAATTCCACTCCTAAATTAAACACTCGATCTTCTCGTACCCCTCGAACTCAAACCCAATCTCGTCGAGCCCAAGGTGTGATCTCACCACGCCGTGACTTTGCCAAAAAAAAAAAAAAAAAAACACCACCACCGTGATCTTGCCACGCCGAGATCCACCACAAACAGGCCACCACTGCACATTGAAAGAAACGGGGAGTGGGAGACGGAGAGACAAAGTGGGACTAAGGGAGAGAGGACTGAAAAACACAGAAAATAAAGAGAGAGATAAAGACAGATGGAATAAAAAACTAATATTTTGTTTTAGAATTGTGTTATAGTGTAATTCTAAAGGTAGAATTGCACTGTAACACTATTGCAAAAAAATTTGCAATAGTTGATTTTTAGAAGTTCAGATTAAGCTTGATTTTTGTGTGAAAATGGTAAAACTTTCTTACATATGCCATTTAGCATGGCCAGTGCGAATGCTCTAAGTCCTCTATGTTATTTCTTTATCTCACCTTCTCTTTAATTATCCTTAATGTTTTAATATTATTTTAACAAAAGTTTGCTACTTTCTTTTTTTTGGATGAATTACTGATTGAGAAATAGTTTATGCGTTCTAATTCTCAAGTGTTCTTATATATATATTAGAGCCTCGTCCAGGGCTTGTGATGTTGGGCACAACCTTCCATTCTCTCATTCATGCATGCACTGAGAAATTTAGTGGACAATTGGACATACACATCAATGAAAACCAATCCAAAATAATATTAAACTAAATGGACAATCATGCATGGTTTCATACAAACCTAATAATTTCATGCATAGTTTCGTACCGACTTGATTATTTGAAGGCCGATCTGATATATCATGACTTTGTGATTGCATGCATGAAATTTTCATGAAACGATTCAAACGATGATTCCAGTAAATATTCCTTTATTCCTTTCCCATTTCGATCAGTGGCTAGACCTTCATTTACATCTTTTAAGAAGTTTATCCCCTTTTTATCTTACAAGAAAGTAAATTTGTATATTATTTTGATTAAAAAAATAGTACAATTTTTTAAAATTTTGGATTAAAAGATGATTATGAAAAAACATAGGTAACTACTTACTACTGTCTTAGTGTAAGAATCCGAAAGCGATAATTAAGCTACCTGGATGACTTGTGAATGTGTCATTTCACCGTCAACTGATCCTACACATTCAGAAATCTAAGCTCTATTTTGTTGTAGAAGTCCAAAACCTTCCTCCATTGAGTCATTTCATAATGCATGATTGAGGTTACTTCTTGTCCATATTTACCTTAAATGGTAGGAGCTCTCGTGTCCCAACTCCCAACTCTAGGAGATCCTTTCTTGGAAACTAGTAATGAGAATATTACTAACAATAATGCAATCTAGTAAGGGGCTTTTTTTTTTTTTTTTTTGGTGGGGAAAGCAAACCAGTTAATTAAGATTTCATATGCAATTACGTACTATAGTTTGACAACAAATTTTCAATATTAAGCTGCCTTGCCCTTTCCTTTTCAACATAGCTTATATGTGAAATCAAGGTGCTTTATTGAGAGCAACCATGCATGAGCTAGAGTTAAAGATAGCTTAAGAAGTAGACATGTATATATAAGGACGGTTTAATTTATATTGATAAAAGACAAAATAAAATTACACCTCTATCACAACTTAAAATAAAGGTGGTGTGAAAATATTGAGATCTTGTTATACCTATAGACTTTTGATTGATGAATTAGGGTTAGTCTTAGAAAATTAAGTCAAGTACTTTTAGGCACAATATGAAGATAATCATTGTCAAAAGTTTTAGATTAATTTCCAAAAAAAAAAAAAAAAAAGGTAACTCCAACGGTTTGGTTTAGTGGTTGTTTATGTCTTCATTAGGGGTGTGTAGCCAATCCACTGATCCACCAAAACAACCCTAATCTAGAGGGTTGAGTAGATTTTTAGGAGTTGATGGGTTGAGTTGGGTTGCCAATTTTTTTGAATTACAATTATATATATATAAATATATATATATATATATATATATATATTTTATCAACATTCAACAAATATGCAAATAAGTCTTTCAGTGAAAAGCTAATCTAAACTCATTGTAATCACACCTAATACTTTGTCACTAGATTTCAGATAAACTGATTAATTAGTCGTATCAATAATTTTCTATTTGTATATAATTAGTCCATAACTCGAGCAATACACAAATAGTTTTACTCTAATGTAATTTCTCATCTTTTTTTTTTTTTTTTCTTTTCAGGTCTAAATATAAAAATTGATAATTATAATAGTTACTACTAAGCATTTATCAAGATTATGTTTATATATGAAAGTAATATTCTATCATTAGAAATTTATTATGATTGTGTCTGTATATGTAGCTACATATTTTACCATTAAAAGAAAATAAGACATCTTAAGATTCTAATAGAGGGTTTAAATATAGAATGAAATTTAAATTTAATTAATGTATATTAGAATAATGGTGTGTAAAATTATGAGATCTCAAAATTTTATGTGATAAAATACTATGAGATTAACTAAAAGTCAAACATTTTCGGTTTAATATATAATAGATTGCTCTGACATTATCTTTTCAAGGAGTTTAAGTGATAGTTTAATAATAGTGAAATCTTTTGTGATGTTCAATATTTGTGATTCAAATCACACCGCAACCTCTTAAATTATCTATTAAAAAAAAAAAATTGAATCCCATCATCGCCACTTACATTATCTAAAAAAACAAAACATTGTCTTTGCAAATCATTAAATAGTTAACTTGCATTTATAAATTGTCATCAACCTTTTGGGTTCTAATAAATTTTAGGAACAAAGAGCACGCACGCACGGAATTTCCAAATGTAAATAAAGTCTTGTCTCTATTATGATTTATGAGTAAATAAATTTAAAAGCCATCTTTATTTTGCACGAAATCTAAAAGCCACCTCTAGTAATCATGGTAGTCCCGATTATTCGTTGAACTGACTAGCAATATTTTAATTTGTTTTATTGTGCACGCATGGATGCATCTCTAACTTTAAGCCAGTCTCTATCCACGATTGGCCGGTGGCGGAGGTTGAGATGTCTTCAGTCATAATTAAATTCTGACTTACCATTCAACGAAGGTAGGCCTAATATCTTTCAAGATACGTTATACGAAAAGAGTAACACTAAAAGTACTAGGAAGAGAACATTTGGAATTTAGCTATGATGTAGTTAAACTCGCCAATCACATTGATTGTTACATCAGTTTTTAAAGTTCATATATAGTGAGTCACATGACGAGCTTAGCGATATCTGGAGGCTGTAACGGTTTGGAGTGCTACAACTACTAATGGCTTATCTTGATTTCATTGTGCTTCCTATTTCTTTTTCTCTCACTTTCCTTTATTTTCTCCTCTTTCTAATTATTGTTATTATTATTTTGTTGCTAATCTCCTCTTTCTAATTACCGATACCAACAACAAATTTCAGATATAAATATATTTGAGTTTCTCTATTCTAGTTATTTTGATAATTTTTTAAGGTTGATTTGAGATTTTGCTTAATGGGAGCTTATTCATATCAATGCCTTTCTTTAAACTATTTACGGAAACAATGCATTTGGACTCCAAATTGTATTTGCAATATGTAATCACTCAAAATTTGCATATTTGGCCGTTGTTGAGCTATCATGTGTACACAACCCCGTTAGTCACATATTTAATGAACGATGATACCACATAAGATTTTGTAGGTGATCATGTATCAACCACAAACAATCACATAGGAATTAGTACTAGAAAACTAAGCCCTAATATATTTACGAAATCTATGACAATATGAGCATTTGACTCAATTATACAGCCAAGCAGTTGAAGCTGCTAAGATTTATTATCAGTGTTTCAAAGTTGGTAGCACAATTTATTCAAGCAATATGTCGGATAAATTGGGACATTAAAGTTTGTAGATATCAACGAACTTTTTCAAGCAATATAATCAAATTTGCAGTGTGTCATTATTGTTGGTGAGCGTGGGATAAATTATAGAGAAGGGTGTTTGATGGAAGCTCTCATATCGGTCTCACAGATTCCTGCACACAGACACAGTAAACACGGCACTGCTGCATGCGCACAGGAGCAGTGAATGGTGATAACTGATAAGTACTCTGAAGATTAGGTAACAACAGTGGAAGGCCAATAACTGTGTAAGAAATGCTTGGGTTGGAGTTTTTTTTTTTTTTTTTTTTTTTTTTTTGTTGAGTGAGTTTCAACCTATTACATCTGTTTTTTATGATAGTTCTTTATCATCAGACCAAGATATTAATCAGTTTTTGGTGTAGGTGAGAATTGAACCCCAGATCTCTTATTCAACCTTCAGAGACTTTACCAGTTGAACTAGTTGGGTTGGAGTTAATATTGACACATCAATTCCCACATCTAAATTTATGCCATGCTTATGTGTCCACTTTTGATTGTATTTTAACATTTTCAAGTATATGTAATAGATTTATATAAAAGTACTAAAATTCAATTAAGAATTGACACGTGTTGTGTGAATTTAAATGTTAGAATGAGATGGTTCCTAGCATTACTTGCTAGGGTTTAGAGTTGCACGTAATGCTAGGGTTTAGAGTTGCACACTTTATCTAGGAAAGTTGAAATGGGTATTTATACCCTAATGGACACGTGCTTGGTCTTGGGAATTCATCAATGCCCTACCATGCTACATTTTGCGAATGTGACAAGCCCCTGTTCATTTTGCCAGACTGAGCATTCTTTCAGAATAGTTGGGACTCTCATCTAGAGGACAGCCCGCATAGCATCAAATGCTAAGCAGGTTATTGGTAATAAATGCGACACTTACTGATTTGACCTCTTAATCCGCTTTTTGGGGGTTTATCTAGATCGGCCACAATAAACGGCACACCGAGCTGATTTGCATGCTAGCTACATGTACCGGTCTTCTACCTAGCTAACAAGTGTTGACGATGAAGTTACCATCTTGCCCTTGTATCATATATTAACCCCCGTAGCTGGCTTGTCAGGCCATATCTATCATTTTAGTTAAGACTTAAGAGTAGTTGCATTGTAATGCCTGAATTTCTCAAAGACATGCGTAAACAACTAAATTTCAAGTTTCAAAAATCAAATAAGTAAAATGGTTTTACAAATGCGAATTTGTATTGATAAATAAGTGACACAATTTTCCATAATTATAAAAGAATGATCTTCTAATTCGATTTCCTTAAAAGATTTGTTGATTCAAGAATTGTAGGAATGTAATCTTAATTCAAACACCAAATATCCTTCAAGTTGGTTTGGAATTTTTCTCTCTACAACATGTTTCATCCATTACAAAAAATTTGCCTGCCCTAATTAGTCGATGAAACTCAAGTCTCCTACAATCCAAAGTAGCTCGTAATACACACCTGCAGTACAAACTAATCAAACAATATTGTTTCTTTTTAATCTAAAAAAAAAGATGCATTGCAAGATTTGACAAGAAGAATTTGTCACAAAAAATAAATTGATAAATTGAAAAACTAAAAATCAACAAATGTTACCATTTCAATTCTAAATAAAATAAAATTAGTCAATGGGTTTTTTTTTTTGGTCCCTACTCATGATGATATAATTAATCTTTCACAGATTGAATAGACTGGTAGCTCAGAGTTCAGAATGAAAGGTGGAGAAACAGATCTTTTTTTGAAATTTTTTTGAAATTTTTTTCTTAAAAAAAATTGGAAAAGAAAGAAGTAAGAAACTAATGAGATAATTAACTCTTAGTTCGATGGGGATTTTGTTTACATGAGTCATTTGCGTCTTACTTCCCTTGTATGTTCTCTCTTCTTCTTCTTCTTCTTCTTCTTCTTCTTATTATTATTATTATTATTATTATTATTTATTTTTTTTTTATGAAAAGACATGTAACTTTACTCAAATGAAGATAAATTCAATACATTGTGAGCCTAAGCCAACTCAATGATAATCGAATTTTTCTCTACCTAAGTTACATAAGAATCTAAATCCCTGGTATATTAAGCTAACAAATGAGCCGGTTTATTTTCTATTCGCCTAACGTGCAATACTAGCACAGTACGAAAATCTTGCAATATGCCAGAAACGATATTACTGATGACAACCTGTGGGCAGCACAGTTCTCGCATAGCGTCAGAAACCACTAGTGAATCGTATTCAAAATGAGCATTATGTACATACCAACATCCCATGCAAATTCAATAGCCTCCTCCAAAGCCTTAGCTTCGGCATTTAGGGGCCCCAAAGGATACCACAATTTTTTACTTAATGCTGCTACAACCTGACCCTCATGATCATGAATCACAACACCCTCCCTGATAGCTTGCTGCTGCTTAAAAACTACTGCATCAGTGTTAATCTTGTACCAAGGAGGTATAGGACATATCCACTACCCACTATCTTCCACCACCACAAGCTGAGATAATTGAAAATTGGCCACCTGCATGCATGGAACTCATCAAGCAAAATTCTCGCCTTCTAGATAATCATGCTAGCATTTTGGCTGGACTTTTCGAGCCGTATTGCATTACAATTAAACCAGATGCTCCAAGTAATTTGATGGCGAGCTCCAATACATCATCCCCCTCGTATGTTTCTTTGTCATGAAGTATCACTAAGCAAAAAACAACTTAAAATAAGGGGAAAAAAATTAAAACTATTGTCAAATTTTATTATAGAAGATTTAAAAAATGATGTGACAACGAAGATAATTAGTGTCACATTAATAATATAATAAATACAATTTTTAATATATATATTTTGTATTGTATTTAAAAGTTGATACATTAGTTTATAAAATATATTCAGTAAAACCTATAATATCATTAACATCACTTTAAAAATAATAAAGCCCATTTAAGAAGAGTTTTGTATGCAGTATAACTTGCCCCGCCCTTTTTTAAAAGTTTCTAAGGTTTTTTAGTTGAGTTTTTAGTTTGCTTTTATATTATAACTATATTCCCTCTTTCTTGTGTGTGTGTTTGTTTCTCAAAAATAATAAAGCTAAAGAAATCCATATGTGACATGACTTACTTGCATACATTTATCAAAATCATTAGGATAGTTATTAATTTGGATGCCACTTTGAAGTACTTAAGCAAAATTCATGCTGTTATTTGGTTGTGGATTGTAGATAGGATAAAGAGGAAGCGGAGAGAGCACCGTTAGTTGGTCTTATGCATGAGAGTTTTATTTCCCTTTTTGAATAAATAATACTTAATTAATCCACTGTTTATGTAAAACAAATTACACATTTTTTGTTGAAAACATGCACACATACCAAACACTAAATTATATGTTTTTAGTTTTGTAAAAATGTTACAGAAAGATGGTGCAAAATATATGTTTTTTTTGCTTTTAAGTACTCAAAAGACATGTTTTTAGAACATTTTTAAATCACAAATTTCACATTATTTTGAAAACTAAAACGCAATATTACTACCAAATGGGCCAAAGTTTATAGAATATTGATTGGTAGATTAGGATTCTGAAGAAGTAATTTTGACAATTCTTGTCGAATATTTTCGAGGGAACTACACAAAACCACATAAAATCTTTCCAGGGGATCGAGAACTAAAAGACATGTCAAAAGTCATGATGTACTAGACCTTGAAATTTTTTTTTTTTTTTTTTTTTTTTTGAAATTGACCTTGCAAAGTTAATGTAATATTTATCTTGCAGTGATATGTCTTGTGTACGCACTAAAACAGATACAGTCGCGCATGTATATAATTTGGAAAAAGCCTTACTGTATTTAAAAATAATAATAATAAAAAATAAATAAAAAAAAAAAGAAAAAAGAAGAAGAAGTTAAATCCAATAAAAAAACAAAAGAAAGAATAGTATTCTCCTAGTACAATAATTCAATAGTCAAAAAGTGACTCCTTTTCAAAAAAAAAAAAAAAAAAAGTGACTCGTTTTACAGGAAAGGAGGATATCATGTTCTTGTATATCACAATAATCGTGGCATGACATTATTTCTTTCCAAAGTAGTTTAGTACTCGTCAAAGTCAGTCCAAAACAAAATGGTTGGGTCCTACTTAGGTGAGCTCAACAAATTTGGAGGCCTAGGGTAATATATATTCAAATGGGGCATTTTTGTTATCGTTTTAATAAGAATCAGTGTTTAATATTGTAGTTTTTTTACAAAAATTCATTCTTTTTATTCTTTAATATGTTTTTTTTTTTTGGTGAAAAAATGCTATACCTATAACAATTTCATTACAAAAAACTTACAAATGATATAGCAACGAATGTGATCAATGACACTTTAAGATGATATAATAAACAAGTATTTTAATGAATGATGGGGATATTATAAATTTTACAACATGAAACTTACAAAGATATGTCATCAATCACAAAAAGTAATTTAAAAATACATTTAATAGGTTGTTAAGTCTACAAATCATAATAATTTTCACATCAATTTGTAAAGGTTATGAAGTAAAATTTATAGGGAAAAGCTGATGAGTGCCTTTAGGGCACTGATTAAGAATCCAGTTAAAGAAAGTTTTTATAGGAAAAAAAATAAAAAATTAATTTTTTGGCAACTTTTTTCATTTTCTATAAAAGTGATGTCAAAACTTTCCTAAAATGAATTCTTAACCAGTACCCTAAAGGCACTCATTAGCAAGACCCAAATTTATAATATTTCTACTATTTTCCTATCTTAATTACTTCTTGTTATTAGTGACACATATATTTGTAACACCTATGTATTTAATACATAGTGACACATATATTTGTAACACCTATACATTTAATAGGTTGT
The DNA here is from genome assembly GCF_932294415.1 of Quercus robur. NCBI lineage: Eukaryota > Viridiplantae > Streptophyta > Magnoliopsida > Fagales > Fagaceae > Quercus > Quercus robur. Next base: position 57,739,503 of record NC_065537.1, read on the forward strand.
TGAAGTCTATAAATCATAATAATTTTCACATCAATTTGTAAAGGCTATGAAGTAAAATTTATAATATTTCTACTGTTTTCCTATCTTAATTACTTCTTGTTATTAGTGACACATATATTTGTAACACCTATGTATTTAAAGTTGTCTTATCTCTACCAGTACTCAATTCTTTGAAACTTCTTAAAAGTAGAGGGGAAATTTTTTTTTTTTTAAATCTCCAAAAAAAAATTAAAATAAATAAATAGATCAATTTTTGGCCCAAAATTTGGGGATTTTTCTCTAGTAGGGGGCCCTAGGTGATGGCCTAATTGGCCTAGGCCTAGGGCCGGCCTTATTCATACACGAGTGAAGAATGCAGGGTTTATGAATCAAGCTAATTTTCTGTTATTCATGTTAGTCCACCTTTAATAGGGATGACAATAGGGCATGGCAATGTCAAATCAGAGATGTCTCATTCTTGTTTCGAAATGGGAATGGGACAAGTCGGCGTGAATTGGAGGAATTTTTCTATCTCTAATAAGTTGAATTCAACATTAATGAGTCAAAATGAAAAAAAAAAAAAAAAAAAAAAAAAAAAAAAAAAAGAGGAAGAACAATTGTAAGAGTGGGAGAGAAAGGAAGTGTGTTTTAGGGCATATTATAGAATATGTATAAAAAAAAATATAAAATTATAAATAGGATAGATATTAGAAAGATGAACTTATGTATATTAAATAAAAACATATATGTACACTTTTGGGGTGGGGCGGGGCGAGCAAAACCATTCCTGCCTTGTCAAGTCCTTGGGTAGAAATAACCTGCATGGGGTAGGATGGACCATGTGAGAGAGGAATTTTGCTATCTCTACTTAGGATTATTGCTACATTGCCTAAAACTATTGGACTATGCAGGAATGAAATTAGAATTCCATCTTTGAAGGCCAAAAGCATGAAATAAGACAAATAATTACATTTCAAGAAAAAAAAAATACTAAAATTCAAAATTGAATTAATATATGAAAATTGTAAGGACTCAATTTGTAACGACCCCAAAATGATGTTGGGTTCGTACGTTAAAAGGTCCAAACAATAAAATTTGTAGAGCGTGGGCTTGAAATGCTAGGTCTTGGTCACCGAACGGTGGTTAGTCATGGTGTTCATACAGAATTAAACCATGTTCGCTCGAGGAGTCTTTCTCCTCGATACGGCCTGGGAGACTCTGGTTCTTGGCCTTTTTTCCCAGCCCCCTTTTCTGGACTGCTTACTTCTCCTTTTATATTAGCATTTACCTCTCTTCCAACGTCCACGTGTAGGTTCAACTTTTCAGGGCTGATACTTGTCCCATCAGCCCATACCCAAAGTGGTTGGGGGTGGTTGTAAAAGCTGAAAAGTATTGCTCTGTTTGGCGCAGAGTATTTAATTGCAGTAATGACAGCCTTTCCCTTGTCCTTTGTCGCCATATTATCCAGGGCTCCTTTATCTATCAACGCGGATGTGTTCGGCTCTTCCCAAAACTGTTCCTATGTCGTTCTTGCCTTTTCTTTTAGGAGTGCCTTGGGGATGCCGAAGATAGAGTCATCCTCGGCCACGTCTCAAGGCTACTTGGACTTTCACTGTAGGTCCTCGGCTATATCCCTCCTCAGCTCGAGCTTTGGGCCCCAATGTAAAGTGGGCCAAGGTCACAAATCCTCTGGCCCCACAAAAATCTAGACTAGCATCTATTTAGCATTAACAATATATATATATATATATATAAATAATTTTTTCTTAATACATTTAAACTCAATCATCAATTAAAATGGAATTTAACGTTATTTTAAATCCCAAAAAAAAAAAATCTAAATTGATTTTGTAATAAATTTTCCTGTAATTGTTTTTTTTTTGTTTTTTTTTTAAATGATCTTTCATTTTATTGCGAAACACATTTTTGACCATAGTTATGGTGGTTATAAGTCAAAAATTGTAGTTGGCTTTCTCATAATACACATAAAAATCATATTTATTATCTCATGGCTCCATCCTTAGGACTATTAATGATAGGGTTGAAGTCAAAGTTGTTGCTTAATAACTTATTTTACTGAAGCCGTATAGATCCCTCACTTGAGTTATCTCTATTTTGTGAGGCCATTTAGACCTAGTAGGAATTGGCTCCTTAACAAATTAGGTTACTATAATCATATATAAGTAAGATTACCATGATCCATCTCCTCCCTTTTGCTTTTTATTTAGCAAAAATAAAAAATCTCAAAGTTTTTTTAAGTTTAAGAAAAGCACATACCTCTTTGAATGATCATTATAATTTTGCTAAAATACTATTTACACACGAAAAAGTTTAAGGTAAATTCTAAATCAATGCCTTAATTAGGAAAATTTATAATTTTACACTACGAGTATTGCAACATTGTCAATATATCCCCTTTGTCAACATCCTTTAAAATCTTGCTATTAACCCACCAAGAAACAACATCTATTTGGATTAGAAAAAATAAAATAAAATAAAAAATCTCTCCTTTTAGGCAGGCTAACGGCGAAAATGTGAAAACGTATAATGACAAGGACATGATAATATTGTTATAATTGTTGAGCGTGTAAATTGTAAGTTTTCAAAGTTGAGTGATTGAGTTGAAAGCGACCCTAAATTTCAAGAGTTAAAATGCATTTGAGCCTTATAATTTTCATTTTCTTACTCTTTTTGGATTCATAGCACGAATGCATCATGGACCACATATATCATATGTCCTTTGATTGAAAAAAAAAAAAAAAAATCATTTTTCACGTTTTTTACTTATCTCTAATACCATTTCAATTGGAATCTCATTTTGTTTTAATAAAAAACTCCTTGAGATAGAATAATATAGTAGTGGATTTTAATCTTTACATTTTGTTTAATTAGCAAATGATGTAACAGTTTTTTTATTAAAATAATAAAAAATTTCAGTTAAAAAAATACTAAAAATAAACCAAAATAGCTTTTCTTAGTGCTCTCCTTCCAAGGAATGTGCTTGGGTATAAGTTTGGGAATGTCTTTCCTAAAATTGAGTGTAACACCATTTTACCAACCAGAGGCAAAACTACAGAAGGACTATGAGACAGAGTTTGTCACTCCCCTGTAGGAGTGTTTACTCTCTCAAGAAAAAGTTTGTCTCTCCCTTTGTTTCTGTAAAGGGTCTTTTCTTGACCTACTCATCCTAGCTGGTTTGGGTAGTAGCCTGTGCAGTGCAAATCTATGGAGCAAGAGGTTTTGGATAATTTCCAAAAGCTACAGCTAACAAAAGAGGAGGCAGATGATATAGTCATAACAAATGTTGCTAGAGCAGAGCTTCTTGAAGAATGTTCCTTAAGTCTCTTTGGGCGCCTCCTTACAGACAGTCAACAAAATCAAAGAGCTTTCAAGAATACTCTGAAGGCAGCATGGAAGATGGGATCGGACTTGAGGATTGTGGAGGTGGGGAATAATGTATTGCAATTTAAGTTTGGTTCATTGTGTAAGTTGGAGTGGGTTGAAAGAAGTGGTCTGTGGAATTTTGATAATAACCTTCTTCTTTTATGTCGATGGAGGAAGGGGTTAACAACATCAAATATTTCTTTTACCCATGCTCTTCTTTGGATTCAAGTCTGGGGTTTACCATTTGAGTATATGTCTGAAGATGCTGGGAAAGATATAAGAAGCAGACTTGGCAAAGTTCTTGAAGTGGATAAAAGGTCATTACAGGCGGAGCAAGCAAGTTTATGAGGATTCGGGTAGAGATACTTATTGATAAGCCTCTTAGAAGAGGAGGGAACATTACCAACGCAGAGGGAGAGCAATGCTCGATCATTTTCAGGTATGAACGTCTCCTTACTTTTTGTTATATTTGTGGAATTCTTGGGCATGATGATAAGCATTGCCATGTGAGTCAAATAGAAGGTGTGAAAGAGAGGCAGTATGGAGAATGGTTAAGAGCTGGAGGTGTGGTCAGAAGTGGGAATGAAAAAGGAAAAGGTTTGGATGGTGGAAGCTCGAATGGTGTGGATGGTGATCAGACCAATTTCAAGACAAGGGGTACGATGGCAAACTTCAGCTCTTCAGTTTTTTCCAAAGATGATGTAGATGGTGGCCGGAATAGTAGCAATGGGTTAGTGGTGAAGAAGGCTGTGAACTTCAAGACACTGACAAGGGATTTGAATTCAAATTTGAGTGTGGGTGACAACCTGAACGGATGGGACAAGGCAGAAGGGACAGCATGTGGGTTACAGTTTGGTCAAGAAGTACGGTTTGAAGAGAACGAAACTAAAAACAGTCTAGTTGGGGGGCTATTCAAGCCGAGTGAGGATGCCATGGCAGCTACAACTTTTAAAAATGCTGGGCCTTGTAGTGAAGAACTTGAAGTGTCCAACCCAATTAAGGCTAAAAAGGAAGCCCTTAAGAAGTGTCATCCAAACGGAATGGGTCTAAGTTCAGAAGCTGAAAAAGAATCCATAAGTAGAGACAAGTGGAAGAAAATAGCAAGAGAGAAAGGTAAGGCCCAAGATGAGGAGATGGTGCTTAAGGGTCTAGAAGTTGGAAATAAAAGAACGGAATGCATTGAGGATTTAATAGAAGTTGAAGGAAGAGTTCAGAAAAAGGTACGTGGAGGGGAAAGCTACAATAAAAGTTCATATTTTCTTAATGAAACGACGATGACTGCTAGGAAGCATCGTTGAGAAAAATGAGGACTTTAGGATGGGAACTGCCGAGGGCCCGGGAACCCTCGGTTAGTTCGGGTGTTGCGCAACCTTGTGCAACAATGGGATCTCGATTTTGTTTTCTTATCAGAAACAAAACTGAAAAAGAGGAGTATGGAGAAGAAGAAGGTGAGTGTTGGTTTTATTAATGGATTAGTTATTCCAAGTCATGGAAGAAGTGGAGGTTTGGCTCTTCTATGGAGGAAGGAAATTACTGTTGATGTTTAGAGCTACTCAGATAGGCATATTGATGCCATTGTTACTGAAGATTCGGGGTTTAAATGGCGAATTACTGGGTTTTATGGAAATCCTGAGGTCCATAGAAGGAAGGAGTCATAGAATTTATTAAAAGCTCTAAGTAGAAAGTTTTAGCTTCCCTAGCTGTGTTTTGAGGACTTTAATGAAATTGTATCAACTACGGAGAAAATGGGGGGAGCTCAAAGATCTCAAAGGTAGATGGATGATTTTAGGGAAGCAATTGATTGTTGTAGGTTCATGGATCTTGGGTTTTGTGGTCCGGAGTTCACTTGGTGCAATATGCAAGAGGGAAGGCACAGAATATATCTTCGGTTGGATCGTGCTCTGGTTACGTAGGAATGGATTAATCACTACAAGGATATGAGAGTACATCATCTTGTGGAATCTGCTAGTGACCATTGTGCACTCTTGATCACTGATTCCATTGTACTGCAAAGCCCCTAGAAAAGAAGGTTTTAGTTTGAAGCAATGTGGACAAGAAGAGATGAATGCAGAGATGTTATCAAGGTAGTTTGGACTGGTAGTGTAAATTTATATAACCCGAATGGCATGGTGGCAGGACTTAAGCAGTGTGCTGATGAATTATCGAGGTGGAATAGGTCAGTGTTTGGCCTTGTCCCAAGGCAAATTCAAAATAAAAGGAAAGCCCTTAATGAATTAGTGTTGAGGGATCATGATGGAAGTAATGGTTGTGAAATTAACAAGCTCCGAAAGGAGATTAATAACTTGCTGGATTGTGAGAAAATCATGTGGCAACAAAGGTCTAAGGTTCAATGGATGAGTCTTGGGGATCGCAATACAAAATATTTTCATACAAAGGCCTCTGGGAGAAAAAAGAAAAACACCATCTCTAAGCTTATGGATGAAAGGGGGAATTGGAGAGAGTCCGCTTTGGAGGTGGCTAAAGTGGCTGTTTCATATTTTGAGAAGCTTTATATGACTTCCCATCTTGATAAGATTTTGGAGCTATTGATCCTAAAGTTTCAGTTGAAATTAATCAAATTTTGGTCAAGCAATTCACAAGAGATGAAATTGAAGCTACCCTAAAGCAGATGCATCCGACCAAGTCTCCCGGCCCAGATGGTATGCTAGCTATCTTTTATAAAAAATATTGGGATATTGTGGGTAATGATGTTGTGAGCATGGTTTTAAATGTTTTAAATTCCAATATGTTAGGTTTTAAAGACTTAGGATTTTATGTATTTAGAACTCTAATGTGTATTGTTGGCAAACCATGATCAAAACAAGTTGTTTAGTCGTGTTTAGACGTGCTCAAAGATGGTTCATTTATGTAAAGTTGGAATAAACTGTTGCAAAAGTTATTTAAGCTTCTCAGCCTGGTTCGATCGATCGAAGCTTAGGCTTCGATCAATCGAAAATCGAGTCAGAGGCGTTTTTCTGCAGAATTTCAATTCAGCCCTAGTTTGTTTTAAAACGTTTAGGGTTTTCTAATTTGCCCTAGGTATAAAAGGCAAACCCTAGCCATGTTTTAGTGTTGCTCATATTGCTGTTTGTGTAAATCTCTTGTGAGATCTGTGAAGAGTTTTCCTTTACACAAGTTTAGGATTATCAAGAAGGAGATTTCTTCAAGAGCTTGATGATCGTTCAGTTGCTACCATAAGAACTTAAAGAAACACAAGCGGGTGTGCTTGTACTTGCTAGAGAATCTAAGAAAGAAGGAGTCCGTGGTTTCGGAACTTGCACGTGGTCATGTCAATAAGTTTCTACTGGTGAGTAGCAATAGGATGTTAGTAGTCTAAGTCCTGTTGAACAACTTCGATTCTTTCATAGTGGATTCAGGTTTACCTTGAGGATAGTTTGGTTAAATCCTCCCCAGGTTTTTACCGGTTTGGTTTCCTGGGTGATCACATCATTGTGTTATTTATCTTTTCGCTGCTTTGCATGATATGATTGTTTTGATTGTGATAAACTAGATTTGTTAATTTGGACTAAGTAACAACTTGGCTAATTACCTAGGTTAATCCAATTGTGTTTTTAAGGGGTCTAAAAACCATCACAATATTTTTATGGCTGATATAAATAAAACTTTCATTACACTTATACCAAAAACTAACAATCCAGCTAAAATGACAGATTTTAGACCAATTAGTCTAAGCAATGTGATCTATAAACTTATCTCTAAAGTCTTAGCTAATCGCCTCAAATTAGTCCTCTCTCAAATAATATCTGAAAATCAAAGTGCCTTTCTTTTTGAGAGGCTTATAATTGATAATGTTCTTATAGCCTTTGAGCTCATGCATTATCTAGACCAAAAAGAGATGGTAAGGATAGTTATATGGCAATTAAATTAGACATGAGCAAGGCTTATGATAGGGTGGAATGAGGCTTCATTGAATAGGTTATGAAAAAATTGGGCTTTCATGAAAGTTGGATTTGTTTGATAATGCGTTGCGTAACTTCTATTTCCTACTCTGTGCTTATTAATGGTGTAGCTTATGGTAACATTATACCCTCAAGGGGTCTTCGTCCAGGAGATCCCCTATCATCTTATTTGTTCTTACTATGCGTAGATGGCTTTTCCTCTCTCATTAGTAAAGTTGTAAGAAATCAGTTGATGAGTGGCTTATCCATTTGCAGAGGCTGCCCTAAGATTACACATCTCTTCTTTGCGGATGATAGTTTACTTTTTTGTAAAGCTAATGGCCAGGAATGTCAATAGTTAATTGAAATTCCTCGGTTGTATGAAGCTACCTCTGGTCAGAAAATCAATACAAATAAGTCCTCAGTTTTCTTTAGTGCCAACATGGTAGAGGAAAAGAAAAATGAGATTTTGGAGATTTTAGGGCCTATGCAAGACTCTCGGCATAGTAAGTATCTGGGTCTCCCCTCTATTATTAGCAAATCAAAGAATGAAGTTTTTGTCGAGATTAAAGAAAGGGTGGGAAGGAAGCTGGCTAGGTGGAAGGAAAATCTTCTTTCTATAGGGGTTGGGGAGATCCTTATAAAGGCGGTGGCCCAAGCTATCCCTATGTATACTGTGAGTTGTTTTCAATTACCAAAGGGATTGTGTGATGATTTAGAAGGTGTGATGAGAAGGTTTTGGTGGGGGTAACGTGGTCAGGAGTCAAAAATTGCTTGGGTGAGTTGGAAGCGATTGTGCAAATCTAAGCTTAGGGGTGGGATGGGCTTTCAAAACCTTTAAGCTTTCAATCTTGCCATGCTAGCAAAGCAAGGTTGGAGGCTTTTCATGAACCCAAACTCTTTAGTAGCTTGAGTATATAAAGCTAAATACTATCCCCATGGAGATGTCCTCAATGCTAGTATGGGATCTAGACCATCCTATGCTTGGAGGAGCATAATGCAGGGGATTGAAGTTGTTAAAAGGGGTACGCGTTGGAAAGTTGGCAATGGAAGGTTGATCCATATATGGAATGACAAGTGGCTGCCAACCCCTACAACATACAAAGTGGTCTCTCCGCCTAGAGGTTTTTATGAGTATCCCATGGTCTCGACTTTAATTGATTATGACACTAGAAGATGGAGGGCTGATCTCGTTAAGTCCATATTCTTGCCCTTTGAAGCAAAAACGATTCTCAACATCCCAATCAGTTATAATCTTTTTGAGGACAAAATTATATGGGCTGGAAATAAGAAGGGTGTTTTTACTATCAAAAGTGCTTACTACGTAGCTCTCAATATGGTGGATTCATCTGAGGAAGGAGAAAGCTCTTGTGGGGATCCTAGGGAGCGGTTATGGAAGAAGGTTTGGCACCTAAATATTCCATCAAAGATTAAAATCTTTGCAAGGAGAGCATGTGTAGATGCCCTTCCAACTATGGTGAATTTGAAGAGGAGAGGTATTGGAGAGAATGATTTTTGTCCTTGTTGTGGAAGAGAGGTGGAGTCAATTTTTCACTCTATCATCCATTATGAAGTGGCGAAGAGGGTTTGGGATTGTTGGGATATCCATTTTGTTGAGATTGGTAGGAGTTGTATGATGTTTCTGATGTTGCGTTGCAAATCCTTGATAACAGAACAATCTGAGATCTTGAAATGTTTTTTGGAGTAGCTTGGTTGATATGGTATAATAGGAACTTAGTTGTTTTTTAGTCAACTTGTAGATTGCCAAGCCATATTTGGGGTTTTGCCAAGAGATATCTTTATGAATATTGGACGACAGGGGTGGTGTTGAACAAGAGTCAAGGTGTTGAAAATGGTGGGTGGACTCCTCCGCCTCCTGGAGTTTTCAAGGTGAATGTAGATGGGGCGACATCGGTGGATGGGAGAAATTCAAGTGTTGGGGCTATAATTAGAGATTCTTGTGGGGTAGTCACAGTAGCTTGTTGTAAATATTTCCAAGGCCATTTTTCAGTAGCTAAAGTGGAAGCTCTTGCTGTGGAGTCTGGGATTTTACTTGCTCATGATATGAAGATATCTCAAGTTTTAATTGAGTCAAATGCTCCATCTACTGTTAGCGATATTAATGAGAAATTTGTGGACAGTAGTCTCGGCCATTTGTATCAAGGAATTCTTGCTTTGCTGAACTCTTTTTCTAGTTGGAAAACCAAACATTTGAAAAGGGAGTACAATGGAGTTGCCCATGAACTTGCTCATCTAGCTAGAGTTAGTGAAGTTTCTCAGGTGTGAGTGGGGGTTTCTCCTCCAGCTTTGCTTGAGTTGATTCAGGTTGATTGTATTGGGTAGTTCATGCTTGTTTTTTCTATCACCTCTGTTGTAATTCAATTTCGTTTGTTTGGTTGAATACAATTCAAAGCTTAGTATCAAAAAAAAAAAGAAAAAAAAAAGGGGACTATGAGACAATGTCACCTTGAAATTTTAAATATTTTAAATAATATATATTAATAAATAAAATTTTATAGGCTGGGTTTAAATAAATAAAAAAAAAAATCATACTCAACCCCCAATGTTGAAAATCAACCCTTCTCAAAATTAAAGTTGGCCCAAAAATCCCAAATATTAAAATGGTTATCTAACTCACACCTGTGGTCAGTGGCCCCTTTCAAACAAAATCCCTAATAAAACAAAAACAAATCCCTTATAACTATAAATAAAAAATAAAAATAAAAATCTCTACGCAAACATAATGTAAATGATTTTTATATTTTTATAATATTGAATAGATTCTACTTTTAGATTTCATATATTAATTTTGTTTTAAATTTTATTATATTTATTGTTTTTGAATGGTTAATTTTTTTTCCAATTTGGGATCCACTTATTTTGCTGAAACTGAAAACTTTTTGTTGAAAGTATTGTAGATAAATATAAAAGTTAGCTAAAATAGTACAGTAAGACTCATGAATAGTACCAAAAAATACAATAAGATCCATTAATAATAGCAAAAATAAACTAAATAGTAAAATAAGTTGTTAAAATTAATCAAGCTAAACAAACACTTATACCTTCATATTTTGGCCACAAAGGTAAATCTATTCTAGTCTGTCCGTACGACAATCCACCTCTTCCGTGGTCCAAAAACGACTGTTTTCTCTTTTCATAGATCTTTTTTTTTAGTTTTCATAGATCTGTCTGTACAGGAGGCACAACCTCTGCACTCTGCTCCATACTGTAGTTTTTATACTGGGGCAAGAAAAAAAAAAAAAAACTAAATTAATGCAGAAAGCGAATTCTAAAACAAGTTCGTTTCTATGATATTTCGGATGGGTGTGGTTTGGTATTAAGAGTTCACACTTGATATAATGCTTGACAGGAGTTGAGCGATTTTAGTAATGATGCTTCAACAAATGTATTGTACTTATGATGATAGTTCAATCAAAACTTTAGTAGCATATGTGATATTATTTATTACTGTCATGTGACATGAAATCGACTAGTCCATACTGAAGATTCTCCTTTTTTTTTTTTTTTTTTTTTTTTTATTAAAAAGGGTTTGTTTGTTTGACATCTCTTTTACTCGGCATCACATGTCACTTGGCCTCCACTGTTGCTGGTTATGAAAAAAATTCAAGAGTCTAGAGGGAGTTCATGTTTTGGAATGCCCTACAATTATAGCATATATGTTTTAGTGGACATTTCTGTATAACACTAAAATGGGAATACGCACTATGATAGCATGAAAGGTTCTCTACATATACTTTGTTGGTCCCAAAAGAAAATGCATTGTACCTCAGTAAATTGAATTATAATGACTTCTTATAAAATATCTTTATCAGTAACCTTTTTGCATTAGTTTTGCATTCTTTGGATGTTGACACAATCAGAAATGTAATCAGACACAATCAGAAATGTAATCATTCATTTTTCAATCCAAAAAAGAAAAAGAAAAAAGAAATGTAATCATTCGGTCAATGCAGTAATTATAAAATTTAATTAATATTAGCATAAAAGAGTCAAATTAATAATTAAATATAGTTGTAACATGATTCTCAATATATATTTAGTAGTAACACCTTTGAAGAAAATATTTTAAAGTTACTAATAATTTTATTATAAAATATTTACAAACCAACATAGGAATGATCATGATTGGTATATCACTTCAATAATATAATAAATGATGTTTAACCAAATTACATTTTTTATTATTAGTGATATATATCAATTTATAAAACTTAGGTAAAACATCTCAAACATCATATCCAAAACATACATTCTTTGAAAATTTAGACCCTCGTTATCATTATTGGATTCTTGTGCTATAAATGATTGGGAAGGAAAATCTTTCATGGTGCTTGACCTACACCATGATTTTTTTTTTTTTTGGAAAGTTGCTCTCATATGTGACATGTTAACAAGTTTTAGAAATAAGAATTAAATGTGACATGATAACAAACAAAAGATTGAGGAAGTGATCTGTCAACCACTACATCATTGTGATGTCAAATTTACATCACCAAGAATACTGATTTAATGCATAAATTGTGCGATTTTTGGCATATACATGTATCTAAAATATGGCTAAATTAGTACGGTTCTGTTTGGTTGTGGGTTTTTATTGTCTTCTTGATGTTGCAGGTGGGCTGCTTAAAGTTGCTTTGTCTTCTTGCTCTTGTATGTTTGTGATTCTTGTTGTTTTATGGTGCAGTTGCTCTTTTAACTCTCTATACACTACTGCTTCATTGGCTATGACATATTTATTACTATTGTGAGGGGGCCATTGGATTTTGGCTATGAATTATGAGTGCTAGGAATCAAGTGGGGGGAAAATACAGAACATGTAATAGTGACCTCATATCAGAGAGGATATCTAACCAAATAAAACTCCATGTTAAAAAAAACTGCTAAAGGGGAACTATACTGACAGAGAGCTAGCAGCAGCTTAAATTAACCTGCGAGTTTCAGCTTAAAACCTGGCGTGCTGAGGCAAAAACCACATGTCAAAATAGTACTCGTATTACTTAGAACAGAACATATTAATGGAGCGTAAAGTGAAACGCTCATATGGGACAATAATTTTTATTTCTGAAAGCGTTGGTGATGAATATGCATAGTTTTTGCCAAGCTATTACGAGATCAATTTTGAACAAGACCAAGAGCCCACCACCCGGGTATCTCGTCAGAGTGGATTTTGGCAAGTTTGAACCGATTTGCTTTGTAAATTCGTCATGGTTATTTTTGAGCCACGTAGACTCTGTATATTGTAATTAGCTTTAAACATATACATTTATTTCCATATGCATATCAGCATATATATATATATATATATGCACACACATACAGGCACGAAGACATACACATATTAAATGTAATTAAAAAGAAAAGGAAAAACAAAAATCACTAATTTAATGGAGTCAAAATTTATTAATGACATAAGTTTGTGTTTAAGAAAGAAATATATTTTTTAAGATAGGATTGTTAAAATACTAGTTACACCCTCTTGCCTTGGGGTTCCTATCAATTTGGTCCATTTACTATTAATATTAATATATTTATTCCAATAACATTTGTAACTTAAAAAAAAAAACCATTTGTATATATTATGTTTGCTTTCCCCAACCATTAAATCGTTTCTATATGCTAAGAGCTTTGTAGTTTAATTGGCAAGTGTTTGATGGTTCAGAGGAAAGGGGTTCAAACTGTAGGATTAGCAGAACATTAATGTATATATTTCTAAGTATTTTTATATATATATATATATATATATATATAAAAATCCTTTCAATATTTTTACTTAGTAAAGCACCCATAGTTTATAAGCATGTGAGGTCACCAACTTATTTTCCATTTGACAGCACAACTATTAGCCCATTTGTACTGCTTTTCAAGATCCCTTTGTTTTTTGGGCTAGTGTAAGGGATTCCATCGTTTCATTCTATCATTTAAAGACCTCCTTCTGTTTTTGGGCTAGGCAGATCCCATTGGACCATAAAGAAAACTATTGGTACTGCTTTTCAAGGCCTGCTTTCGCATCCTTAATAGCTACAGGAATATATTTCAAGGTTAAGTATGGTAGAAATTATTTTCATTCAAAACAAAATAGAAGGGAAGGCCTTGAGGAGGTGGAGGGTGTTGCCTCGAGGGAAGGATCATTGATTCTATGATGGAAATGGAATTTTTGTGTTGAGAATCGATCTGGTCTGGTGCAGGTGAATTTTAATTCTTAATAAAAGTTTATTAATCTTAATTTTAATTTTTTTTCATTATTAATTAATAAATTACTTTTCAAAAAAAAAAAAAAAGGTGTGATAATGGTGAAATGTGGCTAATGGTGGAATGATGTAGCATCCCTTTAATGATTGCCCCAATATATCTTTAAGAGTAAATTACAATTTATCCACCTATAGTTTGATTGAAATTTAAGTTGCCCTATCTATAATTTGAAATTTGAAACTTTACCCACTTGAGATTTAATTGAAATTTAAGTTACCTATCTATAATTTGAAATCTCATGATGCAAGTATTCCGATGGGTTATTTTTTTATCTTATTTAATCTTGTATTTTCATAATTTTTGTGTTTTTGGAGGAGATAGACATAAAAGTTAAGAAAAATTACATATTTAGCTTTATTTTTAATAGAAATGGATTACGGAACTTTAATTGAGTTAACCTCAAGTAGGTAAAATGTCAAATTTCTAACTATAAGTAACTTAAATCTTGGTCAAATTACAGGTGAGTAAATTATAATTTGCACTATCTTTAATGTATTTATTTATTTTGTTTTTGCTAACAAACTTTAATATAACTTAATTTAAAAATTAGTGTAATATATTTTTTTTTTACTGAAAAAAGGAAATTAAAGATTATTTTTACGAATTACCATTACAAGGCAAAAACACCATTGCTTTAAAATTACAAAACCTTTGCCACATCTATTGGAAGAATCACATCTTACCTCAGATAACACAATTAATAGGAAGGTATTGGGCTGAATCATTTTTGGTGGGAGAAAATGGACATTTGCCTTTAATTTATAAACCATATAGAAAAATGTCTCTGTTTTGACATTATTTAACAAAATACTCCTATTTTTAAAACTTGATTTTAACAAAATCGAATTATGTGTAAAACTCGATATCCTCAAAATCAAGTTCTACGTATATTTTTAAGTGAAACTTGACATTGCAGCAATGTCAAGTTTCACTTAAATTTTCAAAATTTAAGTGACAAAATATACATAAAACTGAGTTTAAAAAACAGTGACATTTTGCTAAATAGTTTCAAAATTGGGGCATTTTGCTGTATAGTTTGTAAATTAGGGACAAATACCCATTTTCCCCCATTTTTGGTACTAATTGCAATGAAAAAGCTTTCCTTCATTGGGCTGAACAATTTTAGGTACTGAATGCGCATCCATATATATTAAATAAACCATTTGAACTTTGATTGAGATGACATATCTAAACTTAACTACAAAAATATTGCCAAACTGGCTAAAATAAATAACACAACAAATGGGTCTGGAAGCCTACTATAAGAGAACCAGGAACGTAGTAATAATTTCATAACGCAAACACACAAAAAATGGCCTTGTATGTGTTTGGCTATTAGTGACCAAACAAGATGGAATTGCATTACTGCTGTGCACACTGCACTCTCGGCATTGACGGCTCATCGTCTTCATCATCATATGCCTCTTGGAATTGCTGTTGCTGCTTCTTACGTCTCATCTCATCCTCGATGTTAACGTCATGCAAAGTTGTCTCCTCACAATCGTCCAGCTCCATGTCTGTCAAGTGCTTGCTTGCCCTTGGGGGTAGTAATGTTTCTAAAGTCTGGCATTGTTCCGGGGAAATAATTCCAGAGTCCGGGAATTCCACATTAAAGTGAATGTAAAGCCGGCCCCTCATAAAGGGCCTCTGGTGATGTGGCATTCCCTCATCGTTGATTGCTTTGGATTGACCTATATTTAAGCATAATCGATGAATAAAGGAACTAATTTTTATTTATTTATTTATTTTTAATATGTAAATAAAGGAACTAAGAAAGTTACAGTGGCAAGAAATTGAAAATCATGAAGTCACTGAGTAATACCAGGCTTAATGACCTCCCCGGGATTTGATTTGATCAGAAGCTGTCTGCCATCAAGATGGGTAAGGGCAAATTGAAATCCACAAAGAGCCTCTGTTAAATTGAGGGTGTGCTCTACATAAAGATCATCAAACTTCCGCTTGAACTTGGGGTGCTCCTTCAGTTGCAATACAAAAACAATGTCTCCCGTGATAGTATCAGGCTATAAACAACAGGAAATAAGAGCAAAGTTAAGTCAACACTTAAAAATGGACTACTGTTGTTTCACAAGAAATACACCAGCCAATGCCATAAAAGCTGCCCCTTTGTAATCTATAGCCAGGACTGGAGAATAAAATATGGTCAAAACCGTGAAGTCAATCCCAAACGTAATTTCACTTACAGCTTCATCAGCTTGTCCCTCAAATGTAATCTTCTGGCCATGTTGCATCCCTTTCTCAACATGCACCTCCAGCACCTTCTTTTCCTGAGTAACCTTATTTCCTTTGCATTGTGGGCATTTATCTCTATCACTGATAACCTCACCTGTATTAAAGAGAGGTGCTTTCCAGAATTAAAAACTGTATAATCCAACATCAGAACTATGGAGCATAAGTGTCTCAGTTAAGTACCTGTGCCTCTGCATTCAGGACAGACATGTTGCATCTGTTGAATCATCCCCAATCCAATCTGTCGGGTTGTGATTTTCATTCCTGTACCTTGGCAACCATAACATCTCCCAGATACTCCACTCTTTGAACCTTTCCTGAAAATTTAGGGATGGAATTAGACCTCAGTCATATAGTTTTCTCCATTGAGAGCCATTTCTTTCATCAATATATCTACCTTAAACATGCTTTCATGTTAATTGGGGATATTAGGGAAGGAGTCCCAGCTACTGCCATTTATAGGTATTCTGATATCTATATACATTTAAGTGAAGCGGGGATGGAGAAGGAGGGCCAAGATCCAACACATTGAAGAAACAACAATACTCACATATTTTTTATATTGGCAATGGCAAGTTAAAACAAAAAACAAAAAAACAAAAAAAAAAAAAAAAAAAAAAAAAAACAAAACTTTTAGGAAATAAGACAATGAGAAAGGGAAGAAATAACTCCAGCAATAATTTTACAACAAGAGGAGCAAAGAACCATAAAAAAATTAAGTGAACACTCCTTTATAACAATTCAAAGGAAAATATAATAAGCTAAGATAGGTGAAATACCCTTTACATTTTTGGCACAGAGCATTCCTTGAAAGGGAGAGTTTCTTGCTTGTGCCATTGTATAGGTCCTCCAAAGAAACCTTCAGAGTATGCACCACATCCTCACCATGTTTCTGCCTTCTTCCTCGTGAGCTGCTGCCTCCTGAATCAGAATACCAGTTAAAATGTTGATTATAAGTTTATAACCAAGCATTTTATTTAAAGTGAAAGGCCAGATGTGCAATCTTACCACCAAAGGCTCCTCCACCGAAAAATGACTCAAATATATCAAATGGATTATGGGCTGGGCCACCTCCTCCCATTCCCTCCTTGAGAGCATCTTCACCATATTGGTCATAAATTTCTCTCTTCTCTGGATCGCAGAGAACGTCATAGGCATGGGCTAGTTCCTTGAACTGGCTCAGGATGTCAGTAGAGTAGTGTTAAAAAGAAGTAAAAGAAACCCTTGAATAAAGTAATGCATGGCTTCAACAGGTATAATGCTTATATCCTCATGTCTACCAATATCATTTATATGATTTGCATAAGAACATGTAGAATTTCTAGTGTGTGTGAGAGAGTGTATATGCATCTACATACCCATTTATGCATCTATATATGTATGTATGCATCTAAGTATAGTCTGTGAGGACCCACCTTCTCAGGATCTCCACCTTTGTCGGGATGATTCTTGATTGCAGCTTTTTTATATGCCTTCTTCAGTTCATCTTGACTCGCACTTTTTGAAACACCAAGAATCTCATAGTACTTAGTGCTGTCACCTTTCTTCGGACCACGTCCAAACATGCTTGAAGCACTTTAAAACCTCTGATTACTCAAAAAAACAGGGGAACTCCAAAAATTGAACACCACAAATCTATAAAGGACAATACAAAATTCCAAAATCTTTTTGCATAATCAACAATTGTAAAATAAATAAAACACAAGGACACTAGTTGGTAGTAACATTGCATAACTAAGTAAATGCAAACATGCATAATGGGAAAAACATGCACAATCAAGCTTACAATTATAACTAAAGGGCTTGTTTGTTAGAACTGGTTTCCAACATCATTAAAGGACGTTTCATCTTTTATATAATCATTCTCATCCTTGAAACCACCTTCCTATATGTCCAAGTGGTAGTGGTTGCCTTCCAAAATCTCCATATGAATTCCTGCTAGTTCCCAACACTAAAAAGCTTATACAACTCGCAACAAATCTTTAACTATATGCCTCATCTCAGTCATCTTTGTCTACTATCTATGATTTCCTCCACCTCCACCTCCACGACCTCTACCACAACCAACCATAGCTGAAAGTGTGAAATTTGACTTGAATCTGAATTTTGTGGCTTAGATCTAATATTCTTGCTTTGATACCAATTAATGCAATGAGAACTTAGTTAAGGTGTAGAAGAGGGGTATAAAAAGAAATTTTGAGCAATAAATCATGATTACAACTAAGGGAAGAAAAGTGGATTGAAGTTAGAACACTAAAACATTAATATCCAGGATCAACGAGCTTAAAGAGCTCAAGAAATATTCAAATATTGAGTGAGTTTGGCATCTCATAGTTTTTGGTAGCTCATTTGCTAAACATGAGACAAAGATAAAAGTATGCTTATTTTCAAAAAAGCTAGTTATCTTGCTTATTTGGTAAAAGGTAAGAAAAAAAAGGAAAAAGCTAAAATTTATTTGCCAAAAGAACATACATATAACAATCAAATCCCAACTATCCAACTTTACTTTATGTCTTTTTAAAATACTCTAGAAATAAATTTTAGTTAAAGACTTCAGACATACTTTCACTTGGAAAGACGTGATTTTTAATAAGACTTCTCTCGGCATAATGTTTAATCATGAGATTTTTTTTTTTCTTTTTTTCTTTTTCAATGGTAAAGACACAATATTTGATTGTGTTTGGAAATAAAATTATGGAATGGGACATAACTCGACAAGATTCAAGAAGTTCAAGGATGACGTTGATCCAATTTTTAGAATGAAGTTGTATAATTCCAGATAATGGTAATTTGTTTTACATAACTTGCTCATGTTACAAACTGAAGAAAGTTTCTCAAGCTTGTTATGCACAAGTTCTTATTGGCATATTGAGGCCAATGAGCTATTCCTTGCTGTACTTAACACTACAGAGAAAGAAAAGATGGAAAATATAATTTGGAACTCCAATAGATCATTGAAAATTGAAGCCAAACTGGAAGGTGAGTTTATCCAACCCAGGGAAAACTGATGTAGGCAAGTTTCAAGCCTAAGGTAAAAAAATGGCCCATTAATCCATTGTTGTCTTTAAGTAATTTAAAAAGTGAATGAAGTTGGATGATTACAATTTAATTGTTGTGTTTAAGATGGATCAGGATTCTAGGGTTCCTAAAAGCTATTAAAAATAACCTCTTTTGAGTCATTGTAGCAGTCTTTTCTTATCTACTCCATGCAGTTTTAAATTTGAGTTTTGAATCACAATATGGATGTTTTAGCATTCCAAGTTCAATCCTATTTTTTAATCTTGCTTTACTGTTAAAAATTTCTTCTTAAATCCTTTTTCTACGCCATATCTAAGTTCTTCTCACTGCATCATCAATACTAACTCACAAATTTGACACTCTTATAAGCCCAAAACCCCAATACACCCAATCTTGCTCTCTCATTCAAACAATAGACAAATTATCAACTCACACACACAACTATCTTTCAACCCAAAAAACTAACAAACTAAGAGTCTTCTCCTTTTCCAATATGAAATGATCTTTTGGTCCAAAGCCACCATATCTTTATAATGTTGTTGATATATAACACTTCAATAACTATTCCTTTGTGGACAAGGAATATCAAATTACTTTTTTAGCTAGGAATATATTTTCCTTCATTACCAATTAAACCAAAACCAAACCAAAGTCGGAAATCAAGACGATTTCCAACAAATCTCCACTTTGACTCAAATTTCATCAAGCAATCTTTTCATCTTCTCCGTTTTTTTTTTTTTTTTTTTTTTTTTGGCTACAGAACCACCTTAACCTAAACAAGCTTTCTAAAGCCAAACACACATGCTTATAAGGAATAAATTGCAAAATCTTACAAAAATATTTTCAAAAACCACACAAGGATCAACCTTGAACTTTGATACCAATTTATTGAGATATTAGAAGCTCTAGTACTTGTTTGTTCAAATTTGAGGCTAATAGAAGCATATTAACACAAAGAACAAATAAAAACATGAAATTACGATGATATATATATTTTTTGACAAGTAAATAAAACTCATTGAATAAGACCAAAAGTACACAAGGAACCAAAGCACACAGGCAGTGTCCTAAGGAAGCAGCAGTAAAACAATAATATTTAACATGATTAGGCCCACTCCATGCCTACATCCATGGCCACATGACTAGTTCTCACAAACCAAGCTCACACCTTAAAATAAGACTCATTAACCTATCAAAAAAAAAAAAAAAAAAATACAAACACACACACAGATCCTCTTATAAACACAAACTAATCCGAATCCCAAAACAAATTATGAATACTTACAAACTTACACTATCACAAGCCCAAAACACCAATATACCTAGTGTTCTCTTACTCAAAGAATAGAAAATTTGTTAACTCACATTATCTCACTCGAGAGTACCTTTCAATCCCAAAAACTACCGAACTACTCTTTGAAGAAATACATTCCATATTCTTATAAGATTCTTCCCTCTTAGCCCAAACCCTTTACACCTATTACTATTTTTTTTTTTTTAACAAGGAATAGGCTTTCCACACACAAAACCCAAAAAATAATAATATTCAAAATACAAATTTGAGACGTTTCACAACAATAATTAAAAATAGTTGCTCAATAATGATCGTTTAGGCATTACTGATCTCACAAAGTGTATTGTATTTCAAAATTTGAAGAAATTTTACAATGCCTCTTCCATTACCTTGTATATCATATCTTTTCTAGTCAATCAAAGGAAAAATAATTTTTGAGACAAGTAAAAACCCGAAAATGAAGTCTTAAACTCATCTAATCATGCTATTACATACAAACTCGAGTGTAACAACAACTCATCGATTATGTACCTATTTGTAAACAAATTCCAAATTTTGGTAATATTGACAGCCACAGAAAAACACAAGTACAAATTCTTGAGCAATTGTACCAATCCACAAGGAAAAAAAAAATTCAAACAAAATAACATCTTCATCAAACATAAACAACAAGCCCTATAGAGAGAAACAATAAAAAGTAAAAAATAAAATAAAATAACCCAGTTCCCACAAACATTAATTAAAAAAAAAAAACCCTATTTGATTTTTAAAATTGCAGCTTCTTTTCTATATAGAATGAACATCAATACCGCAGCTTTAACTAATTTTTATACAAATTTCAAATATGCAACATAATTTTTAATCAATTTTGTTAATTGAATTACAATTAGCTTCATATTGACCAAAAGGGTACACCCAATTTTTTCAATGCCACCAAAAAAAAAAAAAAAAAAAAAAAAAAAAACCCTAATTTCATAAGAATCTAACATATAGATGCGAAAGATCTAAGCTTTGCAGATCAAAAATTTAGAGAGATAGAGAAAGTACCTTAAGAGCGAGAGAGTTTTGTATTTGTATGAACTCTTCGTGTCTCTCCTCTGAGATTTTTGATGTTGTAGAGAAAGAAGAAAAAATAAAGACTCAATTTTTATTGTTGGGGATCTCCTTGATCTTAACTCTTAAGGAATGGGAATTGCTATTGCCAGAGATGTGCGGCTCTTACTTGCCTCTTTTTGATTGGTCACTCTCCTCGCTGCCAAAAGCGCTTTTTTATTGGTGTGGAAATAGCTTTTCCGCTTGGGAAGGGAAATTTAGGACGGTAGCGAGTTTGGTCTTGTTTTACCGTGCTGTGATTGGTGTGGAATTGTGGTTGTGTGTTTGAGTGGGGGCCACACGTGTGTGAGTTTCTGAGAGGCTAAGCACAAGGGCCAAATTTTGTCCGACATTTGGTTCCCCTCATGGTTAAGGATTAGGTCAATATGGCTCATAGTATGGGGTTTGAGTTTTTCACTTGGAGCCTGTTGTGACTCCTTATACCCTATTGGTAAGTTGTTTATCTAACTCATAAGTGATTATGATGTGTGGTATAAGCTAACGATTATGGTGTTATTATAGTCACACTAAGATAGGAAAGTTATATTAATTGACCCCCCATCTATTTTTTATTTTTTTTTTACCAAAAAAAAAGGTTGCCTAATAAACCCAAAAATAATAGACTTTAGCTTAAGGATTTATTGTGCAAAATGTTGTTACCGTGTTTGCGCAAATACTGGAAGTGTTATGGTATGTTAAAAGAGAGAAAAATAATAATATTTTTACAATACTTTTTTAACAAATTATAAGTTATAACTAGTTACTAATTTTGATTTTAACCTACCACTAAAATTATATTTTTACCCATTAATAATTATCGGTAACAAATTGTTACATATTCTTTATCCTAAAATAGACTCAAATTCTTATGCTAAAAAGAAGTTATATATCCATGATATTTTTATAATACTTTCCTAACATATTATTAGTAATAAATGATTACCAATTTTGATTTTAACCCATACCTAAAATTATTCTTTTATCTACTAATAAACGTGTCAGTAACAACATGTCATTTATTCTCTATACTAAAATAAACGGTAAATTTATCTGCAAGAAAAAGTGAATGCGATTGGCTGATGAGAAGTTTACTGTAATTTGTAGGGTCTCCTTCAAGTTTACTGCCTGATCTAATACGTCCGTTTCTGATGATCTGACGGCTGATGTTTGCGTCAAAAAGGAACACGTCGGTCAACAACGCGTCTGGTGATGTGTGGGTCGTTCATGCCGGCTTATCAAATCAGCTGACGACGACGTCGTTCTGCTGTCCATGCTTTAACGCGGCTAATATCTTGGATTCATACGTTTTTTTTACTTTGTGAGGTTTCGTGGAAATAAAAAGAACTCATACAGTTTAGGCCCATTGGGCCATTTTGTATACAATTTATTGTTTTAATTTTTTTTTCCACCTGAATAAATAAGCACGAAAAAGAAGGAAGAAGTACAAGGTAGGAACAAGGAAAAAAGTAGAGAAGTTGCCACCAACTTTTTACTCATAAGCCAACAAATTAATATTATTAAAGAAGAGTTGGGTAAAGGAAAAATTACACAAAACAACTCCAATTTGTGACATTGTCGGGTCAACAAAGTTTGTTAATTTAAAAGTATGAGTTACAAAACAACCATCAATTGACTAGTGAGGCTGCAAAATAGAGTTATGTGAAGGCAAAAATCATATTTTAAATGCATATCACCTTCAAAAATCATGTGCTTGCATGTGTCCCAAATCTGCAAATTTTGATACTCCAAGGAGTGTTGCACTTGCTTCAACTCTTGAGGTTTCTAGTAACTCCTGCAAATGCAGGATTTCTCTTCTCTCACTGATGCATCATAATTGAATTTTACATATGGTGGGACATGGGGTTCCTCATTTACTACTTTTTAGATTGATTTCACCTACATATTCCCCCCCCTCCCCCCCCCCCCCAAAAAAAAAATTGTGTAGAATTATAAATTTTGAGAACATAAGACTAAGGGTCTGTTTGTTTGGAGTGAAATAGGAAGGATAGAAAATAGGAGAGAAAAAAGTGGAGAGAAAACTGATTTTATGGGTGTTTGGTTTGAGAGAATGGAAAGATGGAAAATTGGTAGGGCCCAAATGTTTTCTCTTCTAACTCACCAAAATTCTATCTCTCCAATCTAGGGAGAAAATAAACAGAAAAGGAATAGTTGTAGTTAATGATTGAACTACCCCCACTTCTTACGTACTGGATTGTTGGTTGCTCTTTATTTATTTATTTATTTTTTACGTTTTTTTTTTCCATGGGCATGATTTTTATTTTTTAATAAATTTGGGTGATTGCCTTTTTTGGTGATTGTTTGTCACTTTTTTGTTTTAATTGTGTATCATCTTTTAACAAAGGCATATGAGTAAATTTATATAAACTCATTTTTTCCATTTCTTTACTTTTCCACCCCAACTAAACATAAATTATGGAAATTAAAATCCGTTCTATCCTCCTACTTTTCTATCCCTTTCTCAATTTCTATCATCCCACTTTTCCATCTCCCCAACTAAATAGACTTCTAAATTTGGTTACTAAAGGATCTAGTACTTGCCTTTGTTGTTGTCTTACCATGTTGTTCCCCTAGTTGAATGACAATTTTGATCCAATTTGAATTTGAATGGATGTTCATTTCATAGAAACGGATAGGTCTAGCTGAATTAGCCCAAATAATTTGAGATATTAAGCAATCAATGAACAGAAGTTCTAGAGAATTTTCTTTTGCTCCACAAAGAGGTAATATTTATCTTCTATAATATGAAACCTTTTTTTCATAGTCGACCTCATCGGGATGATTTACCATTCTATTTTCCATATCAACAACTTCAATTTCTCCTATATTTTCAACTTTCAGATTTTAACCACTCCTTGTAATTGCTCTAGTTGAGAATTTATCTAAGGGGTTTGGCTGTTAGAGCCACATTCAGGTGTTCCATCTTCCTAATTACCAAACTATCCATATTTTCTTGGCTTACAAATGGTCATCTCACACTTCTAATTATATCTTCTTTTGTCCCTTTTCCCCCCTAATCAAAAGTCCTAGAGCAAAGAACTTTTTGTTCTCGTGCTTTTTTGGGAAACTGAGTGTAGACATTGTATAGATTGGTGTGGTTGTAAGCAACTAATCTATTAAGATATGTTCTAGAAATATGTAAGGGTCTTATTAACTGATGTCTTTAGTGCATTTGTTGATGGATTATTTTATGAAAGTTTTGATAAAATTTTTATGGGAAATATTAAAAGTTGTTAAAAAATAAGTTACTTTTTTTCTTTTCTTATAAAAAGTTTTTAAAAATATTTTCTAAATAAATTCTCTTAAAGCATCCGTTAACTTTTCCCTATAAGTAATTTAACTGAATAAGACTACATTGAGTTCATACAATTTAAAAGATTGAAGTGGGCTAATTCGGTCTTTTTATGTGGTGCCAATGCAAAGGTCATGTGAGTTGCATATGACATACTTTTTCCATCCAAGTTAACAACCCAATTGATGGTAGGGTGCAGAGTGAAATACAAATTATAGTTTAGGATAGTAATCGTGGATTATGAAAGTTCAAGATGATAAATGTAAAAAAAAAAAAGAGTATAGTTTAGAGACATAAAATGTAATTGCCCCTAAAAAAAACATATACATTTTTGCATTACCAAACAATCATTTTATCTATTTTATATAACCACTATAACAAAACATCATACATTTCATTCTTTATTTTACAATTCATCCAATTAAAATAATATATTTTCTACTCACACAAAAAACAGTAATTGAACCCAAAAAACATCATCATCTCATGGCCAAACCAACCATTGCCCCAAAATCCAAAACAAATCCACCTTTGACCTAGCAAAAACCCACACTGACACTAACTATCCTCTCTAGCCACGACAACCACCAAAATTGTTGGAACCAAAACCTAAAACGAAATCCAACAACACCAGCATCAATGACCCACCCTAGCCATGACAACCATGACAACAATCCAAATCTAAGAGGTGGAGCTTATGAAATAAGGAAGAGGATGGAGGTGGGAGAGTGCGAGAATGGATGATGATGACCGACCCTACCAACACTAGGATTGACGAAGACAATTATTCTAAAACAGTGATGGTTGTAATCTGACGAGAGAGAGAGAGAGAGAGAGAAGAAATCATATACATGTTGTTGTATAATATCATCTATATTGTAGCAATATGTAAAAATTTGAAGAGCTGTGCATAATGAATGATTATTCATCATCTAAAATGAATTTATATTTATTTTGCATAACCCAATGAGAATGCTCTTATAACAATATATGCTTAAACCATTTATTTATTTATTTTAATAAAAATAATCATTCAATATGCAATTTTCACATCATGATCCACTCAAATATGGAAGATGAGTAATTTTTTGAATAGAATAAATGAAATTAATTTGTCATTTTACATAAAAACATCACGGGTGTGGTTGCCTTAGCTTTAATAAGGCTTCATTCGTATGTTTGTTTATTATTATTATTATTGTTATTGTTATTGTTATTATTTTATTTTATTTTTTATTTTACTTTTTCTTGTTGGTTTTTTTACTTTTTACTAAAGTCTTTATCATGGATTTTTCATACGTTGATCCCAAAAGGAAACCTAGTTCTCCAATTCTCCTCTTCTGCCCAATCAAAATAGGCGTCAATCCTTCTTTTTCCTTGCATCTTGATTCCTTGTCTACTCTTAATTTCCTTCGAATCAATCACATTCGCACATACGGTTTTGTGTGTAAAGTGCCATGGCATTGTTGTGGAGGACATTCCTATTGATTACCCTATAAATAATGCAAATAAGGTTGTAGTTTTCAAGAAAGTGATTTCTAGACAGTAAACACCAAAATTTGAAGTCATGGAGGAAACCAAGCTCAGCGATGACCTTAGTATGTTCTCTTTCCCTTTCCAAGATTATTAGTTCACTCTATTATTTTTGTTTCTTATTTATTTATTTAATTTAAATATTCATAATAAAAGAATATCAAGATTTTCATACTCCCTAAACCCCATGCAAACACATCAAACAAATGGATATTATTTCAAATCTTGCTCTTGAGAAAAAAAAAAGGGGAATGATATCTCAACTACAACTCTTCTTTTGTTTCGACATCAAATTTTTCATAGATTTTTATACATTAATTTGTAAAAAAATTTAATACACCAATTTAAAACATTAAATGTAGAACAAAAGTCAACCTAAACACAATCACAATCAAAATAAAATTATTACAAATTAAAATTGTAAGGACCCGATCTACGGTCCAAGCCCAAGATGTATAGGATTTTGGTCCAATGAGCCTAGTACAATAAATTTGTAGAGAGTGGGTCAAAGAACTAGACCCTAATGAGTTGAATAACGACTAGTACTAAATTGAATGACAATCAAACACAAATAAGAGATTCTGATATCAATGGACTTTCAATTCGAAGAGGTCACATTTGTATAAATTGATCACAATTGGGTACAAAGACAATTTAGGTTGCTACAGTGTTCTCTCTCTATTTCCTTGATCCCCTTCTCATGGAGGGTCTCTCACATTATATAGCTCCCTTTGGATCATCTTGATCCTACACTTGTTGATCGTCTGAGCCTTTACTTGAGTACTGGTCCCATCAGACACCCTCTTTGGCTTTCTGTGAGTTATGGTAGCCAATGTAGCAATGTTCTGAGGTCTTCTCCACATAAATGCGGCCAGAAAAGTAGCTGCAGTGCATTTAATGCGGTGATAGCAGCTTTTCCTTAGATATTTTTGGGTTTCCTTTCTTCCCGTATGTTCATGAAGCACATCTCTACCATTGGAGCTTTCTGGAGGGTCATTCTAATTGCTAGAATAGATATTTGAGCTGTATTCATCATATCCGAGGAGGAGTTCCTCCTCAGACCACCTTCCATTTGTTTCTTATTTATGAGACTTTAAATTGGAACCCCTAATGACTATTTGTTCTTCCTTGGACCACTTAACGTCCTCAGACCAAGCCCAAGGCCCAATATATGAACCTGGGCCCTTATCCCTACAATAGCCCCTCAAAATTCCGGTTTTTCCCTCTCATCCAAGGAGAAAAAGTGGGGTTTTGATTTTTAAGAGATGAGACCAACTGATTCCTTGATTCACACATTTGGAAGTGCGGTTTTACGCACTTCATAATTGCTACTGACGCTTCGTTGCCCACAAGGCGTCATTAATGGCTCCAGGTGGCGTTATGTTCCCTGCATCCAACGGTGAGGTGCCAATCCAACGGCTGATATTTTCCTAGAATTTTGAGCCGGAGTATTCCCACTCATTTTCTCCCTCTATATAAAGCATCGAGGGAAATCACTTTCTCCTTATTTTACAAGTCTTCAAACTCTCTAGAGATTCCAAACATTCAAACTCACAGAGCTTTCTAAGTTACTAGACTTCCCATACCTATTCTTCAAGAAATCCTTGAAAAAATTCTAAAAGCTTCAGAGATTTAAGCACATCTTAGTTCTTGTAAGTTTCTATTTCTTTGAATTTTTCCTTCTCTTCTCGGCCTGTCTTCTCAACCTTCCAGTTCTTAGTTCGCACTTTAACTTGTCCAGATGGGTAGATTCAAGCATTTTAGTAAACTCCCCTGCCAAAATAGAGGCCTTTAAGGATAAATATCACATACCCCAGGAAGTCGCTC
This sequence comes from Quercus robur, assembly GCF_932294415.1. Lineage (NCBI taxonomy): Eukaryota > Viridiplantae > Streptophyta > Magnoliopsida > Fagales > Fagaceae > Quercus > Quercus robur. The sequence goes on from NC_065537.1 coordinate 57,767,356, forward strand.
TGCGATATTGTTCCTAAGAACAAATAGTGTCACATAGAGAAAGGGGGGAAGTCATCATCCTTATGATAACCTTCATAAAAGGGGGGATGACTCTCCCCATGGGTAGGATAACACGAGATTACCTCTTTAACCATAGGATATGCCCCCACTAATGTACGCCCAACCTCTTGAGGGTCCTAGGTAATGTTGATGCTCTCAACGAGCATCTACGCTTGGGGCTCACCTGGCACAATGTGGTCCACATGTACGAGTGTCACTCCCTCAAAAACGCGGGATATTATCTTAAGTCCCGATCGGACATTGTCAGATTCGTATCGTGTCTGCCTAAATCTGACAGGGTATGAAAGATGACTATCTGATAACTTCAAGAGCGTGGCATGATGGCCTTTCTTGCCCTGTCCGAGAGGGAGAGCCAGGTGGGATACCTTAGAGTTAGGTTCTATAGCAAGAGATCTAGATTCTTTGACCTCGACCATGTCAATATTTCTCTTTCATCCTGCTTTCTTTTGATGATGAATTTTAGCTTTCTAACCATATTTTGTTCCTCGGCTACCTTTGCAGATAAGAGGCACGTGGGGCCTAGGCTCAACTTTACCAATGTTATCGCTCTCAATTACCTGCTGAGATCTGAGATTTTTGTAATTGAAGACAGGCAGCTGTGAGTGGTCCACTTGATTTTGGACTTCCAGCCAATCTCGAAGATATATCAAGACGTTGGCAACGCTATAAGAGCGGGTGACCCAAGGTTGGCTCGAATTGACGTTTCGCGGCCAAATTTCTTAGCCTGAGACGATCTTCCACCAGTTGCACTGCCACTTCCCCAAATTCTACCTGAAGTAGCAGTAGTACTCGAGGAGGAGATTGCTTCATCACGTCTATCACTAGAGGAGGAGATAGACAAATTCCACTTTGAAGAAGAAGAGAATCCAAGGGTCTCCTTAGTCACCATCTCGGATGCCGAGGGTGAAGCATATAGGCATTCTAGTGTTCACACCCCTTTTTTGGTGATTGCCCGCCTAGACAGCTCATTCGAAGAAGAGGAAGATAGTATAACATTGAACAAGGGCAACAAGAGTTTTAGAGAGCTCATGGCTTCCAAGGGCAAGGTGTCAACTTCGAAAGAAACCACCAAGTCCCAAGTTCCCACTAATCTTCCTCCTCCTCAGATCCCCACCGACCTTGGACTAAAGCCAATTCCTGACCTGAAGAAGAAAAGGCCAATCGAGGTGCTTAAGGAAGGCGAGGTGGGTCCTCAGAAGGGGACAAAACAACAAAAAGTGGCCAAAGATGCCTAGGATAGGAGGTCCCAATCCGTGGACAACCGAGAAGAACAAAACAGGGCTAATGTGCGCATGACACAAATGCACATGGTCTCCTCGGCTAAAGGTGGAAGGGACTCTTATCCCTTGGAACGCCTCAGTCCGAGAATTCCAAAGGGGTCGAGCGGGATACATTGCTGAAGCCCTAGAGCAGCCTTTACTTCTTCCAAAGGATATGGAAGCTTATAGGCGCTTCAAGCAGAATGACATCTTCCTGTCCCTGAAGAGAGACCTTGCTATGGTAAGCAATCTACATACTCATGAATTTAGATGCTAAATTGTACTTTCGTTCTTTCTTTACTTTTTAACTCATATTATTTTTTTGTTGTCTTTGGGCAGATTACTCAACAAATTTCTGTGGCCGAGGAGTGGGTTCGTGACACTCGTAAAGAGACCGAGGCTAAGGCTAAGGCCTTCTCTCGTGCTGATGTTGAGAGACCATTGGGGGCCTTTAAACAGGAGTAGGTTGAGATGTCCAAGAGGCTTAAAGCAGCGGACCAGGCTCGCCTGAGTGCTGAGGCCAGTTTGAAAACCGTAGAAAGGCAGGTTGAGGATCAGCGCCAAAAGCTGCACTTGACCGAAATAGATCTGGCCATTTAAAGGCAGTTGATCCTAGATCTTAAGGTTGAGTTGCAGAAGGCCAAGGATGCAGCTTAACTGGCCAAAGAGGCAGCCAAGGTTGAGAAGCAGGCTTCATATCAACTTGGTGTGAAGGAGACGCAGATAAGTCTTGCTGATGAGCTTTCAGAGTTATGCAGGGATTATTGCAATGTGACATGGGATAGGGCCCTTAGCGTTGCAGGAGTCCTTGCAGACTCTATTTGGAGGCAGCCCGAAAGTGTATACTACCATTCGGATATCCGAGAAGTCCCCGGTGCTATCTCTTCTCCCCCTACCCTTGCTTCAGAGAATTCCGAGCAGCCTCCAGCTATCCAAGATGCTCTCCCTCTCCCTGAGGCTTTGAAGGGATCCAGCCAAGTTGGTGATCAAGGCCAGGGGGCTGAGGGGGAGAAAGACAAGGGTAAGGGCAAGGGGAAAAAGCCCTCTGCAAAAGCCAAGGATGCTGCCAAGGACAGGGAAGCTGCAACCAAGGTGAAGGAAGCAAAGGTCAAGACCCAAGAAATTGATCCTAAGGCCAAGGACGCTCCTACCTCCCAGCCGAGCCAGAAAGAAGATCCTCCTGCTCCTAATACTAGAGTCTAGCATTTAGGATTATCTTTGTAATTTCTTTTGTAGTAGTTTTTTTTTTTTTTTTTAAATGACATTATGTCAATATGTATAATGTATTTTCTCTTTCACTTAATGAGAACATTTTTCTCTTCATCTTTTGCATTTTTTTTCTATGTGCTCCAAGTACCACTATTATAAATAGCATTGAACTTTTGTTATTTTACCTTTAGTAAAAACTAATAACAGTACACCGTTAACAACTTGAGGAGTTGGCTATAATATTGGGTTCGTCTTGACAGTTAGTGAGAAACAAAAAAGATATCATAATGTGTTAATTTCACCCATGTATGTGATCCGAGAGACCAGACATAACTTAGGATCTGTTTAACACTTATAAAAAAATGAATAAATGTCAATGAGTGTTAATTTTACCCAAATATGTGGTCTGAGAGATCTGACATAACTTAGGATCTATTTAACACTTATAAAAGAATGAATAAGTGTCATTGAGTGTTAATTTTACCCAAGTATGTGGTCCAAGAGACCTGACATAACTTAGGATCTATTTAACACTTATAAAAGAATGAATAATTGTCATTAAGTGTTAATTTTACCCAAGTATGTGGTCCGAGAGACCTGACATAACTTAGGATCTATTTAACACTTATAAAGATGACATTAAATGTTAATTTTATCCAAGTATGTGGTCCAAGAGACCTGACATGACTTAGGATCTGTTTAACACTTACAAAGATGTCATTGAGTGTTAATTTTACCCAAGTATGTGGTCTGAGAGACTTGACATAACTTAAGATCTGTTTAGCACTTATAAAGATGCCATGGAGTGTTAATTTTACCCAAGTATGTGGTTCGAGAGACCTGACATAACTTATGATCTGTTTAACACTTATAAAGAATGAATAATGGGAAGTATAATGCCTTCGATAAATGAACATGTTCACAAAAGAGACTTTCATTAATAATAATACCTTTTCAGGTTGTTTACATTCCACAAGCGTAGTATTAAATGTTCATCCAAGTCTTCAAGAAAGTATGCCCCAATGCTAGCTACTGAGGTGATGCGGTAGGGCCCTTCCCAATTAGGCCCAAGCTTTCCCTATGCTGGATTCTTTGCCATACCTAGAACTTTCCTTAACTCCAAGTCGCCTGGCGCTAATGGCCTCAGCTTTACGTTGGCATCATAACCTTGCTTGAGTTTGTGCTGGTAGTATGCCAATTGAACCTTTGCATTTTCTCTTTTTTCTTCAACAAAGTCTAGGCTCTTTTCTAATAACTCATTGTTACTGCTTGGATTGAATGAGGCGGTCCTTAATGTTGGAAAACCAATTTCTAAAGGAATGACAGCCTCGGCACCATAAGTCATTGAAAAAAGGGTCTTTCCTGTTGACCTGCGAGATGTAGTTCTATACGTCCATAGGACATGGGACAACTCTTTTACCTATCTTCCTTTCGCGTCATCTAGCCTTTTCTTGAGTCTGTTCACTATGACTTTGTTAACAGTCTCGGCCTGTCCATTTCCTTGAGGATAAGTTGGAATGGAATACCTGTTTGTGATACCGAGATCACAACAGTATCTCCTGAAGGATTTGTTGTCGAATTGTAGGCCATTGTCCGAGATGAGGGTACGAGGGACCCCAAACCGTGTAACAATATTTTGCCAATCAAATTTCTTAGCATCTACGTCTCTGATATTTGCTAAAGGTTCAGCTTCAACCCACTTAGTAAAGTAGTCCGTGCCGACTAGCAAATATCTTTTGTTTCCTGTTGCTTTAGGGAAAGGACCAACGATATCTAAGCCCCATTGAGCAAACGACCAAGGGCTAAATAGGGGGTTAAGGACTCCTCCTGGCTGATGTATATTTAGTACAAATTTCTGGCACTAATCACACTTCCTCACATATTCATGCGCTTCTTACTGGATATTTGGCCACCAATAGCCTTGAGTGATGGCTCTGTGAGACAAAGACCTTCCTCCTGTATGGCTTCCGCAAATCCCTTCATGTAACTCCTCAAGGAGCAGCTCCGACACTTCAGGATGAATGCAAAGTAGGTATGGCCCAGAAAAAGAGCACTTGTACAGTTTTTGGTTCTCGGATAACCAGAAATGAGGTGCCTTTCTCCGTACTTTGTCCGCCTTTGATTTATCCTCCGACAAGATGTCCTCTTTCAGGAATAATACTATGAGATTCATCCAGCAAGGCCCTACTCTGACTTGTTGAACATGCACCACCTTTCTCTTAGCCTCCGTGGGTTTGCACAAGTCTTCTACAAGGATAACCCTAGGTAAGCTTTGCGTCGAGGAGGTTGCAAGCGTGGCTAGGGAATCAGCATGTGTGTTTCTGTTTCTAGGGATGTGCAGTAAACTGAATGATTCAAATCTTGATTGCAAATGCCTAACTTGACTTAAGTACCCTTGCATTCTCTCATCCCTTGCTTCTAATTCACCCTTCACCTGGCTGACGACCAGTCTTGAGTCTGAGAACATTTTCACTTCCTTTCCCCTCATTTTCTGCACCATGGACAGTCCTTTCAGCAAAACTTCATATTCGGCCTCATTATTCGTAGTCGAGAAGCCTAGTCTTAGTGACTTTTCAATAATGATTTGTTTAGGAGAAACTAGAACTAGCCCTACTCCGGAGCCCCTTTGATTTGCTACACCGTCAACGTATACCTTCCAAAATGAAGGTTCTTGTAGGGAGATTGTGCTAACTGATTTTCTATCCATGTTTTGTGCTACTGCCACCTCTTTTAATAGGGGTTCAGTGAACTCGGCCACCAGGTCCACCCGTATTTGACCCTTGACAGAGGTATGAGGCATGTACTTGATGTCAAAAGCCCCTAGAACTGTGCCCCATTTAGCAATCCTTCCCTTATAGTTGGCACTTCAAAGTACAGCCCTGAGTGGAAGTTAAGTTAGGATGACGATCGTATGTGCTTGGAAGTAATGGGAAAGCTTTCGTGTACCATGCACTACCGCCAAGATGGCCTTCTCCAATGGTAGATACCGAATCTCGGCCTCATGTAGTGATTTGCTCACATAGTAAACCGACCGTTATACGCACTGTCAACTCATATCAACACCAAAGTCACAGCATGAGGGGCCACAACAATATAAGCAAATAAAACTTCATCCATCTCGGGGCTTGACATGATAGATAGATGAGAAAGATATTCCTTAAGTTGCTGGAAGGCCAAAGTGCACTCCTCGATTCACTCAAATCCTTTCTATTTATTCATCAACAGGAAGAAGGGTCTACACCTGTCCACTGATCGAGAGATAAACTGGTTCAAGGCGGCAATCATTCTGGTTAGCTTCTAGACTTCCTTGGGATTTCGAGGTGGTTACAGACTGTTTATTGCCTTAACCTGGTCGAGGTTAACCTTGATTCCCCGGTGAGTCATCATATAGCCCATAAACTTGCCTGATCTCACACCAAAAGAGCACTTGGAAGCGTTAAGGCGTAGCTTGTGTTTCTTCAGAATTTCAAAAATATTTTCGAGGTCTCCCACATGCTCAGACACCACCTTACTCTTCACCACCATGTTATCTATATAGACCTTAATATTTTTGCCCAACTGGGGTTCAAACATCTTAGTCATCATTTTTTGATAGGTGGATCTCACATTTTTCAAGCCAAAGGGCATCACCTTGTAATGGTAGTTTCCAATGGGAGTGACAAAAATTGTCTTCTCTTAATCATCTAGGGCTAGTGGTATTTGATGGTATCCTTGAAAGGCATCTAAAAAGCTCATCCGAGGATGACCTACAGTGGTATCCACCAACTGGTTTATTTGAGGCATAGGGAAGGGATCCTTTGAGCAAACCTTGTTTAAATCCGTGAAATCCACACATACTTGCCATTTCCCATTCTTTTTCTTCACTACCACAGTATTGGCCAGCCACTCAGGGTAGAAGAATTCCTTGATAGCCCTTGTTTGCTTAAGTTTTGTCACCTCATCTTTGACAACATCAGAATGATCTTTAGATGAGCATCGAGGAGTTTGTTTTTTAGGGGTAACAGATGGATTGACATTCAAATGGTGGCAAATGAAGTTTGGGTCCACCGTTGGAGCTTTGTAAGCATTCCACGTGAATACATCAATGTTTTTTCTAAGGAACTCAATTAGCTCTTCCCTTTCTTGGGAAGGCAACTGCGAACTGACTTGAAAGGACTTCTCCGGATCATCACCAACAGCAACCTTTTCTAGATCTTCACACTTCGCTTCCTCGGTTGATCCATTATCGGGCAATACTGGAGTTTTTGATTGTTATAAACCCCGCTCAGCAGAAGCTAAGAACTCAGCTTTGGGCCGATGTAAGATGACAGCCACCATGCACTGCCTGGCCATGGACTGACTCCCCACAATCACTTTAACCTGGCCCTCTGACGGATATTTCACCTTCTGGTGCAGGGTAGAAGAGACGGCTCCTAAGGCATGAAGCCAAGGTCTAGCCACAATAGTTGTGTAGGGTGAATAAGCATCCACCACAATGAAATCCACTTCCACCACGTCCGAATCGATTTGTATGGGTAGTTTAATCTGACCTTTTGGAGTAACAGTCTTCCCCTCGAAACTTACTAAAGGGGAATCGTACGCCGTTAGGTCCTTGGGTTTTAAATTTAGCCCCTTGTACAAGTCGGGGTACATTATCTCGACAGTATTGCCCTGGTCTATCAACACTCTCTTCACATCATAATCCCCTATCTTGAGTGTGACCACCAGAGTATCGTCATGGGGTTGGATGGTTCTGATCTTATCCTCATTTAAGAAGCCTAAAACTGGTGGGATATCTATTATGGCTCTTTTTGGCTCCGAATTGCTGTCTTCGGTGGACAGCCGAGTCACAGACATCATTCTGGAAGGACAGGAACCGATCCTACCAAGAGCACCAAAGATGACATTGATCGTTCCTAGAGGAGGTCTTGAAGAAGCATCTCTCCGGGGATCCGAACTTGTCTGCTCCGCTTGGCCACTAGAATGGTGCAGCAGCTGCTTCAACTTCCTTTCATGGACCAGCTGGTCTAAATGGTCCCACAAATTCTTGCAATCTTCTGTAGTATGCCCTTGGTCCTGATGGTATTGGCAATAAAGGCTCTGGTTACGTCTCATAGGGTTTCCAACCATCTTGTTCGGCCATTTAAAGAATGGCTTGTTCTTAATCTTCTCCAGAACCTGATGCACTGGTTCTTGGAATACTGCATTGACTGTCTAGGTGTTGGCAAACCCTGATTGTCTGGCAAAATCTCTCCGAGATCAGTTATTATTGAATCGATCCGACCTGAAATCCCTTCTCTCCTGAGGGATAATCTTCGCTTTACCTTTCCCTTGCTGTTGGTATTCCTCCACCCTCTAGTATTTATTAATCTGGTCCATGAGTTAAATCACACTGGTAACAGGTTTGCCAGTCGAAGACTTCCTTAAAATGTGCTCAGCCGAGAGGCCGACCTTAAAAGTGCTGATGGCCACGTCATCAAAGTCACCATCTGTCTCATTATACATCTCCCAGTATCTGTCTAAGTACGTTTTTAGGGTTTCCCCTTCTCGCATGGACAAGGACAGTAGTGAATCCAAGAGCCGAGGTACCCTACTACATGTGATAAAACGAGAGCCAAAGGCTTGGGTGAGTTCCTTAAAGGAGTCTATGGAATTGGCTCTCAGACTATTGAACCATCTCATCGCCACAGGTCCTAAACTAGAGGGAAATACTTTGCACATCAAAGTCTCGTCCTTAGAGTGGACAGCCATCCTCTGGTTGAACTGGCTCACATGTTCTACAGGGTCCGTTCAACCATTGTAAATGGTGAACGTGGGCTGATGGAACCGCCGAGGAAGTTTTGCCTTCTCTATCTTGCGTGTGAAAGGCGATTTGGAGATTTTACTCAATGCCTTGTTTATAGCGTTGTTTCCCAAGCCTTTACGAGGCGGGCTCTTATATCTTTGCCTGTGGTGGTGCTCTTCATCGTAGGAGAAAGACTCACTTGGTGGGGTTCTTGACCTTTGCCTATAACTAGCATCCTCTTCATCATTGGAGGAGACATCAGAACTGGAAGGGGTTCGTTTCCGTTGTGCATGGCGCAGCTTCTTCTTTAAATTGTCAATCTCCCTTTGCATGGCTCTTTCATTCTGCTCTTGAGAGACATGACTCCCAACCCAAAAATGACTTTTACTAGCATGGGTGGTGTGTGCGCTACCTTCTCGATCTCCCTTGTGTTCAAGGTTAAGGAAATCATCTTGTCGCCTAGAACCCATGGATTCTTCTCGATGAGGACCTGATCCTACCATATTAGACGTCGTGCTCACTATCACACAAGTTCTTTCTCATGGACGGTGCCAATTGTAAGGACTCGATCTACGACCTAAGCCCAAGATGTACAGGATTTTGGTCCAATGAGACTAGTACAATAAATTTATAGAGAATAGGTCAAAGAACTAGGCCCTAATGAGTTGAACAACGGCTAGTACTGAATTGAATGACATTCAAACACAAATAAGAGATTCTGATATCAATGGACTTTCAGTCCGAGGAGGTCACACTTGCATAAATTGATTACAATTGGGTACAAAGCCAATTTAGGTTGCTACAGTGTTCTCTCTCTATTTCCTGGATCCCCTTCTTATGGAAGATCTCTCACATTATATAGCTCCCTTTGAATCATCTTGATCTTACACTTGTTGATCGTTTGAGCTCTTACTTGAGTACCGATCCCATCAGACACCTTCTTTGGCTTTTTGTGAGTTGTGGTAGCCAAGGCAGCACTGTTCTGAGGTCTTCTCTGCATAAATGCCGTCAGAAAAGTAGCTACAGTGCATTTAATGCGGTTGTAGCAGCTTTTCCTTAGATATTTTTGGGTTTCCTTTCTTCCCGTATGTTCATGAAGCACGTCCCTATCATTGGAGCTTTCTGAAGGATCATTCTAATTGCAGGAATAGATATTTGAGCTGTATTCATCATATCCGAGGAGGAGTTCCTCCTCGGACCACCTTCTATTCGTTCCTTATTTATGAGACTTTAAATTTGAACCCCTAATGATTATTTGTTCCTCCTCGGACCATTTAACGTCCTCAAACCAAGCCCAAGGCCCAATATACGATCCTGGGCCCTTATCCCTACAAAAATAATAAGTACAATAAATGTGATACAAAAGAAAAACTAAAATAATAAGGAAAAACTAACAACTAAAAAGAAACTACTATCGACCTTTTTTTCCCAATAAGGAAAGAAAGGGAAAAAAAAAAAAAACTATTTGAAAGTTGTTTTTGAGAAAATTTTAAACTTTTGAAGGCGTTTTCCCATAATTTCGAGGCATATCATGGTTATTTGAATGTTTGGAAGAACCACAATTTTCATCATTTCAATATTTTGGAGATGGTGGTTAAGAAAATTTCAATAATAGTAGAAGTTTTTAAGATATTTTGGTCATTTTAAAGGTTTTGTGTATATTTCAATCATCATAAATATTTTATGCAAGGTTTTTTTTTTTTTTTTTGGGGAAAGGGGGGGGTGTAGAAATGGGATTTTCTATTAATTGACTCGCAACAGATACAAAAGGAACAAACCTTTCATACAAAAAACTAGAGGCATCTAAATTAAGCAAAATAAGTATTTCTCATTTTGGATGCTTTCATGGTGTTTTGACCATTTTAAAATTTTCAAAGACGTTTTTATGACATTAGAGATTTTAGGGTATTTTTTTCATCTTGTAGGTATTTAGAGGTTTGTTCAATTGAGGCTGAAAACGTTTTAAGCTCTTTTTGGGATATAAAACATTTTCAGAATTTTCAACCTTAGAGAGATAGTGTATTTCTTGATCACCAATAAATTATATTTTTTTAATCAAGTTTCTCAACTGCCTCAAATGTCCAAAATTGGAGAAGGTATTGGTATCAAATGATACTATGTTAGCGGTATGAAAATCCAATAAGTATAAGACATGTCAACAAAAAATAACTAACTCACTAACAATTGAAAGACATGTGTTAGTGGGTAGTTATTTTTGCACACATGTCTTTCGTTTATTAGATTTTGATATGGATGACGTGGTATCATTTGATACAAAATACTTTTTCCAAAAATTGAGGAAAATGTTTCCTTTTTTCCTTTTATTTTTTGCTAAATCAAATGGGATCTACATTCGATACATTTTCTTTGTAGAGTATGTCTATGCTTGTACCATTATTAATCAAGATTTCCGCCCCCCCTAATCTATATATATATAGTAATAGGTAAAGTTTAGAGAAAATCCAATTATATTCTATAATTAAAGTCCAATTTTGCGTCATGTGTCCTAAATTATTTATTTTTAGAGAGACTTTTATTTCTTAATTTTGGAGTCAAATGTGGGACCATATTATAAATATCCATTCAAGTGAGTTATTGTGTACAAAAACCAAAGAGTCTAGAATTAATAAACATTATTTTTTTTAAAAATAAAAAATAAAAAATAGAAAAATGGACAATTTACATTTTTTTTCCTAATAATATTCTTACAAGACTTTTTAAAGAGTTAGAAAAAAAAAATGACTATCAATAATATTTAAATTATATATGTAAAAATTATACTATGCATCTTAATGTATATCTTTTAAGTATATCAATGCATATGCATGTGATTACAAGCTAGTTTTCTCTGATATGTGGAGTTAATATGGGCTTATTAATGAAAAATAGTTTGATTTGATTTAATAAATATTTTTTATATATGTATTACACAGCATATAAATATAAATATTTATATTTTGTATAATTCTTTGTTAATGTTATATTATTTAATATTAATATTTTGAATTAGGCCAAATTTTAAAACCCACTATTTAAGTTTCACTATTTTTCATTTTAATCCTTTAAATTTGTCTTTTCTCGTTTAAGTCCTCTAAGTTTCAAAATACCCAAATTCAGACTTCCGTTATCTTATCACCAAAACTGCGCCGTTTTGCCCTAAATTTAATTTTATTATTTACTTCCTAAAAAATGTAATTAAAAAAAAAAAAAAAACTCCTGAAAATTAAAAGAGATATGAACTTTAATCCATTGATCATTGTTGGAAGGAATCAAGGCGTCTTGTATTGTCTGAAATACTCCAAGACCAGAATTGTTAGACCTGTCGACAATAATGGTAGACCTAATTATATTTTCATTTTTGCTATCCACAGCCCTAGAAACCTTAGAGGTGGTAACCAAGATAAAGAAAATAAATATTGGAAGAAGTTGCATTTTGGTTGAATATTGTTTGGATGTGACATGCGGCCATCGACGTGGCTGCATGTGCGTCCGTGATGATTTTTTTTTTTTTTTTTTTTTTTTTTTGTTTTTTTCGTTTTCTGATTTGGCCCGATATGGTTTGATTCAGGCCGATACAGTCTGATTAGGTCCGAAAGCCAAAACAGGCCCTAAATTGGCCTGATTCATATTGAAATGGGCCAAAACAGGCCTTGAATCGATCTGATATGGGCCTAAATAAGTGTTTGAAAAAAAAAAAAAGTAAAAATTTTTGTCAAAACACACCATTTTGACATCCTAGTTTAAAGAAAAAACCCTAAACTCATCTCAAATTTTGTCAAAACACACTTTATTATCTACTATTACTTTTAAATTGGTATATGTTTACCATTATATGAAAAAATATGCTTAGCAATATATAGAAAATATAAATAAAAATATATTTAATAATTTATTAATAAAAGAATTCCACCGCACCCGCACCCTACTTTTTAAAAAATTGTCGAGTCGCCGCGCCGCACCACACCCAAACCTAAATCTGCACCCATGCTTCCCAGGCCATAACATGCTGTAGCAAACAATTCACAAACCCGGTTGCGAAAACCGAAGAAAGTCGGTTACCTTTTGAATCAAAGTAGCGATGAGCCGAGTACTACGACTACAGGGGGGGAGCAAAGCTTCATAGACAGCTTCGCTTCCTCGTCGCTTCTTTCTGGCGACTAGCTTCTCAAGTGGGTGGCTTGGTAAGCAAGCTACCTTCAGCATCGGTAAAATCTTTAAAAAGAATAGGTCAGAATGGTGGGAAAGGAGGCCCTCCCTACTTCAATGGAAAGGGGGGAATCGCCGTTTCACAGCCACTCCTCTACAACTACCTTTTGCCCAACATGATCACGAACGAAGACAGAGAATTGCGTAGATAGAAGGACGAAACGAACACTATTGCTTTTGAGTTTTTTTTTTTTTTTTTTTTTTTTTGGTTTTTTGGAAGTGTTGATCAGTTTATTCTTAGGGGGTGAAGAATTTGTTTTTTCTTTTAATTTTGTAGACTTTTATTTAATTATGTTTTTTACGAAATAAATAATAAAATAAAAGTTAAATTTTAAATTAAGGGCAAAACGGTGTAGTTATGGTGATTTAACAGGAACAATGAATGGAAAGATAATGGAAGTTTGAATTAGGGTGTTTGAAACTTAGAGAACTTAAATGAAAAAAAAAGGGGCAAACTTAGAGGACTAAAACAAAAGTAGTGAAACTTAGATGGTGGGTTTTAAAATTAAGCCTTTAAATTATCACCATTAGATTAATTACGAGTTTTCTTTATTATTAACATACATGTCAAATTTTGTTTTTGATTGAATGTTATTTACTATCTAATCCATAATAATGTATTTTATGCTTAGTTTTAAAGTTAATAAAAAACTTAAAGTTTAAATATTTCATAAATTAGATAGTTATTGATTTGTGATATTTTAATATTTTACAAACATGGAGAGGCTAAGAGGACAACAGAATAAATAATTTAGAAAGTGAGAGATGTAACATGTCTTCAGTCATTGATTTTTATGATTGTAAGATTTTTATCATTTTTTCTTCTTTTTTGTTTACATTCATGCTCAATAGTAAAATTGCTTTCAAATCTATATGTGATTAATTTTCTGGACAATTTGATAGGAGTCTTGGTGGCGCTGAGACTATGAATTAAGTGCAATAATGAAAAGACAAAGTGTGCCCTTTGATGAGCTTAATTCATCAATTTATTCCTTACATTTAAAAAAAAAAAAAAAAAATCTTGGTTTGTTTATTGATAGGTGATACGTAGGAAATATGTTGTATCATCAATCATGACATGTTCTTTAATGATTTTTTAAGTTTCATTGCCCTTAATTTATTTTTTAAAATATTTCTTTGACCTATGATGATTATGCTTTAGCACTGCTTGATAGAAACTGTTGCCAAACCTTGACCCATATCTCATTGCCTAATTGTTATTAGACTGTATTTAAATATTCCTAATGTATTGCAGCAATCAAAACATTTTCGTCCAGCTCATTACTTACTTAAAATACCGTCATACTAGTCTTTACTATGTGATACTGGGGTGGAAAAGTATGAATCTGGTGTTTTTGAAGCCTGCGGACACAAATGGTGGGCTCTAATATTGTTCTAATACTTTGTTTTTTCTATTCAAATATTAATGTTTACTTCTAATATAGTCAGTTTTATTTTGCAGGAGGTTGTCTATTTATCCAAAAGGAAACGAGATAATGAATGGAATTGGTCACATCTCAGTTTACTTGGCAATTGTTGATACTGCAAAGTATACTCCTGGCTGGGAAGTTAATGTCAGCTTCAAATTGTTCATGCATGTTCGATCAAATACGAGACAAGTTCTTGACCATTCAAGGTTTACTCTCTCATAGTTTATATCTTTTATGATTGTACTTAGGTATAAATTGTTAAATTACCGATTTTTTCAAAAGTGTAAGTTATTATTAGGATATGATAAATTTATTTACGTGTTGGCCACATGAAAATTTAAATAGAATGTGAGATGGTCATAGAGGAAATTTAAACTCGGGATCTCTTACTCTAGTCCCATGTTAAAATTTTCAATTCTCTTGAAAACATAATAAACAAATCTGACATGTATTCTTTTGTGTGTGTAGATGCTGATGGGGCAATTAGAAGATTCCATGATAGAAGATTTGATGATATCAAAAATGAATGGGGCTTTCACAAATTTCTATCCCTTGAATATTTCAAAGATCGTTCTCAAGGATACCTTATCAATGATTATTGCGTATTTGGTGCTGAGCTTTTTGTTCATGACTGCAATGCCAAACGGGAGTGTCTTACAATGATAAAAGAACCCCCTAACCGTTCTATGACTTGGAAGATTGATAACTTTTCATCACTAGATAAAGTGACATATTGAAGATTGATAACTTTTCATCACTAGATAAAGTGACATATTATTCTTGAATATTTCATGTTGGCGACTTAAAATGGTATTAGTTTTTATTATTATAAGTTGAACTTTTATTGTTGTAAAAAAAAAGGAAGGTTTCCTTTTTGAAACTTATAACCTATTGTTTTTGACTCTTTTTATAGAATCCTTGTAGGACGTTATTGGTTTATCCCAAAGGAATTTATAATGGAGAAATCAAAGCGATATCGCTCTTCCTCTTTTCTTGTGATTGTGTTTTACCTGAGCACAATTTTTTTGCAGAATTCAAGATACGTATAAAGGACCAAGTTAACAATGCTCACGTAGAAAAAACAGGTACGTGTGCTTATATGTGTGTGCAAGCATATGCACATACCTCTTGTTCTCTTTCACCTTGTTTTGTTTCAATTTTATTTATTTATTTATTATTATTATTATTTTTTTTTGGTTTTGTTTCTTACAGATAAACATTGGTTCACTACCTCTTCGACTGAATGGCGTTTCCCACACTTTATGCCTCTTAAGGATCTCCAAGATGCATCCAAGGGACTTCTTATGAATGATGCTTTAATTATAGAAGGAGAAATAATAGTTATGTCTAATGTTAAGTGATTCCCTAAAATGGTTGTCTAAGAAATTATAGAAAAAATTGTACTTTAAATATTGTAAAAATACTTCTTTATCCCGGAATTGCATTTGGGGAGGTTATGGATTATTATTATTATTATTTTTTAATTTCAATGTAATACTATTTCATAAGTTATTATAGATTTAATATTTTATCATACTCATAATTGATATACGCTTTGACTCAAGTTATATTTGGTATTAATTTTGTTAAAATTAATATCTTAGTATCTTTATATTAAAATTTTAAATCAAATATTCTTTCAATATTTATCATACACATCAAATTTGATACCAATCAAATGTGTTTTGCTATTCTTTTTTTTTTTTTTTTTTGGGAGAAAGAAGTAAGTCAATTTTATTGAACTAAATCCGATTGAAATACAACATCCAAATCACTAGGTAGAAATTCTACCTATACATCCATGTCTGTAGATAAAACTACTCTCCTAACTAAAGAGTGAGCTAACCGATTTCCTTCTTGGCAAACATGTCTGACCTTGCAAAACCGAAGTGTAGCACCTAACCTTTTACATTCATCAGTGGTATAGCCAAATAATGTGCTGCTTCTCCCTAGCTCATTTAGGACAGTGTTTTTCTATTCAATCAATAAATTATGCAATAATAATACATTATTATAATGCAAAAAATATAAAACCCGGACTATATATAAATGAGATGATTTTTTATCTTCTTATTTTTTGAGGAGCTCCACAATATGTATAATTGAACTCGACGATATATATGGAAGCATATCATTAGTGAAAGGGTAAGCCAATTGTCATGCCCTAACAAGCAATTTATAGGCAATTTGTTTATTATCAGTGTAGGAAATTTGGTCTTTAGCGAGCAACAACTGAAAGTCGTCGTTGATATGCTTTAAATGTCCACTTTCATGATATTAGTAAAGACATTTGTCTTTGCTAATATCGTTGCAAATACATTGTCAAGAAAAGTTTTTTTTAGCTTCGTTGCTAATATATTACTATCAAATTATCATCAAATGTGATTGGTTTTCAACTTTCCTCTATTTTTTTTTCTCAAAAAAAAAAAAAAAAAAAACCTCTATTCTTTGTATTTTGTTATGACTTCTGTGGCCAAAATGAGAATATACTCTTTTTGTCTAAAAGTTTTAGCAGAATGTCCCTTCTCTGAAACTATCTAGCGATATGCCTCTTTTTTGAAACTCGATTTGTTTAAAATCGAGTTTCAGTAAGGAACTCAAGTTCCTTGAAAATTTTCAAGTGGAACTCGAGTTCCACAAATTTATTTTTTTTAAAAAGTTTGATTTGCCTATAACTCGATTTTCTAAAAATCGAGTTTTACATTGAAACTGGATATTTAGAAAATCGAGTTTCAAAACAAGGACATATTGCTAGATAGTTTCACAAAGTGGGCATTTTGCTAGAACTTTTGGGTGAAAATGGTATATCCCCATTTTGGCCCGACTTCTGTTAACAAATATTAATAAAATAAAGAAAAAACTTAACACGGAGAATTAACTAATCATACAATACAACTTACCATTAAATGATTTTGTATTTGTTGGTGATATTGTGAGACTTTAGTCCAAGAACAATATTGAAGGTTGGCATGATTAGGAATGTTGGACATAGTAAGAATTAGGCAAAATATTATAACCTAGTTAGTATCCAAACCAAGCTGGTTTTGTTGTAGAAGTCCTAATCCATGGTTGACTGTGAAATTAGTTAAAATCATTTGCAATTGATTATTCAACTCTGTACCTGTTTTTAGCCCAAATTAATGGGCTTGAAGCTACTAGTTTAGTTTTTGGACCATTTTTTAAAGAAGATTAATGTTAGTACCAATTTACCACAAGCCCTAAATATGAGTTTGTTCTTTAAATATGTTTTTGCCAATTAATTGGGTCTTAATTTCAGATTTTATAATTATTATTTTAATTTTTTTAATAAATTAAAACTATGAAAAATATTTTGGTTGTTGCGTGTGATCCTAAATGAATAATTTCCTTAAAGCGTGCAAAATTAAAAATGAAATTGGTCCTACATATGATATCCCTATTAATAAAAGAAATATTACTAAAAGGTGAGGGTTAGGGCTTTTTTAAATTTGCCTTACTGTTTCAACTAGATCATCAAAGAAATGAGTGATAGCAACAATGGTGTTTCGGGAAGTGCTACATTCATAATATTTTCATAACACATTCTTAACAAATCTTAGATAGTAAGTTATTACTTGTTCTAATTTGAATTTATCAATGAAATTACTTTTTTACTCACAAGTAACAATCTAACATTTACAATTTGTTGTGAATTTTTTACTAAATGTTTTGAAAATAACCTTTCTCCTAGCGTTGCAGCCTTATGTTGGCGTTTAAGGTGACTTCGAAAAGAGTGAGGAGTTTCAATGTGAGAGAGAGAGAGAGAGAGAGAGTTGAGTGGGTATTCATAGATAACTAACAAATCGAGTATTGCACAGTAAGAAAATTCAAGTTTCTGGGTAAGGGCCCTTCTTAGTTTGGTCCTTGCAGTTTGGTATTTAGACTTTGTGTGAAGTCTGAGATATGGCCCAATGCATGGGCTTTTGTATGTTGCATGGTTTGGGTTCCCACGTAGTCAATTGGTACACTGATCAAGTGTGCATGAAAATCATTAAGGTTGGGCCCCACATCATCAGAGGCATTTCGGGTCACATTCACAGTACTAGACTCCTTTGAGAGTAGTCAGCCAAGACAGCTTTATTGTCCATCTGGGGAACATCGCCATCCAAGATATCATCCCTTGAAATCACGTGATATCGTGTAAACTCCAATGTTCTTGCCATTTACGTCAAGATTTCCATTATTGTCACCTAGATCCTCAGCACTCGGGCAAGGAGTAGTTTGAGGCCGAAACCTATCTCCAGATTCATCCTCTGGCGCTGTGGGGGTCCCTGTTTGGGTTATCGTCTTTCCGTCGAAAACCTGCTTTTATCCATTCTCCATATGGATTTTCAACCAGGGATGCATGGTGAATTTGAACTGGAAAAGTCCATCCCCTACGTCCACAATCTGCAGGTCGTTCCCAAACTTCCAAACCGACCTCAGTAGTGATTTGGCCGCTCTTTGGTTGTAGGGTCTGGATGTGAGAAATCTTCCTATCAAACCAAGTGAGCATTCTTCAGGGATTTTTTTTTTGTCTCTAAGTGGATCGAACCGTGAGAACTTCCCCTTCGCCCTCCGGTAAGGTTATACGGTGCAAGCGTTCAATGAAATCTGAGTCCATGTATGTGTCGAAACAGACAAGGATCAAAACTAGAAAAAGGTTTGTAGGGTACCACGGCTTAACAAGCAGCGGGGTGTAAAGAAAAAGAAAGGACCACGGCTTAGTAAGCAGCGGCGTGAAAAGAATAAGAAAAGCGAAAAAAAGAGAACCACGCAAAGCATAAAGAAAACTCAGCCTAGGTGAGAGAGAAAACTCCTACCGAGAGGAGAAGAAAAAAGTACTTAAGTCTTTATCATGGTTTCTTCGTACCTTGATCCCAAAAGGAAACCTAGTTCTCCTATTCTTCTCTTCTAGCCAATCAAAATAGGCATCAATCCTTCTTTTTCCTTGCATCTCGATTCCTTGTCTGTTCTTTCCTTCGAACCAATAACATTCGCACGTACGGTTTCATGTGTAAAGTTCCATGGCGTTGTTGTGGAGGAGATTCCTATTAATTACCCTATAAATAATGCAAATTAGGCTGTAGTTTTCAAGAAAGTGATTTTTAGACAGTAAACACCAAAATCTGAAGTCATGGGGGAAACCAAGCTCATCAATGACCTCAGTATGTTCTCTTTCCCTTTCTAAGATTACTAGTTTACTCTATTATTTTTGTTTCTTATTTATTTATTTAATATAAATATTCATAATAAAAGAATATCACGATTTTCATACTCTCTAAACCCCGTCCAAACACATCAAACAAATTGATATTATTTCAAATCTTGCTCTTGAGAAAAAAAAAAAAAAAAAGGGAATGATATCTCAACTACAGCTCTTCGTTTGTTTCGACATCAAAATTTTCCTAGATTTTTATACATTAATTTTTAAAAAATATTAATACACCAATTTAAAACGTTTAATGTAGAACAAAAATCAACCTAAACAAAAGCACAATCAAAATAAAATTATAAGTACAATAAGTGTGCTACAGAAAAAAAAATTAAGAAAAACTAACAACTAAAAAGAAACTACTATCGACCTTTTTTCCCGGATAATAAAAAAAAAAAAAAAAACTATTTGAAAGTTGTTTTTGAGAAAATTTTAAACTTTTGAAGGCGTTTGCCCATAATTTTGAGCCATATCATGGTTATTTGAATGGTTATTTGAATGTTTTGAAGAGCTACTATTTACATCATTTCAATATTTTTAGTTGGTGGTTTTAAGGACATTTCAATAATATTAGAAATTCTTAAGATATTTTGGTTTTTAAAAATTTGAGGGTATTTGTATCACATTAGATATTTCCATGGAATTTTGGCAATTTTAGAACTTATGAGAGCATTTTGATCATTATAAAGGTTTTAGGTGAGCGTTTAAGGGTATTTTGGTTGTCTTGAAAACGTTGGGAATGTTTTGAGAGTATTTTTGTTACTTTAGAAGTTTTTCTAAGGTATTTTAGTCATTTTAGAGGTTTTGTGTGCATTTCAATCATTATAAATGTTTTATGCAAGGTTTTTAGTATATTTTGGTCATCTCAGAAATTTTGAGGCCATTTCTATCATTTTGGAGGTTATTATGCGGTATTTTTTTTATAATTATTTTAAAGGTTTTATAAGATATTTCAGTCATTTTCAAGTTTTTAGGGGTATATTGATTATTTACAAATTTTTGAAGTATTTCTCAATTTGGGTGCTTTCATGGTGATTTGGTCAATTTGAAGATTTCAAGATGTTCTCTTAAGATATAAGTGGGGTTTTAGATTCATAAGAAAGGAAATTCTATTCTCCAAAGGCTGAAAACGTTTTAAGCTCCTTTTGGCATGTAAAACATTTTCAGCATTATCAACCTTAAAGATAGTGTATTTTTGTTTAATCAAGTTTCTCAACCGAAATTCTCAACCACCTCAAATGTCCAAAAATGAGGAAAAATTTTCCTTTTCCTTTTCCTTTTTTGTTTGTTTGTTTTTGCTAAAACAAATGGGATCTACATTCGATACATTTTCTTTGTAGAGTATGTCTATGCTTGTACAATTATTAATCAAGATTTTCATCCCCTAATTTTCTTTAATATGTATAGTTTTTTTTTTTTTTTGAGACAATTAATATGTGGAGTTAATATGGGCTTATTAATGAAAACGGTTCAATT
Organism: Quercus robur; assembly: GCF_932294415.1. Classification (NCBI taxonomy): domain Eukaryota; kingdom Viridiplantae; phylum Streptophyta; class Magnoliopsida; order Fagales; family Fagaceae; genus Quercus; species Quercus robur. Next base: position 57,787,972 of record NC_065537.1, read on the forward strand.
TGATTTAATAAATATTTTGTATATATGTATTGCACCGCATATAAATATAAATATTTATATTTGGTATGACTCTTCCTTAATGCTATATTATTTAATATTAATATTTTAAATTATCACCATTAGATTACAAGTTTTCTTGTTTCTTAAAAAAAAAAAATTTTACAAGTTTTCTTTATTATTAACAAACATGTCAATTTTCATTTTTATTGATCAATGTTATTCACTGTTTAATAACATAGTATATGTATAATTTTAAAGTCCAAAAAACTTAATGTCTATATTTTACAAACATGGATAGACTAAGAGGACAAAAGAATAAATAATTTAAAACGTTAGAGATGTAATAAGTGGTGGCTGTAGGAAATTTTTTCTAGAATAGTCATTAAAAAAAATTAAATTAATAAAACTTAAAAAATAAAAATAAAACTTGAATATGTTAACATCAAAAAAAAAAAAAAAAGCCCAAATACATAAAGTTTTAAAATTTTCTTCACAAGTTTTCATATTTTGAAATTATTATATGATATAATAAATTTACTATCAATGTTATTAGCTACATCTATTTCAATGTACATGATTAAGTAATTATTAAACTACTAATCTCTCATTTAATTACCAACATATTGTCTAAACAAGTAACAGTATAAACAAAATGTATTAACTTTTTGAAAAAATATATCACATAAATTCAACAAATTTGGCTAAAGACTAAATCAAGTACTAATAGACTAACTATTTGAAAAGTGTGCATTTTTAAATAAAAAAATAGCAATCTTAAAATATGTCATTTGAAAACACAATTTAAAAAATCACAATTAAACATTTAATTTGGGCCTTTAGGCTAATTTGTTTGTTTGGACAATTTTTGGGAACTACTGTGTCTGCAACATTTTTGCAAAGCTTACACAACAAAGCCCAAGTGGTAAGTTTTTAATTTAAACATACCACTGAAATTTTTTTTTGTCTATTGGTAACAACCTAATACTTGAGATTTATTACAAAAATGTTATGAACATAATATTTCTTGCAATTTTTTGGAGAGGTAGAATTTAATTTTTAATGGGCTCAAATTGTTATTTAAGGTGTTTAAGCTTTTTTTAGGGTGGTCAAGTTTTTTTTAGGGTGGTCAACAACCCATATTAATTGAAAACTCAATTTTTTAAAGGTACATTAAAAAAATATTCAAGTCAAGGTGGTCATGTGACTACTCTGAACTACACTTGGTGCCACCCTTGGATGTAATGTCTTCAATCATTGATTTTGTGATTATAAAACTTATCATTTTTTTTAATTTTTTCTTTTTTGTTTACAATTCATGATCAATAGTAAAATCACTTTCTTATCTATGTGATTAATTTTATGGACAATTTGATAGGAGTCTTGGTGGCACTGAGAATATGAATTAAGTGCAATAATGAAAATACAAAGTGTGCCTTTGGATGAGCTTAATTCATCAATTTATTCCTTTCAGGAAAAAAAAGAAAAAGTCATCAATATATTTAACTTCTTCTTTCTTTGAGAAGATCTATATATTTAACTTAGTTTGTTTATTTGTAAAAATTCAATTAAATCTTGAAAAATATGATATTTGAAAAGCCAAACGTTCCAATTTAGGATGAAAACAATAATATGTCATGATGGGTGATACAAAGGAAATATGCTGTATCATAAATCATGACATATTGTCTATTCATTTTTTAAGTTTCATTGCCCTTAATTTATTTTGTTAAATATTTCTTTGACCTATGATGATTATGCTTTAGCACTGCTTGATTGAAATTGACCCATATCTAACTGCCCAATTGTTATTAGACAGGGTATTTAAATATTTCTAATGTATTGCAGCAATCAAAAGAACAAAAAGACATTTTCGTCCAGCGCATTACTTACTTAAAATACAGTCCTACTCTTTACTATGTGATACTGGGGTGGAAAAGTATGACTCTGGTGTTTTTGAAGCCAGTGGACACAAATGGTGGGCTCTAATTCTTTGTTTTTTCTATTCAAATATAAATGTTTACGTCTAATGTAGTCAGTTTTATTTTGCAGGCGGTTGTCTATTTATCCAAAAGGAAACGAGAAAATGAATGGAAGTGGTCACATCTCAATATACTTGGCAATTGTTGACACTGAAAAGTACTCTCTTGGCTGGGAAATTTATGTCAGCTTCAAATTGCTCCTGTTCGATCAAATACGAGACAAGTTCTTGACCATTCAAGGTTTTCCCTCTCATAGTGTGTGTATATATATATATAAACATGAATATTCATCTTTCATGATTGTATTTTGGTATAGTATTCTGGTATAAGTTGTTAAATTTCCAATTTTTCTAAAAACCTTAATCTATTAGAAGATGATAAATTTATTCACATGTTAGACACTTGAGCTACTATTGAGTAGAGATTCAACATGTGGAAATTTAAATAGAATGTGAGGAGGTCATAGCAGGGAAAATTTAAACTCAGGACTTTTTATTTTGATACCATGTTAAATTTTTAATTCTCTCAGAAATTAATCTAACATATCTTTTTTTTTTGTGTGTAGATGTTGATGGGGTAATTAGAAGATTCCATGATATCAAGACTGAATGGGGCTTTCACAAATTTCTATCCCTTAACTCTTTCGATGATCTTTCTCAAGGATATCTTGTCAATGATTGTTGCGTATTTGGTGCTGAGCTTTTTGTTCATGAACGCAATGCCAAACGGGAGGTTCTTACTATGATAAAAGAGCCCCTTAACCGTACTATGGCTTGGAAGATTGAAAACTTTTCATCACTAGATAAAGTGACATATTATTCTCGAATATTTCAAGTTGGGGATGTGAAATGGTATTAATTTTTTTTTTTTTTTTGGATAGGTATTATTATAAGTTGGACTTTTATTGTTGTAAAAGAAAGGAAAGTTTCCTTGACTTAGAACCTTTTGTTTTTAACTCTTTTTAATTAATTCGTGTAGGAAGTTACTGGCTTACCCCAAAGGAATTTATAATGGAGAAATGAAAGTGATGTCTCTCTTCCTCTTATGTTGTGATTGTGTTCTACCTGAGCACAAATTTTTTGCACAATTCAAGATACGTATAAAGGACCAAGTTAACAATGAAAATCACATGGAAAAAATAGGTATGTATGCTTATATGTGTGTGTGCACACACGCCTCCCGTTCTCTTTCACCTTGTTTTGTTCCTGTGTAAGTTTTGCCTCATTTTTTTTGTTTTTTTTTTTTTTTTTTGTTTCTTACAGAAAAACATTGGTTCACTACCTCTTCGAACGAATGTGGTTTCTCACACTTTATGCCTCTTAAGGATCTCCAAGATGTATCCAAGGGACTTCTTATCAATGATGCTTTAATTGTAGAGGGAGAAATAATAGTTATGTCTAATGTTAAGTGATTCCCTAAAATGATTGTCTAAGAAATTATAGCAAAAACTATACTTTAAATATTGTAAAAATACTTCTTTATCCCGGAATTGCATTTGGGGAGGTTATGAGATTATTATCATTATTGTAATTGCAAAGATGTCAATATTAAAAAAATTTAAATTTGTCATCTTTATTTTGAAGCTTGTGCATGCACTCACATGTGCATGCACACACACACACACATACATATATGTATGCATGTATGTGTGTGTGTATTGTGTAATTATGTATGTATGTTCTATGAGCATTCTCACCAAGAATTCTAAAAGTTTTAGCATTTAGCATCTAAAAACCTAACTTTATAGCATTTAACACATCACTTTGCAATACCCCTAATATCGAAACTTCTATTTTTTTACCATTTTATTTAAATATTCTTTCTTTATTATTTTTATTCATTTTTTATTCTCTCTCTCTCTCCCACAGCAGAAAAAAAAAAAAAAAAAAAAAAAAAAAAAAAATCTTGCTATAGTGCGCTCTCAAAAATGAGAGCTCATTGTAGCAAGATGTCAAATCTTTTAGCATATGGCATCTTTGATGAATTATGTTTTTGTGGTTATAAATGCTAAAAATAGCATTTTATCATTTATAACACTCTTAATGAGAATGCTAAATCATCTTAGTAGTATGTAGTAACAAATAAGTGTGTATTTATAAAAGTTAAGTTCATCTTTTATATGATATAATTTTATTTCAATGTAATACTATTTCATAATAAGTTATTATAGATTTAATATTTTATCATACTCATAATTGATATACGCTTTCACTCAAGTTATCCTTGGTATTAATTTTGTTAAAATTAATCTCTTAGTATCTTTATATTAAAATTTTAAATAAAATATTCTTTCAATATTTATCACACATCAAATTTGATACCAATCAAAATGTGTTTTGCTATTCAATCAATAAATTATGCAATAATACATTATTATAAAGCAAAAAATATAAAACCCGGACTATATATAAATGAGATGATTTTTTATCTTCTTATTTTTTTAAGAGCTCAACAATATGTATGGCAGTATATCATCAGTGAAAAGGGAAGCCAAATGTCATGCCCTAACAAGTAATTTATAGGCAATTGGTTTATCATTAGTGTAGGAAATTTGGTCTTTAGCTAGCAACAACTGAAAGTTGTCGTTGATATGCTTTAAATGTCCTTTCATGATATTAGTACATAAATTTGTCTTTGCTAAGAGCATTCACATCAAGAATGCTAAAAAATACTTCCTCTGTCCCAATTTGTTTGTCCTGTTTGAAAAGTCAAACTTTTTAAGGGAACATCATTTATTATCTTGTCTGTCTTATAAAAATGTATAAGTTTACAAAACTACTTTTAAATAAATTTATCATTTAAAAAAAAAGAGAGTTATTCTTAATGACAACTAAAAATGTGCCCGAATTAGATTGATTTAAAAAAAAAAAAAATTTGTTAGTTTTCTTTTCAAATAGTTTTGAAAATAAAATAGTGGTATAATAGGAATATTAGTAAATTATTGACTTTTATTTTTAGAAACAGGACAATATTTTGGGACATTCCAAAATGGAATAGAGGACAAACAAATTAGGACGGAGGGAGTATAGCATTTTAACATCTCATAATGTCACTTTATTCATTTTAACATCTCACTTTTAAACACACCCAACATCAAAGCTTCTATTTTAATACACTACACATTAAAATAATATAAACAACCTAATTAAATAAATAAATAAAAAAAACCTAGTTCACCTCTCTCATCCTTTCCGACTGCTCTACTGGCCACCACAATCTACTGCCACTACCAACCACCACTACAACCCACTACCACCACCCACCGCAACAAGCCCAAACAGCCCCACCACAACCCACACCCCCCTGCCACCCAATGGAACAACTCACTACCACCATCAAACACTACCCACAAACTCGCAAAACAACTCACAACCTCCACCGCAACCCAAAACCTCCACAATCCTCAAGCCAATTTCTTTCAAAATATCCAACATATACTTTCTTTGTGATAAAATGATGTTTTCTTTAGATCATGAGACCTCAATACCCAAACAGAGGATTGAGTCACAAACAAACCCAAAGGCACAAGAGGATCGAGTTAAATTACATCAAATCAGATTGGTACCCAAGAGTGGAGATTCGGCGACACACGAGGGTTGGGGTTACAGCAAGGAGCTCCATTGGGCTATCATGCATCAATGGATAAAAACCAACTAGACTCGGGAGTGAATCATAGACAAGCAACAACAGCGCAATGTCGCGATGACCACGAATAGTCGCCAGAGCTAGTCGACTCCTCCAGCCAGGGAATCGTGGTTGGTGATGGGCAACAATGAGAGTTGAGTGAGCGGCGAGAAACAACGACAGTTGTGGTTGTTGGAGACTAAAGTTTGGTAGGCTGTGGTCACTGAGGTCACTAGCACAAAATAGGCTATGATACCATGTTGTTTCGATTAAAAAGTGTTTATGGTGGGAAACATGGGTTTAGTGGCATGGGTTTTGGGGTTCAGTCAGAGGGAAAATGATCTTGGATTTTTGGCAGCTTGGTTGAGGGAAGGGAAGCAACGTGTGAGAAGAAGGCAAGGGAGCTGGGTAGCGTGTTGAGTATGAACCAGAAAAGAAAAGGAAGAAGATGCGGTGTGTTGAGTTTGAACTAGAAAAGAACAGGAAGAAGAGGTAGCGTGTGTGAGTGAGAAAATGTAGATGGACTTGGCACATGTGGGTGGGGATTAAAAAATTAATATTTAGTTTTAACATTTAGCTACAGTAAGCTGTTATAGATGATAGCTTACTATAGTCGAGTGTTAAAAATTTTAACATTTGACATGTTTGATGTAAAAGGTATTTTGGTGTTTTGGATGTCAAATATAGCATTTTATCATTATAAGAGCATCACCATCAGGTGTTTAAAAAAAATGTCATTTTGACATATCAAAAGCCTACTTTATTATTTTACCACGTCATTTTACAACATTCCATTTATTAGATGTTTTATCCTTCAATTCTATATATTAAAATAATATTTACAACACATTAAATAATATATTTACCCAAAACGCAACAAATATACAAAAGCACAGCCAATGGCAGTTGCCACCACCCAAGAACCAACATCCATCGCTACAACCACTGCCACAACAACAATCAATGCCACAAACTACAACCACAATCACCGGATCCTCCAACAAATTCCAAATCCAAAAACCTCAACAAAATAAAAGTAAAAAACTCAAAATCTTCAACAAAACCCCAACCAAACAGATCAATCAATGACCAAACTCAACCAACCATCGGCGGCGAGAGTTGTGGAGGACGACGAGCAAAGATTGGCGACTATGGAGGACGATGAGCAAAGATCGGCAATTGCCCCTGGGTGAGCAGAGCTTTAGATCGGCGAGCAGAGGTTTAGATTGGCGAGCTTCAATCGGCGAGCTCTGCTTCAGATCAGAATTGCCTTCTTCTTCGTGACAGGAAAAGAAAGAGAGAGAGATAGTGACAGGAAAAAAAAAAAAAAAAAAAAAGAGAGAGAAAGAGGTGCAGAGAAAGGGAATGGAAAAAAGAAAAAAGGAAAAAAAAAAAAAAGACGAACCCAAAGCCACCGTGAAGATGCTAGAAAAGAAAGAAGAAGAAAAAGGGTGGAGGGAGTGACAGGAGCAAGGAGCAGGCGGAGGAAGAAAAAAGAAAAAAAGTAAGAGAGAGAACAAAGAAAAGTAATAAAGAAGAGAGAGGAATGAATAAAATAATATTTTTTTTAACACATCTGTCCGTACCATTCCAAAGATGGAACGGTACTGTTTACATGTACCAAAATTTATAAGATTTGGCACACCTCATGAGAAGGTTTTTTTGGTATTTGGTGTACTAAATGTGTCATATCATAGCATTTAACACATTTAACATACCTGCTATGAATGCTCTAACATTCTTGTTAAGAATACTCTAATATTGTTGCAAATACTTTATCAAGAAAAGTTTTTTAGTTTCGTCGCTGATATATTACTATCAAATTATCAATAATAACAATAAAAGCGTTGCTAATAATGATAATTTTTTTTCTGTAGATAACTTAAGAACTTTATAAACATACATTATTATAGCTTGTTAAATAGCTTCATTATCCAAGTAAAACTTTAACTTTTATAATTCACTAGCATCATTATTATAATAATCTAGTAATTAATATTAAATTTTTGTAACTTCCTTGAGATGTGAAAGAATGATTTAGATCATCAAGTGTGATTGGTTTTCAACTTCCTCTATTTCTGTTTCTCAAAAAAAAAAAAAAATCCACTCTTTATATTTTGTAATGACTTTTGTTAACAAATATTAGTAAAATAAAGAAAAAACTTAACACGGAGAATTAACTAATCATACAATACAACTTACCATTAAATGATTTTGTATTTGTTGGTGATATTGTGAGGCTTTAGTCCAAGAACAATATTGAAGGTTGGCATGATTACGAATGTTGGACATGGTAAGAATTAGACAAAATATGATAACGTAGTTAGTATCCAAACCAAGCTGATTTTGTTATAGAAGTCCTAATTCAGAGTTGACTGTGAAATTAGTCAAAATCATTTGCAATTGATTATTCAACTCTGTACCTATTTTTAGCCCAAATTAATGGGCTTGCAGCTACTAGTTTAGTTTTTGGGACCTTTTTTTAAATAAGATTAATTTTAGTACCAATTTACCATGAGCCCTAAATTTGGGTTTGTTCTTTAAATATTTTTTAGCCAATTAATTGGATCCTAATTTCAGATTTTATAATTATTATTTTAATTTTTTTAATAAATTAAAACTGTGAAAAATATTTTGGTTGCTGCGTGTGATCCTTTTTTTATTTTATTTTATTTTATTTTATTTAATAAACAACAAGCCCTATAGAGAGAAACAATTAAAAAAAAAAAAAAAAAAAAAAAACCCTACCTGATGTTTAAATTAGCAGCTTCTTTTCTATATAGAATGAACATCAAAACCGCAGCTTTAACTAATGCTTATAAAGATTTCAATATGCAACATGAAAACGAACTTTTCTTTATGAATTTACATAAATTTTAATCAATTTGTTAATTGAATCACAATTAGCTTCATATTGACCAAAAGGGTACACCCAATTTTTTCAATGCCACCAAAAAAAAAAAAAAAAAAAAAATTGAAACCCTAATTTCATAAGAATCTAACATATAGATGCGAAAGATCTAAACTTTACAGATCAAAAGTTTAGAGAGAGAAAGTACCTTAAGAGCTTTAGAGAGAGAGAGAGAGAGTGTTTTGTATTTGTATGAACTCTTTGTGTCTCTCCTCTGAAAGAGAAAAAAATAAAGACTCAATTTTTATTGTTGGGATGTTCTCATTCTATAAGGAATGGGAATTGCTAATGCCAGAGATGTGAGGCTCTTGCCTGCCTCTTTTTGATCAGTTACTCTTTCACTACCAAAAGGGCTTTTTTATTGGTGTGGAAATAGCTTTTCCACTTGGGAAGGGAAATTTAGGACGGCACTGAGATTGGTCTTGTGTTACGTACTGTGCTGTGATTGGTGTGGAATTGTGGTAGTGTGTTTGAGTGGGGGCCACACGTGTCTGAGCTTCTGAGAAGCTAGAGCACAAGGGCCAAATTTTGTCCGACATTTGGTTCCTTTCATGGTAAGCACTTAGGTCAATATGGCTCATAGTATGGGTTTTGAGTTTTTCACTGGGAGCATGTTGTGACTTTTTATACCCTACCGGTAAGTTGTTCATTTAACTCATCACCGACTATAATATGAGGTATTAGTTGACGATTATGGTGTTATTATAGTCACACCTTGATAGGAAAGTTACACGAGTTTCCCCTCTATCTTCTTTTCTTTTCTTTTCTTTTTCTTTTCTTTTTCTTCTTTTTTTTTTTTTTTACTAAAAAGAAGTTGTCTAATAAACCCAAAAATAATAGACATTAGATTAAGGATTTATTGTACAAAATGTTGTTATTATGTTTGTGTAATTACCGGTAGTTGTGGTATGTCAAAAGAGGGAAAAAAAATAATTTACAAAACACTTTCCTAATGAATTATAAGTTGTACGTAGTTACTGATTCTAATTTTAACCTACCACAAAAATGATTTTTTTACCCACTAATAATCATCGGTAACAAATTGCTACATATTTTTTATCCTAAAATAGACATGAATTCTTATTCTAAAAAGAAGTAATATATCCATAACATTTTTATAATATTTCCTAACAAATCATTGGTGATAAATTACTAGTTCTGATTTTAACTAATACCTAAAATTATTCTTTTATTTATTAATAACCGCGTCAGTAACAACCTGCCATTTATACAAACTCTTTTTTTTTTCCATCTCTTTACTTTTCCACCCCAACTAAACATAAATGAGGGAGATTAAAATCTGCTCTATCTTCCTACATTTTTTTTTTCTCTTTTTCTCAATTTCTATCATCTCACTTTTCCATCTCCCCAACTAAATAGACTCCTAAATTAGGTTACTAAAGGATCTAGTACTTGCCTTTGTTGTTGTCTTACCATGTTGTTCCCCTAGTTGAATGACAATTTTGATCCAATTTGAATCTAAATGGATGTTCATTTCAAAGAAACGGACGGGTCAGGCTGAATTAGCCCAAATAATTTGAGATATTGAGCAATCAATGAACAGATGTTCTAGAGAATTTTCTTTTGCTCCACAAAGAAGTAATATTTATTTTCTATAATATGAAACCTTTTTCTCACAGTCGACCTTGTCGAGAAGATTTGCCATTTTATTTTCCATATCAACAACTTCAATCTCTCCTATATTTTCAACTTTCAAATTTTAACCACTCCTTGTAATTGCTCTAGTTGAGAATTTACCTAAGGGGTTTGGCTGTTAGAGCCACATTCAGGTGTTCTATCTTCCTAATTACCAGACCATCCATATTTTGTTGGCTTACAAATGGTCATCTCACACTTCTAATTATATCTTCTTTTGTCCCTTTTTCCCTCTAACCAAAAGTCCTTGAGCAAAGCACTTTTTCTTCTCGTGCTTTTTTGGGAAACTGAGTGTAGACATTGTATAGATTGGTGTGGTTGTTAGCAACCAATCTATTAAGATATGCTCTAGAACTATGTAAGGGTCTTATTAACGAATGTTTTCAGTACATTTGTTAATGGATTATTTTATGAAAGTTTTGATATAGTTTTTATGAGAAATATTAAAAGTTGTTAAAAAATAAGTTACTTTTTTTCTTTTTTTATAAAAAGTTTCTAAAAATATTTTCTAGATCGGTTCTCTTAGAGCATCCGTTAACTTTTCTGTATAAGTAATTTAACTAAATAAGACAACATTGGGCTCATACAATTTAGAAGATTGAAGTGGGCTAATTCGGTCTTTTTATGTGGTGCCAATGCAAAGGTCATGTGAGTTGCATGTGACATACTTTTTCCGTCCAAGTTAACAACCCAATTGATGGTAGGGTGTAGAGTGAAATACAAATTATAGTTTAGGATAGTAATTGTGGATTATGAAAATTCAAGATGATAAATGTAAAAAAAGAGTATAGTTTAGAGACATAAAATGTAATTGCCTCTAAAAAAACATATACATTTTTGCATTACCAAACAATCATTTTATCTATTTTATATAACCACTATAAAAAAAAAAAAAAAATCATACATTTCATTCTTTATTTTACAGTTCATCCAATTAAAATTATATTTTCTACTCACACAAAAAACAGTAACTGAACCCAAAAAACATCATCATCTCATGGCCAAACCGACCATTGCCCCAAAATCCAAAAACAAATCCACCTTTGATCAAGCAAAAACCCACACTGACACTAACTATCTTCTCTAGCCACGACAACCACCAAAATTGTTGGAACCAAAACCTAAAATGAAACTCAACAACACCAGCATCAATGACCCATCCCACCCACGACAACCATCACAATAATCCAAATCTAAGAGGTGGAGCCTATGAAATAAGGAAGAGGAGGGAGGAGGGAGAGTGTGAGAATGGATGATGATGACTGATCTCACCAACACTAGGATTGATGACGACAATGATCCTACAATAGTGATGGTTGTAATTTGTTAGCAGAGAGAATAAAAAAACATAGAAGAAATCATATATATGTTGTTGTATAATGTCATTTATATTGTAGCAATATGTAAAAATTTGAAGAGCGGTGCATAATGAATGATTATTCATCATCTAAAATGAATTTATATTTATTTTATGTAACCCAATAAGAATGCTCTTATAATAATATATGCTTAAAACATTTATTTATATATTTTAATAAAGATAATCATTCAATATGCAATTTTCACATAGTGATCCACTCATATATGGAAGATGAATAATTTTTTGAATGGTATAAATGAAATTAAATTTGTCATTTTACATAAAAACGTCATGGGTGTGGTTGCCTTAGCTTTAATAAGGCTTCATTCGTTTGTTTGTTGTTTTTTTTCTTTACTTTTTCTTGTTGTTGTTTACTTTTTACTAAAGTCTTTATCATGGTTTCTTCATATGTTGATCCCAAAAGGAAACCTAGTTCTCCAATTCTCCTCTTCTACCCAATCAAAATAGGCATCAATCATTCTTTTCCCTTGCATCTCGATTCCTTGTCTATTCTTTCCTTCGAACCAATCACATTCGCACGTATGGTTTCGTGTGTATAGTGCCATGGCATTATTGTGGAGGACATTCCTATTGATTACCCTATAAATAATGCAAATTAGGTTGTAGATTTCAAGAAAGTGATTTCTAGACAGTAAACACCAAAATCTGAAGTCATGGAGGAAACCAAGCTCATTGATGACCTCAGTATGTTCTCTTTCTCTTTCCAAGATTATTAGTTTACTCTATTATTTTTGTTTCTTATTTATTTATTTAATTTAAATATTCATAAAAAAAGAATATCAAGAATTTCATACTCCTTAAACCCCGTGCAAACACATCAAACAAATGGATAATATTTCAAATCTTGCTCTTGAGAAAAAAAGGGAATGATATCTCAACTACAGTTCTTCGTTTGTTTTGACATCAAATTTTTCCTAGATTTTTATACATTAAAAAAAAAAAAAAATTTAATACACCAATTTAAAACGTTTAATGTAGAACAAAAATCAACCTAAACACAAGCACAATCAAAATAAAATTATTACAAATTAAAATAATAATCACAATAAGTGTGCTACAGAAAAAAAAAAAGAAAGAAAAAAAAAAAAAAAGAAAGGGGAAAATAAAAACTATTTGAAAGTGGTTTTTGAGAAAATTTTAAACTTTTGAAGGCGTTTGCCCATAATTTTGAGGCATATAATGATTATTTGAATGTTTTGAAGAGTTACTATTTTCATCATTTCAATATTTTTTTAGTTGTTGGTTTTAAGGACATTTCAATAATAGTAATATTAGAAGTTTTAAACATATTTTGATATTTAAAATTTTGAGGGTATTTTTATCATATTAGATATTTCCGTGGAAATTTGGCCATTTTGAAACTTATGAGAGCATTTTGATCAATATAAAGGTTTTAGGTGAGGGTTTTAGGGTATTTTGGTCATCTTGAAAACGTTGGGAACATTTTGAGAGTATTTTTGTTACTTTAGAAGTTTTTCTAAGGTATTTTGGTCATTATAGAGGTTTTGTGTGCATTTCAATCATTATAAATGTTTTATGCAAGGTTTTTAGTATATTTTGGTCATCTTAAAATTTTTGATGTCATTTCTATCATTTTGGAGGTTATTATGGGGAATTTTTTTTAATTACTTTAAAGGTTTTATAAGATATTTCAGTCATTTTCATGTTTTTAGGGTTATATTGATTATTTACAAATTTTTGAAGTATTTCTCAATTTGGATGCTTTCATGATGTTTGGGTCATTTTGAAGATTTCAAGATGTTCTCTTAAGATATAAGAGGGGTTTTAGATTCATGAGAAAGGAAGTTCTATTCTCCTGAGGCTGAAAACGTTTTAAGCTCCTTTTGACATGTAAACTATTTTCAGCATTTTCACCAAAAAATTATTTTTGTTTAATCAATTTTTTTAACCAAAATTCTCAACCACCTCAAATGTCCAAGAATGAGGAAAAATTTTCATTTTCCTTTTTTTATTTGTTTGTTTTTGCTAAAACAAATGAGATCTACGTTTGATACATTTTCTTTGTAGAGTATGTCTATGCTTGTACAATTATTAGTCAAGATTTCCATCCCCCTAATTTTCTTTAATATGTGGAGTTAATATGGGTTTTTTTTTTTTTTTTTTAAGAAACAATATGGGCTTTTTAATGAAAACGGTTCAATTTGATTTAATAAATATTTTGTATATATGAATTGCACCGCATATAAATATAAATATTTATATTTGGTATGACTCTTCCTTAATGCTATATTATTTAATATTAATATTTTAAATTATCACCATTAGATTACAAGAGTTTTCTTGTTTCTCAAAAAAAAAAAAAATACAAGTTTTCTTTATTATTAACAAACATGTCAAATTTCGTTTTGATTAATCAATGTTATTTACTGTTTAATAATGTATTATATGTACAATTTTAAAGTCCAAAAAACTTAATCTCTAAATTTTACAAACATGGATAGACTAAGAGGACAACAAAATAAATAATTTTTTTGAGAGATAATTACAATATGCTGCTAACCCCGCAACTCGAACCTTTTCATCCCCTAGACTCCCAACCCTTTGTGCATGGGGAGGTGTCAAATAATTTAAAATGTTAGAGAGGTAATAGGTGGTGGCTCTAGTAAATTATTTTTCAGAGTGGTCACTAAAAAACTTAAATTAATAAAAAAAATTTAAAAAATAAAAACTTGAATATGTTAACATCAAAAAAGAAAAAAAAAAAAAAAACACGCCCAAATACATAAAGTTTTAAAATTTTCTTCACAAGTTTTTATATTTTGAAATTATTATATGATATGATAACTTCATTATCAATGTTATTAGCTACATCTATTTCAATGTACACAATTAAACAATTATTAAACTACTAATCTCTCATTTAAGTACCAATATATTGCCTAAACAAGTAACAATATAAACAAAATGTATTATCTTTTTGAAAAAATATATCACATAAATCCAACAAATTCGGCTAAAGACTCAAGTATTAATAGACTAACTATTTAAAAAGTGTGCATTTTTAAATAAAAAAAATTGCAATCTCAAAATATGCCATTTGAAAACACAATTTAAAAAATCACAATTAATCGTTTGATTTGGGCCTTTAGGCCAATTTGTTTGTTTGGATAATTTTTTAGAAATACTATGTCCACAACATTTTTGCAAAACATGCACAACAAAGCCTAGGTGGTAAGTTTTTACTAGTTCTAATTTGAACATACCACTGAAATTATTTTTTTTATTCATTAGATTCAACCTATTACCTAGGATTTATTACGAAAGTGTTGCAAAAATGTTATGAATATAATATTTCTTGCAATTTTTTTGTGAGGTAGAATTTAATTTTTAATGGGCTCAAATTGTTATTTAGGGTGTTTAAGCTTTTTTTAGGGTGGTCAAGTTTTTTTTTTTGGGGTGAGGTTTAGGTCCAGTATCCAGTTGTACTAGACCTGTTGAGATTATAACAAGTATCCACTTTTGAACACATGTCACCATCTTAACCCTATTTTTTATGGTGGTCAACAACCCATATTAATTGAAAAATTAATTTTTTAAAGGTACATTAAAAAAAATATTCAAGTCAAGGTGGTCATGTGACCACTCTAAACTACACTTGGTGCCGCCACTAGATGTAATATGTTTGCAGTCATTGATTTTGTGATTATAAAACTTTTATCATTTTTTTCCTTAATTTTTTCTTTTTTGTTTACAATTCATGATCAATAGTAAAATCGCTTTCTTATCTATGTGATTAATTTTATGGACAATTTGATAGGAGTCTTGGTGGCGCTGAGAATATGAATTAAGTGCAACAATGAAAATACAAAGTGTGCCTTTGGAAGAGCTTAATTCATCAATTTATTCCTTTCAAAAAACAAATTCATCAATATATTTAACTTTTTTTTTTCAGAAGATCAATATACTTAACTTAGTTTGTTTATTTGTAAAAATTAAATTAAATCTTGAAAAATATGATATTTGAAAAGCCAAACGTTCCATTTTTGGTTGAAACAATAACATGTCATAAATTAAATTCATCAATATATTGTTTATTCATTTTTCAAGTTTCTTTGCCCTTAATGTATTTTGTTAAATATTTCTTTGACCTGTGATGATTATGCTTTAGCACTGCTTGATTGAAACTGTTGCCAAACATGACCCATATCTCACTGCCCAAATGTTATTAGACAGCGTATTTAAATATTCCTAATGTATTGCAGCAATCAAAAGAACAAAAAGACATTTTCGTCCAGCGCATTACTTACTTAAAATACAGTCATACTCTTTACTATGTGATACTGGGGTGGAAAAGTATGACTCTGGTGTTTTTGAAGCCAGTGGACACAAATGGTGGGCTCTAATTCTTTGTTTTTTCTATTTAAATATAAATATTTACGTCTAATGTAGTCAGTTTTATTTTGCAGGAGGTTGTCTGTTTATCCAAAAGGAAACGAGAAATTGAATGGAAGTGGTCACATCTCAATATACTTGGCAATTGTTGACACCGAAAAGTACACTCTTGGCTGGGAAATTTATGTCAGCTTCAAATTGTTCCTGTTCGATCAAATACGAGACAAGTTTTTGACCATTCAAGGTTTGATCTCTCATAGTGTATATATATATATAAACTTGCATATTCATCTTTCATGATTGTATTTTGGTATAGTATTTTGGTATAAGTTGTTAAATTACCAATTTTCTGAAAGAGTTAAGTTATTAGAAGATGGTAAATTTATTCACATGTTGGACACTTGAGCTACTATTGAGTAGGGACTCAACATGTGGAAATTTAAATAGAATGTGAGGAGATCATAGGAAAAATTTAAACTCAAGACTTTTTACTCTGATACCGTGTTAAATTTTCAATTATCTCAAAAACTAATCTAACATATCTTTTTTTGTGTGTAGATGTTGATGGGGTAATTAGAAGATTCCATGATATCAAGACTGAATGGGGCTTTCATAAATTTTTATCCCTTAAATCGTTCGAAGATCTTTCTCAAGGATATCTTGTCAATGATTGTTGCATATTTGGTGCTGAGCTTTTTGTTCATGAACGCAATGCCAAACGAGAGTTTCTTACTATGATAAAAGAGCCCCTTAACCGTACTATGACTTGGAAGATTGAAAACTTTTCATCACTAGATAAAGTGACATATTATTCTCAAATATTACAAGTTGGCGATGTGAAATGGTATTAATTTTTATTATTATTATTTTTTGATAGGTATTATTATAAGTTGGACTTTTATTGTTGTAGAAAAGAAGGAAGGAAAGTTTCCTTTTTGAAACTTAGAACCTATTGTTTTTAACTCTTTTATTGAATCCATGCAGGAAGTTACTGGTTTACCCCAAAGGAATTTATAATGGAGAAATGAAAGCAATATCTCTCTTCCTCTTATGTTGTGATTGTGTTCTACCTGAGCATAAATTTTTTGCAGAATTCAAAATACGTATAAGGGACCAAATTAACAATGAAAATCACGTGGAAAAATTAGGTATGTATGCTTATATGTGTGTGTGCACACACACGTGCCTCCCATTCTCTTTCACCTTGTTTTGTTCCTGTGTAAGTTTTGTCTCAATTTTTTTGTTTTGTTTTGTTTTGTTTCTTACAGAAAAACATTGGTTCACTACCTCTTCGAATGAATGGGGTTTCTCACACTTTATGCCTCTTAAGGATCTCCTAGATGCATCCAAGGGACTCCTTGTGAATGATGCTTTAATGGTAGAAGGAGAAATAATAGTTATGTCTAATGTTAAGTGATTCCCTAAAATGCTTGTCTAAGAAATTATAGCAAAAAACTATACTTTAAATATTGTAAAAATACTTCTTTATCCCGGAATTGCATTTGGGGAGGTTATGAGATTATTATAATTATTGTAATTGCAAAGATGTCAATCTTAAAAGGGTTTAAATTTGTCTTCTTTATTTTGAAGCATATGCGTGCACTTGCTTTATATACATAAATACGCACCTGTATGCTCTAAATCATCTTAGTAGTACATAATAACTTTATAAAAGTTAAGTTCATCTTTTATATGATATAACTTTATATCAATCTAATACTATTTCATAATTTATTATAGATATAATATTTTATCATACTCATAATTGGTATACGCTTTGACTCAAGTTATACCTGGTATTAATTTTGTTAAAATTAAATCTCTTGGTATCTTTATATTAAAATTTTAAATCAAATATTCTTTCAATATTTATCATACACATCAAATTTGATATCAATAAAATGTGTTTTACTATTCAATCAATAAATTATGCAATAGTTCAATAAAAAAATTATGAAATAATACATTTTTATAACATAAAAAATATAAAACCAGAACTATATATAAATGAGATGATTTTTTATCTTCTTATTTTTTGTAGAGCTCCACAATATGTATAATTGAACTCTACGATATATATTGAAGTATATCACTAGTGAAAGGGTAAGCCAAATGTCGTGCCCTAACAAGCGATTTATAGGCAATTGGTTTTATTATGGCTACCAAATTGACAATACTAGTTGTTAACCCATGCTTCACACAGTTCATATTATATATATATATATATATAATAATTTATAAATTTGTAAATATTATAAGTAGACATAATTTTTTTAAAATTAATTATTTTAAATAGTATCATCAATTATTATATAAAGAGTTTTTTATTTTTATTTTGTGTAATCCTCTTTTTAATTTGTAGCTAAACTTTTTTTTTTTTCCTATGAGAAGAAGCTAAATTTGATTGCCCTTGAAAAGGTAAGTTGTAAATGTTAGAATGCGAGAAATTATTAAGTGCACTTGAAGACCAGATTTGTAATGCTCAATGGCCTTCCCATTCAGTCATATAATGCATAGTAATCAATATTGCCCTTGAAAAGATAAGTTGTAAATGTCAGAATGCGAGATATTATTATGTTCACCTAAAGACCAGATTAGTGATATTTAGTGGTTTTCCCACTCAATCATGTAATGCATAGTAGTCAATATTGCTATATAATAAAATTTACTTTTATTTTTTCTTGTGCTACAATTATTAGTTTTGATCAATGTTGATGCCATACTAATAAGAGATTAAATTTTATAAGGATGTGGTGTGAAATTTAAGTTTTACCCCCTAATGCCAACATGCCATATCATTATATTATTTATTAAAGAATAGACACAATCACATTCAATCAATTCTAATACCTATTTAAAAATTCAACTTAACTATGAGTTTATTGAGATATAATCATGCGTGATAGAGTTTATTGAGATATTATTATGCATGGTAGGATGTATTGAGTTTTAAGTAAAAACTAATGTGGAAATCAGTTATTGGATGATGTAAAACATGAATTTTACCTTTCATCCTTACCAAAGTCAAACTTTAATAATAAGAATTGTTTTGTTTAGTGCAAAACTTGATGCAAATAAAGTTGGCAGGTTCTTTTCAACAATTATTTTCCTTTAATCCAGGGACGGAACCAGGATTCGAACTTGAGGGGGGCAAAGCTTAAAACAATTTTTTTTTTATGAAAATAAAAACTAACTTCTATTTCATATTTAACAAAATACTACATATAAAATAAGTGTTTCTTAAACATTTCAACACATTTATCAAAATGGAACTCGGCATTATTTCAGAGGAGATCCAAAAATATATATATTTAAGGGCAAATCTTAAATTTTCAAATTACATATGTATACCAGTTTTTTTTTTTTTTTTTTTTTTTTTTTTTTTTTTAAATGGGGGTCTATTAGGACCAAAATTTAAAATTTCAACATATATATACACACTAGCTTTTTTTTTTTTTTTTTTTTTTTTTTTTTTTTTTTGGGGGGTGGGGGTGGTGTGGGGGGGGGGGGGGGGGGGGGCAATGGCCCCCCCCTGCCCCACTGTAGTTCCGCCCCTGCTTTAATCAATATCGCTATGCTCAATCACACAACATATACATAATTTTTTTTCTTCTTTTTTTGCATAATATTTAAAATTGAACATTAGGAAATTACATATCAATTCAATATCTCGAACATTCATTTAAATATTGGCCTTTTGTTAGTAAGTTCTTTTTATTAATTGTTATCCTTTGGCGGAAATTATCATTCTCAATCATACAACCTACACATTACTTTTGTATGTTTTTAGACCCCTTAAAACCACAACCAGATTAACTTAGGTAATTAGCCAAGAGATTACTTAGTCAAATTATCAAATTTAGGTTAATACACATATATCATATTAATGTAAAGTGCGGAAAATAAAGAGCACAACAATATGATAATCCAGGAAAACCAAACCGGTAAAAAACCTAAGGAGGATTTAACCTAACTATCCTCAAGGTAAAATTGAATCCACTATGAAAGAATTGAAGTTTACACAATAGCGACTTAGACCACTATCATCCTATTACTACCTCGAGTAGGAAACTTATTACCATGACCACGTGACAGCTCCGAGTCTACGGACTACTTCTTTCTTGGATTTCCAGCAAGTACAATTACTCCCGCTTGTGTATCCTTACACTCTTGAAAGCAGCAACTAAATTCGACCACCAAGTTTTTGACATAATCTTAAATCTTGGAAACCGTAAGTATGTGTGAAGGCAACCATCTCTTGATCTCACAAAAGATTCACACACACAGCATAAGGAGCAACATAAAACCCTACACGTTAAACGGGCTTGGGCTGAGTTGGAAATTCTGCAAAAAAAAAAAAAAAAAAAAAAAAAATTTGCACGACTTTCGATCGATCGATTCTAATTCTCGATCAATCGAGCCAGGCAGATTTACACAGTAAATCCTGCAGCAACTCGATTCCAATTTTACATAAAAAGCATATACTTTGAGCAAGTCTAAACAAGACTAAAATGTTTTGATTATGGTTTACCAACATTACAAAATAGAGTTCTAATACATTAGTTCCTAATTCCTTAGAACTTAACAACTTTAAATATTTAGATGAAAGAATTCAAATTCAATTAAAAATCAACCGCTGAATTACACCTAACAAAATGAATTTACATGAACCAAAATTTTAGAAGAGAAAGGAAAATTACTATGTATTAATCAAACAATATTAGATATTTACAAATTGGAATCAAGAGTAAAAATAGAGAGAGAATAGGTTCAAAGCTTTAAATACAAAGCAACAAAATTATGAATTTCGGAGTGAGAGAGAGATTAAAGAAGAAATTAAAGGGTTTTGATTGAATTTTTTTGGAGCATCCCTTGCTTCTTTTAATAGTAGGACATTAATTTGTACCAAATTGGTCTTTTGTGTGCTGGCTCTTTCACCAATTTTTTTCATTTGGCGGGAATCAACATGCTCAAATCCTAATCACATAACTTGTACATTAATAAAATAAAGAAGGGATAATTACAGTAAACCCACTTGAGGTAAAGCCCGTTTGCGCTTTGCCTACCCGTGGTTTAAAACTTACCACTTTGCCCACTTGAACTTCAATCCGTTACCCATCCGTTACCCACCTCACCCCCAGCCGTTAGAAAAACACATTTTTAGGGAAAAACAAACATAACAAAAATAAAAAAGCTAGGGTTTTAATTGCTTAAGAACTCCTATAAGAACAAAGTACATGGAGCTTTTTCAAGTTCTTGATGAGATTTGATTTCACAGCGACTTCCATTAAGCCTTGAAACCTTTGCAAAGACGAGAGCTCCTCGCTTTCTATTAGAATACTACTACTACTACGATCCGATGCCGTTTTCTTCAACTCTGAGATTTTAGCCTCCATTGCCTTCAACTTCTTCTCACTTTCTTCTCTTTCGTATTCAATCTTCGTCCTCAACTCCTCCAGTTCCATTCTCAACTTTTGGTTCTCAATCTCCAACGCATCCACTCGCTTCGAAGCTCTATCAATCTTTGTGTTCTTGGATGAGATCTCGCTCTCCAGGACAGGAACAATAGCCACCGACTCTTTCAAAAGCTTGTGCCCCAAGAGTTCGGTTTTCAACAGCGACTCCCGCTCGCGCAGATCTTCGACGATGCGAAGCAACTCGGTGACATCGGGTGGGCGAGGTTGAACCTGAGCGGAGGAGCGTGGAAAGTACACGCCGAAGGAGCGTGAGAACACGGCTTTCAGAGGAGCTTTATTAGTCGGACTCGGATTCGGTGACGGCGATTGAGGCTTCGGTGGCGTTTCTCGTTTCGAACTCGCCGAAGACTTTTGTAGACCCATTGCCATTCTCACCTTCCCAGCCACCATGGAAAGATCACGATTACACGAACCCTCTGTTTTTGTTTATTTCAGACATACAGACAGATATAACCCTAAAAAGATTACAATATATTTCTTAGGTTTTAGGGGCTATGGTATACAGTGGGGAGAGAAGCCAAGATCAGAGTGGGATTTGTGTGCTATTCCTCCCCTTTGTTCTTATAGAAGTTCTTTAAGTAATCAAAACCCTAGCTTTTTGATTTTTGTTATGTTTTTTTTTTCCTAAAAATGTGTTTTTCTAACGGCTGGGGGTGAGGTGGGTAACGGATGGGTAACGGATTGAAGTTCAGGTGGGCAAAGTGGTAAGTTTTAAACCACGGGTAGGCAAAGCACAAACGGGCCTTACCTCAGGTGGGTTTACTGTAATTATCCCAATAAAGAAAAAACAATATTTAGATGAAAATCTCACATTCAAATCCAAATCCAAATCAATCTTTGAATCTGCACCTCTCATTACCAAAATTTTAGATAAGAAAGAAAATTATTACATCTTGATCAAACAATATTTGATATAGCAATATATATATATATATATTTTTTGATACAAGATAGAATTTCTACTTTAACCTAATCTAAGTGTATATATATGTGAAGCTCCCTCTTGAAGACTTGAACCTCAGCCCTTATCCCCCACACCCCACAAGCATTTATACTTATAGAGTGACCATTGAACCAAGGGTGTGCGGTGGTGATATAACAATTTGAGATAGAGAAAGAATACCTTACATAGGAAATTTAAGTAGCTAATTGTGGATATTTAACGGCATGACAATTTGGGTGTGGATAGCTTAAAACTTATAGAAAATTATTTAATGTATTTTAAGAAGAAAATTCAGGGTTATGATTGAATTTTTCTCGAGTAACCCGTAGTTATCATTATTATAATATAGTTTTTTTAGGAAGTCATTTAATTCATGCTTGGACAATAATTTCTACCAAAAATGGTTCTTCTTATTCTCAAAAAAAAAAAAAAAAAAAGGGTTCTTCTTCCTACTATTCATTCTGACATGGAACCTCAAACTCATTGTCACACACCACCGTGAACTTGTTCTCCCCCTTAACCCTAATAAGAACCATCTCTCCTTCACTATTTTTTGTTCCCACAACAACTTCATGTAGAATTTGATGGCAAAAGAAACGAGGATTTGAAGAAGGTATGTATTTTTTTGGTAAAAGGTATGTATATTCAATTGCAAGAATGTCTCTTTTAAATTTCTACTTGAGCTTGGTCTATTTATATCAAAATGAAAAGCATGATGGAGAATATCAATGGTTTTTTTTTTTTTTTCGAAAATAATATCAGTGGTTGGTTCTAAACTTCTAATAATTGTGTGTGAATATTAGATGTATTGTGGGCAGCGAGGATTAATTCCTAAAAGGCATCACCTTGATAAAGGAAGGGGAAATTGCAGAAACTTTTCAATTTTCTCTATTCTCTCATGTGCCTAGAAGTTGTAATATTGTGGCTGATTCTTTAGTCAAAAAAGCAAAAACTTATTAGGGTACACAGGTCTGGTTGGAATCTTTACCAGAAGACATTGCCCCATTAGTTTCCTTTGATGTTCATTGATGTTTTAGCGTTCATTTGAATAAAAGCCCAGGCTTAATAGTCTGGTTTCTCAAAAAAAGAAAAAGAAAAAGAAGAAGAATCTATGGGTAACGGTTTATTAAATAAGAAATAAAACGGTTGAATTCAAAAAAAAAAAAAAAAAGAAAAAAGTCTAAAGAGTAGAGTAATTGTCATAAATGCTTTTCACCAAAAACATTTTGTTTACTTGGACTACCAAAAGCTGTCATATAATAAATTAATAGTTTTTACCAAAAATTACATTGCAAAGAAAAAAAAGAAAAGAAGAAGAAAAAATAAAGAAAAATAAAGACAATAAGTAAAGATAATAAAATAATTGATTCTCTTTTTGCTCAAATTAAAAGATAATAAATTGTTTTCATAGGGAATTTGGAATATTCCAATCCTTTATTAAACTCAAAAGAAAAACATGAGAACCATGAAGTGCAAAAAAGTAATCTTTGGGGCATATGAAGGTAGTCAGTTGACCATCTTCCTCATGTTGGACTTCCAGTAATCCTTCTCTTCCCTATGAATTGATCTCATGCTAGCAATCAGCCAAGCTTTGTAGCCTGAAGTAGGATGGAGAAACCGAGTGAAACAAATGTCTCTAGCCACCATCCTTTTCAACCAAGTTTTACAGATCTTTCCCAAGACCCTCTCAGTGAAGACCGAGATATGAAAGGCACCATCATCACTAGAAACCCCTTGACGGTCTCCAAATTGCCTTGGAATGTGGTCTAGGGAATAGAAAGAGCAACGACGAAGCCCAACCAAAGGAACACAGTTGTCTTTGAAGATGCGGTTGACCATGGCTGTAATGCATTACCATTCCACTACCCATTAGACATTAAAGGTGGCAAGACGCTTCAAGAATTTAGTGAACTTAGAGGGGTCCATCTCATTGTTTCCGAGCTTGTGGTCATGATAATGCTTGGGGAGATATTGACTAGGAGGGACACTTGGAGGATGAAGCAATCAAAGCCTCTCATATAGCCATATTTGAAGAGAGAGAGAGAGAGAGAGAGAGAGAGAGAGAGAGAGAGAGAGAGAGAGAGAGAGAGAGAGAGAGAGAGAGAGAGAGAGAGAGAGAGAGAGAAAAGGAAGAAAAAGAAAGAATGAGAGGAAAAAGGAGAGATAAAATACAAAAAATGACAATTGAAAGGTGACATAAGGAGCCTCGATGGATTGAAAACCAAAAAGAACCATGTAAAAATTAGAGGAATCTTGCTAGGTTGAGAACCTAAGCAAAAATTAGGGATCATACCTGAAGGAGGAGAGAACTCCTTGCAAAGAAGGTTGCTTCCTCCCAATGAACAATATTCAAACCATTAAGAGTTTCAGCTAAGATCATGCCTAAAGGGCTTCCCTTATTCAGATTGTTGACCATCAAGCACATCCTTTGATCTACTCGATATGTTTCATGCACCAAGAAATACCTCGCAAGAAGACATAAATAGAAGGCATTGAGATAATAAGAGCGTGCCCTACCAACCTTACCAGCCATAAGAATGGCCAATCGAGAGAGGTATGCAAAAACCATGCAAATGTTCAACTTGTTAAGCATATACCATTGCTGCGCCGCAACCAAAGAAATCCCCAAAAGGTCATGAGCCAAGTCAGCAAAATCCTCACTAATGGCAGGAAGGATAAGAGTGTGATGTAGGACACAATTTACTATTTAATTTTTGTAATTTATTATTTTTTGTATTTTTATGTAAAAAACGTTATTTTAGGTTTAGGTGATTTATTTTCTTGTTTTTAGGTGCATTTAATGCTTTTTAGGTCAAACTTTATTCCTGATATGGTTAGGTATCAATTAGGAGTTATTTTAGAATATATTTTTTATAGAGCCCTTAAATAGTCATCTAAGTTTGTAAACGTTTTTCAATATATTATTGAATAAAAATCAGAAAAGGTGAGGCTTTGCTCTTCTTTTGGTTCTTCAAGAACTGTGAACTTATCAGGGATTCTTCCTTGTGGCGTTCAAACTTTATACCTTTGGTTCGTGATTTAATTATAATCAATTGGTCAAGGTGTTACTTATACCTTTGGTTCGCATTTCACTTATAAACGTTGGGTCAGGGTTTTCTATCAAAATCTGAATTTTAGCTTTCTTGGGCAAGTATTCCAATATTTTTGTTAGGTCTCAAAGCGTGTCTATTGAGGTTCGCATCAGAGTGCTAACATCGGGTTCACCCATGATCGCACTAAACTCTTTAATAATGGGTCATATTTCCACACCATTAAATTGGAAAACATGCTGAGTAGGAATTGAAAAGTTGGCAGCAACATGAAGAGGAGGTTCATCCATTTTGTTTTGGTGATAGGGACAGATGCAAAAGAGGCCAAGAGGGACATGAGCGTCTTTGAAACTAGGGCAGAGCCTCTTGATCCATGCCGAAACTTCTAAAGGAGATAATTTTGCTATTGGAAGGCTTTGAGAGGTGTTTTCTAAGTTTAGAATACATTTTGTGAAGGTTTAGAGGCCCCCAACGGCTATTTAATACTTAAATGAGGTGGCTAGGATTTTCTGGCCCATGTTATGCATACACAGGGTCAAGGCTGCGTATGCACGATCAACACCTGCGTATGCAGGCCCGTGTATGCGTATGCAAGGAAGAAGGTAGAGCCAAATCCTTTTCCTGTTTGGAGCGTTACTCCTTCCCCAAGACTTTTCCTATGATTCCTACCACCTAAGGGACTATTCAAGGAACAGTCAAGCTCATATTTTCAAGCATCAAAGGTCAAGAAAAGTAAAATTGCATAAGAAATAAATGCAATCATCCCTATGAGTTGTAAATTAAGTACATGTCCTTAAAAAAAAGGGAAAAAAAGCAAGCAAAAATGTAAAAGATTTTTCTTAAAATACAACCCAATGTTTCAAATCAAATCCGAAGTAAAGAAAAAAGTAAAAACAGTAAAAAGAAAGTGTTGTGTCTATGTTTATCTGTCTGTCTATAGCATCATCAGAATCGCCTCATCCTTGGCTAATAACTGGGAGTAGTCTCTGAATCACCACCACCACCACCACCACCACCACTACCACCATCACCATCACCCAAGTAGGCCAAACCTCCAGGACCATACATCTACCTAGAGTACTCGGTCACCTCCAGGTTGAGGTTCTTGGCAAGCCAGATGAGCTCCTCGTGCTCCTGTATAGTAGGCTGAATTGAGAAAGAAGACAGTGTTAGAACAAGTGATTGAGAGATAAAGGAAAAGACAAAGCAAAAAGTGGAAGAGAGCTCGCAGCTCATGTACCCTTAGGGAAAGGGTAACCCATGACATTTATGTTGTGGCCTACCATATGCTTATGAGCAAAACCATTAGGATTGTAGGCATAAATCGACCAAGGAAGATGAGGAGGGTCAATAGGAGCACCAACAGCAGGGCTAGCTTGACATAAGTATTCCATTTGAATATCATCATGTGAAACAATGCAAAGGAAAAATGGAAATAAATGAGAAGAGGAAGAACATATACCACAGGAGTGAGAAAGGCATGAGTCGGGTATTGTTGAACTCATTATAGTCCAACTCGTCTGTGACCCGCTCGACATAGGGAATGCCATTCCTCCACAACTAGTACTCAACGTCCTTCATGGAAAATGGGGCAAGCATAAATGTCGGAGGATCTATCAGAATTTGTGGGGCATCCTCACCCACCAACTAGTAGCGTACCCTCTTCGTTAGGTAGAGTGCTCTCAAGCCAGTACCCTCAAAAGGCTGGTTGATCTAGGATGCGACAAGAGCATCCTTCTCTAAGTTTGAGTCCATAATAGGGCGAAGGTTGGCCCATGGGCTCTATATAACTTGTGACAACACATAGGATTAGAAGAAAAGCCCTAAGAAACATGTAAGGGAAATAATAAGAGGCACTAAATTCCTAACTAACCTCATCAGAAGGTAACCCATTAAAATGAGCCCTAACTGAAGGGAAGCTCTTCAAATCTATCTCTGCTCCCCAAGCAATGAGACCACATTGCATAGCCTAACACTAGAAAGGAAAGCACAATTGGCAAGATGACAGTTTGTAAGAAAAGTAGTTACAGTTTGTAAGAAAAGCAGATACAGTTTGCAAGGTACAAATGTGAGCAATTTGCAAGATGATAGTTTGCAAACTAAAAGCATAGGTGTGGTTTGCAAGAGCATGATTAACAGTTTTCTTTAAGCCTAAATGACATATGGATGAAAATAATTGCAAGAGTGAGAAATGCATGAAATACAAAAGAAAAAGAAAAGGGAACTAACCTCAAGGAGCTTCCGAGGCCCCACTAGCTGGCATAAAGTCCCCCGGTTAAGGATGTCCAAAGAGGAGTACAAATAGGCAAGACACGCCTGCCCCCAGTTGGCTCCCAAGCCTCCCGAAACTTGCGAAAGAGGGTTAACCACCTCAAAGATACCGTTTGCCCGCTGTTGGCAAAGTGGTACACCCTGGAAGGTATAACAAAAAGGCCCTAGCCATTTGGGCCCAGTCATTGGCCGTCACCTACGAGAGGGGCTTGTAATCCATATAAACACAAACTAACCCATATCCCAAAACAAATACTCCATACTTACAAACTTATCACAAGCCTAAAACACCAATATACCTACTGTTCTCTTGCTCAAACAATAGAAAAATTGTTAACTCACATTATCTCCCACAAGAGTACCTTTCAATTCCAAAAACTATCGAACTACACTTTGAAGAAATACATTCCATATTCTTATATGATTCTTTCCTCTTAGCCCAAACCCAACAAACCCTTTTACACCTAGTACTATTTTTTACAAGGAATAGGCTTCCACACACACAACCCAAAATAATAATAATAATAATAATAATAATAATATTCAAAAATCGAATTTGGACATTTTACAACAATAATTAAAAATAGTTGCTCAATAATGATCGCTTACGCTCTGTTTGTTTCGTTGGAAAACAATCTGTAAAGATAGTTTTCCACATTTTTCATGTTTGGTAGCACCCAAAAAAAAAAAAAAAAAAATGGTCAACGGAAAACAATCTTTAGTCAATGGAAAATCCTAATAAAAATAAGGCTTATTTTCTATAGATTGTTTTCCAAAAAAAAAATTTGGAAAACAATCTCTCTCTCTAACTTGTTGCATCTCCTATAAATATTATATTCTTCTATAGCCGCGGAAAACATAATTTTTTGGCTCCTTCTCTCTCTCATGGTAAGCCGTCTCACTTTCTCTCTCTTCTCTTTGCTTTTTATCTAATCATATATTCTTTGTTTTGAATTCCAAGCTTGATTTTTGTTTTTCTCTAAGAAATTTTTAGTTTGATGGATTCCAAGTAGAAATTACTTCTTTTTGCACATAAAAGTGCAAAAAATATATAAAATAAGGATGAGATCCACTGCTTTTTATGCGTTGTGTATGTAAAGGCGGCTTAATGTATTTGAGGGCTTGGGGCGAAAATTGAAATTGAGGCATTGTATATATTTAAATATGTTTTTAAAAAAAAATTATTACTTAAACTTTATTGTCTTGTTTTAGATGCAAAAATTACAACTAATTAACATGAACTATGTAGATTTTTTTTTTTTTTACAAAGTCTATACACAAAATTTTACAAAACTTTTTACACTTATTGATATGGTAGAATGACAGTGGTAAGTAAAAAAGTGATGTTAGTGATAAACTTAGATAAAAACTAGTAAAAATTTGCCAACTTAACTTGTGAAAAACGTTGTGAATTTTTTTGTATATTGCTTTTTTTTTTTTTTTTTTTAAATTATTTGAGAAGTCCTACATTCACAATATTTTCACAACAAATCCTATATGTTAAGTTGTTACTGATTCTAATTTGAATTCATCATTGAAATTAATTTTTGCCATTAATAATAGCCTGTAACAACCTACCTCTTAGGATTTATTGTGAACAATATTGTTGACGTAGCATTTTTTTATTCTTGTTTGTCATTTGATAAAAAATATTATTTTATTTATTGACTAATATTTGAGCTTAATTAATACTATTATAATGAAAAAAAATAATATTATTGGTTAAAATTTTGGAGTCTTTTTCTACTTGGGGCCTTAGGTGACCCCAACATTTGCTTCTAGTATAGAGCTAGCTCTATATGTATGTACAGTTTATACGTGTGTATGTGTACGTTACTGTCTATATATATAAGTGTACAAAAACCAAATTAATTTTTGGTTTTTTATTTATATTGATTACATTAGTTGGTTTACATAATACACATGTTTTAAATTATACAAGAAATAAAAATAAAATAAAAAAATTGTATACCAAATACTAGAAAACATTCTCAAGGTCATTACCAAACATAGGAAAATGAAATAGTTTTCCAAAAAATTCTTTATGGAATATGAACCATTTTTTAGAAAACGTTAATGCTGAAACAAACAGAGCGTTAGCATTATTGATCTCAAAGTGTATCATACTTCAAAATTTGAAGAAATTTTCCAATGCCACTTCCATTATCTTGTATATCATATCTTTTCCTGTCAATCAAAGGAAAAATAATTTTCGAGACAAGTAAAAACCTTAAGAAGAAGTCTTAAACTCATCTAATCATGCTATTACATACAAACTCGAGTGTAATAACAACACAGTCTGCTAAACATTTCACAACTCAACGATTATGAACCTATTCATAAACAAATTCCAAATTTTGCTAATATTGACAGCCACAGAAAACAAACAAGTACAAATTCTTAAGCAATTGTAACGATCTACAAGGAAAAAAATTCAAACAAAATAACATCTTCATCAAATACAAACAACAAGCCCTATAGGGAGAAACAGTAAAAAGTAAAAAACAAAAACCCAGTTTCCACAACATTTAAAAAAAAAAAAAAAAACCCTATTTGATGTTTAAACTAGCAGTTTCTTTTCTATATAGAATGAACATCAAAACCGCAGCTTTAACTAATGCTTATATATGCAACATGAAAACAAACTTTTCTTTATAAATTTGCATAATTTTTAATCAATTTGTTAATTGAATTACAATCAGCTTCATATTGACCAAAAGGGTACACCCAATTTTTTCAATGCCCCCCAAAAAAAAAAAACCCTAATTTCATAAGAATCTAATATATAGATGCGAAAGATCTAAGCTTTACAGATCAAAAGTTTAGAGAGAGAAAGTACCTTAAGAGCTTTAGAGAGAGAGAGAGAGAGAGAGAGCTTTGTATTTGTATGAACTCTGTGTCTCTCTTTTGAGATTTTTGATGTTGTAGATAGAAAAAAAAGAAAAAAAAGAAAAAAATCTTGTTCCATAAGGAATGGGAATTGCTATTGCCAGAGATGTGAGGCTCTTGCCTGCCTCTTTTTGATTGGTCACTCTCTCACTGCCAAAAGCGCTTTTTTATTGGTGTGGAAATAGCTTTTTCGCTTGGGAAGGGAAATTGGTAGTGTTACTGTGCTGTGATTGGTGTGGAATTGTGGTGCTGGGTTTGAGTGGGCGCCACATGTGTGTGAGCTTCTGAGAGGCTAGAGCAAGGGCCAAATTTTGTCCGACATTTGGTTCCCCCTCCTGGTATAGACTTAGGTCAACATGGCTCATAGTATGAGTTTTGAGTTTTTCACTAGGAGTGTGTTGTGACTCTTTATATCTTACTGATAAGTTGTTCATTTAACTTATTAACGACTATAATGTAAGGTATTAGCTAATGATTAGCGTATTACTATAGTTACACCTCGATAAGAAAGTTACACTAGTTGCCCCCTCTATCTTTCTTTCATTTTTTTTTTCTTTTAACCAAAAAAAGGTTGTCTAATAAACCCAAAAAAAATAGACTTTAACTTAAGGATTTATTGTGCAAAATGTTGTTACCGTGTTTGTGCAAATACCAATAGTTGTGGTATGTTAAAAGAGAGAAAAAAAAAAAATTTACAAAAAGACTTTCCTAACCAATTATAAGTTGTAAGTAGTTACCGATTCTAATTTTAACCCACTACAAAAATGATTTTTTTACTCATTAATAATTGTCGGTAACAAATTGCCATATATTCTTTATCTTACAATAGATGTGAATTTCTATGCTAAAAGGAAGTAATATATCTATGATATTTTTACAATATTTTCCTAACAAATTATTGATGATAAATTATTACCCGTTCTGATTTTAATATATCTAAAATTATTTTTTTATCTACCAGCAACCGTGTCAATAACAATATGCCATTTATTCTCTAAACTAAAAGAGACAATGAATTTATTTGCAAGATAAAGCGAATGTAATTGGCTGATCACTGATGAGAATTTTATTGTAATTTGCAGGGTCTACTTCGAGGTTACCGCCTAATCTAATACGTCTGTTTCTGATGATCTGACGGCTGATGTTTGCGTCAAAAAGAACACGTCGGTCAACCAACGCGTCTGGTGATGTGTGGGTTGTTTATGCCGGCTTATCAAATCAGCTGACGACGACGTCGTTCTGCTGTCCATGCTCTAACGCGGCTGGTATCTTGGATCCATACATTTTTTTACTTTGTAAGGTTTCGCGGAAAGAAAAACAACTCACACAGTTTAGGCCCATTGGGCCATTTGGTATACAATTTTTTTTCCACCTGAATAAATAGGCACGAAAAAGAAGGAAGAAGTACAAGGTACAAACAAGGAAAAAAGTAGAGAAGTTGCCACCAACTTTTACTAATAAGTCAACAAATTAATATTATTAAAGAAGAGTTGTGTAAAGGAAAAATTACACAACCTAAAATGAAACCCAACAACACCTGCATCAATGACCCACCCCAGCCATGACAACCACCACAACAATCCAAATCTAAGAGGTGGAGCCTATGAAATAAGGAAGAGGAAGGAGGAGAGAGAGTGCGAGAATGGATGATGATGACCAACCCCACCAACACAAGAATCGATGATGACAATGATCCTACAACAGTGATGGTTGTAATTTGGAGAGAGAGAGAGAGAGAGAGAGAGAGAGAGAGAGAGAGAGAGAGAGAGAGAGAGAGAGAGAGAGAGAGAGAGAGAGAGAGAGAGAGAGAGAGAGAGAGAGAGAGAAGAAATCATGTATATAATATCATTTATATTGTAGCAATATGCAAGAATTTGAAGAGCGGTGCATAATGAATGATTATTCATCATCTTGCATAACCCAATAAGAATGCTCTTATAATAATATATGCTTAAAAACATTTATTTATTTATTTAAATAAAAATAATTATTCAATATGCAATTTTCATATCGTGATCCACTCATAT
This sequence comes from Quercus robur, assembly GCF_932294415.1. Taxonomy (NCBI): domain Eukaryota; kingdom Viridiplantae; phylum Streptophyta; class Magnoliopsida; order Fagales; family Fagaceae; genus Quercus; species Quercus robur. Next base: position 57,820,533 of record NC_065537.1, read on the forward strand.
ATGGAAGATGAGTAATTTTTTGAATAGTATAAATGAAATTAAATTTGTTATTTTACATAAAAATGTCACGGGTGTGGTTGTCTTAGCTTTAATAAGGCTTCATTCATTTGTTTGTTTGTTTGTTTGTTTGTTTGTTTGTTTGTTTTTTTTTTTTTTTTTTTTTTTTTTTTTTTTTTTTTTTTTTTTTCTTGTTGTTGTTTACTTTTTACTAAAGTCTTTATCATGGTTCTTTGTACGTATGTTGATCCCAAAAGGAAACCTAGTTCTCCAATTCTCCTCTTCTACCCAATCAAAATAGGCATCAATTCTTCTTTTTCCTTGCATCTTGGTTCCTTGTCTATTCTTTCCTTTGAACCAATCACATTCACACGTACGGTTTCGTGTGTAAAGTGCCATGGCATTGTTGTGGAGGACATTCCTATTGATTACCCTATAAATAATGTAAATTAGGTTGTAGTTTTCAAGAAAGTGATTTCTAGATAGTAAACACCAAAATCTGAAGTCATGGAGGAAACCAAGCTCATTGATGACCTCAGTATGTTCTCTTTCCCTTTCCAAGATTATTAGTTTACTCTATTATTTTTGTTTCTTATTTATTTATTTAATTTAAATATTCATAATAAAAGAATATCAAGATTTTCATACTCCCTAAACCCCGTGCAAACACATCAAACAATGGATATTATTTCAAATCTTGCTCTTGAGAGAAAAAAAAAGGGGAATGATATCTCAACTATAGCTCTTCGTTTGTTTTGACATCAAATTTTTCCTAGATTTTTATACATTAATTTAAAAAAAAAATTAATACACCAATTTAAAATGTTTAATGTAGAACAAAAATCAACCTAAACACAAGCACAATCAAAATAAAATCATTACAAATTAAAATAATAAGCACAATAAGCGTGCTACAGAAGAAAAAAAAAAACTATCGACTTTTTTTCCAAATAAAGAAAGAAAGGGGAAAAAAAAACTATTTGAAAGTTGTTTTAGAGAAAATTTTAAACTTTTGAAGGCGTTTGCCCATAATTTTCAGGCATATCATGGTTATTTGAATGTTTTGAAGAGCTACTATTTTCATCATTTCAATATTTTTTAGTTGGTGGTTTTAAGGACATTTCAATAATAGTATAAAATTTTAAGATATTTTGGTCTTTAAAATTTTGAGGGTATTTTTATCACATTAGATATTTTTGTGGAATTTTGGCCATTTTAGAACTTATTAGAGCATTTTGATCATTATAAAAGGTTTTAGGTGAGGGTTTAAGGTATTTTGGTCGTCTTGAAAATGTTGGGAATGTTTTGAGAGTATTTTTGTTACTTTAGAAGTTTTTCTAATGTATTTTGGTCATTATAGAGGTTTTGTGTGCATTTCAATATATTTTGGTCATCTTAGAAATTTTGAGGCCATTTCTATCATTTTGGAGGTTATTATGGGGTATTTGTTTTTAATTATTTTAAAGGTTTTATAAGATATTTCAGTCATTTTCAAGTTTTTAGGGATATATTGATTATTTACAAATTTTTGAAGTATTTCTCAATTTGGATGCTTTCATGGTGTTTTGGTCATTTTTAAGATTTCAAGATGTTCTCTTAAGATATAAGAGGAGTTTTAGATTCATGAGAAAGGAAGTTCTATTCTCCTAAGGTTCAAAACGTTTTAAGCTCCTTTTGGCATGTAAAACATTTTCAGCATTATCAACCTTAAAGATAGTGTATTTCTTGATCACGAAAAAATTATTTATGTTTAATCAAGTTTCTCAACCGAAATTCTCAACCACCTCAAATGTCCAAAAATGAGGAAAAATTTTCCTTTACCTCTTTTTTTTTTTTTTTTGCTAAAACAAATGGGATCTTCATTCGATTCATTTTCTTTGTAGAGTATGTCTATGCTTGTATAATTATTATTTATATATGTATTGCATTGTAGATTATGTCTATGCTTGTACAAACGGTTCAATTTGATTTAATAAATATTTTGTATATATGTATTACACGACATATAAATATAAATATTTATATTTGGTATGACTCTTCCTTAATGCTATACTATTTAATATTAATATTTTAAATTATCACCATTAGATTACAAGTTTTCTTGTTTCTCAAAAAAAAAAAAAAAAAATTACAAGTTTTCTTTATTATTAACAAACATGTCAAATTTCGTTTTGATTGATCAATGTTATTTACTTTTTAATAACGTATTATATGTATAATTTTAAAGTCCAAAAAACTTTACATCTAAATTTTATAAACATGGATAGATTAAGAGGACAACAGACTAAATAATTTAAAATGTTAGAGACATAATAAGTGGCGGCTCTAGGAATTTTTTTTTTCCAGAGTAGTCATTAAAAAACTTAAATTAATAAAAATTTTAAGAAAAATAAAACTTGAATATATTAACATAAAAAAATAATAAAAAAAACATGCCCAAATACATAAAGTTTTAAAATTTTCTTTACAAGTTTTTATATTTTGAAATTATTATATGATATGATAACTTCATTATCAATGTTATTAGTTACATCTATTTCAATGTACACAATTAAACAATTATTAAACTACTAATTTCTCATTAATTACCAACATATTGCCTAAACAACTAACAATATAAACAAAATTTATTATCTTTTTGAAAATATATATCACATAAATCCAACAAATTCGGTTAAAGCCTAAATCAAGTATTAATAGACTAACTATTTGAAAAGTGTGCATTTTTAAATAAAAAAAATAGCAATCTTAAAACATGCAATTTGAAAATACAATTTAAAAAATCACAATTAGACGTTTGATTTGGGCCTTTAGGCTAATTTGTTTGTTTGGACAATTTTTGAAAAGTACTACTTTCACAACATTTTTGCAAAGCTTACACAACAAAGCCTAGGTGGTAAGTTTTTACTAGTTCTAATTTGAACATACCACTAAAATTATTTTTTTATCTATCGGTAACAATCTAATACTTAGGATTTGTTACGAAAGTGTTGGGAAAATGTTGTGAACATAATATTTCTTGTAATTTTTTGGAGAGGTAGAATTTTATTTTTAATGAGCTCAAATTGTTATTTAAGGTGTTTAAGCTTTTTTTAGGGTGGTCAAGTTTTTTTTTAGGGGTGAGGTTTGGGTCTAGTGTCCAATTGCACTGAACCCGTTGAGATTATAACAAGTGTCCACTTTTGAACACATGTCACCATGTTAACGAGTCCAGTGCACTACATGCACTGGACCTAAATCTCACCCTATTTTTAGGGTGGTCAACAACCCATATTAATTGAAAACCCAATTTTTTAAAGGTACATTAAAAAAATATTCAAGTCAAGGTGGTCATGTGACTGCTCTGAACTACACTTGGTGCCGCCCCTGGATGTAATATGTCTTCAGTCATTGATTTTGTGATTATAAAACTTTTATAATTTTTTTCCTTAGTTTTTTCTTTTGTTTACAATTCATGATTAATAGTAAAATCGCTTTCTTTTCTATGTGATTAATTTTATGGACAATTTGATATGAGTCTTGGTGGCGCTGAGAATATGAATTAAGTACAATAATGAAAACACAAAGTGTGCCTTTGGATGAGCTTAATTCATCAATTTATTCCTTTCAAAAAACAAATTCATCAATATATTTAACTTCTTTTTTTGAGAAGATCAATATATTTAACTTTGTTTATTTGTAAAAATTAAATAAAATCTTGAAAAATATGATATTTGAAAAGCCATACGTTCCATTTTAGGATGAAAACAATTACATGTCATAATTAAATTCATCAATATATTGTTTATTCATTTTTCAAGTTTCATTGCCCTTAATGTATTTTGTTAAACATTTCTTTGACCTATGATGATTATGCTTTAGCACTGCTTGATTGAAACTGTTGCCAAACTTGACCCATATCTCATTGCCCAATTGTTATTAGACAGTGTATTTAAATATTTCTAATGTATTGCAGCAATCAAAAGAACAAAAAGACATTTTCGTCCAGCGCATTACTTACTTAAAATACAGTCATACTCTTTACTATGTGATACTGGGGTGGAAAAGTATGACTCTGGCGTTTTTGAAGCCAGTGGACACAAATGGTGGGCTCTAATATTATTCTAAATCTTGTTTTTTCTATTCAAATATAAATATTTACTTCTAATGTAGTTAGTTTTATTTTGCAGGAGGTTGTCTATTTATCCAAAAGGAAACGAGAAAATGAATGGAAGTGGTCACATCTCAATTTACTTGGCAATTGTTGACACCGAAAAGTACACTCTTGGCTGGGAAATTTATGTCAGCTTCAAATTGTTCCTGTTCGATCAAATACAAGACAAGTTCTTGACCATTCAAAGTTTGCTCTCTCATAGTTTATATATATATATATATATATATATTCATCTTTTATGATTGTATTTTGGTATAAATTGTTAAATTACCAATTTTCTTAAAAACTTAAACTATTAGGAGATGATAAATTTATTCACGTATTGGACACTTGAGTTACTATTGAGTAGGAACTCAACACGTGAAAATTTAAATAGAATGTGAGGAGATCACAGGGAAAATTTAAACTCAGGACTTTTTATTTTGATACCATGTTAAATTTTCAATTCTCTCAAAAACTAATCTAATATTTTTTTTTTTTTTGGTGTAGATGTTGATGGGGTAATTAGAAGATTCCATGATATCAAGACTGAATGGGGCTTTCACAAATTTCTGTCCCTTAAATCTTTCGAAGATCTTTCTCAAGGATATCTTGTCAATGATTGTTGCGTATTTGGTGCTGAGCTTTTTGTTCACGAACGCAATGCCAAACGGGGGTTTCTTACTATGATAAAAGAACCCCTTAACCATACTATGCCTTGGAAGATTGAAAACTTTTCATCACTAGATAAAGTGACATATTATTCTCGAATATTTCCAGTTGGCGATGTGAGATGGTATTGGTTTTTATTATTATTATTTTTGATATGTATTATTATAAGTTGGACTTTTATCGTTGTAAAAAAAAAGGAAAGTTTCCTTTTTGAAACTTAGAACCTATTTTTTTTTAACTCTTTTTATTAAATCCATGCAGGAAGTTACTGGTTTACCCCAAAGGAATTTATAATGGAGAATCGAAAGTGATATCTCTCTTCCTCTTTTGTTGTGATTGTGTTCTACCTGAGCAAAAATGTTTTGCAAAATTCAAGATACGTATAAAGGACCAAATTAACAATGAAAATCACGTGGAGAAAACAGGTATGTATGCTTATATGTGTGTGTGCACACACACTTGCCTCCCATTCTCTTTCACCTTGTTTTGTTCCTATGTAAGTTTTGTCTCAATTTTTTTTTTTTTTTTTTTTTTTTTTTGTGTTTCTTACAGAAAAACATTGGTTCACTGCCTCTTCGAATGAATGGGGTTTCTCACACTTTATGCCTCTTAAGGATCTCGAAGATGCATCCAAGGGACTTCTTATGAATGATGCTTTAATTGTAGAAGGAGAAATCATAGTTATATCTAATGTTAAGTGATTCCCTATAATGGTTGTCTAAGAAATTATAGCAAAAACTATACTTTAAATATTGTAAAAATACTTTTTATCCCGAAATTGCATTTGGGGAGGTTATGGGATTATTATTATTGTAATTGTAAAGATGTCAATATTAAAAAGATTTAAATTTGTCTTCTTTATTTTGAAGCTTGTGCATGCGCTCACATGCACACACCTACTTTATATACATAAATACACACATGTATGTATATAAATGTGTGTGCATATATATATAATGCAATTATATATGTATACATGTATGCTCTAAATCATCTTAGTAGTACATAATAACCAATAAGTGTGTATTTATAAAAGTTAAGTTCATCTTTTATATGATATAATTTTATTTCAATGTGATACTATTTCATAAGTTATATAGATTTAATATTTTATCATACTCATAATTGGTATATGCTTTGACTCAAGTTATACCCCGTATTAATTTTGTTAAAATTAAATCTCTTAGTATCTTTATATTAAATTTTTAAATCAAATATTCTTTCAATATTTATCATACACATCAAATTTTATACCAATCAAATGTGTTTTACTATTCAATCAATAAATTATGCAATAATTCAATAAAAAAAAATCAATAATACATTTTTATAATGCAAAAAATATAAAACCTGGACTATATATAAATGAGATGATTTTTTATCTTCTTATTTTTTGAAGAGCTCCACAATATGTATAATTGAACTCCACGATATATATATATGGATGTATATCATATTATCATCATTGAAAGGGTAAGCCAAATATCATGCCCTAACAAGCAATTTATAGGCAATTTGGTTTATTATGGCTACCAAATGTCATGCCCTTTTTTTTTTTTTGGGTAAACTGGAAATAGCATTAAAAAAACACTAACGAGAGAGCAACAGAACAGGGCAAAGCCTGTCAAAATACGGCCCTTGGCAATTAGTCGCAACTAAAGGGGTCAAGTCCACAGGCAGACAAGAGTAGGAAATGAAATCTACAAATTGACAACTGCCTAAATAAGCTATCAGCGCACCTGTTGGCCTCATGATAGATATGCTTGATGCTTATCTGGGGGATCTGAGCAGCTAGACGCCTGCAGTCTTCAAACAGCGAGGAAATAATAGAGTTTACATACAAGGGATTGTTGAGAGCATCAACTAGTGCCTTAGCATCAAGCTCAACCATAACAGCACTGAAGTTTAGTTGATTACACAAGATAAGACCATCGCGAAGGGCCCATATTTCAGCCAAGAAACTGATTGCTTTACCAATTTTTCTAGTGAAGCCTACAACCCAGTTGCCCCTATCATTTCTAATCAGCCCTTCACCTCCAGCAATACTCGAAGAATCATCAGAAGACCCATCGGTATTAAGCTTTACCCAGCTCGGATTCGGCTTTTCCCATCTGACTTGCCTGATTTCCATACGATTGCTGCACCTTGGCTGGGTGACACACAACACATACTCCGTTGCTTGCATAGTTATCACCTTAATAAGGTTAGGATTAATTTCCTTATTGTTGAAGACCACCTGGTTCCAATGCTTCCATATTAACCAAATGGCAAAAGGAAAGATGAAATGCCAGGGAACTCCATTGAATTTGCGGGTGGACCTTGAATTAGCATTAGAAGACAGCCAAGTTTTAAGGTCCTGAGAGAAGAAAAAGGAGCTGGAGTTGTGATAGCCCAGCTGATGCCTCAAGGGTTTAACTAACCGACAATCTCGAAGGGCATGGGAAATAGACTCAACATGGTCATGGCACAAAGGGCAGGAAGTGTCTAAAGGAATACCTCTTTTAGCTAAGCACTCATTAACCCCAATGCTATTATGCATGCACCACCAAATGAACATTTGGATTCTAGGCAAAGTCTGAAGCTTCCAAATCCACGAACCCGAGAAGGACTCAGCTTCCATCATATCTAAGGCTAAGAGATAGGCACTCTTCATGTCAAAGTTTCCCTTAGCAGAATACTTCCAAGCCAATTTGTCACTGCTCCTAGCAGCTACCGATAAAGTAACAGCTTGAATGTTAGCTTTTATCTCTGTGGGAAGTTCAAAGGGAATAGCAGACCAGTTCCAACCAAATGGAGCACGCAGGTCCTTCAAAGTGAGGTTGGCCGAACCTTGGGGAAGAGGGCCTTGGATACAAGATCTGATGGGGCCACAATTTAACCAGCAGTCAGTCCAGAAGTTAAGATTGCTCTCATGCCCTGGCACCCACTTAATTCCTTCTTTGAAAACATATTCACCTTTCTTCAACCCTTTCCACGTGGAAGAACTTGGGAGTTTTGTCTCATTTCTAGAATTTACCTGCTGCCTGGAGCAATACTTGAATCTAAGAACTTTAGCCATTGTGATTCCTTATTAGTGTGGAAACGCCAGTTGAGCTTAGCTAGGAGCGCCATGTTTCTTCCTTTTGTAGATTGGGGACCCAAACCACCTAACTCCTTGGGCTTGGTTACCTCATTCCAATTAACCCAGTGCATTTTCCTTGCGTGATCTGAGGACCCCCAAAGAAAGTTCCTGTTAACTCTATCAATGCCTTTGAGAATATTACTGGGTAAACAAGTACTCTGCATAACATAGCTAGGGATGGCTAAGGATGAAGCTTGAATGAGAATCATTCTACCTGCCATAGAGAGCAAATTGACCTTCCAACTAGCAAGTTTCTTCTTTACCCTATCTAGAATGAAATCATAATCGTGCCTCTGCCTCCCCGGGTGCTTTATAGGAAAACCCAAGTATTTACCTAGGTTAGAGGTTGAGTTGATACCCAGCATGTTAGTAAATGCTTCTCTCTGATCAGGCTCGACATTAGGAGAAAAGAAAACACGAGACTTAGCTTCACTCACTTTCTGCCCAGATTTTTCACAAAATTCATGGAGAACGGCATTGATGGCAGCACAGTTTTTCGGGTTTGCACTGGCAAACAAAACCAAATCATCCGTAAAAAAGAGGTGCGAGAAAGCCGGACCACTTCAAGAAGCTTTAATCGGGTTCCATAACTTAGCAGCACATTTTCCCTCAATCAAATGACCCAAGAATTCCATGCAAAGGATGAAAAGGTAGGGGGAGAGGGGATCGCCTTGCCTAATACCTCTTGAGGGCAAAAAGGAGTCAAGATTGCCACCATTAAAAAGCAGGGAGGTGGACACAAAGGTAACACAGCTCGTGATAAGATTGATGAGATTCTTCGGAAAATTAAAGTGAGTGAGCATCTCCCTAATGAAGATCCATTCAATCCTGTCATAAGCTATTTCTAAATCGATCTTGATAGCCATGACCCCATATTTTCCTTTGGCTCTCCCAATAGTATGAATTAATTCTTGGACAATAATTGCATTATCAACATCTCTCCTACCTGGAACAAACGCAGCTTGGTATGGAGAGACAAGAGTATCCAAATGCGGTCTAATCCTGGCAACAATAATCTTGGTGATGATCTTATAAACTGAATTGCATAAGCTAATTGGTCTATAGTTCCCAATAGTCTCTGGACCTTGAATCTTGGGAATAAGGACAATATGGGTCTTGTTGAGGTACTCGGGAACTTTCCTTTCAACGAAGGCTTTTTCGACTTCCTTCCTCACTGAATCCCCTACAGTGAGCCAAAATCTTTGGAAGAATCCAGCATGCAGCCCATCTGGCCCCGGGGCCTTATAAGGTTTCATGGACCAAAGAGCCTCCTTAATTTCTTCAATGGAGACCATGGCATCCAGAGACTACTTCACATTCTTTGAAAGTTGCACTTGCCATTGGTCCAAGCAAGAAGGGTTCTAAGGAACCGCCACTTGAGTGGTGGTGTATAAGGTATTGAACCCTTTCCTAAAATACTCCATTACCTCCCTTTCCTCAGTGAGCCACTCTTCCCTATCATCTTTTACTGCTGCAATACAGTTCCTTTTCCTCTTGGCTAGAGTAGAAACATGGTAAAAAGAGGTGTTCCTATCCCCTTGGATCATCCAGTTCAGCTTGGATTTCAACATCCAGAGATCACGCTCTTGGTATAGAATATTCCCAAGCTCTTGTTGCAGCTGGTTCTCAAGACTGATAAGGGAGGCACTGGGGTTATTGGCTAGGGCCTTCTGAGTGCCATAAATTCTAGCCAGGATCCTCCTTTTTTTCTGATGGATGTTGCCAAAGTGATTTCTATTCCAAGCTGTTGCATCCTTCAAGAAACAGTCAATAGACTCAGCCAATTCTCTATTCCCATTCCAAGCCTTAGAAACGATGGTGGGAAAGGAGATATCAGAAAGCCAAAACTCTTGGAATTTAAAAGGCCTAGCGAGCTTCACTGAACTGATTGGCAGAGCTTCCATCAGGACGGGACAGTGATCAGAATGACACCTAGGGAGATGAGTTACTCTAGCATTCGGGTAAAGGACACACCAATCCGGGTTCATGAAGAATCTGTCTATTCTTTCTAAAATCAAATTATTGAGCTCTCTCTTATTAGTCCAAGTATATGTAGGACCAGAGAACCCCATGTCAACCATACTGCATCTATTAAGGCATTCTTTGAATGCCAGTGATCAATTGATGCTCACACTTCTACCTCCAAATTTATCTTCATCAATTAAAGGCTCATTGAAGCCCCCAACCATGACCCACGGCAAATTATGTAACTCTGCAACTTTAGTTGGATTCTCCCACAAAATACATCTTTCCTCACTCCTAGGACTAGCATAGATAGCTAAAAACAACCAAGTGAGTCTGGAAGTTCGTACCTTAACTTCAGCGTGAATTTCCTGCTCAGTTTTTGCAAGCAATTCCACCTCCACAATGTCTGAGTTCCAAAGAAGCCATAAGCCTCTAGAGTACCCAATGGTATTTGTGTGGATAGCTCCATCCAAAGGCAACCTATCAGTAATTGCCTTAGCTATATCACCTCCCAATTTAGTCTCCATAACCACGAGGATGGCCAGATTATGCTCCTGAACTAGATCACGAATGTGGCCCTGAAAGTTAGGCTTCAGAGCACCTCTGCTGTTCCAAATAATAATATTCATGAAGGACTGGAGGTAGCAGGCCTTAGAGCACACTTTAGTGGCTGGAAAAATCTCCATTTCCCTCATCGGAAACCATCTGATCTTCAGCAAGCTTCTCATCTTCGCTATCCAAGCATTGATTTGAGGGTTGGGCACCCATATCGGCTTGAGGAATAATTTCCTGAATCTGTTCAAATCTCTCTTCATGTGAGTAACAAGGAGCATCACTAGCAGAAAAAATTCTCTTAACTCCAACGTGGTGAGCGTCGACTCTCTAATCACTCTCGCTTCCACCATTATTACGGTTCTCGGTATAGGATGTCGCCGAGAATTCAAAGGTGGTGCTTTCAGGCTGCTTAGGATCTAGGCAAGGTGAAGGGGATAGGGTGGGAGCAAGTGTGGTGAGTTTCCTAGCTAAGCCTTCCAAACCAGAGTTGACGGTGCACGTGGAGTTTGTACCAGAAGCTAAGTTTCTAGCAATTGCCTTTTTGTCCTTCATAGATGAGGAATAATCTTTATGTGTTCGGTGAGATGGGCCTGGGCTTGAAAATAGCTCCTTACTAACACTAGCCTCTTTATTGCTTCCGAAAGACACCCTGTGCATGATTGGGCTTGAGGTGGTCTTATCAATATGCTTAAGTGAGCCTATAGTTTTAGGAGCCCACAAATTCTCCCTATTCTTGGTCATGACCCCAGCCTTTGGATTGGAACTTTCATGTGACATGCTTCTGCTAGATGAAGGACCACTAGTTGATGTGCTCGTTCCTTCCGCAAATTCTGGAGTTTGTTGGAATGGAGCAGTCCAGGCCGTGCTACTAATCCCATGTGATACTAGATGAATTCGTACAACATCTATAGCCAACATTGTTGAATGTGCACATATTCGACATGGACAAACAATCGTACCATCTCGTTGTGCATGTTGAGAATAAACCAACCATTAGTCCATATTTCAATTACTCTAACAAAACAAACCTATGCTTCTAAGAAAACAAAGCAAAATTTTCAAATTTGAGAAAATGACTTGCAAGTCACACCAAGGTCCTAAGTGTAGGCATAAGGAGTCAAAATTTATAAGTAATTTATTAATACATTTGGTAACTAATCAATATCTCTTGATAATTGCCATTTAATTTGCATGTTCGACATGTGAAAGAAATGATAAATCAAACTACAATCTATCACAAAACAATTATCAATGCAAGCCACTCGCTTGCTCCAACTAAACAATCCACCACAAAACAATTATCAACATAACAATATAGAATGCTTACAAGTATTGAAGTCTAAAAAGTAATCAACAACCACAACTCAACCATATCTATCCAAATTTCCAAATTTAATAAACACTCCCAATATGAATATAAACCGCCTTATAACACCATGCAAGCCACTCGCTTGCTCCAACATAACAATCCTCCCAATACAATAGTAGTAATCACAAATATAGAATGCTTACAAGTATTAAAGTCCAAAAAGTAATCAACAAATATAACTCAAAAAATATCATCCAAATTTTCAAAAAATAGTAAACACTTCCAATATGAATGTAAACCGCCTTATAGCACCATGCAAGCCACCTGCTTACTCCAACTCAACAATCCACCCCAACGCAATTATCATAATCACAAATATAGAATGCTTACAAGTATTGAAGTTCAAAAAGTAATCAACAAATATAACTCAACCATATACATTCAAATTTCCAAATTTAATAAACACTCCTAATATCAATTGTAACGACCTTATAACACCATGCAAGCCACCTGCTTGCTCCAACACAACAATCCGCCCAATACAATTATCAATATAATAATATAAAATGCTTACAAGTATTGAAATCCAAAAAGTAATCAACAAACATAACTCAATAACATCCAAATTTTCAAAAAGAAGTAAACACTTCCAATATGAATGTAAACCAACTTATAACACCATGCAAGCCACCCGCTTGCTTAAACTCAACAATCCACCCCAACACAATTATTAACATTTCAAGTACAAAGTTTTAAGCAAAAATTACTTACTATGCTCAAGCCAAGCAATCACCTTTCTAAAAAAAGTCCAAGCTTATCACAATAAATGAGTACTTAACCTGCAAAATAAAAGAAGACAATTAAATGATGTGGAAGGCAAATAAACGTGCCATTATAGAAAATTTTTATGAGTTAGGACTTGGAACAATTAGGCAAAAAAATTAAGGACTACTTTGCAGAAAATATTTGAAGTTTAATTGTATCCAAACTTTGTCATTTGGTACACATAAGGAAACTTACCCATTATGCCTAAATGTCTCAATTGAAAAAGGTACTCCAAATCATCTAAATTTTGCATATGAGAATGCTATTACAGAAAATTTTAATTCCTCATGGTGCATGAAAATTTAGTAACAATATATATATATAAATAAATATATATATATATATATATATATATATAATGAGTCAATACATTAAAAATAATGCAAGACTTAAGAATTCAATAAATTTGGCTCCATGCAACATTTAATGCAAGATTCAGATTTCTTCATGCATGCTTACATGCTAAATTGCATGTCTTTGGCTTTGTTGATCAAGTCAAACTTTCTAACCCATGCATGCATTTATTGCCAAGCTTGCATGTCAGAATTTGTTCCTTGCTTTTGGACAATTCATGAATGCCAATGACTCCATTTCGGCTATGAAGAAGAATGCATGAATTTAGTTTATGTCAGTGTTGTTCCTTGCCTCTTTCTTTGACAATTCATAAAGAGCATTTAATGCTTGCTTGTAATGTCAATCCATTGACATTACAATTCAAGCCATTTCAATAGAATGAATTCAAGCCTTTTATGAGGTGGGATGTTATTCTAGAACTCAAATTTAATATTTGTTCTAGGTATAGGGGTAGGGAGACAATTATTTGTTTGTTGGAAGTCCTGGTGAATAGTTAGGTAGCCAACCTTGTCTTTTTAATTCTTAGCATTTAAATATCTCCAGGAGCAAGATAAGGTCCAAATTCTAGCCTAAATTCCAAGGCTTGGGGTACCAAGGAAGCAAGCATCTATTAAAAGAGTGATCATTCGACCTCTTAATGCTGTGAAAAAAAAGTAAAAAAAGACAAAAGACAAAAAAAAGAATTGACATTACAAATTAAATGCCTGTACTATATATATATATATATATATATTTACTTGGATAGCCCTTCTTTTCTTTGTCAAATAATCCTTACACCATTTTGATTTTATCTGTTGGGAAAGCCTACAAGACAAATTGAAACCAATGTTTTTCAACCAAGCGCATACAAGCAAATTTTTCCTTCTAATACTTATATGATGACAATGACATACTCACATACAATTTTTTTTTTTTTTTTTTTTTTTTTTTTTGGCTAGATAATGACATATACATCCATTTCTGGGTTAATCCAAACACACTTATTTGAGGTGCTATCAGTATAAAAATATTAGCACCATAGAAATTATCCAATCCCAATTTTTGTGGTTGCATAATTTCAAATGCCCATTCCAAGTGTGCTATCATCACTACAATTTAATCAAAATGATAAGAGAAAATCTGGGCATCTTGCTTGAAGGTTCTCACTGGTGGACAAAAAAAGAATTAAGTTTACTTGCCTTTTAAATTAGGCTATTTTAGAAAGACTTTGAATCATCATTACTGCAACAATGGGTTGTTGAGTCAAATATAATGGCAAGCAACAAGAGCAAAACCAGCCCCATTAAAGACCACCTATCCTATACTTAGTGGTATTCAAATAATTACACATTTACTTTCCAACCCCCCCCCCCCCCCATGTTGCTCTGCTTCCTTAGTGCACAACTGCACATGTTGGGACTTGGCGTATTATCCCCACTCTGGTGCTAAACCAGCGAAACATTCATGTTTATTTTAGACACATGAGAAAATAAAGCTATATATATATCAATGGGGATGCAAAATTTGTGGTTGATTTTGAGTCCATCTAAGCTTTACAAAAGGTTTGCAATTGGGAAATTTTTGTAGATAGTAGAGGGTATATATAAGAATATCCTTTGAGAGTGTTTTATTTACTCTCAAGTCAGATAGGCCAAAACAAAATCCCACCAAACCCATCTCTTCCAAAAAATACAGAACCCCATTCAAACTCAAACTCAAATGCCTTGCCTAGGTTTCAAAGCACAAAGGCCAAACCCACCAAGCCAAGACCCATGACACCATAGCCATGGCTGAATCAACTTCTATCCACACAAATCCATAGCCAAACTCCAAAAATATACCAAGAACAAACCACAACCTCAGCAAAAGCCCAAACACCTTAACTAAAAAAAAAAAATAAGAGAGAGTACCTGAACCTGACGGAAGGCAAGCTTAGGAAGTGTCACAAGAATGGAAGAGTAAATGAAGCATCAAATGTGAGGAGCAAAGTGGCGGTGGGTGGTGGTGGAGGTCAACGACGGCCGCGATGGCTTTGAACGTGAAGGTGGGTGGTGGCTAGAGCAAATCGGCTATCTAGGGAAGGTGGGTGGAGTGTGAGAAGAGAAGTTATGAGGAAGAAGGAGAAAAGAAAAGAAAAAAAAGTGTAGGAAAAAAAAAGTGGGTACACGAATGGTCAAAGAAAAAAAAAAAAGAAAAAGGAAAAAAAAAAGTGGGAAATGAAAAACTGGGGAAAGTTTATGCGGGAAGACCAAAAATTCTGGAGGGAAACTATAGCGACGTTTTGAGTGAACATATAGTGACGTTTTAAAAACGTCGCTATAGAGGGTTATATCTTTTTTTCCTTTTCACCGAGTTTTGTTAATAACTATAGGCCAAATAAATGCCGCTGAAACAGTACTTTTTGCAACATTTTAATAAACGCCGCTATTTCTCTGGGTTACAATGACGTTTTTTACAAAACGTCGTAAAAGGCACATGCTTTAGCGACGCTGGTCAGAAATGTCGCAATATACTACTTATAGCGGCAGATTTAAAAACGCCGCCTAAACCCGGATTTCTCGTAGTGAGTTTCCTTTTTGAAACTTCTAACCTATTGTTTTTAACTCTTTTTATAGAATCCATGTAGGAAGTTACTGGTTTACCCCAAAGGAGTTTATAATGGAGAAATCAAAGCGATATCGCTCTTCCTCTTTTCTTGTGATTGTGTTTTACCTGAGCACAAATTTTTTGCAAAATTCAAGATACGTATAAAGGACCAAGTTAACAATGCTCACGTAGAAAAAACAGGTACGTGTGCTTATATGTGTGTGCGAGCGTATGCACGTACCTCCTGTTCTCTTTCACCTTGTTTTGTTCCCATGCAAGTTTTGTTTCAATTTTTATTTTTTATTTTTGGGTTTTTTTTCTTACAGATAAACATTGGTTCACTACCTCTTCGACTGAATGAGGTTTCCCACACTTTATGCCTCTTGAGGATCTCCAAGATGCATCCAAGGGACTTCTTATGAATGATGCTTTAATTATAGAAGGAGAAATAGTATTTATGTCTAATGTTAAGTGATTCCCTAAAATTGTTGTCTAAGAAATTATAGAAAAAATGTACTTTAAATATTGTAAAAATACTTCTTTATCTCGGAATTGCATTTGGGGAGGTTATGGATTATTATTATTATTATTATTATTATTATTATTATTATTATTATTATTGTAGGGACTGGGTTTGAGCACTTCTACTGTTAGATGAGTGGACTCAAGCCTAATACAATAAATTTATAGAGAATGAGTTTAAGAACTAGGCCTTAGCGAGGGTTACAACAACTAGACATGATTATGAATGGGTTGAATAACAAGGACGTAAGCTAAAGTATGAAATTCTGTCCTCAGGCATTTCTTCCAAGGGACTTGTTGTTCTTCTTATTCTTTCAGTGCTTGGTTACAAAGGTTTCCAAGGTCGTGCAAATTGCTCCTGTTTTCTTCTTCTCCTTCTAATTCCCGATCCCCCATTCTTGGAGGATTTCTCATATTATATATCCCCTTACAATCGATCTTGGCCCTCCAACTATTGATCATGCAGGTCATTACTCGAGTGCTTGTCCCATCAGCCACTTTCCCAAACCTTCTGTGAGTTACAGCAACCAAGACCGCACTGTTCAGGGGTCATTTCCTCATTAATGCGGTTAGGACGTTAGTTGTGAGCATTTAATGCGGAGGTGACAGTTTTTCCTTGAACAGTTCCTACACCATGCTCTCGTGGCTATCCTACGGTACTTGTCCTTTTTCTTGGGACGCTCTGGGAGGCTGCCGTTGATGGCGTGCCGTTCTTTCCTTCTAGGATTTGGGTTGGCCGAGCCGAGAACAGGATTGTCCTCGGCGATGTTTCTGGGCCATTTGGGCTTTCTTAATTCGTCCTCGGCCATTTCTTCCTCCTCGGCGTGGGCCTTAGACTTAGTATAAAATGGGCCGGGGTTGTTAAATTCTTTGACCCCACAATTATTATTATTATTATTATTATTATTATTTCAATGTAATACTATTTCATAAGTTATTATAGATTTAATATTTTATCATACTCATAATTGATATACGCGTTGACTCAAGTTATATTTGGTAGTAATTTTGTTAAAATTAATCTCTTAGTATCTTTATATTAAAATTTTAAATCAAACATTCTTTCAATATTTATCATACACATCAAATTTGATACCAATCAAATGTGTTTTGCTATTATTTTATTTTTTTTTTTTTTTGAGAAAGAAGTATGTCAATTTTATTGAACTAAATCTGATTGGAATACAACATCTAAATCACTAGGTAGAAATTCTATCCATACATCCAAGTCTATAGATAAAACTGCTCTCCTAGCTAAAGAGTGAGTTAACCAATTTCCTTCCTAGCAAACATGTTTGACCTTGCAAAACCGAAGTGTAGCACCTAACCTCTTACATTCATAAGTGGTATGGCCAAATAACGTGCTGCTTCTCCCTAGCTCATTTTGGACAGTGTTTTGCTATTCAATCAATAAATTATGCAATAATACATTATATTAACGCAAAAAATATAAAACTCGAACTATATATAAATGAGATGATTTTTTATCTTCTTATTTTTTGAGGAGCTCCACAATATGTATAATTGAACTCCACGATATATATGGAAGTATATCATTAGTGAAAGGGTAAGCCAAATGTCATGCCCTAACAAGCAATTTATAGGCAATTTGTTTATCATCAGTGTAGGAAATTTGGCCTTTAGCTAGCAACAACTGAAAGTCGTCGTTGATATGCTTTAAATGTCCACTTTCATGATATTAGTAAAGACATTTGTCTTTGCTAATATTGTTGCAAATACTTTGTCAAGAAAAGTTTTTTAGCTTCGTCGCTAATATATTTCTATCAAATTATCATCAAGTGTGATTGGTTTTCAACTTTCCTCTATTTCTGTTCCTTAAAAAAAAACCTCTATTCTTTGTATTTTGTTATGACTTCTATGGCCAAAATGAGAATATACCCCTTTCATCCAAAAGTTTCAGCAAAATGTCCCATCTTTGAAACTATCTAGTGATATGCCCTTGTTTTGAAACTCGATTTGTTTAAAATCGAGTTTTAGTAAGGAACTCGAGTTCCTTGAAAATTTTCAAGTGGAACTTGAGTTCCACAAATTTATTTATTTATTTAAAAAAGTTTGATTTGCCTATAACTTGATTTTCTAAAAATCGATTTTTACATTGAAACTCGATGTTTTGAAAATCGAGTTCCAAAACAAGGACATATTACTAGATAGTTTCAGAAAGGGGGCATTTTGCTATAATTTTTTGGCAAAAGGGGTATATCCCCACACTACAAAAAAAGGGGGTCTATAGCTGCGTTTACAAACACGGCCTAAACAGCGCAGCAATACGCCTATAGCCGCGTTTTTTAACCGCGGCTATAGGTTGTTCCAATGTAGCTGAAAAAGGGTCTATAGCAGCTCAAAGCTGGCCTGTAGCCGCGTTTCTCAGAAACGCAGCTATAGGTCCGCTTTGAGTTGCATTTCTAACCGTCGCTATAGGTCAGACCTATAGCTGCATTTGTACAAAAAACACGGCTATAGATCCCTTTTTCAGCTACATTGGAACAACCTATAGCCGCGTTTTTATTTTTTATTTTTTATTTTATTTTTTCCCTGCTATCACAACTTCCTGCTATATACAAGTTCCCAACATCACAACTCCCTGCTATCACAACTTTTTGTTACATCCCAACATTCCATAAAAAAGTTCCCATCCCAACATCACAAGTTCCATAAACATGTTCCCAACAAGAAATCAAGAAGGATATATACAAGTTCCCAACACAAAATTGCCAAAAGAAGGATTTTTGTACATCACAAAAAATATACAATAAGGATATTTTTACATTCTAAACTACCCTCAAACAGCCATAGGCAGCAAGCAGCAACATCACTAATTAACCTTTTGTGTTAACAAAAATATATATACAAACGTTTGTGGCATGAAAAATATATATACACACGACACCGATTGAAAAATATGTATGTATAATATTATTTTGCGTCATGAAACACCTTTAGCAGTGACTCAACCAAGTTATGCATATCCTCTCAACCCTACTATATATTATACATTTATTTACCAATCATGCATGTGTGATTTTTCATATAAATGTATTGAAATGAATAGTGAAAATCCATATTATTTATTGCAAGTTTATTATTTAATATGAATTATTGTCTTAATTTTTGAAAAACAGAACCAACACATCTTTCCTTTTTTTTGGTTAAGAGAACCAACACATCTGGATTATTATTGTGGAACGTTCCAGTATTGATATATATCAATTTCTTATTGTACATCAACATTATAAGTAAGAAAGCTTTTTATATATATTTGGTTTTTAATTGATAGTGGACAAACTCTACAGATAACAGGACAAAGACCTTCTAAGCAAAGATTAATCGAATCTAATGCAACTATGTTCACATTTTTTTGTTTATTTTTTCTTTTTGAGTTTAGTTTTTGAATAAATTTAAAATTATGTGATGGTTAATGGATTGTTAATGCTTGATAAGTGATATATAAATCTAGTGGCTATAGATTTTTTTTTTTTAAACTCAAATCTTTCCTCACTAGCACTAAACTTAATTTATTAATTATTGGTCATAAATTAAGGTACATAGTACCAAAGCAAGAGGACCTCATATAATATTTAAAAGGTTTAAATATAGATAAATTGGACAAAGTCTATAATGAATGATTTGAATTGGATTGTGTGTATCTTTTCCCTTTTCAAAGAGTACTTGGTTACAGCTATCAGTTGTCTTTAGAGAGTGGGAGAGACATGAAGAAAGGGATGGGAGGGATCTCCCACCTGTACCAATGTGCCGTTATAAGTGGACATTCACCTTGATGGTGTAAAAAAAAAAGGTGTTGGATTTTGCTCTGTAGGTTTTTCAATTCATACTAATATTATAAAGTTTAAGATAATGATCATAATATATACATATTCTCATGACCTTGAATCCACCAAAGACAGAAAGAAGGTCCCATCCTTTTCATAGAAATTGACATTAACTTGCCTTTTTTGTCTAACAAAATTAGTTATCTATGTTCCTATAGCAGCAGCTGCTATAGGAATGGTCATGTAAACCCCACAAACAAAGTCTATCAAATTTCACAACTTGTACACTTACCAAACTAACAAAAAAACATAACAAAAAAGACACTTGGGGGAAATCAGATCACAATCTTTAGCTTGAAAGATGGGCTAACATATCAATTCTATCATCATGATGACCCATTTAGCCAAAAAAGATCTGGTATCAATTCCACCACTTATCGATACGAATAATGTGTGTATACATAGATTGACTAGATACAAAGCAAGGACTCGTAAGGGGTCAAGTAGCTTGACTCTTATTCAAAGTGCCACCGTCGTTTCAAAACGTCTTATTCTCTTGAATGGATGCTATTTTTGTAGCCAACAATTCTTGAGTATATTTGACCTTTCTTTGTAATTACTATAGTTATGCACTTTTTTTTAAGTTATACTTTCTTTACCTTAAAGTGAAAATATTAGGCTCTATTTGTTTCCTTGTAAAATGTAGGAAAATACTTTTAGCAATTTTCAGTGTTTGTTTCATTGTAACATCTTGGTCAACCTTAAACCATTTTTCGTTGTAAACTCTCAACCCTAATCTCATTTCCAACAAACTCTATCTTCATTTCTCATTGAGAATTGTTATGGAACACTTAACCTATTATAACGCTAAGCCCTAGCCGAGCCTAAAAGTCCCTTAAACACCTAACCAGGCAACCAAGCCCTCAAAAACTGAATTCACAGCTCGAGGAACATTGCATATTTCTTACACTAGCCACTTTCAAAGGATAGACCACATTACTCCCAGCTAGTCAAGAGTTAGAATCTAGATAATAATAGGCAAAATAAATGGTACAGTGTGCCATAAGGAAGGTGCTAATTACATATACGCTTATACCTGGCCCCATAAAGGCTTGTTGAGTTACAATTGAGGTATGTTATAATCATTTATATATCTAAAATTTACTTAGTAAACACCTGATGTAAAACTCATCACTATGTGTCTGTACAACACAAACTCATATAATCCAATCAAATTTATACAACTTGAAACATCACAACACCTACCACAAAATGTCAACTCATCAACAGTAATGAAATTTATTGGTACATTAGAGTTAATTATTAGTATTGCAATGTACGTACATGGCATTGCTCTACCTCCCAAAGACCATACTCCGTACATACTAGAAATTTGAAAAAAATGTAGATCACTACAAAAAACGCGGGCTATAGTTGCGTTTTTTTTAGCCGCGTTTACTAAAAATGCAGCTATAGGGGATCTATAACCGCGTTTCTAAGAAACGCGGCTAAAGCCACAAGCTGTAGCCGCGTTTTCTAAAAACGCAGCTATAACTTACCTATAGCTATGTTTTTCAAACGCGGCTATAGGTCCAGTCGAATAATTTTGAATTTGAGGGTGACCTATAGCCGCGTTTTGAAAAAACGCCACTATAACTAACTTAAAACGTAGCTAAAGATAAGCTGTAGCTGCGTTTTAAAAAACGCAGCTATAGGTCCAACCGAATAATTTTTTTAGGTGGACTTATAGCCGTGTTTTCGTGTTTTAAAAAGCGGCTAAAGGTTACCTACAACCGCGTTTTTCAAAAATGCGGCTATAGGTCTAGCTGTATATATTATTTTAAAGTTGACCTATAGCTGCGTTCATATTTTGTAAAATAATGTTCTAGAGATATTAGAAGAATAAGGGACAATCATTGGCCTACTTTATACGGCAAAGAATTGTATGCCACCGCTTACGTTAGTTGATTAACCTCTATCTTGCACACACTAATAAAGAATAAATTTGACTACTCAGACCCCATGGCTAATTATTTTTGTAGCCACATAACAGCAGATCTAACCACAAAATATCCGTTCCACACTGATCTAGACAGCAAAGATCAAAAGGTTGACAAGAACAGTTCAAAAATTTAAGTAACTAACAATATGTCTAATAGTATGGATCCAAATCTGGCAAAATATTGTTTCAAAGCTAGCAAAAAACAGAGAAATCCACAAATACCGAAAACTGGAATGAAAGACAACACAAACCAAAATTTAAAAAACGGGTACAGGGAAACACACAATCAGTAAAAATAGAAATGCTATAAACCACAAACCAATTTTTTGAATCTGGTTTGAACTTCAAATGAGTAATTACAGAAGAATCAGAATGTAACATTTTGATTTTCCTTTTTTTCTATGTCTTTAGTACCAACTTTCATGACTCTTCTAAATTTTTTTGGATTGTGTTATTCAATTCCTCTTGCTTTAAAAAACACAACTGTTGGGTCTCAACAACATACCAATGGACCACAAATATTAACTCAGGAATTTGAAAGTAACTCAAAAACATCAAACAAACATATAGTAAAAGGCCTTTTGTAACAATGAATGCAAATATTAATTACGTTACAATTCAAAATTTATTTTTTCTTATTTAAACATGATAAGTCACGATCCAAATTGAGTCATGTGACTTCAAATGTAAAGAGCACACTTCAATATTTGCATTCATTAAGGATCTTAATTCTAGCAAGAACCAAAGAAATTAATATCTAACTGTACCTTTTAATTCTCTTATTGCAGAAGTCCCAATGTCTTTATCTGGCACAGGGAAACGGTATTTTGCAACTGGAGGGAGAAACAGAAGAAAAAGAAAAAAATAATTCAGAAATTAATTTCAATGGCAAACGAAGGAAAAAGAAAACTGCCAAACAGGAACAAAATTCTAACCAAAAAAACAATAATCGACAAAACAAAACTCAAGAAATTGAAAAAATAAATGGGAACGGAGAACTCTCTCCTTCTCTCTTATTTCTCTGTTTTTGCCCTCTCCAAACCTAAATCATATATAACCCCAAATTTCAAAAAATCAAATCAAAACCTAATGTTACCCAAATACCTAAATAAAAATCAATCCAACCAAATTGAATGAAAAAAGAAAAAGAAAAACTTACTAGTGGTAGTTCTCTCAATGTCTGTCTCCTTCTCATCTATGTATCGCAAGGTTTATTTTTTCCTCCTTCTCTACCTCCGGATCGCAAGCATCGGTGTTAAAAAATTGAAAAGGAAGTGAAAAGAAAGTCACATATTAAAACCTGATTTCCTTAGCCCTAATTTTTGAATCCAAAATCTAGAACCAAATTGGAAAAATTGAACATTTAAACCCAAAATCGAAACCCTAGATCGAAAATCGAAACCCTAAACCTAAAATCGAAACCCTAAACCAAAAATGGGAACCCTAAAACACAAATCAAAATAAGAAATTTGAAAAACTTATTCTTAGTCGGCCTTGCGAGAGTGTCTTGAGTGAGATTGAGAGTTTGAGAGAGAGGGAGAGATCCAAGGCTTTGTCGGCACCGATTCTTCTCTATCGACAAATGCCTGCAAACCCAACTCAAAATCAATGAATCAAACCCTAAATATGTTATTGCATACAGAGACAGTGCAAAGTGTGTGTGTGTGTGTGTGAGAGAGAGAGAGAGAGAGAGAGAGAGAGAGAGTGTGTGTGTGTGTGTGTGTGTGTGTGTGTGTGTGTGTTACTGATCGATGAGAAGGGAATGGAGAGGAGGGAAGAGCGGAGGGAGGAAGGGGATTCGGAGAGGGTGGAAGTGAGGGAAGGAGGGGAGTGTGTTGGATTGAGAGGTAGCCTTGAGATCGTTGAGAGTGGTCTGAGAGTGTTTTGTGGAGTTGTTGTTTTCAATTGTGCTTCATTGAGGGATTTATTTATTTATTTTTATCTATGTTGAAAGTTGAAGCCGCGTTTAAAAAAGCACAGCCCTAGACATGTAGAAGCTACGTTTAATCAAACGCAGCTCTATAAATGTCTAAGCTGCGTTTATTAAACGCAGCTCCAGACTTGTAAACCAGTTCCGTTTAATTAAACGTAGCTCTAAGCATCTTTGAAGCTGTGTTTATTAAACGTAACTCCAGACATATTGAAAAAAAAAAAAAAAAAAACCCGGCTACGTTTATTAAATGCAGCCTCACTTGGGCAAAACGCGACTTCAATGCTGGTCTATAGCCATGTTTAGTAAAAGTTGTAGTCGTGTTTTTGAAAAACGCGGCTTAAGAATGCGTTTTTTGTAGTGCCATTTTGGCCCGACTTCTATTAACAAATATGAATAAAATAAAGAAAAAACTTAACACGGAGAATTAACTAATCATACAATACAACTTACCATTAAATAATTTTGTATTTGTTGGTGATATTGTGAGACTTTAGTCCAAGAACAATATTGTAGGTTGGCATGATTACGAATGTTGGACATAGTAAGAATTAGGCAAAATATTATAACCTAGTTAGTATCCAAACCAAGCTGGTTTTGTTATAGAAGTCCTAATCCATGGTTGACTGTGAAATTAGTTAAAATCATTTGCAATTGATTATTCAACTCTGTACCTATTTTTAGCCCAAATTAATGGGCTTGAAGCTACTAGTTTAGTTTTTGGACCATTTTTTTTAAAGAAGATTAATTTTAGTACCAATTTACCACAAGCCCTAAATATGAGTTTGTTCTTTAAATATGTTTTAGCCAATTAATTGGATCTTAATTTCAGATTTTATAATTATTATTTTAATTTTTTTAATAAATTAAAACTGTGAAAAATATTTTGGTTGTTGCGTGTGATCCTAAATGAATAATTTCCTTATAGCGTGCAAAATTAAAAATGAAATTGGTCCTACATATGATATCCCTATTAATAAAAGAAATATTACTAAAGGGTGAGTGTTAGGGCTTTTTGAAATTTGCCTTACTGTTTGAACTAGATCATCAGAGAAATGAGTAATAGCAACAATGGTGTTTCGGGAAGTGCTACATTTATAGTATTTTCATAACACATTCTTAACAAATCTTAGGTAGTAAGTTATTACTTGTTCTAATTTGAATTTACCATTGAAATTACTTTTTTACCCACAAGTAACAACTTTCCATTTGCAATTTGTTGTGAATTTTTTACAAAATATTGTAAACATAACATTTCTCGTAGCGTTGTAGCCTTATGATGGCGTTTAAGGTGACTAACAAATCAACATGGCCGGCTCAACATATTTGGGGACCTTAGGCAAAAATTTTAAGGGGGGCATTTTTATATTTAAATATTAATCAAATAATATATATATTGAATTTTTTATTTAAAATATATTTTTCTTGCTTTTGGAGATGCAAAATTACTAATTAAGTTTTTGTATTTAAGTTTTTCTAACATTTTTTTTCTTCAATTGATAATATAACTAATCAATTTAATCTTTCTTGTGACATAGTAGAACAATAGAACCTGATTATTACAATTTTTCTAAAGCCATGACCACTTTAAAGTCTAAACTTATACAAATAAAAATTAATTTAATACATGGTTCAATAAATTAGTGTCACTATAATATAAATAAGTTGATATGATGCACATCAAATTATTAATTGGTATAATAATTTATAATAATAGATAAAGTTAGAAACCGTGATCATTAAAAAAAAAAAAAAAAAAAATAGTGAGAAACCGGGTTAAGTGATAACGGTGGGCTGCACTGCACAGTTGCGCACTTTGCAACCTGTGCAGTGTAGATGTGATTCATGTGAGCAGGCCAGCAGGGCCTGTACTATCATCCTATGGCTAAGTTTTAAATAGACGTGGCAAAACGGGCGGGTCGGGTCGGGTTCGGGTCGGGTCAATCGGGTTTGCAGGTTAAACGGGTCACGGGTCAAAACGGGTCATTTTTAAAACGGGTCAATCGGGTTGCGGGTCAAACGGGTTGCGGGTTGAGTCGGGTCGTGAGTCGGGTCGAGTTGACCCGTATTTTTCAAACAATTTTTTTTTTTTTTTTTTGGAAATAGATGCAATCTGTCAATTGTTTATGAGTTCCTTAATTGTGATTAGATTCTCACTAGTGATATTGTTACCAATTACCACTAAACACTTGAATTAATACCCAAATTTGGTGCAACTCCTATTCTAGCTTTCTAGAAACTAATCTTGGTATAATCTTTAATCTATTTAAAGTAGGAAGAGAAAATAAAGGTGGCAAGTAAAAAATAATAAACTATAATGGAGTACATAACATATTAAGTAAAAAAGAATAAGTAAATATTTTATAAAAATTACACCTCAATCTAAATCTACTCAACATTGGTAAACGTGGCAAAACGTGCGGGTCGGGTTCGGGTTCGGGTTCGGGTCGGGTCAATCGGGTCGCGGGTCAATCGGGTCGCGGGTCAAAACGGGTCACGGGTCAAAACGGGTCATTTTTAAACGGGTCAATCGGGTTACGGGTCAAACGGGTTGCAGGTCAAACGGGTCGGGTCAAAACGGGTCTGACCCGTTTTGCCATGTCTAGTTTTAAAGCAAAAAAACGTGTCCTAAGCAGAAAAGGGTCCTAGCAAAAAAAACGTGTCCCATGATGGGACTCCCATCAATGAAATAAACTAAAATATATATAATTTAAGTTAAATAAATAGAAGACTGAGTCTTCATTCTCGGAAAGACAGAGAGGGGAAGAGTAGAAAAAAATTCAAGCCAGACTGACTTACTGAGTTTATGGAGAAAGATCAAGAATTAAAATGAAGATGAAGAAAAGCAAGGTAAGAATATAGATGGAGAGTCAGAGAGATATGAGATTTTTCTTTTGTTTTTGAAGTTTATAATATCTATTTTAGCATATTTCAAGGTAATTACGATGTATTATTAATGAGTTTGTCTGGTATTAATTTTGATTTTAGCATATTTCAAGAATGATTTAATAAATTTGTCTTTTAAAATTTAATTTTGTTAGCTGAAGTTTGACTATTTTTGTTTTTTTCCTTTTAAATTTTCTGCATTTTAGGATATAATTGGTCTTTTTAATGCATTTTATTGATCAATAAAAGTGCTTAAAATTTTTTTAATTAAAATATATAAATAAATATATTATATATATAATTTTTTTTTTTTACAAGTAGGGGCCTACTTTAATTTGGGGTCTTAAGTAATTACATCAATTGTATGTGGCCCTGCAAATCAAGTATTGCATAGTAAGAAAATTCAAGTTTCTGGGTAAGGGCCCTTCTTAGTTTGGTCCTGGGAGTTTGGTATTAGACTTTGTGTGAAGTCTGAGATATGGCCCAATGCATGGGCTTTTGTATGTTGCATGGTTTGGGTTCCCACGTAGTCAATTGGTACACTGATCAAGTGTGCATGAAAATCATTAAGGTTGGGCCCCACATCATCAGAGGCATTTCGGGTCACATTCACAGTACTAGACTCCTTTGAGAGTAGTCAGCAAAGACAGCTTTATTGTCCATCTGGGGAACATCGCCATCCAAGATATCATCCCTTGAAATCACGTGATATCGTGTAAACTCCAATGTTCTTGCCATTTACGTCAAGATTTCCATTATTGTCACCTAGATCCTCAGCACTCGGGCAAGGAGTAGTTTGAGGCCGAAACCTATCTCCGGATTCATCCTCTGGCGCCGTGGGGGTCTCCTGTTTGGGTTATCGTCTTTCCGTCGAAAACCTGCTTTTATCCATTCTCCATATGGATTTTCAACCAGGGATGCATGGCGAATTTGAACTGGAAAAGTCCATCCCCTACGTCCACAATCTGCAGGTCGTTCCCAAACTTCCAAACCGACCTCAGTAGTGATTTGGCCGCTCTTTGGTTGTAGGGTCTGGATGTGAGAAATCTTCCTATCAAACTGAGTGAGCATTCTTCAGGGATTTTTTTGTTGTCTCTAAGTGGATCGAACCGTGAGAACTTCCCCTTCGCCCTCCGGTAAGGTTATACGGTGCAAGCGTTCAATGAAATCTGAGTCCATGTATGTGTCGAAACAGCCAAGGATCAAAACTAGAAAAAGGTTTGTAGGGTACCACGGCTTAACAAGCAGCGGGGTGTAAAGAAAAAGAAAGGACCACGGCTTAGCAAGCAGCGGCGTGAAAAGAATAAGAAAAGCGAAAAAAAGAGAACCACGCAAAGCATAAAGAAACTCACCCTAGGTGAGAGAGAAAACTCCTACCGAGAGGAGAAGAAAAAAGTACTTAAGTCTTTATCATGGTTTCTTCGTACCTTGATCCCAAAAGGAAAACTAGTTCTCCAATTCTTCTCTTCTACCCAATCAAAATAGGCATCAATCCTTCTTTTTCCTTGCATCTCGATTCCTTGTCTGTTCTTTCCTTCGAACCAATAACATTCGCACGTACGGTTTCATGTGTAAAGTTCCATGGCGTTGTTGTGGAGGAGATTCCTATTAATTACCCTATAAATAATGCAAATTAGGCTGTAGTTTTCAAGAAAGTGATTTTTAGACAGTAAACACCAAAATCTGAAGTCATGGGGGAAACCAAGCTCATCGATGACCTCAGTATGTTCTCTTTCCCTTTCTAAGATTACTAGTTTACTCTATTATTTTTGTTTCTTATTTATTTATTTATTTAATATAAATATTCATAATAAAAGAATATCAAGATTTTCATACTCTCTAAACCCCGTCCAAACACATCAATCAAATTGATATTATTTCAAATCTTGCTCTTGAGAAAAAAAAAAAACAAAAAGGGAATGATATCTCAACTACAGCTCTTCGTTTGTTTTGACATCAAATTTTTCCTAGATTTTTATACATTAATTTTTAAAAAATATTAATACACCAATTTAAAACGTTTAATGTAGAACAAAAATCAACCTAAACAAAAGCACAATCAAAATAAAATTATAAGTACAATAAGTGTGCTACAGAAAAAAAAAATTAAGAAAAACTAACAACTAAAAAGAAACTACTATCGACCTTTTTTTCCCAATAAAAAAAAAAAAAAACTATTTGAAAGTTGTTTTTGAGAAAATTTTAAACTTTTGAAGGCGTTTGCCCATAATTTTGAGCCATATCATGGTTATTTGAATGTTTTGAAGAGCTACTATTTACATCATTTCAATATTTTTAGTTGGTGGTTTTAAGGACATTTCAATAATAGTAGAAATTCTTAAGATATTTTGGTCTTTAAAAATTTGAGGGTATTTGTATCACATTAGATATTTCCATGGAATTTTGGCAATTTTAGAACTTATGAGAGCATTTTGATCATTATAAAGGTTTTAGGTGAGCGTTTAAGGGTATTTTGGTTGTCTTGAAAACGTTGGGAATGTTTTGAGAGTATTTTTGTTACTTTAGAAGTTTTTCTAAGGTATTTTAGTCATTATAGAGGTTTTGTGTGCATTTCAATCATTATAAATGTTTTATGCAAGGTTTTTAGTATATTTTGGTCATCTCAGAAATTTTGAGGCCATTTCTATCATTTTGGAGGTTATTATGGGGTATTTTTTTATATAATTATTTTAAAGGTTTTATAAGATATTTCAGTCATTTTCAAGTTTTTAGGGGTATATTGATTATTTACAAATTTTTGAAGTATTTCTCAATTTGGGTGCTTTCATGGTGATTTGGTCAATTTGAAGATTTCAAGATGTTCTCTTAAGATATAAGTGGGGTTTTAGATTCATGAGAAAGGAAATTCTATTCTCCAAAGGCTGAAAACGTTTTAAGCTCCTTTTGGCATGTAAAACATTTTCAGCATTATCAACCTTAAAGATAGTGTATTTCTTGATCACCAAAAAATTATTTTTGTTTAATCAAGTTTCTCAACCGAAATTCTCAACCACCTCAAATGTCCAAAAATGAGGAAAAATTTTCCTTTTCCTTTTCCTTTTTTGTTTGTTTGTTTTTGCTAAAACAAATGGGATCTACATTCGATACATTTTCTTTGTAGAGTATGTCTATGCTTGTACAATTATTAATCAAGATTTTCATCCCCTAATTTTCTTTAATATGTATAGGTTTTTTTTTTTGAGACAATTAATATGTGGAGTTAATATGGGCTTATTAATGAAAACGGTTCAATTTGATTTAATAAATATTTTGTATATATGTATTGCACCGCATATAAATATAAATATTTATATTTGGTATGACTCTTCCTTAATGCTATATTATTTAATATTAATATTTTAAATTATCACCATTAGATTACAAGTTTTCTTGTTTCTTAAAAAAAAAAAAAAATTTACAAGTTTTCTTTATTATTAACAAACATGTCAAATTTCATTTTGATTGATCAATTTTATTCACTCTTTAATAACATAGTATATGTATAATTTTAAAGTCCAAAAAGCTTAATGTCTATATTTTACAAACATGGATAGACTAAGAGGACAAAAGAATAAATAATTTAAAATGTTAGAGATGTAATAAGTGGTGGCTCTAGGAAATTTTTTCTAGAATGGTCATTAAAAAAAATTAAATTAATAAAACTTAAAAAAAAATAAAATAAAACGTGAAAATTTTAAAACAAAAAAAAAAAAAAAAAAAAAAAAAAGCCCAAATACATAAAGTTTTAAAATTTTCTTCACAAGTTTTCATATTTTGAAATTATTATATGATATAATAAATTTACTATCAATGTTATTAGCTACATCTATTTCAATGTACACGATTAAGTAATTATTAAACTACTAATCTTTCATTTAATTACCAACATATTGTCTAAACAAGTAACAATTTAAACAAAATGTATTAACTTTTTGAAAAAATATATCACATAAATTCAACAAATTTGGCTAAAGACTAAATCAAGTACTAATAGACTAACTATTTGAAAAGTGTGCATTTTTAAATAAAAAAATAGCAATCTTAAAATATGTCATTTGAAAACACAATTTAAAAAATCACAATTAAACATTTAATTTGGGTCTTTAGGCTAATTTGTTTGTTTGGACAATTTTTGAGAACTACTGTATCTACAACATTTTTGCAAAACTTACACAACAAAGCCCAAGTGGTAAGTTTTTAATTTAAACATACCACTGAAACTTTTTTTTGTCTATTGGTAACAACCTAATACTTAAGATTTATTACAAAAATGTTATGAACATAATATTTCTTGCAATTTTTTGGAGAGGTAGAATTTAATTTTTAATGGGCTCAAATTGTTATTTAAGGTGTTTAAGCTTTTTTTAGGGTGGTCAACAACCCATATTAATTGAAAACTCAATTTTTTAAAGGTACATTAAAAAATATTCAAGTCAAGGTGGTCATGTGACTACTCTGAACTACACTTGGTGCCACCCTTGGATGTAATGTCTTCAATCATTGATTTTGTGATTATAAAACTTATCATTTTTTTTTAATTTTTTCTTTTTTGTTTACAATTCATGATCAATAGTAAAATCACTTTCTTATCTATGTGATTAATTTTATGGACAATTTGATAGGAGTCTTGGTGGCACTGAGAATATGAATTAAGTGCAATAATGAAAATACAAAGTGTGCCTTTGGATGAGCTTAATTCATCAATTTATTCCTTTCAGGAAAAAAAAGAAAAAGTCATCAATATATTTAACTTCTTCTTTCTTTGAGAAGATCTATATATTTAATTTAGTTTGTTTATTTGTAAAAATTCAATTAAATCTTGAAAAATATGATATTTGAAAAGCCAAACGTTCCAATTTAGGATGAAAACAATAATATGTCATGATGGGTGATACAAAGGAAATATGCTGTATCATAAATCATGACATATTGTCTATTCATTTTTTAAGTTTCATTGCCCTTAATTTATTTTGTTAAATATTTCTTTGACCTATGATGATTATGCTTTAGCACTGCTTGATTGAAATTGACCCATATGTAACTGCCTAATTGTTATTAGACAGGGTATTTAAATATTTCTAATGTATTGCAGCAATCAAAAGAACAAAAAGACATTTTCGTCCAGCGCATTACTTACTTAAAATACAGTCCTACTCTTTACTATGTGATACTGGGGTGGAAAAGTATGACTCTGGTGTTTTTGAAGCCAGTGGACACAAATGGTGGGCTCTAATTCTTTGTTTTTTCTATTCAAATATAAATATTTACTTCTAATGTAGTCAGTTTTATTTTGCAGGAGGTTGTCTATTTATCCAAAAGGAAACGAGAAAATGAATGGAAGTGGTCACATCTCAATATACTTAGCAATTGTTGACACTGAAAAGTACACTCTTGGCTGGGAAATTTATGTCAGCTTCAAATTGCTCCTGTTCGATCAAATACGAGACAAGTTCTTGACCATTCAAGGTTTTCCCTCTCATAGTGTGTGTATATATATATATATATATATATATAAACATGAATATTCATCTTTCATGATTGTATTTTGGTATAGTATTCTGGTATAAGTTGTTAAATTTCCAATTTTTCTAAAAACCTTAACCTATTAGAAGATGATAAATTTATTCACATGTTAGACACTTGAGCTACTATTGAGTAGAGATTCAACATGTGGAAATTTAAATAGAATGTGAGGAGGTCACAACAGGGAAAATTTAAACTTAGGACTTTTTATTTTGATACCATATTAAATTTTTAATTCTCTCAGAAATTAATCTAACATATCTTTTTTTTTTTTGTGTGTAGATGTTGATGGGGTAATTAGAAGATTCCATGATATCAAGACAGAATGGGGCTTTCACAAATTTCTATCCCTTAACTCTTTCGATGATCTTTCTCAAGGATATCTTGTCAATGATTGTTGTGTATTTGGTGCTGAGCTTTTTGTTCATGAACGCAATGCCATACGGGAGGTTCTTACTATGATAAAAGAGCCCCTTAACCGTACTATGGCTTGGAAGATTGAAAATTTTTCATCATTAGATAAAGTGACATATTATTCTCGAATATTTCAAGTTGGGGATGTGAAATGGTATTAATTTTTTTTTTTTTTTTGATAGGTATTATTATAAGTTGGACTTTTATTGTTGTAAAAGAAAGGAAAGTTTCCTTGACTTAGAACCTTTTGTTTTTAACTCTTTTTAATTAATTCGTGTAGGAAGTTACTGGCTTACCCCAAAGGAATTTATAATGGAGAAATGAAAGTGATGTCTCTCTTCCTCTTATGTTGTGATTGTGTTCTACCTGAGCACAAATTTTTTGCACAATTCAAGATACGTGTAAAGGACCAAGTTAACAATGAAAATCACATGGAAAAAATAGGTATGTATGCTTATATGTGTGTGTGCACACACGCCTCCCGTTCTCTTTCACCTTGTTTTGTTCCTGTGTAAGTTTTGCCTCATTTTTTTTGTTTTTTTTTTTTTTTTTTTTGTTTCTTACAGAAAAACATTGGTTCACTACCTCTTCGAACGAATGTGGTTTCTCACACTTTATGCCTCTTAAGGATCTCCAAGATGTATCCAAGGGACTTCTTATCAATGATGCTTTAATTGTAGAGGGAGAAATAATAGTTATGTCTAATGTTAAGTGATTCCCTAAAATGATTGTCTAAGAAATTATAGCAAAAACTATACTTTAAATATTGTGAAAATACTTCTTTATCCCGGAATTGCATTTGGGGAGGTTATGAGATTATTATCATTATTGTAATTGCAAAGATGTCAATATTAAAAAAATTTAAATTTGTCATCTTTATTTTGAAGCTTGTGCATGCACTCACATGTGCATGCACACACACACACATACATATATGTATGCATGTATGTGTGTGTGTGTATTGTGTAATTATGTATGTATGTTCTATGAGCATTCTCACCAAGAATTCTAAAAATTTTAGCTTTTAGCATCTAAAAACCTAACTTTATAGCATTTAACACATCACTTTGCAATACCCCTAATATCGAAACTTCTATTTTTTTACCATTTTATTTAAATATTCTTTCTTTATTATTTTTATTCATTTTTTATTCTCTCTCTCTCTCCCACAGCAGAAAAAAAAAAAAAAAAAAAAAAAAAAAAAAAAAAAAAAAAAATCTTGCTATAGTGCGCTCTCAAAAATGAGAGCTCATTGTAGCAAGATGTCAAATCTTTTAGCATATGGCATCTTTGATGAATTATGTTTTTGTGGTTATAAATGCTAAAAATAGCATTTTATCATTTATAACACTCTTAATGAGAATGCTAAATCATCTTAGTAGTATGTAGTAACAAATAA
The DNA here is from genome assembly GCF_932294415.1 of Quercus robur. NCBI lineage: Eukaryota > Viridiplantae > Streptophyta > Magnoliopsida > Fagales > Fagaceae > Quercus > Quercus robur. Next base: position 57,854,492 of record NC_065537.1, read on the forward strand.
GTGTGTATTTATAAAAGTTAAGTTCATCTTTTATATGATATAATTTTATTTCAATGTAATACTATTTCATAATAAGTTATTATAGATTTAATATTTTATGATACTCATAATTGATATACGCTTTCACTCAAGTTATCCTTGGTATTAATTTTGTTAAAATTAATCTCTTAGTATCTTTATATTAAAATTTTAAATAAAATATTCTTTCAATATTTATCACACATCAAATTTGATACCAATCAAAATGTGTTTTGCTATTCAATCAATAAATTATGCAATAATACATTATTATAAAGCAAAAAATATAAAACCCGGACTATATATAAATGAGATGATTTTTTATCTTCTTATTTTTTTAAGAGCTCAACAATATGTATGGCAGTATATCATCAGTGAAAAGGGAAGCCAAATGTCATGCCCTAACAAGTAATTTATAGGCAATTGGTTTATCATTAGTGTAGGAAATTTGGTCTTTAGCTAGCAACAACTGAAAGTTGTCGTTGATATGCTTTAAATGTCCTTTCATGATATTAGTACATAAATTTGTCTTTGCTAAGAGCATTCACATCAAGAATGCTAAAAAATACTTCCTCTGTCCCAATTTGTTTGTCCTGTTTGAAAAGTCAAACTTTTTAAGGGAACATCATTTATTATTTTGTCTGTCTTATAAAAATGTATAAGTTTACAAAACTACTTTTAAATAAATTTATCATTTAAAAAAAAAAGAGAGTTATTCTTAATGACAACTAAAAATGTGCCCCAATTAGATTGATTTAAAAAAAAAAAAAATTTGTTAGTTTTCTTTTCAAATAGTTTTGAAAATAAAATAGTGGTATAATAGGAATATTAGTAAATTATTGACTTTTATTTTTAGAAACAGGACAATATTTTGGGACATTCCAAAATGGAATAGAGGACAAACAAATTAGGACGGAGGGAGTATAGCATTTTAACATCTCATAATGTCACTTTATTCATTTTAACATCTCACTTTTAAACACACCCAACATCAAAGCTTCTATTTTAATACACTACACATTAAAATAATATAAACAACCTAATTAAATAAATAAATAAATAAAACCTAGTTCACCTCTCTCATCCTCTCCGACTGCTCTACCAGCCACCATAATCTACTGCCACTACCAACCACCACTACAACCCACTACCACCACCCACCGCAACAAGCCCAAACAGCCCCACCACAACCCACACCCCCCTGCCACCCAATGGAACAACTCACTACCACCATCAAACACTACCCACAAACTCGCAAAACAACTCACAACCTCCACCGCAACCCAAAACCTCCACAATCCTCAAGCCAATTTCTTTCAAAATATCCAACATATACTTTCTTTGTGATAAAATGATGTTTTCTTTAGATCATGAGACCTCTATACCCAAACAGAGGATTGAGTCACAAACAAACCCAAAGGCACAAGAGGATCGAGTTAAATTACATCAAATCAGATTGGTACCCAAGAGTGGAGATTCGACGACACACGAGGGTTGGGGTTACAGCAAGGAGCTCCATTGGGCTATCATGCATCAATGGATAAAAACCAACTAGACTCGGGAGTGAATCATAGACAAGCAACAACAGCGCAATGTCGCGATGACCACGAATAGTCGCCAGAGCTAGTCGACTCCTCCAGCCAGGGAATCGTGGTTGGTGATGGGCAACAATGAAAGTTGAGTGAGCGGCGAGAAACAAAGACAGTTGTGGTTGTTGGAGACTAAAGTTTGGTAGGCTGTGGTCACTGAGGTCACTAGCACAAAATAGGCTATGATACCATGTTGTTTCGATTAAAAAGTGTTTATGGTGGGCAACATGGGTTTAGTGGCATGGGTTTTTGGGTTCAGTCAAAGGGAAAAGGATCTTGGATTTTTGGCAGCTTGGTTGAGGGAAGGGAAGCAACGTGTGAGAAGAAGGCAAGGGAGCTGGGCAGCGTGTTGAGTATGAACCAGAAAAGAAAAGGAAGAAGATGTGGTGTGTTGAGTTTGAACTAGAAAAGAACAGGAAGAAGAGGCAGCGTGTGTGAGTGAGAAAATGTAGATGGACTTGGCACATGTGGGTGGGGATTAAAAAATTAATATTTAGTTTTAACATTTAGCTACAGTAAGCTGTTATAGATGATAGCTCACTATAGTCGAGTGTTAAAAATTTTAACATTTGACATGTTTGATGTAAAAGGTATTTTGGTGTTTTGGATGTCAAATATAGCATTTTATCATTATAAGAGCATCACCATTAGATGTTTAAAAAAAAATGTCATTTTGACACATCAAAAGCCTACTTTATTATTTTACCACGTCATTTTACAACATCCCATTTATCAGATGTTTTATCCTTCAATTCTATACATTAAAATAATATTTACAACACATTAAATAATATATTTACCCAAAACCCAACAAATATACAAATGCACAGCCAGTGGTAGTTGCCACCACCCAAGAACCAACATCCATCGCTACAACCACTGCCACAACAACAATCAATGCCACAAACTACAACCACAATCACTGGATCCTCCAACAAATTCCAAATCCAAAAACCTCAACAAAATAAAAGTAAAAAACTCAAAATCTTCAACAAAACCCCAACCAAACAGATCAATCAATGACCAAACTCAACCAACCATCGGCGGCGAGAGTTGTGGAGGACGACGAGCAAAGATTGGCGACTATGGAGGACGATGAGCAAAGATCGGCAACTGCCCCTGGGTGAGCAGAGCTTCAGATCGGCGAGCAGAGGTTTAGATTGGCGAGCTTCAATCGGCGAGCTCTGCTTCAGATCACAATTGCCTTCTTCTTCGTGACAGGAAAAGAAAGAGAGAGAGATAGTGACAGGAAAAAAAAAAAAAAAAAAAAGAGAGAGAAAGAGGCGCAGAGAAAGGGAATGGAAAAAAGAAAAAAGGAAAAAAAAAAAAAAAAAAAAGAAGAACCCAAAGCCACCGTGAAGATGCTAGAAAAGAAAGAAGAAGAAAAAGGGAGGAGGGAGTGACAGGAGCAAGGAGCAGGCGAAGGAAGAAAAAAGAAAAAAAGTAATAAAGAAGAGAGAGGAATGAATAAAATAATATTTTTTTAACACATCTGTCCGTACCATTCCAAAGATGGAACGGTACTGTTCACATGTGTCAAAATTTATAAGATTTGGCACATCTCATGAGAAGGTTTTTTTTGGTATTTGGTGTACTAAATGTGTCATATTATAGCATTTAACACATTTAACATACCTGCTATGAATGCTCTAACATTCTTGTTAAGAATGCTCTAATATTGTTGCAAATACTTTATCAAGAAAAGTTTTTTAGTTTCGTCGCTGATATATTACTATCAAATTATCAATAATAACAATAAAAGCGTTGCTAATAATGATAATTTTTTTACTGTAGATAACTTAAGAACTTAATAAACATACATTATTATAGCTTGTTAAATAGCTTCATTATCCAAGTAAAACTTTAACTTTTATAATTCACTAGCATCATTATTATAATAATCTAGTAATTAATATTAAATTTTTGTAACTTCCTTGAGATGTGAAAGAATGATTTAGATCATCAAGTGTGATTGGTTTTCAACTTCCTCTATTTCTGTTTCTCAAAAAAAAAAAATAAATAAATAAATCCACTCTTTATATTTTGTAATGACTTTTGTTAACAAATATTAGTAAAATAAAGAAAAAACTTAACACGGAGAATTAACTAATCATACAATACAACTTACCATTAAATGATTTTGTGTTTGTTGGTGATATTGTGAGGCTTTAGTCCAAGAACAATATTGAAGGTTGGCATGATTACGTATGTTGGACATGGTAAGAATTAGACAAAATATGATAACGTAGTTAGTATCCAAACCAAGCTGATTTTGTTATAGAAGTCCTAATTCAGAGTTGACTGTGAAATTAGTCAAAATCATTTGCAATTGATTATTCAACTCTGTACCTATTTTTAGCCCAAATTAATGGGCTTGCAGCTACTAGTTTAGTTTTTGGGACCATTTTTTAAATAAGATTAATTTTAGTACCAATTTACCATGAGCCCTAAATTTGGGTTTGTTCTTTAAATATTTTTTAGCCAATTAATTGGATCCTAATTTCAGATTTTATAATTATTATTTTAATTTTTTTAATAAATTAAAACTGTGAAAAATATTTTGGTTGCTGCGTGTGATCCTTTTTTTATTTTATTTTATTTAATAAACAACAAGCCCTATAGAGAGAAACAATTAAAAAAAAAAAAAAAATCCTACCTGATGTTTAAATTAGCAGCTTCTTTTCTATATAGAATGAACATCAAAACCGCAGCTTTAACTAATGCCTATAAAAATTTCAATATGCAACATGAAAAAAAACTTTTCTTTATGAATTTACATAAATTTTAATCAATTTGTTAATTGAATCACAATTAGCTTCATATTGACCAAAAGGGTACACCCAATTTTTTCAATGCCACAAAAAAAAAAAAAAAAAAAAAAATTGAAACCCTAATTTCATAAGAATCTAACATATAGATGCGAAAGATCTAAACTTTACAGATCAAAAGTTTAGAGAGAGAAAGTACCTTAAGAGCTAGAGAGAGAGAGAGAGAGTGTTTTGTATTTGTATGAACTCTTTGTGTCTCTCCTCTAAAAGAGAAAAAAATAAAGACTCAATTTTTATTGTTGGGATGTTCTCATTCTATAAGGAATGGGAATTACTAATGCCAGAGATGTGAGGCTCTTGCCTGCCTCTTTTTGATCGGTTACTCTTTCACTACCAAAAGGGCTTTTTTATTGGTGTGGAAATAGCTTTTCCACTTGGGAAGGGAAATTTAGGACGGCACTGAGATTGGTCTTGTGTTACGTACTGTGCTGTGATTGGTGTGGAATTGTGGTAGTGTGTTTGAGTGGGGGCCACACGTGTGTGAGCTTCTGAGAAGCTAGAGCACAAGGGCCAAATTTTGTCCGACATTTGGTTCCTTTCATGGTAAGCACTTAGGTCAATATGGCTCATAGTATGGGTTTTGAGTTTTTCATTGGGAGCGTGTTGTGACTTTTTATACCCTACTGGTAAGTTGTTCATTTAACTCATCAGCGACTATAATATGAGGTATTAGTTGACGATTATGGTGTTATTATAGTCACACCTTGATAGGAAAGTTACACGAGTTTCCCCTCTATCTTCTTTTCTTTTCTTTTTTTTTTCTTTTTTACTAAAAAGAAGTTGTCTAATAAACCCAAAAATAATAGACATTAGATTAAGGATTTATTGTACAAAATGTTGATATTATGTTTGTGTAATTACCGGTAGTTGTGGTATGTCAAAAGAGGGAAAAAAAATAATTTACAAAACACTTTCCTAATGAATTATAAGTTGTACGTAGTTACTGATTCTAATTTTAACCTACCACAAAAATGATTTTTTTACCCACTAATAATCATCGGTAACAAATTGCTACATATTTTTTATCCTAAAATAGACATGAATTCTTATTCTAAAAAGAAGTAATATATCCATAACATTTTTATAATATTTCCTAACAAATCATTGGTGATAAATTACTAGTTGTGATTTTAACCAATACCTAAAATTATTCTTTTATTTATTAATAACCGCGTCAGTAACAACCTGCCATTTATACAAACTCTCTTTTTTTTTTTTTTTTTTTTTTTTTTTCATCTCTTTACTTTTCCACCCCAACTAAACATAAATGAGGGAGATTAAAATCTGCTCTATCTTCCTACTTTTTTTTTTTTTTTTTTTTTCTCTTTTTCTCAATTTCTATCATCTCACTTTTCCATCTCCCCAACTAAATAGACTCCTAAATTAGGTTACTAAAGGATCTAGTACTTGCCTTTGTTGTTGTCTTACCATGTTGTTCCCCTAGTTGAATGAAAATTTTGATCCAATTTGAATCTGAATGGATGTTCATTTCAAAGAAATGGACGGGTCAGGCTGAATTAGCCCAAATAATTTGAGATATTGAGCAATCAATGAACAGATGTTCTAGAGAATTTTCTTTTGCTCCACAAAGAAGTAATATTTATTTTCTATAATATGAAACCTTTTTCTCACAGTCGACCTTGTCGAGAAGATTTGCCATTTTATTTTCCATATCAACAACTTCAATCTCTCCTATATTTTCAACTTTCAAATTTTACCACTCCTTGTAATTGCTCTAGTTGAGAATTTACCTAAGGGGTTTGGCTGTTAGAGCCACATTCAGGTGTTCTATCTTCCTAATTACCAGACCATCCATATTTTGTTGGCTTACAAATGGTCATCTCACACTTCTAATTATATCTTCTTTTGTCCCTTTTTCCCTCTAACCAAAAGTCCTTGAGCAAAGCACTTTTTCTTCTCGTGCTTTTTTGGGAAACTGAGTGTAGACATTGTATAGATTGGTGTGGTTGTTAGCAACCAATCTATTAAGATATGCTCTAGAACTATGTAAGGGTCTTATTAACGAATGTTTTCAGTACATTTGTTAATGGACTATTTTATGAAAGTTTTGATATAGTTTTTATGAGAAATATTAAAAGTTGTTAAAAAATAAGTTACTTTTTTTCTTTTTTTATAAAAAGTTTCTAAAAATATTTTCTAGATCGGTTCTCTTAGAGCATCCGTTAACTTTTCTGTATAAGTAATTTAACTAAATAAGACAACATTGGGCTCATACAATTTAGAAGATTGAAGTGGGCTAATTCGGTCTTTTTATGTGGTGCCAATGCAAAGGTCATGTGAGTTGCATGTGACATACTTTTTCCGTCCAAGTTAACAACCCAATTGATGGTAGGGTGCAGAGTGAAATACAAATTATAGTTTAGGATAGTAATTGTGGATTATGAAAGTTCAAGATGATAAATGTAAAAAAAGAGTATAGTTTAGAGACATAAAATGTAATTGCCTCTAAAAAAACATATACATTTTTGCATTACCAAACAATCATTTTATCTATTTTATATAACCACTATATAAAAAAAAAAAAAAAAAAAAAAAAAAAAAAAATCATACATTTCATTCTTTATTTTACAGTTCATCCAATTAAAATTATATTTCTACTCACACAAAAAACAGTAACTGAACCCAAAAAACATCATCATCTCATGGCCAAACCGACCATTGCCCCAAAATCCAAAAACAAATCCACCTTTGATCAAGCAAAAACCCACACTGACACTAACTATCTTCTCTAGCCACGACAACCACCAAAATTGTTGGAACCAAAACCTAAAATGAAACTCAATAACACCAACATCAATGACCCATCCCACCCACGACAACCATCACAATAATCCAAATCTAAGAGGTGGAGCCTATGAAATAAGGAAGAGGAGGGAGAGTGTGAGAATGGATGATGATGACTGACCTCACCAACCCTAGGATTGATGACGACAATGATCCTACAATAGTGATGGTTGTAATTTGTTAGCAGAGAGAATAAAAAAACATAGAAGAAATCATATATATGTTATTGTATAATATCATTTATATTGTAGCAATATGTAAAAATTTGAAGAGCGGTGCATAATGAATGATTATTCATCATCTAAAATGAATTTATATTTATTTTATGTAACCCAATAAGAATGCTCTTATAATAATATATGCTTAAAACATTTATTTATATATTTTAATAAAGATAATCATTCAATATGCAATTTTCACATAGTGATCCACTCATATATGGAAGATGAATAATTTTTTGAATGGTATAAATGAAATTAAATTTGTCATTTTACATAAAAACGTCATGGGTGTGGTTGCCTTAGCTTTAATAAGGCTTCATTCGTTTGTTTGTTGTTTTTTTCTTTACTTTTTCTTGTTGTTGTTTACTTTTTACTAAAGTCTTTATCATGGTTTCTTCATACGTTGATCCCAAAAGGAAACCTAGTTCTCCAATTCTCCTCTTCTACCCAATCAAAATAGGCATCAATCATTCTTTTCCCTTGCATCTCGATTCCTTGTCTATTCTTTCCTTCGAACCAATCACATTCGCACGTACGGTTTCGTGTGTATAGTGCCATGGCATTATTGTGGAGGACATTCCTATTGATTACCCTATAAATAATGCAAATTAGGTTGTAGTTTTCAAGAAAGTGATTTCTAGACAGTAAACACCAAAATCTGAAGTCATGGAGGAAACCAAGCTCATTGATGACCTCAGTATGTTCTCTTTCTCTTTCCAAGATTATTAGTTTACTCTATTATTTTTGTTTCTTATTTATTTATTTAATTTAAATATTCATAATAAAAGAATATCAAGAATTTCATACTCCTTAAACCCCGTGCAAACACATCAAACAAATGGATAATATTTCAAATCTTGCTCTTGAGAAAAAAAGGGAATGATATCTCAACTACAGTTCTTCGTTTGTTTCGACATCAAATTTTTCCTAGATTTTTATACATTAAAAAAAAAATTAATACACCAATTTAAAACGTTTAATGTAGAACAAAAATCAACCTAAACAGAAGCACAATCAAAATAAAATTATTACAAATTAAAATAATAATCACAATAAGTGTGCTACAGAAAAAAAAAGAAAAGAAAAAAAAAAGAAAGGGGAAAATAAAAAGTATTTGAAAGTGGTTTTTGAGAAAATTTTAAACTTTTGAAGGCGTTTGCCCATAATTTTGAGGCATATAATGATTATTTGAATGTTTTGAAGAGTTACTATTTTCATCATTTCAATATTTTTTTAGTTGTTGGTTTTAAGGACATTTCAATAATAGTAATATTAGAAGTTTTAAACATATTTTGGTATTTAAAATTTTGAGGGTATTTTTATCATATTAGATATTTCCGTGGAAATTTGGCCATTTTGAAACTTATGAGAGCATTTTGATCAATATAAAGGTTTTAGGTGAGGGTTTAAGGGTATTTTGGTCATCTTGAAAACGTTGGGAACATTTTGAGAGTATTTTTGTTACTTTAGAAGTTTTTCTAAGGTATTTTGGTCATTATAGAGGTTTTGTGTGCATTTCAATCATTATAAATGTTTTATGCAAGGTTTTTAGTATATTTTGGTCATCTTAAAATTTTTGATGTCATTTCTATCATTTTGGAGGTTATTATGGGGAATTTTTTTTAATTACTTTAAAGGTTTTATAAGATATTTCAGTCATTTTCATGTTTTTAGGGTTATATTGATTATTTACAAACTTTTGAAGTATTTCTCAATTTGGATGCTTTCATGATGTTTGGGTCATTTTGAAGATTTCAAGATGTTCTCTTAAGATATAAGAGGGGTTTTAGATTCATGAGAAAGGAAGTTCTATTCTCCTGAGGCTGAAAACGTTTTAAGCTCCTTTTGACATGTAAACTATTTTGAGCATTTTCACCAAAAAATTATTTTTGTTTAATCAATTTTTTTAACCAAAATTCTCAACCACCTCAAATGTCCAAGAATGAGGAAAAATTTTCATTTTCCTTTTTTTATTTGTTTGTTTTTGCTAAAACAAATGAGATCTACGTTTGATACATTTTCTTTGTAGAGTATGTCTATGCTTGTACAATTATTAGTCAAGATTTCCATCCCCCTAATTTTCTTTAATATGTGGAGTTAATATGGGTTTTTTTTTTTTTTTTAGAAACAATATGGGCTTTTAATGAAAACGGTTCAATTTGATTTAATATATATTTTGTATATATGTATTGCACCGCATATAAATATAAATATTTATATTTGGTATGACTCTTCCTTAATGCTATATTATTTAATATTAATATTTTAAATTATCACCATTAGATTACAAGAGTTTTCTTGTTTCTCAAAAAAAAAAAAATTTTACAAGTTTTCTTTATTATTAACAAACATGTCAAATTTCATTTTGATTGATCAATGTTATTTACTGTTTAATAATGTATTATATGTACAATTTTAAAGTCCAAAAAACTTAATCTCTAAATTTTACAAACATGGATAGACTAAGAGGACAACAAAATAAATAATTTTTTTTGAGAGATAATTACAATATGCTACTAACCCCGCAGCTCGAACATTTTCCTCCCCTAAACTCCCAACCCTTTGTGCATGGGGAGGTGTCAAATAATTTAAAATGTTAGAGAGGTAATAGGTGGTGGCTCTAGTAAATTATTTTTCAGAGTGGTCATTAAAAAACTTAAATTAATAAAAAAAATTTAAAAAATAAAACTTGAATATGTTAACATAAAAAAATAAAAAAAAAATAAAAATAAAAACGCCCAAATACATAAAGTTTTAAAATTTTCTTCACAAGTTTTTATATTTTGAAATTATTATATGATATGATAACTTCATTATCAATGTTATTAGCTACATCTATTTCAGTGTACACAATTAAGCAATTATCAAACTACTAATCTCTCATTTAAGTACCAATATATTGCCTAAACAAGTAACAATATAAACAAAATATATTATCTTTTTGAAAAAATATATCACATAAATCCAACAAATTCGGCTAAAGACTCAAGTATTAATAGACTAACTATTTAAAAAGTGTGCATTTTTAAATAAAAAAATTGCAATCTCAAAATATGCCATTTGAAAACACAATTTAAAAAATCACAATTAATCGTTTGATTTGGGCCTTTAGGCCAATTTGTTTGTTTGGATAATTTTTTAGAAATACTATGTCCATAATATTTTTGCAAAACATGCACAACAAAGCCTAGGTGGTAAGTTTTTACTAGTTCTAATTTGAACATACCACTGAAATTATTTTTTTTATCCATTAGATTCAACCTATTACCTAGGATTTATTACGAAAGTGTTGCAAAAATGTTATGAATATAATATTTCTTGCAATTTTTTTGTGAGGTAGAATTTAATTTTTAATGGGCTCAAATTGTTATTTAGGGTGTTTAAGCTTTTTTTAGGGTGGTCAAGTTTTTTTTTTTTGGGGTGAGGTTTAGGTCCAGTATCCAGTTGTACTAGGCCCGTTGAGATTATAACAAGTATCCACTTTTGAACACATGTCACCATCTTAACCCTATTTTTTATGGTGGTCAACAACCCATATTAATTGAAAACTTAATTTTTTAAAGGTACATTAAAAAAAATATTCAAGTCAAGGTGGTCATGTGACCACTCTAAACTACACTTGGTGCCGCCACTAGATGTAATATGTCTGCAGTCATTGATTTTGTGATTATAAAACTTTTATCATTTTTTTCCTTAATTTTTTCTTTTTTGTTTACAATTCATGATCAATAGTAAAATCGCTTTCTTATCTATGTGATTAATTTTATGGACAATTTGATAGGAGTCTTGGTGGCGCTGAGAATATGAATTAAGTGCAACAATGAAAATACAAAGTGTGCCTTTGGATGAGCTTAATTCATCAATTTATTCCTTTCAAAAAACAAATTCATCAATATATTTAACTTTTTTTTTTTCAGAAGATCAATATACTTAACTTAGTTTGTTTATTTGTAAAAATTAAATTAAATCTTGAAAAATATGATATTTGAAAAGCCAAACGTTCCATTTTTGGTTGAAACAATAACATGTCATAAATTAAATTCATCAATATATTGTTTATTCATTTTTCAAGTTTCATTGCCCTTAATGTATTTTGTTAAATATTTCTTTGACCTGTGATGATTATGCTTTAGCACTGCTTGATTGAAACTGTTGCCAAACATGACCCATATCTCACTGCCCAAATGTTATTAGACAGCGTATTTAAATATTCCTAATGTATTGCAGCAATCAAAAGAACAAAAAGACATTTTCGTCCAGCGCATTACTTACTTAAAATACAGTCATACTCTTTACTATGTGATACTGGGGTGGAAAAGTATGACTCTGGTGTTTTTGAAGCCAGTGGACACAAATGGTGGGCTCTAATTCTTTGTTTTCTCTATTTAAATATAAATATTTACGTCTAATGTAGTCAGTTTTATTTTGCAGGAGGTTGTCTGTTTATCCAAAAGGAAACGAGAAATTGAATGGAAGTGGTCACATCTCAATATACTTGGCAATTGTTGACACCGAAAAGTACACTCTTGGCTGGGAAATTTATGTCAGCTTCAAATTGTTCCTGTTCGATCAAATACGAGACAAGTTCTTGACCATTCAAGGTTTGATCTCTCATAGTGTATATATATATATATATATATATATATAAACTTGCATATTCATCTTTCATGATTGTATTTTGGTATAGTATTTTGGTATAAGTTGTTAAATTACCAATTTTCTGAAAGACTTAAGTTATTAGAAGATGGTAAATTTATTCACATGTTGGACACTTGAGCTACTATTGAGTAGGGACTCAACATGTGGAAATTTAAATAGAATGTGAGGAGATCATAGGAAAAATTTAAACTCAAGACTTTTTACTCTGATACCGTGTTAAATTTTCAATTATCTCAAAAACTAATCTAACATATCTTTTTTTGTGTGTAGATGTTGATGGGGTAATTAGAAGATTCCATGATATCAAGACTGAATGGGGCTTTCATAAATTTTTATCCCTTAAATCATTCGAAGATCTTTCTCAAGGATATCTTGTCAATGATTGTTGCATATTTGGTGCTGAGCTTTTTGTTCATGAACGCAATGCCAAACGAGAGTTTCTTACTATGATAAAAGAGCCCCTTAACTGTACTATGACTTGGAAGATTGAAAACTTTTCATCACTAGATAAAGTGACATATTATTCTCAAATATTACAAGTTGGCGATGTGAAATGGTATTAATTTTTATTATTATTATTTTTTGATAGGTATTATTATAAGTTGGACTTTTATTGTTGTAGAAAAGAAGGAAGGAAAGTTTCCTTTTTGAAACTTAGAACCTATTGTTTTTAACTCTTTTATTGAATCCATGCAGGAAGTTACTGGTTTACCCCAAAGGAATTTATAATGGAGAAATGAAAGCAATATCTCTCTTCCTCTTATGTTGTGATTGTGTTCTACCTGAGCATAAATTTTTTGCAGAATTCAAAATACGTATAAGGGACCAAATTAACAATGAAAATCACGTGGAAAAATTAGGTATGTATGCTTATATGTGTGTGTGCACACACACACGTGCCTCCCATTCTCTTTCACCTTGTTTTGTTCCTGTGTAAGTTTTGTCTCAATTTTTTTTGTTTTGTTTTGTTTTGTTTCTTACAGAAAAACATTGGTTCACTACCTCTTCGAATGAATGGGGTTTCTCACACTTTATGCCTCTTAAGGATCTCCTAGATGCATCCAAGGGACTCCTTGTGAATGATGCTTTAATGGTAGAAGGAGAAATAATAGTTATGTCTAATGTTAAGTGATTCCCTAAAATGCTTGTCTAAGAAATTATAGCAAAAAACTATACTTTAAATATTGTAAAAATACTTCTTTATCCCGGAATTGCATTTGGGGAGGTTATGAGATTATTATAATTATTGTAATTGCAAAGATGTCAATCTTAAAAGGGTTTAAATTTGTCTTCTTTATTTTGAAGCATATGCGTGCACTTGCTTTATATACATAAATACGCACATGTATGCTCTAAATCATCTTAGTAGTACATAATAACTTTATAAAAGTTAAGTTCATCTTTTATATGATATAACTTTATATCAATCTAATACTATTTCATAATTTATTATAGATATAATATTTTATCATACTCATAATTGGTATACGCTTTGACTCAAGTTATACCTGGTATTAATTTTGTTAAAATTAAATCTCTTGGTATCTTTATATTAAATTTTTAAATCAAATATTCTTTCAATATTTATCATACACATCAAATTTGATATCAATAAAATGTGTTTTACTATTCAATCAATAAATTATGCAATAGTTCAATAAAAGAATTATGGAATAATACATTTTTATAACATAAAAAATATAAAACCAGAACTATATATAAATGAGATGATTTTTTATCTTCTTATTTTTTGTAGAGCTCCACAATATGTATAATTGAACTCTACGATATATATTGAAGTATATCACTAGTGAAAGGGTAAGCCAAATGTCGTGCCCTAACAAGCGATTTATAGGCAATTGGTTTTATTATGGCTACCAAATTGACAATACTAGTTATTAACCCATGCTTCACACAGTTCATATTATATATATATATATATATAAATAATTTATAAATTTGTAAATATTATAAGTAGATATAATTTTTTTAAAATTAATTATTTTAAATAGTATCATCAATTATTATATAAAGAGTTTTTTATTTTTATTTTGTGTAATCCTCTTTTTAATTTGTAGCTAAACTTTTTTTTTTTTCCTATGAGAAGAAGCTAAATTTGATTGCCCTTGAAAAGGTAAGTTGTAAATGTTAGAATGCGAGAAATTATTAAGTGCACTTGAAGACCAGATTTGTGATGCTCAATGGCCTTCCCATTCAGTCATATAATGCATAGTAATCAATATTGCCCTTGAAAAGATAAGTTGTAAATGTCAGAATGCGAGATATTATTATGTTCACCTAAAGACCAGATTAGTGATATTTAGTGGTTTTCCCACTCAATCATGTAATGCATAGTAGTCAATATTGCTATATAATAAAATTTACTTTTATTTTTTCTTGTGCTACAATTATTAGTTTTGATCAATGTTGATGCCATACTAATAAGAGATTAAATTTTATAAGGATGTGGTGTGAAATTTAAGTTTTACCCCCCAATGCCAACATGCCATATCATTATATTATATATTAAAGAATAGACACAATCACATTCAATCAATTCTAATACCTATTTAAAATTTCAACTTAACTATGAGTTTATTGAGATATAATCATGCGTGATAGAGTTTATTGAGATATTATTATGCATGGTAGGATGTATTGAGTTTTAAGTAAAAACTAATGTGGAAATCACTTATTGGATGATGTAAAACATGAATTTTACCTTTCATCCTTACCAAAGTCAAACTTTAATAATAAGAATTGTTTTGTTTAGTGCAAAACTTGATGCAAATAAAGTTGGCAGGTTCTTTTCAACAATTATTTTCCTTTAATCAGTATCGCTATGCTCAATCACACAACATATACATAATTTTTTTTTCTTCTTTTTTTGCATAATATTTAAAATTGAACATTAGGAAATTACATATCAATTCAATATCTCGAACATTCATTTAAATATTGGCCTTTTGTTAGTAAGTTCTTTTTATTAATTGTTATCCTTTGGCGGAAATTATCATTCTCAATCATACAACCTACACATTACATTTGTATGTTTTTAGACCCCTTAAAACCACAACCAGATTAACTTAGGTAATTAGCCAAGAGATTATTTAGTCAAATTATCAAATTTAGGTTAATACACATATATCATATTAATGTAAAGTGCGGAAAATAAAGAGCACAACAATATGATAACCCAGGAAAACCAAACCGGTAAAAAACCTAAGGAGGATTTAACCTAACTATCCTCAAGGTAAAATTGAATCCACTATGAAAGAATTGAAGTTTACACAATAGCGACTTAGACCACTATCATCCTATTACTACCTCGAGTAGGAAACTTATTACCATGACCACATGACAGCTCCAAGTCTACGGACTACTTCTTTCTTGGATTCCCAGCAAGTACAAGCACTCCCGCTTGTGTATCCTTACGCTCTTGAAAGCAGCAACTAAATTCGACCACCAAGTTTTTGACATAATCTTAAATCTTGAAAACCGTAAGTATGTGTGAAGGCAACCACCTCTTGATCTCACAAAAGATTCACACACACAGCATAAGGAGCAACCTAAAACGTGACTAGGGTTTTCCCTTTTATACCTAGGGCAAAATATAAAACCCTACACGTTAAACGGGCTTGGGCTGAGTTGGAAATTCTGCAAAAAAAAAAAAAAAACAATTTGCACGACTTTCGATCGATCGATTCTAATTCTCGATCAATCGAGCCAGGCAGATTTACACAGTAAATCCTGCAGCAACTCGATTCCAATTTTACATAAAAAGCATATACTTTGAGCAAGTCTAAACAAGACTAAAATGTTTTGATTATGGTTTGCCAACATTACAAAATAGAGTTCTAATACATTAGTTCCTAATTCCTTAGAACTTAACAACTTTAAATATTTAGATGAAAGAATTCAAATTCAATTAAAAATCAACCGCTGAATTACACCTAACAAAATGAATTTACATGAACCAAAATTTTAGAAGAGAAAGGAAAATTACTATGTCTTAATCAAACAATATTAGATATTTACAAATTGGAATCAAGAGTAAAAATAGAGAGAGAATAGGTTCAAAGCTTTAAATACGAAGCAACAAAATTATGAATTTCGGAGTGAGAGAGAGATTAAAGAAGAAATTAAAGGGTTTTGATTGAATTTTTTTGGAGCATCCCTTGCTTCTTTTAATAGTAGGACATTAATTTGTACCAAATTGGTCTTTTGTGTGCTGGCTCTTTCACCAATTTTTTTCATTTGGCGGGAATCAACATGCTCAAATCCTAATCACATAACTTGTACATTAATAAAATAAAGAAGGGATGATTACAGTAAACCCACTTGAGGTAAGGCCCATTTGCGCTTTGCCTACCCGTGGTTTAAAACTTACCACTTTGCCCACTTGAACTTCAATCCGTTACCCATCCGTTACCCACCTCACCCCCAGCCGTTAGAAAAACACATTTTTAGGGAAAAACAAACATAACAAAAATAAAAAAGCTAGGGTTTTAATTGCTTAAGAACTTCTATAAGAACAAAGTACATGGAGCTTTTTCAAGTTCTTGATGAGATTTGATTTCACAGCGACTTCCATTAAGCCTTGAAACCTTTGCGAAGACGAGAGCTCCTCGCTTTCTATTAGAATACTACTACTACTACGATTCGATGCCGTTTTCTTCAACTCTGAGATTTTAGCCTCCATTGCCTTCAACTTCTTCTCGCTTTCTTCTCTTTCGCATTCAATCTTCGTCCTCAACTCCTCCAGTTCCATTCTCAACTTTTGGTTCTCAATCTCCAACGCATCCACTCGCTTCGAAGCTCTATCAATCTTTGCGTTCTTGGATGAGATCTCGCTCTCCAGGACAGGAACAATAGCCACCGACTCTTTCAAAAGCTTGTGCCCCAAGAGTTCGGTTTTCAACAGCGACTCTCGCTTGCGCAGATCTTCGACGATGCGAAGCAACTCGGTGACGTCAGGTGGGTGAGGTTGAACCTGAGCGGAGGAGCGTGGAAAGTACACGCCAAAGGAGCGTGAGAACACGGCTTTCAGAGGAGCTTTATTAGTTGGACTCGGATTCGGTGACGGCGATTGAGGCTTCGGTGGTGTTTCTCGTTTCGAACTCGCCGAAGACTTTTGTAGACCCATTTCCATTCTCACCTTCCCAGCCACCATGGAAAGATCACAATTACATGAACCCTCTGTTTTTGTTTATTTCAGACAGACAGACAGATATAACCCTAAAAAGATTACAATATATTTCTTAGGTTTTAGGGGCTATGGTATACAGTGGGGAGAGAAGTCAAGATCAGAGTGGGATTTGTGTGCTATTCCTCCCCTTTGTTCTTATAGAAGTTCTTTAAGTAATCAAAACCCTAGCTTTTTGAATTTTGTTATGTTTGTTTTTTCCTAAAAATGTGTTTTTCTAACGGCTGGGGGTGAGGTGGGTAACGGATGGGTAACGGATTGAAGTTCAGGTGGGCAAAGTGGTAAGTTTTAAACCACGGGTAGGCAAAGCACAAACGGGCCTTACCTCAGGTGGGTTTACTGTAATTATCCCAATAAAGAAAAAACAATATTTAGATGAAAATCTCACATTCAAATCCAAATCCAAATCAATCTTTGAATCTGCACCTCTCATTACCAAAATTTTAGATAAGAAAGAAAATTATTACATCTTGATCAAACAATATTTGATATAGCAATATTTTTTTTTTTTTTTTTGATACAAGATAGAATTTCTACTTTAACCTAATCTAAGTATATATATATGTGAAGCTCCCTCTTGAAGACTTGAACCTCAACCCTTATCCCCCACACCCCACAAGCATTTATACTTATAGAGTGACCATTGAACCAAGGGTGTGCGGTGGTGATATAGCAATTTGAGATAGAGAAAGAATACCTTACATGGGAAATTTAAGTAGCTAATTGTGGATATTTAACGGCATGACAATTTGGGTGTGGATAGCATAAAACTTATAGTAAATTATTTAATGTATTTTAAGAAGAAAATTCAGGGTTATGATTGAATTTTTCTCGAGTAACCCGTAGTTATCATTATTATAATATAGTTTTTTTAGGAAGTCATTTAATTCATGCTTGGACAATAATTTCTACCAAAAATGGTTCTTCTTATTCTCAAAAAAAAAAAAAAAAAAAAAAAAGGGTTCTTCTTCCTACTATTCATTCTGACATGGAACCTCAAACTCATTGTCACACACCACCGTGAACTTGTTCTCCCCCTTAACCCTAATAAGAACCATCTCTCCTTCACTATTTTTTGTTCCCACAACAACTTCATGTAGAATTTGATGGCAAAAGAAACGAGGATTTGAAGAAGGTATGTATTTTTTTGGTAAAAGGTATGTATATTCAATTGCAAGAATGTCTCTTTTAAATTTCTACTTGAGCTTGGTCTATTTATATCAAAATGAAAAGCATTATGGAGAATATCAATGGTTTTTTTTTTTTTTTTTTTTTTTTTTTTTTTACGAAAATAATATCAGTGGTTGGTTCTAAACTTCTAATAATTGTGTGTGAATATTAGATGTATTGTGGGTAGCGAGGATTAATTCCTAAAAGGCATCACCTTGATAAAGGAAGGGGAAATTGCAGAAACTTTTCAATTTTCTCTATTCTCTCATGTGCCTAGAAGTTGTAATATTGTGGCTGATTCTTTAGCCAAAAAGGCAAAAACTTATCAGGGTACACAGGTCTGGTTGGAATCTTTACCAGAAGACATTGCCCCATTAGTTTCCTTTGATGTTCATTGTTGTTTTAGTGTTCATCTATATATATATATATATATATATATATAAAACCGAAGCCTCTGCTAGCTCCACAATTTTCCACGTCAGCATTTTTTTTTTTTTTTTTAATTTTTAAATATGGTTTTATTCTTTTTATAAAATATATATATATATATATATAAAAATAGTCTCCGTCTATCGATCTCTCTCTCTCTCACACAATGGCTGACAACGCCACTGCCACCACCACCACGACAGTGCCACTGCCTCAAGAAAACACCATGGCGGCAGCTGCTACTCTGCCGTCGCCACCGCCACAAGAAATCCCTATTCCAAAGACGGAGATGAAACGCTGGGTGATGAAGAAGACGACGAGCCTTTGGAGGACACAGCTACAGCAGGACAAAGTCGCCGCCGAACTCAACGTCGAGGTCTTAACCATCGACGACACCAAAACGCTCACATCACTGCGGTACCATCAATCTCTCACATCACCAAGATTTGAATTTCTTTATTTCCCTGATCCTAATTAGGGTTTCGATCAACTTAATACCTTTGCTGCTACTTTTTGTTAAAATATAATAAAGTACTGATTTTGATTATAGTTTGAGATCCTGATTTGAATTTCTTTATTTGCCTGATCCTAATTAGGGTTTCGATCAACTCAATACCTTTGCTGCTACTTTTGGTTAAAATGTAATAAAGTACTGATTTTGATTATAGTTTGAGATCCTAATTAGGGTTTTGAATCTTTATCATTGATATTAATTTTTGTTTTGATGCTTATACAATGTGGCAAGAGATATAGTGTTCTATAGTTTTAATTCCTATTATTATGTTACTTGGAACATGAATGCAGAAACACATATGTATAGTTGAATCTGTCAAAAGAACTGCTGAAGGATTTATAAATTGAGATGAAATTCCAGAAGCCAATTAAAATTCAAGCTATTAGTTTGCCCATGATTTTGACTCCTCCCCATAAGGATTTGATAGCCTAGGCGCATAATGGTTTTTCTGTCAATTTAAGGATTTCGTTTTTAATTAGGTTTTTCTGTCAATTTAGGGATTTCAATTCCTAATCCCTTTTTCTCTCTATTCATTTTTGTTGAAGTCAGGGAAACACTCATAGAAAATTAAATTCTACAAGTTTTGTAAGAAAGTGGAGATAGTATTGAAGAGGCTCCCAACTGTCAAAATCTGAGAACAATCCTACAGGTTTTGCTTTACTTTCAAGTTTTGCTTTATTTTGCTATCTAGGTTTTTTAGCACATCTGATTTAGCTTAGCTTAATCGTATGTTTGATTAAATAATTATTTGGGCACCTAAAACGCTAGCCTTCTTTGTCTCCACTTAGTCCCCTATTTTTTTTTTTTTTTCAAACCTTCATGTTTATTTTTGTGTTGTTCCTTCCTTGCAACAACAAAGCAGGTTTCATTCTTAATTTTTGTTCTTCCATTCACTTTTATTTAGATTTAATATTCCTGATTAATTTCTGCTTTTTTATTGCCTTTCTCTTCAGTCTTTTCCTCCATTCGAATCAAGGTTAAAGGTATGGTATTCGTTTGCCTCTGTACTAAATTTCTGAATTTTTTTAGTATAGGGTTAACTATTTGTCTATTTACATCTAATTTCTAAATATTGTAGTGTTCTCTTTACATTTAAAGAACTAATGAAACTCAATTTGAATTGGTACTTATCCTGTATAAATAAATTTTTTTTTTGAATTTTTAGTAATTAATAATTGCATTGGTATGCTGTTGAGACACACAATCCAAATAAAATTGTAAAAGTGTCATGAAGGTTGGTTGAATTTTACTCTATTTTAATGATCATGTTGATTATATGTGTGCTTTACCTATAAACAATTGCATTGTTGTATCTTCTGGAGTTTTATTTTTATAGACTTAACTTGAATGTTTTAAAGCTAGAACTGACATGAGCACATTAACCATCCTGCCCCAGGAGGCAGATTTCATAATAGCTAAATCTCCAAGTTCTAAGTCTTTTTACTATGAAATCTTAAGTAAGTGACCAGGAAGACAGGGAAAGCCCTGAAACAGCAAACATATATGATTGGTAGTATTTAAAACATGAGCATTAAGAACCTTGGTTCTCAAATCTTCTTATTTATACCAGGTTAACTTGATTAACAATACTGGGGATTATGACATGTTCTAATTCTACACCTAATTACATACACATCTGTGGGATTTTTTTTTTTTTAATATCATTATTGGTTTATTTCAGTTTAATCTAAACTGTATATGTAATACTATGGCTCTATTTGGATTTTGAAGTATTATAGCTTATTACCAGAAGTATTTGCTATATAAAATGCAAAAACTGCATGTACTGCTCAAACTTATGCTTTAAATTTAATTTTTACTCTTCAGCTTGCTTTACTTTTGTAAATTAAAGGGTTTAGGGGTTTATCTAACAAACTAAGTCTTGAGTCTAAATATTCAGAGGATAAATGATTTTCACAGCAAGTAGGACTTCATTTCTGATTGTAGTTGCTGTTGGATTCATATGTTATTTGTACTGCTCATTTTGCATCTATGTTCATCAAATTTTCACTTGCTTTGAACTTCTCTAATCCCAAAACAAAGAGAGAAGGAATGAAAATTCCACTGACATGAGCACCAGCCTAAGCACCATCTTTACCAGTTACAACTCCAACTTCCAATTCAATATCACAAATTCTGCCAACACAGATGGAATGATATCAAAATTTGATTGATCCAGATAGGCTTTTCAGTTTTTTATGATGGGTTTTGCTTGGTTTTGTATTTTGTATTATGCATAATTGGTTGTTGTACATTTGGTTGGAGTCAGTGATACGCTATTGTTATGATGAATATTTGTGCATAGTACTTTCAAATGATCATCTAAACAACATTTACAAGCAATAAAATTTTAGTGTTTAAACAATTTACAACTATTAACGCATGATAGATAACATTATTCTAACAGTAAGACTCCAGCATTACTTCTTTTTTTTATTTTATTTTTTATTATAGATTAAAAGTTCTGCTTTTAAACATAATTGTCATTGAACTGTTCATGCTCTTTTCCCAGTTAATTGAAGTACTTTTATTAATTTATTGTCAATATTCCTTCCCAAATTCAGAGCCCAGATTCTATTTCCAGAATTCTCTTAAAATAGTAGTGTCTAAATACAATATAATTTTACCTTTTAGGGTAAAAACAACTTCAGAAAAAATAGCAATATTCATAAATAACAACAAATCCAATTTGGGAAGTCAAAATAGCCATAACTCACCCAAATATATCACATGATTTTTTTTTTCATGATTGGTCCTGCATGATGGGCACACTTCACATGTCAATTGTCAAATAATTGTACATTGTATGCATGACTATATTTGAGGAATACTATAATCTCAGCTGCTTACAAATATGATATTTAAGATGTATATGTTGTGGCCTACCTTAAACCTCAAATGAAATGGAATTGTATTGTGTTTTGGTTTAGGTTCTTTAAATTTGGGTTTAGATATGATTTAGGTCTGGGTATTTTGATTGGATTGGATTGGATTACATTGCATTCAGGTTTTGGCTTAGATTCAGTTTGAGTAAGAAATTTGGGTTAGAATTGTTTTTAATATCAGTTACCTGTGTTAGATTTGGTATTTCTTTTGGATATTTGGGTTAAATTTGTTTTGAGTATGTCTTGGCTCCAAAGAGAAATCTCTGGAGATCTTCATGGATTGATTTAGTTCTGAAGAACATAGATTCATGTTACCAAAAAATAAAGCTCTGTTTGTCATTTCATTTATGCTGTTTTTAATTTTTTTGTTGAAATATATTCCCCTCTTTATATTTTCATTTCCCATGTTTCTTTTCTACCATTGTTGTCAAGTTTTTTCAGTATATATTTTTCTAAAATTAAAGTTTTTCCTGGGTTATGATATAAAGGCCATGTTGTTCACATATCACAATGAGTAGGTCAATTTTATTTTTAAATTGTATTTCGTTAGTATACACACACACTCTGTAATGTTAGAGATGAGTTTTGTCATATTTGATCAACGAGGCTAATAATGCAAACTTTGCATCTGAATTGGATTTCCATTTCTACTTTAGTATGTCAAATATTTGAGCTTCAAGTCTCAATATCTATTTATTTCAATTTTTTGTTTAATGATGTGCTCTGCCTGTTTGTTAAAAGAACTGGGTCAATAAATTTTTCAGAAATTGTTGTTTCCTTTATGGCATGAGATTAACAATATGAACTATTTGAACTACCCTTTATTCTTTTGTTATGGAATTGTTGTTTTAAATTTTAATGCATCTTAATTTGTGATAATATCTTGCTATCTTGGAGGGTTAGTCATGTTGTGCAAGTCCACTAGATTCACCATGTACATTCTCATGTTTGTAATATTTCAACTTTTTTTTAAAAAAAAATCTGAATTTTAAAAATCGTTCACTGGGTGAATTACTAAATACTCCTCAATGTCATTTTGTCTTTGTAAGTGCATCAAAAATCTAACAAAGAGGTACTTAAGAAGATTTTTGACATCGTGAGAAAGATAGAAAGAATTCAGGTAATTTCAAATGTAGTTAATCCAGGTGATTTAGGTTTCAGTAATATTTCAAACATGATTTACATATGATCTATAAAAGACTTTGTCTGGCCTTCCACTGCAACAAAATTCCAAACCAACATAATTTTTTGCTCCCAAAAACACCATCTAAAACAGGTATTTTGGTTGGATTGATTTTGAACTTATGGTCTTTCAAAAATGGCATTAATTATGATTAGTTTTGGGTATTTTGGTCGGATTGATTTTAAATCTTTGATTTTTATTTCTAGGTTAGATTTTGTTTTGATAAAGGTATTTGGTTAGAATTTGCTATCTTTAGGATATTTGTGTCACATTTGGTTTGCTTTTTTGTTTAGAGTATTTGGGTTAATGGGTTTTGGGTATTTTTCAATGATGTTTTTAAAATAGAGAAAAAGAAACACAATCATGCCTTTCTTTTCCTTTTTCTTAAGAGATGGGAATGGTGACAATCTTTAAGTTTGGAAGACTATTTTTTTCCTCGATGATGGTTACCAATTCCTGTAGATAACCATAAGTCCATAAGGCTCATTAAAAATCCTCTGGGCTTGAGTTTAATGGTAGAGTGAATTACGTCCATGGAAATAATAGTGATTTTAATGATTCAATGTGAGTGTGTGTATATATTTTATCCTTACTGTGTTTGTTTAATCCATATAATCATGTTAAAATTAGAGATATGCACATGTTTTGATCCTTGCCACTTTGAAATGTACATATATATTCTTGATTGCCATTTTGATTTATAGCTGATATTTCTGCTATAATTGTTAAAATTATGCTATAAACTTGATTTTATTGTGCTTTGCTAAATTTGATGCTGAAATAAGCTTTATTCTAAATTACTGTATTATGGGTATATAGAAAAAGGCATATAAGAATATTTTGGGTTTAGGCTTACTGCTTATGTCCTTCGTATAATAGTATAATGAAATAATGTTTGTAGATATTGATTTAAAGGTGATTGCTTTTGCTTTCTCTTGGAAAAAAGTTTCAGTGCATATGGTGGTATCTTGAATCTACCTATTCAATTCTTATTTAGTTTCTTTTCTTTTTGTTGCATTCATTTCTTAAGTTGTATTGTAGCCATTGTAATTTGATATTGAGGTTAACATAGTTCTATGGTGCATAGGCTTATATAAAATGTGAGTACTTTTTTTTTCTCAATGGATTTTCTTGCCTCATATTTTAAGTTCATAAATTGATGTATTATGTGATTATACCATTTAGTTGAGTTATGATGCCAGCAATTTATTCTATTTGTATTCTATTATTGTATTTATGAACTAAATGAGTTATGATGCTAGCAATTTGCTGCTATGGAACTCATTTGACTAGAGCAAATAAAATTTGAGTTGACAATTTTTTCTTTTAATGTTTCCCTTTTTAGGTGTATCTCTTGAACCTGTTTGGTTTCCTGCTAATTGGAAATGTTCATAGTTTGCATAATACTACATTCATAAATCCAACATATCAGATGAGGCGCTATAGAAAAATTGGAGTCATCACTGTAATGGATGGGCTAACTCATGAAATGCGCCCACTTTAAATTTTTTTATTGATGTAAGTTGCGTAAGCTTTTTGTTGTAAAATTGGTAGTACCTTTAGCATTTTCCATATGTTCTTACGTTTCAATGCTTTGATTGGGGAGTTTTGTTTTGTGTGCTAATATTTTGGATGGGAATGATTATACATGGGGAATTATTATTGCAAAACTGGTAGAAGCACATGGTAGATTAATGTTATGCTTTATTTTGAAGCAAGTAAAAAGAAGATGCGCTAAATAGGTTTGGTTTGAGGATAAGAAATATATATATATATATATATATTTTTTGCTAGAAGGGTAAAGATTGTTGAGGGATTGAGATAGTATCAAAAACTACAAGTGTGTTCCAAGATTAACTATCCCGTGCATCGCACGGGTTAGCGACTAGTTTGAATAAAAGCCCAGGCTTAATAGTCTGGTTTCTCAAAAAAAGAAAAAGAAAAAGAAGAAGAATCTATGGGTAACGGTTTATTAAATAAGAAATAAAACGGTTGAATTCAAAAAAAAAAAAAAAAGTCTAAAGAGTAGAGTAATTGTCATAAATGCTTTTCACCAAAAACATTTTGTTTACTTGGACTACCAAAAGCTGTCATATAATAAATTAATAGTTTTTACCAAAAATTACATTGCAAAGAAAAAAAAGAAAAGAAGAAGAAAAAATAAAGAAAAATAAAGACAATAAGTAAAGATAACAAAATAATTGATTCTCTTTTTGCTCAAATTAAAAGATAATAAATTGTTTTCATAGGGAATTTGGAATATTCCAATCCTTTATTAAACTCAAAAGAAAAACATGAGAACCATGAAGTGCAGAAAAGTAATCTTTGGGGCATATGAAGGTAGTCAGTTGACCATCTTCCTCATGTTGGACTTCCAGTAATCCTTCTCTTCCCTATGAATTGATCTCATGCTAGCAATCAGCCAAGCTTTGTAGCCTGAAGTAGGATGGAGAAACCGAGTGAAACAAATGTCTCTAGCCACCATCCTTTTCAACCAAGTTTTATAGATCTTTCCCAAGACCCTCTCAGTGAAGACCGAGATATGAAAGGCACCATCATCACTAGAAACCCCTTGACGGTCTCCAAATTGCCTTGGAATGTGGTCTGGGGAATAGAAAGAGCAACGACAAAGCCCAACCAAAGGAACACAGTTGTCTTTGAAGATGCGGTTGACCATGGCTGTAATGCATTACCATTCCGCTACCCATTAGACATTAAAGGTGGCAAGACGCTTCAAGAATTTAGTGAACTTAGAGGGGTCCATCTCATTGTTTCCGAGCTTGTGGTCATGATAATGCTTGGGGAGATATTGACTAGGAGGGACACTTGGAGGATGAAGCAATCAAAGCCTCTCATATAGCCATATTTGAAGAGAGAGAGAGAGAGAGAGAGAGAGAGAAGGAAGAATGAGAGGAAAAAGGAGAGATAAAATACAAAAAATGATAATTGAAAGGTGACACAAGGAGCCTCGATGGATTGAAAACCGAAAAGTACCATGTAAAAATTAGAGGAATCTTGCTAGGTTGAGAACCTAAGCAAAAATTAGGGATCATACCTGAAGGAGGAGAGAACTCCTTGCAAAGAAGGTTGCTTCCTCCCAATGAACAATATTCAAACCATTAAGAGTTTTAGCTAAGATCATGCCTACAGGGCTTCCCTTATTCAGATTGTTGACCATCAAGCACATCCTTTGATCTACTCGATATGTTTCATGCACCAAGAAATACCTCGCAAGAAGACATAAATAGAAGGCATTGAGATAATGAGAGCATGCCCTACCAACCTTACCAGCCATAAGAATGGCCAATCGAGAGAGGTATGCAAAAACCATGCAAATGTTCAACTTGTTAAGCATATACCATTGCTGTGCCGCAACCAAAGAAATCCCCAAAAGGTCATGAGCCAAGTCAGCAAAATCCTCACTAATGGCAGGAAGGATAAGAGTGTGATGTAGGACACAATTTACTATTTAATTATTGTAATTTATTATTTTTTGTATTTTTATGTAAAAAACGTTATTTTAGGTTTAGGTGATTTATTTTCTTGTTTTTAGGTGCATTTAATGCTTTTTAGGTCAAACTTTATTCCTGATATGGTTAGGTATCAATTAGGAGTTATTTTAGAATATATTTTTTATAGAGCCCTTAAATAGTCATCTAAGTCTATAAACGTTTTTCAATATATTATTGAATAAAAATCAGAAAAGGTGAGGCTTTGCTCTTCTTTTGGTTCTTCAAGAACTGTGAACTTATCAGGGATTCTTCCTTGTGGCGTTCAAACTTTATACCTTTGGTTCGTGATTTAATTATAATCATTGGGTCAAGGTGTTACTTATACCTTTGGTTCACGTTTCACTTATAAACGTTGGGTCAGGGTTTTCTATCAAAATCTGAATTTTAGCTTTCTTGGGCAAGTATTCCAATATTTTTGTTAGGTCTCAAAGCGTGTCTATTGAGGTTCGCATCAGAGTGCTAACATCGGGTTCACCCATGATCGCACTAAACTCTTTAATAATGGGTCATATTTCCACACCATTAAATTGGAAAACATGCCGAGTAGGAATTGAAAAGTTGGCAGCAACATGAAGAGGAGGTTCACCCATTTTGATTTGGTGATAGGGACAGATGCAAAAGAGGCCAAGAGGGACATGAGCGTCTTTGAAACTAGGGCAGAGCCTCTTGATCCATGTCGAAACTTCTAAAGGAGATAATTTTGCTATTGGAAGGCTTTGAGAGGTGTTTTCTAAGTTTAGAATACATTTTGTGAAGGTTTAGAGGCCCCCAATGGCTATTTAATAGTTAAATGAGGTGGCTAGGATTTTCTGGCCCATGTTATGCATACACACGGTCAAGGCTGCGTATGCACGATCAACACCTGCGTATGTAGGCCTGTGTATGCGTATGCAGGGAAGAAGGTAGAGCCAAATCCTTTTCCTGTTTGGAGCGTTACTCCTTCCCCAAGACTTTTCCTATGATTCCTACCACCTAAGGGACTATTCAAGGAACAATCAAGCTCATATTTTCAAGCATCAAAGGTCAAGAAAAGTAAAATTGCATAAGAAATAAATGCAATCATCCCTATAAGTTGTAAATTAAGTACATGTCCTTAAAAAAAAGGGAAAAAAAGCAAGCAAAAATGTAAAAGATTTTTCTTAAAATACAACCCAATGTTTCAAATCAAATCCAAAGTAAAGAAAAAAGTAAAAACAGTAAAAAGAAAGTGTTGTGTCTATGTCTATTCGTTTGTCTACAGCATCATCAGAAACGCCTCATCCTTAGCTAATAACTGGGAGTAGTCTCTGAATCACCACCACCACCACCACCACCACCACCACTACCACCATCACCATCACCCAAGTAGGCCAAACCTCCAGGACCATACATCTACCTAGAGTACTCGGTCACCTCCAGGTTGAGGTTCTTGGCAAGCCAGATGAGCTCCTCATGCTCCTGTATAGTAGGCTGAATTGAGAAAGAAGACAGTGTTAGAACAAGTGATTGAGAGATAAAGGAAAAGACAAAGCAAAGAGTGGAAGAGAGCTCACCGCTCATGTACCCTTAGGGAAAGGGTAACCCATGACATTTATGTTGTGGCCTACCATATGCCTATGAGCAAAACCATTAGGATTGTAGGCATAAATCGACCAAGGAAGATGAGGAGGGTCAATAGGAGCACCAACAACAGGGCTAGCTTGACATAAGTATTCCATTTGAATATCATCATGTGAAACAATGCAAAGGAAAAATGGAAATAAATGAGAAGAGGAAGAACATATACCACAGGAGTGAGAAAGTCATGAGTCGGGTATTGTTGAACTCATTATAGTCCAACTCGTCTGTGACCCGCTCGACATAGGGAATGCCATTCCTCCACAACTAGTACTCAACGTCCTTCATGGAAAATGGGGCAAGCATAAATGTCGGAGGATCTATCAGAATTTGTGGGGCATCCTCACCCACCAACTAGCAGCGTACCCTCTTCGTTAGGTAGAGTGCTCTCAAGCCAGTACCCTCGAAAGGCTGGTTGATCTAGGATGCGACAAGAGCATCCTTCTCTAAGTTCGAGTCCATATTAGGGCGAAGGTTGACCCATGGGCTCTATATAACTTGTGACAACACATAGGATTAGAAGAAAAGCCCTAAGAAACATGTAAGGGAAATAATAAGAGGCACTAAATTCCTAACTAACCTCATCAGAAGGTAACCCATTAAAATGAGCCCTAACCGAAGGGAAGCTCTTCAAATCTATCTCTGCTCCCCAAGCAATGAGACCATATTGCATAGCCTAACACTAGAAAGGAAAGCGCAATTGGCAAGATGACAGTTTGTAAGAAAAGTAGTTACAGTTTGTAAGAAAAGCAGATACAGTTTGCAAGGTACAAATGTGAGCAATTTGCAAGATGATAGTTTGCAAACTAAAAGCATAGGTGTGGTTTGCAAGAGCATGATTAACAGTTTTCTTTAAGCCTAAATGACATATGGATGAAAATAATTGCAAGAGTGAGAAATGCATGAGATACAAAAGAAAAAGAAAAGGGAACTAACCTCAAGGAGCTTCCGAGGCCCCACTAGCTGGCATAAAGTCCCCCGGTTAAGGATGTCCAAAGAGGAGTACAAATAGGCAAGACACGCCTGCCCCCAGTTGGCTCCCAAGCCTCCCTAAACTTGCGAAAGAGGGTTAACCACCTCAAAGATACCGTTTGCCCTTTGTTGGCAAAGAGGTACACCCTGGAAGGTATAACAAAAAGGCCCTAGCCATTTCGGCCTAGTCATTGGCCGTCACCTACGAGAGGGGCTTGTAATCCATATAAACACAAACTAACCCATATCCCAAAACAAATACTCCATACTTACAAACTTATCACAAGCCTAAAGCACCAATATACCTATTGTTCTCTTGCTCAAACAATAGAAAAGTTGTTAACTCACATTATCTCACACAAGAGTACCTTTCAATTCCAAAAACTATCGAACTACACTTTGAAGAAATACATTCCATATTCTTATATGATTCTTTCCTCTTAGCCCAAACCCAACAAACCCTTTTACACCTAGTACTATTTTTTACAAGGAATAGGCTTCCACACACACAACCCAAAATAATAATAATAATAATAATAATAATAATAATAATATTCAAAAATCGAATTTGGAAATTTTACAACAATAATTAAAAATAGTTGCTCAATAATGATCGCTTACGCTCTGTTTGTTTCGTTGGAAAACAATCTGTAAAGATAGTTTCCATATTTTTCATGTTTGGTAGCACACAAAAAAAAAAAAAAAATGGTCAACGGAAAACAATCTTTAGTCAATGGAAAATCCTAATAAAAATAAGGCTTATTTTCTATAGATTGTTTTCCAAAAAAAAAAAATTGGAAAACAATCTCTCTCTCTAACTTGTTGCATCTCCTATAAATATTATATTCTTCTATAGCCGCGGAAAACATAATTTTTTGGCTCCGTCTCTCTCTCATGGTAAGCCGTCTCACTTTCTCTCTCTTCTCTTTGCTTTTTATCTAATCATATATTCTTTGTTTTGAATTCCAAGCTTGATTTTTGTTTTTCTCTAAGAAATTTTTAGTTTGATGGATTCCAGGTAGAAATTACTTCTTTTTGCACATAAAAGTGCAAAAAATATATAAAATAAGGATGAGATCCACTGCTTTTTATGCGTTGTGTATGTAAAGGCGGCTTAATGTATTTGAGGGCTTAGGGCGAAAATTTAAATTGAGGCATTGTATATATTTAAATATGTTTTTTTAAAAAAAATTATTACTTAAATTTAATTGTCTTGTTTTAGATGCAAAAATTACAACTAATTAACATGAACTATGTAGATTTTTTTTTTCTTTTTTTACAAAGTCTATACACAAAATTTTACAAAACTTTTTACACTTATTGATATGGTAGAATGACAGTGGTAAGTAAAAAAGTGATGTTAGTGATAAACTTAGATAAAAACTAGTAAAAATTTGCCAACTTAACTTGTGAAAAACATTGTGAATTTTTTTGTATATTGCTTTTTTTTTTTTTTTTAATTATTTGAGAAGTGCCACATTCACAATATTTTCACAACAAATCCTATATGTTAAGTTGTTACTGATTCTAATTTGAATTCATCATTAAAATTAATTTTTGCCATTAATAATAGCCTGTAACAACCTACCTCTTAGGATTTATTGTGAACAATATTGTTGACATAGCATTTTTTTATTCTTGTTTATCATTTGATAAAAAATATTATTTTATTTATTGACTAATATTTGAGCTTAATTAATACTATTATAATGAAAAAAATAACATTATTGGTTAAAATTTTGGAGTCTTTTTCTACTTGGGGCCTTAGGCGACCCCAACATTTGCTTCTAGTATAGAGCTAGCTCTATATGTATGTATGGTTTATACGTGTGTATGTGTACGTTACTGTCTATATATATAAGTATACAAAAACCAAATTAATTTTTGGTTTGTTATTTATATTGATTACATTAGTTGGTTTACATAATACACATGTTTTAAATTATACAAGAAATAAAAATAAAATAAAATAATTGTATACCAAATACTAGAAAACATTCTCAAGGTCATTTTCAAGGTCGTTACCAAACATCGGAAAATGAAATATTTTTCCAGAAAATTCTTTATGGAATATGAACCATTTTTTAGAAAACGTTAATACTAAAACAAACAGAGCATTAGCATTATTGATCTCAAAGTGTATCATACTTCAAAATTTGAAGAAATTTTCCAATGCCACTTCCATTATCTTGTATATCATATCTTTTCCTGTCAATCAAAGGAAAAATAATTTTCGAGACAAGTAAAAACCTTAAGAAGAAGTCTTGAACTCATCTAATCATGCTATTACATACAAACTCGAGTGTAATAACAACACAGTCTGCTAAACATTTCACAACTCAACGATTATGAACCTATTCATAAACAAATTCCAAATTTTGCTAATATTGACAGCCACAGAAAACAAACAAGTACAAATTCTTAAGCAATTGTAACGATCCACAAGGAAAAAAATTCAAACAAAATAACGTCTTCATCAAATACAAACAACAAGCCCTATAGGGAGAAACAGTAAAAAGTAAAAAAACAAAAACCCAGTTTCCACAACATTTAAAAAAAAAAAAAACCCTATTTGATGTTTAAACTAGCAGTTTCTTTTCTATATAGAATGAACATCAAAACCGCAGCTTTAACTAATGCTTATATATGCAACATGAAAACAAACTTTTCTTTATAAATTTGCATAATTTTTAATCAATTTGTTAATTGAATTACAATCAGCTTCATATTGACCAAAAGGGTACACCCAATTTTTTCAATGCCCCAAAAAAAAAAAAAAAAAAAAACCCTAATTTCATAAGAATCTAATATATAGATGCGAAAGATCTAAGCTTTACAGATCAAAAGTTTAGAGAGAGAAAGTACCTTAAGAGCTTTAGAGAGAGAGAGAGAGAGAGAGAGAGAGTTTTGTATTTGTATGAACTCTGTGTCTCTCTTTTGAGATTTTTGATGTTGTAGATAGAAAAAAAAAAAAAAAAAAAAAAAAAAAAAAAGAAGAAAAAAATCTTGTTCCATAAGGAATGGGAATTGCTATTGCCAGAGATGTGAGG
The DNA here is from genome assembly GCF_932294415.1 of Quercus robur. Taxonomy (NCBI): domain Eukaryota; kingdom Viridiplantae; phylum Streptophyta; class Magnoliopsida; order Fagales; family Fagaceae; genus Quercus; species Quercus robur. The sequence goes on from NC_065537.1 coordinate 57,887,129, forward strand.
CTCTTGCCTGCCTCTTTTTGATTGGTCACTCTCTCACTGCCAAAAGCGCTTTTTTATTGGTGTGGAAATAGCTTTTTCGCTTGGGAAGGGAAATTGGTAGTGTTACTGTGCTGTGATTGGTGTGGAATTGTGGTGCTGGGTTTGAGTGGGCGCCACACGTGTGTGAGCTTCTGAGAGGCTAGAGCAAGGGCCAAATTTTGTCCGACATTTGGTTCCCCCTCCTGGTATAGACTTAGGTCAACATGGCTCATAGTATGAGTCAACATGGCTCATAGTATGAGTTTTGAGTTTTTCACTGGGAGTGTGTTGTGACTCTTTATATCTTACTGATAAGTTGTTCATTTAACTTATTAACGACTATAATGTAAGGTATTAGCTAATGATTAGCGTATTACTATAGTTACACCTCAATAAGAAAGTTACACTAGTTTTCTAATAAACCCAAAAAAAATAGACTTTAGCTTAAGGATTTATTGTGCAAAATGTTGTTACCGTGTTTGTGCAAATACCAATAGTTGTGGTATGTTAAAAGAGAGAAAAAAAAATTTACAAAAAGACTTTCCTAACCAATTATAAGTTATAAGTAGTTACCGATTCTAATTTAAACCCACTACAAAAATGATTTTTTTACCCATTAATAATTGTCGGTAACAAATTGCCATATATTCTTTATCTTAAAATAGATGTGAATTCCTATGCTAAAAAGAAGTAATATATCTATGATATTTTTACAATATTTTCCTAACAAATTATTGGTGATAAATTATTATCCGTTCTGATTTTAATATACCTAAAATTATTTTTTTATCGACTAGCAACCGTGTCAATAACAATATGCCATTTATTCTCTAAACTAAAAGAGACAATAAAATAGATGTGAATTCCTATGCTAAAAAGAAGTAATATATCTATGATATTTTTACAATATTTTTCTAACAAATTATTGATGATAAATTATTATCCGTTCTGATTTTAATATACCTAAAATTATTTTTTTATCTACTAGCAACCGTGTCAATAACAATATGCCATTTATTCTCTAAACTAAAAGAGACAATAAATTTATTTGCAAGATAAAGCGAATGTAATTGGCTGATCACTGATGAGAATTTTATTGTAATTTGCAGGGTCTCCTTCGAGGTTACCGCCTGATCTAATACGTCTGTTTCTGATGATCGGACGGCTGATGTTTGCGTCAAAAAGAACACGTCGGTCAACCAACGCGTCTGGTGATGTGTGGGTTGTTTATGCCGGCTTATCAAATCAGCTGACGACGACGTCGTTCTGCTGTCCATGCTCTAACGCGGCTAGTATCTTGGATCCATACATTTTTTTACTTTGTAAGGTTTCGCGGAAAGAAAAACAACTCACACAGTTTAGGCCCATTGGGCCATTTGGTATACAATTTTTTTTTTCCACCTGAATAAATAGGCACGAAAAAGAAGGAAGAAGTACAAGGTACAAACAAGGAAAAAAGTAGAGAAGTTGCCACCAACTTTTTACTAATAAGTCAACAAATTAATATTATTAAAGAAGAGTTGTGTAAAGGAAAAATTACACAACCTAAAATGAAACCCAACAACACCTGCATCAATGACCCACCCAGCCATGACAACCACCACAACAATCCAAATCTAAGAGGTGGAGCCTATGAAATAAGGAAGAGGAAGGAGGAGGGAGAGTACGAGAATGGATGATGATGACCGACCCCACCAACACAAGGATCGATGACGACAATGATCCTACAACAGTGATGGTTGTAATCTGACGGCAGAGAGAGAGAGAGAGAGAAGAAATCATACATATGTTGTTGTATAATATCATTTATATTGTAGCAATATGTAAAAATTTGAAGAGCGGTGCATAATGAATGATTATTCATCATCTAAAATGAATTTATAATTATTTTGCATAACCCAATAAGAATGCTCTTATAATAATATATGCTTAAAATATTTATTTATTTATTTAAATAAAAATAATCATTCAATATGCAATTTTCATATCGTGATCCACTCATATATGGAAGATGAGTAATTTTTTGAACAGTATAAATGAAATTAAATTTGTCATTTTACATAAAAAGGTCACGGGTGTGGTTGCCTTAGCTTTAATAAGGCTTCATTCATTTGTTTGTTGTTTTGTTTTGTTTTGTTTTATTTATTTATTTTTTTACTTTTTCTTCTTGTTGTTTACTTTTTACTAAAGTCTTTATCATGGTTTCTTTGTATGTACGTTGATCCCAAAAGGAAACCTAGTTCTCCAATTCTCCTCTTCTACCCAATCAAAATAGGCATCAATTCTTCTTTTTCCTTGCATCTTGGTTCCTTGTCTATTCTTTCCTTTGAACCAATGACATTCACACGTACGGTTTCATGTGTATAGTGCCATGGCATTGTTGTGGAGGACATTCCTATTGATTACCCTATAAATAATGCAAATTAGGTTGTAGTTTTCAAGAAAGTGATTTCTAGATAGTAAACACCAAAATCTGAAGTCATGGAGGAAACCAAGCTCATTGATGACCTCAGTATGTTCTCTTTCCCTTTCCAAGATTATTAGTTTACTCTATTATTTTTGTTTCTTATTTATTTATTTAATTTAAATATTAATAATAAAAGAATATCAAGAATTTCATACTCCCTAAACCTCGTGCAAACACATCAAACAAATGGATAACATTTCAAATCTTGCTCTTGAGAAAAAAAAGGGAATGATATCTCAACTACAGTTCTTCGTTTGTTTTGACATCAAATTTTTCCTAGATTTTTATACGTATTTAAAAAAAAAAAAAAATTTAATACACCAATCTAAAACATTTAATGTAGAACAAAAATCAACTTAAACACAAGCACAATCAAAATAAAATTATTACAAATTAAAATAATAAGCACAATATGTGTGCTACAAAAAAAAAAAAAAAAAAATCCTAACAACTAAAAAGAAACTACTATCGACCTTTTCTTCCCAATAAAGAAAGAAAGGGGAAAAAGAAAAAACTATTTGAAAGTTGTTTTAGAGAAAATTTTAAACTTTTGAAGGCGTTTGCCCATAATTTTCAGGCATATCATGGTTATTTGAATGTTTTGAAGAGCTACTATTTTCAACATTTCAATATTTTTTAGTTGGTGGTTTTAAGGACATTTCAATAATAGTAGAAAATTTTAAGATATTTTGGTCTTTAAAAGTTTGAGGGTATTTTTATCACATTAGATATTTTTGTGGAATTTTGGCCATTTTAGAACTTATGAGAGCATTTTGTTCATTATAAAAGGTTTTAGGTGAGGGTTTAAGGGTATTTTGGTCATCTTGAAAACGTTGGGAATGGTTTGAGAGTATTTTTGTTACTTTAGAAGTTTTTCTAATGTATTTTGGTCATTATAGAGGTTTTGTGTGCATTTCAATCATTATAAATGTTTTATGCAAGATTTTGAGTATATTTTGGTCATCTTAGAAATTTTGAGGCCATTTCTATCATTTTGGAGGTTATTATGGGGTATTTGTTTTTAATTATTTTAAAGGTTTTATAAGATATTTCAGTCATTTTCAAGTTTTTAGGGATATATTGATTATTTACAAATTTTTGAAGTATTTCTCAATTGGATGCTTTGTGTTTTGGTCATTTTTAAGATTTAAAGATGTTCTCTTAAGATATAAGAGGAGTTTTAGATTCATGAGAAAGGAAGTTCTATTCTCCTAAGGTTCAAAACGTTTTAAGCTCCTTTTGGCATGTAAAACATTTTAAGCATTATCAACCTTAAAGATAGTGTATTTCTTGATCACGAAAAAATTATTTATGTTTAATCAAGTTTCTCAACCGAAATTCTCAACCACCTCAAATGTCCAAAAATGAGGAAAAATTTTCCTTTTCCTTTTTTTTTTTTTTTGTTTGTTTGTTTGTTTTTGCTAAAACAAATGGGATCTACATTCGATTCATTTTCTTTGTAGAGTATGTCTATGCTTGAATAATTATTATGTATATATGTATTGCATTGTAGAGTATGTCTATGCTTGTACAAACGGTTCAATTTGATTTAATAAATATTTTGTATTTATGTATTGCACGGCATATAAATATAAATATTTATATTTGGTATGACTCTTCCTTAATGCTATATTATTTAATATTAATATTTTAAATTATCACCATTAGATTACAAGTTTTCTTGTTTCTCAAAAAAAAAAAAAAAAAAATTACAAGTTTTCTTTATTATTAACAAACATGTCAAATTTTGTTTTGATTGATCAATGTTATTTACTTTTTAATAACGTATTATATGTATAATTTTAAAGTCCAAAAAACTTTACATCTAAATTTTACAAACATGAATAGACTAAGAGGACAACAGAATAAATAATTTAAAATGTTAGAGACGTAATAAGTGGCGGCTCTAGGAAATTTTTTTTAGAGTAGTCATTAAAAAATTTAAATTAATATAAATTTTAAGAAAAATAAAACTTGAATATGTTAACATAAAAAAAATAATAAAAAAGAAAAATATGCCCAAATACATAAAGTTTTAAAATTTTCTTCACAAGCTTTCATATTTTGAAATTATTATATGATATGATAACTTCATTATCAATGTTATTAGTTACATCTATTTCAATGTACACAATTAAACAATTATTAAACTACTAATCTCTCATTTAATTACCAACATATTGCCTAAACAAGTAACAATATAAACAAAATTTATTATTTTTTTGAAAAAATATATCACATAAATCCAACAAATTCAGTTAAAGACTAAATCAAGTATTAATAGACTAACTATTTGAAAAGTGTGTATTTTTTTAAAAAAAAAATAGCAATCTTAAAATATGCCATTTGAAAACACAATTTAAAAAATCACAATTAGACGTTTGATTTGGGCCTTTAGACTAATTTTGTTTGTTTGGACAATTTTTGAAAAGTACTACTTTCACAACATTTTTGCAAATCTTACACAACAAAGTTTAGATGGTAAGTTTTTACTAGTTCTAATTTGAACATACCACTGAAATTATTTATTTGTCTATTGGTAACAACCTACTACTTAGGATTTGTTATGAAAGTGTTGGGAAAATGTTGTGAACATAATATTTCTTGCAATTTTTTGGAGAGGTAGAATTTAATTTTTAATGGGCTCAAATTGTTATTTAAGGTGTTTAAGCTTTTTTTAGGGTGGTCAAGTTTTTTTTTAAGGGTGAGGTTTGGGTCTAGTGTCCAATTATACTGAACCTGTTGAGATTATAAAAAGTGTCCACTTTTAAACACATATCACCATGTTAATGGGTCCAGTGCACTACATGCACTGGACCTAAATCTCACCCTATTTTTAGGGTGGTCAACAACTCATATTAATTGAAAACTCAATTTTTTAAAGGTACATTAAAAAAATATTCAAGTCAACGTGGTCATGTGACTACTTTGAACTACAATTAGTGTCGCCCCTGGATGTAATATGTCTTCAGTCATTGATTTTGTAATTATAAAACTTTTATAATTTTTTCCTTAATTTTTTTCTTTTTTGTTTACAATTCATGATTAATAGTAAAATCGCTTTCTTATCTATGTGATTAATTTTATGGACAATTTGATATGAGTCTTGGTGGCGTTGAGAATATGAATTAAGTGCAATAATGAAAATACAAAGTGTGCCTTTGGATGAGCTTAATTCATCAATTTATTCCTGTGGGGCCAGAGAATTTGTGACCCCGACCCATTTTACATTAGGGCCCAAAACCCAAGCCGAGGAAAGACATTGTCGAGGACATGCAATGAAAGTCCAAATGACCTAGAGATAAAGCCGAGGACGATGCTGTCCTCGGCATCCCAAGGCGCTCCTAGAAAAAAGGGTGAGTATGGTGTATGAGCGGTGCATGGAAAAGCCAAACACCTCCGCATTAATGTGGAAAGGACTCTTGAATAGGGTGGCGACAAAGGACAAGGGAAAGGCTGCCATTACTGCAATTAAGTACTCTGCGCCTGACAGAATAATGCTTTTCAGCTTTTACAACCACTCCCAACCACTTTGGGTATGGGCTAATAGGACAAGTATCAACTCTAGAAAGTTGAACCTACATGTGGACGTTGGAGGGAGGGTAAAGGCTAGTATAAAAAGGAAAGAGAAGCAATTCAGGAGGGGGGGGGGGGGGACATATCGTCTCCCAGGCCATGGAATCCTAAAAAAGGAGCATAATAAGAACGTGAAGCTCTTCGGACAAGGTCTAAGGACCAGAGCCGCTCAGGCCGTGCCGGGGAAAGAGTCTTATTAGATATGCTAGGTTCACCCTCGTGTGACTACTACGACCTCCATGACTTACCACTGTTCGGTGACCAAGACCTAGCCTTTCAGTTCACTCTCTACAAATTTTATTGTTTGGGCCTTTAACGTACGAACCCAATACCAGTTTGGGATCGTTACAAATTGAGTCCTTACAATTCCTTTCAAAAAAAAAAAAATTCATCAATATATTTAACTTCTTTTTTTGAGAAGATCAATATATTTAACTTTGTTTATTTGTAAAAATTAAATAAAATCTTGAAAAATATGATATTTGAAAAGCCATACGTTCCATTTTAGGATGAAAACAATTACATGTCATAAATTAAATTCATCAATATATTGTTTATTCATTTTTCAAGTTTCATTGCCCTTAACGTATTTTGTTAAATATTTCTTTGACCTATGATGATTATGCTTTAGCACTACTTGATTGAAACTGTTGCCAAACTTGACCCATATCTCATTGCCCAATTGTTATTAGACAGTGTATTTAAATATTTCTAATGTATTGCAGCAATCAAAAGAACAAAAAGACATTTTCGTCCAGCGCATTACTTACTTAAAATACAGTCATACTCTTTACTATGTGATACTGGGGTGGAAAAGTATGACTCTGGTGTTTTTGAAGCCAGTGGACACAAATGGTGGGCTCTAATATTATTCTAATTCTTGTTTTTTCTATTCAAATATAAATATTTACTTCTAATGTAGTCAGTTTTATTTTGCAGGAGGTTGTCTATTTATCCAAAAGGAAACGAGAAAATGAATGGAAGTGGTCACATCTCAATTTACTTGGCAATTGTTGACACCGAGAAGTACACTCTTGGCTGGGAAATTTATGTCAGCTTCAAATTGTTCCTGTTCGATCAAATACAAGACAAGTTCTTGACCATTCAAGGTTTGCTCTTTCATAGTTTATATATATATTCATCTTTTATGATTGTATTTTGGTATAAATTGTTAAATTACCAATTTTCTCAAAAACTTAAACTATTAGGAGATGATAAATTTATTCACGTATTGGATACTTGAGCTACTATTGAGTAGGGACTTAACACGTGAAAATTTAAATAGAATGTGAGGAGATCACAGGGAAAATTTAAACTCTGGATTTTTTATTCTGATACCATGTTAAATTTTCAATTCTCTCAAAAACTAATCTAACATTTTTTTTTTTTTTGGTGTGTGTAGATGTTGATGGGATAATTAGAAGATTCCATGATATCAAGACTGAATGGGGCTTTCACAAATTTCTGTCCCTTAAATCTTTCGAAGATCTTTCTCAAGGATATCTTGTCAATGATTGTTGCGTATTTGGTGCCGAGCTTTTTGTTCATGAACGCAGTGCCAAACGGGAGTTTCTTACTATGATAAAAGAGCCCCTTAACCGTACTATGCCTTGGAAGATTGAAAACTTTTCATCACTAGATAAAGTGACATATTATTCTCGAATATTTCCAATTGGCGATGTGAGATGGTATTGATTTTTATTATTATTATTATTTTTGATATGTATTATTATAAGTTGGACTTTTATTGTTGTAAAAAAAGGAAAGTTTCCTTTTTGAAACTTAGAACCTATTGTTTTTAACTCTTTTTATTGAATCCATGCAGGAAGTTACTGGTTTACCCCAAAGGAATTTACAATGGAGAATCGAAAGTGATATCTCTCTTCCTCTTTTGTTGTGATTGTGTTCTACCTGAGCAAAAATGTTTTGCAGAATTCAAGATACGTATAAAGGACCAAATTAACAATGAAAATCACGTGGAGAAAACAGGTATGTATGCTTATATGTGTGTGTGCACACACACGTGCCTCCCATTCTCTTTCACCTTGTTTTGTTCCTGTGAAAGTTTAGTCTCATTTTTTTTTTTGGTTTCTTACAGAAAAACATTGGTTCACTGCCTCTTCGAATGAATGGGGTTTCTCACACTTTATGCCTCTTAAGGATCTCCAAGATGCATCCAAGGGACTTCTTATGAATGATGCTTTAATTGTAGAAGGAGAAGTAATAGTTATATCTAATGTTAAGTGATTCCCTATAATGGTTGTCTAAGAAATTATAGCAAAAACTATACTTTAAATATTGTAAAAATACTTCTTTATCCCGGAATTGCATTTGGGGAGGTTATCGGATTATTATTATTATTGAAATCGTAAAGATGTCAATATTAAAAAGATTTAAATTTGTCTTCTTTATTTTGAAGCTTGTGCATGCGCTCACACGCACACACCTACTTTATATACATAAATACACACATGTATGTATATAAATGTGTGTGCATATATATATATATATATATATAATGCAATTATATATGTATACATGTATGCTCTAAATTATCTCAGTAGTACATAATAACCAATAAGTGTTTATTTATAAAAGTTAAGTTCATCTTTCATATGATATAATTTTATTTCAATGTAATATTATTTCATAAGTTATATAGATTTAATATTTTATCATACTCATAATTGGTATATGCTTTGACTCAAGTTATACCCGGTATTAATTTTGTTAAAATTAAATCTCTTAGTATCTTTATATTAAATTTTTAAATCAAATATTCTTTCAATATTTATCATACACATCAAATTTTATACCAATCAAATGTGTTTTACTATTCAATCAATAAATTATGCAATAATTCAATAAAAAAAATTAATCAATAATACATTTTTATAACGCAAAAAATATAAAACCTGGACTATATATAAATGAGATGATTTTTTATATTCTTATTTTTTGAAGAGCTCCACAATATGTATAATTGAACTCCACGATATATATTTATATATATATATATATATATTTATTTATATATGGATGTATATCATATTATCATCAGTGAAAGGGTAAGCCAAATGTCATGCCCTAACAAGCAATTTATAGGCAATTTGGTTTATTATGGCTACCAAATGTCATGCCCTTACAGTGTAGGAAAGTTGGCATTTAGCTAGAAACAACTGAAAGTCGTCGTTGATATGCTTTAAATGTCCGCCTTTTTTTTTTTTTTTTTTTTTTTTTTTTTTTATCAGTAAAGACATTTGTCTTAGTTAATATCGTTGCAAATACTTTTTGAAGAAAAATTTTTCAGCTTCGTCGCTAATATATTACTCTCAAATTATCAATAATAACAATAAAAGCGTTGCTAATAATGATAATTTTTTCCGTAGATAACTTAAGATAAAACATACATTATTATAGCTTGTTAAATAGCTTCATTATCCAAGTAAAACTTTAACTTTTATAATTCACTAGTCACTAACCGTTGCAATGCACAGGTAAATTTTGCATAAATGTATAATGTATGATGTATATGATTCAAAGCTGAAATTATTAAAGCATAATGAAAATATTTGATCACATAACAGAGAAATATAAGTTGACAAATTCAGTTATAGCAAAAAATGAACCCAAAAATACAAATGTTAAATCTTTCAAAAAGATTAAAAAAAAAAAAAAAAAAAAAAAAAAAAAAAAAATAAAGAATCTGAATATTTTGAGCCTAAAAATTATTGAAACAAAACAATATATATGTGTGTGTGTGTGTGTGCGCACGCGTCTATGTGATTACACAACAAAGAAATATAGAGAAAGATGAGTTATCTTCAAAAAGAATAATTTGTGGATATAGTTGTTGAAATTTGTTAGACAATTTAAGATCTTGCAAAAAAAAAAAAAAAGTGAGAAATCAAAGAATCAGATGTTAAAATTTCCAAAAGTCCAAAACTAATAATAATAATAAATTAGATGATTCAAAGCCTAGAAATTATTGAAACAAAAGAAGAGAATATATGATGTCAAAATAGAGAAATATAACAAAAAGATTGGTTACCCCTGGTGAAAATAGTTATAGCAATAGTGGAGCTACTAGTATTGTGGCAGCGAGAGAACAATATCGAAGATGTGTTTGTTGTCTTGGTTGTTTAGAGACTTTTGCTTCATATAGGATTTGAAGTCTAAAAAAAAGAACATTGTTATAATAGAAAATTTTTTCTCCCAAAGCCAAAACTTATCAACAAAAATCAATAAAACCCGGCTATAATATAAAAATACAGGTGCACACAAACAAAATCACATAATAATCCAGCTACAAAACTTTTTTTTCTTCAAATCTTTAAATTCACAAATGCCAAGAAGAGGAATGAACATAAGTTAAATAATCAAACTAAAGCTAGCCCAAAGCATACATACATACATACATTCACATATACTTAATTAACATCAACTGTAATGCAACCCTAGCCAACAATGTGAGAATTTACAATTCTACATTAGATTAAACCCTAAAAAGAACTTGGAAAATTTTAATTGTAAATTAGCATACCTTTAACCTTGATTCAATTTTTTTTTGGCAGGAGGCCCAATCTCTAGAACAAAATTAAGAATAGAAAAAAAATTAAGTAAATCAACAAACCAAATTTAAACACCTTAGTACCTTTCAACTAATAAAAGTACTAATATAGAGAAGAATGAAGCCGAATAGTCTTGTGTGGCATAAGTCATGACTCCTATTCCTATACCAATATTACCAAAGATTTCTGGCAATTCAGCCCTTATCCTATTTATTTTAATATCTAAACGAAGTTGAATTCTTATTTCTATAGTAACTTGACTCCAACACAATAGGTAAATACAAAATTATGATATATGTTATTAAAGACGGTTACAGCTTTTGAGTGAGAGAGAGATAACCGGGTTTAGTAGTGTTTTAGTAGGATAGCTGGATAGGTAATAGGGTTGCAAAAATAGAAACAGTTTAAACGTGTGAAAGGTTATGTATTTTTTTTTTTTTTTTACTGATTTTTTGTTTTTTGTTTTATTTAAATAATGCTGATGTGGAAAATTGTGGAGAGGTCAAAGTCTTTGGTTTTATATATATAAAATATATATAGACTAACATCATTTATATATATATATATATAAAACCGAAGCTTTTGAAACTCCCACATTTTTCCACCTCAGCATTTTTTTTTCCACATCAGCATTATTTTAAAAAATAAAACTATTAAAAAAATAAAAACCCTAAATACCGTAATTATTTCTATCCCACCAATAACTATTTCTCACTCAAAACAAACCTGGTAAAATTTACTCTCTTCAACCCCTAACAAAACCCGATACAAAAACTTATTTCTTAGTCTCTGTCTCTCCTTCAAATGCAAACTCAGCCCAACAAACTTTGCTCTCTTCCCTCCCATCAAAAAAAAAAAAAAAACTCTGCTCTCTTCCCCTGCGACGGTAAGTGAATTCAACTAAGCCACAAACGTTTTGCCTCACAACGAACCTAACATCAGACTACTGGAACGACTATAGGTAAAATCTTTTATATTAATTTTGGGTGTTTAATAGGATTTAGGTTCGGCTATTTTGTTTGGTTTTGATTTAAGAAATTGGTTCAGATTTTGTTTTGATTTAGAAATTGGCTTTCGAAACCCTAATATAGGTTCTCCCTCAAATTTGGTTCCTTTCAATATATCAAATTTTAGCAAGAGCAAGCCGAAGAAGAGGACCTGTGATTTCTGTGATTCTAGGTTCATGATTTGAGATTTAAGTAGAGATTTTTGGATGACAACGGTGAAAGATGATATCTGTGTATGGGCAAAGTTCATTCTTCGCTTGATTCAGTTATAGTCTAATCCAGTCATGGGTAATTTCTTCAAACTCTTCTTCTGCTTTGTCTTCTTTTTTTATTATAACTAAATATCGATTAATTATCCTACTTATCTCTCAAATTTTGAATGGTACTTATCTCAGTTTTTGCTTTATTTGACAAAATGATAAAAAGAGTCTTTATAATAGTGCTTGTGAGGTGTTTGATGCTAGGTCTTAGTGGGATTCTGCATATGGAGAGCAATGATAAATTTGACAGAATTACAATAATTTTTTATTTATTTTCTATTATCTGGAACAAAATTGAGCAATTTAGGTTTGAAACAGTGAACCCTAGAGTTAAGGAAGTTTAATTGTTGTTTGTTTCATTATGTGTTGATTTATGCAAAAGGGCTATGCTGATTTCTAGAAAATTGTTTTCTTTTAATGATGTTGAATTCATACCTGGCTTTTTCTATGCACAGCTTAAGCTTCCCCCTTTGATCCTTGATTATGATACAACAATATTGTGGAACAACTTGGTAGCCTTTGAATTGAGTCTTCCACTTGAGGTAGAGATTGTTATTACATCTTACATCAATTTCCTAAATGCACTCATTGCCAATCCTAACGATGTCAGAGAGCTGCGCTCAAAGCGTATACTTCTCAATGATGTAGGCAATGATGAAGAGATTTTTAAATTTTTCAAAGAGATATCCACAGGCTCAATTCAAGATGCCTCAATTTACAAAAAAGTTAGACGAGATTGAAGAGCACTGTAGGAGCAAGATAAGGACCTGGGTTTCTAAAATATTTACAAATATTTTAGAAACCCATGGTCTGCTCTTGGTTTATTTGCTACTATTGCTGTTGTTGTTTTAAGTTTTGTGCAGACTTACTTCACTATCTATCCGGTAAAAGATTAGTGCATGGAATCAATTTGCAGCTACCCCAAAAGACAGCAGATCAATTTTTTTTTGTAAGTATAGGTTTAGGGAGTCCTATAGTGGCGTTTTTAAGCCCTATAGTGACGTTTTATAGACCTATAGCGGCGTTTTTATTCAATTTGTGGAAATCGAGTTTTTAAAACTCGATTTTCAGCTTGATTTTTTCCCACTTTAGCGTAATCCACATACAAATCGAGACTTAAAAACTCGATTTTTATCTTGGAACTCGAGTTTTAGACACTCGAGATGCTAGTTTTCAACATTGTTTTGAAACTTGACAATTAACTAAATTTTTTAATATTTATTGTTATTTAGAAAAAAAATTCGGCTTAATAAACATCTCTAGTTTAGTTGGGCCACCATTTTTTATAAAGAAAAGAATAATGAACTGACCTTCTCTAATATCTTTGTTATCAATCTTTTAGTGTCTAAATGATTAATAAAGTTACGTAAATAAATTTTTTGTGAAAAAAAGAAGAAGAATGTTACTTTAATGCTTTTGCTAAACAAAAGACTGAACAAAAGAATTTTTATTAAAAAAATGTTAATAGATATACTTAAAGTAATGATTAATAATTTATTTAAAGAAATCTTTTATAAAAAAAAAAAGAAAAAAACAGTAAATATATATATATATATATATATTTTCATAAAAATAATGTAAAAAATTTCTTAAAATAAATGATTAACCATTACCTAAAATCACCGTTAAAATGACTCTAATTAAATAACTGGACTCTTGAATTACAAAACTTTGACTAAGAGAAAGCCTTGTGTCAGCTCCCACGTATGACACAAGTCCTAGACTCAAATAACACCACGCGGCAGAGGTTTTTACAAACTTTGACACTAATGACACTAGGATTTTCTTACTTTACCTTCACTTTACACTCCACACTTCACACACTAGCTGTTGACTTTATTTTCTTCACTTCACCTGCTTCACTTCACGTCGCACACTGCACCTTACACGTCTCACTTGGTGCTTTATGACACCAAAAACTGAGTACCAATTCTACATATTTAACATGCTTAAAGTCGGTTAATTAACTCACCGACTTTGAATTCTCTAGCACATTCTTTTATTGTCTTTGAATAATGGTAAAAATCTCTCTTTCACCGACCTTCTAGACATCTTGTAAAGTTGTGGCTGAGATTAACTTATGCAAGGAAGCTCTAGAGAATTCCCCAGAGAGAGAGATTACGAGAGAAATTCTAGAAATTTCTAGAGAAATAGAGAGAGAGAGGCGGTGCTTGATGTTTAACAGCTTAAGTACCGGTGTACGATTTCATCATTTCTATTGGATTGGAGCTAGTTATACAAGTCATCACAAGTCTCATGCGCCTTCCGGTCAAATTTTGTCATTTCATTTATAAATTAAGAACCAGAGAGATATTTAATACCACCTCTAAAAAGAACCAAACGATATAATTATAAAGGCATGGTACAGTCAAATATGCAATACACGATAAAGTTACAAAATAAGAAATTAAGAACAGACAACCTAAAAGAAAAACAATTGAAGAATAAAGTCGAAATGCAAGAAAAGTATCATGTACTAAAAGCCAGGATGATTTTTCCATTGGGATGCTAATTCAGAGAGTGCCTTTGTAGAAGATCCATCTGCAGTTAATGCTTTCTCAGCAGCGATCTTTATATCTTTCATACGATTACGAACTTTCTTCCCTTCTTCTCCAACCATGAGATCCTTTACAACTTTTGCAATTTCCTCTCGATCAATTAGACCATTTTTGTTAGTTTTTGGCCTCAGTGCCACTTTTAGATCCTCAGCTAATAATGGTGCATTCATTTTTTGTTCTGCGTAAAGCGGCCAAGCAATCAATGGTATGCCTTGCATGATACTCTCTAGGGTCGAATTCCAACCACAATGAGTTAAGAACCCACCCGTGGAGCCATGGCTAAGAACTTGGGCTTGTGGTGCCCAAGAGGGCACCGCTAGACCCTGCCCTTCAGTCCTCTCTACGAACCCTTTTGGTAAGAAAGCAAGAGGGTTGTTACCGAGAGTTTGATCACTAAGGTATGCAGCATCAGCTGATTCATTATTTGGGGTTCTTACAACCCATAAGAACTTTTGGCCACTCAGTTCCAATCCCAAGGCTAGCTCATTTGTTTGATCATATGAGAGAGTCCCACCACTCCCAAAACAAACAAATAAGACAGAACCATGTGGTTGATTTTCCAACCATCTTAAACAGTCTGACTCTGATTTGTCAACCTGATTGCTTGAACCACTTTGGATTGGTCCAATTGGATAAAGTGGGAGATTTTTAGCTTCTTCATCTAACAAAGCTTTTATGGCACTTCCTTCCAATTCCATGAAGGTATTAACGATAATTCCTTCAGCTAATCGGAACCGTTTTGTGTTGCGAAGAAACATTTTGTACAACTCACTCGTTCGATCTTGAACCGGTTCTAAAAGATCTCGACCGTGAATAGGTATGCACCCCGGAAGCTTCAATGGCTCTGGTAGGTCTCTATACTCGCATGAAACTGTCTCGTCCAGCTTTGGCAAATGAAGAATCAAAGACAACGCGAAAGCATTTGTGGGGAAGAAAATGTAGGGTGAGATGTTGAGTTCTTTAGCAATATCTAGTGCATCAATCCCAAAAGGATCGACTACAAAAGCTGCAAATCGAGTAGACTTCAGCACCTCACGAAGAGGTGGAAGTGAACGAGTTAAGGTGAGGATAGTTTGGACTTCAAACTTTAGGCCTTTGATCTCCTCCTCCTCCAATATCACAGGAGGAAGAAAGACATGATCTATGGTGGTGGGAAGGGCTTGAAGAACTGCTTTCATGGCTTTGGATGGAGACCCAAGTACGGGAATGATACATGTGATGTGGAAGTCATGGTGAAGAACAAATTGTTTGGCAAACTCGACAAGAGGGATGAGATGTCCCATCCCTGGACTTGGTAGAAGAGCTATGTGTGGTTTTTGTTCCATTTGGACAATATACAAGTCAACAAATAATTTGAAGAGATTGTTTTTGAAAGAGAATACAATGGTTTTTATGGTTGAGACTTCGAAGGTTAGATGGTTTTATATAGTGTTAGAACTTAGGATTTGTATTTGATTATTTCGAGTATCTGAAAACTACATGTGGGACGGCATATATAGACAGAACCCCACATACACCCACTAAACCCGGCTGATTATAGGTTCTTTTTCTATCTAATTTAAAATAATAGACAGTTATTTATTGTTTATTTAAACTCATTTGTTAATATGGTTTTGGTTAAATATATGTGTGTGATTATTGGATGTAGTGGAACTGAGAGAAAATCAATAAATTAAATTTATATTCCATAGTTTGACTTGACTATGAAGATAGAATAATTGGAATAATGTTCGAAGGAGGGATAATTGGCATAAGCGTGCTTGCTTGCGTTAGTGTGACGTAACTACAAACGTTAGTTCAAAAAATAAAAAAAATAAATCAACAAGTATCTATTTAAATATTTTTCTAATATTATAAAAAATTTTAAATTAAATAATGGCCTTGACATACTTGCATATACTAGTGACGTAACTACAAACGTAAAACTCCAAAAATTGTTTAAATAATAGCAAATAAACGTACGTCAGTGTGTTAGCTAGTGTGATGTAACTTCAAAAGTAAATCTAGGGAAAAAAAATTACCTTTAATTAACAATTTGGGGTCATTCATCTCAAGGGGTTTCGTCTTGTAATTATTTGGTGCAATTGATTTTAGTGACTACTCACATCTGAAAAAAATAATTAGGGCCTCTGAAAATTTTTGGATAACATTAAAAAAAAAAAAAAAAAAGCTTATATTTTTTAATATAAAACTAACCCATACTACAAATATTGAGAGAAGAGAGGTTGTCATCATAGTTGTTGTTAGAAATACTGAATAAATAGTATTGTATTTTATAAGTAATGAAATATAGATGAGTGTGTAGTACAAATATGTGTGCTATACAAGTAAATAATGTGAGCCTAAAGCCCATAACCTATACACGTTAACAGCTCACCTTAAACTCAAGGTAGGTGTGAGACCAATTTGAGGTTGTCAACCAAAGCACGAAAGCGTCCCTTAGGATGTGACTTGGTGAAAATATTTGCAAGTTGATCTTTAGAGGAGACTGAGAATAGCTTGAGAGCTCCATGGACAAGATGATAGTGGATAAAATGACAATCAATCTCGATGTGTTTAGTTCGTTCATGGAAGACATCATTATGAGAAATATGAATGACATTCTGGTTATCACAATAAAGAGGAGTAGCATAGGATGTAGGCACACATAAATCCTTAAAAAGCCATCAAAGCCACAAGAGTTCATATGTGGGATCAGTAAGGGCACGATATTCCGCTTTAGTGCTAGAGCGGGCCACAATAGTTTGTTTCTTGCTTTTTTAAGGATCATAGAAGAACCAAGAAGAAAACAATAACCAGTGTAGACCTTTGATCAGTGGGATCTCCTGCCCAATTAGTCTCATAGAATGCACATAGAACAAGAGGAGACAAGGCAAAGTAAGAAAGGCCACAAAAGAGAGTGTCTTTCAGGTATCGAAGAATGCGCAGGACGACAACATAGTGAATCGATCGTGGAACAGACAAAAACTAGCTCAACTAGTGAACAGCATAAGAAATTTCTAGACGAGTGGCAATGAGATAAATCGGGCCACTAACTAATCATCTGTAAAGAGAGGGATTAAATAGTGGTTTCCTAACTGAAGGAGTCAGATGTGCATTAAGTTTAATTAGAGTGTCAACAATCTTACTATTAGTAAGTCCAGCTCGAGACAAAAGTTCGGAAGCATACTTGGCTTGAGTAATATAATATACAGTCCATCAATAGAATGAGTGATTTCAAGACCCAAGAAGTAGCTGAGATGTCCAAGATTTTTCATCTCAAAGCTAAGAGAGCACAAACAAATGAGGTTTGAGCAACCGGAGTAAAGGTTTCTTCATTATCAATTTCATACTCTTATGTAAAACCTTTTGCAACAAGACGAACATTATAGTGCTCAATGTACCCATTAAAGTGAGTCTTGATCATGTAGATCCACTTACAATCAACCATAGACTTCCTAGGGGGGAGAGCCACCAAATCCCAAGTATGGTTGTTGACACCCCATTTTGCAACCCGCATTTAACTTCACATTAAGGGTAAAAGGGTAATTTTACCTTGAAAATATGCAACTTGATTTTGGTCATTAGATCATTAATCTCATTTCACCAAAATGATCTTAATGTTGTAACGATCAAATTGACTAGTCATAAACTCTAATCAGACCATCAGATTGAAAATTATCATCAAATCAAGTTTTAATGGCCGAGATGCACTATCACAAATTGAGTCCAACTATATGTGATTATAAACCATTGATTCCAATTGGTTATAATTATAATCAATTTGAGATTAATGACGTGTCATAATTTGATTAGCTAGGATTACATTTTATGGTAAGGTTGCACACACTTAATTAATTAGATAGTCAAACATTAATTATTCAATGAGTAATTTGTGCAATTATCTTTTAATTAGGATAAATTTGGAACTAATTAAGTCTTAAATGGGAGCGATTGGAGCTTATTAATGTTAATTGGAAACTAATTTAGGATCTATTAATGTTAATTGTGCTGAAATTATTTTGTAATAAATGACCTCTGCTCTACATTTCGTTGATATCTCTCAGAATATTTTTAATCTATGAATGATGTTAATTTTTCCAAAAACTAGACATCCAGGGCTTCAAATTGAGCACAAGAACGGGACAATTCCGATCCGAATTGAGGAGGACATGATTTTTGTTTTTGTTTTTTTGTTTTTTTTTTTAATTTGGCTCTACAAGCTGTTACAGTAGCTACAGGAAAATTGAATTTTGCTTGCTCCTCACTCCCACTAATCTCTGAATTTAGGCTGTGTTTGGTTGTCGTAAAACGTTTTCCGGAAAATACATATTTTCCGGAAATGCTAATTTCCGAAAAAGGAAAATATTTCTGTGTGTTTGGTTGCATTTCAAAAAATTTTCCGAAAAATATTTTCTGGTGTTTGGAAAAGAAGAAGGAAAAGACAAAACCCAGAAAAACACTTACAAAACCCAAAAGAACCGGCGCGATCGACGGCGGCGAAGCACCGTTCGCGAGATCGACGGCGCCGAAGCACCGTTCGCGAGATCGACGGTGAGCGAAGCACCGTTCGCGATCTTGCGAAGCACCGTTCGCGTCGATCGCGAAGCGTCGCTTGATGCTCCGCGAGATCGCGCCACCGTTCGCGTCGATCGCGAAGCGTCGCTCGACGCTTCGCGAGATCGCGATCGACGGTGCGATCTCGCGAAGCACCGTTCGCGTCGATCGCGATCTCACGAAGGGTGATTCGCGCACCGTCGATCGCGAGATCGCGCGATCTCGCGAACGGTGCTTCGCGCACCATCGATTGCGCTGTCGATCGGACCGGTGCTTCGGATCGATGGCGCGATCGGAGCTTCACGATTGACGGCGTGTCTGTGAGCTCTCTCGTTCTCCCTTGTGCGTCCCCAGTTCCGGAAATCATTTGAAGTGAAAATAGGAACTGAAATGGATTTCCGTGGTCAAGGGTGAAAATTTCGGTCAACAGGAAATCAATTTCTGGAAAATAACGTTTTCCGTGACAGCCAAACGCAGAATTTTCCGGAAATTGATTTCCGAAATTGGTTTGAAGTCGATTCAAACGCAGCCTTAATGCACCCAATTTTCCCAAAGGCTAAAATAAGGCTTAAGTTCATGATTCTTTGTCAACCCTCATTAAATGACCTTCCATTAATATTTTCTCCACCACTATTATATAAACCCCCCTCCTCTATTCCAAAGCACACAAAAATCTCCTCTCTTCTCCTCTCTTGAGTTCTAGTGAAGTAGAGTAGTTTTGTTATATCTTAGTCTTCTTAAGACTCAAGGTATTGAGTGAGACTCACTCACCCTTTCCTAGCTCTTCTTTTCCTCTACCAAGAGTCTCCTCCTCTACCGTATGGATCTTGCATGAAGGTATAATCCATTTTCCTAACTTATTTTTTATGTTGCCATGATGAGAATTTAAGATTAAAGCATGACAATAATTATTTAAATTCCCTTGAATATGTTTGAATGTTCTTAAATGTTACTATGTGTTTTTTACATGTTCTTGGTTATTCATCATATGTTCATGCATAACACTAGTTTTGATTTTAAATCCACATCAAAAACTTGAAAAAAATGTTTGTTTAATAATTCTTTCAAATCCTTGAATCTAGAATTTCACCATCCACACACATTCACTATAATTTATTTTTCAATCAAAATGAAATGCTTAATAAATTGAATTAAGGTTTATCACATGTACACACATTAAATTCAACATGCAAATTAATTGATAACATATTAGATGATGTGATATAAATGTTGGCCACCATAGTCTAAAAAACCGATTTCATCGGGTAAGGTGGGTGCCTAACACCTTCCCACCTTGTAACATAGCATCCGAGTTTAGATCAAGGGTTAGTAGATCAAATGCTTATCTATGTAATTTTCAATTTCTAGATTGTAACTAGGAAACAAAGCCATGTACTTTATCTTAGATTGTATTTAAGACCAAAGCCATGTAATTTCCTATGATCAATGTAAATTCAATTTCAAATTAATAAAATGATGAATTTTTCAATTTTGGTTTTCTTATTTATTCCAATAATTAAATAAGTAGTGATTCCATTGTAAAACCCTTAATCTAAAGGGGAAAAATATAATCAGTCGAACCTCCATTTTGAGAGGCAAAATAGCATGACTCCGCCCATTCATGTGAGTTTGGCCCAACATCCAAAAACAGGTCGGGGGCGCGGTCTCTCACAATGGTTTTTAGATAATGCATCAAGTTTCTTTTTCATTACAATATGCCATAAATAGTTAGTGGTGGCCTTATGATATGTGTGAAGCTCGTGTAGTGTAGTAAGGGCAGTGTAATAATAATAGTCAAGTAAATGTGCAGGAATGGATCTTACCTGAGTTAAGAGACAAGGTGGAATTTTTTGTGCAAGATCTTCAAGCAAAGCAAGAGCAGGAGACCCAGGCTAAAAGTTGGGTAGCTCGTATTCGACCTGTTCATCTTCCACCTGTTCATTTAAGGGTGATCTATAAGAGGCATCAAAATATCTGGTGGTTGGGTAGAAAAGTCTAAAGGAGGATTGGGAGCAATTATAGAAGGAATATGTGACTTGTTTGGAAAGATTTCGAAGACAGAGGATGTAGATAAGGAGGAACGGAAGTGAGAGAGCACAACAAAGAAGCAATATTCCCAAAAGACAACATTTCAAGAAACACAAATACGATGAGAGACATGATCATAACACTGATACCCCTTTTTGAGTTTCGCCATAGCCAAGGAAATAACAAAGTCTGGATCGAGGCTTAAGTTTGTTGTTCTCATAAGGCCAAAGAAGAACGAAATAGAAAAAACCGAAGGAGCACAGGTGTTGACAGTCAGGAGGTGACCCAAAAAAGAGCTCATAGGGAGTCTGATTATGGATGAGCTTGGAATGTGATTAACAGTATGAACAATATGAAAAGCGGCTTCACCGCAAAATGGGGCAAGAACTTTGGCAAAGAGAAGGAGAGCACGAACAGTGTCAAGAATATGATGAAGTTTTCATTTGGCTCAACCATTTTGCTGAAAGGTATATGGACAAGTTATGTGATGTACAGTGCCAAAGGAATGAAAAATTGCTTGAAAAGCATATTGAATATATTCAAGAGTATTATCAGATCGAAAAATCTTGATACGTTTGGAAAATTATGTTTCAACCATTTTTGTAAAGTTACAATAGATTTGTAGTAATTCAAAATGAGATTTTATAAAAAAATCCAACTATAACAAGAGTGATCATCAATAAAGACAACAAAATATCGAAATCCACCAATACTAGTAACAAGGGAAGGTCCCCAAACATCAGGATGAATTAAGTCAAAAATACCAGTAGATAGCAATTCACTATTATCGAAAGGAAAAGCTAGTTGTTTTCCTAATTGGCATAAAGTACAATCAAAATTGTCTTTGGACATAGAACTTAATAGACCCTTAGAAGCTAACTATTGTTGTCACACCCCAAACCCAAAAAGGTCTAAAACATGAGAAAAACATCCCAAGGGTACCTGTAGATTTTTCCTTTTTGGCAAATCAAACTATAGGAGATCTTTATTTTCCTTTCTTTTTCACGGGATAAGAATATATAATCATACTAAAATCTCCACATTACAAGTCAGAGCTCTATAACACATTAAACAATAACTAAAAATCATGTACCTCTACATAATACATGAATATATTATAAAACTCATTAAATTACACAAAAGTCACAATCTTATCAAGATTAAGGATCTTAACATCAAGTCTAGGCCTATCACACCAAAGGCTAACAAACCTCAAGTGACCCACCTCCAATAGAATTAATTAAGGTCTCGTTGAACATAGCAAGATCGAGTCACCAACCATTTACAACAAAAGTCTCCAAATTTAACATAGCACTCTAATCATCACAAAAGAAGTAAGCTCCATACCCAAGGTATAGCTAGTAAATCTAAAAAACTGTTAGAGGGTGGGATGAGCTAACGCCCAGTAAGTAGCATAATTAATGGGGGTGGGGGAAATGCAAGTTTCATTTTCAATAATAATAATATGATATGACAAGAATGATTGAATATTGAAACACAAAGTTTCTCAAAGTAGATACCTTGAAACTATATACTATAATCTATGAACACCAACAATATAATTGTTGAAGCCATAATATCTAACATAAGATAAATTATTACAAATATACCACATACCACATAAGTTGGTCAAGGGATCCACCCATTCACAACTGGCATAATATTGTCCTTTTTAGTATGCAGACTCTTGGCCCCATGGACAGCAGCCTTACCCATACCCTTAAGGTTTTTCTCTCCCCCCATGGGCAGCAAGAGAGCACGTCAAATAGGACCTCTCTTGCATGTGGTCTCTTGGCACCATGGGCAGCAACCTCACCCACACATAATCAAGAAACCTCTTCTCCCCATGGGCAACAGGGAAGAACGCGTCATCCAAAGTGAAAGGGCACTGACCTGGATTTGATTTCATTGTCACAAAGACTACAGAAACCAAATCGGGTGATCACCGGGAAATCACACATGGCATGGTGTTAAAACCCTATAAAGCTCACAAGTATACCTTTCCTTTCAAATACATAGTTTATAACTAGGTAGTTTCAGAAAAATCTTAAATAATCTAACTTCCACAAAGTTTTTAAAGTTTTCAACTTCATTCTTGTCAAAAGATTTTCTAACAATTTCCCACATAACCAGACAAAATAAGCATCTTTAAATTTTCTAATATACCATAAAATCTAAGATTTCCTTATCAAAGATTAAATAAAAGATGCTCATTTTTCCATATCAACAATTCATGCATTTCCCCAAATGCAATACCAAATATGATGCATTTCCATATATAATCATATATATATTTTAAGGTTACAACAAAATAGTTTTTAGGAAAGCATAGTTTCCATAAGTAGTTTCCAAAAGCGTGTCTAACCGAAAAATAACATTTATGAAAAATGTTTATTTTTCAAAAATCCCATTAAAAAGCTACTTACCTTGCAACCGCAAAATCCTAATTCTCCAAGCTCCAAGGAGATTAGCTAGAACCTAAACAATATCAAGTAAACCTATCACAATAAGCATAGAGCTTGAAATTGCATCTAGCCACAATTTAGGAATTGCCAAAAGAGCACTTAATTAGGCAAGCCTAGTATTTAACCTCATCAATAATAATTAATTCCACTTCCAAAGTTTCTCAACAAATTGATTCACAAGGCATAAACTCCAATTTATAAAGTTAACCCATTTAAAATCATCTCCAACATCATGACTAGCTTCCATAAAATTTACTCTACATCAATAAGAGACCCATGAAAGCAAAGTCAAAATATCCTCCAAGATAAGAAATTTAGAACTTCGACTAAGTCCAAATAAACCCAATGGCAATGGAAAATTAGATTTACCAACCATCACATGTTATAACTCAAAACCCCTAAATTTTCCACCATAAATAAACCTTAGGTAGTCATCATTAGCACAAACCATATACCCACTCATTAAATAATTCTACCAATACAAAACCCATACATACAAACACATAAATATCACTTCCAATGCTCATAAATCACATGAGTATCATTATTAAAGCTTAGATAAACAATAACCTCAAGCAAAAGTGTGAAACCCATAAAAAAGATTATAAATTTTTACCTCAAAAAAAGGATGTGAAGGTGCTTATGGGTTCTCAAGAATTTTCCGGTGACCTTACAATAAAATGATGGTGGAAATGGTGGTATGGAGGTACTGTCGAGAGAGTTTGAGGAAGTGAAGAGAAGTGTTAGACCAGAAATGAAAAAGAAGAAAAATAAAGAAATGAGAAGTGAGGAGTCGGTCAAAGAGATAAGGGGATAAGTGCAAAATGAGTGGTGGGGAAGAGTGTTAGGTGGGATAGTTGGGAGGCATGTGGGAACTAAAAGAAATTTGCCCCCCCCCCCCCTCCCTTTTTTTGTTTGATTGGGACGTTACAATTGTACCCGAGAAAAAGGGTGCATGACTAAGATGAGAATGCCAAAGTGTGAGAGAAGGTAAAGAAGAAATCGCAGCAGTTGCAATAGTAATAGAAACAGGAGCAACAAGTGGAAATGAAAGTTGTCCACAGGAAACTTACGCCCAACCCTAGGATTGATCCTAAGCTTCTACCCCATCCTTGAATCCTGCACAGTATAACCATAATAGTAAAAAATAAGGCGATAACCCAATTCAGCTAATTGGCCCACAGAGAATAAATTATAGGATATGTCAAGTATATGGAAGACCCTAGGAACCAGAATGTTGGTGGTTGAAACAAAACCTAGACTATTGCCATGCATGGTGGAACCATCAGCTATACGAATATTAAGAGGATGTGGTGCAGGTTTAAGTTTAGAAAATAAAGACGAGTGAGATGTCATGTGATTGCAATAGGCAGAATGAAAAAGCCAAGAGTGAGACTTACTAGGTAAAATTGAGAGAGTAATGAAAAGAGATGCATTACCAGCCATACAAATAGCCTAAGTTATTATGTTCTGTAGTTCAGTTAAGGATAGGTTGACAATGGATCTAGAAGACTAGGACTCAGTTGAGACGGAAGACATTGGCTTGGTAGACTCAATATTAATAACAATGGTAGTAGATTTGTTGAGATGGTAACAAATCTCAATAATGTGGCCAAAACGCTTGCAATAGTTGCAGAACTTTTTGTTAGATTGTTTGCGATGATTGCTAGAGCTAGATGCATCAAACCCTAATTGCAGTGGTTGCTCTGCGGGAGGAGCAGAAGGAGCAATAGCCAAAACATTAAGCTTATTTAGGGCTTGAAGGGTTGCAAGATGAGCTTCTTCTCCAACCAACTCATTTACAACAGAATAAAAAGAGGAATGAGGATTACGATTAAGAAGTTGACCTCGGATGGGCTCATAGGCATCGTGAAGTGACATCAAGAATACATAGAGATGAAATTCATCTCAAACAATAGCATATTTCTGGGCACCCTTTGAGCAAGCCCAAGTTGGATCAGAAAGGTCAATTTGGTCCTAAATGCAGTGAAGCTGATAATAGTTGTCATTAATAGATTACCCTTGTTCTTGCCTGAGCTGATGCAACTCAATCATTAACTAATATTTCATGGATCCGTGAGAAGTGGAGTATCTTTTGGCCAACATATCCTATGTAGATTTTGCATCATTAAAACTACCCAACATATTGAAGATGGAAGAACTGGAAGTGTTTCAAAGCCAAGTGAGAATCATGTGGTTGTGACTATCCCATTCAACCATGTGAGTGATGAAGGCAGTATCTTCTTTAGTTTCCCCCTCGATAGGAATAGTGATTGTACCAACACAATATTGTCAGAGCATGCCACCCTTAAGAAAACAATGCATAGCTTGAGACCTAGATAATTAGTTCTTATTCCACTCCAATATAGCATTGATGGGACAAGGAAGGAAAATATCTTTTTTATCCGTATAGAGACACACAATATGCAAAAATAGATTGCAAAAATGAAATCTACTCAAAAAACTGGTTAAGGAGAACCTGGATTGCAAAAAGTCAACGCTAGAAAAAGACAACGGTCAATGCCTAGTCAAAGTCAACGGTCAACTAGCGGCAAACATAAGCGGCTAATGTAGGCCTGATGATGTAAGCGGCTGACGTAGAGTGCTGACATAAGTGGCTGATGTAGACATGATGACATACACGGCTGATGTGGCAGATGATGTCAGCTATGGCTAACATAAGCAGTTGTCATGGCAATAATGACATCACAGATGACATCAACGGGATCCTTACTGGCATGTGAGGCACATGAAACATTCTTGCCAAAGCTTTGACCGATGCATGGCAATGCATGGATGGTCGAATTGGGTTGATTTTGGTGGGGATGAGTAGATCGGTTGACGATCTACACAATGGTATATTTGGTGTCGTAATCGGAGATCAAAAGTGATAGATCCAATGAAGGTAATGCTCTTGGTTACAAAAAGAGATCTTTTGGCGGTGGAGATTCAACCCTGAGGACCTCTAACGGCAGCAAAGTAGTAGGGAGAGGATGCAGAAGGCTGGCTAACTGGAGAAATTGAGGCAGCGGAGAATACTAACAAAGACAATACTGCGAGACACTAGAAAAGGTTAGAGCAATGGCTCTAATACCATGTTAGAAATACTAAATGAATAGTATTGTATTTCATAAGTAATAAAATATATATGAGTGTCTTTGTATAAGAGACAAAGTAATATGTGTACTATACAAGTAAATAAGATAGGCCTAAAGCCCATAGCCTATACACATTAACAGTTGTTAAATCAATAAATTTAATGTTTAAATAATACATAAACATACTTGCATTACTTATGCTACTACTGTGACGAATTTACAATAATTTCGTAAGAATCTTTACCCAAAAATTAAAGATCTACAAGCGTACATATCTCATTAATTATATATATATATATATATATTATATTATATCATATATATACACTTATAAAATAAATTATAATGAGGTGTAAATTTATGAGGCTTGCAAAACTGATGTGTCAAAATTTTAAAAGATCAATTAGTAGTCAAAGGTTTCGGTTTTATATTATATAGAGATGACTAACATCATGGAACCATTTCCAAAGGGATTTTTCCTCGTAATTTATAGTGGAACAATCTCTTGTAAAAGTTATTTATAGTTGACTATGAACTAAAATTTTCAATAATCATTTTATATTTTCAATATACCTATTTAAATAATCACTAAAAAATTCATTTCCATCTTGTTAAGAAACTTTGTTTTGAAAATTCAATGCTAAAAATGCATATTTCGTAAATACTAAACTCTATGCAAACTGTGGCCGTTCCCAGATTATTATTAATTTTTTTTTTAGGGGATGATAAGAAGTTTAAATTAAATAAAATTTAGGCTAAAATGCAAAACACACCCTCTAAGTTTGACAATTTTTCAATTCAATCCTTTAAGTTTGAGTTTTTTCATTTTAGTCCTTTAAATTTCATTCCTTCCCAATTAAGTCTTCCGTTAATATGTTGTTAGTTTCTACCATTAACATACCAAAACAACGTCGTTTTGGACCTTAATTAATATTTCATTATTTTTTTATATTTATTTCCTAATCTTAGGAAAAACGTTAATTAAAATAAAAATATAAAAACAGAAAGCAAAACTGAAGCCTCAGCCCTACCCCACCCAATAGATCTGAGAAACCAAGAATGAGAAAGAGGGAGAAAGAGAGAGTGAGAGATCGAGAGGGGGAAAGAGAGATCGCTGAGGGAGAAAGAGAGAGAAAGAAGATTGCAGCACCAAAATCTTTGATAACATACATGCCAACTGCAATTGTTCAACGATTCATCATCATCATCATGATCTTTATATAGTTTGTATTAAAAGTTTCGGGTCAAGTTATCAGGGTAGTGAACAACAAGTCCCATGTGACTGACTATTTTACCAGAAATCCACTTTTCTTCCGATAATGGTTGTTTATGTTTTAAGGTTTCGATAGCTGTTAAATAGTCTATATCGGATCCGTTTGGGATCTTCTTATTTTGCTGAAATTGAAAAAAAAATTGTTGAAAGTACTGTAGATAAATGTAATAGTTAGTTAAAATAGTACAGTGGGACCTATGAATAGTAGCAAAAATAAACTGAATAGTAAAATAAACTGACAAAAATAATCTTTGCCAAACGGACACATCACATATGCTCTTGTAAGTTGTAAGATTGTCTTTTTTTTTTTTTTTTTTTAATTTCTTTTTTCTGATATGGAATTCTGATGTTGGCAGACTGGAGGTTTTTTTGTGATGGATTATGGCAAAAAGTTACAAAACTTGATCATTTTTTTTTTTAAATTAACGTTTTTCATAAGTTTAAAGTTGTGATTTACAACTATTTTGTGTTGGCTTTAATTCTGTGCCAAATTTGATTGTAATGGTCAATCTTTTGTACCTTGTATTTTATGTGGGATTTTATATAAGGGTTGTGTGTGAGAGAGAGTGTGAAGACTCAAGGTAATTGAAGACCAAAGAAGTTTTTGTGGGTAGCTCGTGAATAGCCTTCCTGCGAAGTGAAGTACGTGCTCAGCACATAATTGGAATGCGAAGAGTCATGACAGATAGTGACAGCTGGTTTTCGCGAGTGTCTCGCGGGTAAGACCTTCTCACGAGATACCCACAAAACATTTTTTTTTGCCAATTTGTCATATCTAATACACCATGTCCCTACCCACACTATATATACCCACATTACCCAGATATGTTGATGAGTACTTTCAGAGAGAAAACCCTAGCCACAACCCTTTAGAGTTAGAGATTGTTATACCCACAATCCTCTACCCAATCCATTGTGGTTTTCCTCAACTCTTACCTCTCAATTTCCAAATTCTTGAGAGATTGATAGTCCAAACACTTACCACACCTATCCTGAGTGTAAAGTGAGGTTTTGGTGCTGTTGGAAAGTATTGGAAGAAGCCATTTGTTTGGTGGATGCAATCGAGCTGAATTGCATGATCCGAAAAGCTAGAGAAGACAAGGCTTGGTGAAGTCAGTTGGTAGCAGGAGCTTGGAGGGCTCAAGTACATGGGGTAGACTAGGCTTGGAGGGTCTTTTGTTATTCATGTACTCCAATTTATTCTCTAGTGGATTGATTTACCGCTTGAAGGGTGGCGGAGAGGGTTTTTGCCGAGTACTTCGGTTTCCTCTTTGATAACATATCGGCGTGTTCTCTTGTGTTTGCATTCTTTTTCCCTACTCTTTTAGCTTTCATTTTACTACTGGGATTTGATGAAAATGGTTTAGAGTAGTTATATTGTTTATCCGCTCAAATTTACTCTATTCCGCACTTAGTTTAAGTTAAAGTAAAATCAACCGAGCTGTAATTTTTAATTTGTGGGTCTAAATAGCTCTTGTGTTTTCATACATTTTCGAGCTTTCAATTGGTATCAGAGTGGGTAAACTTGTTTCGGTTTCATTACCAAAGTGTGATCCTTGACCCCTTGTGTGTTTTGCCATGGATAGTGCTTTGTATGCTTCTATGGATGTTGTTGATTGTAACATGCCATGTGTTTGTGAAAATGCCTCTATGAGTATTAATCCTCATAATTGTGATGACACATTACATGAATCTTTGGGTGTTGTTGATATTCCTAACATCAAACTCTTGAAGAAAGATGCTAAGAAGTTTTGTAAAAATTTGAGCAAGTTTCGTTATGAAAAGGATGATTTGATTGCTAAGTTCAATGAATCTAATAAATTGGTTGAAAAGCATAAGAAACTTGCTGAAAATTCTCTTGAAAAGCTGAAAGAGTTTGAATGTTTGAATATGGAATTGGATGCTAAACTTGTTTTGTCTGTAAGGTTGAATTTATTCAACCATCTAATTGGCTTTATTCCGTGCCAAATTTGCTTGTAATTCAGCATTTAGTAACCCTGTATTTAGGTGGGATTGTTGTAAGGGTAGTGAGTGAGATAGTGTGAAGATTGCTCAAGAGTGTGCAAGAAAACAGAGTGTGCAAGAAAACAGAGTGTCGCGGCTGGGACTCGCGGCTGGACTCGCGGCTTCAACCCGCCAGAAGATGCACACGTGCCAAGCATGCTGGAAGATGAACAGTCATGCTAGCTGGAGCACTACAGGACAAAACAGGACAACTGGCCATACGGTTAACTCGCGACTGGAACTCGCGACTTAGTCAAGCCGCGAGGTCAAGCCGCGAGCCACCCCTGTTTTGGAAAAGCCTGACGTTTCGCATTCCACTCCACTTCAGTATAAATACCCTTTTAACCCACGATTGAAAGAGTGCTTCTAGAGAGATTTTTGAGAGAGAAACCCTAAAGAAAAACCAGATTGTTTCACCCACAATCTCTACCTTAGAGTCTCATCAAATTCCCTCACTCTCTTCCTCTCCATTGTCAAATCCTTGAGAGGCCTTTATACCAAACCTGATTCTCACCATTATCATCTCTGTGAGACAGACGTTTGGAGTTCTGGGAAGCAGTTAGGAAGGAGCCAATATTTATTGGTTGATGCTACGGTGTAGTAGCGGAATCCGGAAAGCTAGAAAAGAAAAAGGTTCGGCGCAACCTCGTTGGAGCAAGAAGCTTGGAGGGCTTAGGTGCATTGGGTAGATTAGGCTTGGAGGGTCTATTGCTGTCCTTGTATCCCAACTGTATTTTCTAGTGGATTGATTACCGCTTGGAGGGCGGCGGAGAGGTTTTTCGCCGAGGTCTTCGGTTTCCTCTTCGATAACATATCTGGTGTTATCGCTGTGTTTGCATCTTCCTTCCTCTCTATCTCTGCCTTTACATTATCTGCTGTGGTTTATTTTGTTGTGGCTTAGATAGTTATTTAATCAATTCCATGTTATAGCATATGTTAAGTTTCCGCACACTAGTTGTTTAACATATTGCTTGTGTTGATTAAATTGGTTTTTGGGGGTCTAAACGTTCAAAAGTGTTTTTGTACACGTTTTTTGAACTTTCAATTGGTATCAGAGCGGGTACACATCTGTTTGGTTTCATTACCATTGTGTGATCCTTGACTCCCTTTCTTTTTGAGATGGATAGGTCTCAATCCCTTAATGCACCTCCATATTTTGATGGAAGTAATTATGCATTTTGGAAGGTTCGTATGAGAGCCTTTTTATGCTCTATTGATGAATCCGTGTGGGATGCTGTTGAGATTGGTTGGGCCAAACCTGAGGCAGCCAAATCCACATGGGATAAGGCAGCACTTGCTGCATCTAATGCTAACAGTAAAGCACTAAATGCTATCTTCTGTGGTGTGTCTCCAGATGAATTTCACAGGATTTCTCACATTACTATTGCCAAAGATGCATGGGAGATTCTGGAAACAACTTATGAAGGCACGAAGAAGGTGAAAGATACCAAGTTACAAATGCTGACCACTCGGTTTGAGGAGCTCAAGATGAGTGAGGATGAGTCTTTCGACTCGTTCTATGGGAAGTTAAATGAAGTGGTTGTCAGTAAGTTTAACTTGGGGGAGAAGATGGAGGACTCTAAAATTGTAAGGAAGATCCTTCGATCATTGCCGGAAAGCTTCCGTGCCAAAGTGACAGCTATTGAAGAGAGCAAGGATCTTGACGACATCAAGGTGCAGGAGCTGGTTGGTTCTCTACAGACCTATGAAATGTCGCTGCCAAATCAACGGAAGGGTAAATCCATTGCACTAAAGACCGTTAATGAGAAGGTGGAAGATCAAGGCTCGTCAGGAGAAGATATGGTTGACAAGGATGTAGCCTATCTTGTTAAAAATTTCAAGAAGTTTTTGAAATTCAAAAACAATGGAAAATTTGATGATAAGAGAAAATTCCAAAATTCTGGAAGGGAGAAGAGGGATTTCCAAAGGAAAGATGGAAAAGAATCCCAATCCACACAAGGTGTTACTTGTTTTGAATGCAACGGGCATGGACACTTCAAGAGGGAATGTCCTAATTATTTGAAATCAAAAGGCAAGGTGTATGCCACGACCTTGAGTGATTCAGACTCATCCGACTCAGAATCTGAAGAGAGCTGTGATGGAGAAGGGAACTATTCAGCTTTCATGACTATTGCTCATGTTGAGTCTTCGGATGAATTGAATTTGCTTGTTCAAGACCTTGGAGAACATAGTGAGGATGACTCACTAGGAATTGTTGAAGAATCGGAAGCAGAAGAAGAAAGCACTGCAACACTTCAAGAAAATTACAACTCACTTTTGGAGAAATCTGGTGAATACACAAGGGTGGCCAAGGCTGCTGTGAGAAAGATGAAGAAGGCTGAGGAAGACTACAAAAGTCTCCTAATCCGGTATAGGGAGGCCAAATGCGAGATTGAAACCTTGAATGGTGAGCTCTCCGAAGCTTACACTAAAGTGAGATTTCTTGAAAATGAGGTTGTTCAAGCAAATGCAAAAATAGAAAGGGTCACCACCAAGAAGCTAGACGATGTTATATCTTCTCAAAAGAGCTTCTCAGACAAATCCGGACTGGGATATAGCGGAGGAAGTAGTTCAACTGGAAATGTCACCAAAGAAGTGAAGTTTGTCAAAGCCAAAAATCCAGTTGTAGCTGACTCTACTGGTGTGAAGCTCAAGGTGGAGGAGAAGAAGAATGTGGTGGACCAACGGATGCTGAATCATCGTAATCAGTATGTGGGCAGGTCTGAGTCTCGTGCCAAGTCACGTCCTCGACCACAAAGAGGTCCTAGAGGAATGTATGTGTGCCATTATTGCGGACTTCAAGGGCACACTCGACCGAATTGCCAAAAGCTGAGAGCAAAGAACAGTGCTACTCCTCAAAGGTCAGGAGGACCAAGAACTGATAGGAGAACTTGGGCAGGGGATCAACCTAGAGAGCAAAATGGAGATCCCGGAATGATGGACGTGATGAAGATGATTGGTGCATTCACCAACTGCTTGGAAAGCTTCTCACGAAGGTTTGAAAGCCCTAACTCCCGTACCCAATCCTTTAAGGAAATCACCCCAAACGCAAGTGCCGTGTGGGTGAAAAGGGGTACTCATGCATAAGCATTACAACATGTCCATGCATTAATACTTCCTATGCTTTGTGACTATGTTTGTTCGGTATGCTTGTTGTTTTTGATTTTGTTTGTTTGTTTGTGAATATTTCTTAATTGTGTTTTATCAATCTTTTTGTTTCTTGAGTCAAAAATCCAAAAATTACATAAAAATCTGAAAATCAAAAAGGCTTGATTGACTTTGTTGAGTTTTGTCTTAAAACTCGTTTTGCCGTGTACCTTTGTGCTAATGGCTTTGTGCATTTTCGAGCATTGCTTGTTTTCATGCACTCATATCACTATGGGAAAAATCTTGAAATCTATGTGATTGTTGTAAATAGATCTTCAAACTTGTCATGAATGATTAGTGAATGGTTATGTTGATCTTGAAACATGCATAGACTTGTGTCTATATCTCTTCCCATTTTTTATTTTTTTTTGCTAAAAAGAGCTCACCAAATGTAAATCTCCAAATGAAAAGAGATATTGAGCTGCAAAAGCCTGTCGCACATTCTAGTATTTGACTAGGAAAAAGGGTAAGCGACCTTATATTAAAAGAGAAATTTCTTTCAAAAAGGGCCAAAGGCCTGTTCTTCATAGAGAAATGTTATATATCCCTCTCACAATGAGAGATGATTGCCTCAAAAGATCAAATGTTAAGGCTGAAAGTGGAGTCAAATGAAAGGCTCCAAGTTATGTTATCAAGTTGTGTGGGAAGTCATATATTCATATTTCTATAATTGAGATTGGTCACATGATCTAGTGCTAATTGTGTATGCCTTGGTTGAATTGATCATTGAAGCTTCACATTAGACAAAAGACTATTTCATTGTTGATATCCACACACAACACACAAGTTTATGTTTGATAAATGCCATATTCATTTGTGTGATTGTACTTGATAAAATGTGTTTTCACATGCTCAATCTTTGTTAATTCAAGCACAATAAGATTTTTGAGTGTTTTAGGTGTTTTTGGAAAGTGTTTTGCTGGAAAAATCTGAAATTTTCAAAAATACAGTTTTACCCTGTTTTGGCGGCTCAGTCGCGGGTATGTCAAGTCGCGAGCCTAAGTCGCATCTTCGCTGGTCAGTTTTGGCGACTTGTTCGCGAGTGGAAGGTCCAGTCGCGAGATTCACTCAGAGATTTTCGCGGCTCAGCTCGCGACTCACTCGCGGGTAGACCTTCCAGTCGCGAAAAACACTTAGAAAAATTTTTCAAAATTTTCCTCTTGTGTGCTTTGGCGGCTTGAGCTGGCGACTGTGTGGCGACTTGAACCAGTCGCGAAAATCGCGTGTTTTGCAGAAACAGGAGCAGTTTTTAAACTTTTTCAGTTTTTCCCTCGAATTTTTGTGACTGTTCATCTTCTCTCTTAACACTCTTCCTCCAAAACACTCCGTGCTCCCTTTTTTCCAATCTCTTGTGTTGCACTCTTACAGCCCAAAATCGTCAAGATACAGGTATGGGTTTTCTGATTTTCACTCTTTTCTACTTGATTCTGTGCTTTTACCCTTGATTTTTCGCATTTGATTGTGTTTTTGAAATGGGTTTGTGGTTCGGTCTCTGCTCTTTGTTCTTGCTTAGCTTGTGGATGTTGTTGATATAGGTTGTGTTAATGATAGTCTTATTCCTATTGCTCTTGTGCTTAGCTAAGTATTCCTTTCATTTCAATCTGAACTTTGAGCTGTTGATGTTACTCTTGGTTCTGTTTGAGGTTGTGAGTTTTCCTTTGCTAGATTTGCATGTCTTAGATTGTTAATCTGTGGGAAGATTCTGTTAGGCTCAATATATTGTGTGAATGTCATATCATTTTTCCATAATCTGCCTCAATGTCATTTATTTGCCTTCAGGATAGCTTCACCATGTTGTTCATGTGTTTCCTATCCTAGGCTTGGTTTATCCATATGTTTGAACTAAATTGCTTGCTGTTTAAGTGTTTGAAGTTCACTTGTTTGGTTGATATCTCTCTCTGTTAACTACATGGTACTGACTGGTTATGCACATATATTGTTATATGTTGTTGTGGCCTTTTCTGATTGTTCACAGATGGCTCCTTCACCCCAGAAGAAGAAATCTACTGCTAAAAGGGCTGACAAAAGACTTAAGATGGATCCTAGATTGTTTAGGTCAGTTCATCATTTTGAGAGATACAAGGATAACTTCTTGAATGCAGGAATCATTCAAGAGAGATTTGTGGATTTGGAAGATTTAAGGCAAACTTTT
This sequence comes from Quercus robur, assembly GCF_932294415.1. Taxonomy (NCBI): domain Eukaryota; kingdom Viridiplantae; phylum Streptophyta; class Magnoliopsida; order Fagales; family Fagaceae; genus Quercus; species Quercus robur. The sequence goes on from NC_065537.1 coordinate 57,922,289, forward strand.
ATTCCCAGTTGTTTTGAAGGAAGAGGATGGGAAAAGCTTTTGGGTGGTTTCCCTGTTGTGTGTGAACCCTTAATTAGGGAATTCTACTCAAATGCTGTGATAAAGGACAATGAATTGAGCTGCTGGGTGAGGGGTAAAGAGTTTGTCTTAGATGCTCATGTCATAGATGATGCTTTAGGACTTGAAGGATTAGATGATGAAGAATTCATCAATTACAAGGATAGGAGTGTGTCTATTGAAACAATTCAACAAAGGATAGGTGGGCAGAGAGAAGGAAAATGTTTGAATACCACTGCCTTTCCAGTGGACATGAGGTGCCTTACCATAATCATGATGTTTAATCTCTATCCCATTAGGAAATTGACTACAATCAACTGTGCTAGAGCAGTCTTTCTGATGGATCTCAAGGAAAAGAACTTCATAGACATAAGTTCCCACATTTATGACACCATTGTGGATGAGACCAGAACAACCTCTAGGCCTAAATTGATCTTTCCAAGTTTGCTTATGAGGATTTTTAGGAGTAAAGGAGTTCCAATCCCTCAAGACATCAGTCCCATGTCTACACCCTCTGCAATCAACAAGCTTACCTGCAAAAGGATAAGTGTTAGGCTTCCAGGAGAAGAAGATGAAGGTGATGAAGGAGAGGCTGCTCCAATGGAGACTGAAGCAGAAGCAACTGGACTTGCATCAACTTCAACACCTAGGAGAAGTGGCAAAAGACACAGAGCTTCAACCTCTGCAGACATACCTCCAGATGCTTTCCAGATCATTCTGGAAAGGCTTGATGGGATCAGGGCAGTCCAGACTGAGCATTCTGACAGGATGAGAGCCATGCAAGACCAGATTGATGTCTTGGCTGCTACACTTGACAGCTTCACAACTCAGCATGACAAGTGACCCTTTGGCCATTCCATGTCAAAAAGGGGGAGAAAGTTCATTGATAATTGAAGCAGAAAAGCAGCTCTTGAGGGGGAGTAATTTGTTGAGGGGGAGTAATTAGTGTTTTTATGTTTTTTATGGTTTTAATACACTGGGTTTTGGTGTATAACTGTTTCTAACTCTTTTCATATACTCTTGGTTTATTCTTTAAATATATTTGGATGATGTTATTCAGGTATTGGTTAGTTTGTACCCATATGCTTTTGTAAGCTTTGAGGGTTTATGTTGTATGCATAGTTTGTAGGCCTTGTGGTATGTACCATGCTTAAGTGCAGCCTTTATGCTATGTTGAAATCAGTACTTTAATCTAAATGTTCTGCATTGTGATTGTTGTACTGTCACTCTTGTGCCCTTGTAGGATTGTTCCTAGATGCATATGCCTAGTGTGCTATGCATTGGTTGAGTGTTGAACATACAAGTGTCTTGCCTTGTGCTTGTTAACTTGTATGTCCTTGTGTTCATTCCAAGTGTGAATGAACACTGTGATCACTACCTTGTGGTGTTCACTTGGTTGATCAAGCCATGGTTTGTTCATTAACTCCATCTTATGCTTGATCTCATATTGCCTGTTTCATATGCATTAATAATTTTCTGCTTACAATGATCATGGTGTATTGTTGTGTTTCAGGAGTTTATGTTCATATGATTCAAGTGCTTCACAGCTTCTAGAGTTAGGTGTGAGTGAGTTTTGTTCAACTGTTCCCAACTCACATGTTAAGTCTAGAGTCTGTTTTAGGGTTTTGTCACGGAATAGCCAAAGGGGGAGATTGTAAGGTTGAATTTATTCAACCATCTAATTGGCTTTATTCCGTGCCAAATTTGCTTGTAATTCAGCATTTAGTAACCCTGTATTTAGGTGGGATTGTTGTAAGGGTAGTGAGTGAGATAGTGTGAAGATTGCTCAAGAGTGTGCAAGAAAACAGAGTGTCGCGGCTGGGACTCGCGGCTGGACTCGCGGCTTCAACCCGCCAGAAGATGCACACGTGCCAAGCATGCTGGAAGATGAACAGTCATGCTAGCTGGAGCACTACAGGACAAAACAGGACAACTGGCCATACGGTTAACTCGCGACTGGAACTCGCGACTTAGTCAAGCCGCGAGGTCAAGCCGCGAGCCACCCCTGTTTTGGAAAAACCTGACGTTTCGCATTCCACTCCACTTCAGTATAAATACCCTTTTAACCCACGATTGAAAGAGTGCTTCCAGAGAGATTTTTGAGAGAGAAACCCTAAAGAAAAACCAGATTGTTTCACCCACAATCTCTACCTTAGAGTCTCATCAAATTCCCTCACTCTCTTCCTCTCCATTGTCAAATCCTTGAGAGGCCTTTATACCAAACCTGATTCTCACCATTATCATCTCTGTGAGACAGACGTTTGGAGTTCTGGGAAGCAGTTAGGAAGGAGCCAATATTTATTGGTTGATGCTACGGTGTAGTAGCGGAATCCGGAAAGCTAGAAAAGAAAAAGGTTCGGCGCAACCTCGTTGGAGCAAGAAGCTTGGAGGGCTTAGGTGCATTGGGTAGATTAGGCTTGGAGGGTCTATTGCTGTCCTTGTATCCCAACTGTATTTTCTAGTGGATTGATTACCGCTTGGAGGGCGGCGGAGAGGTTTTTCGCCGAGGTCTTCGGTTTCCTCTTCGATAACATATCTGGTGTTATCGCTGTGTTTGCATCTTCCTTCCTCTCTATCTCTGCCTTTACATTATCTGCTGTGGTTTATTTTGTTGTGGCTTAGATAGTTATTTAATCAATTCCATGTTATAGCATATGTTAAGTTTCCGCACACTAGTTGTTTAACATATTGCTTGTGTTGATTAAATTGGTTTTTGGGGGTCTAAACGTTCAAAAGTGTTTTTGTACACGTTTTTTGAACTTTCATTGTCTAACTAACTTGTTGATGAGTTAAAATGTGAAAATGAATCTCTTAAAATGCATGCTAAGTGTTTGATTGCTGAACCTATTGCTAAAAGGGATGAAAATATTTGTTGCAATCATATTGTGGTACTCGATTGTGTGCCTATTGTGTGTTCTACCTCAAAGGACAAATCAGTGTACATTCCTCCACACAAAAGAAATCAAAAAGTGGAGAGAAAGGCTCTTAAGCCTAAGCCTTTGTTTAAGTCTCATCCTAGGGATTTGAATGGATCTAAGTATGTTCCCACTTGTCACCATTGTGGTGTGATCGGTCACATAAGATCTCAATGCTCCATGTTGAAGAGAGAACAAAACCATGTTGCTAGATCCTTCCCTAAAAAGCCTAGTGGACTTAAACACATTGTTTGTCACCATTGTGGTGCCTTTGATCATCTTGGACCTCATTGCTCTAAGTTTCAAGCTCTTAAAAGAATTAAAAGAAAAGAGAAACTTGAGCTTCTTGGAAGTTGTGCTAAAAAGGGTAAATAGGACTTGAGTGAAAATAGAATGTTGTTAAAGAAAGTGTTTAATGCTCTTAACTCCTTGTTTATGTGCATCTTCGGTTCTCATTCTTCCAACCCTAGTCTCACTTCTCATGAGACACTCATTCCAAACAATCGTTCCATTTGGATGAGGAACGGTTCCTATGGTTGAGCTTATGCTTTTTTGGTCATTGATTTAATTCTTTCGATCTTTGTAGGATTCTTTATGCATTAGATGCTTCATTGTCATGCATTTGTGCATCATGCATCTTTTTATATGCATTTTTTTTTTTTTTTTTGTTGATCTTACTTTACATGTTCTGTTTTTTAGTGTGTTGAAAAATTCAGAAACCAATAAAAATTGAAAAATCTCTTAAAAGTTTGATCGCTTGTGTTAACCATAATTAGAAGGAGAATGAAGTACATTTCGGAAATTAAGTTGGAAAACGGGTCTTGGATCAAAGACCAGGAGGATTTTCAAAGATATTTTTTGGATAATTTTTCATCCTCATACAATACAAGCCATCCTTAGTTTCCTGAGAATCTTGAGAGTCTCATACAACCTTGTGTAACTGACCAAGATAATTTGGAGCTTTGTAGAGTACCCTTTAGAGATGAAATTAAAAAGGTAGTGTTTGGAATGAAGACTCTTAAAGCCCCGGGGCCAAATGGCTTCCCAGTGCTCTTCTTTAAGCACTACTGGGATATAGTTGGTCATCAACTAACGCTTGCTGTCTAGGGATTTTTTTGTAATGGCTGGCTGTTGAAGGAATTCAACAAGACCTTTATTTCCCTTATTCCTAAAAAGAAAGGTGTGCACAATTTTAACTATTTTTGCCCTATCAGTCTTTGTATTGTGTGCTATAAAGTGATATCAAAAATGATTGTGAATAGGCTAAGACCTTTGCTAAACAAAATGATAGATCCAGCTCAAGTGGCCTTTGTGTCGAATAGGTGGATAAATGAGAATGTGGTACTAGCCCATGAGATTGTGTATACTTTCAAACATACGGGGAAGAAAAAAGGTTACCTTGGTATCAAATTAGACTTCCAAAAAGCCTACGATAGGATGGAATGGAGTTTCTTGATAGCGGTTCTTAAAGCCTTTGGGTTTAGCAGCAATTTTACCAAGCTCATCAACCAATGCTTATCATCAGTAGAGTTTTCCTTGCTGTTAAATGGGGGCCAATGTCCAAGCTTTTTCCCTTCTCAGGATCTTAGACAAGGTGATCCTTTATCACCTTATCTCTTCAACCTAGGAAGTAAGGTGGTTTTAAGGCTCTTAAACAGGGAAGTATCACAAAAAAAGCTTTTGGGGGGTTAAAGTTTCTAACACTGCTCCGCCCATCTCCAAGCTATGCTACGCGGATGACATTATTTTGTTTTGTAAAGCTAAATCTACCAAGATTTCCATCCTCAAATCCTTCCTGGAGAAATTTTGCTCTTGGTTGGGTTAGCTTATTAGTGTGGAGAAATTTGGTTGTTTCCCTTCTAAAGGGGTAAGTTCCCTATTCATTAGTTAGGTTAAGCATACTTGGGGACTCAATACGTTGCCTCAAAACTCCACCTATCTTGGGGTCCCCCTCTTTCTTTCCAAGAGCAAAAATAAAGATTTCAGATTTATTAAAGAGAAGCTAGACAACAAATTATGTGGTTGGAAAAGCAAAAATTTGTCTTGGTCAGGTAGAGCTACTCTCATCAAATCGGTTGCTCAAGCAATTCCAATCTATGCCATGTTCGCTATTTTGCTCCCTAAAGGCTTGTGTGACCAACTTGATTCTTCAATTCCTAGATTTTGGTGGATTCCAAATGTAAAATCAGGTCCGTACTGGACTCCGATGTCATGGTCGTCTTTATGTTGGCCCCAAAAGGAGGGAGGCTTGGGTTTTAGAAACTTCTGGGACTTTAACCAAGCTATCCTCTCCAAATTTGGCTGGTGGATTGTTTCAGGAAAGGATTGCCTCTGTGTTCAGGTGTTGAAAGCAAAATACAAGGTTTGAAATAATTGGCTTTCCCTCTCCTTTTTGGATAAAGCTTCTCCTTTTTGGAAAAGTTTAATGGGCATCAAACACCCTGTAGTTAAGGCTGCTTGCTTTCAAGTTGGGAATGGTGCTTCAATTCAAATCTGATCTGATCCTTGGATTCCCAACCTCCTAGGCTTTATCTCTTCTCCTAAAGAGGGCACCAAGTCAGATTTGGCCTTAGTGGTTTCGCAACTATTAACGCGAAAGCAAAGAAATTGGGACATAGCCAAATTAAATTATTTTTTTGAAGAACCAGTGGTTGAGCTAATCCTAAGCATTCCCATCCCTATTTTCCAAAAGGAAGATTGCTGGGCTTAGACAGCTTCAAAATCCGGATTGTTCTCTGTTAAATCTGCTTATTGTCTCTCGAGAGTGGAATCTCCTCCCTCTAATATTGATGCTATTAAGGGTCAGATTTGGAAGACAAAATTACATGAACGTTTCAAGATGCTTCTTTGGAGAATTACTGCTAACTTACTGCCATCTAAAGAGATAATTAGCATATTTGATGGGAGTATGGATTTATGCTACCCTCTCTGCAGTTCAGCAATGGAGACAACCTTGCATCTATTCACGGTATGTCCCTTTTCTAAATCATTGTGGTACCAAAGCCAGTGGGGGTTAAGAATGGAAGTTTTGATTTTTGAATCCCCTTTGGAGTTTGTCAATCTCCTTTTATCTTCAAATTTTGCGAATAATCTGTTGCCTAGCCAAAGAGAGGACTTTTTGTTATTTGGTGCCATCCTTTGTGATGTTGTTTGGAAGTAGAGAAACCATTCCATATTTGAGAGCTAGAATTTTCAGCCTTTTTGTTGAGCATAAAAGTGCTAGACCCTCCCTTGTGAGACCTCAAGTTTTTGCATCAGCCTTGGGTTGGAGTTCTCCACCGAGGCATGGCTTAAAAATAAATGTAGATGCTACGGTAGGTCCAAGATTCTCTGTCATTGCTACGGTCACAAGAGATTGGAGAGGGAAAGTGGTATTTGCTGGTTCAAGGAAAGTGAACACCACCATCCCTCTTCAAGTTGAAGCAGAAGCAGTGAGATGGGCGCTCTCTTTAGTTTTGGACTTGAGGTGTGATTTTGTCTATGTGGAAACAGACTCTCAAGTTGTGGCCAAACTCCTCTCGAACTCATCAATGCCTCCCCCTTGGAGAATCAAGTTTTTATGCTCTGATTTGAGGTCCTTTTTGTCTAGTTATAGTAATGTAGCTATTAGATGGGTGCCTGGGATCTGTAATGAGGCTGCCCACATTTTTGCCAAGTGGTCTTTTTTTTTTTTTTTTTTGCAATTTTTATGGCTCTTTTGATGTTAGCTTTAGCCCAGACTGTTTCTTCTTTGTTGTGTTGAGAGAGTCCAGTGGCTTGTTGTAGTTTGTTTCTTTCTCAATAAAAGTTTCTAATTATCAAAGAAAAAATATCTAATCACACCCACTCACTAAAATGAGAGAGAGAGAGAGAGAGAGAGAGAGAGAGAGAGAGAGAGAGAACAATGAAGATTGGAATGAATTGGCGTGATAGTGTCGGTGTCGGGAGTAGAGTTCGTTGCATGTTCTGATTGTTTATTGGAAGTTGGACTGTAGGGGGGAATTTAGGTTCAATGAAAGCAGGTTTCACTTGTTCACTGGAGTGAAATTCATTGTGTCTTCAAGAAACAAATTTGGGTATAACGAGGTAGGATCAGACTTGTACAATTGAAGCCAATGTCACGAGGGCAATTTTTTTTTTTTTTTTTTTAATTTAAGATGCTGGGTTTTTTGGGGAGTCATGATTTTGAAGAGATTCATTTTTGTTTTATTATTTTTTATTTTTGTGATATTGGAAATTTTTTAGAATAATTTTTTTATTGTTTGCATTTGGAGGAACTATTGGCCAAGGAATGGGGTAGATGCAAATGCTTTTTTTTTTTTTTTTTTTGGGGTATTTTGTATCAAAATTTTATTTTTGAGGCCTTTTTAACCAATAAATTTTCTATTATTTATTTTGTTAGGGTCATATTTTTCATGTGTTGGCATATCTTTTGACAAAACGCATTTTACTTATAATTGGGTAGTTCTAAGTGGAATGTAGATATCATGAAGTATGTTGAACAAATAAGACAAGTGGTATTATTGAAGACATGAAGACTGCATCAAGAAACAAGTGAAGAAAGTAGAAAAAGTGAACATCAACACTAGCTTCTACACTAGCTTGATACTAGCATCTATCGAGAATAAATGAAAATTTTCGATACTAGTCTCGACACCTCTCGATCTATTGAGTTTCGTAGATCGAAAAATCTCAGATCTGTTTTTTAGCCCATAATGACTTGCATTATTAGGGTTTCATTCACTAAGCCTCTAGGGGATATAAAAGCTTTATTTTAAATTCATCACAAGATACAAAGACTCAATTAGAGAACTCATACATCATTGGTGTAGCTACTACATTCTTATGGGCCTTAGGATTTTGTAACAAAGTGCTTCCAAATATTCAAGGTGTACTGAAGTGAATAACTCCATATCCATCAACAAACATCTGTTATTAGGAGATAGTCATGTACTGGGATCCATGCAAAGGAAGAAGTCTCTACAAGATCGAGTCCAATTGGTGTAAAGGTTCAACTGTAAGATTGTATTTTGGGATAGTCCAGGGTAGTAGTAATATTTCTTGTAATTGCTTGATTTTTTATTAGTGATTCTTGGGAGTGATAACCTAAAAATCATCCAGTGGGGTTTTTGTCTTATGAAAGTTTTTCTCCATTAATCAACAAATCAGTCAAATTTATTTTTTGTTGCACTTTAGTTTATTTGGTAATTTTTTTGTGCCCTCACGATTTGCATATAATTTGACCTAATTTATCAACTAGGGTCAATCTATAACCCAACATACTTTATTTAAAAAAAATCGATATCCCTATTTTGTTTAAGTTTAATATAAAGAGAGTAATTTTGAAAATTTGTATCTTTTTAATGTAAAAGTCAATACATTAAATGATATTCACTTAAAAAGTTGGATTTTTTTAACATGCCTAACAATTATATGAAAAAGGAGTATAAATTAAGGCCACTATTTTTTTTTTTTTTAATTTTATTTTGGGTAGGAAATAGAGCAACTTAATTAGAAATCACATAACAGCTACTATGAAACATAGGATCTTATTATAATGATATGATACAGTCAAACATGCAATACATGATAGAGAGGATGTTTTGACTATGTTGCTTGTTTTGTTGACAATTTGAAATCTTATAAACTTGAGGATCTTAAACGGTTAGACCTCGGAATCTCATGGTTTTGTGATAGATATTCTGCCTATTCAGAAAATAGGAGTCCAAAGTTGAAGTTACAGCCCTACTTTGTTATAGTTCTATACGAGTGTTGTTAAGTACCAAATGAAGCTACGAAATCCTTTATTTTCTTTTTTTGGTTCTCCCCTTCTATTTATAGAGGTTGGAGCTCGATCAATGTATTAGACTTTCGTCATTTTCAAAGTTATTTGATCTAAAATTTATCTCAAAAAAGTGATAGGATAAGAGTGCATAGTAGAAAAATTGAATTAGAATTTAAAAATTCATGCTAGAGGGGTGAAGTGCCAATATGACTAAATTGTGTGCCAATCGGCACTTTGTTTTAGGACAAATATGAGTTTTAACCTAATTTTCGGCAATTAAATGAACAAAGTATGCCAAAAAATTATAAGGATTCTTAAATTTTAATTAATCATTTATCTTTCGGAAATAATTAACTAATTATCTAAAAAAATAATTATCTAGTAGAATTATCTTGTACATTGTGCATTATTGTCATTAAACTTAAATCAATGAGATTTTGATATGTAATTAATTAATTTTAAGAACCAATCATAATTAATAACTCAAAGTTTAAGAATGCATGCATTTTGTGAATTGAATCTTGATGTCTGAGATTCATTTTTCATGCTCAAGGCATCATTTAATATTTGGTTTGGGTAAAAACAGAGAGGATGGAAAATAGAAAGAGGAAAATAGGGTGAGAAATAACATTTTTCACTATTTGGTTAAGAAGAAAAAACAAGAGAAACAGAAAATAGGGAGTAAAAAGTGCTGAATGATATAATTTACACAAATACCCTTACTTTAAGTTGCATTTTTTTTTTCTTTCTTCTCTCTTCCTTGGAAGAAATTATAGAGTACTCTGGTGGACCATGTCACTTATCCACTATTCCACTAAAAAACTTCCACTTGTTTAAAATTGTTGAGTAAGTAATTAATTTCTATTAAAAAATTTTTTCTAACTAACAATTTAAACAGGTGGAAGTCTTTTAGTGAAATGGTGGACCATATCACTTGTCCACCATGTGAATCTTATAATTTCTCCTTCCTTAGGTAGCAACGTTGCCCCTCCTTTCGTTTTTTTTTTTTGGTTTGTTGCCAGTAATGCCCCCCCCCCTTTTTTTTTTCTTTTTCTGGACAAACACGTTGCTAGTTGCCACTTTTTTTATTTTTTATTTTTTTTATTGGGCATTAACATTGCCTCTTTTTTTTCTATTTTTTTTTCTTTTGATATTTTAGGGCTTGGACGTGATATTTTATTTTTATTTTTATTGGATGTGATTTTTTTAGAACATGTTTTTTATTTTTATAAAAATTTTGGGTGATTGCTCTCTTTTGTGTGGTTATTTGTCACTTTTTTTTTTTTTTTTTTAATTTTTCATCATTCTTTAACAAGGGTATATGAGTAAATTTATTCAAACTCATTTTTTCCATCACTCCACTTTTCCACTCCTAACTAAACAAAAAGGAGAGAAAATAAAATCTTTTCTATCCTCCCACAATTTTCTATCCTCCCATTTTTCCACCCCTCCAACAAAATGAACCCTAAATATCGTTCAAAGTTTCAATTTTCTTTGGAATTATGTTTTCATTCATCCAACGGTCAAATGGTCTTTTCACTTGGAGTGGGTAGAAGTACAATTTATCTAAATAAGAGGACCGCTAGCGAGACTATAGATTAAGTCCAATGAATCTCAAAAGAGAAGGATCAAACAAACTTGTTATTTAGCAAAATACAATATTTACTTTTCTCTTCAGTTATATAAGCGATCAAAGGTTTCAATGGGGGGCTTCTTGAAATGCTGGTTCTCTAAGTTCTTCTAAACATGTGGGTGCTTTATTACTGTATATGTGTGGGTATTTAACTATTTATAAGGGTGGTGAGTTCAAGTGCTACTGCCTGGAAATGGTAGGGTTGGCAACCTAACACCAATTTAACCCCTTACTAAGCGACTGAGGCTTGAGGGGAGGGGTTAGAGACTTTCGCTTTCTTATAAGCTTCAATAATTAATTGAAAATAGTATGTAAACATATAGGACATAGTTAGATCAAGACATTTGGAGATAGTAAAATAGATTTTCTTTACAATTTATATAATATTAGTTACACCAAATTTCTCATTCCATTGCTATTAGGTATATAATTTTGGAATTCACTATTGAATACTATACATATACGATATCAATTTACAATCACATTTTGTTACATTCAATATCTTCGCATACAAAATATCTAAATAGAAACAGTATTGAAAATATGCTCATTAATTCAAAGAAAAAATAATAGTAAAAATCTAAACAATTTAATTTGTATGAAAAGCTAACAAAAGAAAATTTTGATTTTGATTCTAATTGAATTTTCTCTAAACCTTAGTTTAAAGTAATATACATACATACATACATACATACATATATATATATATATATATATGAGATTTACTAACGTGTGCCCTTAAAGAATACATTAATAAACCATTTCAAAAAACTTTTAATAAAAAAATAAAAAATAAATAATTATTTTAACAGTTTTTTCAATTTTCCATAAAAAATTTTCTTCACTTCACTTTTCACTCTACACACTTACACACTAGCTGCTGACTTTATTTTCTTCACCTCACATCACATCACACACTTCACCTTATACGTCTCAGTTGGTGCTTTATGACGAGCACCAATTCTACATATTTATACATGCTAAAAGTCAGTTAACTTACTGACTTTGAATTCTCTAGCACATTCTTTTATTGTCTTTGACTAATTGTAAAATATCTCTTTCACCAACCTTCTAAACATCTTGTAAATTTGTGGCTGAGATTCACTTAAGCAAGGAAGCTCTAGAGAAATCTGGACAGAAAGAGATTGCATGAGAAATTGTAGAAATTTATAGAGAAAGAGAGAGAGAGGAGTCGCTTGATGTTTAACAGCTTAAGTACCAGTGTACGATTTCATCATTTCTATTGGATTGAAGCTAGTTAGACAAGTCATCATAAGTCTCACCTTCTGGTTAAATTTTGTCATTTCATATATAAATTAAGAAACAAAGAGAAATTTAATACCACCTCTAAAAAAAAATGATATAATTATAAAGACATGGTACCATTGTTGTTAAAATCACGATCCAAATCATAAAATCGTACGATTTTACGATCCCACCTCACCAAAAAGTTTTAAATTGTAGCAGGATCGCAAAAATGGTAAGATCGTATGTAGGATTGTGTAGGATCGTATGGGATCCTACCATTTGGCCTTTTTTTTCTTTTTCTTTTTTGTAAGTGGGATTCATTTGGGTAAGATAATCCACCTAAACCCATAAGTCCAACGGGTTATCAGAAGCCCAATAATGAATTGAAGTCCAAAATTTACCCCTATGTCAACATAAAATTTCAAAAAAACCTATAGTACCTAAGTTTAACGTTTTCAAAAAAAAAAACCTAAAATACTTAAAAACACTAAGCTCCAGCACCTCTGTCTCGTGCCTCCTCAGTCCTTTGTCAAAAACCCAGCACCTCTGTCTTGTGCCTCCTCAGTCCTCTGTCAAAAACCCAGCACCTCTCAGCCGTCTCAAATCTCAATGGTGAGACATTGCTTCCTTTAAGCTTTCTTAAGTTTAACATTTTAAAAAACAAAACCTAAAATATTTAGAAACATTCAGCTCCAGCACCTCAATCCTGCGCCTCCTCAGTCCTCTATAAAAAACCCAGCACCTTTCAGCCCTCTCAATGATGTTGCTGTGAGCCATCGCTGTCTTTAAGCTTTTTGGTAATTTGTTTTGGTAGTTAGTAGTTTATCATTTATTTGTACTTTGATAGCTTGATTCTAGATTGTTATGTTGTGTATATGATTTTGACAAAGCTTTTAAGGTTTTTATTTTTCTATTTTGTTAACTAAATTAAGTAAAATTCGAAAAATTATGAAACAGGATCTTCAGTATTTGATTCTTTGATAAATATTAGTAAACACAATTAGTAGTTTAGAATTGCACACAACCTGTTTGATGAATTTTGTGTGTGATTTTTTTAGCATGCTCTGTATCTTGGTATCTTTTTTTACAACTCTAGTACAAATATACAATATCTACTTTGGCTAGAAAGAAAATTAAGCGAAAAATGCACCAGGAAATAGGTTTGACCTGGGATGGGATCATGGTGTTGAAGTAGGTTCAAGGCAAGTTCAATGTAATTATTTCAAAGAAATTCATAGTGGGGGTATATATCGGCTGAAGCATCATTTAGCTAGGACTAGGAAAAATGTTTCAGCTTGTCCTAGTGTGCCAGAAAAGGTGAGGGAAAAATTTGTGGCTCTTTTGAATGCCCAAGCTGAAGCATCTATAAAAAAGAAAAGGTGGTATACTATAGAAGAAGAGGATGATGGCAGTGATGATGAATTAATTGAAGTACAACAACTACATTCATCAAAAGGGAGGGGCAGACACATAGGCTCCATGGATAAGTTTGTTACAAAAAAAAAAAAAAAAAAAAAAGCAAGTAACAATGAATTGTACATTTAAAAAAGGAGAACGTGATATAGTGATCCAACAAATTGCTAGATTCTTCTACACTAGTGCCATCCTTTTAATTGTGTCAAAAATCCAGAGTTTTTGCAAATGATTAATATGATTTCAAGATTTGGAATTGGCCTCAAGCCTCCTTCCTATCGTGAGATTAGGGAGACATGCTTGAAGAAAGAAGTAGATTTTACACAACAAGTGCTTGAAGAATATAAGGTTGAATGGAAAAAAACAAGTTGTTCAATTATGTCTGATGGCTGGTCTGATAAGAAAAGGAGATCCATCTATAATTTTTTGGTGAATAGTCCCAACGGAACCATTTTCCTATACTCTATAGACACATCTAACATATGTACAACAGCATAAAAAGTTTGTCAAATGTTAGATGAAGTTGTGGATAGGGTTGGAGAGGAGAATGTTGTGCAATTGGTGACTGACAATGCTACAAACTACAAACTAGCTGGAGAGATGTTGATGCAGAAGAGAAAGTGCTTATTTTGGACTTCATGTGCTACCCATTGCTTGGGTTTGATGCTTGAGGATTTTGAAAAAAAGATTAAGGACCATAAGTACACAATTGCAAAGGGGAAGAAGATTACAACGTACATATATTCTAGAGTTATGCTTTTAAATTGGTTAAGGATTTCACTAAAGGGAGGGAATTGATTAGACCTGCTGCCACTAGATTTGCAACATCATATTTGACATTGTCATGCCTTAATGAGTTCAAAGGAGAATTGATGACAATGTTTTCTTCAGAACAATGGAGGTGTAGTAAATTTGCAAAAACAAAAGAAGGGAAAAGAATTCATGCCATAGTTATGGATAACAATGGCTTTTGGCGACTTGTTGTCAAATGCTTAAAGGCTGCAATACCCCTTTTAAATGTACTTCACATGGTTAACTCTGATACACCTCCAATGGGATTCATTTATCTAGAAATGGAAAAAGTAAAAGAAGAAATATAGAAAAATTTCAATAATGTTCAAAAGAGGTAACCATTTTATTTATATCTTCCTTAAATTCACATTTGTTTTTAATTCATTAGCTTATTAAATATATAGTAATTGTTTTTTTTTAATATAATATCCACTGTTTTAAATTGTAGTTACAAAGTGATATGGTATATTATTGATGATTGATGGAAAATGCAACTTCATAGGCCTTTGCATGTTGCGAGATACTATTTGAACTCTTCTATTCATTATGATCCTTCTTTTCATCCGGATTCAGATATTAAATTAGGACTGTATATGTGTCTTCAACGAATGGTTCCAGAAGTTAGTGATAGGAAAAAGATAGATGTCCAACTTGAAAAATTCAAACAAGCAAAGGGACTCTTTGGTATTGAAGCTGCCATACTAGCCAGAAATACTAAACAGCCAGGTAACAATTTTGTTTTTCGTTTTTTGTTTTATATTCAAATTCATCTTTATTAGTTGTAGATTATATTCTTAAGACTAAGATATTATAATTCATATATGTATCAGTTGAGTGGTGGGACTCATATGGAGATGACTGTCCTGAATTGAAAAAATTTGCTATAAGAATATTGAGCTTAACATGTAGCTCATCTGGTTGTGAAAGAAATTGGAGTGTGTTTGAAATGGTAATACCAAATGACTTTGGTATATTATGACAAGATGATTTTCCATTTTCTTTCTTAGTTAAAAGTTTGTTTCTTCCCCTCTCCCCTCTATTTGAGAATTCTCAATTAAAAAAGGAGAAATTGCTTACACCAAAAAAAAAAAAAAATGAATGACTTGGTCTTCGTTATGTAAAACTTGAAGATAAAAGAGAAAAGAGCTAAACCATTGAGTACAAAAGAAGAAATTGGTTTGGAGAATTTGTCTTCTGATGATGAGTGGTTAGTAGCAGATTGTGTAGATTTAGAAGATGATAGTGCAAATTTTGATGAAGACAATCAAGGTATTAATCTATAACTTTAAAGCCTTTCTTTATAGCTAATATTTATACAAGCTACCTATGTATAGTTTGAATGTGTGACCACTAATCACTAATTTATATTTGTATACTTATCAAAAAAATTTGTATATTTTGGTTATCAATGTTAGGTGATTATGAGGTTTCAAGAGTTGCTACCAAAGGAAAAAGTGTGCTAGTTCAAGATGTTAGTGATTAATATCATGAGAATGATGATGGTTCTAATGATGATGATAGTGATGGGCTCCCACCTAGATTTGAGAGAGTTAGGGATTTCAATGATTACACCATGGGTGTTGATACTAGGAAGAATATAGATGATGAAATGAGATATGGCAATGATAGTGATTAGATTAGAAGAACCTTAGAATGAGAATTCTCTTTTAGATTTCATATTTGTAATTAGCTAATTTACCTTAGATTGAGAAATTTGTTTTGGATTACATATTGTAAATTTGTAATTAGCTAGTTTTTATATGCTAACTAGCCTAACTTATTTTGGATTTGGAACTTAGAATTTGGAAAACATTTTCTGAACTAAACATGTATTAAACTTTTTGGTACTTAGTTGCTAATTAAACATGTACTAAACTTTTTAGATATATTATGTCAAAAGTTAAATATATTTTATTTCGTTAGAATAACATAAGAACGATGTAGTATATGTAAATTACATTTTATGATGCAATTTTTTTTTTAATGGATGGATTCATATTTTAAGTGATTATATAACATACAAAGTCACTATCAATAGGTTTTTCACTTAAAACCTGAAAATAGGTAGGATCTTACGATACATGATTTTACCTACCTCCCACGATCCTACATAAGATCCCGATTTTGACAACCTTGCATGGTATAGTCAAATATACAATACATGATAAAGTTACAAAATAAGAAATTGAGAACAAACAACTTAAAAGAAAAACAATGGAAGAATAAAGTTGAAATGCAAGAAAAGTATCATGTACTAAAAGCACGGATGGTTTGTCCATTGGGATGCTAATTCAGAGAGTGCCTTTGTAGAAGATCCATCTGCACTTAATGCTTTGTCAGCAGCGATCTTTATATCTTTCATACGATTACGAACTTTCTTCCCTTCTTCTCCAACCATGAGACCCTTTACAACTTTTGCAATTTCCTCTCGATCAATTAGACCATTTTTGTTAGTTTTTGGTCTCAGTGCCACTTTTACATCCTCAGCTAATAATACTGCATTCATTTTTTGTTCTGCGTAAAGCGGCCAAGCAATCAATGGAATGCATTGCATGATACTCTCTAGGATCGAATTCCAACCACAATGACTTAAGAACCCACCCGTAGAGCCATGGCTAAGCACTTGGGCTTGTGATGCCCAAGAGGGAACCACTAGACCCTGCCATTTAGTCCTCTCTACGAACCCTTTTGGTAAGAAAGAAAGAGTGTTGTTGTCGAGAGTTTGGTCACTAAGGTATGTGGCATCAGCTGATTCATTATTTGGGGTTCTTACAACCCATAAGAACTTTTGGCCACTCAATTCCAATCCCAAGGCTAGCTCATTTGTTTGATCATATGAGAGAGTCCCACCACTCCCAAAACAAACAAATAAGACAGAACCATGTGGTTGATTGTCCAACCATCTTAAACAGTCTGACTCTGACTTGTCAAACTGATTGCTTGAACCACTTTGGATTGGTCCAATTGGATAAAGCGGAAGACTTTTAGCTTCTTCGTCTAACAAAGCTTTTATGGCACTTCCTTCCAATTCCACGAAGGTATTAATGATAATACCTTCAGCTAATCGGAACTGTTTGGCGCTGTGAAGAATCATTTTGTACAACTCACTTGTTCGATCTTGTACCGGTTCCATAAGATCTCGACCGTGAATCGGTATGCACCCCGGAAGTTTCAATGGTTCTGGTAGGTCTCTATACTGGCATGAAACTGTATCGTCCAGCTTTGGCAAATGAAAAACCAATGACAACGTCAAAGCATTTGTATGGAAGAAAATGTAGGGTGAGATGTTGAGTTCTTTAGCAATATCTAGTGCATCAATCCCAAAAGGATCGACTACAAAAGCAGAAAATTGAGTAGACTTTAACACATCACGAAGAGGTGGCAGTGAACGAGTTAAGGTGAGAATAGTTTGGACTTCAAACTTTAGGCCTCTGATCTCCTCCTCCTCCAATATCACAGGAGGAAGAAAGACATGATCTATAGTGGTGGGAAGGGCTTGAAGAACTGCTTTCATGGCTTTGGGTGGAGACCCAAGTACGGGAATGATACATGTGATGTTGAAGTCGTGGTGATGAACAAGTAGCTTGGCAAACTCGACAAGAGGGATCAGATGTCCCATCCCTGGACTTGGTAGAATAGCTATGTGTGGTTTTTGTTCCATTTGGACAAATGTAGAAGTCAATAATGTTTTGAAGAGGTGGGTTTTGTGAGAGAGTAGTATGATTTTTATGGTTGAGACTTGGAAAGTTGGATGGTTTATATAGCGTTTGAACTTAGGATTTGCATGCATTTAGATTATTTAGTGTGTCCGCAAACTACATGGGGGACGGCATATATAGACAACCCCACATGTAGTTGGCTAAACCCAACTGGAGTATAGATTCTTCTCTCTAATTTAAAATTTTGGACATTTATTTATTGTTTATTAAAACTCATTTGTTAATAGGGGTTTGGTTAAATATGTGTGTGATTATTTCTCCTCCACACGTGTACCTTCCAGACTCCTCCACACCTTTACTTTTCACCTTCTTCCAGACTCCTCCATTTCTTTTTTCTTTCTTTGTGCTTCTCTTTTGTTCTCACTGGTTCTTCCAGACTCCTCCATTTTGTCTAACGTTTTCTTTCTTTCGTCTAATGTTTCCCCCATTGTTGATCAACCCAGATCAGCCCATCATCCATATCAACCCAGATTGGCGAGAATCACAGCATCACAACCAAAAAAAAAAAAAAAAACTAGGTTGTGTTGCTATCTAGTGTTTTGTCTCTGATGTGGTTTTGTTAAGTTTGATCATTGATGTGTGATGTTAGATTTGGGAGGAGGATGGTGTTTGGGTCTAAAGAGAGGAGAGAGCAGATGAGAAAGAGAGAAGAGAGAGAAGAGAAGAGAAATAATGAGAGAGGAGAGAGAAATTTTGGGAATTAAAAATGAGAGGGAATGTATTAAAAAATTATTTCCATACATACCATTTAGGTATGGTATCATCATATATTTAGGATGGTATACATTTAGGATGGTACTGTAACAGTATGGCAAAAAGATTTGAATTTTTAAAAATTCCCATTTCTAGATGCCGAGCTCTTTTGGGCCTAAATGCCAAGTTTTCCTTACATTTGACATTTCACAGACCCAATACAAATGCTCTAAAAGATTGCTCTAGAATATCTTTAAAAGTCAAAAATTGATTGGGAAAAGAGTTGTCAAGGACCATGTATCAGATACCCGTACTTTTTAAAAGAACTAGTTAGGGCAGCACAAGGCACGTGCTGCTCTTTTGTTTTACTAAAAAAAATTATATTTTTCATTAAATAACACAAAACTACTAAATTTTGCACTAAAAGATCTGTATGCATAGATAATACTAATTTATTAATCTTAATAAATAACTACGTAAGATATGAATATCCATACAATTAAGTTATCTTTTTAGAGCTATACAATGTAAAGGTATAACCTAATCACTCTCTAAAAACTTCCAAAAGTTATAACAGAAACCATAATTTGACTCTGTATTAGAAAACAATAATTAAATTCACAAAAAACATTGTGCTATGTTTTGGTTGAAATTTCTTCTTTAAATACTTAAAATTATACAGAATGAAAATTTTGTTATAAATTATGATTTTTTTTTATAATGCCTTTACCTTGTAACTTGTAAGTTTGACTGAGATACTCATTTAGCTTAATTTCTAATGAATCTATTTTTTTTTTTTAAAGCACATGTTATCAAAGTTTTTATTAAAAATTATTATACTCCAAAGTTCTTAAATCATTTTGTTAATTACAATTACTAACATATCCTAACAACTTGTGATATGCCATATTAGTCAAACCATTCAACATGTTTAAAGAAATATTGATAAATTGTTCACACACAAAAAAAAAAAAAAAAAAAAAAAAAGAAAAAGAAAAGAGAAAAAGGGTTTGATATAATTACACCCAATGTTGCTTAAATGTGTTTCAAAGTTTTTTAAATTTTTTTTTTTTTTTTTTTTTTTTTTTTTTTGACGAAACTAAGTGTTTCAAAGTTGAGCACAATGCATTTGGATGAAGTATGTTTTGAACCATTTCAAAATGTATATTTCATTCTTTGAGGATAATGAAAAGTAATATACTTTTGCTGATATATATATTCAATATATTTCTATTATTGCCAGTCGTGTACAGCCTTCCGAACCCATTATATTGCAAGAGCTTGACCAACTCCTGAGGAATGAAATGACTCAACTGCACACCGAAAAAAAAAACTCCCAACTGATTAATGCAATAGCAACATAAGACAATTCACTTGTTTAAATCCCAACTTATGACTTTAAGGTTTACCCATGAATAAGAAACTATGATATCTAGCCTTTCCTTTATTGTCTTTTAAAAAAAATAAAAAAAATAATAAGCATAGATACAAAATAAGTTTAGTAAGAACCATTTCAAAATACATTAATATTGTAGTTTATTCCCAAGGAAACCCATAAACTCCATCCAACAGCCTCCCTATTAACATATTTGGGGAAATTACACTTAACCACCCTAAACTATACCCTAGATTACACTTTGCACCCTAAACTATTCGATTGCACGCTTTGCACCCTAAACTATAATCTTTGTTACACTTTGCACCCCAAAGTTAGTTTTACTGTTAAGTTAGATGAAAATTTATAGCACATGACTTGCATCTGATTTTTACTTAGGTGGCACATAGTTTAAAGACGAAAACACCCTCTTTCCAATCAATTAAAAACAAAAGCTCTCTCTCACGTGCTAGCATTTTCTTCTCCCCAAATCAAATTTTGTCTAACCCTAAATCCCCAATAGTTCTCACGTGTGCCTAGCAGCAGCTTTTTCGCTCTCTCTCCGCCAACAACTCTTCTCTTCTTTTGAAAAATTCTTCAGTTGCTCCTCTAAAACATGATGGTCATCATCTTGACATATTTTTGTTTGTTTAGAATACAGATAATTATGATAAAATTCGAGAGATAATTAATACAAACACATACAACCAACATCTGAAAAAAAAAACCCAGTCCGTGCCTACCATATGAGATATATATATGGCTTTCTTTACAACACCTGGTGAGTGGTCAAAGCACACGTATAACACAGTAAAAATCTATAATAATCAATATTAAAATAAAAATTTGAATGGATTCAATCTTGACATACTTCTTTAAAAGTTCATATTAGTCTTGTTTACCTTATATTATTCCCCAAACTGTCTCTGGACTTCATGTTTTAGATAGTTTTCTATTTAAAAAAAAAAAAACTTGATGTAGATTTCCATTTTTTTGCAGCTTAGTATTATTTTACTTAGTGGAGCAACTGAACAATGAGAGAAAGGAGAGGAGTTAACGCATGAGAGCTATTGGGAATTCAGACAGATTTTGATTTGGGGAGTAGGAGATGCTATGCAAATGAGAAAGAGGTATTTTGTTTTTAATTGATTGGAAAAAGGGTGTTTTTGTCTTTAAATTGTGTGTCACTTAAGCAAAAATCATGTGCAAGTCATGTGTTACAAATTTCCATCTAATTTAACAGTAAAACTAACTTTGAGGTGCAAAGTGTAACAAAGGTCATAGTTTAGGGTGCAAAGCGTGCAATCGAATAGTTTAGGGTGCAAAGTGTAATCCAGGTTATAGTTTAGGGTGGTAAAGTGTAATTTCCCCTAACATATTTATACCATACACTGACAAAAGCTCTACTCCACACTTTAATATTTTTATACAAAAGGTAACAACTTCTACATACTAAATCTATCATTAAGAAGCTCCAACAAAAAATGGTACCCAACATGATAATAACATTATAAATCTCTTATCTTACCAAGTGATACATCGTGCCACCTGAATTGAACCCAACAATCATAATCATAGTTGGTTTTATGATGGTATATCAAAAACTTTACCAACTGAAAGTCCAACATGAGAACAATATCAAAAATTTAAAAATACAGTAAAAAACCAATGATTTAAAACAATCAAACATGAACCCAATCAAAAGTTGTTCTTTTTACCTCTCTTAGTTAAAAAATTCCACCAAACTCTTTCTCAATGCACAAATAGATGTCCTTTTGAGTTGTATTGTGGAAAGATGAAAGATGAAGATACTTGGATAGTGACGAAATTGAATCCAGAACATAATTGTGGGAGGTGATTTAGGAATAGATTTGCATCCTCAAATTGGCTTGGGAAGCATTTGATGGATGATGTGAGTAGTGACCCAAATGTGAAGATGTCCATTATCAAAGACCGAATTGTAAATAAGTTTAAGGTTCATATTAGTAGGTATCAAGCATTTAGAGTAAAAGGTAGGGCTAAAGAATTAGTGCACAGAACTTTTACAAAACAATATGCCCAGTTGGGGGATTGCTGTGAAGAATTGTTGAGAAGCAACCCTAGGTCTATTATACTAATCTCTACCAATAGACCTTAACCACACTTGCAACCAAAATTATAAGATAGGCTTTTTAGCTGCTTGTAGGCCTTTCATTGGTGTTGATGGATGTCATTTGAAGGGTGAGTATCTTGGAAAAATCTTGACAGTAGTTGGCAAGGATGGCAATAATGGTGTTTACCCAATTGCATTTGCCGTGGTTGAGGCAGAAACAAAGGACTCATGGACATGGTTCATGAAAAGGTTGCTTGATGATATTGGAAGTTTAAGGGATGAAGGGTGGACCTTCATGTCTGACCAGCAAAAGTTGAGTTGAACTTTCATTTTATTTTATTCTTTAAATTTGGATGATGTACCTTGCTATAAATTCACACCAAATTAATTGTATTCTAATACATCCAATAATTTTGTATTTTATGTCTTTGTTGTAGGGATTAACATAAATGTTTGATGAGCTCATGCCAGGTGTGGACCATCAATTTTGTGTTCGACATCTATATAATAACTTTAGTAAGGATTATAAAGGTAAGCTACTAATGGATTGCATATGGGCAGTTGCTAAGGCCATTAACATCTGAGTTTTAGTTTGAAATGGGGAAGATCAAGAAGTTAAACACAAAGGTATGGGATTGGTTGGTAGGAAAGGAACCTAGGTTTTGGACAAGAGCAGCTTTTAGAAGGTATCCCAGGTGTGATGCACTAACCAACAATGGATGTGAAAATTTTAATTCTCAAATATTGGAGTATAGGGATAAACCAATAATCACTATGTTGGAGGAGATTAGATTGCATCTAATGGCTTATTATATTAAGAAGAAGGAGAAAATGGCAAGGTATCATGGTCCTATATGTCCTAGAATCCCGAACAAGTTAGAGACTAAAAAAATTAATAATACAAATTGGGTTCCAATTTGGTGTGGGTATAGCAATGAGTCAAAGTTTGAAGTATCAAAATTGCTTGACAAGTATGTAGTTGACATAAAGCAGCATACATGCTCATGTGGATCATGGGACCTAACTAGGATTCCTTGTACACATTCTATAGCTGCATTGGAATATGTGGGTCACACTATTAAAGATTATATGAATCATTGCTATAGTATGGAGTCCTTAGCCCAGACATACAGGTCATGTGTATACCCTTTTAATGGTCCCAAGTTGTGGCCACAAAGTAGTAGAGAAACCATACTCACTCCTAAAAAAATAAGACAAGGGGGTAGGCCTAAAAAGAAGAGAAAGAAGGAACTTGGTGAGCTAAACAATCTGTTTAAGATGAAGAGGAGAATTGGCCATGTTAAATGCAACCAATATGGGAAAGTAGGTCATAACAAGACGAGGTGCAATCTCGCTATGAATAAATCAGCAACTCAAGCTAGCAAATAACAAAGAGTAAGGCTTGTAATAGTTAGAATTTTTTTTTCCCTTGTTGATAATGCACTACTTAGTTGTGATATAACATTTACAGGTAGGAGAGCCAAATGTAACAACTCAGAGTTTGGAAGACCAAGATCATGTTGCATCTTCAAGCCATGTAGAACCTACTAATGAGGCAGCACATCCATCACAAGCAAGCCATGAAGCACATGCAAATCAACATAATGAAAAACTACCTGTGAGTTACTGCCTCAAATGAAAACAAGTACATATTCATATTAGTTAGTCTCATATGAAAACAAGAAACCACATATTTCTATGGAATTTAATACAACACAAAGTTATTACATATTTTAAATTAGGAAAGGAAAAGCCACAACACAAAGTCAGCCAGCACCCCAATGTGAAGGAGTGCATCGAATTCAACCAGCATCTCAGGTTATGATCCTTACATTTATATGTTACAACCAAATTGCCTATGTTGTTTCTACTAGATTAATATCCTTTTGCACTTCCTCAAGTTAGACACAAAGAAGTTACAATTTTGGAGTGTCAACGGAGACAATGGCTACTACAAGTGAGACATCCAGAAGAATTACAAAGTTTTATATGAATGCACAATTGCAGAAGTGAACAAGATTTTTTGTGGATAAATGGGCAGATGAACAAGATTTTTTGTGGTCATTTATTGGAAACCTTGTCAAATTATGGAGATTTTAGTATGGATTATAGAATTAGAAATTTGGAGAAAGATTGTGCTCAAAACTGGAAATTCTTTGGGATGAATGATTTGTTAAGTTTTTCCTTTAGTAATCATAAATAAATTGATTACTCATTCACATTGAGATCTGAGAGACCTATGGTGTTTTGAGTAATTGCGTTATTGTATATGTCTATGAATTGTAGGCAAGAGATTTTGAGTAATTGCATTACTCTTACATGTTCTGGTTTTATGGGATGAATGTGAGTCTTTAACTCTTTTGTACATTGTCATACCTTTTTCTTGAAAGATTTGTGCATAATCTCTATGTTCTTTCCTTCACATGCTCTGGAAAATACAACACTTTCTACATTTATAGCAACTTAGTTTTGACTCTTTTGAGGCTGAGTTGAAGTTTAGAAAGTTACATGAAACTGATTTGATACATACATACATATATATATATATATATATATTGTAAGGTTGAATTTATTCAATCATGTGTTGGCTTTATTCTGTGCCAAATTTGCTTGTATTTTAGCAATTAGATACCTTGTATTTAGGTGGGAATTATGTAAGGGTTTTGTGTGAGAGAGTGTGAAGAAAACTCAAGATGTGTGCATACCAAGGAGTCTCGCAACTGGATCTCGCGACTGACTCATGACTGGTAAGTGGCCAAAATGGTACACGTGTGAAGCATGCAGGGAACTGAAGGGTCACGATAGCTGGAGCACTACAAGACAAAATGTATAGTATGGCCAAGCAATTAGCTCACAACTCAAACTCGCGATTCATCCCATTCGCGAGACTGAGTCACTAGAATGCCCGGTTTAGATGAAACCTGACTTTTCACATTCCTCACATTCCCTACTATAAATACCCTTATACCCACAAAATGTAGAAAGCTTTTAGAGAGAAACCCTAGAGAAAACCAAGATTGACTCATCCACAATATTTGATATTTGATTCTCCAAATTCCTCTACTCTCACCCTCTCCATTGACACATCCTTGAAAGGTACATTTGACAAATCCTTATCTCACCATATCCATATCAGTGAGTAGGTATTTTGGTGCTAAGGAAGCAATTCAGAGACGACCAATTTTCTTGGTTGATGCAATGGGCTTATTGCAGGATCCGAGAAGCTAAAGAAGACACGATTAGGCTTAACCCTATTGGAGCAAGAAGCTTGGAGGGCTTAGGTGCATTGGGTAGATTAGGCTTGGAGGGTCTTCTGCTATTCATGTATCCCAACTTTATTCTTTAGTGGATCATTTTACCACTTGGAGAGCGGCGGAGAGGTTTTTCGCTGAGGTCTTCAGTTCCTCTTCAATAACACATGCCGATGTTATCTTTGTGTTTGCACCTCTCTTCCCTTACTCTTTAACCATTAATTACTGTTGTATTTGTGATTAATTATGTGTTAAAGTAGTTTGCCAAATTGGGTATTGCTTATATTTCATATTCCGTACATATATTATTTGAATATAAGCTTGTGTTGGTGATTTTGAGATTGGGGGTCTAAACGTTCATTGATGTTTTACACGCTAATTGAACTTTCATATATATATGCTAACAACAAGTTATCTTGGCTGTCACAAGTATAGTAAACAATGCAGTATTGTCTCTTAGTTGTAGTATTCTTTGCATGGATGATTGAAATGTTTTTCTACTTCTCTTAACTCATTTGAATTAGCTAAGTCATCATTTTACAGGAGCCAAACCAAATGAAGTTGTTATTTTCATCCAAAAAAATTAGTCGCGTGCTTGGCCTAAGTTTCACACCATATTGATATTTTTGATACAATGTTTATGCTTACAGGTTTCCATGCCATTGGAAATTCCCGACATCTTAACAATGATAAATAGCAAGATTATGAAGCACAGAGTGGGTGCAGGGGCAAATTCATGGCTGCACTCAAAGCTGGAGCTTTTCAAGTATACTTTACCAGCCTCTCTTGTAAAGAATTAGAATCTATCCTCAATTGTGTATGTATGATTTAAATAATATATCTAAGAAGCAAATAAAATTGAGCTGCTAAGATGGTGCTGGGGGTTTAGCAGTTGTAGCAGCTTTTGTCATTTGGTCATGTTACCAGTATTATCTATATAATCTATAGAAGCCAAAGACGTTTAAGCTTTTTTGGACTTCATAAAATTTTGTCACCTTGCTTTGGAACATCAACATTAATAATTTATTAATACTGACAAATCACAATTATATATCTATCTATCAAAACAAATCACAATTACGTACCAGATCGATGATGAATTAATGAACCATCATTATTTCCAGTGAAAAGAATTTAAAGAAAAGAAGAGTACATCTATGAATCTGCTTGTAGAACAATCCAAAACTATAAATTTTATATTTGCACCCTATATCCCACAATTAATGTACATTAAATATTTGCAACATTTTAGGAAGTGGAGGAAGTCTGTAGCTTTGAAAGCTGATTTTTATACACATAAAGGTAAGGCATATATTGAGACAGTTGATGTTCTCCCATCAAGAGTGCTAGAAAGTAGCTTGTACATCCCTACAGCAGTAGCATCTCCAAGTCTTTGAACAACTACATCTATGCATATCTGCAGTAGCATATGCTCAGAGAGTGTATTGATGAGTGACAAGGGTGTTTTTAGGAAGAAGTAAACTCATTACATAAAAAGAAGTCAACGACTCCATTGAGCCTATCAGTTTCATATGCGTGTGAAATAGTACAAAATTGATGACGCCATAGGCCGACGACATCACCTCAATACCCGACAGCATCCACATGAGACGACGGGAATCCCCAGGCCGATGGGAAGAGAGTGGCCGACAGGAGTAAAAGAGGCCAATGGGAATAAAAAGCATGACGAGCCCAACATGGCCTAGCTTGACCTCCACAAATATCTATACATGGAAATATCTTGTACCCCATGATTAATCCTAATCAAGGGAATCCCTATAAGGAAAGGATCCTGCAAGATACATGTATTTATGAGGATCTTCCCTACAAGGAAAGACCTTCTTCGCCAAGAAACGAATGTCAACTCTACGCTACTAGAAAAACCCCCCAAAACCCTTACAAACCAAGGTACGCATAATTTACCCCAGCTCTGGCACTCTAAAGTTGTGAAAGTTCTCTAACTTAACCTTCGAAGGGTATTTGACCGGTACCACACCGGTACTCTATGCAAAGTCTTATTTGTTTCTGTTTCTCAGGTTCTGTGTAGGGCATGTGAAAACTGTGTGGCTCACTAACGATTTTTGGCATCATCAGTTAGCACCTTCTATGGAAAAGTAAAGCCATATTACCACTTCCCAAACAAAGAGTTGTGTGGTACTCATTTGCTCGATGGCAACCAATAACCATACCAGAGAAGAACCATGCACTAGTACCCTTGAAAGACAGGTACAGACCTTACATGCGTCTGTGGAACACCTTACTAAGCAAAACCATGACCTGAAGGAACAACTACATCAAAGGAATGCTGGGCCCAACAGTCACGGATAAGAGCAAGAGGGCACCAGTGCCAAAAGAAGGGACCGAGAAGGACCAAAAGGCAGCAATGCTCCAAGCAAACAAGAGAGACTAGATACCAGCCATCCATCCATTACTGAAATAGCACCACCACACATAGTCACAAAGATGCAGATGATGAAGGAGCGGATGGACTTCATGATGAACGCCCTCAGAGGACGGGTGTCAAGCGACCTTGACGAGCTAGTCCACTGGACAAAATCGCCTTTTACTACACTCGTCACTTCATTCTCCCTTCCACCAAAGTTCCATATGTTGCAGGTAGAAGCCTACGACGGGTCAAAGGATCCCTTAGATCACCTAGAGTTATTCAAAACCCTTATGCACTTGTAAGGCATGGCAGACGAGATCATGTGTCGAGCCTTCCTAACTATGCTGAAAGGTCCTGCAAGGGTATGATTCAAAAGGTCGACACCCAACTCCATCAGTACCTTTAAGAAGCTGAGCGCGCAATTTTCCTTGCACTTTATTAGGGGGCACAGGTATAAGAAGTCCACTGCGTGCCTGGTAAGCATCAAGCAACGAGAGGATGAGACGCTGAGATCCTACATAACCCACTTTAATAAGGAAGCCCTTTTGATAGACAAAGCTGATGACAAGATACTTATTGTTGCATTCACCAATGAATTACGGAAGGGGAAGTTTCTATTCTCTTTATATAAAAATGACTCGAAGACCATGTCAGACGTGCTTTATCGAGCTACTAAGTACATGAACGCCGAAGACGCATTACTAGCACAGGAGGAGAAACCCAAGAAGAGGGAAAGGCAAGAAGATACATGATAGGATAGGGGACGGAAGACAACCAGAGCCAGAGATCGACGGGAGGATAGGTGCTCTAAACCCCCAGTTGGAAGATTCGCAAACTTCACCCCGTTAATTGCCCCTATCGATCAAGTCTTGATGCAGATCAAGGATGATGCAGCCTTGATGTGGCTCGGCAAGTTGAAGGGAGATCCAGTAAGAGGTCCAGAGACAAGTATTGTTGTTTTCATCAGGACCACGATCACGACATGTCTGAATGCTATGACTTGAAGCAGCAGATTGAAGCCTTTATTAGACAAGGGAAACTACAATGATTTGTTAGCAAAGAAATGGTAGATCCACCATAAGAGCAAGTTGTTAGAAGGGATAATGAGCACCCCAGGCCACCCATAGGGGACATAAGGATGATTGTAGGGGGCACCACGACTTCTAGTTCATCCAAGAAGGCCTGTAAGACTTACGTTAGGATGGTTTAGAACATCTAGCTGATAGGTTTCATCTCAAAGATGGCACAAGTCGACAACCCTATAATTGGATTCTCAGAAGAAGATGCTCGACATCTCCACCACCTACACGACAATGCACTTGTTGCTAGTATTCGGGTAGGGGACTACAACACTCACCGGGTCCTAGTTGATAGTGGAAGCTCTGCTGATATCCTCTACTACCCGACATTCCAACAAATGAGAATCGAGAAAGAGCGACTCGTACTAGCCAATGCGCCACTCGTTTAGTTTGGAGGAACGAGGGTATAGCCCCTCAACGCGATCATATTACCCATGACGGTCGGTGACTACCCTTAGCAAATTACTAAGGATGTTACATTCGTTGTTGTCGACTGCTCATCTGCCTACAATGCCAAACTAGGCCGACCTACCCTCAACTCATGGAAGGCCGTGACTTCAACCTATCACCTAATGATCATATTCCCCACCGAGTATGGAGTTGGAGAGGTACATGGGGACCAAATGGCAACACATGAGTGTTACATAGCAATGTTGGAGACAGACGACCACTTGCAGACCATAAGCATTGAAGAATAGAAGGCGGTCACAAAGCCTGTTGAAGGATTAGAGGAGATACTTCTTAATAACTCTAGGGACAAGCGAACAACTAGGATCGACACCTTCACCAGTCCGCCAGTTCAACAAGCACTCACGGCATATCTAAGAGAAAACCAGGACATCTTTGCATAAAGTCATGAAGACATGCCTGAGATCGACCCTTCAGTCATGGTGCACAGGTTGAATGTGTCACCCTCT
The DNA here is from genome assembly GCF_932294415.1 of Quercus robur. Lineage (NCBI taxonomy): Eukaryota > Viridiplantae > Streptophyta > Magnoliopsida > Fagales > Fagaceae > Quercus > Quercus robur. The sequence continues at coordinate 57,951,623 of NC_065537.1, forward strand.
TTTCCCCCTATCCGCCAAAAGAATCGAATGTTTGTCCAAGAACGAGATCGGGCTATAGCAGAAAAAGTCCGTAAACTGCAAGATGTAGAATTCATCAGGAAGGTGTACTACCCCGACTAGCTGGCCAATGTAGTGATGGTTAAAAATGCCAACGAAAAATGAAGGATGTATGTAGACTTCACGGACTTGAACAAGGCATGCCCCAAGGATGACTACCCCCTCCCGTGGGTTGACATCCTGGTAGACTCCACAGCAAGACATCAGTTATTGAGCTTCATGGATGCATACTCTAGTTACAACCAGATCAAATTGGATGAAGCTGAGCAAGAGAAAACTTCGTTCATTACCAACCAAGGCCTCTTCTATTATAAGGTGATGTCGTTCGGTCTCAAGAACGCCGGCGTAACGTATCAGAGGCTCATGAACAAAATGTTTGCACATCAGATTGGAATAAATGTTCAAGTTTACGTGAACGACATGCTGGTGAAAAGCCGAAGGGAGGACAATCATTTAGACGACCTCAAGGAGACCTTTGACACCCTCCGCTCTTATAGCATGAATCTCAATCCAAGAAAGTGCGCATTTGGGGTGACGGCTAGAAAATTCTTAGGGTTCATGGTGTCTCAGAGAGGTATTGAAATCAACCTAGACAAGATCAGGGCCATGATGAAGATGGCACCACCAAGGAACACAAAAGAAGTGCAATGCCTCAACGTCAAGGTAGCTGTGCTGAGTAGGTTTGTTTCGAGGGCGACGAACAAGTGTCTACCTATTTTTCACACGGTGAAGAAGTCCTTCGAGTGGACAGATGAATACCAACAAGCTTTTGATGATCTAAAAGCATACCTCTCCTCCCCACCATTTCTAATTCCTTCCTAGTCAAGGGAAGACCTATTTCTCTACTTGGTCGTCTCCCCGACTGCCATCAGTGTGGCCTTAGTCAGAGAAGAAGACATGGTGTAAAAGCTCATGTACTACATTAGCCGAGCACTCCATGGTGCAGAGGAGAGGTACCCACCAATGGAGAAGCTCGCCTTTGCTTTAGTTATCGTAGCTCGTAAGCTCAAGCCATACTTCCAGACCTACATTGTGGTCGTTCTAATAGATAAGCCTCTACGGCAGGCAATGAGTAACCTGAAAGCGGCTGGACAGATGGTGCTATGGCAATAGAATTGAGCGAGTTCGACATACAATACCACCCACATACTGCCATAAAGGGACAAGTGGTCGCTGACTTCATTGCGGAATTCACCAACATGGAAGGCCAAGGGCCAAAAGAGCATCCCCATTGGCGTATTCACATGGACGGATCGTCTAACAGGTAGGCTGGTGGAGTAGGTATAGTGCTTCATTATCCAGAAGGGGGCGAGATTGAGTGTATGGTTCATCTCGACCTCCCTACAACCAATAATGAAGCGGGGTACGAGACTCTAGTGGTAGGACTAGATCTCGCCAAAGCTGTAGGGGCCACGAGTGTGGTTGTGTACTGCGATTCTCAGGTGGTCATGAGTCAGGTGAACGGTGACTACGGATGCAAAGGGGAAAGAATAAGAAATACCTAGAGCAAGTACAGGTGGGCAAGTTTCAAGCCAAGTTTGTTCAAATCCTCAGGGAAGAGAACAAGCAAGCCGACCGTCTTGCCAAAGCCGCATCAGCAGAACACATGCTCATCCCCAGTAAGGTACTGATGTACATGAAATATATACAATAGAGTACTCACATATCTACATATTTAGCTTTACTTTTATGTTATTTTGTGATTGATTATATAATATCTTTATGTTGTAGGTAACAAGGACTTTACATTCAAAGTGGGGCTAGGCCAATTGAATCAAGCCAACTTACATCCAGCCAGGCATGAATTCAAGGAAAGACCAACCCAATTAAATTTAAGTCCAATTGGAGCAAGGAATCAAAGGAAATTTGCACCAAATCCAAGTCCAATTCGGATTAGGATTCCAGACTTCACATCAGTTAGTATTTTTGGCATAACTTTCGACTCAGATGTCCAATCAAGATGATTCAAGTTAGGCTGGAACGTTAACTTAAAGGGCTACAACTTTGCAGTTACCAAAAGTCCAAATTCTGAAGTTAAATGGGCCAAAATCGTCGGTTAAATGAAGCCTAAAAATCTGGGATTTTCTCCAAACGGGAATTCAACTTGTAATAGGATTCCTTGATCTATTTAAAGGCTCTTTCGGGAAAAATTCAGGGGGGCTCAGGCTAGTGTTAGGGCTGAGGGCTGAATGTATAGAGAGTGCGGCTACTTCTTTGGTTTTTGTAAGGTTGAATTTATTCAACCATCTAATTGGCTTTATTCCGTGCCAAATTTGCTTGTAATTCAGCATTTAGTAACCCTGTATTTAGGTGGGATTGATTGTAAGGGTAGTGAGTGAGATAGAGTGAAGATTGCTCAAGAGTGTGCAAGAAAACAGAGTGTCGCGGCTGGGACTCGCGGGTGGACTCGCGGCTGCAAGTCGCCAGAAGCTGCACACGTGCCAAGCATGCTGGAAGATGAACAGTCATGCTAGCTGGAGCACTACAGGACAAAACAGGACAACTGGCCATACGGTTAACTCGCGACTGGAACTCGCGACTTGGTCAAGCCGCGAGGTCAAGCCGCGAGCCACCCCTGTTTTGGAAAAACCTGACGTTTCACATTCCTCTTCACTCCAGTATAAATACCCTTTTAACCCACGATTGAAAGAGAGCTTCCAGAGAGAATTTTGAGAGAGAAACCCTAAAGAAAAACCAGATTGTTTCACCCACAATCTATACCTTAGAGTCTCATCAAAATCCCTCACTCTCTTCCTCTCCATTGTTAAATCCTTGAGAGGCATTATACCAAACCTGGTTCTCACCATTATCATCTCTGTGAGACAGTCGTTTGGAGTTCTGGGAAGCAGTTAGGAAGGAGCCAATCTTCATTGGTTGATGCTACGGTGTAGTAGCGGAATCCGGAAAGCTAGAAAAGAAAAAGGTTCGGCGCAACCTCGTTGGAGCAAGAAGCTTGGAGGGCTTAGGTGCACTGGGTAGATTAGGCTTGGAGGGTCTATTGCTGTCCTTGTATCCCAACTGTATTTTCTAGTGGATTGATTACCGCTTGGAGGGCGGCGGAGAGGTTTTTCGCCGAGGTCTTCGGTTTCCTCTTCGATAACACATCGGGTGTTATCTCTGTGTTTGCATCTTCCTTCCTCTCTATCTCTGCCTTTACATTATCTGCTGTGGTTTATTTTGTTATGGCTTAGATAGTTGTTTAACCAATTTCATATTATAGCATATGTTAAGTTTCCGCACACTTGTTGTTTGACATATTGTTTGTGTTGGTTAAGTTGGTTTTTGGGGGTCTAAACGTTCAAAAGTGTTTTTGTACACGTTTTTGAACTTTCAATTGGTATCAGAGCGGGTACACTGCTGTTTGGTTTCATTACCATTTGTGTGATCCTTGACTCCCTTTTTGAGATGGATAGGTCTCAATCCCTTAATGCACCTCCATATTTTGATGGAAGTAATTATACGTTTTGGAAGGTTCGTATGAGAGCTTTTCTATGCTCTATTGATGAATCCGTGTGGGATGCTGTTGAGATTGGTTGGACCAAACCTGAGGCAGCCAAATCCACATGGGATAAGGCAGCACTTGCTGCATCTAATGCTAACAGTAAAGCACTAAATGCTATTTTCTGTGGTGTGTCTCCAGATGAATTTCACAGGATTTCTCACATTACCATTGCCAAAGATGCATGGGAGATTCTGGAAACAACTTATGAAGGCACGAAAAAAGTGAAAGATACCAAGTTACAAATGCTGACCACTCGGTTTGAGGAGCTCAAAATGAGTGAGGATGAGTCTTTTGACTCTTTCTATGGGAAGCTAAATGAGGTGGTTGTCAGTAAGTTTAACTTGGGGGAGAAAATGGAGGACTCAAAGATTGTAAGGAAGATCCTTCGATCATTGCCGGAAAGTTTTCGTGCTAAAGTGACAACCATTGAAGAGAGCAAGGATCTTGACGACATTAGAGTACAGGAGCTGGTTAGTTCTCTTCAGACTTATGAGATGTCGCTGCCCAATCAACGGAAGAGCAAATCCCTTGCTCTAAAGACCATTAATGAGAAGGTGGAAGATCAAGGCTCATCGGGAGAAGATATGGTTGACAAAGATGTAGCCTATCTTGTTAAAAATTTCAGAAAGTTTTTGAAATTTAAAAACAATGGAAAATTTGATGATAAGAGAAAATTCCAAAATTCTGGAAGGGAGAAGAGGGATTTCAAAAGGAAAGATGGAAAAGAATCCCAATCCACACAAGGTGTCACTTGTTTTGAATGCAACGGGCATGGACACTTTAAGAAGGAATGTCCGAATTATTTGAAATCGAAAGGCAAAGTGTATGCCACAACCTTGAGTGACTCAGATTCGTCTGACTCAGAATCTGAAGAGAGCTGTGATGGAGAAGGGAACTATTCAGCTTTCATGACTATTGCTCATGTTGAGTCTTCGGATGAGTTGAGTTTGCTTGTTCAAGACCTTGGAGAACATAGTGATGATGACTCACTAGGAATTGTTGAAGAATCGGAAGCTGAAGAAGAAGAAAGCACAGCAACTCTTCAAGAAAATTACAACTCACTCTTGGAGAAGTCGGGTGAATACACAAGGGTAGCCAAGGCTGCTGTAAGAAAAATGAAGAAGACTGAGGAGGACTACAAAAGTCTCCTAATCCGATATAGGGGGGCCAAATGCGAGATTGAAACACTGAATGGTGAGCTGTCCGAAACTTACACTAAAGTGAGATTTCTTGAGAATGAGGTTGTGCAGGCAAATGCAAAAATAGAGAGGGTCACCACCAAGAAGCTAGATGATGTTATATCTTCTCAAAAGAGCTTTTCAGACAAATCCGGACTGGGATATACCGGAGGAAGTAGTTCAACTGGAAATGTCACTAAAGAAGTGAAGTTTGTAAAGGCCAAAGATCCAGTTGTAGCTGACCCTACTGGTGTGAAGCTCGAGGTGGAGGAGAAGAAGAATGTGGTGGACCAACGGATGCTGAATTATCGTAATCAGTCTGTGGGCAGGTCTGAATCTCATGCCAAGTCACGTCCACGACCACAAAGAGGTCCTAGAGGAACGTATGTGTGCCATTATTGCGGACTTCAAGGGCACACTCAACCAAATTGCCAAAAGCTGAGAGCAAAGAACAGTGCAACTCCTCAAAGGTCAGGAGGACCAAGAGTTGATAGGAGAACTTGGGCAGGTGATCAACCTAGAGAGCAAAATGGAGATCCCGGAATGATGAAGGTGATTGGTGCATTCACCAACTGCTTGGAAAGCTTCTCACGAAGGTTTGAAAGCCCTAACTCCCGTACCCAATCCTTTAAGGAAATCACCCCAAACGCAAGTGACGTGTGGGTGAAAAGGGGTACTCATGCATAAGCATTACAACATGTCCATGCATTAATACTTCCTATGCTTTGTGACTATGTGTGTCTGGTATGCTTGTTGTTTTTTATTTTGGTTGTTTGCTTGTCTTCTTGTGAATATTTCTTAATTGTGTTTTATCAATCTTTTTGTTTCTTGAGTCAAAAATCCAAAAATTACATAAAAATTTGAAAATCAAAAAGTTTGATTGACTTTGTTGAGTTTTGTCTTAAAACTCGTTTTGCCTTGTACCTTTGTGCTAATGGCTTTGTGCATTTTCGAGCATTGCTTGTTTTCATGCACTCATATCACTATGGAAAAATCTTGAAATCTATGTGATTGTTGTAAATAGATCTTCAAACTTGTCATGAATGATTAGTGAATGGTTATGTTGATCTTGAAACATGCATAGACTTGTGTCTATATATCTTCCCACTTTTTATTTTTTTGCTAAAAAGAGCTCACCAAATGTAAATCTCCAAATGAAAAGAGATATTGAGCTGCAAAAGCCTGTCGCACATTCTAGTATTTGACTAGGAAAAAGGGTAAGCGACCTTATATTAAAAGTGAAATTTCATTCAAAAAGGGCCAAAGGCCTGTTCTTCAAAGAAAAATGTTGTCTATCCCTTTCACAATGAGAGATGATTGCCTCAATAGATCAAAAAGATCAAATGTTATGATTGTTAGTGGAGTCAAATGAAAAGCTCCAAGTTATGTTATCAAGATGTGTGGGAGGTCATATATTCATATTTCTATAATTGAGATTGGTCACATGATCTAGTGCTAATTGTGTATGCCTTGGTTGAATTGATCATTGAAACTTCACATTAGATAAAGGACTATCTCATTGTTGATATCCACACACAACACACAAGTTTATGTTCAATAAATGCCATATTCATTTGTGTGATTGTACTTGATAAAATGTGTTTTCACATGCTCAATCTTTGTTAATTCAAGCACAAAAAGATTTTTGAGTGTTTTAGGTGTTTTTGGAAAGTGTTTTGTTGGAAAAATCTGAAAATTTCAAAAATACAGTTTTGCCCTGTTTTGGCGGCTCAGTCGCGGGTATGTCAAGTCGCGAGCCTCAGTCGCATCTTCGCTGGTCATGTTTGGCGACTTGTTCGCGAGTGGAAGGTCCAGTCGCGAGGATCACTCAGAGATTTTCGCGGCTCAACTCGCGACTCACTCGCGGGTAGACCTTCCAGTCGCGAAAAACACTTAGAAAAATTTTTCAAAATTTTGTTCTTGAGTGCTTTGGCGGCTTGAGCTGGCGACTGTGTGGCGACTTAATCCAGTCGCGAAAATCGCGTGTTTTGCAGAAACAGGAGCAGTTTTTAAACCTCTTTCAGTTTTCCCTCGAACTTTTGTAAACTGTTCATCTTCTCTTTAAACTGCTTTTCCATTCCAAACACTTCGTGAATCCATTTTTTCAAACCCCTTTGGTGCTTCGTTTCTTATCCAAATCATCAAGAAAAGGTATGGGTTTTGCTTTCTCAATCTCATTTTCTTTTTCCTGCATATTTCTGTTACTGTTTGGTCTGGTATTGTATTCGTTATACTTATCTCTTTGTGTAATGGGTATGGAGTGTCGTGTTTGCTTTTGTACTCACCTGTTTTCATGCTGAGCAGTCACAATGTGTTTTTCATTGTTCTGATTTTTGCTTATTATTGAATCTGAGAATCTTTTCTGAAATGGGTTTGGTGTCTATGTGACTTACTCGTTACACTTGCCTGAATATTGTTGTTGGTAGTTTTGGTTGGGTCTGCACTATCTTCAGTCTGGGTTTATATATTGAAATATTATTTACACTGAATCTTGTTGACAATCTTTTGTGGGGTATTGTTGCTTGGTTCTTTTCTGTTGGCCTGTTCTCTTGCAGATGTCTCGTCGATCTACCAGGGGTAAAGACATTGTTGCTGACGAACCAGCAACCCCAGTTGCTAAAAGGACTCGTCTATCATCTCAAGCATCTCAAGATCCCAATGAGGATAGATTCAGAGTTCCCCTTAACTCACACGCCTACTCAAATGTGTTTGACAAGTCAACAACTATAGTGGAGCGGGTAGTAGAGTTCAACACCTTAGGGACTACTTTCATCCCTCGAATCTTTGAGAAACGAGACTGGGCAAACTTGTTCGGAAACTTTGATGATCCAATGGATGAGCTAGTCAAAGAATGCTTCACCAATGCATCTGATCTTGGACCTATCCTCGTTTTCTAGGTCAGAGGAACAGAGTTTAGTGTTACCCCAGACTCCATCGCAAATCTTCTCGGCATCACCAGACCTCAGAATGTGAATTTAACTCCCTATGATGAACGAAATCCAGAGGTTGGAGAAATTTTACAAATCCTAGGACACGATCATGAGGTATCCAGTGCAGGAACTTCCATCAGCACCGCAAAATTTGCACCTGAGCTGACCACACTGAAATTGATCATGTTCACCAATCTCTACCCACTGTCCAACACTACATTCATCAATCTTGGGAGAGCTATATTTCTGTGTGATCTCATTACCGGAGCCCCCATTGATATATGTGCTCACATCTACTACAACTTGAGGAAGACCGCGTGTCGATCTACAGCTCGAGGAATCATTCCATTTTGCAGTCTCGTCATGAAACTCATTCTTAGTGCAGGCATTACTCCTCCTGCAGATGGTAAAATGTTGACTCGTCAACGTCCCATTTCATTATTCACTCTTCAAGCGAGCAGAAGTCACTCCTCCAAATCACCAAGAAGTGCTCACATCTCTCCGGTTACTTCATTTGCCCCTGACTCAGAGACTCCTGCACATACCACATCTGCATCTCGTGCTGTTCCTGAAGCTTCACCGGCTGGTATTCCGCAAGCACAAACTGCTTCTCATACTGACAGAGTTGACAGTGTACTTGAGCATATTCAGAAACGCGTTGATGAGCTTGTGGCACTTCTCTACTCCACAAACAACCATGTCCAAATGCGCCTCGAGACTATGGAGAATCAGCTAGATGAGATTCAACGAAAGTTGGACGAGAGTCTTTAGCTATTCGTGACAAAAAGGGGGAGAGCATTCAGTAAGAGGGAGAAAAGGTCAAAGGGAAGTGTGCATAGTGATAGGGGGAGTACACACATACTTTTGTCATACTTTTGTTTTTAGTCTTATCTTCTAAACTTATGGTTCTTATGGTTTTGATACACTGTGTTTTGGTGTATTGCTGTTTCTAACTCATTTCATAGACTCTTGGTTTAAACTTTATTATATGTTGTTGATGTTTTTCAGGAAGTTGTTGGTTTGTACCCATGTGCTTTTGTAAGCTTTTAGGGTTATTGTTTTATGCATAGTTTGTAGGCTTTATGGTATGTACCTTGCTTAAGTGCAGCCTTTATGCTATGTTGATATTAGTACTTTAATCTAAATGTTCTGCATTTTGGTTTATGTACTGTCACTCTTGTGCCCTTGTAGGATTGTTCCTAGATGCATATGCCTTGTGTGCTATGCATTGGTTGAGTGTTGAGCATACAAGTGTCTTGCCTTGTGCTTGTTAACTTGTATGTCCTTGTGTTCATTCCAAGTGTGAATGAGCACTGTGATCACTACCTTGTGGTGTTCACTTGGTTGATCAAGCCATGGTTTGTTTATTAACTCCATCTTTGCTTGATCTCATATTGCCTGTTTCATATGCATTTATAATTTTCTGCTTACAATGATCATGGTGTATTGTTGTGTTTCAGGAGTTTATGTTCATATGATTCAAGTGCTTCACAGCTTCTAGAGTTAGGTGTGAGTGAGTTTTGTTCAACTGTTCCCAACTCACATGTTAAGTCTAGAGTCTGTTTTAGGGTTTTGTCACGGAATAGCCAAAGGGGGAGATTGTAAGGTTGAATTTATTCAACCATCTAATTGGCTTTATTCCGTGCCAAATTTGCTTGTAATTCAGCATTTAGTAACCCTGTATTTAGGTGGGATTGATTGTAAGGGTAGTGAGTGAGATAGAGTGAAGATTGCTCAAGAGTGTGCAAGAAAACAGAGTGTCGCGGCTGGGACTCGCGGGTGGACTCGCGGCTGCAAGTCGCCAGAAGCTGCACACGTGCCAAGCATGCTGGAAGATGAACAGTCATGCTAGCTGGAGCACTACAGGACAAAACAGGACAACTGGCCATACGGTTAACTCGCGACTGGAACTCGCGACTTGGTCAAGCCGCGAGGTCAAGCCGCGAGCCACCCCTGTTTTGGAAAAACCTGACGTTTCACATTCCTCTTCACTCCAGTATAAATACCCTTTTAACCCACGATTGAAAGAGAGCTTCCAGAGAGAATTTTGAGAGAGAAACCCTAAAGAAAAACCAGATTGTTTCACCCACAATCTATACCTTAGAGTCTCATCAAAATCCCTCACTCTCTTCCTCTCCATTGTTAAATCCTTGAGAGGCATTATACCAAACCTGGTTCTCACCATTATCATCTCTGTGAGACAGTCGTTTGGAGTTCTGGGAAGCAGTTAGGAAGGAGCCAATCTTCATTGGTTGATGCTACGGTGTAGTAGCGGAATCCGGAAAGCTAGAAAAGAAAAAGGTTCGACGCAACCTCGTTGGAGCAAGAAGCTTGGAGGGCTTAGGTGCACTGGGTAGATTAGGCTTGGAGGGTCTATTGCTGTCCTTGTATCCCAACTGTATTTTCTAGTGGATTGATTACCGCTTGGAGGGCGGCGGAGAGGTTTTTCGCCGAGGTCTTCGGTTTCCTCTTCGATAACACATCGGGTGTTATCTCTGTGTTTGCATCTTCCTTCCTCTCTATCTCTGCCTTTATATTATCTGCTGTGGTTTATTTTGTTATGGCTTAGATAGTTGTTTAACCAATTTCATATTATAGCATATGTTAAGTTTCCGCACACTTGTTGTTTGACATATTGTTTGTGTTGGTTAAGTTGGTTTTTGGGGGTCTAAACGTTCAAAAGTGTTTTTGTACACGTTTTTGAACTTTCAGTTTTCTTCCATGACAGTTAGTTTTATTTTATTTGTCTAGTTTAATGTTTAGTATTTTATTTTTGTGTTTTCTTTCAATTACTATGAGTAGCTAAATTTATAATTAGGGCTAAGGATGAAACCTTGTTAAGGATTATCAGTAATATTTATGTGATTTGATTTTTCCCACAATAGTTGTTCTTTAAGGATTTAAATTGTTCTTGCTTCATATCAATTGACTAAGATGGAATTCTAGATATGAGTTCAATCATGTTTTTCTCATGATTTAGGATTTATCTTAATTAATTGAATGCTTGGTTTATTAATTCTTGACTATAAAATTGGATACCGTTTGTGATTTGTCTGTCAATGGATACAATTTATGATTTGATTTTTAGAATTGGATATATCTTGTGATTTGTTTGGCTACAGATACAATTGATGATTTGGTTTTATACTTAAGAAGTGAAGAAGAACATGCTTTAGATTTTTAAACATAAGTTTTAATGATGATATTTTTCCATGATAGCAAGATTGATTTCTAGATTATCATGTAGTGAGTTGGGAAAAATTAATGATCATAAATATATGTTGATATGACTTACAAGGTGGATTCCAAAACCTTAATTCCTTTCTCTTGATTTTTTACATCTTTTTATTGCTTTATATCTTTTGCTTAGTTTAATTATTTGCTTAATTTTATTATTCGTTTAGTATATTTAATTGCAAAAAAAAAAAGTCAATTTTTATTAAACTAGATTAGGATTAATTTGGTTAAGGTTTAATTAATTTTCCTACGTTCATACAAGTCCCTGTGGGTTCGACCTCGTTCTTGTCCAACTATACTTCGATACAGTTTGTACACTTGCGAGTATTTTAAAATTTCACAATAGGTACTTTCTTTTGTTCAGCTCTCACATTTGATAAACGGTGTCGGTGTGCAGGAAATAGACTTGGGAAGCAATTGGACCACACCGATAATTTCTTATTTAAAAGACGGAATACTACCTAATAGTAAGGAGGTCTCAAGAAAGCTAAAGGTTCAAGCAGCATGATTCATCTTGATAAAAGATGTCTTGTATAAAAGAGGCTTCTCCCACCCGTACCTAAGATGATAAAGCCCCGAGAAAGCAGATTATGTTATGAGAGAAGTCCATGAAGGGAAATACAGGAACCATTCAGGGTCACAGTCACTGGTGCACAAGCTAATCCGGGCTAGATACTATTGGCTTACCATGCAAAAGGAAGCCCAAGCCTACGGCAAAGCCTGCGACAAATGTCAAAGGTTTAACAATGTCATTAGCCAGAATAGCTCACTCCATTGACGGCTCCATGGCCTTTTGCTCAATGGGGATTAGACATCATGGGCCCATTCCCAATAGTGATAAGACAACTGAAGTTTCTATTGGTCAGCATAGACTACTCTACCAAATGGATGGAAGCTGAAGCCCTGGCCACCATTAAAGAGAAAAATGTACGAAACTCCTTCTTGAGAAACATCATCTACGAGTACGGGATCCCTAGAGTCTTGGTCTCAGATAACGGAAAGTAATTCGATAATGACTCATTTAGAGATTTTTGCTCACAACTGGGAATTAAGAATCACTACTCCTCACCCACCCACCCTCAAGCCAACGGACAAGTTGAGGTCACGAACCGATCCTTGCTCAAGATCATCAAGACTCTTAAGGGTGCAAAGGGTATATGGCCAGAAGAGTTTCCAAGCGTACTATGGGCGTACAAGATGACGGCTAGGACACCAATAGGATAGACACCATTTCGACTAGGAGAGATACCTGTGGGAAAGAGGCCGCCATCCCAATTGAGGTCGGACTCACAAGCTACAAAGTGGAGAACCATGATGAAAATAGGAACGATGAAGCCATGTGCCTACAGCTTGACCTAGTAGATGAAGTAAGAGCAACAGTCAAACAAAGGTTAGCGTGGTACCAAGATCTCATGGCCAAGCATTACAACTCCAGAGTCAAACGCAGAGATTTCCAAGTCGGAGACCTCATCCTAAGGAAGGTCATGGGCGCCACGAGAGATCCCTCCTAGGGAAAGCTAGGACCTAATTGGGAAGGACCCTACATAATCACTTCATGGCAAATGAAAGGTACTTACCACTGCAGACGCTAGACAGGCAGAAGTTGTACCACCCATGGAACATGGAGCACTTGAAAAGATACTACCAGTAGATGATGGCACAAAGAACAACATTCCTCATTTCCAGTTTACTTCCTTTTTGTTAATTTTTACTATCTACAATAATTTTTAAGCCCAAATGGCAGCTTTTTATTCTTTCAAGAACAATTTTTTACTTATGCGTGCATTCAACACAATAAGAGGAGTTATTCAGATATGACCTGTGTATGTATGTCTCTACGAAACTACATCTATGATTAAGTCCATAAGTGGACGGGTCCGTCCTAAGGGGTTCCACCAAATCATCAAGTCCACAAGTGGACGAGTTCATTATTAAGTCCACAGGTGGACGAGTTCAACCAATAGGGGTGCCTTGAAATTATTAAGTCCACAAGTGAACGAGTTCATTATTAAGTCCACAGGCGAACGAGTTCATCCCATAGGGATGCCTTGAAATTATTAAGTCCACAAGTGGACGAATTCATTATTAGGTCCAAAAGTGGATGAGCTCATCCCATGGGGATGCCTTGAAATTATTAAGTCCACAAGTGGACGAGTTCATCCTAAAGGGATGCCTTGAAATTATTAAGTCCACAAGTGGACGAGTTCATCCCATGGGGATGCCTTGAAATTATCAAGTCCACAAGTGGACAAGCTTATTATTAAGTCTACAAGTGGATGGGTTCATCCTAATTATTCGCCAAGTCCTTTAGGGGACAGGTACATCCCAATATGTATACTACTCCTAAGGTGGATGGACATACGCATATCTCAAAATAAGAATCAACGCATAACAAAAGCATACTAAAAGCGAAGGGTGTAAAAATATGAAACAGACGCCATAAATAAAAGGAAGTGTTTACAACACGGCCCAAAAACAAAAGGGCACTTAATATTATCTGAAAATAAGATGGGATACATAAAAATTTAAATAGTTAAAACTAGGATGAAGGATTCTGGGCATCCTAGGCAGAGGGGTTCTTAGCATCTTCGTTAAGAGGATCTTTAGTAGACGGGACCAAGGGAGCGATGGGTCCTTCAAGAGCAGGTTAAGCAAGAACCACATTGTCATCTTTCGGATCCTACTCTGTATGAGTAGAGTTATCAGTCTCCTCACTAACGATGTCACCACCTGCAGTCGTCGGCACCGGGTCATCTATGGAGATCTTGGATAAGTCAAGGTCTAGATAAACGAACCCAACTTGCTTCAGGCAATCATCAAAACCTTCACCATAGTAGACAGTGCACGCATCAATGAAAGACTGCGAGGCCCTAAACTCCACCACGGTGTCGGCTTTGGCCTTCTTCGTCTGCTCACGAAGGGTCGTCAGCTCCGTCTTCAGGCTTTCATTGGCTTTTTGCGTCTTCTCTCGGAGGCGGGATTCTTCCTTCAGTTTCTTAGTGACAGCCATCACCTCCTTGTTGAGGGTACGGACTGCTTCCTTGTACTGGTCCCGTTCCTTGTTCTCGATTTCTTGACACTTCTAAAACTGACGGATCAACCTTTCTTGGGCAATGCACCTATCTTGAAGCACTTTCAAGCGCACCAACGCCTAAAATCAAGACAACCCTCAGCAAATGAATGAATAAAAGAATGGAAAAAAGTTTGGGAAAAGAGTGTACCCTAGAAAGATCAAAGAGACCCAACGCCCCTAAGTCTTTTGTCATCTACTCGGCACAAGGGTCCAAGTCCGTCTCCTTGATGATTGACTCAACCATCTCAACGACATATTCCTTATGCATCAGAAGATGACAAATGTTTTCCTAGGAGATGGGACCAGTCACCGTTATTAAACCTTTACCAGCTCCATGGTTGGGTTTGGGAGGCGATGGCTGCTTTGACTATTTGTCACCAGCAGGAGTGCCCGGTCCTTTCTTGAGCGGACGGTCATCCTTCCCTTCGCTGTTTCACTTGGACATTCCTTTGCCGACGACCTTGGGAGCTGACATTGAGGCCCTCTCCTTCTCCTTTTACTTACGCACCGCGGCTGATGCCCTTACCAAAACTCTTTGTCTTGCTACCTCCCTTTCTGCAAAGGGTAAAACACAAACGTTAGATAAGCAAGCATAAGTATAAAGTATACAGAAGGAAAAAGCCAAGAAGTAAGAACTTATGCCGACAGGAATAAGCATGCAGTCTACGAGCTATAGGTGTCGGCTCGGGACCACCACAGTAGGTGTGCAGCGTGTCGAGGGTAATGAGTTCCTTACACCTCCATTCATTGAAAGGGATGTCAAGCACTCGACAGATAAAGCCTCTTGCTCGTCAATTATCCACGAACGAACACTAGCTGAAAAAGAAAGAAGCAGACAACATCAAACACAACAAATAAACAAAGAAAAAGTGAGGAAGCAAACGGTACTAAACTTGAATCCTTGACAATACCCCAAGTATTGTCGAAGCCATGAGGCATAGTAACCCACTCCTCCCAATAGCATACCCAGTCTGTCCCTTGGATGAAAAAGTACCTACTTTTCCAATTTCTATTGGAGTCAGGCATCTTCGACACCAACCTAAGTGACTTCTTCCTCACTGCAAAGTGATATATCCCTTTAGACGAGGAGATATTTTGGGGTCTGTAGCACCAAAAGAACTTGTCGAGAGTAAGCCGACGGTTTCCACCACTAAGACAACCTTAGATGACTTCAGCTCTTATGAAGATTCTCCAATCATTGGGAGCTATTTAGCTAACGAAAAAACCTAGGAAATTGGCTAACTGACAGTGTAGTTCCGTCAATGGCAATCTCAATCCCGCCACGAACATGGTGTTATACATGTCAACGTTAGCGGTCTTCCCAGAGTAGCACTTTTCAAACTTCCTAGGCAAACGGATTGGGAAATTATCACGAATTTGGTATCAATCCCATAATATCTTGAAGATGTTAGTCGTCGTCATCAGCTTGAAGTCATTTATGGTCCATATCACGAGAAGGATGAAGGGATGGGTATAACCATCCCCTGGGCTTCTTGAATTTCCTCCTTCAAAAGCTCTTTCATCACCCTTACCCTCGTCCTCTTCTCCCTCGCACTCCTCCTCGTTCTCCCCTTCCACTCTGTCCCCTTCTCCCTTGCCATATTCGTCCTTATCCTCTCGTTCCTCTACTTCCTCTCTGTCATAATCTTCCTCTTCGTCATAAGGAGAACGGGAAGACGGTTCCCTCTCTAATGACCAAGATAAGCCCTCATCAAGCCTATGACCTGACAAGTAGACTTTGTCGTAGCTTGCTCCTCACAAACTGACGACAATTGCTCACTTGTCGCTTCTCTATCACCTAACATCTATTCACCTACAAGCGATAGAGGTATTCTAAGAGCCTATTTGATGGGTCTCTCTATAGAAGTGACGACTGACTGAAGAAATGGAAGTAAAAAAGAAATAAAAGGAGAAGAGGACTTATAGGATTAATAGACAAATCTGTAGTAGTGAAAAGATCTGCAAGTTGACGGCAAT
Source organism: Quercus robur (assembly GCF_932294415.1). Taxonomy (NCBI): domain Eukaryota; kingdom Viridiplantae; phylum Streptophyta; class Magnoliopsida; order Fagales; family Fagaceae; genus Quercus; species Quercus robur. Next base: position 57,967,577 of record NC_065537.1, read on the forward strand.
GAAGATGATGAGATCTGCAAAGTTAACGACAACAAAGGTGATGGAACAACAGCTCTACCTCTTAAGATTTGCAAAGATGAAATAAGGAAAAATGAGAGGAGGCAATGAGCTATTTATAAGGCGAAAGAACGTGGGAAACGAAGCCAGCCAGCCTATGCCACATGTCCTAATATTTAATAAAAGCTGCTCAAAGAGCCATTAATGAACACCTTTTTCCAATGGATAAATAATAAAAGAAAAGCTACACTCCATGACCCATCAACTAAAATTGACAGAGCCATGGAGTAAGGGGCAGCTAACAAGGGTGTTTTTAGGAAGAAGTAAACTCGTTACATACAAAGAAGCTGACAACTCCATTGAGCTCGTCAGCTTCATATTCGTGTGAAGTAGAACGAAATTGACGACGCTATAGATTGATGACATCACCTCAATACTCGACGGCATCCACATGAGATGACAGGAATCCCCAAGCCAACAGGTATAGAGAGGCCGATGGGAGAAAAAGAGGCCAACAGAATAAAGAGCATGACCAGCCCAACATGGCCTTGCTTAACCTCCACGAATATCTATACATGGAAATATCTTTTACCCCACGATTAACCCTAATAAAGGGAATCCCTATAAGGAAAGGATCTTGCAAGATACATGTATTTATGAGGATCTTCCCTAAGAGGATCTTCTCTAAAAGGAAAGACCCTCTCCACCAAGAAATGAATGTCAGCTCTACGTTGCTATAAAAACCCCCCAAAACCCTCACAAACCAAGGTACGCATAATTTACCCCAGCTCTAGCACTCAAGAGTTGTGAAAGTTCTCTAATTTAACCTTTGAAGGGTATTTGGCCGGTACCACACCAATACTTTCTACTAGGTCTTCTTTATTTCTGTTTTGCAGATTTTGTCTAGGGCACGTGAGGACCGTGTGGCTAATAGACGATTTTTGGCATCATTAATGAGCTTTGCTATTAACCCTTTATGTGTGTGGCATCCAATTAATGCAGTATAAGTCATCCACTGAAACAATGTCTTCCTATAATAGATGGCATGTTCTGAAGCCATGTTTTCTCTTTAGATCAAAGCCATGACTTCTGAATTTACATAAACACAACCAGCTACCAAAATCCAGAACACCAGCTAAGAAGTTTTTGATAAATGGGAGAAACTAATAACAATAAAAAAAGATCAAATATGGAATTATTTTCCAGAACACCAGCTAAGAATTTTCCAAAACTGAAGAGGAAAACATAGAATGTGATACATAATTTCAAAACCAAGAAGTTATCAACATATTGATAGAAATCTATCGTGCCAACATGTGATCAATATGTACAGATAACTAAAAAAATATAAGGAAGTGATCCAAGCTAAAAACAAATGGAATGATTTCCTAAATCTTCATTCATTTGTTTAACATAATATTTAGCATTAGAAAAAAAAAATTTTAAAAAAAAAATCTCATTTCATTAGATCACTTGATGTATCCATATTAAAAATCACGTCTACAATTTGCTTAATCAACAACTTCATATGTAGGTCTCCTTTTAGATATTGTTCACTACGAATTGCCTACAATTTGCAATTAAATTTATGCATTCTCCATCATAACCAAAATCCAATGTACAACCACAAATTATTATGGGAAACACATAGAAGTACTTGGATCATAAACATAGTCTTAGCCAAAACAGAAATAAATAAATAAAAACGTCAAGAATAACTGCAAACATGCCCTATAAAATTTTAGTAGACACTTAAAATGGAACCAACAAGTAAAAAATGTGTAATACCTGAGATACCATAAGAAAAAGTGTAATACCTGAGATACAAACACAGGGGAAAAAAATCTTACATGGACCTAAATTGAGGTGAGATACCATAGAAAAAAGTGTAATACCTGAGATGGGCGGGTCAGTGGTTATGCGAGAGGAGGAGGGAGGCGGGTCAATGGCTGTTGCCAACGGCTTCTAGGGCTTGTACTGTCACCGATGGCTAGGGCTTGGTTTCTTCCCTCTCTCCCCTTCTCTCTCGTTGTGGGTTTTTACAATAGGTAGAAAATAATTTTTTTAATTTGGTACCAATGAATATTTTTTCTCATGTGTAAATTTAGTTTGTAATTTTTTAATTAAAAACATGCCACATCATTAAAAAAAAATGTCAAATCATTGTTCCATTAGCCACGTAAATACCACCATTAACAACAGTTAGTAAATGGACCAATATCACTCAGTTTTAAAACTTGAGGGACTAATTGTGCTCGCTTCAAATTTAAGAGACCAATTGCGCACATAGGGCTTGAGGGACCAATATTGTAGTTTCGTCTAAATTTTATGTGGTAAGCTATTACTAATTCTAAATTGGGCTCAATATTGACATGTTTTACCCACCAATAACATCTTATTGCATAAGATTTTTTTTATGAAATTGTTGTGGTCACTTTATTATTCTCATATCAGCATTTTTAATTTCCACTTTATCTCTTATTAGTCTTCTTTTTTTTTTTTTTTCTAGTACAAAAATTTAATATTTCATGTATTTGTGTGTTTATTTTTTATGACGTTGATATATTCAAGTTGTCTATTTATTAAATTTTGTATAATTTAAGTTTCTTAGTGACTATCAAAACAAATTCTTCAGACTTTTGTCTTTTGTAGGTAATGACTCTAGCTACACCGCTTTTGGTTTATTCAAACTTTTGTCTTTTGTATAACAAGCCAAAAGGTGACTTTGGGTGAGAAAGAAATATTTTTGATGTTAAATGTTAAAAAATGTTATGTCCACAATATTTTTACAATAAATTTTAAATAGCAAGTTATTATTACTAATATTAACGAAAAAATAATAATTTCAATAGTGGGTTCAAAGTAGAATCATTAATAATTTACTACTGAAAATTTGTTGTAAAACTATTATAGAAATGTTTAATAATATGGAATTGATAACTTTAACTACCAAAATGCACCTTTAAAACCAACCCAGTAGAAGCAAAATTTTGGTTTAGTCAATTGGTGAGCAAAGCTCACCATTTTGTATTTTGCCTTTTTTCTTTTTCCAATCATGCCATTTCGGTTTGTTCTCCTTTTTCTTTTTCTTTTTTTCTTTTTTTTTTCTTTTAAATATTTATATAAGTTGGCATGGTATTGTTATACTGACTCAACAAATTTCACAATATTTTCATAATTATTGAGGAGTCAATTTTTTATAGGTTGAAATAATATAATAAAATATGAGACTGTGACTAACCATAACTGAAAATAAATGCTTTCTGAAAATATTGTAACTAATAATATTTTCAGAATTGTTGAGATCTCAATTTCTTATAGATCAAACAAAAAATGCTAAATCCACAACATTTTCATATTAATTTCACAACAAATTATAGGCAGTAAGCTACTATTGATGGATTAAAAAAGTGATATCAGTCGTGGGTCCATTTTAAAATCAGTAACAACTTATAATCTAGAATTTGTTATAAAAATATTATGGAGATAACATTTCTATAAAATAAATAATAAAATATCAAACCGAAACTTACCACAACTGGAAATAAAAGATTTGTGAAAATATTATGACATTTTGTTGTGTTCCTAGACTTTTTTTTTTTAGAGAAATTTTGGTGAGCCGAAATTCACAATTTCATGCACAATTTTCTTCTGTTGTTTTTTGTTTTTTGTTTTTTTTTTTTTTTTTTTGTTAATGCATAGTTTAAAGTGGTTGTCCCAATTAAAAACTAGACGTAAATGCACTTTTAGTCCCTATATTTTGAAGTTTTTCCATTTTAGTCCCTACATTTTATTTTTTCCACTTTTAGTCCCTAAAACCAATTTACGCTTTCCGTTTTAGTCCTTGAAGCACTATTCCGTCACCAAACTAACGGGGAAACTGGACGTGGCTGACGTGAGTATTAAAATATTATTAAAAAAATTATTTGACATTTTTTAAATGCCAAAATTTAAAAAAAAAATTAATTACTCAATTTTCTTTTCATTATTTGTGTTATTCCCTTGTTCTTCCCTATAATCAATCTCCAGCAAAATACAAACCCTAAACCCAGATCCTAACCAAACCCCAAACCCATATCCCAGTAAAGCAAACCTTAGCCTTCAAACCCATAAATTTTCTTGGCAAACAAACACAAAAAAAACCCGCTGGAAAAAAAAACCCCAAATCACCACCACCGAATCAAAGAACATGAAGATCATACCCAAGCAAAAGAATAGAAACCCACGGCATTAAAAAAAGAAAAAGAAAGAAAGAAAGAAAGAAAGAATATCTCATATCTCTCTCTCGGTGTGTGCACTGTGTATGCGTGTACCTGTTTCCTTTCTTTCTTTCTTTTCTGATCTATGATTCTTTCTCTCTCTCTCGGTGTGTGTATATGTGTTTACTTCTACTAATCTGTCTTTTACGTCTTCGATTCTTCCAAGTTTTCATCCCAATCCCCATTTCTAAACCCAATCGAATTTGGGTTTTTGCTCTCTCTCTGCTCTCTGCGTGTCTGAAATTCAGAGAAGAAAGAGAGAAAAAAAAAACCAGAAGGTAGTCAGTCCAAGATCAAGAATGTAGAAGTCGTGTCTCGATGCAAAGATCGAAAGCTCTACATGAAAGAGGCAGTTTCTGCGCGCAACGCCTTCGCCGCCGCGCACTCTTCTTACGCCACGTATCTCAAGAACACCGACGCCGCCCTCAGTGACTACGCTCACGGCGAGGTTTCTCACCACCACCACCACCACCACTCGCACTCGGCCCTGCATCTCCCTTCTTTGTGCACACACCGAGAGAGAGATATGAGATATTTTTTTTTTCCAGTGGGTTTTTTTTTTTTGTTTGTTTGCCAAGAAAATTTATGGGTTTGAAGGCTAAGGTTTGCTTTACTGGGATATGGGTTTGGGGTTTGGTTAGGATCTGGGTTTAGGGTTTGTATTTTGCTAGAGATTGATTATAGGGAAGAACAAGGGAAGAACACAAATAATGAAAAGAAAATTGAGTAATTAAAATTTTTTTTTTTAAATTTTGGGATTTAAAAAATGTCAAATAATTTTTTTAATAATATTTTAATACTCACGTCAGCCACGTCCAGTTTCCCCGTTAGTTTGGTGACGGAATAGTGCTTCAAGGACTAAAACGGAAAGCGTAAATTGGTTTTAGGGACTAAAAGTGGAAAAAATAAAATGTAGGGACTAAAATGGAAAAACTAAAATGTAGGGACTAAAATGGAAAAACATCAAAATATAGGGACTAAAAGTGCATTTACGCCTAAAAACTAATAACAATTTACTACATAGTATTTGTTGTGATCATAGCATTATTCTAAAATAAAATAATAAAATATCATACCAGGGCTCACGATAGCTAAAATAAAGGTTTTGTGAAAATATCATGACATTTATTGTGTTCTTGATTTTTTTTTTTTTTGGTTTAGTCAATTTGTTGAGCCAAAATTCATAATTTTACGGACAGTTTTCTTGGGTTGACTTTTTTTTTTACACATTTTTTAAAGTAAATATATATATATATATATATATTTTACCAAACAAAATTATGGAAAAAGTACTTCCCCCATTAGGTTTGGGGTAGTTTCATTCCCCCCCCCCCCCCCCCCCGGTAAACTTTAAAGTTGAATAATTTCCTCATTTATATTTTATAAACAAGCATATAGTTTTTGCTGTCACTCTCTTAGTTAAACTTTAACAAAATCTTATGATTTTTAGAATATTTAATTGTGCAATATCTAAAATGCTTCAGTAATTTTAATGCTCCAAAAATTTTCTTCATGTATTTTGAGTTTTATGTGGCAGTCATACTTAAAAAGTAAAAACGGTGATGTATGGTATTCTATTTGCTACCTAAAGAATACTAATTTATTAGAGGTTTAAATCTTCTAGATTTATTGTTGCTTTCGAGCCCAAGCCTAGGTTTGCTTAGAAAGTAAGCTTGAGCTGCGTGAAAGGTTGCTATAATTTTATTTAATAGAAACTTCAGTGACATCTTCTTCTTTTTTCTTAAAAATGTATTAATTAAAAATTAAGTAAGCTAAATATCGTAGTTAAGCTCATAAAATAATTAAGATGATAAATAAGGAAGTATGAATAACAAAATATTCATTGCAAATGGTTATAAGTATTTAATTTAATGAAGAGTTTCAATTGTAGTATATGTCATCATTTATTGGAAGATGACAACATTTGTTATCATTCTTAGTATAATTTTTTTCATGAGTAGATACTGCTTTTAGTAAATAGGTTCTAAGAAATTATCATAATAAATAGAGAGTCATATGTTAAATAACTATTCTAAATTTAAGCACATAATTTCATACTATTTCAAAAAAATTATCTATCTTAAATTTTCTCACTCAAAGGGCTGCACATGCAACCCTAACTAGTGTAATAATAATATCAACAAGTCTTTGTTTATTTTATTATTATAAATTATTTAAATTAAATAATGGCCTTAAAATACTTGCATATGCTAGTGTGAGGTAACTACAAACTTAAAACTCCAAAAAATTGTTTAAATAATGGCATATAAATGTACACCAATGTTTTAGTGTAATGTAACTTCAATAGTAAGTCTAGGGAAAAAATTACTCTTGATCAACATTTTGGGGTCATTGTTCTCATGGGGTTGCATCTTGTAATTATTTCATACATTTGAGATTAGTGACTACTCACATCTAAAAAATAATAATTGTAAGGTTGAATTTACTCAATCATGAGTTGGCTTTATTCCGTGCCAAATTTTCTTATAATTTAGTAATTAGGTACCCTGTATTTAGGTGGGATTTATGTAAGGGTAGTGAGTGAGAGAGTGTAAATAAAACTCAAGATGTGTGCAATTCAAAGAAGTCTCGCGACTGGGAAGTTGCCAGAATGGCACATGTATGAAGCATACAGGGGAGCTGAAGGGTCACAACAGTTGAAGCACTACAGGACAAAAATTCCAGTCTGGCCAAGCAGTTAGCTCGCAACTCAGACTCGTGACTCATTCCAGTTGCAAGGTTGAGTCGCCAGAATGCCCTGTTTGATGAAAACTGACTTTTCGCATTCCTCAACACACTACTATAAATACTCTTATACCCATGAAATGTAAAAAGCTTCTAGAGAGAATTTTGAGAGAGAAACCTTAGAGAAAAACAAGATTGACTCATCCACAATTTTCATCGCTTGATTCTCCAAATTCATCTTCTCTCACCCTCTCCATTAACATATCCTTGAGAAATACATTTGCCAAATCCTTATCTCACCATACCCATATTAGTGAGGAGGTATTTTAGTGCTTGGGAAGCAATTCAGAGGGGACCAATTCATTTGGTTGATGCAATGGGCTTATTGCGGGATTTGGTGAGCTAGAGAAGACAAGGTTCGGCGTAATCCTATTGGAGCAAGAAGCTTGGAGGGCTTAGGTGCACTAGGTGGATTAGGCTTGGAGGGTTTTTTACTATTCATGTATCCCAACTTCATTTTCTAGTGGATTATTGACCGCTTGGAGGGCAGCGGAAAGGTTTTTCACCGAGTATTTCAATTTCCTCTTCGATAACACACCGCCGTGTTATCTTTGTGTTTGCATCTATCTTTCCTTTCTCTTTACCTTTTCATTGCTACCATGTTTGTAATTAATTATGGTTTAGAGTGTGTTACCAATTTGGATATAGCTTATATTTTATATTTCGCACATATATTGTTTGATTATAAGCTTGTGTTGGTAATTTTGTATTTGGGGGTCTAAACGTTCATTGGTGTTTTATACTGATGACTTGCATAATTTAGTGTAATTTATCACTTCTCAACTTTAAACTTTAGTCTAATTTTATTTATTTTGTTGATTTTAAACTTGATTTTTGTTATTTAAATTTTAATCCTGATTTGAAGAAAATAAATATTTACTCAAATAAAAGAGATTTGAACAGCTAGAGAGAATATTTTTGGCCTTGGAAGTTGGCAAGAAAAAGAGAATGAGGCACTTAAGAAAAAAAGAAGGGCTGAACAGAAAAGAAAAGAAGTGGCGCTGAAACAGAAGAAAAATAGAAGGGCTGAACTGAAAAAACGTTTTGGGCTGAAAAAGTATTTGGGCTGAAAAAGTATTTGGGCTGAAAAAGTGTATTGGGCTGAAAAAATAGGGCAACATGTCTAGAGAAGACAAGAAATAGTGGCACTGAAACAGAGAAACAGAAAAGAAAGAAAGAGCACTGAAACAGAGAAACATAAAAGAAAGAAAGAGGGCTGAAACAGAAAACAAAACAAAGAGGGCTGAAACAAAAAAACAAGAAGGTGCGGCGCTGAAGCTGAAAGAAAGAGAGGGCTGGAACAGAGAATTTTTCAGCATTTATTTTCTTTCCAATCTTCTCAGAAAAAATTATGGTGAACTCGTTTGTGTTGGATTTAATTTTTAGCATGAACTAAACTTTCTTTATTCTAGGAAAACGATGTAATCTAGTTTCGAACTATGCTTGTTTTTCTATGTTAATTTGAACAAATTCTCTTCATGTTTGTCTGATTTATTCTAAGCTTATTACTTCTAATTAACTGGCCATTAATTAGATGATTTTAATCTTGTGATTTGTTGTCAAAAGAGGGGATTATAGAATAGATCTTGAATATTTCAGCATAGGTAAATATAGAGATCGAAAGATTTGTATGAACCTATGTAGTATTAAAATCATTGGTCTTAATGCTTTCTTGCTTTATTAAATTTCATACTCTTGTGTAAAATAATGAACAAGATTGTTTCCAATTGACTATCGAAAGAGGCTTTTGGATGAGTTTGAAGATTGCTAACAAACAGAGAGAATTAAATTCAATTAGCTAGATGAGTAAAGCATAGTGAGGGATTAGGTGAAATCGATTTCCTAGAAGTTTCTCTCTCATTAAGTTGATTTTCAAGCAACATCTTTCTTTTCCGCTGCGTATCTTTTATTTAAATTTATTTTATTTTGAATTCCATTTACAAAAAACCTTAGTGACTTCTCTACATAAAATCGAGATTAGCATAATTTTGGTATTTGTCAAAAGTAAGTTACCAATCCCTGAGGAGGATACTCTTCTCATCACTTTGCTATAAAATTACGATACTGTGCACTTGCAGTTTTGCACCGATCATATACGCTATTTGAACTTTCAATAATTAATTCCTTGAAAATTTTTGGATGACATTAGAAAAAAAAAATAAAACAAAAGCTTATATTTTCTAATATAAAACTAACCCATATTGCAGATATTAAGAGGAGAAAGGTGGTCATCATAGTTGTTAAATCTTTAATCATATCATGAATTGATTTTTGATATCTATATCATTTATCATAACATGTATTGTAAAATACATGAATACCTAATAGAATATATATATATATATATATATATATGAAAAATATATATTCATTATAAATTCGAAATATATTCAATTTATGAATAATTTAATGAATAATTTATTTAATAATATTTAACAAGATTAATAAATAAATAACATATGTTTATAACATACACATTCAAATTGATTAAATTTAAAAGTGATAATATATAACATATGAGGCAAAATAATAATTTATTTTCATCATATATTTACCATATTTCCTAATCAACTCTATCTAAGTTAGTGTTATCAAAATGTTTATCATCTTGCAAAATAATTTTTTCTTTAACATTTTCTTCGTTGTGATCAACATTAATTGCCTCTTATCATTCCTTTTATTTTAATAATTTTTATCTTTATATTTCGTCTTGGCATTCTAGCTCATTAGACTTACAAAAATATTATATATAACAAATTATATTGTCATTTAATACCTTAATCATAGTACATAAAAGAAATTTGCAAATACAAAAATGAAGTGTCAAGTGTGCAATACAAATTTTGTTGAAAAAAACTCCTAAACATGTTATTTATTGGGCTCAATCAAGTAGCCAATTAATTTTTTGTTAAAACAAGTCTAACAACTTGTTAAACTCTAAAAAAAGTTCCAAATTTTTATTTTTTTTATTTTAAACCCATATGTTTATGTATCATATGATTTTACGATATGATATGAATTATATGATACACACTTATGTATCGTACTATTCATGAGCACCTCCAATATATCTTAATAATATGAAACTTTTTGTACACTATACATATTGCTAATCGTATGATATTGAACAATTATATATAGTTATCATATCAAAGGTATCTACTATCTTTACCCCTCTCTCTCTCTCTCTATATATATATATATATATATATATAGATTTCTTTTTTAGTGTGAGGTGGTTGATAGATTGTAAGAAGATTAATTTGGAGAATTATTGTTAGCCTCTTTTAAAAAGCTAAACGGAATTCAGGAAGCTTTCACACCAGACTTGATAAACTTGGGTTTTCGTGGTTCTTCGTAGGAATCCTTAAATGGGCCACCTTGATGTCGTGAGCATTGGACTTGCTCTGATTACTGTCATTTGTTTAGTCGTGGGCTTACATCTTAGACAAATTGCCTTGTTTTGGGGCTCACGGGCTTCTGTTTGAGCGGTTAAGGCTTAATAAGCATCTCTAGTTTAGTTGGGCCACCATTTTTTATAAAGAAAAGAACAATGGGCTGACCTTCTCCAATATCTTTGTTATCAATCTTTTAGTTTCTAAATGATTAATAAAGTTACGTAAATAGTTTTTTGTGAAAAAAAGAAGAAGAATAATGTTACGATGATGCTTTTGTTGAATAAAAGACCGAACAAAAAAGCTTTTATTAAAAAGAAAATGCAAAGGGATACTCTTGATAATGGTTAACAATTTATTTAAAGAAAGTTTTTATAAGGAAAGGAAAAAAAATTAATATTTTAATAGTTTTTTTCCATTTTTCATAAAAGTGGTATAAAAAATTTCTTAAAATGAATGATTAACCATTACCCAAAGATCATCATTAAAAAGAGTAATACTACAAACACAAATTATTTTACAATATTTTTACAAACTGCTGATCATATGACTTTAGTAATTTTCAAATAATCATTAATAAATATGAATGTAATAATAGTAATTGATCCAAATTAGAACTAATAAAAATTTATCGCATCATCCATTTATAAAAATATTATAAAATAATTAGTGACCATAATATTATTTTGATAAAAAATTGGACTCATAAATTACAATGCTTTGACTAATGAAAGCCTTGTGTCGGCTCCCACGTACGACGCAAATACTAGACTCAAATAACACCACGCGGCAGAGCTTCTTATGCAGTCCCGACACACTAAACTTTTACAAGATACGCACCAATTCTTTGACACTACCGACACTCGGATTTTCTTACTTCACTTTTGACTCTACACACTTCACACACTAGCTGATGGCTTTATTCTCCTCACTTCACCTGTTTCACTTCACGTCACACACTGCACCTTACACGTCTCACTTGGTGCTTTACGACACACCAAAAAGTGAGCACCAATATTTCTACATATTTATACATGCTTTACAGTCGGTTAACTCACCGACTCTGAATTCTCTAGCACATTCTTTTGTCTTTGACTAATAGTAAAAATATCTCTTTCACCAAAGACATCTTGTAAAGTTGTGGCTGAGATTAACTTATGTAAGGATTAACTTGTGGCTGAGAATGTCAGAGAGAGAGAGAGAGAGAGAGAGGAGGTGCTTAATGTTTAACAGCTTAAGTACCAGTGTACGATTTCATCATTTCTATTGGATTGGAGCTAGTTAGACAAGTCATCATAAGTCTCACCTTCCGGTCAAATTTTGTCATTTCATGTATGAACTAGTTAGGGTAGCATGTGCAAGTCATGTGTTAGTCATAGAAAAAAAAAGTAGTGATATGATTTATTTTAAATTTTATTTATATCATAAAATAAAGATATAAATCATTTGATTTTTAAAATATTTAGAGATTTATATTAATCAAAAGAGACATTAATTTTAAGAATTTTGATAATTATGTCATAAAAAATTAATTTCATTAGTATAAAACCGTGACGGATCCCAGTTTAATATTTTATTATTTTATTTTGACTTATAACTTATACCTCATTAGTTGTGAATATATTATAATAACAACAATATGTTACAACATTTTTAGTTGTGCTAGATCTCGGTATGATATGTTATTATTTTATTTTAATTTATTTTGACTCATAAGGAATTAACACATGCGTCACAATATTTTCACAATATCTCTATGTATACATTGTACTTAATTATAATATAAATTATATTGTAGACACAAAAAAATTGTCAAATTTTGTACACATTTACCATTTTTTGTGCAAATGTGTATAATATTAACCACTTTTGTGTATTTACAATGTAAACTTGCATTGCAAGTACAAAGTAAACATATAAAGATCTTAAAAAAAAAAAAAAACAAAAACAAAGCTCAAACCAACTGGCATACTTGAAGAAGAAAAAAAAAAAAAAAAAACAAAAAGTGCACCTCACTAATTGAATAAACCAATAAAACACTATTCATGAGTCTTTGGCTCCTTTTATATAGTTAACAGATATGTCAACTTACACAAATATTTAAAAAGAAAAAAGAAAAAAAAAACTCTAGGCACTGGAGAAATTAATGTTAAAATATTATAGACTTAACATTTTTTATTTGATCTATAAAAAACTGAGATCTCAACAATTGTGAAAATATTGTGATAACAGTAAGTGTTGTAACATTTTCTCGAAACATTTATTTTTAGTTGTGATTGGTCATAGTCTCATATTTTATTATTTTATTTCGACTTGTAAGAAATTGACACGTCAATAATTGAAAAATATTGTAAAATTTGTTGTGTCAATATAACAATATATATACTAGCTTACATAAATATTTTTTAAAAAAAAAAACTTTAGGCACTGTATTTATTGTGTCAGTTGAATAAACCAAAAGCAATGCACAATAAGTGTTTAACATATTCTTAAAATATTTATTTTTAGTTGTGGTTCGTCACAGTCTCATAATTTATTATTTTATTTTGACTTGTAAGAAATTGACAAGTCAATAATTATGAAAATATTGTGAAATTTGTTGTGTTTTAGTATAACAATATATATATATATATATATATATCAACTTACATAAATATTTAAAAGGAAAAAAAGAAAAACATAAACCGATTACTAAAAAATAAAAAACTTTAGGCACTGTATTAGCTTACATAAATATTAAAAATAAAAAAAAAAACTTTAGGCACTGTCTCTAAGTGCCTAAATTTTTTTTTTTTTTTTTTTTTTTTTGTGAATAAAGCAAAAGCACTGCACAATAAGTGTTGTAACATTTTCTCAAAATATTTATTTTTAGTTGTGGTTGGTTATAATCTCATATTTTATTATCTTATTTCGACTTGTAAAAAATTGATACGTCAATAACAGTAAAAATATTGTGAAATTTGTTGTGTCAGTATAAAAATATATATACTAGCTTATATAAATATTTTTCTAAAAAAAAAAAAAACATAAACCGATCACTGAAGAAGAAGAAAAAAAAAAAAAAAAACTAAAGTGCTAGTTAACTAAATCAAAAGCACTGTAGCTACCGTACATATGCGAATTCGTGATAAAGTAAAAGCACTACACAATAAGTCTTGTAACATTTTCTCAAAACATTTATCTTTAATTGTGATTAGTCATAGTCTCATATTTTATTTCGACTTATAAGAAATTGATATGTCAACAATTATGAAAATATTGTGAAATTTATTATGTCAGTATAACAATATATATACCAGCTATTCAATTTGTTATTTCTTCAATGAATCCTTCACAATCTAAATTGTAGTTTATATCCTGTTCAAACTAACTAGGTACAACACCTCACAGCTAATCTAACTAAACTCAACAAACTAAATACAACACTTTAATGCAATACAACCAAACTGCAACAGGACAACACTTTAAAGCTACTATACATCACTTTAAGGCCACTGATAACTGTCTCTGTACTAGCCTCCCTTGACACTCTGTCATAACAGCACACCTCTACACTCTGCCTTGCACTACCCAACACACTGCCCCGCACTGTACAACACACTGCCCTGCAGTCTGCACTAACTGGCCACAATGTCTCAAATGCACCTTAGTGAGGATCCTAACACCGCTACAGTGCTTGCACAGTGCCCAAGCACTGTAGCGAGCCGCTTTTTATATAAAGATTTAGAACCAAAGAGAAATTTAATACCACCTCTAAACAAACAAACGATATAATTATAAAGGCATGGTACGGTCAAATATGCAATACATGATAAAGTTACAAAATAAGAAATTAAGAACAAACAACTTAAAAGAAAAACAATTGAATAATAAAGTTGAAATGCAAGAAAAGTATCATGTACTAAAAGCCCGGATGGTTTGTCCATTGGGATGCTAATTCAGAGAGTGCCTTTGTAGAAGATCCCTCTGCAGTTAATGCTTTCTCAGCAGCGATCTTTATATCTTTCATACGATTACGAACTTTCTTCCCTTCTTCTCCAACCAGGAGACCCTTTACAACTTTTGCAATTTCCTCTCGATCAATTAGATCATTTTTGTTAGTTTTTGGTCTCAGTGCCACTTTTACATCCTCAGCTAATAATACTGCATTCATTTTTTGTTCTGCGTAAAGCGGCCAAGCAATCAATGGTATACCTTGCATAATACTCTCTAGGGTCGAATTCCAACCACAATGAGTTAAGAACCCACCCGTGGAGCCATGGCTAAGCGCTTGGGCTTGTGGTGCCCAAGAGGGAACCACTAGACCCTGCCATTTAGTCCTCTCTACGAACCCTTTTGGTAAGAAAGCAAGAGGGTTATTGTCGAGAGTTTGGTCACTATGGTATGTGGCATCAGCGGATTCATTGTTTGGGGTTCTTACAACCCATAAGAACTTTTGGCCACTCAATTCCAATCCCAAGGCTAGCTCATTTGTTTGTTCATATGAGAGAGTCCCACCACTCCCAAAACAGACAAACAAGACAGAACAATGTGGTTGATTGTCCAACCATCTTAAACAGTCTGACTCTTCAACCTGATTGCTTGAACCACTTTGGATTGGTCCAACTGGATAAAGTGGAAGGTTTTTAGCTTCTTCATCTAACAAAGCTTTTATGGCACTTCCTTCCAATTCCATGTAGGTATTAATGATAATACCTTCAGCTAATCGAAACTGTTTTGCGCTGTGAAGAATCATTTTGTGCGACTCACTGGTTCGATCTTGAACCGGTTCCATAAGATCTCGACCGTGAATAGGTATGCACCCCGGAAGTTTCAATGGTTCTGGTAGGTCTCTATACTCACATGAAACTGTCTTGTCCAGCTTTGTCAAATGAAAAACCAAAGACAAAGTGAAAGCATTTGCATGGAAGAAAATGTAGGGTGAAATGTTGAGTTCTTTGGCAATATCTAGTGCATCAATTCCAAAAGGATCGACTACAAAAGCAGAAAATCGAGTAGACTTTAACACGTCTCGGAGAGGTGGCAGTGAGCGAGTTAAGGTGAGAATAGTTTGGATTTCAAACTTTAGGCCTTTGATCTCCTCCTCCTCCAATATCATAGGAGGAAGAAAGACGTGATCTATGGTGGTGGGAAGGGCTTGAAGAACTGCTTTCATGGCTTTGGATGGAGACCCAAGTACTGGAATGATACAAGTGACGTGTAAGTCGTGGTGATGAACAAGTAGCTTCGCAAACTCAACAAGAGGGATGAGATGTCCCATCCCTGGACTTGCTAGAATAGCTATGTGGGGTTTTTGTTCCATTTGGACAATGTACAAGTCAACAATGTTTTGAAGAGATGGCTTTTGAAAGAGAATTCAATGGTTTTTATGGTGGAGGCTTGAAAGGTTAGATGGTTTATATAGTGTTAGAACTTATGATTAGTATTAGATTATTACGAGTTTAATTATGAAAACCCCACATGTAGGGGTGTGTAGCTAATCTACTAACCCGCAAAAGCTAACCTGAATCAACCTAATTACCTACCGGCATGGGTTCCTAGATCTGGGTTCGTGTTCAAGATCATTTGGTTTTTTTTTGGTTTTTTTTTTTTTTTTTTTTTAAATTAATTTTTTTATTCAGATGCTGACATGACATTTTTTTTAGTAGTATTTTAGGAGCCATGTCAACTTTAATTGTGCCAACTAAGCACTCTGTTTGCCATGTAGGCACTTTTCCTTAGTGAGTTAACGGTAGGAACCAAATTGATTAAAAGTTAAAAATAATAAGGACCAAATAGATTGCTATCAAAATGTAGGGACTAAATTGACTGTGACCCTAAAATGTAGGAACCAAAATGGTGTTTTTTTTTTTTTTTTTTTTTTTCATGTACGTTTTTGTTACTCAGCTGTTCCTTTTTTCTTTTTCTTTTATAATTTTAAATTTCATTCTTTAGTTTTTTGTCCATTTCAATTCTATACTTTTCATTCGGTTGGTTTTTTATATTTATTTATTATTTTTTGGTTGTGTTTCATCTGGTTTGTTTATCCTTTTTATTATCTTCTAATTTGTTTTCTATTTTTTTTTTTTTTTTATCTAATAGGGGAATAAAAAGTAAATTTATATAAATTACATTTTTTATCCTTCTACATTTTCGCCCCAAAACCATACACCATGAGAGAAAACTAAAAACCTTTTTATTTTCTCCTTATTTTTTGTCCTCTCACTTTTTTATTTCTCCAACTAAACGGATCCTAAAAAGACTATACATGTCATTTCTTACGAAATGGTCATCTGCTAATTTTACCATTCATAAATAGACTTGACCAAAAAGGAAGACAGCTTGATTTGGGTTTTCATAGTTCTTCTAAGGAATCCTTAGATGGGCCACCATGATGACCTGAGCTTTGGACTTGCTCAGATTACTATAATTTGTTTGGTTGTGGGCTTACATCTTGGACAAATGGCCTAGTTTTCGGGCTCATGGGCTTCTATTTGAGTGGTAAAGGTATAATAGGGCCTCTCTAGTTTAGTTGGGCCACCCTTTTTTATAAGAAAAGAATAATGGGCTGACCTTCTCCAATATCTTTGTTATTAATTTTAGGTTAAAGGATGACTACAAAATGAAGTGGCTAGAATTAGCAGATCTTTTCCAACACGTACGATTGAATTGTGTTTCCAACTCTAATATTGTTGCAATCCACACCTTAGGCAAATCGGCATCTTGTCCTTCAAGCTTAGTTGCCTTTGAAGAAAGAAGGGTGTATGTGCTTTAATACTTATTATTATGAATTTCAGACTTGGACCATTCAAAGAATCGGTAAAGGGAGAGGTTCAAGGTTTTTAAGGTCGATTGAGATTCGACCAAGGTTGAACCACGATGATGTCATAATTACTTTAATAATTAATTAAAGCCTAAATATAGATATTAAATTTATAAAACTAGCAAAATTGACTAATAGATCTATATATATGAGGGAAATTTAATGATTTTCAAGTATATATTTAATAATTAAATAAGAAAGTTAATAAAATAATAATCATGAAAACATTAAAATTTAAGATTTATTTTTGAAGTAAAGTTGAATTTCTTTGAAGGATTTTAATTATATATATATATATATATATTTTTTTTATATTCCTTGTAAGAGATGGATAATTTAATTAAGTAGAATAGAATTGTGTTAAGTTATTTTTACAAAAATAAAAAATAAAAAAATTTTTGTTAAGTTTACTTCAAGTATTTTTTATTTTTATTTTTATTTTTGGGTTATTATTGAGCATCAACTTGCAAGCTTAGCTGAATGGTTAGGCTCTAGTTCCAACTTTGACCGTGCCTAGGTTCTAAACCTAGTAAGCTTTTGGCACATATTAATCATATAGTGTCTAAATGATTAATTTATCTTATGTTTGTTTAATTTGTTTTGCTTTATCCATTTTTTTCTTCTAACTTGTTACTTTTTTTTTTATTTTTATCCAATAGGACATTAAAGTAAGTTTATATAAACTACATTTTCTATCTCTTCACTTTTTCACCCCTAAATTAAACATTACATGGGAAAACTAAATTTTTTTCTATTTTCTTCTCATTTTCTATCCTTCTACTTTTCTACTATTCCAATCAAAAGGACTCTAAAAAGACTATATGTGTCATTCTTACAAAATATTCTTCTGCAAATTTTACCATTCATGAAGAGACAAATGTCTAATAAAAGGCTTATCTACTTTTTCGCTATGTACACTTTCAAAGCTACAAGCAATGCTAGCACTTGTCTACAATATTCTCTAACTATATGCATTGCATTTTGCACATGTATAAAGAATACAACGAATAGAACATTATCTGTTGGGGCGAGAGGGTGAAGTGATAAAAATGACTCATGGGTTTGGAAGGGGGTGGGAACCAACACATAGAGGACATGAGACAATATCCACTTGTAGTGACCTAATAGACTACTAAGAAACATGTCAATGGGACATCATGATGCTACATTTCTTCTTTGACAAAAAATCTATGTCAGAGATTAGAAAAATTCATCTTTCAAGTAGGTCAACTATAGACCAGATTATATGGGCGTGCAACAAGTTAGGGAAGTTTACTACTAAATGAGACATTTGGATGAACCAAACGGAAGGATAATCATGAGAAGTTATGGAAGTTCCTGTGGTGGAACAAAATTCATGAAAGACTGAACATTATTGTTAGCCTCTTTTAACAAACTAAACCCAATTCAGGAAGCTTTCACACCAGACTTGACCAAAGCTAGGAAGAGAACTCGATTTAGGTTTTCATGGTTCTTCTTAGGAATCCTTAGATGGGCCACCTTGATGAACTGAGCATTGGACTTGCTCAGATTACTATCATTTGTTTGGACAAATGGCCTAGTTTTTGGGCTCATGGGTTTTTGTTCTGTTTGAGCAGTTAAGGCTTAAGAGCATCTCCAATAGATTAGCTAAATCTATGTTTTGGAGAGTAAGCCCAAAAACCTAGCTCCAACCGATTCTCTATATGCAAAACTTTTCCAAATTTTTTTTGAAGTTGCTACAACCTCTTGATATAGAGAACACTGTAGCAACTCCAAATGAATTTTTCTACTTAAAAAATTCATACATCTCAATAAAAAAATAATTCTTTCTCTCCTCTCACAGCTACAAACACAACAATCTTTTTCTCAAACATCTCTAAACTTAAGCATAATCAGATTATCAAAATATAAACTCAAAAACACAATTTTAAAATTAATCAAATAATAACAATAAAAGCAAAAAGAAGAAGAAAAAAAGAAGAAGATAAAAGACATAAGCCATCTAACCCATTTGGATTGCGTTGGGGACGAAGATGAGCGATGGCACAGTGACCCATCTCTCTTGTTCTTTCTCTCTATACCTCTTTTCTATCTTTTCTTATCGTAGAGAGAGCTAGTGAATGTTCTGGAATCAAGTAAAAAGAAAAAAGAAAAAAGAGAGAGAGCTGGAGAAAGAAAGAGAGAATGAGAGCTAGATTCGCTGGAATGTTCTTGAATGAGGGAGAAAAAGAAAATAAAAGAGGGGGGGGGGGGGGATAGAGATAGGACACTGGACACGTGTGTGGAGGAGAAAAACAGGAAAAAAGAAAAGAAAAGAAAAAAAGAAATGAAACGTATGGATGAAAATGAAATGAAAGAAAGGAAAAATAGTATAAAGAATAAAAAATCCTAATTGAGAAATTCTACAACAATATTTTCATAATAGGTTTTACATAACAGATTGCTATTAGTTAATATTGATGAGTAAAAAAATAATTTCAGTGATAGGTTCAAATTAAAATTAGTAACAACTATCCACATAAATTTTGTTGTGAAAGTATTATAAAAAATGTTGTGGACATAACACTTCTCATTGAAAAATATAGTTGTTAAAAACAGAATAAATAATGAAAGAAGAAATAATATTTAAATGAGATAGAGAAAGGATAAAGAATCTGTTAGAAGATGTATTTGAAAAAGTAAATAGGTAAAAGTTAAATGTCACTGTTTATTGTCAAAACAGTACAAAAATATGGAGAAGTTGTTAGAGATGCCCTAATAAGCCTCTCTAGTTTAGTTGAGCCACCATTTTTAATTAAGAAAAGAATAATGGGCTGTCTGTCTTCAATATCTTTGTTATTAATTTTAGGTTAAATGTAGCTATAATTTTTTTTTTTTTTTTAAATAGTTTCAACTTATAGCGTCTGCTTTTGATAATAGTTTTTTATCATTAGACTAAGGAATCAATTAATTTTTTATTTAGATGGAGATTGAATCTTAAATCTCTTATTCAACAACCTGAGATTGTACTAATTGAACTAACTAGAATCCACAATGATAGCTACAAAATAGCAGATCTTGTCAAATATATACGTTAAATTGTATTTCCAAATTCTAATATTGTTGCAGTCCACACCATACCTTAGGCAAATCGGCTTTTAGATATCCTTGTTTTGGTTGTATCCCCAGGCATCTTGTCCTTCAAGCATATTTGCCTTTGAAGAAAGAAGGTTGTATGTGCTTTAATGCTTATTAATATAAATTACACACGTTTGGTCAAAGAATTTCGTTTTGGTACACATCAACACATCAATCTTCTAGTGCCTAAATGATTAATCATGTTACGTAATTGTTTTTTTTTTTTTTTTTTGGGTGAAAAAAGAAGAACGTTAGGTTGATGCTTATGTACCACAGTACGAGTTCGTCTTTTCCACTAGAGCTAGCCAGACAAGTCAAAAGTCCCACATTCCCGTACGTACGTCAAATTTTGTCATTTCGAAGAACGTTAGGTTGATGCTTATGTACCACAGTACGAGTTCGTCTTTTCCACTAGAGCTAGCCAGACAAGTCACAAGTCCCACATTCCCGTAAGTACGTCAAATTTTGTCATTTCACATATAAATTAGAGCGAATGAGAAATCTAATACCACCTCTAAAAAGCAAACGCTATACTTATAAAGGCACATATAAATATGCAATACATGATAAAGTGACAAAATAAGAAATTAAGACTAGACAACATAAAGAAAAACAACTGAAGAATATAATTGAAAAGCAAGAAAAGTATCATGTTCTAAAAGTCAGGATGATTTTTCCATTGGGTTGCTAATTTAGAGAGTGCCTTTGTAGAAGAGCCATCTGCACTTAGTGCTTTCTCAGCAGCGATCTTTATATCTTCCATACGATTATGAACTTTCTTCCCTTCTTCTCCAACCATGAGACCCTTTACAACTTTTGCAATTTCCTCTCGATCAATTAGACCATTTTTGTTAGTTTTTGGTCTCAGTGCAACTTTTAGATCCTCAGCTAACAATGCTGCATTCATTTTTTGTTCTGCAAAAAGTGGCCATACAATTAATGGTATGCCTTGCATGATACTCTCTAGGGTCGAATTCCAACCACAATGAGTTAAGAATCCACCCGTGGAGCCATGGCTAAGCACTTGGGCTTGTGGAGCCCACAAGGGCACAACTAGACCCTGCCCTTTAGTCCTCTCTACGAACCCTTTTGGTAAGAAAGCAAGAGGGTTGTCGCCGAGAGTTTGGTCACTAAGGTATGTGGCATCAGCTGATTCATTATTTGGGGTTCTTACAACCCATATGAACTTTTGGCCGCTCAATTCCAATCCTAAGGCTAGCTCATTGGTTTGTTCATATGAGAGGGTTCCACCACTCCCAAAACAAACAAACAAGACAGAGCCATGTGGTTGATTGTCCAACCAACTTAAACAGTCTGACTCTAACTTGTCAACCTGATTGCTTGAACCACTTTGGATCGGTCCAACTGGAAAAAGTGGGAGATTTTTAGCTTCTTCCTCTAACATTGCTTTTATAGCACTTCCTTCCAATTCCATGAAGGTATTAACGATAATACCTTCAGCTAATCGGTACCGTTTTGCGTTGGTAAGAAACATTTTGTACAACTCACTTGTTCGATCTTGCACCGGTTCTATAAGATCTCGACCGTGAATAGGTATGCACCCTGGAAGTTTTACTGGTTCTGGTAGGTCTCTATACTCGCATGGAACTGTCTCGTCCAGCTTTGGCAAATGAAGAACCAAAGACAGCGCAAAAGCATTTGAGGAGAAAAAAATGTAGGGTGAGATGTTGAGTTCCTTAGCAATATCTAGTGCATCAATCCCAAAAGGATCGACTACAAAAGCAGAAAATCGAGTAGACTTTAACACATCACGAAGAGGTGGCAGTGAACGAGTTAAGGTGAGCATAGCTTGGACTTCAAGCTTTAGGCCTTTGATCTCCTCCTCCTCCAATATCACTGGAGGAAGAAAGACGTTATCTATGCTAGTAGGGAGGGCTTGAAGGACTGCTTTCATAGCTTTGGATGGAGACCCAAGTACGGGAATGATACATGTGATCTGGAAGTCGTGGTGAAGAAGAAGTAGCTTGGCAAGCTCTACAAGAGGGATGAGATGTCCCATCCCCGGACTTGGTAGAAGAGCTATGTGGGGTTTTTGTTCCATATGGACAAATATACAAGACTACAATATAATGCTTTGAATAGATGGCTTTTGAAAGAGAATATAGAACGATTTTTATGGTTGGGACTTGTAAAGGTTGGATGGTTTATATAGGCGTTTTGGTCAAATATGTGTGTATGATTATTCGATGGAGTGGAAATGAGAGAAAATCAACCAATTAGATTTTATGTACCATTGGCACAAACGTACTTGCATGCGTTAGAATGACGTAATTACAAACGTTAGTCTTCGAACAAAATTTAAATAATAAAATCAACATTTGAAACCTTTTCTTTTCTCTCAAGTAAAATTAAATATTTTAAGAGTAATGATATAATACTGTCATAAAAATTTCACAAGAAAATTTAAATAGTAAGTTATTAATGGTAAATAAAAAAGTGATGTTAATTGTATAGTTAAAAACCATTTAAAACTTGACACTTAACTTTTATTGAGAATTTACTATAAAAATATTATAAATATAGCACTAAAATGATTATATTTAAGCTTATTTCAGCTGTGTTTAAAAATAATTTAAGACGAAGGTTTTCAGATTTTTATTTTAGAGGGGTCAAAGAAATATTTGTTTATATATATTGGTCAGGTCAAGGGGGTTCATTTGAATTTCTAAGATGAACATAACGCTGTCCCTTAATATAAACATACATCAAATGTGTTAGTGTGATGTAACTTTTTTTTTTTTTTTTTTTTTTTTTTGAGAAACCTAGGGTGACGTAACTTCAATAGCAAATCTAGGAAAAAAATTACCCTTAATTAGCATTTCCAGGTCATATTGAAAGAATTTCTTCCTATAATTAATTGGCAAATGTGAGATTATTGACTACTCAAAAATATGAAAAAATAATTAGGTTCTCAAAAGTTTTAATTACCGTTAGAAAATATTAAAACAAAAATAAAATAGGGAACTTATAAAACCAACCCATATTGCAGATATTGAGAGGAGAGAGGTTGTCATATCAAAATTATATATGTTAAGAGCAAACCTTCTTGAGCCTAAATAGTTAGAAAATCCTCTTCATAGATTTGGTGACTTAAAATCCTCTCCATAGATTTGCATAAGTTGTTTGGGGTCAAAATCATATTTTTCAATTAATATAAGAGCATTCAGATCTTGTAGGGGTCAAAATAGATTTTTTTTCAATAGTATCAAAGCCTAAGTACAGTTAGAAATATTTTTCCAAGATTGTGCAAGGCTCATAGAGATTCCTAGGATGTTAGCCTGCGTGTTAATGAAGGCAGGTTGAGATATATAACAAAAGAATGATGACATCGAAGTTGCGAAGACCCATGATTGCTCCATACTCTTATATGGTGAGATAAATCTCCTCAATGTTAAGATTAATTTTCAAGGGTTCAAGTATTAAATTAGACTTATTTTTCTGTGTAATCTTGAGTAGAATGTATTCTAGAACATTCATGTACTCTTGTGGTTTTGTTAGAAATTTTCAGAGGGAAAGATTGTTAGGGTCATATGTTTATGTAATTGGCATATCCTATAACAAAATGCACTTGTACTTGGGTAGATCTAAGTGGATTCAAGGTTATCATGAAGTATTTTGAAATAGATTTTCAAGTGGTAGTATTGAAGACATGAAAACTGCTCAAAGAGCAAGTGGTGAAAAGCTGAAAACTGGGATCTCGATATCTGGATCGACACTTTCGATCTATCGAGATTTAATGAACCTTGATACCTATCTCAATCTATCGAGCTAACAATTTTAGAATATAGCCTGCAATGTTTTATTATAATTGACTATTTGTTTATGGGTTTGTGTAAACCTAATAGGTATATGAGAGCCTATTTAAAAGGCTCATTAAACTCTTATTTAAATAAAGTGGTAGAGAAAGAAAACCCTAACCCTAATGCTTCATAAAATTTTCTTATTGACACCCTAATCTCCAATTGTTGAACCAATGAGATCAGAAAATAGAAGAAAGAGATCTTGCTGCCTGGGACTCTTGTGCACTTCTTAGTTCTGTACCAAGCAAAGTCCTCGGCACCAATAATTGAAGATCTTATTCTTTTATTTTATTTGAAGTTGCTGCAAATCAATTATAACAATCAAATGGGTTGCTGTAGAGTTAGTCACATACTGAGATTCGTGCAAAGCAGTCAATCACAAATTGGAGATCTATGCAAAGAAGAGGTCTTCTACAAGATCAAGTCCAATTGGGGATTAGATCAAAGGTCTAACTATAGGTTGGTATCTTGAGATAATTCAGGTAGTGATAAGATTTCTTATATTTTTAATCTTTTATTCTTGATTAGTGGATTCTCGGAAGTGGTCACCTAAAATTCACTCGGTGGGGGGTTTTGCCTTGTAAAAGTTTTCCCAATTAGTCAACAAATCATTTTGTCAAATTTAATTTCCACTGCACTCTAGTTTAAATTTGAGATTTGTTTGTGCCTCCACAATATTGCATGTAATTTAGATAATTAATCAACTTGGGTAATTGAATTAACTAACTAGGGTCAATCTACAACCCAAAAGAAAGCAACACATAGAGGACATGAGACAATATCCTCTTGTAGTGACTTAATAGACTACTAAGAAACATGTTAGTGGGACATCACAATGCTACATTTTTTCTTTGACAAAAAAATCTATGTTAGAGATTAGAAAAAATCATCCTTCAAGTAGGTTAACTACAAATCAAATTACATGTGTGTGCAACAAGTCAGGGAAGTTTACTACAAAACAAGACATTCCTGAAAGATTGAAGGTATTTCTATGGAGAATAGTAACAAAGGCTTTGCCTATGAGTTGAGGAACATGATAGTTAAAAGGCCCCAATGCTCGCCCCCGGGGGGGGGGGGGGGGTGAAAGCTTTTGTCTTGTGTTGCGTGGATACCAAAAGTGAAAGACTGTAAATGAATCAAGCCGTTCATAAATAATTGGGGCTTGAATCGATAAAAAATTTCATTAATGTTTATTTGTTTATAAACAAGCCAAAACTCGATACAAAACAATCTAAGTTAAAATTCATTTATGGGCTTGGTAATAAGCATAATATGAGCTTAAGAATTAAAAAGCCACATCTTACTAAGACTTTAAGTAATTAAGAGTTGTGATTACTTGTTAAAATCAAATAGGTTTGCCAATAAGTTTGATATGGATCTGACTTGATAATATACTTGTTTTAGATCTTGAGCTTGTAAGGTTGAATTTATTCAACCATCTAATTGGCTTTATTCCGTGCCAAATTTGCTTGTAATTCAGCATTTAGTAACCCTGTATTTAGGTGGGATTGTTGTAAGGGTAGTGAGTGAGATAGTGTGAAGATTGCTCAAGAGTGTGCAAGAAAACAAAGTGTCGCGGCTGGGACTCGCGGCTTCAACCCGCCAGAATCTGCACACGTGCCAAGCATGCTGGAAGATGAACAGTCATGCTAGCTGGAGCACTACAGGACAAAACAGGACAACTGGCCATACGGTTAACTCGCGACTGGAACTCGCGACTTAGTCAAGCTGCGAGGTCAAGCCGCGAGCCACCCCTGTTTTGGAAAAACCTGACGTTTCGCATTCCACTCCTCTTCAGTATAAATACCCTTTTAACCCACGATTGAAAGAGAGCTTCCAGAGAGAATTTTGAGAGAGAAACCCTAAAGAAAAACCAGATTGTTTCACCCACAATCTCTACCTTAGAGTCTCATCAAATTCCCTCACTCTCTTCCTCTCCATTGTCAAATCCTTGAGAGGCCTTTATACCAAACCTGGTTCTCACCATTATCATCTCTGTGAGACAGACGTTTGGAGTTCTGGGAAGCAGTTAGGAAGGAACCAATATTCATTGGTTGATGCTACGGTGTAGTAGCGGAATCCGGAAAGTTAGAAAAGAAAAAGGTTCGGCGCAACCTCGTTGGAGCAAGAAGCTTGGAGGGCTTAGGTGCATTGGGTAGATTAGGCTTGGAGGGTCTATTGCTGTCCTTGTATCCCAACTGTATTTTCTAGTGGATTGATTACCGCTTGGAGGGCGGCGGAGAGGTTTTTCGCCGAGGTCTTCGGTTTCCTCTTCGATAACATATCTGGTGTTATCGCTGTGTTTGCATCTTCCTTCCTCTCTATCTCTGCCTGTACATTATCTGCTGTGGTTTATTTTGTTGAGTCTTAGATAGTTATTTAATCAATTCCATGTTATAGCATATGTTAAGTTTCCGCACACTAGTTGTTTAACATATTGCTTGTGTTGATTAAATTGGTTTTTGGGGGTCTAAACGTTCAAAAGTGTTTTTGTACACGTTTTTGAACTTTCAATTGGTATCAGAGCGGGTACACTTGTTGTGGTTTAAATACCTAAGTGTGATCCTTGACCCCTTGTGTTTATTTGCCATGGATTGTGCTTTGTATGACTCTTTGCATGATTTGGTTGGTAATGAATGTAACATGCCACGTGTTTGTGAAATTGCCTCTATGAGTGTTAATCCTCATAAGTGTGATGACATGTTACTTGAATCTATGGATGGTGTTGACAAACTCTTAAAGAAAAATGCTAAGAAGTTTCAAAAGAATTTGAGCAAGTTATTTTGTGAAAAGGATGATTTGATTGCTAAGCTCAATGAATCCAACAAATTGGTTGAGAAATATAAAAAACTTGCTGAAATTTCTCATGAAAAGCTGAAAGAGTTTGAATGTTTGAATATGGACTTGGATGCTAAACTTGTTTTGTCTAACAAACTTGTTGATGAGTTAAAATGTGAAAATGAATCTCTTAAGATGCATGCCAAGTGTTTGATTGCTGAACCTATTGTTAAAAAGGATGATAATATTTGTTGCAATCATGTTGTGGTACCCGATTTTGTGCCTAGTGTGTGTTCTACCTTAAAGGACAAATCGGTGTATATTCCTCCACATAAAAGAAATCAAAAGGTGGAGAGAAAGACTGTTAAGTCAAAACCTCCGTTGAGGTCTCAACCTAAGGTTTTGAATGGATCTAAGTTTGTTCCAACTTGCCACCATTGCGGTGTGATTGGTCATATAAGACCTCAATGCTCCAAGTTGAAAAGAGAACAAAATAATGTTGCCAGATCTCTTCCCAAAAAGCTTAGTAGACCTAAACACATTGTGTGTCACCATTGTGGTGTCTTTGGTCATGTAAGACCTCAATGCTCTAAGTTTCATGCTTTTAAAATAATCAAAAGAAAAGAAAAACTTGAGCTTTCTGGAAGTTGTGCTAAAAGGAGTAAACCGGTTTTGAGTGAAAATAGCATGTTGTTAAAGAAAATGTTTGATGCTCTTAACTCCTTGACTATGTGCATCTCCGGTTCTCATTCTTCCAACCCTCGTCTCACTTCTCTTGAGACACTCATTCCAAACAATCGTTCCGTTTGGATGAGGAAGGGTTCCTATGGTTGAGCCTTTGCTCTTTTGGTCCTTGATCTAATTCTTTCGATCTTTGTAGGACCCTTCATGCATTAAATGTCATAACTTCATGCATTTTGTGCATCTTGCATTTATTTGTATGCATTGTTTCGTTTTTTATCTTACTTTTATGTTTTCGTTTTGTGTGAGTAAAAATCCAAAACCACATAAAAAGTGAAAAATTTAAAAAAGTTTGATCGTATATGTTTGAGCACATATCACATGTGAGTTTGGCCTTGTACCTTTGTACAAATGGCTTTGTGCATTTACGAGCTTAGCTTGTTAGTTTTTGCACTTATATCTTTGTGGGAAAAATCTTGACATCTTTGTGTGATTGTTGTAAATCGATCTTCTAGCTTGTCATGAATGATTTGTCAATAGTCATGTTGGTTTTGATACATGCGTAGACTTGTGCTTATATCTCTTCCCACTCTTTTATTTTTATTGCTTAAAGAGCTCAATAAATGTAAATCTCAAAATGAAAAGAGATAATGAGCTGCAAAAGCCGTCGCACATACTAGTATTCGACTAGGAAAAAGGGAAAGCGACTTAAATGAAATTGTATGATGCCCAAAAAGCCAAAGGCTTGTTCATCAAATTGAAATATCACAAATTTCAAGCATCGATCTCAAAATGAGATGTTTTGATTCAAAATGATCAAATGTTATGAATTGTAAAGAAGCCAAATGAAAAGTTTCATCATATGTAATCATTTTCTTGTGGGAGGTCATATATGCTCATTTCTATAATTGAGATAGACCACTTGACTTAGCACTAGTTGTGTATGACTTGATTGAATTGATCATTGAAGCTTCACTCTAGACTTAGGACTATTCCACATTTGATACACACACACAACACACATGCCTAATGTTCAATAAATGTCTTATTCATTTGTTAGATTGTACTTGTCTAAATGTGATGTGTGTGTGCTCAATCTTATATGGATTAATCCAAAAAGATTTTTGATCATTTTATATGTTTTTGGAAGTGATTTTTATCACTTTTTGTGTTTATGTTTAGTGCTTACTTTGTTTTTCAATGTTTAAACATGTTCTGAATTGAAAAACAGGTGTCAGAGTTTTTCGCGGCTCAGCTGGCGACTCGCCAGTCGCGAAACCCCAGTCGCGAGTTCATCCAGAGGCTTTTGGCGGCTCACTCGCGGCTTGCTCGCGGCTCACTCGCGACTCGCGAAAATTTTCGCGACTGAAACTCGCGGCTCGCGGCTGAAACTCGCGGCTCGCGGCTTGCTCGCGACTGAACCTCGCGACTCGCCCAGTCGCGAAACGCCCAGAAACAGTTTTTTAAAGGGCTTTTTGTGGGAAACTTGTTTTAAACCTCTCCCATCCTTTCTAAAACCCCTATTTCAATATTTTTACATCAAAACCCAACCAATTTGAATGGTTTTTCAATCCATTAACATCTCTAAGGTAATTATAAACTCTTTTCATTGATTTTGATTCTTAGATTATGTTTTGGAGAGTTTTGTGCTCTTGGTTGGGATTTTTATCATAGGGGTTGGAAAAACTTAATTTTTGTCAAATTTCTTCATGGGATTGGTTTCTTTTGTTGATTTGCATTGGATGTTGGCCCCTTGTGGCAGAAAGAACATGTATTAAGGGTAGATTTCATGATGTTCATGCATTGTTTCACATTATTGTTCATAGTGTGCATGTTAGGTGTTTGATAAAATGCCTCTTAGACATTTTCTCGCTTGTTTGGACTCCGATGAGTACCAAACTTTGGGGTTTCTCATGTTTCCTCTTTAGGAACATGTTTGGTTCATTGGTTGTGTATTTAACACACCTTGCCCCACATGTGCATTTTTCATGCATTGGTCATGCATTGCACTTTGCCACCTCTTGCACACACATTTGCTACCCTTGTCATGCATTGGTATAGACCTTGCTTCTTCATCCTAGCATGTCATGTCTGTCTTATGCTTTGTAGCATTTTACTTTGTCATGGGTTTGAGCTTCATTTTCTCATTCATCTTGCACCCCTCATGCATCATTAGCATTGTTCATACCTTCATCTCTTGCCCTCTTTTCTCCTTGACCCTTTGTCTATTCCTGACAAAAAGGGGGAGAGTATACTCTAGAGAGTATTCCAGAGTATTTTGTCATTTCTATATGACTCTTGTTATGACTCTTGTGCACATCCTTAGGGGGAGAAATTCTATTTCTCGTGCACATTTGTAGGGGGAGAGATATTCCATAGGGGAGATGCATATACCAAGGGGGAGAAGACATTGTGTTAACAATAAAAATTTATTGTGTTTGTTTTCTTGTATTGCATCGTGTTTGTGTTTTGGACATGCATATATCCCTATGTTTTTGTGCTTCATTGAATGCATGTTCGAATGATCATTTGCTTTGCTATGTGTTCATTGTAGTCATTTCTATATGACTGTTTTGGTGTTTGATCAAGTTGCTCATATGTTTTACATCATGTTTACTTGATCGCAATTTGCTTGTTACATTATACTTGTCATTTTATTACTTGCTTTACCTTGAGGGTCTAATGTGTTTTGTGCAAGTGTTTCAGGTTACAAGTATATATGTTCCAAGTGCATCACAGCTTCTCATCATTTTGAAGGGGAGAAACTTTAAGCACTTTTAGTTTATATTGTTTAAGTTTTTATTCAATATAATGTGCTTTGTACCCATATGCTTATGTAAGCTTTCAGGGTTTATGTTTTATGCATATGTTTGTAGGCCTTGTGGTATGTACCATGCTTAAGTGCAGCCTTTATGCTATGTTGAAATCAGTACTTTAATCTAAATGTTCTGCATTGTGGTTTATGTACTGTCACTCTTGTGCCCTTGTAGGATTGTTCCTAGATGCATATGCCATGTGTGCTATGCATTGGTTGAGTGTTGAGCATACAAGTGTCTTGCCTTGTGCTTGTTAACTTGTATGTCTTTGTGTTCATTCCAAGTGTGAATGAACACTGTGATCACTACTTTGTGGTGTTCACTTGGATGATCAAGCCATGGTTTGTTCATTAACTCCATCTTATGCTTGATCTCTTTTTGCCTGTTTCATATGCATTAATAATTTTCTGCTTACAATGATCATGGTGTATTGTTGTGTTTCAGGAGTTTATGTTCATATGATTCAAGTGCTTCACAGCTTCTAGAATTAGGTGTGAGTGAGTTTTGATCAACTGTTCCCAACTCACATGTTAAGTCTAGAGTCTGTTTTAGGGTTCTGTCACGGAATAGCCAAAGGGGGAGATTGTAAGGTTGAATTTATTCAACCATCTAATTGGCTTTATTCCGTGCCAAATTTGCTTGTAATTCAGCATTTAGTAACCCTGTATTTAGGTGGGATTGTTGTAAGGGTAGTGAGTGAGATAGTGTGAAGATTGCTCAAGAATGTGCAAGAAAACAGAGTGTCGCGGCTGGGACTCGCGACTGGACTCGCGGCTTCAACCCGCCAGAATCTGCACACGTGCCAAGCATGCTGGAAGATGAACAGTCATGCTAGCTGGAGCACTACAGGACAAAACAGGACAACTGGCCATACGGTTAACTCGCGACTGGAACTCGCGACTTAGTCAAGCCGCGAGGTCAAGCCGCGAGCCACCCCTGTTTTGGAAAAACCTGACGTTTCGCATTCCACTCCTCTTCAGTATAAATACCCTTTTAACCCACGATTGAAAGAGAGGTTCCAGAGAGAATTTTGAGAGAAAAACCCTAAAGAAAAACCAGATTGTTTCACCCACAATCTCTACCTTAGAGTCTCATCAAATTCCCTCACTCTCTTCCTCTCCATTGTCAAATCCTTGAGAGGCCTTTATACCAAACCTGGTTCTCATCATTATCATCTCTGTGAGACAGACGTTTGGAGTTCTGGGAAGCAGTTAGGAAGGAACCAATATTCATTAGTTGATGCTACGGTGTAGTAGCGGAATCCGGAAAGCTAGAAAAGAAAAAGGTTCGGCGCAACCTCGTTGGAGCAAGAAGCTTGGAGGGCTTAGGTGCATTGGGTAGATTAGGCTTGGAGGGTCTATTGCTGTCCTTGTATCCCAACTGTATTTTCTAGTGGATTGATTACCGCTTGGAGGGCGGCGGAGAGGTTTTTCGCCGAGGTCTTCGGTTTCCTCTTCGATAACATATCTGGTGTTATCGCTGTGTTTGCATCTTCCTTCCTCTCTATCTCTGCCTGTACATTATCTGCTGTGGTTTATTTTGTTGAGGCTTAGATAGTTATTTAATCAATTCCATGTTATAGCATATGTTAAGTTTCCGCACACTAGTTGTTTAACATATTGCTTGTGTTGATTAAATTGGTTTTTGGGGGTCTAAACGTTCAAAAGTGTTTTTGTACACGTTTTTGAACTTTCAGAGCTCAAAAGCTTGATATTGTACATGAATTTGAACTTGATATTTAGCTTGAGCTAGACTTGATTAATGAATTAAGCTGAATTCAAATTTTTAGACGAGCTCGAGCTCAAGCATCATTTATAGGCTTAGATTGAGTTCGAGCGAAATTTAAACATTTTACATTCGTTATTAAGTCAAACTTAAATGCTCACTATTCAATGAAGGTTGGCTCATTTATAGCCCTAAATTGTATTAAATATAATTTTGATGCAGTTGAAAAGAATGGCAAAACTTATGTTTCTTTTATTGAGAGAAACCATTACGGCTAACGGATATATATAATTGGCTCTCAAATTTTGGGGCAACGTCAATTGAGGGTGCGGAAGCGATGGCGATAAACTTCGCGGTAAGAGTATCTTTCAACAACAACCATAATTAAGTAGCAACAGAGATGATTAATCGATAACTTCTTCAATTGAACCCCTAACACTGTTTAGAATTGGGTTGGGCCCCTAAGAAACATAACCCATTACATACTCTTGCCGATTGAGTTTTTGTTTGGGCTAGCTTGAATCGCTTTGTGTGACAGAAGATTAAAAAAAGAGGCAGAGCTAGTAGCTGGGCCGACCATCTACAAATTAGAAATTAGAAAAACCATATAAAGACATGATATAGTCAAACAGTCAACAACGATACATGATGAAAGTGATATGTAATAAAATAGACTATTGGAGTACAAATATTCTATTTAACTTTTTGTATTTAACCGATTACAACTTACTATGTATTTGATTAACTTTTTTAATAAAATAAGTAAAATTTAAAATGAAAAAAAAAATCAATTATATGACAATTTGTAATTGGTAGAGCATAAAGTGAAACACAAAAAAGTAGTATAAAAGATTTGTATTTCTAAAAGAGAAACAAAGACTGGCTTAAGGCATTCTAGGACATAAAGCGACTATTTTAAATAGAGTTTATTCTTAAATTTTAAAAAGTAATAGAAAATTCATTTAACTTTTGGTATTATTTTTTCTTTTAAAATCATTTGTTAGATGCAAAATTATGAATCAAAACAAATTCATAGCATTACTCAATGACTATACAACTAAAATAAACACTATCTATTAAGTGAAACATCTATATACTAAAAAATTATGATTGAAAATTTTAATAAAATTATATATTTAATATCTCAAAATAAAATCTGAGTATAAATATAGTTACTATTAATTAGTTATACATTTATTTAATTTGTTTGTACAAAAAAATAATTTTTTTTATTATATAGAAGTGTTGACGTGGGAAAAATAAAAGAAAGTGAAGGTGAAATTTTATTTAAACAATATATTTTTTTTATTATAAAAAACTTAAGAGCTATCTTTCAAGAAAAAAATAAAAAGGAAAATAAAGCAAGAACTAAAGCTTTTAGAAAACTGTCAAACCTGAAGTGACGGACTAGAATCGTTGCAATGCTCAATGGAGAAGATAGTATGAAGTGCAACTAAGAAACTTAAGGAAAAAAAAAAAAAAAAAAAAAAAATCACTTTCCAGCACTTTGTGTAAAATTGAGGTTGGCGATTTTTTTTTTTTTTTAAGAGAGAGATCAAGAGAGTAATTTTTCAGCATTTGTGTGTGGGATAGTAATGAGTTCTACACTAAAACTGACAAAAGCAAACACTCATTGCCACATCTAATGAAAGTATTTTTCTTTTTCTAGTTTTTCTTTGTTAAACAAAATTACATTTTATTTATTGACTACTATTAGGGGCTTAATTGATACTCGCTTTAGTACATAAATATTTCTATTGGTTAAAATTAGAGAACTTTTTTTATTAGGAGTTTTAGGCGGTTGCCTACTTTCCTCATACCATGAGCCAGCCCTCACAAAATTGATTACCATACAAAATGAAAAACAAAGAGGAACAAATTAGAAAATTGAGCAAGAAATGTATTGTGTCCTAAAAGGAAGGTTGATTTTTCCATTGGGATGCTAATGCAGAGAGTGCCCTAGTAGAAGACCCATCTACACTTAGTGCTTTCTCAGCGGCAATCTTTTAAGTCTTTTATATGCTTATGAACTTTCTTGCCTCCTTCTCCGACTATAAGATCCTTTACGACTTTTGCAATTTCCTCTCGGTCCGCTAAACCTTTCTCGTTAGCTTTAGGTCTCAACGCCACTTTTAGATCCTCAGCTAATAATACTGTATTCATTTTTTGTTCTGCAAAAAACGGCCATGTAATAAATGGTATTGCTTGCATGATACTTTCCAGGGTCAAATTCCAACCACAGTGACTTAATTAAGAACCCACCAGTGGAGCTGTGGCTAAGCACTTGGGCTTGTGGTACCCAAGAAGGCACCATCAGACCCTGCCCTTTGGCCCTCTCTACAAACCCTTTTGGTAAGAAAGCAAGAGGGCTCTTGTCATGGCTTTGGTCATTAAGGTACCCAGCATTTGCTGATTCATTTGGACTTCTTACCACCGATAAGAACTTTTGGCCACTCAATTCCAATCCTAAGGCTAGCTCAGTCATTTGGTTATAAGAGAGAGTTCCACCACTACCAAAACAAACAAATAGGACAGACTCCCTTGGCTGATTGTCCAACCATCTTAAACAATCAGACCTATCAACCTGATTGCTTGAACCAATTTGCACGATGGGTCCAACTGGATAAAGTGAGATTTTTCCTACTTCTTCTTCGAAAGCTTTTATAGCACTTCCTTCCAATTCCATGAAGGTATTAACCATAATACCCTCAGTTAATCGGAGTTGTTTTCCGATGCGGAAAATCTCTTTGTAATACTCACTTGTTCGATCTTGAGCAGGTTCTATAAGATCTCTACCGTGAATAGGTATGCACCCCAGAAGTTTCAATGGCTCTGATAGGTCTCTAAAATGCAAACGCTATACTTATAAAGGCACATATAAATATGCAATACAAGATAAAGTGACAAAATAAGAAATTAAGACTAGACAACATAAAGAAAAACAACTGAAGAATAGAGTTGAAAAGCAAGAAAAGTATCATGTTCTAAAAGTCAGGATGATTTTTCCATTGGGTTGCTAATTTAGAGAGTGCCTTTGTAGAAGAGCCATCTGCACTTAGTGCTTTCTCAGCAGCGATCTTTATATCTTTCATACGATTATGAACTTTCTTCCCTTCTTCTCCAACCATGAGACCCTTTACAACTTTTGCAATTTCCTCTCGATCAATTAGACCATTTTTGTTAGTTTTTGGTCTCAGTGCCACTTTTAGATCCTCAGCTAATAATGCTGCATTCATTTTTTGTTCTGCAAAAAGTGGCCATACAATTAATGGTATACCTTGCATGATACTCTCTAGGGTCGAATTCCAACCACAATGAGTTAAGAATCCACCCGTGGAGCCATGGCTAAGAACTTGGGCTTGTGGAGCCCAAAAGGGCACAACTAGACCCTGCCCTTTAGTCCTCTCTACGAACCCTTTTGGTAAGAAAGCAAGAGGGTTGTTGCCGAGAGTTTGGTCACTAAGGTATGTGGCATCAGCTGATTCATTATTTGGGGCTCTTACAACCCATATGAACTTTTGGCCGCTCAATTCCAATCCTAAGGCTAGCTCATTGGTTTGTTCATATGAGAGGGTTCCACCACTCCCAAAACAAACAAACAAGACAGAGCCATGTGGTTGATTGTCCAACCAACTTAAACAGTCTGACTCTAACTTGTCAACCTGATTGCTTGAACCACTTTGGATCGGTCCAACTGGAAAAAGTGGGAGATTTTTAGCTTCTTCGTCTAACAAAGCTTTTATGGCACTTCCTTCCAATTCCATGAAGGTATTAACGATAATACCTTCGGCTAATCGGTACCGTTTTGTGCTGGTAAGAAACATTTTGTAGAACTCACTTGTTCGATCTTGCACCGGTTCTAAAAGATCTCGACCGTGAATAGGTATGCACCCTGGAAGTTTTACTGGTTCTGGTAGGTCTCTATACTCGCATGAAACTGTCTCGTCCAGCTTTGGCAAATGAAGAACCAAAGACAACGCGAAAGCATTTGAGGTGAAGAAAATGTAGGGTGAGATGTTGAGTTCCTTAGCAATATCTAGCGCATCAAGCCCAAAAGGATCGACTACAAAAGCGGAAAATCGATTAGACTTTAACACATCACGAAGAGGTGGCAGTGAACGAGTTAAGGTGAGCATAGCTTGGACTCCATGCTTTAGGCCTTTGATCTCCTCCTCCTCCAATATCACTGGAGGCAGAAAGACGTGATCTATGCTAGTAGGGAGGGCTTGAAGGACTGCTTTCATGGCTTTGGATGGAGACCCAAGTACGGGAATGATACATGTGATGTGGAAGTCGTGGTGAAGAAGAATTAGCTTGGCAAGCTCTACAAGAGGGATGAGACGTCCCATCCCTGGACTTGGTAGAAGAGCTATGTGGGGTTTTTGTTCCATATGGACAATATACAAGACTACAATATAATGCTTTGAATAGATGGCTTTTGAAAGAGAATATAGAACGATTTTTATGGTTGGGACTTGTAAAGGTTGGATGGTTTATATAGGCGTTTTGGTCAAATACGTGTGTATGATTATTCGATGGAGTGGAAATGAGAGAAAAAAATCAACCAATTAGATTTTATGTACCATTGGCACAAACGTACTTGCATGCGTTAGAATGACGTAATTACAAACGTTAGTCTTCGAACTTTGTTTAAATAATAAAATCAACATTTGAAACCTTTTCTCTTCTCTTCAGTAAAATTAAATATATTAAGAGTAGTGATACTTACAGAACACTTTCATACAAATTTTACAACAAAATTTAAATGGCAAGTTGTTAATGGTAATTAAAAAAGTGATGTTAATTGTATAGTTTAAAACCAATTAAAACTTGACACTTAACTTCTATTGTGAATTTATTATAAAAATATTATAAATGTAGCACTAAAATGATTATATTTAAGCTTATTTCAGCTGTGTTTAAAAATAATTTGAGGTGAAAGTTTTCAGATTTTTATTGTAGAGGGGTCAAAGAAATATTTGTTTATATATATTGGTTAGGTTTAGGGGGTTCATTTGAACCCCTAAGATGAACATAACGTTGTCCCCTAATATAAACATACATCAAATGTGTTAGTGTGACGTAACTTATTTTTTTTTTTTAGAAACCTAGTGTGACATAACTTCAATAGCAAATCTAGGAAAAAAATTACCCTTAAATTAGCATTTCCAAGTCATATCGAAGGAATTTCTTCCTATAATTAATTGGCAAATGTGAGATTATTGACTACTCAAAAATATGAAAAAATAATTAGGTCCTCAAAAGTTTTAATTAGCGTTAGAAAATATTAAAACAAAAATAAAATAGGAAACTTATAAAACCAACCCATATTGCAGATATTGAGAGGAGAGAGGTTGTCATATCAAAACTATATATGTTGAGAGGAAACCTTCTTGAGCCTAAATAGTTAGAAAATCCTCTCCATAGATTTGGTGACTTATAAGTTATAACTATGGTTGAGATTCTTGTGTGTGTTTTCTGTTTTGACCGAATCATAATTTGAGTAACTAATTATTCGTATAAGTTGTTTGGGGTCTAAATCATATTTTTCAATTAATATAAGAGCATTCAGATCTTGTAGGGGTCAAAATAGATTTTCTTCAATAGTATCAAAGCCTAAGTACAGTTAGAAATATTTTTCCAAGATTGTGCAAGGCTCATAGAGATTCCTAGGATGTTAGCCTGCGTGTTAATGAAGGCAGGTTGAGATAACAAAAGAATGATGCCATCAAAGTTGTGAAGACCCATGATTGCTCCATACTTTTATATGGTGAGATAAATCTCCTCAATGTTAAGATTAATTTTCAAGGGTTCAAGTATTAAATTAGATTTATTTTTCTGTGTAATCTTGAGTAGAATGTATTCTAGGACATTCATGTACTCTTGTAGTTTTGTCAGAGATTTTCAAAGGGAAAGATTGTTAGGGTCATATGTATATGTAATTGGCATATCCTATAACAAAATACACTTGTACTTGGGTAGATCTAAGTGGATTCAAGGTTATCATGAAGTACTTTGAAATAGTTTTTCAAGTGATAGTATTGAAGACATGAAAACTGCTCAAAGAGCAAGTGGTGAAAAGTTGAAAACTGGGATCTCGATATCTGGATCGACACTTTCAATCTATCAAGATTTAATAAACCTCAATACCTACCTCAATCTATCGAGCCGACAGTTTTTAGAATATAGCTTGTAATGTTTTATTCTAATTGACTATTTGTTTATGAGCTTGTGTAAACCTAATAGGAATATGAGAGCCTATTTAAAAGGCTCATTAAACTCCTATTTAAATAAAGTGTTAGAGAAAGAAAACCCTAAGACTAATGCTTCATAATGTTTTCTTATTGAAACCCTAATCTCCAACTGTTGAACCAATGAGATCAAAAAATAAAAGAAAGAGATCTTGCTGCGCTTCTTGGTTCTGTACCAAGCAAAGTCTTTAACACCAATAATTGAAGATCTTATTCTTTTATTTTATTTAATTATTTGAAGATACTGCAAATCAACTATAACAATCTAATGAGTTGCTGTACAATTAGTCACATACTGAGATTCGTGCAAAGCAGTTAATCGCGGATTGGAGATCTATGCAAAGAAGAAGTCTTCTACAAGATCAAGTCCAATTAGGGATTAGAGCAAAGGTCCAACTATAGGTTGGTATTTTGAGATAATTCGGGTAGTGGTAAGATTTCTTATGTTTTTAATCTTTTATTCTAGATTAGTGGATTTTTGGAAGTGATGACCTAAAATTCACTCGGTGGGGGGTTTTTGCCTTGTAAAGGTTTTCCTCATTAGTCAACAAATCACTTTGCCAAATTTAATTTCCGCTGCACTCTAGTTTAAATTTGAGATTTGTTTGTGCCTCCACAATATTGCATGTAATTTAGATAATTAATTAACTTAGGTAATTGAATTAACTAACTAGGGTCAATCTACAACCCAATAGAAAGAAACACAGAAGACATGAGACAATATCCTCTTGTAGTGGCTTAATAGACTACTAAGAAACATGTTAGTGGGACATCACGATGCTACATTTTTTTCTTTGACAAAAAAAATCTGTGTTAGAGGTTAGAAAAAATCATCTTTCAAGTAGGTTTACTACAAATCAGATTACATGTGTGTGCAACAAGTCAGGGAAGTTTACTACTAAACAAGACATTCATGAAAGATTGAAGGTATTTCTATGGATTGAGAATAGTAACAAAGGCTTTGCCTATAAGTTGAGGAACAGGATAGTTAAAAGGCCTCGCCCCGGGGGGGGGGGGGGGGGGGGGGGAGGGGGGGTGGTTGCTGAAAGCTTTTGTCTTGTGTTGCATGGATATCAAAAGTGAAAGGCTGTAAATGAATCAAGTTGTTCATAAATAATTTGGGCTTAAATCGATAAAAAGTTCATTAATGTTTATTTGTTTATAAACAAACCAAAACTTGATACAAAACAATCTAAGTTAAAATTCATTTATGGGCTTGGTAATAAGCATAATATGAGCTTAAGAATAAAAAAGCCACATCTTGCTAAGACTTTAAGTAATTAAGAGTTGTGATTACTCGTTAAAATCAAATAGGTTTGACAATAAGTTTGATTTGGATTGGACTTGATAATATACTTGTTTTAGATCTTAAGCTCAAAAGCTTGATATTGTACACGAGTTTGAACTTGATATTTAGCTTGAGCTAGACTTGATTAATGAATTAAGCTGAATTCAAATTTTTAGACGAGCTCGAGCTCAAGCATCATTTATAGGTTTAGATTGAGTTCGAGCTAAATTTGAACATTTTACATTCGTTATTAAGTCAAACTTAAATGCTCACTATTCAATAAAGGTCGGCTCATTTATAGCCCTAAATTGTATTAAATATAATTTTGATGCAGTTGAAAAGAATGGCAAAACTTGTGTTTCTTTTATTGAGAGAAACCATTACGGCTAACCGATATATATAATTAGCACTCAAATTTTGGGGCAACGTCAATTGAGGGTGCGGAAGCGATGGCGATAAACTTCGCGGTAAGAGTATCTTTCAACAACAAACATAATTGAGTAGCAACAGAGATGATTAATCGATAACTTCTTCAACTGAACCCCTAACACTGTTTAGAATTGGGTTGGGCCCTTAAGAAACATAACCTTGTACATACTCTTGCCAATTGAGTTTTTGTTTGGGCAAGCTTGAATCGCTTTGTGTGAAAGAGGCAGAGCTAGTAGCTGGGCCGACCATCTACAAATTAGAAATTGGAAAAACCATATAAAGACATGATATAGTCAAACAGTCAACAACGATACATGATGAAAGTGATATGTAATAAAATAGACTATTGAGTACAAATATTCTATTTAACTTTTTGTATTTAACCGATTACAACTTACTATATATTTGATTAACTATTTTAATAAAATAAGTCATATTTAAAATGAAAAAAAAAAATAATTATATGGCAATTTGTAATTGGCAGAGCACAAAGTAAAACACAAAAAAGTAATATAAAAGATTTGTATTTCTAAAAGAGAAACAAAGACTAGCTTAAGGTATTCTGGGACATAAAGCAACTACTTTAAATAGAGTTTATTCTTAAATTTTAAGTGGTAATAAAAAATTTATTTAACTTTTGGTATTATTTTTTCATTTAAAATAATTTGTTAGATGCAAAATTATGAATCAAAACTAATTCATAGTATTACTCAATGACTATACAGTTAAAATAAACACTATCTATTAAGTGAAACATCTATATACTAAAAAATTATGATTGAAAATTTTAATGAAATTATATATTTAATATCTCAAAATAAAATCTGAGTATAAATATAGTTACTATTAATTAGTTATACATTTATTTAATTTGTTTGTACAAAAAAATAATTCTTTTTTATTATATAGAAGTGTTGACATGGAAAAAAGAAAAGAAAGTGAAGATGAAATTTTATTTAAACAATTTTTTTTTTATTATAAAAAACTTAAGAGCTATCTTTCAAGAAAAAAATAAAAAGGAAAATAAAGCAAGAACTAAAGCTCTTAGAAAACTGTCAAACCTGAAGTGACGGACTAGACTCATTGCAATGCTCAATGGAGAACATAGTATGAAGTGCAACTAAGAAACTTAAGAAAAAAAAAAAAAAAAAAATCACTTTCCAGCAATTTGTGTAAAATTGAGGTTGGCGATTTTTTTTTTTTTTTTTTTTTTTTTTTTTAAGAGAGAGATCAAGAGAGTAATTTTTCAGCATTTGTGTGTGGGATAGTAATGAGTTCTACACTCTAAAATTGACAAAAGCGAACACTCATTGCCACATCTAATGAAAGTATTTTTCTTTTTCTAGTTTTTCTTTGTTAAAAAAAATTACTTTTTATTTATTGGTTACTATTTGGGGCCTAATTGATATGCCCTTTAATACATAAATATTTCTATTGGTTAAAATTTGAGAGCTTTTTTTATTAGGAGTCTTAGGTGGTTGCCTACCTGCCTCATACCATGAGCCAGCCCTCACAAAATTGATTACAATACAAAATGAAAAACAAAGAGGAACAAATTAGAAAATTGAGCAAGAAAAGTATTGTGTCCTAAAAGGAAGGTTGATTTTTCCATTGGGATGCTAATGCAGATAGTGCCCTAGTAGAAGACCCATCTACACTTAGTGCTTTCTCAGCAGCAATCTTTAAGTCTCTTATATGCTTATGAACTTTCTTGCCTCCTCCGACCATAAGAACATAGTATCGATTTTGATTCAAGGACGGGTCAAAGATTTGATTCCAATACAACATGGTTGCTATAATCATTTAAGGAGGTATATATAAGATTAGCATAAACTGAATAAACTCTTTTCAATTGATCATAATGCTGAAAGCCTGAAACATAATGATTAAAAGATATTCTCATGCACGTACCCTTTAGATGCAAAGTTGAAATGATATGATTTTTTGGGTCCCTGATGGCGTTTGGATTTATAGAATCTAGTAAGCACCAACTTTTTTAATTTGTACTAAAAGTGCTGAAGTCTCTAGTTAATTCATGATCATTAAAGTTTAATCACCTCAACAAATTACAATCAAAATGAGAATGATATGTTTCATATTTATTAAAACATAATCCTAAAAGGTGAATCATATCGTGAAATGATTTTTTTTTTTTTTTTTTGAGATATGTCGTATATTGTTTTGAATTATATGATAAATGAAGACTTTAAAAAAGCATAAATACCTATAAGGTATATATATTACATACTTAGGATATACTCTTGGTCAAAAAGGATATACTCAATTACACAATTATGTCTTTCTCAAAAAAAAAAAAAAAAATTACACAATTATGTATATAAAATT
Source organism: Quercus robur (assembly GCF_932294415.1). NCBI lineage: Eukaryota > Viridiplantae > Streptophyta > Magnoliopsida > Fagales > Fagaceae > Quercus > Quercus robur. Next base: position 58,010,009 of record NC_065537.1, read on the forward strand.
TAACAAATCTAACAAATTATGTAAGTAATTTAGAAAATATATTTATGATATATAAAATCAAATTTGTGACACTGAATTGTGTTTCGGTTGAACAGTTTTTGTACAAATTGTAAGATGCTCACCACGCAAACACAAATAAAAATTCCTATTAATAGGTCACCTATCACAAGATTAATACAATATACTACCATTCATATATCACATAACTTTAACAATTACAATAAAAATAAGAAGATAGTACTAAACATTCTCAAAAAAAATGAGGGAGTTTTTGCTAATTAGACTCTAAGCAAAAGATGGAATTTGACTACCATGTTTTACATACAATTCTTTAAAACTTCACTTCTTGTAATTGCAATTTCACAAGTATACTTTAGCTTCATTTTCCAGCAAAAGGCTGAATAAATTGGTGCTAAACAGAGACAACTGAGAAACTAATAGGGAGAATTAAAAGAAAATCAGAAATATTAAATCTTTTTTTTTTTAATGTTTTGGTAATCCTAATTTAAATCTCTTTCACATATTTTTAGAAATGGACCCAACATTAGCAAATAAGTGCTTGATGCATGTGGAAAATGATGACGAAGAGAACAACGCTTGTGGAAACAAATGGCAATAAGAGAGAGATGAGGGGACCTAAAATCCGTGGTCCAACAACAACAGGGTGTTCAAATCTTCAAGATTACTCATATGGGCCCAATTGAAATTTTGAAAACCCAAGATAAAATCCCTCTTATCCAGTTTGTTTGCAAGAAAAAATCTATAGGAAACAAATAAGAAACAGAGAATTGAAAACCCTAAATTCGAAACCCTAAACCCGCTTTGCCCTAAATTTCTATTCAAATCAAACACAGAACTTAAAACCCTAAATTCAAAAATTGAAAACAAAAAATAAAAACATAATTACCTCTCTTAGCTTCCCTCTCTTTCTCTTTGGCTCTTTGGGTTTCGCTCTCTCTTTCTCTGCGAATCAGCCAAAGATTTGAACGGTTAAGAGGTCCAACATGAAAGGTTTGGAAGTGGAGGGTGAGGGCTACCTTGAGATCAGAGAGATGGAGGGTGAGGGTTGAGATCGATTGGAGATGGAGATGAAGGGAGAGGTTTGAGATCGATTGGAGATGAAGGGAGAGGCTTCAGATCGGGCTTCAGAGATGGAGGCCGATATCAGATGGGTGGAAAATTATTTTTAGTTTAGCATTTATACCATTCCTAAAGCCGCAGTTTTAACCCGCGGCTTTAGGCAAAACCTGGGGCTGCGTTTGAAAAATGCGGCCCCATCCCAAACTAAAGCCGCATTTCTAAAACGCGGCTTCAGACGAAATTTAAAGCTGCGTTCAAAACGGGGCTTTAAGGTTCATTTGGGCCGCGTTTTTTAAACGGGGCTTTAGTATGGGACTTAGGCCGCATTTTTATCGATCAAAAACGCGGCCTCAGAACCTGTCTATGGCCCCACGTGGAAAACGGGGCTTTAAGGTTCTTTTAAGCCACGTTTTTTAAAACGGGGCTTTAGGATGGGCCTTGGGCCGCGTTTTTTATGGCCGCGGCTTAAAAAACGCGGCCCAAGGCCCCCGCGTTTTGTAGTGCTTTTATACGATTATGAACTTTCTTCCCTTCTTCTCCAACCATGAGACCCTTTACAACTTTTGCAATTTCCTCTCGATCAATTAGACCATTTTTGTTAGTTTTTGGTCTCAGTGCCACTTTTAGATCCTCAGCTAATAATGCTGCATTCATTTTTTGTTCTGCAAAAAGTGGCCATACAATTAATGGTATACCTTGCATGATACTCTCTAGGGTGGAATTCCAACCACAATGAGTTAAGAATCCACCCGTGGAGCCATGGCTAAGCACTTGGGCTTGTGGAGCCCAAAAGGGCACAACTAGACCCTGCCCTTTAGTCCTCTCTACGAACTCTTTTGGTAAGAAAGCAAGAGGGTTGTTGCCGAGAGTTTGGTCACTAAGGTATGTGGCATCAGCTGATTCATTATTTGGGGCTCTTACAACCCATATGAACTTTTGGCCGCTCAATTCCAATCCTAAGGTTAGCTCATTGGTTTGTTCATATGAGAGGGTTCCACCACTCCCAAAACAAACAAACAAGACAGAGCCATGTGGTTGATTGTCCAACCAACTTAAACAGTCTGACTCTAACTTGTCAACCTGATTGCTTGAACCACTTTGGATCGGTCCAACTGGAAAAAGTGGGAGATTTTTAGCTTCTTCGTCTAACAAAGCTTTTATGGCACTTCCTTCCAATTCCATGAAGGTATTAACGATAATACCTTCGGTTAATCGGTACCGTTTTGTGCTGGTAAGAAACATTTTGTAGAACTCACTTGTTCGATCTTGCACCGGTTCTAAAAGATCTCGACCGTGAATAGGTATGCACCCTGGAAGTTTTACTGGTTCTGGTAGGTCTCTATACTCGCATGAAACTGTCTCGTCCAGCTTTGGCAAATGAAGAACCAAAGACAACGCGAAAGCATTTGAGGGGAAGAAAATGTAGGGTGAGATGTTGAGTTCCTTAGCAATATCTAGTGCATCAATCCCAAAAGGATCCACTACAAAAGCGGAAAATCGATTAGACTTTAACACATCACGAAGAGGTGGCAGTGAACGAGTTAAGGTGAGCATAGCTTGGACTCCATGTTTTAGGCCTTTGATCTCCTCCTCCTCCAATATCACTGGAGGAAGAAAGACGTGATCTATGCTAGTAGGGAGGGCTTGAAGGACTGCTTTCATGGCTTTGGATGGAGACCCAAGTACGGGAATGATACATGTGATGTGGAAGTCGTGGTGAAGAAGAAGTAGCTTGGCAAGCTCTACAAGAGGGATGAGATGTCCCATCCCTGGACTTGGTAGAAGAGCTTTGTGGGGTTTTTGTTCCATATGGACAAATATACAAGACTACAATATAATGCTTTGAATAGATGGCTTTAGAAAGAGAATATAGGCGTTTTGGTCAAATACGTGTGTATGATTATTCGATGGAGTGGAAAAGAGAGAAAAAAAATCAACCAATTAGATTTTATGTACCATTGGCATAAACGTACTTGCATGCGTTAGAATGACGTAATCACAAACGTTAGTCTTCGAACTTTGTTTAAATAATAAAATCAACATTTGAAACCTTTTCTCTTCTCTCTAGTAAAATTAAATATTTTAAGAGTAATGATACTTACACAATACTATCATAAAAATTTCACAACAAAATTGAAATAGTAAGTTGTTAATGATAAATAAAAAAGTGATATTAATTGTATGGTTAAAAACCAATTAAAACTTGACACTTAACTTTTATTGTGAATTTATTATAAAAATATTATAAATGTAGCACTAAAATGATCATATTTAAGCTTATTTCAGCTGTGTTTAAAAATAATTTAAGGTGAAGGTTTTCAGATTTTTATTCTAGAGGGGTCAAAGAAATATTTGTTTATATATATTGATCAGGTCAAAGGGGTTCACTTGAACTCCTAAGATGAACATAACACCGTCCCCTAATATAAACATACATCAAATGTGTTAGTGTGATGTAACTCTTTTTTCTTTTTTTTCTTTTTTTTCTTTTTTTGAGAAACCTAGTGTGACGTAACTTCAATAGCAAATCTAGGAAAAAAATTACCCTTAATTAGCATTTCCAGGTCATAACGAAAGAATTTCCTCCTATAATTAATTGGCAAATGTCAGATTATTGACTACTCAAAAATATGAAAAAATAATTAGGTCCTCAGAAGTTTTAATTACCGTTAGAATATATTAAAACAAAAATAAAATAGGGAACTTATAAAACCAACCCATATTGCAGATATTGAGAGGAGAGAGGTTGTCATATCAAAACTATATATGTTGAGAGCAAACCTTCTCGAGCCTAAATAGTTAGAAAATCCTCGCCATAGATTTGGTGACTTATAAGTTATAACTATGGTTGAGATTCTTGTGTGTGTTTTCTGTTTTGACCGAATCATAATTTGAGTAACTAATTATTTGCATAAGTTGTTTGGGGTCTAAATCATATTTTTCAAATAATATAAGAGCATTCAGATCTTGTAGGGGTCAAAATAGATTTTTTTTCAATAGTATCAAAGCCTAAGTACAGTTAGAAATATTTTTCCAAGATTGTGCAAGGCTCATAGAGATTCCTAGGATGTTAGCCTGCGTGTTAATGAAGGCAGGTTGAGATGACAAAAGAATGATGCCATCAAAGTTGCGAAGACCCATGATTGCTCCATACTCTTATATGGTGAGATAAATCTCCTCAATGTTAAGATTAATTTTCAAGGGTTCAAGTATTAAATTAGACTTATTTTTCTGTGTAATCTTGAATAGAATGTATTCTAGAACATTAATGTACTCTTGTGGTTTTGTTAGAGATTTTCCAAGGGAAAGATGCTTAGGGTCATATGTTTATGTGATTGGCATATCCTATAACTAAATGCACTTGTATTTGGGTAGATCTAAGTGGATTCAAGGTTATCATGAAGTACTTTGAAATAGTTTTTCAAGTGGTAGTATTGAAGACATGAAAACTGCTCAAAGAGCAAGTGGTGAAAAGCTGAAATCTAGGATCTCGATATTTGGATCGACACTTTTGATCTATCAAGATTTAATGAATCTCGATACCTATCTCAATCTATCGAGCTGACAGTTTTCAGAATATAACCTGTAATGTTTTATTCTAATTGACTATTTGTTTATGGGTTTGTGTAAACTTAATAGGAATATGAGAGCCTATTTAAAAGGCTCATTAAACTCCTATTTAAATAAAGTGGTAGAGAAAGAAAACCCTAACCCTAATGCTTCATAAGATTTTCTTATTGAAACCCTAATCTCCAACTGTTGAACCAGTGAGATCAGAAAATAGAAGAAAGATTTTCTTGTACGCCTCTTGGTTTTGTACCAAGCAAAGTCTTTGACACCAATAATTGAAGATCTTATTCTTTTGTTTTATTTTATTTTATGCTGCTATAAATCAACTATAACAATCAAATGGGTTGCAATAGATTTAGTCACGTACTGAGATTCATGCAAAGCAGTTAATCATAGATTGGAGATCTATGCAAAGAAGAAGTCTTCTACAAGATCAAGTCCAATTGGAGATTAGAGCAAAGGTCCAACTATAGGTTGGTATTTTGAGATAATTCGGGTAATGGTAAGATTTCTTATATTTTTAATTTTTTATTCTTGATTAGTGGATTTTTGGAAGTGATGACCTAAAATTCACTCGGTAGGGGGTTTTTGCCTTGTAAAGGTTTTCCCCATTAGTCAACAAATCAAAATTTAATTTCCGCTGCACTCTAGTTTAAATTTGAGATTTGTTTGTGCCTTCACAAGATTGCATGTAATTTAGATAATTAATCAACTTGTGTAATTGAATTAACTAACTAGGGTCAATCTACTACCCAATAGAAAGCAACACATAGAGGACATGAGACAATATCCTCTTGTAGTGACTTAATAGACTACTAAGAAACATGTTAGTGGGACATCACGATGCTACATTTTTTCTTTGACAAAAAAAATCTGTGTTAGAGATTAGAAAAAATCATCTTTCAAGTAGGTTAACTACATATCAGATTACATGTGTGTGCAATAAGTCAGGGAAGTTTACTACTAAACAAGACATTCATGAAAGACTGAAGGTATTTCTATGGAGAATAGTAACAAAGGCTTTGCCTATGAGTTGAGGAACAAGATAGTTAAAAGGCCCCTAAGGGGGGGAGGGGGGGGGGGGTGCTAAAAGCTTTTGTCTTGTGTTACATGGATACCAAAAGTGAAAGGCTGTAAATGAATCAAGCCATTCATAAATAATTTGGGCTTGAAATGATAAAAAGTTCATTAATGTTTATTTGTTTATAAACAAGCCGAAACTCGTTACAAAACAATCTAAGTTAAAATTTGTTTATGGGCTTGGTAATAAGCATAATATGAGCTTGAGAATTAAAAAGCCACATCTTACTAAGACTTTAAGTAATTAAGAGTTGTGATTACTCGTTAAAATTAAATAGGTTTGACAATAAGTTTGATATGGATCGGACTTGATAATATACTTGTTTTAGATCTTAAGCTCAAAAGCTTGATATTGTACATGAGTTTGAACTTGATATTTAGCTTGAGCTAGACTTGATTAATGAATTAAGCTGAATTCAAATTTTTAGACGAGCTCGAGCTCAAGCATCATTTATAAGCTTAGATTGAGTTCGAGCCAAATTTAAACATTTTACATTCGTTATTAAGTCAAACTTGAATGCTCACTATTCAAAAAAGGTCGGCTCATTTATAGCCCTAAATTGTATTAAATATAATTTTGATGCAGTTGAAAAGAATGGCAAAACTTGTGTTTCTTTGATTGAGAGAAATCATTACGGCTAACCGATATATATAATTGGCTCTCAAATTTGGGGCAACGTCAATTGAGGGTGCGGAAGCGATGGCGATAAACTTCGCGGTAAGGGTATCTTTCAACAACAACCATAATTGAGTAGCAACAGTGATGATTAATCGATAACTTCTTCAATTGAACCCCTAACACTGTTTAGAATTGGGTTGGGCCCCCAAGAAACATAACCTTGTACATACTCTTGCCAATTGAGTTTTTGTATGGGCTAGCTTGAATCGCTTTGTGTGACAGAAGATTAAAAAAAGAGGCAGAGCTAGTAGCTGGGCCGACCATCTACAAATTAGAAATTGGAAAAACCATATAAAGACATGAAATAGTCAAACAGTCAACAACGATACATGATAAAAGTGATATGTAATAAAATAGACTATTGGAGTACAAATATTCTATTTAACCTTTTGTATTTAACCGATTACAACTTATAAATATGTATTTGATTAACTTTTTTAATAAAATAAGTAATATTTAAAATGAAAAAAAAAAAAAAATCAATTATATGGCAATTTGTAATTCATGGAGCACAAAGTGAAACACAAAAAAGTAGTATAAAAGATTTGTATTTCTAAAAGAGAAACAAAGAATAGCTTAAGATATTCTGGGACTTAAAGTGACTACTTTAAATAGAGTTTATTCTTAAATTTTAAATAGTAATAAAAAATTTATTTAACTTTTGGTATTTTTTTTTTTCATTTAAAATCATTTGTTAGATGCAAAATTACGAATCACAACTAATTCATAGTATTACTCAATGACTATACAACTAAAATAAACACTATCTATTAAGTGAAACATCTATATACTAAAAAATTATGACTGAAAATTTTAATAAAATTATATATTTAATATCTCAAAATAAAATCTGAGTATAAATATAGTTACTATTAATTAGTTATACATTTATTTAATTTGTTTGTACAAAAAAAATAAATATTTTTATTATATAGAAGTGTTGACGTGGAAAAAAGAAAAGAAAATGAAGGTGAAATTTTATTTAAACAATATGTATCTTTCAAGAAAAAAATAAAAAGGAAAATAAAGTAAGAACTTAAGAGGCTGTTTGGCCAACCAAATTTGATAACTCAATTCTTAGTTTCCATAACTCATAATTCAAAAATGGTGGGACACATAGCAAAAAGGTTGTTTGACCAAACGATAACTCAGTTTCCATCACTCAATTCTCTGATTTTTGAATTATGAGTTATGGAAATTGAAAACAACCAAAGGCTGTTTTCAGTTTCCATAACTCATAACTCAATGGCATTTTCATAAATAAAACACATGGAGGGACCCACATCCGCAACTTTTAACCACTTTTTGACTTTTTTTTTTTTTCACTTGTTCGGTCTTCAATTTTTTATTTTTTATTTTTTATTTTTTATTTTTTAGCTTCGGTGAGTTTGGGTACTGAAAACAAAAAAAAAAAAAACCTACACCGGTTGACAGGTGTGGGCCCACAAATAGTATGAAAAATATTGAGTGATGAAAATTGGGTGATGATGCCAAACGGGTGTGAAAAATTGAGTGATGAGTGATGAGTTATGAGTTATGAGTGATGAGTGATGAGTGATGGAAATTGAGTGATGAAAAATGGTTGGCCAAACAGGCTCTAAGCTTTTAGAAAACTGTCAAACCTGAAGTGACGGACTAGACTCATTGCAATGCTCAATGGAGAAGATAGTATGAAGTGCAACTAAGAAACTTAAGAAAAAAAAAATCACTTCCCAGCAATTTGTGTAAAATTGAGGTTGGCGATTTAAATTTTTTTTTTTTTTTTTTTTTTTTCCATTTTTAAGAGAGAGATCAAGAGAGAGTAATTTTTCAGTATTTGTGTGTGGGATAGTAATGAGTTCTATACTCTAAAACTGACAAAAGCAAACACTCATTGCCACATCTAATGAAAGTATTTTTCTTTTTCTAGTTTTTCTTTGTTAAAAATAATTACTTTTTATTTATTGGCTACTATTTGGGGCTTAATTGATACTCCCATTAGTACATAAATATTTCTATTGGTTAAAATTTGAGAGCTTTTTTTTTATTAGGAGCCTTAGGCGGTTGCCTACTTGCCTCATACCATGAGCCAGCCCTCACAAAATTGATTACCATACAAAATGAAAAACAAAGAGGAACAAATTAGAAAATTGAGCAAGAAAAGTATTGTCCTAAAAGGAAGGTTGATTTTTCCATTGGGATGCTAATGCAGAGAGTGCCCTAGTAGAAGACCCATCTACACTTAGTGCTTTCTCAGCAGCAATCTTTAAGTCTTTTATATGCTTATGAACTTCCTTGCCTCTTTCTCCGACCATAAGATCCTTTACGACTTTTGCAATTTCCTCTCGGTCCACTAAACCTTTCTCGTTAGCTTTAGGTCTCAATGCCACTTTTAGATCCTCAGCTAATAATACTGCATTCATTTTTTGTTCTGCAAAAAACGGCCATGTAATAAATGGTATTGCTTGCATGATACTTTCCAGGGTCAAATTCCAGCCACAGTGACTAAGCACTTGGGCTTGTGGTGCTGTGGCTAAGCACTTGGGCTTGTGGTGCCCAAGAAGGCAACGTCAGACCCTGCCCTTTGGCCCTCTCTACAAACCCTTTTGGTAAGAAAGCAAGAGGGCTCTTGTCATGGCTTTAGTCATTAAGGTACCCAGCATTTGCTGATTCATTTGGACTTCTTACCACCGATAAGAACTTTTGGCCACTCAATTCCAATCCTAAGGCTAGCTCAGTCATTTGGTCATAAGAGAGAGTTCCACCACTACCAAAACAAACAAATAGGAATGACTCCCTTGGCTGATTGTCCAACCATCTTAAACAATCAGACCCGTCAACCTGATTACTTGAACCAATTTGCATGATGGTTCCAACTGGATAAAGTGAGATTTTTCCTACTTCTTCTTCGAAAGCTTTTATAGCACTTCCTTCCAATTCCATGAAGGTATTAACCATAATACCCTCAGTTAATCGGAGTTGTTTTCCGATGCAAAAAATCTCTTCGTAATACTCACTTGTTCGATCTTGAGCAGGTTCTATAAGATCTCTACCGTGAATAGGTATGCACCCCAGAAGTTTCAATGGCTCTGATAGGTCTCTATACTCGCATGAAACTGTCTCGTCAAGCTTTGGCAAATGCAAAAGCAAAGACAAAACCATAGCATTTGCGGGGAAGAAAATGTAAGGTGAGATATTGAGTTCCTTAGCAACATCTAGTGCCTCAGTCCGAAAAGATCAACCACAAAAGCAGCCAACCGAGCTGTTGCAACTAGTGACTTTAACAGATCACGAAGAGATGGGAGTGAACGTTTCATGGTGAGAATAATTCGGCTTCCAGGCTTTACGCCTTCGAGGTTATCCAAGCTCACTGGCGGAAGAAAGACATGGTCTATGCTTGTGGGCAAGGCTTCGAGGACTTCTTTCATGGCTTTGGACGGAGTCCCAAATGTGGGAATGATACATGTGACGTGGAAGTCGTGATGAAGAACTAGTAGCTTGGCAAGCTCGACAAAAGGGATGAGGTGCCCCATACCTGGACTTGGTAGAATAGCTATGCGATGCTTTTGTTCCATTGTCAATATGTAAGCTAATGACTCGTTTTGAAGAGAAGGCGTTTGAAAGAGAGACGATGATTTTTATGTTTGAGAGGTTGCATGGTTTTTTGTATATATAAAGATTTAGGAGTACATATTTTCAAAGTGATAAGAACATACTACACTTGATCTTAACCAGCCGAAAAAGGTATTGGAGTATATGTTAACTAACCCACAAAAACCAAAACAAAATAAAATAAAATAAAATAAAATAATAGTAATAATAATAATCTATATCTATATATATATAAAAAACCGAAACTTTTGAAACTCCCACAATTTTCCACGTCAGCACATCATTTAAAAAAAAATCATAAACCAAAAAATAAAAAACTTTTTTCCACATCAGCACATCATTTAAAAAAAAAAATCATAAACCAAAAAATAAAAACTTTTCTAAAACCCAAAAAAATACTTAAACGCAAAATCAGAGGAACCCTAAGCCTTTAACACGCTCTACCTTCTCCTTCCTCCAAAACCCAGACCACGCTTTGCCGTTCCCCCACACGCAAACACAACACCGCGTTCTTCTTCTCATCAGTCAGTCAAACTCAAAACTCAACACCATGACCCCAAAATCCCTCTTCTTCTTCTCCACCACCCTCGCTCTTCTCATCCTCCTCATACCCATCTCTGCCCAAATCTCCGACCCGAACCCGAAACCGACCCAATCCCTTTCTGCGGCCCACACTGAGCTCACCAACTATGGCTTCCCAGTCGGACTCTTACCCTCCTCAGTCCATGGCTACTCCATAAACAAGACCTCCGGCGACTTCTCCGTCGAGCTCGACGGCGACTGCAAGATCACTCTCCCGCCGGACAACTACCTCGCCACCTATTCCAGGACAGTCAGGGGAAAGATCGTTTCGGGTAAGATCGCTAAGCTCGACGGGATTCGGGTCCGTGCGTTGTTCAGGTGGTGGTCCATCACCGGGATCCGATCCACCGGCGAAGACTTGGTGTTCGAGGTCGGCATGGTCAGCGCCAATTACCCCTCCAAGAACTTCAACGAGAGCCCCGATTGTGAAGGTAAACACTCCTCTTCGTGAGTGAGCGAGTGAGGTATGAATTCAAATCCCAATTCAATTCGCTCTTAATTAGGGTTTTGAATTGATCAGAGAAATTCGAGACTAAAGTATGTGTTGTGCGTTATGATTAGTATTGAATTAACATCTCTGAGTGATAATTCTTAATTAGTAATTATTGATTTAAAATATAAAAATTGATTGAATCGAATTGTGCTCTATGTATCTCGATTATTCCTGAATATTCTGTATAGCACGAGCAAAATAAAATAGTTGCTGTCTTTTTTGATTTTGTTTTAATTTTAGTTTACTAGGCATCTGTTTGTATCGAATATGTTCTTTTCCAGATTAATTCCCTCTAAGGTATTAGCCCAAACTGCCGACTCTTCCAAAGAAGGTAATTCTTTTCTCTCTTTACGATTAAATCCGTTAGCACAAATCGCATTAGATATCTGTGAAACGTTTTAACTTTTATTTATTTTTACTAATTCGTTAATGTTTGAATTGCTTTTCAGTTTGATTAAAACTGCCGACTCTTCCAAAGAAGGTAATTCTTGAGGAAACACTGTGGGAAACCAAAAAAAAAAAAAATGATTAAATCCGTTAGTACGAATTGCATCAGATATCTGTGAAACGTTTTAACTTTTATTTATTTTTACTAATTCGTTAATGTTTGAATTGCTTTCAGTTTGATTATTGTTGATTTCAATTAATTTACACCTAAGGATTTGTTAAATTATTATTATTATTTTTTAAATTGATTTCTTTCTCTGATTTTGTAGCTGATTGATATAAAGCTTCCAAAGTATTTTCACGATCAGACAAACTTAACCAAATTGAGCATCTGTTTGGGTGTGGAGGAAAAAAACAATGGAAGCACAATCAATTGTGAAGGTTCCTTTTAGATACCTTTGTTAATTTGCTTTGTTGATTTGCCAATTGTGAATTACTTTATGTTATTTCTACTAAGATTTTTCTATGGTATTCTATTTTATTTCACTTTGTTGTGGGTTCTTGCATTTTTCTATGGACAGTCAAGTATTTACCTTTCCTTTATTATGTATGGCTCCAAACATTAATCGTGTATTGGACATAGCTCAAGAACACAGTGTGAGCAGCTACACGTTGCAGAGAAATCGAGGTATCCACAAGCCAGTCAAAGTTGATGACAGCCCTTCAATGATAGCTGAAAATGGTGTGAGTAGCTCCAGCTTGTGCGAGCATGAAAAAGGTGAGAATATTGCTTTGCTCCAAAAAAGCAACATTATCCTCCTCCATGACAATTCTCTAATTGACAGGCAATAAACTTTTCACACTGCCACTGATGGTGAATTTTTCATTTTCACTGTGCCTCAATACATATACTGGGCAAACTTCGTGATTAGGTTATCTTATTTTGTAAATTAATGGTAACATCTCTTGATTACAGTATTGCAGGCACTGCGGACCGCTCATGCAACAGCAGGATATATTAATGCTGCGATGCAGAGAGCTCCCAGGATCTCAGGCAGAGTTATTCAAGCACAGATGGATACAGCATTTACTAATTCTAAGATGCAGAGAATTCGTGGGAACTCAGGCACAGTTAAGGTGGAGAGAGATGGATTTCTCAGCAAGTCAGAAGACAAAGCTGGCAGAACTTTGATGATAGCAACAAGCATGGATCCTGATTTGTACAAGGCTATAACAAATAGGGACATTGATTTAATCCAAAAAAGAAGGCATGATATGGAACTTTCTCCTCTCTATGACAAAACCCCTGAATTGAATACAATCCTTCATCTTGCTGCTGCAAGCTCAGACGATGAAGAGTTTGTACAAGCAATCCTCAGGATCCAACTGTGCCAAAAATTTGTCACAGAAAAGAACTCCAGCGGCAACCTTCCTCTTCATGAAGCAGTAAATGCTGGCCATCTACATATAGTGAAACTTTTGGTCATATGGACTTACCAGCAGCTGCAAGATCACTCTACTGGACCATTGAGGGAGAAAAATAAGGAGGATAATACTCCTCTTTACCTGCCCTTAATTAACAAATACCAAGCTGTGGGTTGTAACTTGGCCTTGGAATCCAAGTACAATGAAATGGCCAAGTTCTTTGTACTTGGATTGATTTATAGTTTTGGATTGATTTATGACTATTATGCTACTATTTTAAAGTTGAGTATGGACATTTTTAGTAATGTTCACTTTCATTAAGTGTTGTTTCTTTTACATGTACACATGGTGTTTGATGAAATTTCTTATGAGTTCTAGAAGCCATAATACATGGAGAGTCGTAAGGAGGAAGATAGGTAAGAAATGTGATGCTCTATTGTTGATCTAATCAAGGTAAGCTATGTTTGATTCTTATTACTATTGTTAATGATACACCATATATTGAATATTTGCTTTGTACAATTTGCTGTTTTGTGCTGATATCCTAAGTGCTGGTGTTGTTTGGAATTTAATTTATCTGTAATTAATTGTATTGGAGTGTACTTATACAAGTTATATATTTTCTAAATTATGATCTCAAGTATTTGGTTACCACGATATCTCATTGTATGTGATAGATTTTATTGCTTTGGTATATAATTTATACCTTGATATTGGTTTTTTTTTTTTTTTTTTTTTTTTTTTTTTTTTTTTTTTTTTTTTTTAATGTTAGGGAAGTTGTGTCAATTGATTGACATGTTATTATCAACAACTTTCCCGTGCATCGCACGGGTTAGCGACTAGTATAAATAAATAAACAAACAAAAAAGGGTATATGTTTAAAAGTTTTTGGTATAGTAGCATAACATTCATTTCCATTTGGATTTTTGTTCTCGGTGTAGTAAATTGACATAGAATTACAAATATAACTTCAAAGAGTTAATTGATATATATATATGAGCCTCGTAATTCTATTTTATTTAATTTTTTTTTTTAACATATCATCCTAGGTAGTAACAAAGTCAAAATTTCAATTTAAGAGAGGCAAAATTAAAAGGAAATTTTTTTAAAAAATCAACCTAAAAAATATTAGTCAATATCTATAATAAAATAATTAAAAAATTGTAAATAATGGTAATGTCATACAAAATATAATATAAATGTAAACTAAAATTTAATATTTCAAACCTAGTTTAATTTACTTGAAAACACTTGACTTTTTTTTTTCTTCCAAATTTTTTTTTTTTTTTGGTATTTTTTATTTTGAAACTGTTGAATGATTTCTTCATTTTTCAATACAAGTTTGTTTAAAACTCGATCTGGACTCATTATCACACTCATAATTCTCCATAGTTTCAATAAATGACAACTATATATTTTATATCATTAAAGTAAATAATAAAAATAACTAATTCATAGTTATTAACAATCGAAGTTAGAGATTAATCTAAATAAATACATAAAGTTTAGAGATTTAATTTAATTCCTTAAAGTAAATCAATAAAAAAAATTGTATTTAGAGAATAAAAATACATTTAAAATAAAATAAAATGAAATAAACAAAAAAAAAAATACATGTTTAAAATTTCTTGGTATATATGGTAGCATAAAATTTATTTTCAATTGGATTTTTTGTAGTAAATTGACGTGCAATTACAAATATAACTTCAAAGAGTTAATTAAAATATGAGACTTGTAATTTCCTTTTGTTTTAATTTTAACATATTATCCCGGGAATGAAAACCATTCTCTTGAGCTTTAAAAGGGTTAAATCTTATCAAACTATATATAGCGTAGGCAAAACCCAGTAGCTCACCCCGAGTTTGACCTTCTCCGATTATGAAAGGAAGCCCCACTTTCCTTTCTTCCCCAGTAAGCTAGGAAGGTTTGATTTAGTGTGACATAACTTCAAACGTAAGATGATCTTTTAAATTTTGGCATTTGTTAGTGTGATGTAACTACATACGTAAAACTTTCAACTTTGTTTAAATAATGGCATAAAACGTACTTACATGTCTTAGTGTGACGTAACTACTAACGTAAATTGTTTAAATAATTTACAGGGAGATACATGTGGACCAAAGTCTTCTAAACAGGTAGACTATTATAATACCAGATTTGGCGATGAAGTGAACAACTAGTGGAGAAGACTCCAAAGGAAAAACACTATGAGGTTATAATCTCTGATAAAGAAATCCACTATATGAATAGAAATGATACAATCTAGCTTATTGACGTAGGGTCTGTTTGAGATCCACTTAATTATCTTGTTGAAATTGATTTTTTTTTTTTGTTGAAAATGTTATAGATAAAGGTAAAAGTTAGCTTAAATAGTACAGTAAGATTCATAAATAGTATCAAAAAGTGCAGTAAGACCCATAAATTGTAGTAAAAGTAGGCTAAATAGTAAAATAAGTTGGCTTTTTAAATTGAGCCAAACACACACGTAATCCTACACCAGCTCCAAACCTTCTGAACAATTCTATATGTTTTTCTTCTGAACAGTACTAGCTAGCTAGGCTCTTGATCATCAATACAGCAACATTGTTGTTGAATATAGACTTTTGAATCACAGGTTGATCAAAACTAGGTTTAGATTTTCTCTGTCCTTGATGCATGGTAACGGTCTCTAAACTCCTTAATGAAGTTGTGGTAATAAGCGTTTTATAATTTGTATATAGGATAGGAAAAGACAAGGCAGCAACTAACTTAATCAATCAAAACGCGTCAGATTTTGGTTTCACAATTTTCGATTAAGGAAGCTATTGTTGAATATCTATCGAAAATCATCTTTCAATCGATCTAATGAATGTTAAAATTAAAGATTACTCTTGAACAGTGTCTTCTTTTGAGTTGCATATTAAACTTTTAAAGTGTAAAGTAAGAAAAATTTACGAATAGAAAATTTATGACAAAACATGGTTTGATCGAAGTCATAATAGACTCACACCATGTTCAAATAATCTATAAAGATATGCAACTTTCAATTTTCAATTTTTTCTTGAATGAGTGAAATGAGCTCTATTTTTATTTAGTGATGTACAATGAATGGTTTTTGTTGGGTTTAGACCCTGTCAAAACTCTTTATTTAACCAATTTTAAGGCCAACTTGATAACTAGGTTAATTATGGAAGCCTAGGTTAAACATATAATCATAAATATCATGAAGTGTGGAAATTTAAATAAGAGATGATATGATGACCCAAAAAACCAATAAAACAAATTGTATCACAGGAAAAACCTTGGAGGACTTGACCTTATCAACCCCGAGGTGAATAGATTCACTACTAGATAGAGATATACAATTAGAATAACCCTATTCATTGTAAATCTAAGTACAAATACCAAACTAAGCTCAGAATCCCAAAGATGTCTTCGATAATAATTTGTTGTGCCATGAACCTCCAATTCACGACTCCAAGACCACCCTTGAAGGCTTTCGCCAACATAGGCCTCCACTCTATGACTTCAAGATCACACTTGAATGTTTAGATCCAGCACTATTTATGGCTGGTATGAGATAGCAACTTCTATAACATCGGATCATAAGTTTCTTCAAAGAATATCACCGATAGAAGATCTGAGATTGTTTTGGGTACAAAAACCCCAGATATAGAATATGAGGCACATGAGACACTTTTTCTCTCCTCTAAAAGCTCTCTAGGGTTAGGTTCTTATGTCCTTTAAATACCGCAACAAACAAATCACGAATTTGGGTCGAAATGGACAAGTTATAATGTCTTTTCATGTTTGTTGATTTTTACTGATCCTATGATTTTCAATAGGTCAAACACCAATTGAATAGTTTTGACAAGTTGAACACTATTAAGTTATGGTTTTTCACATAACATTTATGTTGGCTTATTCCATGACAAAAAGTGTTGTAATTGCATTAATTTATTTCTTTGTATTTCGTGGGATTTATCCTCTTGGTACACTTGTTTTGGTTTAAATACCTAAGTGTGATCATTGACCCTTTGTGTTTATGGCCATGGATAGTGTTTTGTGTGCTTCTTTGCATGTTTTGGATGATGTTGATTGTAACATGCCATATGTTTGTAAAAATGTGAGTGTTTATCCTCTTGGTTGTGATGACACGTTACATGACTCTTTGGTTGTTGTTAAAATTCCAAATGTCAAACTCTTGAAGAAAAAGTCAAAAAAATTTCATGAGGTTTTGACCAAGTTCATTGGTGAAAAGGATGATTTGATTCCTAAGCTTAATGAATACAATAAATTAGTTGAGAAATATAAGAAACTTGCTAAAAATATTTTTGAAAAGATGAAAGAGTTTGAATGTTTGAATGTGGACTTGGATGCTAAACTTGTTTTGTCTAACAAACTTGTCGATGATCTTAAATGTGAAAATGAATCTCTTAAGATGCATGCCAAATGTTTGATTGTTGAACCTATTGCTAAAAAGGAAAAAAATCTTTGTTGCAATCATGTTGTGTTGCTTGATTTTGTACTTTTTATGAGTTCTACCTCTATAGACAAATCGGTGTACATTCCTTCACACAAAAGAAATCAAAAAGTGAAGAGAAAGACTTTTAAGCCAAAGCCTTTGTTTAGGTCTCATCCTAGAGATTTCAATGGATCTAAGTTTGTTCCTACTTGCCACCATTGCGGTGTGATCAGTCACATAAGACCTCAATATTCTATGTTGAAGAAAGAACAAAACTATATTGTTAGATCCCTTCCTAAAAAGCTTAGTGGACCTAAACACATTATTTGTCACCATTGTGATGCCTTTGGTCATTTGCTCTAAATTTTAAGCTCTTAAATGAATTAAAAAAAAGAAAAAAGAAAAAAAAAGAGAAACTTAAGCTTCTTGGAAGTTGTGTCCCTAAAAATCCTAGTGGATCTAAACACATTGTTTGTCACCATTGTGGTGCATTTGGTTATTTAAGACCCCATTCCTCTAAGTTTCAAGCTCTTAAAAAAAAAAATGAGAAATTTAAGCTTCTTGGAAGTTGTGTTTCAAAAGCTAAATTGGATTTGATTGAAAGTGGTAAATTGTTAAAGCATGTGGTTAATGCTCTTACCTCATTGTCTATGTGCATCTCTAGTTTTCATTCTTCTAACTCTCGTCTCACTTCTCATGAGATACTCATTCCAAACAATCGTTCCGTTTGGAAGAGGTAGGGTTCCAATGGTTGAGCTTTTGCTCCTTTAGTCATTGATTTAATTCTTTCAATCTTTGTAGGACTCTTCATGCATTAGATGCTTCATTATCATGCATTTGCGCATCTTGCATCTTTTTATAAGAATTGTTTTCATTGTTAATCTTACTTTATTGCTTTTTTTTTTTTTTTTTTTGGGAGTTAAAAATCCAAAAACTCATAAAAAGTAAAAAATCTCAAAAAGTTTGATCGCTTGTGTTTTGTCATATCGCATATGAGTTTGACCTAGTACCTTCGTACTAATGGCGTAGTGTATTTAGGAGCTTAGCTTGTTATATATGCACATATTGAATATGAGTAAAATCTAGAAATCTATATTTGATTGTTGTAAATAGATCTTCAAGCTTGTCATGAATGTCTAGCCAATAGTCTAGATTGTTCTTGATACATGCGTAGACTTGACCCTATATATCTCCTCACATTTATTTATTTTTTATTTTTTTATGTCAAAAGGCTTTAAACTTCAATCTCTAAAAGGAGAAAGAACTGAAAATGTTTTGCTTCGAAAACTAGTTAGACTAGGAAAAGGTGGAGCAAAAATGCATTCAAAATGTATCATGCCAAAGCTAAAGGCTTATTCTACAAAGAAATTTAAAATATTTCATGGCATTGTTGCCCAAAAATTGAGTTGTATTGAAAAAAAAAGTATAAAAAATGGAAGTCAAATGAAAAGCTTTCAATCATTGTAAACACTTTGGTGAGGAGTCATATATGTTCATTTCTACTAGTGAGATAGGTCACTTGACTTCGTACTATTTGTGTATGATTTGATTGAATTAATCATTGAAGCTTCAGACTAGACTATGGACTAATTTATACTTGATACCCACATACAACACACAAGTCTAATGTTCAATGTATATTTATTTCATTTGTGTGATTATACATATTTAAATGTGATGTGTGTATGTGCAATTGCTTGATGATAAAACCGAAAAAGATTTTTGAATATTTTATTTGTTTCTGAAAGTGATTTTTATCACTTTGTTTTTGAAAGTTTTTCTCAAAATGTCAAATTCTTTGTGTTGAAAAACTGTGTTTGGCCATTTCAGGCAGAGAGTTTCATGACTCCTTCGTGAAAGGTTCGCGACTCAGACTTGACTAGTGAAATTCTGCCCTGTTCATCTGCACATTTTGTGAGTGGGTTCACAACTAGTTCATGAGTCACTGACTCGTGAAATGCAGAAAAAACAATTTTTAAAGGGCTCGAAAATTCAGTTTTCAAAATACTTGTCTTTTTGCACTCCGCGACTCCCACCCCCCAAAACTCAAAATTTCTTCCAAAACTCATCAAAACCCTTTTGAATTTCTACTCTAAGACTTCTCCAAGGTATTTTTCATCACTTGTAATCTTTCAATTCCTTGATTTTGTCTTAGATTACTTAAAACCTAGGGCTGGGGTTTATTTCAGTGTTGGGTTGGGAAAACTTACTTTCTTGAAAAAAATTTCAATTTTGTTGATTGGGCTTAGTCCTATTTTGTTTGTTGATGATTGTGTTGGCCTCATGAGGCATTTTGAACATGTATTTAAGGCATATTTTTCATATTTTCATGCATTGTTTTTCATATAAGGTTATTGTATGCATGCTAAGTGTTTGATAAAATGCCCTTTAGTCATTTTCTCACTCATTTGGACTCTGATGAGTACCAAACTTTGAGATTTTTCATGTTTCCTCACTAGAAACATGTTTGGTTTATTGGTTGTGTATTTTACAGACCTTGCCCCACTTGTGTATTTCTCATGTTTTGTTCATGCATTGAACATAGCCACCTTTTGCATACACCTTTGCTATCCATGTCATGCCTTTGTCTACATCTTGTTTCCTCATCCTTAACACGTCATGTTTACTTTATACTTTGTAGCATTTTTTTTTCTTTTGTTTGAGCTTTATTTCTCATTCATCTTATACCCCTCATGCATCTTTATTCTTGTTCATATCTTTCCCTAATTCTTCTTGACCCCTTTGTTTGTTCGTGTCAAAAAGGGGGAGAGTATACAAAAGAGTATACTAAAGAGTATACCAGAGAGTATACCAAAGATTTTCGTCATTTCTATATGACTCTTGTGCACATTCTCAAGGGGAGAATTTCTATCTCATACACATTCTTAGGGGGGAGAAATTTTATAGGAGAGATGCATATACCAAGGGGAAAATGACATTTTTTTTTATGAGAAAACCTTTTTTTTTTTCTTTTTGGTGCTTTGAGTTACTTTTAGTTTCTATGCTTTGTTGTTCTTATCGCATCGTGTTTATATGTTGAATATGCATATATCCTTATACTATCGTGCTTTATTGACTGCATGTTCGGAAGATCATTTGCTTTGCTATGTGATCATTGTAGTCATTTCCATACGACTATTTGGTGTTTGATCAAGTTGCTCTTATATGTTTCATATCATGTTTACTTGATTGCAATTTACTTGTTTCATTTTACTTGTCCTTTATTATTTGCTTTACCCTGATAGTCTAATGTGTTTTGTGCAAGTGTTTTAGGATACAGTTATTTTGTTCCAAGATCGTTATAGGTTATAGATTTAGGTGTGAGTGAGTCTTGCCATTGTTCCCAAACTCACATTTAAGTTTAAAGTCTGTTATAGGATGTTTTTGTCACAGAATAGCCAAAGGGAGAGATTGTTAAGTTATGATTGTTCATGACGAAAAGTGTTGTAACTCACATTTATGTTGGCTTATTCCATCACAAAAAAATGTTGTAATTGCATTAATTTATTTTCTTATATTTTGTGGGATTTATTTGTAATGGGTTTAATATTAAGTTGGTAAAGATTGCTCAAGAAGTTGGGAGATTTTGGCATTTTACCCCTTTTTTTAAAAAAATTTAGCAATATGCCCTTGTTTCCAAACGATATAGGGGAGTGCCCCTGTTTCGATACTCGATTACCTTAAAATCGAGTTTCAATTAAATACTCAATTTGTAGAAAATCAAGTTATGCCCGATAAAACTTAAAAAAAAAAAAAAAAGCATGGAACTCGAGTTCTTGGAAATCGAGTTCCATGCAAAAAAATTTTTAGTGTAATCGTCCCATACAGCCCTATAGTGGCGTTTTTAAGTCCTATAGTGGCGTTTTTAAGCCCTATAGCGGTGTTTTTCTGCAATTTTTTTTAATAAGTGTGATTACCCCATACCAAGTTCAGGGAGCCCTATAGTGGCGTTTTTAGGCCCTATAGTCACGTTTTAAAACTCTATAACGGCGTTTTCCTGCAATTTTTTTTTTCTAAGTGTGATTGTCCCATGGCAAGTTGAGGGAGCCCTATGGTGGCATTTTTTTAGCTCTATAGTGACGTTTTAAATAGGAATGGCAACGGGTCGGGTTGGGGCCGGGTTTTTCCATACCTTGACCTAACCCGTGGGCCAAGACCCACGGCCCGGACCCGGCCGGTTTACTAAATGGATTTTTTTTCGGGGCCCAAACCCGCCCCAACCGGGCCCTGTTAAGCCCTACCAGATTTAGTTCCGATCTGCGACCCAAATCGTGGCCCAACCAAAAAAAAAAAGAATTGAAGCCCAAAAAAAGAATTGAAGAATAAAGGACTTTTATTCTTTGCCCCCTCTCTCTTCCCTCTGCAAAATCACCTCTGTGCCGACCCATTGCCAATGAATTTGGTATGCAAAGTAACACAACACAGAAATTCAAAGAGTTTTTAACAAATTCATCATTGTTTCAAACTACCTGAGCTCTTCAAAGGAATCAATAAAAAGATCATTTTTTTTATATTACATGAATGCAAATATAATACTTTCAAAAACCGAAACTGGTGTAATAATCACAGCTAGAAACTTGTATATAAATTCAACTCATTTTGTGAACTTTTACAATCAAAATTAGGAAATGAGTAACGAAATCAGTAACCCATCCCCAGTCCCCACAAGAAAACCCATATTCAAAAAAAAAAAAAAATTCTTCCTTGCGTTGTGTTCTTATTGTACCCACTAAAAAACCCATAGAAAAATCTTAGTATCACCGTAATACCATAATCAAAACAATTGTAATACCTTGCTCTCATCATCAATACCGAAAGACATCACCCACATTTGAATCACAGAACAGCAGCGTTGCAAATTACCACCAACCCTAACCGAGACCCATTCCTCCACCACCGAATCAAGCCTCCAAAAATCAGAGAAAACAACTCACATGATTGAGACGAAATGAACCCCCCAAAAAAAGAAAAAGAAAAAGATAAGAGAGAGAACGAGGTGGTTTTATGGAGACACGCGGAGGGAGCGAGGCGGCTGGGCTGAGGCAGTGAGGCGTGGGAACGAATGGGGCTGTGGTTGGCAGTAGTGATGCAAGGATGAGAGCGAGTGTGAGAGTGACAAAGGGTAAGTGTGAGAGGGTAAGGGAGGGACTGAGGAGGCGTGAGCTGCTGCTGCTGAAAAAAAATGACTAAATGAGGGACTTAGTTAGGGTTAGTAATAGCTATATATATATAGGGGGGCTTTTTGTAATTTTGCTGTAACCGGGTTATATCCGGGCCGAGTTTCGGATTTTTTTGATAAAACCCTGACCCGACCTGAACCCACTTCGGATTTTTTTTTAAAACCCATACCCGACCCTATTCCTAATCAGACTAGATAAAATCCGGCCCATTAGGGTCGGGCCGGGCCGGGTATCCGCGGGTCGGGCAAAAATTGTCATCCCTAGTTTTAAAGCCCTATAGCGGCGTTTTCCTGCAAATTTTTTTTCCTAAGTGTGATTGTCCCATGGCAGGTTGAGGGAGCCCTACAAATCGAGTTCTATGCAATTTTTTTTTTTTAATTTTTTTTTTAAGTTTGATCGGGCATAACTCGATTTTAATGTAATCAATTTCTTTAAGTAACTCGATTTTAGTGTCATCGAGTATCGAAACAGGGCACGCCCCTATATAGTTTGCAAATAGGGGCATATTGCCAAATATTTTGCCAAACAAGGGCAAAAGGCTAGATTCTCCCAAGAAGTTGATCTAGCGGCTTGGCTTGCGAGTGGTGCAACCTACGCACATGTTGGAAGCTAAAGAGTCAAGTGCCAAGTTGTATTTCGTGAGTCACTTCGCGACTCAAGCCAAGTCGTGAGTGACTTGCGAAACTCTCTACCTAGAGAATTTTAAGTAAGACATTTCCTCTTCTTTATCCTATTACATTTACCCTCATTACCCATAAAATTGTAAGGAGACTATTCAGAAAAAAACCGTAGAGATGTTTCTACAGCACACCCACCCTTATTAGAGAGAGCTACTCATTCTCAATAGGGAAATCCTTGTAATCTCTTCTCATTCCCTTCTCCCATTGTTATACCTTGAGAGAAGATTCGTACCCAAACACAACCCACACCTATTTAGAATATAGAGAGTGTTTTAGAGCTTGGAAAGCATTTGGGATTTGCCAAAAGAAGCCAGTGAGGCTTGGCGGATGCAATCGAGCAATATTGCGAGATTCAGATAACTAGTGAAGAAAAGATTTCGAGAAGTCCGTTGGTTACTGGAACTTGGAGGTCTCAAGTACATTGGGTAGATTAGGCTTACGGGGTCTTTTTGATATCCTTGTACTCCAACTTATTCAATAGTGGATCGATTTTGACTTGGAGGGCTACGGAGAGGTTTTTCGTTGAGTTCTTCAATTTCCTATTTGATAACACGTCTTGATGTTATCTTGTATTTGCATCTCTCTTTCCTTACTCTTTAAGCTTTATAATTATTGTTGCTTGCATGTGGTTATGGTTTAGAGAGTAGTTCCGGTTATTGCGTATAATTTACTCTTATTCTGCACGTAAATAAGTTAGAGTAAAAGCAATCAAGCTGTGTTTTTAAAATTGGGGGTCTAAACAAGTTATAGTATTTTACACTATTTGAGCTTTCAAACACCAATCGGAAAAGACTTACAATTTGTCATGGTTTGCCAACACAACAAACTCAAATCCTAAGAGTTTTTTACACATATAAGCTAGAAATTGACACTTTTTTTTTTTTTTTTTTTTGTAGTTAAAATATCAATTTTGGGGTCAATATCAATTTGGTCTATATAATTTAATAATTTTCAATTTGATCTATGTTATTTTCAACTTGCACTCAAAAAGTGGATTTAAACAAGTAACTTGACTAAAAAAAAAGGTATCTTGACTAAAAAAAGAGGTTGCAAAACCCACTAGAATCAACTATGATCAGACATCGTACTATCATAGTTTCTTTATGCACCGTTGTTAAAAAAAAATAGTTTCTTTATGCATCCTAAAAGAAAACCCAATCCTCCAATTCTTCTCCTCTCTCCAATCAAATTAAGCATACATCCTTCTTTTTCTTGCATCTCGACCCTTCTCTATTCTTTCCTTCCAACCAATCACAAGTACTGTTCCGTGTGTAAAGTGGTATGGTATTGTTGTGGAGCACACAAGCCTTTTGACATCCCTTTTTAAATCAAGGAAGTCAATACCGTACCAGAGACTGTATCGGTTTGGCTAGCGGTACGATATATTTCGGATACCGATCAATACCGGTATACTATTTCGGGTTAACCGCTATTTTTTACTACTTTATACAGTATACAAAGTTATATTTCTAATAACTCAATATATCACTTTGACAACTTTTTATATTTTTTTGGTGGAGTTAGAGCATTAGCAGGAGTGAAGCTAAATAGCTATATAGCTATTTTAGCTTCACCAAAATATAAAAATGCATGTTACAATAGTGGAGTCATAGCTAAAATTTTTAAAAATTTTATTTTAAAAATTATAATAAGTTGCTAAAACAAATATTAATATTTTTTTTCTCACTACCCTCTCTCCTTTAATAATTGATATATTAAAAGCTCATAAATATTTAAAGACTAACCGATAGAATTGATAGATTGAAATACTTTTCGGACAAAAAAAAAAAAAAAAAAATTGAACCTTTAAAAAAATTGAAATGATTTACGTTAACCAATAAATTTTTTTTTTTTTTTTAAATGCTTAGAGTTTCCAACTTTCCAAGTCCTACACCTAGCCAGTCAACTACTGGAAGTCCTAACACATTAGGATTATTAATTTTTTTTTTTTCATTCCTTTTTTCACCTCGACACATCTTGCTTACATTTGTAGCCCATTAGTCTTTCATTTTAAGTTTATTTGTTTATTTTCTTTTTCATTCTTTTTTTCAACTCCACACGTTTTGCTTTGAAGTCTTGTCATTTGCTTTGAAGTCTTGTCATTTGCTTTGAAGTCTTGTAGTTAGTCTTTCAAGTGAGTGTACCAAAACTAAAAACAGAGACAGACACACGTTGAGAAGAAAATGAAGAAGATGAAGAGGCTGTAGAAACAAAGGCCGGCGAAACAAAGGAAAAGAAGAAGAAATGCGTAGCAGAGACAAATACGGAGAAGAGGAGGAAAAACCAAGGTAAGAGTGAGGAGGTGGATCTTGAAATTTGGGGAGTTTTCTGAGGTTTTTTTTTTTTTTTTTTTTTTTGGTATCTATTTTCCGGCCGAAACCCGGTATTTATCCCGATGTGTCCGAAACGACTCCGGTACAGCCGGTATTTAAACCGAAACGAAATAAGAGCATTTCTGTACCGGCCTAAGCACCGGTACGGAAAATTCCGGTGATACCGGCCGGTACGGTACGAAATTAACTTCCTTGCTATAAATAGTGCATATTATCAATAGCTTTAAATAAAGAGGATTTTGACAAACCAAAACCCAAATTCATGGAAAACAAGTCCGGCAAATTCGGTATGTTCTTTTTCGTTCTTGAATTTTTATTTGACACAATTATTTTTTGTATTTTATTTCAATATAAAGGTACACATATATATTGTCATATTTTCTTGCTTACTTTACGTTGGAACTCTTTGATGCCATAGGGTCTGAATGGAAGAAAAGAAACCTTCAAAAACCCCACCCCAAATCCACGAAACGATTGTATAGTTCATGATCTTTTTATTTTTATTTTTATTATTTTTAAATCCTAACTTCTCCTCTTAAAGAATAAGCAATTAGAAGAACTATAATTTTTCTTCAATCTTTTTTTTGCTGTGTGGGCATCACTAATGAAAGGATATAATCATATAGGGTGTATTTGTTTGGATGTGAAATAAAGTGGATAGAAAATTGTGGAGAGAAAATTGGGAGGATTTTTTTTTTTTGAGTGTATTTGGTTGGATGGGAAAGAAAATAAATGGTGGGGCCTATATGTTTGGCCATGGCAGTTGCCTAACTATGTTTGGTCATGTGGTAGAGGAGACTCGCCGACTGGGCTCTTGTTTGGAGTTGTGTAGTTTTCATCATGTAAAGAGGGAAGGAAATAAGTTAGCACATTCCCTTGCCCGTAGAGTAGTTTTATCTGCAGATTTAGACGTGTGGGTGGAAGAACTACCCGAGGACCCGGATGCTGTATTCCAGGGTGATTTAGTGGTGTAATTTTATCATGTGTTTTTCTCTATATAATAAAGCTCCTCTTACCTTTTTCTCAAAGAAATTAGACATAATTTTTGGTTGAAAATGCCCATGTGCAATTGCACATGGGCTTCATCCACGTTGCTTTTCTTCACACTTTTTTTTTTTTTTTTCATAGTATCGTAGTGTAATTATACATTAACAGTAGTCAGTAACCAGCCATGCAATAAATGGAAGAGTTTAACTTAATATAATTTTTTTTTCTTTTTATTTATTTATTTTGTCTAATATGAAATTTAGATAATTATGGTAAATATTTGTAACCATTTATTATGATCTTGTTTGTAAATGAAACTATATAATCTACCACTTAAAGAAAGTATGATGTGCCAAAATTCCAATTGAGGAATTAAATTATATATATATATATATATATAAAGATATATTAAACCCTGTGGGTTTTAGTTAGCTCAACTGGTAAAGTCTTTGATGGTTGAATAAGAGATCTGGGGTTCAATCCTTGCCTACACCAAAAACTGATTGGTGTTTTAGATCAGGAGCGGACGCCATAGGTTGAAACTCTCTCTCAAAAAAAGAAGAAGATATATTAAACCCTAAGTTTAATTAATTTTAAAGTGAATTATATACTTTTAAAACTGTATGAATTTATACCCTAAATCAAAAATATGATCAAACCTAAAAAGTTTAGATTTTAAAATGATATAATTTTAAAGTTCGATATTTAATTTGAGACTAGAGTCCATCAAAAAATAATTGAAACCAGAGAAACTATAAGATTTCATTTGCAACAATCTTAAATCCTATAAGTTATTTTTATTATTACTCTAATACTATCGGCATTGTTACTATTATTATTATTATTATTATTGTTGTTGTCGTTGTTATCTCTAAAAGTATAAGTTTTTTTAAGTAGATCTAAGAGTAAAGCTAAGATCCGTTTATTAATGGAAAATGGTTCAACTTTGGATTTAATAAATGATTTTGGAATTGTGTAGCTCACAAATATGGTACTTCGAAATTTTAAGTTTTATCGCAGTATTGGATGGACAGAACCCCAGTTAGACCAAGAAGGGCCATGGCACCCAACCTCTATTTTATTTATTTATTTATTTTTCATATTGTATGCATAATTTTTTCAATAGTATAGGTAGTTAAAATTAAAGTTTAGTTTCCAAAAATTACTCCTAAGTCCCTCTCAAGAATTATTTAATCTGAAGATATAAAAAAAATGGAAATAAATAACTAACCCACAACATTGGCTCCCCTCCAAAACAAAAAAAAAAAAAAAAAAAAAAAAAAAAAAAAAAAAAAAAAAAAATTTAATTAATAATTACCTAAAATCAAGTCTTGCTATTATAACGAAAATGTTAACCACCTTAAGAAGAGTTGTCAACTCATCCACGAACCAGCAGTACCTTGAGATGCTCCCATCCATTCATGTTCTCTCTTTTGAATTCATTTCGGACAAAATAAAATTTTTTGAACAATCTTTTTAATAATTTTATTTTCTTGATTAGAAAGATATTTAAACTTTCAGAGGAGTTAATTTTATTTTATTTTCCTGATTTCACTAGTTATTTTACTAATTTCACTTATAAGATGTCTGTATGTTTGGGTGCAAATATGGCTTAGAAAAATGAGAAACAAAACATTCTCTTAAAATCATTTTATTTTTTTCATTCTGTAAATATGGTGAGTAAAACAAAATCTTAAAAAGTTTCGGTAAAGTTGAATTAAAAGAGAAATTTTTCCTGTCAAATTGTTTGGTTTTGTATTTTCTTAAAATTATATCTTTCTCTCAATGTCATTTAACAATTTAATTTTTATTTAATTTTTTATTCTTAAGGTTTTCTCTCTTTGATTTTGGGGGTTTGGAATTAGGTGTTATATAGGATATAACATCATAATTTTATTCAAATTGGATAATTTAGGGTAGTAATTGAATTTACAGTTGAGTGACATCGCTGCAAAATTTAATACAGATTCAATCATAAATGAATGTTAGGACCTAATGCGATATCAAGCTACGTTTTGATTGATGATTGAGTTGAAATGTGTTAAGAAACAAAAAATGTATTAATTATTTTATTATAATTTATTGTTAACACTGAATAAACCACCAATTTTATTTTTCATGTATTAATTTATTCTTGAATTTTTCTGTAATTCTCATTCTTAAATTATTAGAAAAAAAAAATCATACTTTGGCTGCCCAATATTTACTAGAATTTGTGTCTAAATATTCCTAATGTATTGCAGCATTCACAAGAATGGCAAGACATTTTCGGCCAGCTCATTACTTACTAAAAATACAGTCATATTCTTTACTGTGTGAGACGGGTTGAAAAGTATGACTCTGGTGTTTTTGAAGTTGGCGGCCACAAATGGTGGATTCTAATGCCTCAATATTCTTTGTTCTTTAAAATATGAATTTGAGCCTCATTATCTACCATGTCTTCTTTTGTAGGAGGTTGTCTCTCTATCCAAAAGGAAATTTGAAAATAAATGGGACTGGTCACATCTCCATTTATTTGTCAATTGTTGATACAGAAAAATCTCCTCTCAGATGGGAGGTTAATGCCAGCTTCAAATTGTTTGTGTATGATCAGATGCGGGACAAGTTCTTGACCATCCAAGGTTTGCTCTATAATAATTTATACATATGCATAAACATGCATGTGTATTTGCTATGCGAAAAATTCTACCAAATCAATAATATTTGTTAATTTTTTCATTAAGGGTGATAGATTAATTTAGTATAATATCACTTTTACATGAACTATCACGGTTGTATAAAAAAATATTAAAAAATTTGTTTTGGTACAAGACTAATTGTTTGCCGTATATTTAATTTGTAGATGTTGAAGGGGCAATTAGAAGATTCCATGACATAAAGACTGAATGGGGTTTTGACAAATTTCTCCCTCTTGATTCTTTCAATGTTATTTTAAATGGATACCTTGTCAATGATTGTTGTGTATTTGGTGCGGAGATTTTTGTTCATGAACGTAGTGCAAAATGAGAGTGTCTTACCATGATAAAAGAACCCCCAACCGAATTATGACTTGGAAGATTGAAAATTTTTCAAAAAAGGATATAGTATTATATGCTTCTCAAGTATATGTTGTTGGAGAATTAAAATGGTATTTTTATTATTAGAAGTTAAAACTTTTATTGTTATAAAAGGGAAAGCTACCACTGCGAAATGCTAAACTTATTAACTATTATTTTTTCTCTTTTTATTGAATCCAGGAAAATACTGATTTATCCCAATGGATTTTATAATGAAGCACCCAAAGCAATTTCCGTCTTCCTCGACTCAGTAGATTGTGTCGCACCTGATTACAAAATTTTTGTGGATTTTAAGCTGCGGATAAGGGACCAAATTAACAATGAACATGCAGAAGAAAGAGGTTAATGAATTATATTTGTCATTTTCTTCTTTTTTTCTTGAGAGAAGTATGTACTTTTTGTTATCTTTTATTTACTTTCCTTAATTATAAGCTTTCTTTTTTTTTTTTCCCCTCACAGCTAAACACTGGTTCTCTGCCTCATGTAACAACTGGGGTTTTTCGCAACTTTTGTCACGAAAGGATCTTGAGGATGCATCTAAGGGGTTTCTTGTTGAAGATACGTTGATTGTAGAAGCAGAAATTATGGTTATGTCTACTGTAAAGTAGTTCTACATATTTATTTATACTTTGATGAAAAGTTCTACATATTTATAGTTTGTTTGGCTCGGGACAAAGATTATGGTTATGTCTACTGTAAAGTAAAGTTCTCTTAATAACCGTATATATTTATCGTTTGTTTGGCTCAGGGACCTAAAGTTATGTTTCCTCGTCTGAGGTTTCTTTTTTAGGTTTGAGTTCTATTTTTTAAACTTTCTACTGAGGGTGGGGGTCAATGCGACATGACTATTTGAAATTGGCATAATTGTACTATCATCGTTAATTTGCACGACCATTGTTAGATACTAACTCGAGTGAAACCACATTGCACGACCATCGCTAGACACTTACTGGAGTGAAACTAAAGAGGTTCAAGGACGGAGCTCTAGGGAGGGGGTGGGGGCGCATGCTTAATGTAAGTTTATGTTCATTAACAAATTTTATCGGTGGTGATTTTTCAAAATTTTGTTTGAGAATTTTCAGAGGTTGAATACATCAAAAATCATAGACTAACTATCATAGGTATGCATGCATAAGAATATCTTAAATCAATTTTAGTTGGCCCCATAAAAGATTAAGTAAAATTTTATTGAGAGATTAATCCGATTGGTCTTTTAATTCTAATTACGGGAGACATGCAGACACATAATAATTCTACGCAGATAATGTTGTCTTTTTTAATTTAATCTAAATAGTATAATTTATCTAGTTGTATAATGCATTTATCTATATATATATAATAGCCAAAGACATTTAATTTTTTTTTTTTTACTCTTTCATATTACGCCACATTAACTTTGGCAGCCTCAGAATTTTTCACATAATTTTTATTTTTATAAATCTTTATTTATTTGACACAATTTTTATTTTTAAATTCCTTTATTTGACAAAAACTAATCAAATGTCAATCATTCCTTTTTAATACCCAATAGGTAGCTTGTATTTACTCCCATTAGGAACTGTTTTTCTTAGAGTGGCATGCAAGTCTTTGACTTACTTCAAAGCATGTTTGTATGCAACACAAATTCCTTCACTGTAAAGGGTGTGTAGCTGACTAACACTCCTAAAAATCATATACGATTGAAACAACTAGGCTAAACTTGACAAATACATCTATATAAGAAGCAAGAACCCTCTTAGAAAAATTAAACAACATTATAGTTGTAGTCTCAACTTTCAAGCCGTGAGGAACCCACTGCAGAACATCGATCAACGAGACATATAGAAGAAAACACACACCATTCATCCAATCTTCACATGCCAAATTTGCATAGAGCCCATGAAATCAAACTAGAAATTCAACTACGATAACAATTGCATGCACCCCTTTTTTATGATGCCAAATATATTGAAACTCAGATTGACAACAAGGTGCCAAACACTGAATGTCCTATATTTACTTATGATGCATGAATTGCATGTTTAAATAAGAATTAATTAATATCATATATATTCTATATCTATATTTGCTACCACACTTTGAAAACTTCACAACATCATTATTTTATTTATTTGATCTTTAAACTAAATTTTACCACTACAAATGAGTTTCTCTTATATTTCTCGTGTACCTTGATCCTCTTCAGTCCTAGCTATTCAGTCCATTCTGTCAACTTTGGTCCTTTTTAGTTCTTTCTGTCCACTTGAGTCCTGTTTGGTCCATTCGGTTTTTCCGGTCCATTTTGGTTTTATTCGGTCCATTTGGTCTTATTCAGTCCACTTTGGTCATATTTGGTCCACATTAGTCCTATTTGGTCTACTTTGGTCCTATTCGGTCCACTCCGTCCAATTTTGTTCTAGTCGGTCGAATTTGGTCCTTTTCGGTCCACATTGATCTTATTCAGTCCACTTTGTTCTCATACGGTCCAATTCGGTCCATTCTGTCAACTTCAGTCTATTTGGTCTTATTCGGTCTATTCTGCTCACTTTGGTCCTATTCGGGCTTATTTGGTCCACTTTGATCCTATTGAGTCCTTTGAAACTAAAATTTTTGATTTTCATTTATTTTTTAAGTCATGGTAACATTGAACAAAGTGAAGATATTTAACATTTACTAATTATCCAGTATATTGTACGAGACTAGTTATAATTAATTGGTTGGATTTTGAATTATTGAAGAACACTATCATACGAAAGAAGAATCCAAATATTCTTAAAATACTAAATTATTTCTTTAAAAACGTGAAAGTCAAGAAAACAAAAGACGTAAGCATTTTAAATAAGAAGATATAATCTACATTAAATGGGTAGAGGAACAAACGTCTATCTTGGATTAGTATGGCAACTTTAGTTAAATTAGTAGCTCAAGAACTATATGCTTGTATGTCCACCTTTAAGCTGCCAATACAATCCTTAGAAATTAGTTGCAATTTTAAGGAGACTGTCATCCGAAAGGTGAGAATATATAAAAACAAGGTTTTTATTTTCTCACTTCCACTTGTATACATATCTTTTTTCGCATCTATCTTTATGTATTAAAATGTGATTAATACCATGCCAATTATGAATATGTATGTAAAATAAAGGATGTAAACAAGTGGAAATAATTTTTTTTTCCTCATAAAAAACTTGAGGGGGCTAGGGTTTAGGAAATTTAATTTAGGCTATTAACAATGCTTTATAGTGCCTCCAACCAAGAGAAGCTTAAGACCAAATATGGGAACGTAAAAGATTGGCTAGATGGACAATAAAACAGAAAGAGGTTAAAAATGCTTTCTAGGTTTGGAAATGGGTAGAAAGCGAAGAGATATAAAGATTAACGGAGGGCTTCAAGCCTAAACCAAGAATAGAGGACATGACACAATATTTTCTTGTAGGGGCAAACTTAATAAAAACTAGTGTTTAACCCGCGCAATGCTCGGAAACAAATCTACAATACAATACAAACATACAAAGGAATATGATGTAATTTCATATTAGTCAAGCACTTTTTGGTTGATAACAAAGGAATTAGGTCTTTTTATTAGAATTATTTTTTGGCACAATTTTGAATAGTTTGCTTGCATAGATTTATGTTGTTTGAACTTTGAATATAAATATGCATGACAAACCAAAGGAGTTTGCATATTAGATAGGAATTTTGAAAATCTAACTCTTAGATTGCATGTTTTTTATGTTCATAATATGCATGTCAAATTTCTTTCAAATTAGATGTTATTTACTATTTTATCAATAAACTTATTTTTTATACATAATTTTAGGGAGAAATTAAAAAAAAAAAAAAAAAAAAAAAAAAAAAAAAAAAAAACCTTGAAATGTAAAGATTTGATTAATGACATAGCTATTGATCTTTGATTTTCTTGAAATTTTATGAAGAACATAATAAGAATATGCAATCCAACAGTTAAATTTTCAAAATTCATATCTAATAAAATTAATATAAGAAGAGTTTAAAGAGTTTCTCTCTGACCAAAAAATAAATAAATAAATATAAAGGGAGGAAACATTCATTAAAATAAATAACATTAGTTCCAAAAATTGTAATAACAATCAAAATGGCGCAGTGGAAGCGTGGTGGGCCCATAACCCATAGGCGCCAAGATTGAAACCTAGCTCTGATAAAGAGGTAGCTTCCCAATATATATATATATATATATATATAATACTATAAAAGGGAAAAAGGAATAAGATGATGATTTTAAAAATAAATAAATAAATAAATAAAATTTTTGGCAATTTGGTATAGAATTAAACCAAGAATTTTAAATTACCATTATGTTTTCAATTGGAAGTATAAAAGCGAAAGGAATAAGATAGTGATATTATAGAAGGAATAATTGGTTTGGTACCCACTTTCCTGAGGCAGCCATTCAATTTAAAATGCGGCTCTCCCACAATCCTCTATCCTCTATAGTCTGAGGTATTACAAAGTACTAAGTACATCTTAAGTATCATTGCACAATTTCTACAACTTGAGAGCTATTATTTTATCAAAAAAGAGTTGAGAGCTATTACATAAGATTAACTAAGGTTCCTATAAGGACAGAAAATGAACAAAAGAACCACATTGTGCTCTTGAAATTTTGTAGCATTCCTCAAAGGACCTCTCCTAAAGATTGAGGTACTCGCTGCAGAAACTTGAAGGCACAACTGAGAGCTGCAATCGCCCTGTCCATTCCTCCTCTGGCTTCAAAGTGATAGGTTTCTCAATTGCTGCTCCATCAACACAAAGCATCTGTTTGTACTCCTCATCACCAAAATCTACCATTGATTTTGATTTCTTATCCCATGGATTCCAGACCACTGTAATAAGGAAAAGAACACAGTAAGACCAAACAACATCATAATGAGGACCATTTATATGTTGGTGCACGTGAACCAATGGATATAAACCCATGATTATGATTTATGAATACATCAAGGACTGCAATCACATTAGGAGAACTAAGATAAACTCGATCCATCTGCAAGGAAAATATAGGAAAACAATATATCTCTAACACTTATTAATCTCTAGCAACCATCTTCAGTAGAAAATAGTATATCTCTTACCCTTTTCACCCTAACAATTGCATTACACATTCTCTTTCTATTTCTTTGCTTCAAATTCAGGTCCCCAAAAAGAAAGTTATTGGAAGTGTACTATCTTACATAGGCCTAAAGCAAATTTGAGAGAAGCCAGGATGGATGGATATTCTGTAAATCTCCAAAGCTTCTATCTTCCAAGTTGAAAACGTGAGTTTCATTTTGATAATTGAAGAAAATGCAATTCCTTTTATACCCAGTAAACTCTTCAGCCAAAATCGATAAACAACAATCATTACCCAAAACTAAAGCTCGATCACCCAAGCTTTTTTCCAACTCCCATCGACCCCATTCTTCATCCAGCTTATACACTTTGAAATCAAACACTTTGGGACCATCACAGTCTCTAACATACTGGTTGGTATGTTCTACCCTCCTCCTTTCTTTATTAAAGTATCTATTAACAACATAGAGAGCTCCACATGACTCCACCAAGTGCTTCTAGCTACCCAACCCACATAGCAGAGGCAAAAATGGAACCAACTTCAATGACGAATGATCGATCCACGAAACATTTCCCAATGTATCAATCACATATAATTGGCCCTTATATACAATAATATCATCATACTCAAAACTGTTATCATCTACAAAGGCTAAACTCCTAGCTCCGGATTTTGCAAAGCCTAATCTTCCAGCAACAAAAATAACAAAAACAGCAGAGTCATTTACATTAGTCTAAGGCGAATTGGGAAACATAACTACATTATTGGCAGACCTACATTCAATCTGAGTTTATGATTTGTAACATTAAAAAATCTTATCAGATTAATATGGAATTGATAGTTAGGCTGTCCTAACCTGTCAGCTTTATCCAGCAATGTTTCTTGAGAACACCTGGTGAATGTTATCAATCTGTCTAAACAGAGGTAATTCAAACAACAAATACATAATGGATAGAATCTTGACAGAAAATTGAAGCAAATCTGAATTTTAACAAAATGACAGGATAAGAAGGTTTGTTAAAATTACCAAACTTTCAGATTTTAAACAGTTTAAAACAAAAGCATGTGTATATTGGAGATTTAATATGATAATTCGTAAAGGAAATGTAGTGGTGAGAAGTTTCAGAGGAAAAAACTATTTGAAGTAAAAAAAGAGTATGCTGATCTTTAATTAATAATGTTGCAGAGAAGAGATGAGGCAAAGCAGCAAATATAAATGGCAGTCACAGTAACTTAACAGTACACCAAATAAATTTGCAATTACTCCACAATCCACACCATTGATTATACTATAAGATGTCACCCCTACCATACTTTTACATATTTTTGGCTTCAGTCTTCCTAGAACCAAATCCTTCTTACATAACCACCATCAACAAAGTCTTGCTTAACATCAAATTATTATAGCAGGCAACAACCTAGTACTAAAAAATATTAAATAAATCTGCATAGCCTCTAAATAGAAACCAAATTGAACCAATTTCCATATTATAGTTTTGCAAAAAAATCGTGTTTGCACAACTTCTAAGCAAATGTCTACAAATTTTCTAAGTATTAACAAAATTAATGAATGCAGCAACAAACTATAATGGCCATTTATAACTAGCATATAATATAATCTTTAGGTAATTTAACAATTTCAGCCAAAGAAAATTTGGTTCAACTTAACAATGTAATAGCTGTAGTAATTTGCAGCTAATAAGGTAGTCATCAGAAAGAACATTAACCTCATGCAATATAGACTTTCTTACTGTGGTTATTCATACAATTTAACATTTATTTTGTACTGGATCAAATGTCATTAGCTAATTCTAGAAAGTATGACGTGAAGGAATCTAGAAATAAAGGAATTAACTGCATGCTAAAGAGAACAAATTAAAGAACAATACTAATTTGTAGCGGGTCCTAATCAAGTGAATGTTAAGATGCATGCATTTCCGCCAGTAAGCTAATATCTATATTTGCATGATCAATATTCACCACCAACACCACTGCATCACTGTATTGTAATAAATTTGACAAAAGAGATGCTCTAAACTCTATATACACATGCCACAAAGTTAACATGCTCTACTATGTATTCTACAAAGTTATCATTACTTTCCTATGGCCAAACCATAGAGCTACATGGTTTCATGCTGGATTTTTCAGAAAAATTATAATGATCCCCAAAAGCCACCAAAAAAAGTAAATATTAGACAGTGTGGTCATATTGGATATGACCAACAGGTCCTACCAAACCCTCTTAAATCAACAAATTGTGACAGTAACATATTAGTCTCTGAAGTCATATTGAAATGACTAACAGGTTGCAGTGTTATTGTCACACATAATTCAATTTCTCCTTATCTTACAGCTCTAACCGAACTCTCTTAAGCCAGCAAATTGTGTCTACTAAAAATTTCAGCACTGTTTAGACCATACAATTTTGTAGTCTAGGCCTTGATCTTCCTCCGGAGAGTAATCATCAAAACTTTTATCAAAAAACTTAACTGTACCATAGTGAATGAACCAATATGTTACGTATACGCTGAAAAGAAATGCATCATTTCAAAATTAATGCTTATTAAAGAAAAGTGTTAAAATAATAATTATATGAACAACTTCTTCATTTTATAATAGCTTGAACTTTTAGAATACGCATAGTTTAACTTCATTTTTTAATAATAATTCAATTTCTTACCTTGAAAATTCTGCTCCTTTAATTTTTTTTAAACAGATTCTGTTTCAATACTGAATGAAAAAATCCACCACTATCAGTAAAGCATGCCAACCAAAAAGTGTAAAGTTTTATCATCTAGGAGAAACTGGTGATATTATGAAACTAATCTTGCTTGATATTTTACTGTTTCTGCACATGTTCACAAACACTTTTACCCTAGGTCTTAAACTTCCATTTGAAGTTTTATCCTGAGAATCAATATAGGCAGCATTAAAGCTTCTAATATAAGAGTAGTGAACACCTAGAACATAACAGTCTATGCAAAGTGCTTCATTGACTTGATATGGGTAATTAGCAAGAGGGAGGGAAAAAGAGAGCTATAAATTTAAGTCTTCTACAATATAGCATTTTTCCTCATAAAACACACATAACTCTAAATTTTGTTTCCAATATATTAAATTATAAGTTATAGCACTATTTTCTCAGACTAAATAAAGCAGTACAAATTCTGTTTGGTTCAAAGTTTTGGTCAAAATTAAATATTATTTTAAAATGGAAAACTCATTGCTTGTATTCAAAACTTAATCTTTCAAAACTAATAAATCGCAGAAAGAAGTTTTAAAGAAAAAAAAAAAAAAAGGAACTGAAATTTCCCAAGAAAGAAAGACTTACACAGTACATAACCCACATAGAAATCCAATCCACACAATCATATGTAGAACAATCTCTCAAAAATAATTAGAAAAAACCCAAAAAATCAAAAAAAAAACTTACCTCCTTACATAGATAAGCTGAGTGTTCATGACATTGTCTCTGTAATTGAGTCATAGATTAGAGAGGCTTTTGACTAAATAGTTACAGTATTGGAGACGTTTGTAATCTTCAAGAATCATAAGGAATGTAAGGAACAGAGGGGTTGCAAATTTAGGAATAGAAGGGAGAAAGGGTGTGATGTGGATGTAAGATCTTAATAACCTCAATTTGAACGGATTTTTATCCCCTCAATTTGAACGGATTTTTATATTTTATACATTAATTTACTTATCAAAAAAGAGATCTTAATAACCTCAGCATTAGTAAATAACGCTGAATAAAGTTACAGCAAAGTACCATATACACTCCCTCTCACTTACATTTCAAAGATGATTTGACTTAAATCCAATTACTGTAGCCAAATCCAAATCTAACTCAAATACATAAATATATAGTTATGGCGTATTTAAAAACGAAAAAAAAAAAAAAAAAAAACCTTTACCTATACCAGTTTCGGCTACATGACAGATTCTCTACTTCTCTCCTCAACTTATTGAAATTTCATGATATTTAAATATCAAAAGTAATCCACAATTAGCAAAGTATACTAACAAACGTAATTGAAATTTGAAACAAACAAACAAAAAAAATATAACTTTATAACCGGCTGCAATTCCTTTTACTATTATACCTTCAGATTTCACAACCTAAACCCATTAAAACCAACATCAAAAACAACAAAATAAAGTCTTAAACGTCTTTTTAAAAATATCAACTAAAATCTACAAAGTAATAAACTTAGTATAAAGAAAGTTATACTATCAGATTTCAAAATCCCACAATTTCACACCCTCTTACCAAAAAAAAAAAAAACCAAAATAGGTAAGAGGCCATTAAACTCATGTATGGTTTTCCCTGATTTTAACAAATAGACAGGAAAAGGGATATGAATCCAAATGCCTAAATTGACAGCAATCATAATCGAAGAGAATATTAGGAAAAGAAATTGGTACCTTTGCTTTGATTAAATTAGAGACTCTAGATTGTAGAAAGATTCCACTTCATTACTGCAGAGAAAGAAATTGAATGATTTAAATCCAAAAGCGAAAAATTTAAACAAACCCATTACCGAAAATATTTAATAAAAAATAGTCACATATCACAATTCCAATTTCCTTAACCCTAATTTCTAGAACCTAAATCTAACTGCGATTGTATAAGTGGAAAACATATAGCAAAACTAATTTAACTTTAAATTTGGTGGGAAGAAAAAAGTCAGAGAAAGAATAGGGACCCGTTGGAGGCATTGTTAATCAAAAAGTCAAAAGAAGAAGGAAGAGTTTTTGAAGTGAACTTGGAAACGGTTCTCTTTTTTCTTGATCGGAAACTATGGGGCATATGTAGTTTTGTCTGATTTCTCAGATTTTTCTCTCTCCCAACTCTTTGCGCCTAATCGACTTGTTCTCTCTCTGTTTATCGGATTCTCTCTCGGTCTCTTTCAATTTAACGGTATTTTTGTTTTAAAAACGTGAGGGGTTTCCCTGATTTTAACAAATACAAAGGAAAAGGGTTATGAATCCAAAATTTTGAATTGACAGAAAAAAAATAAATAAATAAATAAAAAATAAAACAAAACAGAAGCAAATATCTACAAACATTTTGGTAGAAAACCCTAAAACCCAAAACAAAAACGAATCAAATCTAAACCTATCCAACAAAAAAAACTCAATTAAAAGGTGAAAGAATGTGTTGGCGCCAGTTCCTACCACCGTCAGTAGCCTTGCCATAGAAGAAAAGTCTATCGGAACTGGCGGTGGTAGGAAGCCGGACTGACGCTGGTGGCAGCGACATTCACGAACACTATCTCTGTATCCCTCTCAATCATTCTGAGTTTTAAAAGCCCGAAACAAAAAACAAATCAAACCTAAACCTAGCCAACAGGAAAACTCAATTGAAAGGAACATTTCATACCCAGTGTTGATGGGCCATAGATTTTTCCCGGTGGTCTGATTCTGCCTCTTTCTTTGTTTCTTTCTCCGTGTCTCAGGCCTCATCGCCTCTCTCTATTTCTATCTCCATGTACATCGTATTTCTCTCCTGGCGTCGTACGAACTCTGTCTCTCTTTGTGACTGTATCTTTCTCAAGCCCTTCGTCTGCATTTTTACCACTATGTTCTCTTCCTTTTTATCCGTACAGCAAGCAAGGCTTTTTTTTCAAAAAAAAAAAAAAATTTATGTGGTTAATTTTTATATTTATAATGAGAGGCTTTTAAACATTGTAGCGTTACCGAGCAATATAATTGATCGCTTTTTAACTTATACGTGGTAGGATTTTAAGTGGCCTTTTTTCCTAACGTGGCAACACCTCTTTAAAGGCTTCTACTATTATATATAGTACTAGTCGCTAACCCATGCAATGCACGGGCTAGTTAAATAAAAAGATAATTAATCAACCACATGGTAAAAAAAAAAAATTAAAAGAACCAATAAGAGACTAATTTGTTCATCAAGTAATCAATCTAAGTAGCATTATAGCTCATGTACAAAACTATTAATCTATTGTCAAAGGGTCAAATGACAATGTGGAAAACATTTCATAAATAACTTATTGATAACAGGTATATAGAGAGGGGACTTTCGTAAATCATCAATGGAATTGGAGTTAACATCTCATTGCAAATGGAATGTAGCTCTATATTAAAACTAAAAGTAAAGTTTCAATCATTCTCTTTCTATAAAACATTATCGAAACAATATGTAGTTTACCTCGGTTTCAAATAGAAATTACTTGAAGAAACAACTATATCTATGTCCTTAGCACCATACATTTCCATCACATATTGTTGTGTCAAGCACGCCAACACAGTGAAGGCTCACCAATCATAGAAGTTGGAATGCCAAATTGTGACGATGCAGAAGATACCATTGCCATACCATAAAAAAGATTCTCTCTTTCGTCTTATTCAACTTCAATTCCATTACTCTTTCCACAAAATTGTAAAAAATGAAATGAAAAAGCATGAAGTAAACTTTGACATCACAGCCACCAGGAATGTTGTCTTTGCTAAAAATTGAGGGATGAGGGTTCACACCCATCACAACTTGGCAACAAAATTCATTCATCTGCTTCAAGTTCATAATTTCTGTAAAAGCCATAAAATGTTAAATACTATCCCAAGTTTCACTATTGCAACTAAAACCTTCACGACTGCCTGTTTTATATGCTTACAATTAATCATTAAATAGGAAGATAAATACTTGATAGATTTCATTTACCTACTTTGCCCAAGTGCTTCAACATCTTCCAAATAACCTTCTTTTTTTTTCTTTTTTTTTAAAAAATTTTCTATTATTATTATATGGTAACATCTTCTAAATTACCTATGACATGGGTGTGATGATTTAAAAAAGAAAAAAGAAAAAAAACATGAACTTGATATTTTTTTTTTCCTAAGATTGATTACCTCAACCCTATCTATGTCTATAACCTTGAGATTTTGGAAACCTGATTGAGCCAAGTCTTTTAGTAGCTCATAGCCCAATCCATCAGCCCCTACTACTAACACTTTTGCATATTTTGCAAGATCCTCACTCAAGTCTCAACTACCACCAATTAAAACAAAAACCTTAAAAGTTTTAACATATTTGAATAAGGATTAAACCCAAGAAGATTGAAGCTGAAAATTGATAAGAAAGAGCAGTACCATGTGGGGGTACCTTGTTTGCCGATTAAGTCCATGAAATAAAAGAAAAAGAACCGAACCCATAAAAGTTGAACGAAAAATAAAGACCCAGATATTATAAACTAAAGAAAATAAAAATTACTTTAAGAAAGTGAGTGACTTTGAAGGAAAATTTAAAAGAAACATTGCCATCACATAACCAAGTATATGCTTTGAAGAGCATCCCAAAAAATAAAAACCTATACCTGAAAGGCTAGAGACAACCTTCATGGCCTTCTACTTTGATCTATCATCATATAATCTTTTACATAGGCTATTTGAGACTTAAAGATTCCATTTGTGGCACTATGAGATGATAGCCTACCCTAATAAATAAAAATAGAATTGGTAAAGCAAATAATACCTTCATAGATTTCATCCCATCCAATGTAGTAATGATGTCCATTTTTCTTTTCAAATCCAAGGCTTTTGTTCTCTAAAGATTTCATTGCATCTTCCATCTCTCCAACTTCTCTTTAATGGTTATTGTCTCTGCTGCCTAATG
Organism: Quercus robur; assembly: GCF_932294415.1. Classification (NCBI taxonomy): domain Eukaryota; kingdom Viridiplantae; phylum Streptophyta; class Magnoliopsida; order Fagales; family Fagaceae; genus Quercus; species Quercus robur. Next base: position 58,052,286 of record NC_065537.1, read on the forward strand.
AATTAAAAGAATAATCAAAATATTTAGTCAAAAACCATGTTATATGTACAAAAGATTGCAAGACTTTTATTTTTATTTATTTTATTTTACCTCATCCTCTTCACACAGGTTCAAAATTTTTGGTAGCACCAAACTCAACAATATAGTTGAAATTTTGTGGGTCAGTCTTGATGGTAAGCTCAGCAAAGCATCTGTACATTTGAAGTAGAATAAGAACCTTTGAATACCTAAATAATTGTCACCAATAACATCTACTTATGGGGAGCATCATGCGTGCTTGACCCCTCAAAAGCCTCTGGGTTGAATACAGGTGAGTAGTATTTGTCTAGCACCTTCCTCTCTCCCATCCTTCAATTATTAAAACCAAGAAAATTTTCAAAATCCAACACCTAATTGTAATGTGTAAGACACAGATAAATACTAAATCATAAGAAACAATTTTTTAGTAATCTCCATCATTTAATCAAACAAAACACATCCACTCAACTTATTTTTACCAGTCAGCATCTGATACCAAATACCCCCCCCCCTTTTTTTTAACAGAGAAAAGAGTTCAGTCAACATCCGATACCAAATACCCCCTTTTTTTTACAGAGAAAAGAGTGCAATAGTGATACACATTGTGATTTCTTAGAATGAGCCAACAATTATGAACAATCGCATGATAGCAAAGTCAATGTTTGGTACATGTTTAGTCATATAATATACAAACAAATAAAAGAATTGAAAGTCAAAGGTTTCAAGTTTTTCATATCTCCTCTTAGATTCATTTTGACTGCTTTGGTTCTCATTAAAATTATAAAATATGCAGATTGAAGTGGCTTTTCATTCTTCTTCTTATAGTCATGCTCCAGTTCCTCCTAACACATAGACACCTAATAATTAAATAAAACATATATAAAAAAAAATATGCCAGAGTTCCAAAGATTGGTCATTTGGTTGCATTCAGATAAAAAAAAAAAAATAATAATGGAAAAGAGAAGAACAAACAATCTATGCAAGAGTATAAAACTAAAAGAGAAGAAAAAGAATTTTTCCAATACCAGAACAATCTCATATACATAATATTCAACTCCATGCTTCATCTGGTTATGTCGGATCAGCAATTAGAAGGCATCGGTCTGACAGTAGTGAAGGGCCTCCGGTAGATCTCTCTCTCTCCAACTCTTTCTGCACAATACATATTCATACCAAAAAAAAAAAAAAAAAACGAAATCAAAATTAAATCGCTGAAAACTCTAACAAAACAAAAGGGCGTGAAATAAAATTGGAACAGAAAATTAACAACAAAATGCTTGCATTTCTTCTCAGCATCAAAACAAAGGTCATATACCTATATTCATAAAAAGCAAGGACTTCATTAATTTTGACACTTTTTTCAAGTAGAGAAACCCCCTAATAGGATTAAAATCAAAAGCACATTAAATTATCAAGTAGATTATAAAGTTAGCCTAAAAAAAAAAACACAAAACCCCATAGTAACAATCGGAAATTAAGCGAAAATTGAAATTAGTAAATATATCTTTGACTAAAAAAATCAAAACAGGAAAGAGGAAAACAAAAATCAGATAATAAGTCATAGATTAAAACCCAAATTGCCCAACAAAAACAACGAAATTTCCCATTTTTTAATCTAATGAAAGCAAACCCAGATTATAAATCAATCAGGACTGCCCAAATTTTGATCGCATAAACACAATAAACCTAAAAACAAACCCTAGAATATGAAACTAAGATCAAAAATGAAAAAACAGAAGGTAAATAATAGAAAGATTCAGAGAGAGAGAGAGTAGAAACATTGTGGATTTGAAATTTGCTCCACTACCCTCTTGTCTAATAACCCAGATATCAAGCCAAATAAACAAAAATAAAAAACAAAATAGAATAGAACAGAACATGAAACTGAAACTTACCGACAACTATGTGGAACCGGAAGATGGAGGGAAATCGGTCTAACAGTAGTGAAGAGGCCTCCCTCAGGTTTCTCTCTCCAACACTCTCCGCATCTATTTCTCTATGTTTCACGATCACAAAAGCTCTCTATTCTTTATATCTAGCTCTAGTAGTTTTTTATTTAATATAGAGAAGTAGAGCATTGGGTTTAGGGTTTAGAAAAGTTTTAATATAGAGAAGTAGAGTACCGGTATTAGGGTTTAGAAAAATTTTATTATTGTTATTATTATTATTATTATTTTAATATTGTATTGATGTGGAAAATTGTAGAAGCTTCAAAAGCTTCGGTTATATATAGATATATAGATTAGATTAGACTAGGGCAAATTACAACTTACTCACCCGTGGTTTGAACGAAGTTTAAGTGACTTACCTGTGGTTTGAAATTTGACACTTTATCCACTTGAGGTTAGCTTAGTTAGAGTTCCATAACTCACTTATGTTGGGAAATTCATACCCTGGTTGATAGATGTTAGGACATATGTGAATCATGTTAGAAACATATGTCAATATAGAATTGGCTAATCCTTTGACAAAACACACTTTACTTGTAATTTGGTAGATCTAAGATGTGTTTAATACTTCAAGGAATAAGGTTTCAAGTTCAAGTGTTAAAACCATGCAAGTCTGTCCAAAAATCAAGTGAGGAAGTGTTGGATTTTAAAGCTCAATAGCTAGTATCTATCGAGGTTTAAAAGGCTGTTTTGCTCAATGCTCATCAACTTCTCAACATATAGGGTATTTATCGAGGTTTATAAAAATTAGTTTTTCAAATTTGATTTCACTCCAATCCGTGAATAGATGTTTGAGCTTTCTTTTTTCACAACCCTAAACATATATAAGGATTGTTTTAAGGGTCATCACAATTGATGCAACTTGATGCAACTTGATGCAACTCAATGCAAAAGTTTTTCACAAGCATATTGTAAACTGGAGACATATGCCCTAGTTCATCTTTCTATTCAAGAAGTTACTGTGTTTGTACACTATAGGATTTTGTAACTAAGGAACTTCGTGATCTTCATCGTATTGATGAACTGAAGAACTTTGCAGCTAACATCTTTCTCAAGTTGGTGAGTAAACCGCGTATTGGGATCCGCGCATCAAATTGGTTAGTCACGTACTGGGAGCCATGCATTGAAAGGAGAGATTGTCACTATAGAACAAGTCCAATTGGATATTGGGGTAAGGATTCAAGTGTAGGTTAGTATAAGGTACTGGGATTCCTTTACTTGTAACCGCTTGTTGTGATAATAGTGAATTCTCAGGAGTGGTGACCTTAAAATCACCAGTAGGGTTTTTACCGTGTAGGCTTTCCCCATTCGTAAACAAATCACCGTGTCAATTTATTTTCCGCTACATTTTAACTTAGTTGGTGATATGTTTGTACTACCATACTTATTGCATGCTAATTGAATTAATTAATTAACTTGGCTAATTAATTGGTTAATTCATCACAAGGGGTCAATATATTCTTGGCCTATCAATAGAATTAATAAGTTTTAAACCCAAGTTGTTAATTAGACTTATTATGAATAAACATTGTTAAAACAAACAAACATCAATGTCATATCAATATCATACACATCAGAATAGTAAATAAGACAAGATATGATGACCTAGGAGAACTAATGAAACAAACTAGTTTCACAATAAGAAAACCTGGGGGGAAACCTTCCTAAAAAACAATTCACTATGGTAAAGAGAAGTTTTAGATCTAGTACAAAAAATTTGTCCCTAGACTTTATAATCCCCATAGATGAACTTACAGTAGAAACCTTTTACTGCTTTAGAACCTCTGAACTTTTCAATATATGAACACCACCCTTTTGCACAAATCCCAGTACGTGACTAACTCCTAGCAACTTGAAGAAGATGTTGTTGGTTGCAAAGTTCTTCACTTCATCAACAATGAAGATCAAGAAGCACTTGGTTACAAAACCCTAAGTCACAAAAGACGCTGTAACTTCTTGTAGAGAAAATAAGGCACTAGGTCACTTTCTGTATGTGTTTTCTATGTATAACGACCTTTAAAATAAGATTTATATATGTCTGGGGTTGTGAGAAAAAAAAAAAAAAAAAAACCCTACACATACATGTCAGCATGAGCCAAAAATCAATTCTAGATATTCTGATTTGGTAGATCTCAACAGATTCAGCTTCTGTTGAGCTTCATTCTTAAGTTTCGATAGATACTGTTTCTGTTGAGGTATCTATCGAGCTTTAATGAACAACTTTTCTTCACTTGTTTCTTGGCCCAATCTTCATGGCTTTAATACTTGGCTTGAACAACATGTTTCTTGAAGTACTAAACCCATCCTAGATCTACCCAATTACAATTAAAGTGCATTTTGTCAAAGGATTAGCCAATTACATAAAATATGTCCCTAACAATCTCCCCATTTGACAATCCTTGACAAAACCACAACAAAACAAATAATCATGAGAGCAGTCTTAAATCACTCAATTTAGTCATAACCACTTGTTGTATTACAAAATAAATCTATCCCTACTACAAACTCTTCAAAACTTTGCAAGAAGAGAGTTCATGGTAAGATAGACTTTCACAACCTATCTTTCTGAAACACTTAAACAAAAATTCATTAAGGCATCATGTGTGAAATAGAAATAAAGATTGCGTACATAAGGAAACATGTGTATAAAGATAGAGAAGAAACAACACATGTAAAGATAGGTGAAGAAAACATACATTATCATATATATATATATATATATATAAAGTACAATGTATGTAATAAGATGGTCACAAGACCGGTGTACAAGAAGCTAAAAGAAGCTCCTATAACAACAGAGGAGGTAAACACTCCCCTTAACAAGATGAAACACAACTCCCCTTACAAAGGCATGTATTTCTCCCCTTAACATGTAGAATTTAAAAAAGAAACCACATTTTCCCCCCTTTTTGTCATAATTGACAAAGGGTACAAGAGCTATAAAACTTCACCCGAGAAACAAAAAGATGATCAAAGATGATCAAGGGGGCACAAGGAATCCATATAAATGTAAGAATGTAATGAAACAAGATGCTATGGATAACAAGATAATAGAAAGATGCAAAACATGTGAAAAACAAAGAAAAATGAAATGCATGCAAGGGTATCTCAATTGATCGAGGATGTGTCGAGAATCTATCGAGAAGAAGCCAACCTCAATGTATCGAGAATCTGTCAAGGATGTGTTGAGCAAACAGAGAGCACACGATAAATTCTTGATGGGTCAAGTTGCTATCGAGGATCTGTCGAGATCACAAAAAGGAGTCTCGATAGAAAGGATTTCTGTCAAGGATGTGTTGAGAAGCTATCGAGCTTGAAGAAAAGAGGTTTTACAAGAAGGGAAAAACACAAAGAGATGAATGCAACAAGCAAGCTATCAACCAAACATCCAAGCGACATATTAAGCTCTCAAAACTCAACTCAACATAGATGCAAATCATTCATAGATCCAAAAACTCACACACACACTAAACAGTCTAACCAATTTTATATTTCAAAAACAGGTTAAGATAGTTTAGTAAGCGTATATCAACACATGTATTCCTTGTGATGGCCAAATTACATTGTACCTGCACATGTATCAAAAGTAGCAAAAAATTTGCGCGTTGTGTGTGAAACATAGCAAGAGTGCACACGTGTCTCATATTATGAAGATTTGAGATATGAGAAAATCAAATATACTCACACACAATTATAACTGTTTGATGGGGACTATCACCTTTGAGGTACATCATATAACTCCCACATCTCCTAGAAACACACTTACAATCATTTTAAAAGCATTTTGATTCTTTTTGCTTTTATATTCTTTGCATATTTTCTTTTTGAACATATCATGCATGGGCATATAAGAGAAAAAAGAAATACCCAATTATGTAAGTCAAAATATCCCAATTTTGCTATGCCTAAGCACATAAGAAAACTTTGTTTCAATGGCCATCCAAGGTACACAAATACCAACATATACAAACACACTACTTTTGTATTTTTCTTATTTTTTATTTTTTTTATTTTTTATATTTTGAGAAACCAAAAAAAAAAAAAAACTAAACAACCAAACAAAAACAGACAAACAACATGAAAGCATAAAGATAGATGCAGATGCATGAAAGCATGATTCCTAAAACAAATAAGAAATTAAGCAAGAGAGTCCTACTTTAGATAGAAAGAAATAAAGCAAAGGACAAACAAAAAGATAATTAAGTCTTAAGCTCCTTTCTCACCCACATATCACGAGTCTTTGGCCGTGAAGATGAAAATGCATGTGTCATAGTATGTCTACTAAAGGACATAGAAGAATTAGAATTCTCCTAAAATTCAGTTAAAAAGCTCAAAGCTTTAATAACTCTCCAAACAAAGGTGTTGAACCTTGAGAGGGAACTTGTAACCGTTTGGACACTTGCTTATGAGGATACAACTTGAAGCAATTAGGACGAATGTGTCCAAAAACACCACAATGGTAACAAACATGAGTAGTTTTGAACTACTAGACTTCCTAGAGTGAGATCTAACAAATGATTTAGAATTAGCCAAATTAGTTTTGGATTTCTTACCTTTATCACCTTTCTTAGATTGGGGCACAAAGACAGTCTTTGATCCAAAAGCCGTGGAAGAGGGGGCGTTAGAGGAAACAGCATATCCTAAGGTAGTCTTATCAGAACTAGGCTTTACCTTATCAAGCTTTGCACTAGACATCATATCTATTTGAGTTCTAGCTTGACTAAGCTCAACCTTGAGATTCTTGACCTTCTTTTCTAATGAGGTTCTCCACGACAAGAGTCTCAACTAACCTTGTAGTCTCATCTAGTTTGACTAACATATCAGTTTTTCAGTTTTTACCTCATTAAGCTCTTTTCTACAAAGATGATAAGTCTTTTTAGATTTTATAAATTCAGTGCATAACTTATCATAGGCTTCTTGAAGGGTCAACTTCTTGGGTACTTCATCATCAAAAAGATCACTCTCAAAATCACTCAAGGTAGCAACCAACACTTTACCTTTTGAATTCTTGGTCTTTTCCTTCATATGATAGTTTGGGCACTCTATCCTCATATGGCCAAAACCTTTGCACTCATGGCACTAGATGAGGGGTTTCTCATTCTTGCCCTTCCTAGAGGATTCAGATTTCCTAGGGGCTTTGTTCTTATCCTTTTTCCTATATTGGAGAAGCTTGATAATCTCATTAGCTATGAAGGTTAAGTCCTCATCCTCATCCTTATCCTCATCTTCATCTTCATTTTCAGAGTCATCACTCTCTTCCTTTATACCCTTAAGAGCCATGTTCCTACTCTTTCCACCTTTTCCCTTTTTACCTAATCTCATCTCATAGGTTTGAAGGTTCCCTACAATCTTAGTCAAAGGAATTTGATCAATGTCCTTCACTTCTTCAATAGTAGTGATCTTGGCATGGAATCTTTCAGGTAGGGACCTAAGGATTTTCCTAACAATTTTGGGTTTTGCAATAGATTCTCCAAGATTGAAGGCAGAATTCCCAATATCCTTGAGTTTAGCATAGGACTCATCAAAGGTCTCATCCTCCTCATCCTTATTTCTTCAAAACTGTTGGTAAGTCTTTAAAGCTTAACGGTCTTCACTGCCTTAGTACCTTCATAGGTGGTCTCAAGAATAGTCCATGCTTCCTTAGCAATTTCCATGGATGATATTTTCTTGAATTCCTCATTGGTCACACCACTAAACAGAGCATTCAAAGCCCTACTGTTGAAATTTTCCACTTTGATCTTTACTTCATCCTAGTCCACCGATGCTTCCTTTGGCTTAACCCAGCCAATTTCAACAGCTTGCCATACTTTTTTCATCAAGAGCTTGCAAAAAAGCTTTCATATGAACTTTCCATTATGCATAGTTATTACCATCAAACAAAGGAGGAATCAAAAGAGAATGTACATGATCCATGACAACAGGGGTCAAGGATCACACTCAAGAAATTAATCCAATTAGAGTGTACCTGCTCTGATATCACTTGTTGGGAAATTTAGACCCTAGTTGATAGAATTAATAAGTTTTAAACCCAAGTTTTTAATTAGATTTATTATGAATAAACCTTGTTAAAACAAATAAACATCAATATCATGCACAACGGAATAGTAAATAAGACAAGATATGATAACCTAGGAAAACTAATGAAACAAACTAGCTTCACAGTAAAAAAAAAAAAACCTAAGGGGAAACCTTCCCAAAAAGTAATTCACCATAGTAAAGAGAAGTTTCAGATCTAGTACAAAACATTTGTTTCTAGACTCTACAATCCCCATAGATGAACTTACAGCAGAAACCTTCTACCACTTCAGAACCTCTAAACTCTTCAATATATGAACGCCACCCTTTTGTACGAATCCCAATATGTGACTAACCAATGATGCACGGTTCCTAGTATGTGACTCCCAGCAACTTGAAAAAGATGTTGTTGGCTGCAAAATTCTTCACTTCATCAATAATGAAGATCTAGAAGCACTTGATTACAAAAACCTAAGGCGCGAAAGATGCAATAACTTCTCACAGAGAGAATACGACATTAGGTCACTTTCTGTATGTGTTCTTTATGTATAACGGCCTTTAAAATAAACCTTATATATGTCTAAGGTTGTGAGAAAAGAAACCCTACACATACATGTAAGCATGAGCCTAAAATCAGATCTGGGAATTCTAATTTCGTAGATCTCAACAGATTCGGCTTCTATCGAGTTTCTTTCTTAAGTCTCAATAGATACTTTTTCTATTGAGGTATCTGTCAAGCTTTAATGAGCAGTTTTTCTTCACTTGTTTCTTAGTCCATTCTTCATGGCTTTAATACTTAGCTTGAACAACATGTTTCTTGAAGTACTAAACCCATCCTAGATCTATCCAATTACAAGTAAAATGTGTTTTGTCAAAGGATTAGCCAATTTACATAACATATGTCCCTAACAACTTATGTTAAAAACATGATTAAATATGTAATTTAGCTCCACTTTTGTCTCCCTCCTCCAAAAACACAAAAAACGTAAAAATACAAGATCAAATAATTAAGTTGTAATTTTCCCTAAAAACTAAGAAACATGTCAATGGGATATCACGAATTCTTTGACAAAAAATTTGTGTTAGAGATTAGAAAAATTCATCTTTCATATAGGTAAACTAGAGACCAGATTATATGTGTGTGCAACAAGTCAGGGAAATTTACTACTATATAAATGAGGCATTTAGGTGGACCAAAAAGAAGGATTTGAGCAAGCAAATGAGACATGTAAGTTCCTAACAAAATTCATGAAAGTCTGAAGTTGTTCCTTTGGAGAATATATAGTAACAAAGGCTTTGCCTATGATTGGAACCAGGGGCGGAGCAAAGGGGGGGGGGGCGAGAGGGGGCAGTTGCCCCCCCTGAGCTCGCCAAAAAAATCATGTATAATATACTCTTATTATAGTTGAAAGTAGTTTGCACCATCCACTGACAGAAAGCTTCTCAAAAGCAAAAAACTAGTATTCTCCTCACGGTAAGTCATGGACTCTAGAATCAAGATTGAATAGCAGGTGCCAGTCCCACAAATTTTTAAAAAATTAAAAAACTCTCCCATGACTTTATACATGTTAGTAGAAGTACACTACTGAAAAGCGAGCAATGCTAAACAAAATATTTTCTGCAACAAATTCCACAACTTTTGAGATGTTATTTATTTTCATTTTGGTTTATCATTGACATTATTTTATTGTCTACATTTACAAATTGTCAGCTCAATGATTGTGAAAAGAAAAAAAAAATGGTGACTCTAGACTAATTGTTAAAGGAAACCTTAGAGCATCTACTAATCTTTCTCTTCCTTCTCTTCACAATTTCAAATTTCAAATTTTTGTTATAATCCAAAATTTTAACTACTTAGAAGAATTAAAGAAGAAAATTGAATTTTACTTAGTTTTTTAAAAGCATTCCTGACAATGAGACACGTATACAACTTTGTAGGCATATTGTCATATTCTTAACACTTTTTTATTGATTTATTTTTTCAATTTCTTTGAAGAAATCATCAAATTATATGATTAAACTGTATGCATTCAAGTTAATTTCTCAATTTGATTATCATTAATTAACTATTTACATTGAGGGCATTTAAGTAAATTAAACTAAGTATAAAAAAATAAATTAAAGTTTACATTTGTATTAGATTGTGTGTGACAAATGACAATTACATTAGCATATAATTGCTTATTTATTTTTTATTAATATTGAATTGCTATTTTTTAGAATAATTTTACTTTCAATCTTTTCTCTTTTAATCTTGCCCCCCTTAAATTGAAATCCTGGCTCTGCCACTAATTGGAACAAGATAGGTAACAGGCTGAAAGCTTTTGTGTCTTATGTGGCTTGGACACTGAAAGTGAAGTACACCTATGTATTCAAACATTGTGGAATATAGCTCTTATGGCTTAGTTTTGCATTATTTGGTAACTTAATCTTGATAGAATTCGGGTGAGCTCAATTTGGAGCTAGTTAAGTTATTTCGTGTCCGTTTGGCAAAAATTATTTTTGCCAACTTATTTTACTATTCAGCTTATTTTTGCTAATATTCATGGGTCCCATTGCACTTTTTGGTACTATTCATGGTCCTACTGTACTATTTTAGATAAATTTTTCCTTTATCTACAGTACTTTCAGCAAAATAAGCGGATCCAAAACAAATTTTGTTCATATCACGCTAAATTGATCCATAAATTTATATTATGTTTCTTTTGATTCTTCAATAGCAACTGAAGGAGGAACCAATGTTAGGGAGACAAGTTCTGAGTCATATATGGCAATCTTCCCATTGCTTTGTGTTCAATATAATTTTGCTACAGATTGGAAGAATGGCAAAGCTTGTGTTTATTTTATTGAGAGAAACCATCATGGCGAACCCATATATATAATCTTGGCTCTCAAATTTTGAGGCAACGTCAATTGAGGTTGCGGAAGCGTTGGCACTAAACTTGGTGATAAGAGTAGCTTTGAACAATAACCATAATTGTGTAGCAACGTACTGGGTATGATTATTCGATCATACCATAAACTTAATTGAGAAATCCTTGTAGTCTCTTCTCCTTCCCTTCTCCCATTGTTATACCTTGAGAGGAGATTTGTACCCAAACACAGTCCATATCGATTCAGAGTGTAGAGAGTGTTTTGGAGCTTGGGAAGCATTTGTGATTTGACAAAAAAAGCCGGTGAGGCTTGGCGGATGCAATTGGACAGTATTGTGGGATCCGGATAACTAGTGAAGACAAGACTCTAAGAAATCTGTTGGTAGCTGGAGCTTAGAGGGCTCAAGTACATTGGATAGATTAGGCTTGAAGGGTCTTTTTAATATCCTTGTACTCCAACTTATTCACTAGTGGATTGACTTTGACTTGGAGGGTTGCGAAGAAGTTTTTTGTCGAGTTCCTTGGTTTCCTCTTCGATAACATGTCTTGGTGTTATCTTGTGCTTGCATCTCTCTTCCCTTACTCTTTAAGCTTTATATTTATTGTTGCTTGTTTGTGGTTATGCCTTAGAGAGTAGTTTCGGTTATTGCGTATAATTTACTCTTGTTCCGCACTTAGATAAGTTAGAGTAAAAGCAATCAAACTGTGTTTTTAAAATTGGGGGTCTAACCAAGCTATAGTGTTTTACACTATTTGAGCTTTCAATTGGTATCAGAGCGGGTACAGTTGTTTTGGTTTAAATACCTAAGTGTGATCCTTAACCCTTTGTGTTTATGGCCATGGATAGTGCTTTGTGTGCTTCTTTGCATGTTTTGTATGATGTTGATTGTAACATGCCACATATTTGTAAAAATGCCTCGATGAGTGTTTATCCTCTTGCTTGTGATGACATGTTACATGACTCTTTGGGTGTTGTTAAAATTCCAAATGTCAAACTCTTGAAGAAAAAGTAAAAGAAATTTCATGAGGTTTTGAGCAAGTTCATTGGTGAAAAGGATGATTTGATTGCTAAACTTAATGAATTCAATAAATTGGTTGAGAAATATAAGAAAATTGTTGAAAATTCTTTTGAAAAGATGAAAGAGTTTGAATGTGGACTTGGATGCTAAACTTGTTTTGTCTAACAAACTTGTTGATGATCTTAAACGTGAAAATGAATCTTTTAAGATGCATGCCAAGTGTTTAATTTTTGAATCTATTGCTAAAAAGGAAGAAAATCTTTGTCGCAATCATGTTGTGTTGCCTAATTTTGTGCTTTTTGTGAGTTCTACCTCTATAGACAACTCAGTGTACGTTCCTCCACACAAAAGAAATCAAAAAGTGGAGAGAAAGACTCTTAAGCCAAAGCCTTCATTTAGGTCTCATCCTAGGGATTTGAATGGATCTAAGTTTGTTCCTACTTGCCACCATTGTGGTGTGATTAGTCACATAAGACCTCAACGTTCCATGTTGAAAAGAAAACAAAATTATGTTGCTAGATCCCTCCCTAAAAAGCCTTGTGGACCCAGACACATTGTTTGTCACCCTTGTGGTACCTTTGGTCATCTAAGATCTCATTACTGTAAGTTTCAAGCTCTAAAAAATAAAAAAAAAATAAAAAAATAAAAAAAAAGAGAGAGAAACTTAAGCTTCTTGGAAGTTGTTCTTTGCAAGCTAAACCAAATTTGATTGAAAGTGGTAAGTTGTTGAAACATGTGGTTAATGCTCTTACCTCCTTGCCTATGTGCATCTCTGGTTCTCAATCATCTAACCCCCGTCTCATTTTTCATGAGACACTCATTCCAAACAATTGTTCTGTTTGGATGAGGAAGGGTTCCTACGGTTGAGCTTATGCTCTTTTAGTCCTTGATCTAATTCATTTGATCCTTGTAGGACTCTTTATGCATTAGATGCTTCATTATCATGCATTTGTGCATCATGCATCTCTTTATATGCATTTTTTTCATTATTGATCTTACTTTGTTGCTTTTGTTTTGTGTGAGTTAAAAATCCAAAAACTCATAAAAAGTAAAAAATCTCAAAAAGTTTGATTGCTTGTATTGTGTCATATCGCATGTGAGTTTGGCCTAGTACCTTCGTACTAATGGCATAGTGTATTTACGAGCTTAACTTGTTATGTATGCACATATTGAATATGAATGAAATTTAGAAATCTATGTTTGATTGTTGTAAATAGATCTTCAAGCTTGTCATGAATGTCTACTCAATAGTCTTAATTGATCTTGACACATGCGTAGACTTGATCCTATTTATCTCCTCACATTTATTTATTTATTTATGACAAAAAGCTCTTTAAACGTCAATCTCTAAAAGGAGAAAGAGCTGAAAAAGCCTTGCTTTGAAAACTAGTTATACTAGGAAAAGGTGGAGCAAAAATGTATTCAAAATGTATGATGCCAAAGCTAAAGGCTTATTCTTCAAAAAAATATAAAAAATTTCATAGCATCGTTGCTCAAAAATTGAGTTGTATTGATCAAAAAGTATGAAAAATAGAAGCCAAATGAAAAGTTTTCAATCATTGTAAACACTTTGGTGAGGAGTCATATATGTTCATTATACTAATGAGATAGGTCACTTGACTTCGTGCTATTTGTATATGACTCGATTGAATTGATCATTGAAGTTTCATATTAGACTACGTACTAATTCATACTTGATACCCACACACAACACACAAGTCTAATATTCAATGAATATCTATTTTATTTGTGTGATTGTATGTGTTTAAATGTGATTTGTGTGTGCTCAATTACTTGATGATCAAACCCAAAAAGATTTTTGAGTATTTTATTTGTTTCTGAAAGTGATTTTTGTCACTTTGTTTTTGAAAGTTTTTCTCAAAATGTCAAATTCTTTGTGTTGAAAAACTGTGTTTGGCCATTTTGTGACTGCTTTCGCGAGTGGTTCCAAGTCGCAAGATTTTTAAGGAATTTCAATTTCTTAAAAATTTCAGATAGAGAGTTTCACGACTCCCTCACGAGTGGTTCTCAACTCAGATTTAACCCACGAAAGTCTACCCTATGCATTTGAACATTTCGTGAGTAGGTTCGTAACTAGTTTGGAAGTCACTGACTCGCGAAATGCAGAAAAAGACAGCTTTTAAAGGGCTCGAAAATTCAATTTTCAAAATACTTGTCTTTTTGCACTCCGTGACTCCCACCCTCCAAAACTTATTGAATGCTCGAATTTGTTGGTAAACACAAGAGCTTGTTTAGACCCCCAAATTAAAATTACGGCTAGATTGCTTTTACTCTAACTTAGACTAAGTGTGGAATAAGAGTAAATGAGCACAAACAACCGATAACACTACCCTAAGCCATATTCATCCATTATCAACAATATAAAGTAAAGCTTAAGAGTAGGGAAAAGAGAGACAAACATAAGATAACACCGAAACATGTTATCAAAGAGGAAACTGAAGAACTCTGTGAAATACCTCTCCATCGCCCTCTAAGTGGTAATCGATCCACTAGAGAATAAATTTTGAGTACACGAATAAAAAAAAAAAAAAACCCTCCAAGCCTAGTCTACCCAATGTACTTGATCTCTCTAAGCTCCTACTACCAACTGGCTTCTTGGAACCTTATCTTCTCTAGCTTTCCCGGATCCCACAATATGCCCAATTTCATCCACTAATGATTGGCTCCTTCCAATACTTCCCAGCAACACCAAAACCTCACTTGACACTCAAATTGGGTGCGGTAAGTGTTTGGGCTTTCAACCTCTCAAGGATTTAGAGATGGAGAGGTAGGAGTAGAGAAAAACCACAAGGAAATGTGTAGATGATTGTGGGTATAATAATCTCTAATTCTCAAGTGTGTATTCTAGGGTTTTCTCTTTGAAAAACACTCCTTACAATATATGGGTAATGAGGGTATATATAGTGTGGGTAAAAACTAGGTATAACAAACATGACAAATTAGCCAAATAGAATGTTTCACGAGTATTTCATGAGAAGGTCTTGCCCACGAGACACTTGCAAAAACTCCAGGCTGTCATGACTCTTCGCATTCCAATCATGTGCTCTACGCCTGGCTACTTTGTGGGTTAGTTTCTCGCAAAATCCACTTGTTCTTTAATTTAAACTTGAGTCTTCACACTCTCTCACACTCATCCCTTACAATTAAAAACCCACATAAATACAAGGAAATATGATTGAATAAAATTACAATTAAATTTGGCATGGAATTAAAGCCAACAAAAAATAGTTGTAAATCACAACTTTACAATCTCCATCTTTGGTTATTCCATGACAAAACCCCTAAACAGACTCTAGATTTAAACGTGAGTTTGGGAACATAGGCAAAACTCACTCAAACCTAATTCTAGAAGCTGTGAAGCACTTGCACCGTATACACCTGTATCTTGAAACACTCGCACATAAACAAAACTTTCATTAAGCTCATGATAAGTTGAACACAAGGTACATATAGGAGCAAGTAAAATGTGATCAAGATATTAAGCATGATATAAGCTATGAAGCATAACTTGATCAAACATGAACAGTCATTAAGGAATGACTACAATAAACATTTATCTAGTAAATGATCATCCGAACACTCAATGCGATTAAGAGCAATGGAGGGCCCAAGTACATGTGGTAGACTAGGCTTGGAGGGTCTTTTGTTATTCGTGTGCTCTAACCTTATTCTATAGTGGATCAATTTCAACTTGGAGGGTCACAGAGTGGTTTTTCGCTGAGTTCTTTGGTTTCCTCTTCGATAACACATCTCGATGTTATCTTGTGTTTGCATTTCTTTTCCCTATTCTTTAAGCTATCATTTTATTGTTGATAATGGATGAATATGGCTTAGGGTAGTGTTACGGTTCTTTGTGCTTATTTACTCTTGTTCCGCACTTAGTATAAGTTAGGGTAAAAGCTATCTAGCCGTAATTTTTAATTTGGGGTTTGAAAAAACTCTTGTTTTAGTACAAATTCGAGTTTTAAATTGGTATTAGTGTGGGTACACTTATCGGATTTCATTATCCTAGTATGATCCTAGACCCCTTGTTTTGCTATGGATATGGCAGTGGCAAAGGCCAACATGAATTGTGGTTTGTGTGTTTGTGATAATGATTCTATGAGCATCTTTGGAGATTGTCCTAGCAATGATCTCTTAGAGTTATTCAAGTCTAAGAAACATGCTAGAATGTTCATACACATGTTGAAATGTCTAGAGCATAGAAATCATGAGCTTCATAATTGCTTGTGTGAGTCTAATTCCTTAATTGCTAAATATAAGAAAAGGAATAGACATTTATGTAATAAGCTTGATGGTCTAAAAAGAAAGCTTCACTCATTCATGAATAATGTAAAGGGGGATGAGTCATGCTTTGAAAATCAAGAATGTTTATCTCATGCTTGTCTCTTTGTTCATACCGCATTGAAAGTGTTTAATTCATGTTTGTGGTATCTTGACAGTGGGTGCTCAAGGTACATGACCGGGGACAAATCACTCTTTAAAAGCCTTAAGGAGAAGGAGGATGGTTATGTGACGTTTGGAGATGGCAGCCACTCACAAGTACTAGGAAAAGGAACTATTGATATTCCGAGACTTCCTTTGTTGACCGATGTTCTTTACATCAAAGGGCTGAAAGCAAACTTGATGAGTATCACCCAAATATGTGATGAAGACTTTCTGGTTCAATTTTCCAAGAAAGGGTGTCTAATTCTCAATGAAGAAGGTGTACCAGTCTTGAAGAGACTTAGGACCACCGATAATTGCTATGGTGTGGTTCCCAAGCCAAATGTATCATGCCGGAGTGCCCGAGTTAATCTGCTAGAGTTATGGCACCAATGTTTTTGGACATGCCAATTACAAGCAAGTGGCAAAAGTCTCAAAGCTTGAAGCCATGATTGGTTTGCTGAAATTTGGAAAGATTGAGTAAAATGTTTGTGGCCCATGTCAATTGGGAAAACAAACTAAATCAACCCATTCCAAAGTAAATGTTGTTGCTACATCTCGTCCATTGGTCTTGCTTCATGTTGATCTAATGGGTCTAATGAGAACGAAAATCATGGGTGGAAAAAGATACAGCATGGTTGTGGTTGATGATTTCTAAAGGTACTCTTGGGTGGAATTCCTTAGAGAAAAGTTAGAGGCATGCGAAAAGATGGAAAAACTATGCAAGAAGCTTCAAAATGAAAAGAGAGTTCCCATCGTCAAAATCAAAAGTGACCATGGGAAGGAGTTTGAGAATTCTAAATTTGAAACATGTTGCAATGAGCATGGTATCAAGAAGGAATTCTCAGCCTCAAAGACTCCACAATAAAATGGGGTTGTTGAAAGGAAGAACTGGGTGATCCAAGAGATGGCGAGAGTTATGATTCTCAACAAAGACATTCAACAAAAGTTTTGGGCTGAAGTGGTGAACATGTCATGCCACAATGGGAATAGAATTTTCTTCTGAGTAGGAACAAAGAAAACATCATATGAGATTTGGAAGGAAAAGAAGCCTAAGGTGAGATACTTGTAAATGATTCATTCTCAATGATAGGGAAAATCTTAGGAAGTTTGATGCCAAGAGCGATGAAGGGATTTTCCAAGGATACTCCATAAATAGTTGGGCTTATAGAATGTACAACAAGCGTACAAAGACAGTGTTATAAATGACACCATTCCGGAAAAGAGTGTTAGTGAGGATGGAGAAGCTCCAAGCCTTAAGAAGAATGATGGCAATGGTAACATGTCACAAAGTGATGATGGTGCGAGACAATCACCAGAAAAGGAAACTACTCCTACCGCATCAAGAAGGGGGACTAGATCAACTCAAGGGTCATTAAGTCCACTCACTTCTTAGGAAGTTCAGCCTCTAATCTCCCTGTGATGAAGAACCCTCCACTTCCAAGAAACCTTCGTCAAGAGTGATTCTCAATCATCCCAAAAGCAACATAATTGGTGATTTGGATGAAAGACTTCATTTGAGAAGAGGATCGAGCTATAGTGCGAATCATGTGACATATCATTGCTACCTTGCTCAATTTGAACCAAAGAAAGTGGAAGAAGCTTTGAAAGATGAAAATTGGGTAGAATCCATGCACCAAGAGTTAAATCAATTTGTTAGAAATGATGTATGAGAGTTGGTTCCAAGGCCCAAAGACATGCACGTGATTGGCACAAGTGGATCTTCAAGAACAAAACTGATGAGGATCGTGAAGTTGTTCGAAACAAATCTAGATTGGTGGCTCAAGGATATACTCAAGTTAAAGGTGTAGACTTTGATGAGTCATTCGCTTTGGTAGCAAGTCTAGAGTCAATCCGAATTCTTCACTCCATAGCATGTATTATGAATTTCAAGCTATATCAAATAGATGTGAAGGGTGCATTTTTTAGTGGACTTCTACACGAAAAAGTGTTTGTTAAGCAACCAAAGGGGTTCCAAGATCCACATTTTCTGGACCATGTTCTAAGATTGAAGAAGGCTTTATATGGGCTGAAGCAAGCACCAAGAGCATGGTATGATCGTCTCATATCATACCTTTTAGATCGTGGCTTCAAGAGAGGTCAAGCTAATCGGACACTTTTTGTCAAACAAGATGAGAAATCTCTCCTTGTAGCTCAAGTATATGTGGATGACATTGTGTTCGGTTAAACAATTGATGACCTTGCTTAAGAATTTTTGGAAGAAATGAAGAAGGAATTCAAAATGAGCATGGTGGGGGAGCTAAACTACTTCCTAGGTCTTCAAGTAAAACTATGAAAAGATGGGATATTCATACCTGAAGAGAAGTATGCCAAAAATTCTCGTAAAGAGATTCAATTTAGACTCCAAGAAACATGCATCCACTCCAAAGAGTTCCTTAGTAAAACTGAGCTTCGATCTAGCCGATGTGGAAGTAGATCCAACCCTTTATAGGAGCATGATCGGTAGTCTTCTATGTCTCACTACAAGTAGGTCGAACATAGCCTTTAGTGGCGGGGTATGTGCTCGTTTTCAGGCAGCACCCAAAGAGTCCCATATAACAGCGGTCAAAAGAATCATCCACTATGTCAATGGAACATCTGACTATGGGATTTGGTACTCAAGAGACTCAAATGACTGCCTAGCCAAATACTTGGATGCTGATTGAACCGGGTGTGTTGATGATAGAAAAAGCACCTCAGGAGGTTGCTTCTACCTTAGAAACAATTTGGTGTCATGGATGAGCAAGAAACAAAATTCAATGTCTTTATTAACTGCTGAAGTAGAGTACATTACAACGGGCAGTTGTTCTCAACTTTTATTGATGAAAAGCTTCTTCATGATTATGGGATCTCTCAAGACACCATGTGCGTCTTTTGTGACAACACTAGTGCCATTAATCTATCCAAGACCCTATTCAACACTCAAAGTCAAAACATATCGAAATTCAATATCATTTCATTCGAGACTTGGTGGAGGAGAAAAATGTATGGCTGGAGTTTATCAACGCTGACAATCAAAAGGCTGATATTTTCACTAAACCACTTGGTGGTCCACAGTGTGAATCTCTACGTAAGACCATTGGTGTCGATATCATCCCTTAATTCACATCTCTTGTGTGACCTACACTTGATTATTAGTGCATTCATGTTAAAAAGGTCTCACATGTTATCATTTTTCTTTTACAAGTCTTTGTTTATTTTCCTTGTTTTTGTTGATCTTACTTTATTTGATTTGTTTTTTAGTGTTTTGAAAAATTCAAAAACCCATAAAAAGCGAAAAATATCAAAAAGTTTGATTGCTTGTGTTGTGTATATCACATGTGAGTTTCGCCTAGTACTTTCGTACTAATGGCGTAGTGCATTTACGAGCTTAGCTTGTTATGTATGCGCATTCTTTAAGTGTATATGATATCTAGAAATCTATGTTTGATTGTTGTAAATAGATCTTCAAGCTTATCATGAATGATTGGTCAATGGTCTTACTTAATCTTGATACATGCATAGACTTGTGCCTATATATCTCCTCACATTTTTTTTTTCTTTTTCAAAAGAGCTTTTTATATGTCTATCTCTGAAAAGTGAAAAAGATGAAAAAGCCTTGCTTCGAAAACTAGTTTGACTAGGAAAAGGTAGAGCAAATTTTTATTAAAATGTATGATGCCAAAACAAAAGGCTTATTCATCAAAGATATATCAAAAAGTTCATGGCATTGTTTCTCAAGAATTTGAGTTGTATTTGATCAAAAGTATGAAAGATGATAGCCAAATGAAAAACTTTCAATCAAATGTAAACACATTGGTGATGGGTCATATATGTTCATTTCTACAAGTGAGATAGGTCACTTGACTTTGTACTAGTTGTGTATGACTTGATTGAATTGATCATGGAAGCTTCATACTAGACAATGGACTAGTTCATACTTGATCCACACACACTACACACAAGTCTAATGTTCAATGAATGCCTATTCCATTTGTGTGACTGTACATGTTCAAATGTAATGTGTATACTCAATTGCTTGATGATCAAACCCAAAAAGATTTTTGAGTATTTTATATGTTTTTGAAAGTTTTTATGTTTTTTATGTGTTTAGAGTTTTTCTGAACAGTCCATTTATTTATTTATTTATTTTTGTTAAAAAACTCTTTTAGAGGCATTTTCGCTAGTAAGTCGCGAGTAAGAACCTACTCGCGAAAATGTGGAAGCCAATTTCAGTATTTCCAGTAATTTACACAGAGAGTTTTACGATTGTTTTGCGAGAAAAAACCTTCCCGCGAAAACTATCAACGTGCTTCAAAGGCCATTTCGCAAGTAACTTCACAAGAAGCTTACCCGCAAAATGAGAGGTTTTTCAGTTTTTAAAAGCCAAACAATGACAGTTTTTCAAATCACTCTCTTTTGCCTCATCCACACCTCTCTCAACCCAAAACACTCTTTCACTCAAATCTCACCCAAAACTCAAGAACAACCATTCCTAAAACTCATCTAAGGTATGTTTTAACACTTTTTCACTCTTGATTCCTGAGATTAAGTCTTAGATTCTAGGATTTCTAGGGTTGGGTTACTTTTAAAAGGGGTTGGGAAAAACTTATTTTCTTGCAAAATTTTTTAATTTTTTTGATTGTGCTGTGTCCCAATGTGTTTGTGTTGGCCCCAAATGGCATTTTTAGCATGTATTTAGGCAAGATCTCAACATGTTCATGCATTGTTTTACATGTTAGTTGTTTGTATGTGAGTGTTCAAATAGTGTGTAAAACACCTTGAACATTTAGACCCCCAAATTACCAATTACCAATTCATGCTTATTTTCAAACAAAGTATGTGCGGAATATGAAAATAAGCTAAAAACAGAATTGATAAAACAATCTAAACCAAATAAAATCACAACCACAACAGAAATTAAATGGTAAAGATTAAGAGAAGAGAGATGCAAACACAAAGACAATACAACGATGTGTTATCAAAGAGGAAACCAAAGTCTTCAGCGTAAAACCTCTCCACCACCCTCAAAGCAGTAAATAATCCACTAGAGAATGAAGTTGGGATACATAAACAGCAGAAGACCCTCCAAGCCTAATCTATCTAGTGTACCTAAGCCCTCCAAGCTTCTTGCTCCAACGAGGTTACGCTGAACCTTTGTCTTCTCTAGCTTACCGGATTCCGCTATAACCCATAACATCAACCAATATCAGTTGGTCCCTTCCTAATTGCTTCCCAAGCACCAAATATCTTATCACAAATATGAGTATGGTGAGAAAAGGGTTTGGCAAAATGTACCTTTCAAGGATGTAACAATGGAAAGGGTGAGAGTAAAGAAATTTGGAGAATCAAAGGATGAAGATTGTGGATGAGTCAATCTTGTTTTTCTCTAGGGTTTCTCTCTTAAAATTCTCTCTAGAAGCTCTCTACAATGCATGGGTATATGGGGTATTTATACTGGTTTGTGTTTGGAATGCGAAATGTTAGTTTTTCCCAAACAGAGTGGTCTGGCGACTTGACTGAGTAGCGAATTTGAGTTGCGAGCTAATTGCCTGACCAGACTGGAAGTTTTGTCCTGTAGTTCTCCAACTAGCGTGACTCTTCAGCTCCTTTGCATGCTTCACACGTGTGCCTCCTTTGGCGACTTGCTAGCCGCGAGCCATTTACGAGATCCAGTCGCGAGGCCCTGTTGAGTGCACACTCTTGAGCTTTTCTTCATACTCTCTCACACACTACCCTTACATGGTTCCCACCTAAATACAGGGTTTCTAAATGCTGAATTGCAAGCAAATTGGCACGGAATAAAGCCAACAAAATGGTTGATTAAATTCAACCTTACAATCTCCCCCTTTGGCTATTTCGTGATGAAACCCTGCAATAAACTCTAGACTTAACATATGAGTTGGAAATAGTTGAACAAAACTCACTCACACCTAACTCTAGAATCTGTGAAGCTCTTGAACCATAAGAACAAGTATCTTCTAATAAACAACAACACAATATGATCATTGTATGCAGAAAACTTGTAATGCATATGGAGCAAGCATAATGCGATCGAGCAAAAATGAATGAAGCAATAAAGTATGACTTGACCAAAAATGAACAATCACTATAAAGAGTGACCACAATGCTCATTCACACAAGGAATGAACATCCGGACATGCAAGCTAATAAGCTCAATGCAAAGTATCATTTGCATGTCCAATACTCAACCGATACAAAAACCAAAGTAATTGCATCAAGGATATAAAATCCAACAAGGGCACAAAAGTGATGTACTTTAAGAAAATGCATAACCTTTAACAACAAGTACTAGGCTACAAAGCATGGGTACAAAACATAATACTGAATATCATCTTATATATATATGAACCAAAATACCTCAAAAGCTTTAACCAAAGTATTAAAACCATATTCATGAGTTTAAACCAAGTATTTAACCAAGGTATATAACATAGTATTTAGTAAACCCATAATAAAAATTATCCAAAACATAACACCCAAAAACCATAGATAACATGAAGTAAAATGCTTAAAAGAAGTTTTTGGCTTGCTCCCCCTCAAGAGCTACCCCTTCTTCTTCTCCAAAATTCTCCCCATTTTTGACCAGAATGGCCAAAGGGCTACTGCTGGGTGGTAAAACTGTCAAACTTTGCTAAAAGCAAGTTCATTTGCTCTTGGATAGCACCCAGCCTATCAGATTGCTCATTCTGGACATCTCGGAGTCCATCAATCCTTTCAAGGATGATCTGGAGTGCATCTGGAGGTACTGTAGAGGATGATGAAGCTCTACTCCTTTTGCCACAACCTCTTGAACTTGATGGTTGTCCTTCAGCTTCTATCTCAGTCTCCATTGGTTCTCCTTCTTCTTGATCACCCTCCTCTTCATCACCCGGAAGATGAACTCTTATCTGTGTAATGGTTAGAGTATTAATGGTTGAGGGAGTAGGCATGAGACTGATGTCTTGAGGGATTTCCACACCCTTTGCTCTAAAAAGGCTCATAAGTAGACTAGGGAAAATCAGCTTTGCCCTTGAAGTAGTTCTTGTCTCATCAGCAATAATGGAGAAGATATGAGCATTTATATCAATGTAAGTGTTCTCCTTAAGCTCCATGAGGAGAATGCCTTTAACATTGTTAATGCTGGTCATCTTCTTCACCGGGTACAAGTTGAACATCATGATCACTATAAGACATCTCATGTTAGCTGGAAAAGCAATAATGTTGAGGCATCTCCCCTCTCTTACTCCACCAATATGAGATTGGACAGTTTCTATGGAGAGCATTCTGTCCTTGTAATGTGTGAAGTCATGGTCCAACTCCTCAAAACCCAACACCTCATCAATATCATCCAGATTTATGTTGAATTCATGTCCTTGTATCCAACAGTTGATCTCATCCTCTCTTAAAACAAAATTAGTATAGAATTCTCTGATCAGAGGTTCACATACCCCAGACAAATCACTCAGTAGCTTATCCCATCCTCTGTCTTGAAAAAAATAGGGAATGAAAGTGTCCTTCAAATCAACCAAATCCACAAATCTTTCTTGGATGATGGGAGCCTTCAAGTAGAACTGAGTGTATCTCTCAAAATGGTTGGTAGACTTGAACTTTGTATTGTCCATTTGCATCCTCTTGTCATCCTTCTTTGCAGTGGTCATCTTCTTTGTAGGAGACATCTGTAAAACCATAGCAGCAAAGACCACAAAAACAGAGCACACATATGATAACACTACAAATTAGTATCAAGTTAGTAGCACTTAAAAGAGCAAAGAGTTAAACCAAAGATTCAGTCTACAACTCATTTCAAAATCAACTGGACAAGAGAAAACACATAACACAATAGGGTGTAAACATAAAATTTTTAAACAAAACACTCTGTGGGTGTGAGTTCAAAACATTAATGGACAACCTATGGCAAAATGTAAACGACATAAGCAGATACGCAATAGGCAATTAGTGTATATCAAAGACAATCCACAATCAATCCATCTCACAAAAATCCTAAAAACTCAAGCAAATGTCTACAGAACATTTTACAATGGGTATGATATGCACAACAAAAGTCAAAACAATAATCATACTCAAGAATGAAAATCAAACATGAGAACAAGCATATCAAGCGTCATTTTATCAAAACCAACAAAACCCATTCAAGCAAACTCAACAAAAATAACCCAACCCATGTTTGAACACACATATCGCAAAACTCAATAACAACTCAAAAATCCAGGAAATCAAGGCTATAATCATGAACTACTTAGACAAAATAAGATAGCCCATACCTTTTCTTGAATATTGAAGTTGAGAAGATGATGAAAAATGTTGGATTTTTGAGTGAAACACAGTGAGTGTGTGAGAGAGTTGAACGAACAAGACAATGAACAGTAAAAAATGTTCAAGGGAAAACTAAAAAGTTTTAAAAACTGTCTTTAAAGCGCAAAACACGCGTTTTTTGCAACTGAACCGAGTCATGAACAAGTCGCCAGGACAAGTCACCAAACACCTTAGAGACAAAATTTTGAAAAATTTTCTAAGTGTTTTTCATGACTGGAAGTTTCACCCGCGAGTAAGTCGTGACGGGAGTCGCCAAACTTTCTTAGTAACCTTTGCGATTGAAGCTTTCACTCGTGAGCAAGTCGCCAAATCGAGTCACGAGAACTCTAAAAACTTAGATTTTTGGAAAATTTTCTAAGTCTATTTTGCGACTGGGACATTGACCCGCTAGTGAGTCGCGAAACCTTCTGTGTAAGCTCGCAACTAGGGGCATGCGACTAGATTGACTCACAATCAAGTCGCCAGAATAGGGCAACACAGTTTTTTGATATTTTTGATATTTTTCCAAAAAAAAAAAAAAACTTTCCAAAAAAAAATTAAAACACTTAAAAATCTTTTTTTGTTTGATCAACAAAAATTAAGTATGTGAAACACATTTAATCAAGTGCAATTACACAAATGAATATGGCATTCATTGAACATAGACATGTGTGATGCGTGTGGGTACCAAAGATGAGATAGTCCTTAGTCTAATGTGAAGCTTCAATGATCAATTCAACCAAATCATACATAATTAGCACGAGGAAAAGTGATCAATCTCAATTATAGAAATATGCATATATGACCTCCCACATAAACTTAATTACATAATATTGAAGCTTTTCATTTGGCTCCATTCACATCATAACATATGATTTTTTTTGAATCAATACATCTCATTTTGAGATTGATGCCAGAAATTTTTAATATTTTAATTTGATGAGCAAGCCTTTGGCTTTTTGGGTATCATACATTTCCATAAAAGTTGCTTTCCCTTTTTCCTAATCAAATACTAGTATGTGTGATGGCTTTTGCCGCTCATTATCTCTTTTCATTTTGAGATTTACATTTGTTGAGCTCTTTAAGCAAAAAAAAAAAAAAAAAAAAAAAAGTGGGAAGATATATAGGCACAAGTCTATGCAAGTTTCAAGATCAACAAAACCATTGACTAATCATTCATGACAAGTTTGAAGATCGATTTACAACAGTCACATAGATGTCAAGATTTTTCCCACAATGATATGAGTGCATGAAAAACAAGCTACGCTCATAAATGCATAAAGCCATTAGTACAAAGGTACAAGGCAAAATATGATTGTGACAATACACAATAATGTCGATCAAACTTTTTGGATTTTCTACTTTTTATGTGTTTTTGGATTTTTGACACAAAGGTAAGAAAAGATTGATCAAAAGCAACAATGTGAAAACATTTATAACAAATGCAAACAAACAAACATAAATTTTCAAATCAAGCTAGCATCACAACAAAAAGCACACAACCAAGCAAAGTCACAAAACATAGGAAGTATTAATGCATGGACATGTTGTAATGCTTATGCATGAGTACCCTTCTTCACCCACACGTCACGTGCGTTTGGGGTGATATCCCTCTAGGATTGGGTACGAGTGTTGTGGCTTTCAAACCTTCTGCTGAAGCTTGCCAAATAGATGGTGAATGCATCAATCATCTTCATCACATCCCTCACTTTGGGATCACCTCTTGACCTTTTGATTATTCAGCAGTCCAATTCCCTTTGCCATGTTTTGGTCCTCTCGACCTTTGAGCACTTGAATTCTTCAATGCTTTAAGCTTGTGACAATTTGGTCTAGTGTGATCTTGAATTCCACAGTAATGGTAGAAGTGTTGGGTTCTTGGACCTCTTTGTGACTTTGGGAATGATTTCCCTTTACCCTTAGGTTTGACCACTGATTGGTTAGGAGGCTTAGTCATAAACCGTTGGTCAGTCACATTTCTCTTCCTCTTCGGCTTCACTTTCTCAGCATTCATGCAGCTACCATCAGTTATTTGGCTTTCACTAACTTTATTTCCTTGGATATATTGGCAGCCGAACTACTTTCTTTAATATATCCCAATCTGATTCTATCGGAGAAAGGTTTTTAATGAGAAAGTACTTCATCAAGCTTCTTGGAGGAAACTCGCTCTACTTTAGCATTGGCTTGAACCACCTCAAGCTCAAGGAATTTTATCTTTTAGTAGGCTTTGGTTAGCTCTCCATTCAACATCTCTATTTCATATTTGGCCTCCTTATATCACACGAGAAGACTTCTATAATCCTCCTCTGCCCTCTTCATCTTTTTAATGGCTGCCTTAGCCATTTTTGCATATTCACCGGTCTTCCCCAGGAGGGAATTGTAGGTCTCTTACAATCCTGTTGTTCCTTCATCTTCCTCATCATCAGATTCCTCAACTATCCCAATTGACTCCAATTCAGTGTGCTCACCAAGCTCTTTCACTAGCGCACCCAAATCATCTGAAGATTCCATAGGAGCAATGGTCATGAATGCAGAGAAGTTTCCCTCTCCATCATTGCTTTCATCTGAATCTGAATTAGAGGAATCACTGTCACTAAGAGTGGTGGCATACACTTTGCACTTCACTCTCAAATAATTGGGACACACTTTCTTGTGATGTCCTTGTCTGTTGCACTCAAAGCAAGTGACTCCTTGAGAGGATTGAGAGTCCTTCCCATCTTTCCTCTTAAAATCCTTTTTCTCCTTTCCGAAATTTGGGAATTTTCCCTTCTTAGCAAACTTTCCATTTTTCTTGAACTTTAAGAACTTTTGGAAATTCTTCACAAGATTTGCCACATCTTTATTGACAACATCCTCATCTGATGAGTCGTGAGCATTTATCCTCTCATTGATTGTCTTAAGAGCAAGGGATTTGCTCTTCCTTTGTGACGGCAAAGACTGCTCATAAGTTTGAAGTGAGCCAATTAGTTCTTGAACTTTGATATCATCAAGATCCTTGCTCTCTTCAATTGTTGTGACCTTTGCACGGAAGCTCTTCGGCAATGATTGAAGGATTTTCCTCACTAGCTTTGAGTCCTCCATTTTCTCACCCAAGTTGAACTTGCCAATAACCACTTCATTCAGCCTGCCATAGAATGAGTCGAATGACTCGTCTTCACTCATTTTCAGCTCTTCAAACCGAGTGGTCAGTATCTACAACTTAGTGTCTTTCACCTTCTTTGTTCCTTCATACATGGTCTCCAATATTTGCCATGCCTCTTTGGAAATTGCGACGTGAGATATCCAGTGGAACTCATTTGGAGATACACCACAAAAAAATAGCATTTAGTGCTTTGCTATTTGCATTAGCCGCCACGAGAGCTGCCTTATCCCATATGGATTTGGCAGCCTCCGGCCTAGTCCATCCAACATCAACCGCATGCCATACACTTTCATCAATTGAACACAAGAATGCCCTTATCCGGACTTTCCAAAAGGCGTAATTGCTTCCATCAAAATATGGTGGATCATTTAAAGATTGAGACCAGTCCATCTTAAACGGGTTTAAGGATCGCACAAAGGTAATTAAACCATAGCAAGTGCACCCGCTCTGATACCAATTGAATGTTCAAATACTGTGTAAAACACCTTGAACGTTTAGGCCCCCAAATTACCAATTACCAATTCAAGCTTATTATCAAACAATGTATGTGCGGAATATGAAAATAAGCTAAAACAGAATTGATAAAACAATCCAAACCAAATAAAATCACTACCACAGTAGAAATTAAATGGCAAAGATTAAGGGAAGAGATGCAAATGCAAAGACAACACAGCGATGTATTATCGAAAAGGAAACCGAAGTCCTCGGCGTAAAACCTCTCCACCGCCCTCAAAGTGGTCAATAATCTACTAGAGAATGAAGTTGGGATACATGAACAGCAAAAGACCCTCCAAGCCTAATATACCTAGTGTACCTAAGCCCTCCAAGCTTCTTGCTCCAACCCTTCCTAACTGCTTCCCAAGCACCAAATAACCTTCTCGCAGATATGGGTATGGTGAGAAAAGGGTTTGGCTAAATGTACCTCTCAAGGATGTGACAATGGAGAGGGTGAGAGTCGAGGAATTTGGAGAATCAAATGATGAAGATTGTGGATGAGTCAATTTTGTTTTTATCTAGGTTTCTCACTCAAAATTCTCTCTGGAAGCTCTCTACAATACGTGGGTATAAGGGGTATTTATATTGGTGTGTGTTTGGAATGTGAAAGGTCATTTTTTCCCAAACAGAGTGGTTTGGCAACTTGACCTCTTGACTTGACTGAGTCGCGAGTCTGAGTCGCAAGCTAATTGCCTGGCCAGACTGGAAGTTTTGTCCTGTAGTGCTCTAGCTGGTGTGACTCTTCAGCTCCTCTGCATGCTTCACACGTGTGCCTCCTTTGGCGACTTGCCAGTCACGAACCAACCATGAAGCCTTGCTGAGTGCACATTTTTGAGTTTTTCTTCACACTCTCTCACACACTGCCCTTACATGATTCCCACCTAAATACAGGGTTTTTAAATACTGAATTACAAGCAAATTGGCACGGTATAAAGCCAACAAAATGGTTGATCAAATTCAATCCTATAGTATGCATTCTAAGTGTTTGATCAAATGCCCAAATGACATTTTCTCGTTGTTTTGGACTCTAATGAGTACCAAATTTTGGGGATTTCCATGTTTTTACATTCTTAACATGCTTTAAACATTAGTTGTGTGTTTCACACATTTTTCCCCATGAGTGCCTTGTCATGCATTGCTTATGTATCTCACATGCACACCACATGCACACTTGATACACACACTTGATCACTTGACATGTTTTGCAATTTACTCATGCTAGGTAAGCCCTATTAGACTTTTAGCACTTAAAACATGATCTTGTGACTTTGTTTGCTTGCTTTTATGTTCTTTTTAGGACTTTTGTTTTTTTTTTTTGTGGACTAAATTTTATCTAATCAAGTTTGTTTTCTTGTTTGTATGTCTTTGTTTCTTTGTGTTCGTGTCTGTTTTGCAAATGTCTCCTATTAAGAAAAAGACCACAAAGAAGCCTTCAAAGTGTCCCCGCACCTCCTCGGATACGTTCCGAAATGATGATGCTCATATGACCTTTAATGATTACTACAAACAGGCCCCAATCATTCCAGAAAGGACTGTGGACTTAGATTCCCTAAAGGGTACCTTCATTCCTGATGTGTTCAAAGAAAGGACATGGACGAAGTTGCTTAATCCGATGGGCGATGTTTTTGAAGATATCATTCAAGAATTCTTTGCAAATGCCATTGTGGAAGGTGATCACATCAACTATTGGCTAAAGGGGAGAGAGTTCTCAGTCACAAGGGAATCAATGTAAGATGTTTTGGAGATTCAACCGACGACTCCAGACACATCTCTACATTATGATGAGAGAAGGGAGAAACTAGAACCCCTCATGGAAATCCTTGATGGAAAACTTAAGAAGAAGGCCTTGGACACCATTACGTTCACCCCAAAAATGTGAGCTTTGGCCTACATCATGATCTTCAACCTCTACCCGATGAAAAACTTGTCAGGACCGAGGACCATATTCCTATTTGATCTCTTCACTCACAAGGAGATCGACATCTGTGGTCACATTTATCATCTCTTCATCAAAAGTATCACAAAAAGGAAATCAAGCTAACTCTACCATTACCAAAACTTGTCATGTCACTTATTTTAAGGGCAAGGGTGAAGATTCCAAGTGGACTTCAAGTAATGCAAAGGGAAGATCTTATTAGTGAGCAAACCATCATCCGAAGCAAAGCTCATATCCCTGAACTAACTATTGGTGTCCCTCAAATTCCAAGAGATGATGCTGATGAAGAAGGAGGAGACACTGAAGAGGAAATCAAGCATTTCACTTCAGTTCCAGAGGACACTGTGCAACCTTCTTCCCAAGCGTGCACAAGAGCACCCAAATTCCTTGATCATCTAATTGGAAGGGTCGAAGAGATGCATGTAATGCTAGCTTCGCACATCAGCTACTCCACATCTCAATTCGCATACCTTGAAGGCCAGATCACTGTCCTCTCGTCTCAAATTGATGACATGATGAGGAAATCGGAGCAGGAGTTAGATTCAGAGTCCGGTGCATTTTAATCTCTTTGGCCATTTCGGTCAAACAGGGAGAGTAGATTGGGGGGAGTGCAGCTTGAGGGGGAGTAGCAAAGTAGCAAATTCTAGTATACATTGGTTTATATTGGTGGTTTCTAGTTTACTTTAAGTTTTTATAGCGTTTGGATTTTTACAATGCTTTTGTTTAAAGCTTTCAAGTACTTTAGTTTAAAACTTAGTTTTCTTTAGTATTATTTTGTATCTTGGTTTATATAACCATTTTGATGCTTATTGCTTTCTAATGCTCTTAGCTTTAGTTTCTTTAATGCATCATGTGTTTGTTGGACATGCAATTGATTTTAGCATTTCTCTTAATTATATTGCGTGTCTGGATGATCATTTACTTGATAAATGGTCATTGTAGTCATTTCCTAATGATTGTTCATGTTTGATCAAGATATGTTTCATGCTATACTTTTCAATTAATACCTTGATCGCATTTTTACCTGTTCATCATACGTGCTTTGTGTTCTACTTGTCTTGAGCTTAATGAAGTTTTGTTATTATGTGCAAGTGTTTCAAGATACAGTTGTATATGGTGCAAGTGCTTCACAGCTTCTAGAATTAGGTATAAGTGAGTTTTGCCTATGTTCTCAAACTCACGTTTAAGTCTAGAGTCTATTTAAGGGTTTTGTCACAGCATAGCCAAAGAGGGAGATTGTAAAGTTGTGATTTCCAACTATATTGTGTTGGCCTTAATTTGGTGCCAAATTTGATTGTAATTTCTTCAATCATTTTCCCTGTATGTATGTGGGATTAATTGTAAGGGATGAGTGTGAGAGATCGGTGAAGAATCAAGCTTCAAAAGTTGAACAAATGGATTTCGCAACTACCTCACAAGAAGCAACCCGCGAAAAAAGCCACGTGTAGAGCACATGACTGGAAGATGAAGAGTCGTGCTAGGCTGGATTTTTCGTGATTGTCTTGCAGGTAAGGCCAACTCGCGAAGGACGCGAAACTTTTTGTTCGGCAAAAAGTTGTATTTTTCTTTACCAAGTCTTCACTCACACTATATATACCCTCATTACCCACAAATTATAATGAGTGCTTTTTAAAGAGAAAACCCTAGAAAACACTCTTGAGAGTTACAAATTGTTATACCTACATGTTAGGATTAGTGCCCTTAAATTCTATTGTATGATGCTAGGTATGACATTATATATGATATTATGTTGTGATTAATAAAGTTGTTTTATTATTATCTAAAATAATGGTAACATGAATATTTGAACATTATCATATAGTCAATGAGATGCATAGTATATGATTTATGTGATTTAATCACAGAAGATAAATCACAAGTTCTTTATAAACTCAAAATTTTAGTTCGTAATCGATGATGAAATTGGGCATTTCATCTGCAAAGATTATAACATATCAACGAAGATGATTTATCTTGATCATGGAAGTGGAGACTTCTAGTTGATATGTTGATATGTTTTAAGTGTTAAGACATATTGAACTGGACCGTTGTGAGATTTATTATTCTATTAACAACTATCAAATGAATAATAAATCTATGACTTCTATTTACATCAATTCTTACTCCTAAGAGAATAATGAACCTGATCATGAAGTGTAGGTTGCTTTGATATATCAGGAGTGAGATCTAAAGTCACGATCAAAACCTCAGTATGTTGGGCAGCCACATTTAATGTTGAAGGAACATTGTAAGGTTGAATTTATTCAACCATCTAATTGGCTTTATTCCGTGCCAAATTTGCTTGTAATTCAGCATTTAGTAACCCTGTATTTAGGTGGGTTTGTTGTAAGGGTAGTGAGTGAGATAGAGTGAAGATTGCTCAAGAGTGTGTAAGAAAACAGAGACTCGCGGGTGACTTGCGGCTGCAAGCCGTCAGAAGCAGCACACGTGCCAAGCATGCTGGAAGATGAACAATCATGCTAGCTGGAGCACTACAGGACAAAACAGGACAATTGGCCATACGGTTAACTCGCGACTGGATCTCGCGACTTAGTCAAGCCGCGAGGTCAAGCCGCGAGCCACCCCTGTTTTGTAAAACCTGACGTTTCACATTCCTCTCCCACTCCAGTAAAAATACCCCTTTTACCCACGATTGAAAGAGAGCTTCCAGAGAGAATTTTGAGAGAGAAACCCTAAAGAAAAACCAGATTGTTTCACCCACAATCTATACCTTAGAGTCTCTTCAAATTCCTCATCTCTCTTCCTCTCCATTGTCAAATCCTTGAGAGGCATTATACCAAACCTGGTTCTCACCATCATCATCATTGTGAGACAGCTGTTTGGGTTTCTAGGAAGCAGTTAGGAAGGAACCAATCTTCATTGGTTGATGCTACGGTCTAGTAGCGGAATCCGGGAAGCTAGAAAAGAAAAAAGTTCGGCGCAACCTCGTTGGAGCAAGAAGCTTGGAGGGCTTAGGTACATCGGGTAGATTAGGCTTGGAGGGTCTATTGCTGTTCATGTATCCCAACTACATTTTCTAGTGGATTATTGACCGCTTGGAGGGCGGCGGAGAGGTTTTACGCCGAGGGCTTCGGTTTCCTCTTCGATAACATATCGTGTGTTGTCCTTGTGTTTGCATCTCTCTTCCTTTTATCTTTGCCTTTTATTTTCTGCTGTGGATGTGATTTATAATTGGCTTAGATTGATTTCCAATTCTGTTTATAGCTTATGTTCATTTTCCGCACACTTGTTGTTTGTCATATAGCTTGAATTGGTTATTTTGTATTTGGGGGTCTAAACGTTCAAGAGTGTTTATACACATATTTGAACTTTCAATTGGTATCAGAGCGGGTACACTTGTTGTGGTTTAAATACCTAAGTATGATCCTTGACCCCTTGTGTTTATTTGCCATAAATTGTGCTTTGTATGCCTCTTTGCATGATTTGGTTGGTGATGAATGTAACATGCCACATGTTTGTGAAAATGCCTCTATGAGTGTTAATCCTCATAAGTGTGATGACATGTTATTTGAATCCATGGGTGTTGTTGACAAACTCTTGAAGAAAAATGCTAAGAAGTTTCAAAAGAATTTAAGCAAGTTATTTTGTGAAAAGGATGATTTGATTGCTAAACTCAATGAATCCAACAAATTGGTTGTGAAATATAAAAAACTTGCTGAAGATTCTCTTGAAAAGCTAAAAGAGTTTGAATGTTTGAATATGGACTTGGATGCTAAACTTGTTTTGTCAAACAAACTTGTTGATGAGTTAAAATGTGAAAATGAATCTCTTAAGATGCATGCCAAGTGTTTGATTGCTGAACCCATTGATAAAATGGATGATAATATGTGTTGCAATCATGTTGTGGTACCCGATCTTGTGCCTAATGTGTATTCTACCTCTAACGACAAATCGGTGTACGTTCCTCTACATAAAAGAAATCAAAATGTGGAGAGAAAGGCTGTTAAGTCAAAGCCTCTGTTTAGGTCTCAACCTAAGGCTTTGGATGGATCTAAGTTTGTTCCAACTTGCCACCATTGTGGTGTGATTGGTCATATAAGACCTCAATGTCATAAGTTGAAGAGGGAACAAAACCATATTGCTAGACCCCTTCCAAAAGGCCTAGTGGACCTAAACACATTGTGT
Source organism: Quercus robur (assembly GCF_932294415.1). Taxonomy (NCBI): domain Eukaryota; kingdom Viridiplantae; phylum Streptophyta; class Magnoliopsida; order Fagales; family Fagaceae; genus Quercus; species Quercus robur. The sequence continues at coordinate 58,086,617 of NC_065537.1, forward strand.
GTCACCATTGTGGTACCTTTGGTCATCTAAGACCTCAATGCTCTAAGTTTCATACTTTTAAAAGAATCAAAAGAAAAGAAAAACTTGAGCTTCTTGGAAGTTGTGCTAAAAAGGATAAACTGGATTTGAGTGATAATAGCATGTTGTTAAAGAAAGTGTTTAATACTCTTAACTCCTTGTCTATGTGCATCTCCGGTTCTCATTCTTCCAACCCTCGTCTCACTTCTCATGAGACACTCATTCCAAACAATTGTTCTGTTTGGATGAGGAAGGGTTCCTATGGTTGAGCTTTTGCTCCTTTGGTCCTTGATCTAATTCTTTCGATCTTTGTAGGACCCTTCATGCATTAGATGCTTCATTGTCATGCATTTGTGCATCATGCATATCTTTATATGCATTGTTTTGTTTTTGTTTTGATCTTACTTTTATGTCTTTGGTTTGTGTGTGTAAAATCCAAAACCACATAAAAAGTAGAAAATCAAAAAGTTTGATCGACGTTGTTGAGTTTTGTCTCAAAACTTGTTTTGCCTTGTACCTTTGTGCTAATGAGCGTAACTTGTTCCTATGCACTCTTATCACTGTGGGAGAAATCTTGAAATCTATGTGATTGTTGTAAATAGATCTTCAAACTTGTCATGAATGATTAGTGAATGGTTATGTTGATCTTGAAACTTGCATAGACTTGTGTCTATATATCTTCCCACTCTTTATTTTTGTTTTTGCTAAGAAGAGCTCACCAAATGTAAATCTCCAAATGAAAAGAGATATTGAGCTGCAAAACCCTGTCGCACATTCTAGTATTCGACTAGGAAAAAGGGTAAGCGACCTTATATTAAAGAGAATGTTTATTCAAAAAGCCAAAGGCTTGTTCATTAAAGTGAAATATCAAATATTACTCTCACAATGAGAGGTGATTGTCTCAAGAGATCAAAATGATCAAATGTTATTGAAAGTTCAAAAACGTGTACAAAACACCTTTGAACGTTTAGACCCCCAAAATACAACTTAACCAATTCAAGCAATATGTCAAACAACAAGTGTGCGGAAACTTAACACATGCTAGAATATAAAATTGGTTAAACAACTATCTAAGCCATAACAAATTAAAACCACAGCAGATAAAATAAAGGCAAAGATAGAGAGGAAGGAAGATGCAAACACAAAGATAACACCCGATGTGTTATCGAAGAGGAAACCGAAGACCTCGGCGAAAAATCTCTCCGCCGCCCTCCAAGCGGTAATCAATCCACTAGAAAATAAAGTTGGGATACAAGGACAGCAATAGACCCTCCAAGCCTAATCTACCCAGTGCACCTAAGCCCTCCAAGCTTCTTGCTCCAACGAGATTGCGCCGAACCTTTTTCTTTTCTAGCTTACCGGATTCCGCTACTAAACCATAGCATCCGCCATCTTTGGCATCTTCCAATGCTTCCCAAAACTCCAAGAACACTCAACACTCTGAATGGGTGTGGGTAGTGTTTGGATAGAAATCTCCTCTCAATAGATATGACAATGAGAGAGGGAATGAGAAGAGACTACAAAGATTTCTCTCTAAGAATGAGTAGCTCTCTCTAATTGGGTGGGTGTTTTGAAGAAACCTCTCTTAGGGTTTTTCTTTCTGAATAGCCACACATATCTTGTGGGAATGAGGGGTATTTATACTGGTGTGAGAATGGAATACGAAGAGTCAGTTTTTCCAAAAACAGGGCTGGCTGGCGACTTGACCTCGCGACTTGACTGAGTCGCGAGTTTAAGTCGCGAGCTAACTTAATGGCCAGTTTGGATTTTTGTCGTGTAGTGCTCCAGGTGACGTGACTGTTCAGCTCCCCTGCATGCTCTGCACGTGAGCAACTTTTGGCGGCTTGCAAGCCGCGAGCCACCCGCGAGTCCTAGCCGCGAGTCTCTGCTTCACTGCACTGTCTTGAGCATTTCTTCACACTCTCTCACACACTACCCTTACATGATTCTCACCTAAATACAAGGTTTCTAAGTGCTATATTACAAGCAAATTTGTCATGGAATAAAGCCAACACATGGTTGATTAAATTCAACCTTACAGTTATGGAGTCAAATGTAAAGCTCCAAGATATGTTATCAAGTTTTGTGGGAGGTCATATATACATATTTCTATAATTGAGATGGATCACTTGATCTAGTGCTAATTGTGTATGCCTTGGTTGAATTGATCATTGAAGCTTCACATTAGACTAAGGACTATCTCATTGTTGATATCCACACACAACACACAAGTTTATGTTCAATAAATGCCATATTCATTTGTGTGATTGTACTTGATGAAATGTGTTTTCACATGCTCAATCTTTGTTAATTCAAGCGCAAAAATATTTTTGAGTGTTTTAGGTGTTTTTGGAAAGTATTTTGTTAAAAAAAAAAAAAAATCTGAAATTTTTCAAGAAACCCAGTTTTGCCCTGTTTTGGTGACTCAGTCGCGGGTAAGTCAAGTCGTGAGACTCAGTCGCGTCTTCGCGGGTCATTTTTGGCAACTTGTTCGCGAGTGAAAGGTCCAGTCGCGAGGGTTACTCAGAGATTTTGGCGGCTCAGCTCGCGACTCTCTCGCGGGTAGACCTTCCAGTCGCGAAAAACACTTAGAAAAATTTTCAATCTTTTGTCTTTGAGTGTTTTGCGGCTTGAACTGGCGAATTTGTGGCGACTCGCTCAGTCGCGAAAATTGCGTGTTTTGCATATTGAGGGTTATTTTCAAAGTTGTTTTCAAAAATTTTCATTTTTCCCTCGTGCATCATTATCATTGTTCATACCTTCATCTCTTGCCCTCGTTTCTTCTTGACCCTTTGTCTATTCCTGACAAAAAGGGGGAGAGTATACTCTAGAGTATGTTTTGGAGTGTTTTGTCATTTCTATATGACTCTTGTGCACATCCTTAGGGGGAGAGATTTTCCATAGTGGAGATGCATATACCAAGGGGGAGAAGACATTGTGTTAACTAGAAAACCTTGTTCTATTTGTTTTCTTGTTGGCTTTATGGTGCTTTGAGTTATGCTTTATTGTTCTCATTGCATCATGTTTGTGCTTTGGACATGCATAATATCCCTATGCTATTATGCTTTATTGAATGCATGTTCAGATGATCATTTGCTTTGCTATGTGATCATTATAGCCATTTCTATACTTGTTATAGTATACTTGTTCTTTATTACTTGCTTTACCTTGAGGGTCTAATGTGTTTTGTGCAAGTGTTTCAGGTTACAAGTATATATGTTCCAAGTGCATCACAGCTTCTCATCACTTTAAAGGGGAGAAATTTTAAGCACTTTTAATTTATATTGTTTAAGTTTATATTCAGTATTTTGTGGTTTGTACCCATGTGCTTTTGTAAGCTTTTAGGGTTAATGTTTTATGCATAGTTTGTAGGCTTTATGGTATGTACCTTGCTTAATGCAGCCTTTATGCTATGTTGAAATCAATACTTTAATTTAAATGTTCTGCATTTTGGTTTATGTACTGTCACTCTTGTGCCCTTGTAGGATTGTTCCTAGATGCATATACCTTGTGTGTTATGCATTGGTTGAGTGTTGAGCATACAAGTGTCTTGCCTTGTGCTTGTTAACTTGTATGTCCTTGTGTTCATTCCAAGTGTGAATGAGCACTGTGATCACTACCTTGTGGTGTTCACTTGGTTGATCAAGCCATGGTTTGTTTCTTAACTCCATCTTTGCTTGATCACATATTGCCTGTTTCATATGCATTTATAATTTTCTGCTTACAATGATCATGGTGTATTGTTGTGTTTCAGGAGTATTATGTTCATATGATTCAAGTGCTTCACAGCTTCTAGAGTTAGGTGTGAGTGAGTTTTGTTCAACTGTTCCCAACTCACATGTTAAGTCTAGAGTCTGTTTTAGGATTTTGTCACGGAATAGCCAAAGGGGGAGATTGTAAGGTTGAATTTATTCAACCATCTAATTGGCTTTATTCCATGCTAAATTTGCTTGTAATTCAGCATTTAGTAACCCTGTATTTAGGTGGGTTTGTTGTAAGGGTAGTGAGTGAGATAGAGTGAAGATTGCTCAAGAGTGTGCAAGAAAACAGAGACTCGCGGCTGGGACTCGCGGGTGACTCGCGGCTGCAAGCCGCCAGAAGCAGCACACGTGCCAAGCATGCTGGAAGATGAACAGTCATGCTAGCTGGAGCACTACAGGACAAAACAGGACAACTGGCCATACGGTTAACTCGAGACTGGATCTCGCGACTTAGTCAAGCCGCGAGGTCAAGCCGCGAGCCACCCCTATTTTGTAAAACCTGACGTTTCACATTCCTCTCCCACTCCAGTAAAAATACCCCTTTTACCCACGATTGAAAGAGAGCTTCCAGAGAGAATTTTGAGAGAGAAACCCTAAAGAAAAACCAGATTGTTTCACCCACAATTTATACCTTAGAGTCTCTTCAAATTCCTCATCTCTCTTCCTCTCCATTGTCAAATCCTTGAGAGGCATTATACCAAACCTGGTTCTCACCATCATCATCATTGTGAGACAGCTGTTTGGGTTTCTGGGAAGTAGTTAGGAAGGAACCAATCTTCATTGGTTGATGCTACGGTCTAGTAGCGGAATCCGGGAAGCTAGAAAAGAAAAAGGTTCGGCGCAACCTCGTTGGAGCAAGAAGCTTGGAGGGCTTAGGTACATCAGGTAGATTAGGCTTAGAGGGTCTATTGCTGTTCATGTATCCCAACTACATTTTCTAGTGGATTATTGACCGCTTGGAGGGCGGCGGAGAGGTTTTACGCCGAGGGCTTCGGTTTCCTCTTCGATAACACATCGTGTGTTGTCCTTGTGTTTGCATCTCTCTTCCCTTTATCTTTGCCTTTTATTTTCTGCTGTGGATGTGATTTATAATTGGCTTAGATTGATTTCCAATTCTGTTTATAGTTTGTGTTCATTTTCCACACACTTGTTGTTTGTCATATAGCTTGAATTGGTTATTTTGTATTTGGGGGTCTAAACGTTCAAGAGTGTTTATACACATATTTGAACTTTCAAACATATATTCTCAAGATAGAATTCATAATCTCTTAACGGACATAAAATATTCCCTTGAGATAAGTTTAATAAGTTTGGTTATTCAGAATGTTAGATCTAACTACTTTAGTAAGAAGTTACTAAAGTATATATTTATGAAATTGGATTTCATAAATATATGATGAATAACTTAAAGGATTAAACCAGGTACTCAAGAATAAGATGTAGTAATCTTCAAAGTGGCAATCAATATTCATGACTTTGTATTACTACAAATATTTTAATGAAGGAGTTGGATGTATAATAAAGTCTTGGGATATAATTTATTAATAAGGCCTAGAGTGCAATTATATTTATATAGTGGCATTAAATATAACTAATGGTAATTTTGGGCTTGTTAATAGTTGACAAAAAGGCTCAAAACCCATTGGAGCTAGTGTCTTATTTGTCCATTTTGGTCCCATTCCAAGACACATACTAAAACCCAATTGGATTGATCCAAAAGGCTAACTCAATTAGATAATCAGTTATATATAAGAAGAGAAACATACAGAATTTTGGTAATATATATGATGCATGAAATGGTGTGTATGTGAGTGTGAGCCACTCTCTTATTCTCCCTTGAACACATACGTGTAAACTGATTGAGAGACCACACTTCTTGGGCAAAAGTGGAATTGGAGTGAAGATTAAAAGTGCTCGCAAGTACTTCTAATCTTTGGTTTTGAATTTCACCGCTCCAAGGTATGTTTTCTTGTTCTTAAATTCTGAAATTTACATAATACATGTTATCAATTGCGAATGAAGTAGATCAGTTAATTTTCCGTTGCATATGTTTTGTATGCGATACAAACTGTGTTTTTCCAACACCACAATGATCTACACATTTCCTTGTGGTTTTCCTCAACTCCTACCTCTCCATCTCTACATCATTGATAGGTTGGCAGCCCAAACACTTACCACATCCATTCTGAGTATAAAATGAGATTTTGATGCTACTGGGAAGTATCGGAAGGAGCCATTTATTGGCAGATGCAATCGGGTTAAATTGCGGGATCCTGAAAGCTAGAGAAGACAAGACTCCGAGAAGTTAGTTAGTAGCTGGAGCTTGGAGGGCTCAAGTACATGAGGTAGACTAGGCTTGGATGGTCTTTTGTTATTCATATACCCTAACTTTATTCTCTAGTGGATCAATTTCGACTTGGAGGGTCACAGAGAGGTTTTTCACCGAGTTCTTCGGTTTTTTCTTCGATAACACGTCTCAGTCTTATCTTGTGTTTGCATCTCTCTTCCCTACTCTTTAAGCCTTCATTTTACTATTGATAATGGATGAATATGGCTTAGGGTAGGGTTAACGGTTCTTTGCACTTATTTACTCTTGTTTTGCACTTAGTATAAGTTAGGGTAAAAGCTATCTAGCTGTAATTTTTAATTGGGGATCTGAACAATCTCTTGTGTTTTAGCACCAATCCGAGCATTCAAAGTGGATTTAAACAAGTAACTTGACTAAAAAAAAAAGGTATTTTGGCCGAAAAAAGAGGTTGCGAAACCCACTAGAATCAACTTTGATCAAACATCGTACTATCATAGTTTCTTTATGCATCGTTGTTCAAAAACAATTGTTTCTTTATGCATCCTAAACGAAAACCCAATCCTCCAATTCTTCTCCTCTCTCCAATCAAATTAAGCATAGATCCTTCTTTTTTCTTGCATCTCGACCCTTCTCTATTCTTTCCTTCCAACCAATCACACGTACTGTTCCGTGTGTAAAGTGGTATGGTATTGTTGTGGAGCACACTATCCTATTGACATCCCTCTATAAATAGTGCATATTATCAATAGCTTTAAATAAAGAGGATTTTGACAAACCAAAAGCCAAATTCATGGAAAACAAGTCCGGCGAATTCGGTATGTTCTTTTTCGTTCTTGAATGTTTATTTGACACAATTATTTTTTGTATTTTATTTATTTTATTTCAATATAAAGGTTCATATTTTCTTGCCTACTTTACGTTGGAACTCTTTGATGGCATAGGGTCTTAATGGAAGAAAAGAACCCTTCCAAAACCCCACCCCAAATCCATGAAACGATTGTATAGTTCATGATCTTTTTATTTTTTTAATTATTATTTTTAAATCCTAACTTCTCCTCTTAAAGAATAAGCAATTAGAAGAACTATAATTTTTCTTCAATCTTTTGCTGCGCGGGGGCATCACTAATGAAAGGATATAATCATAGTGTCATAGCGCAGTTATACATTAAAAGTAGTCGGTAACCAGCCATGCAATACATGGAAGAGTTTAACTTAATATAATTTTTTTCTCTTTTTTATTTATTTTGTCTAGATATGAAATTTAGATAATTATGGTAAATATTTGTAACCATTTATTATGATCTAGTTTGTATATGAAACAATATAATCTACCATTTAAAGAAAGTATGACGTGCCAAAATTCCAATCGAGGATTTAAATTATATAAATATATATATATATATATATAGATAGATAGATATATTAAACCCTAAGTTTAATTAATTTCAAAGTGAATTATAGACTTTTAAAATTGTATAAACTAGTGGCTAACCCGTGCGATGCACGAGAAAACTATTAGAAAATAATAAAACATGCATATATTAAAAGACAATTTAAGTTCATGTGTGCTTGCAAGGGATACATACCTAAATAGTTCTTGCGGTAGAAATAAAAGCCTTATCTTTGAAATAAAGAACTGATGTAAACAAACTAACCTTACATAAAACAAATTAATAAAAAAAAAAAAAAACATAAAACTGATGTTACGGAAAATTCAGCCACATAGTAGTAATATATAAATCTCTTAAAACCTAAACCTAAACGTAAGGACTAAATATTTATGCGCCTTCTCTTGCTTTCCTGATGTATTTGGTTAAAAATATAAAACTGATGTCCTCGGAAATTTAGCCACATAGTAGTAATATATAAATCTCTTAAAACCTAAACCTAAACCTAAACCTAAACGTAAGGACTAAATATATAAACAAACTAACCCTACAAAAGCTGAACTTTATAAGCTAAAATCTATACTGTGAGTTGTAGATCTTGAATGCTATACCGTGCGTTTAGGACTTCCTACATCTGGAGAGAGAGAGAGAGTTTGCAGAAATCAAAGAAAATCTCTCTATAGCTTAAGAAACACAATATAATAAAATCAAAGAAATAAAATTTTCAGAGGACAAAATTTTATAGATAATTTAAAAGAATTTTGGTTTAATTCTTGAAACACAATTAGAATTTTGGTTTAATTCTTGAACACTGAATTGGAAATTGATTATATGAGTATTCAATGGTGAACAAAGTACTATGTATTAATTAATATATAAACAAAACTAACCTTACAAAACCTGAAAATGCTTTAGGGCTTCTTACGTCTGGAGAGAGAGAGTTTGCAGAAATCGTGACTTTATATTTCTTAACTTGAGAGAGGGGTAAGGTTGCTAGGGTTTTGTAGATCTTGAATGCTTTAGGGCTTCCTACGTCTGGAGAGAGAGAGAGTTTGCAGAAACCGTGGTTTTATATTTCTTAACTTGAGAGAGGAGTAAGGTTGTTAGGGTTTTGAGGAGTTATAATTTTTATTTATTTTTTATTTTTTAAATATTGTGCTGATGTGGAAAATTGTAGTACCAGCAAAGGCTTCGGTTTTATATATATATATATATATATATAGATTTATACCCTAGATCAAATCGTATGATCAAACCTAAAGAGTTTAGATTTTAAATTGATATAATTTTAAAGTTTGATATTTAATTTGAGACTAGAGTCCATCAAAAAGTAATTGAAACCAGAGAAACTATAAGATTTCATTTGCAACAATCTTAAATCCTATAAGTTATTTTTATTATTACTCTTCTGTTATCATTATTGCTGCTGCTACTACTACTACTACTACTATTTTTTTATTATTATTATTATCATCATCATCATCTCTAAAAGTATAAGTTTTTTTTTTTTTTTTGGGAGAATCCTAAGAGTAAAGTTAAGATCCGTTTATTAATTGAAAATGGTTCAACTTTGGATTTAACAAATGATTTTAGAATTTTGTAGCTCACAAATATGGTACTTTGAAATTTTTTGTTTTATCACAGTATTGGATGGATTCATTGTGATTTCAAATTGGAAGATTAAATCCTCTCCAAAAAAAGGTTCGAAGATTAAAGTAAGAGATCCAAAATCATGGATAGAACCCCAGTTAGACCAAGAAGGGCCATGGCTCCGAACCTCTAATTTTTTTATTTTTTATTTTCATATTGTATGCATAGTTTTTTCAGTAGTATAGGTAATTAAAATTAAAGTTTAGTTTCCAAAAGTTACTCCTAAGTCCCTCTCAAGAATTAAGATTAATTCGAAGATATAAAAAAATGGAAATAAATAACTAACCCACAACATTGGCTCCCCTCCAAAAAAAAAAAAAAAAAACAAAACAAAACAAAACAAAACAAAAAAAACAAAAAAATATTTTTAATTAATAATTACGTAAAATCAAGTCTCGCTATTATAACAAAAATGTTAACCACCTTAAGAAGAGTTGTCAACTCATCCACGAACCACCAGTACCCTTGAAATGCTCGCTCCCATCCAAACACGTTCTCTCTTGTGAATTCATTTCGGAAAAAATAAAATTTTTTGAACAATCTTTTTAATAATTTTATTTTCTTGATTAGAAAGATACTTAAACTTTCAGAAGAGTTAATTTTATTTTTATTTTCCTGATTTTACAAGTTATTTTACTAATTTCACTTATAAGATGTCTGTATGTTTGGGTGCTAATATGGCTTAGAAAAATGAGAAACAAAACATTCTTTTAAAATCTTCTTCTTCTTCTTCTTCTTCTTCTTCTTTTATTTATTTATTTATTTTTTAATTCTGTAAATATGGTGCGTAAAACAAAATCTTAAAAAGTTTCGGTAAAGTTGAATTAAAAGAGCAATTTTCGTGTCAAATTGTTTGGTTTTTTATTTTCTTAAAATTATATCTTTCTCTCAATGTCATTTAACAATTCTTTTTTTTTTTCTTAAGGTATTCTCTCTCTTTGATTTTGGGGTTTTGGAATTAGGTGTTAAATAGGATATAACATCATAATTTTATTCAAATTGGATAATTTAGGGTAGTAATTGAATTTAGAGTTGAGAGACATTGCTGCAAAATTTAATACAGATTCAATCATAAATGAATGTTAGGACCTAATGGAATATCAAGTTACGTTTTGATTGATGATTGAGTTGAAATGTGTTAAGAAACAAAAAATTTATCAATTATTTTATATAATTTATGTTTAACACTGAATAAACCACCAGTTTTATTTTTCATGTATTAATTTATTCTTGAATTTTTGTATAATTCTCATTCTTAAATTATTAGAATAAATCATACTTTGGCTGCCCAATATTTACTAGAATTGTGTCTAAATAATCCTAATGTATTGCAGCAATCACAAGAATAGCAAGACATTTTCGGCCAGCTCATTACTTACTAAAAATACAGTCATACTCTTTACTGTGTGAGACTGGGGTTGAAAAGTATGACTCTGGTGTATTTGAAGTTGGCGGCCACAAATGGTGGATCCTAATGCCTCAATATTCTTTGTTCCTTAAAATATGAATTTGAGCCTTATTATCTATCATGTCTTCTTTTGTAGGAGGTTGTCTCTCTATCCAAAAGGAAATGAGAAAATGAATGGGACTGGTCACATCTCCATTTATTTGTCAATTGTTGATACAGAAAAATCTCCTCTGGGATGGGAAATTAATGCCAGCTTCAAATTGTTTGTGTATGATCAGATACGGGACAAGTTCTTGACCATTCAAGGTTTGCTCTCTAATAATTTATACATATGCATAAACATGCATGTGTATTTGCTATGCAAAAAATTCTACCAAATCAACAATTTTCGTAAATTTTTTCATAACTCGTTGAGGGTGATAGATTAGTTTAGTATAATATCACTTTCACATGAACTACCACGATTGTAAAATAATGTTAAGAAATGTGTTTCGGTACTAGACTAATTGTTTGCCATATATTTAATTTGTAGATGTTGAAGGGGCAATTAGAAGATTTCATGACATAAAGACTAAATGGGGTTTCGACAAATTTCTCCCTCTAGATTCTTTCAATGTTATTTCAAATGGATACCTTGTCAATGATTGTTGTGTATTTGGTGTGGAGATTTTTGTTCATGAACGTAGTGCAAAACGAGAGTGTCTTACCATGATAAAAGAACCTCCCAATCGAATTATGTCTTGGAAGATTGAAAACTTTTCGCAAAAGGATAGAGTATTATATGCTTCTCAAGTATATGTTGTTGGAGAATTAAAATGGTATTTTTATTATTAGAAGTTAAAACTTTTATTGTTATAAAAGGGAAAGCTACCACTGCCAAATGCAAAACTTATTAACTATTATTTTTTTAACTCTTTTTATTGAATCCAGGAAAATACTGATTTATCCCAATGGATTTTATAATGAAGCACCCAAAGCAATTTCCGTCTTCCTCGACTCAGTAGATTGTGTTGCACCTGATTACAAAATTTTTGTGGATTTTAAGCTGCGGATAAGGGACCAAATTAACAAGGAACATGCAGAAGAAAGAGGTTAATGAATTATATTTGTCATTTTCTTCTTTTTTTCTTGAGAGAAGTATGTGCTTTTTGTTCTCTTTTATTTACTTTCCTCAATTATAAGCTTTCTTTTTTTAATTCCCCCTCACAGCTAAACACTGGTTCTCTGCCTCATGTAACGACTGGGGTTTTTCGCAACTTTTGTCACGAAAGGATCTTGAGGATGCATCCAAGGGGTTTCTTGTTGAAGATACCTTGCTTGTAGAAGCAGAAATTATGGTTATGTCTACTATAAAGTAGTTCTACATATTTATTTATATTTTGATGAAAAGTTCTACATATTTATAGTTTGTTTGGCTCGGGACAAAGATTATGGTTGTCTACTGTAAAGTAAAGATCTCTTAATAACCGTACATATTTATCGTTTGTTTGGCTCAGAACCTAAAGTTATGTTTCCTCGTCTTAGGTTTCTTTTTTAGGTTTGAGTTCTATTTTTTAAACTTTCTACTGAGGATGGGGGTCAATGCGACATGACCATTTGAAATTGGCATAATTGTACAATCATCGTTAGTTTGCACGACCATTGTTAGATACTAACTCAAGTGAAAACACATTGCACGACCGGGGCGCGCATGCTTAATGTAAGTTTATGTTCATTAACATCATAGTCCCACATTTGCAAATGCAGTTTGGGATCACATTGCAATGAACTAATACAAATTTTATCAGTGGTGATTTTTCAAAATTTTGTTTGAGAATTTTCAGAGGTTGAATACATCAAAAATCATAGACTAACTATCATAGGTATGCATGCATAAGAATATCTTAAATCAAATTTAGTTGGTCCCATAAAAGATTAAGTAAAATTTTATTGAAAGATTAAATCCGACTGGTTTTTTAATTCTAATTATGGGAGACATGCAGACACATAATAATTCTACGCAGATAATGTTGTCTTTTTTAATTTAATTTAAATCGTATAGTTTATATCTATACTACTATTTAAGGGGCTTCCCCTGTTTGGATTCCTTAATTTTTATGCCCAAAATACCCTCAAATTCATCTGTTTCTAAGGTTTAAATTATAGGGTTAGACATGTAAAATTAGTAATTTAAAAACTCCTAATTTAAAAACTCCTAATTTTTAGCTAAAAAAAAAAACAGTTTTTTCTCCCACTTCTCCATTTCTCTCTCACGTTAGTTTTCCACTTTTTTTTTTTGGATAACTTTTCACTTTTTATTTTGATTGAACGTTTCCAACTTTTAAAATTAACAAAATCATTTTTCCCCTTTTTAAAACCAATTAGATTTACCATGTTTCACTCCTAAAAAATTGCTTTTAATTTGCCAACCACGTTTTCCACTTATACAATTACTAAACTCAAAAATTTTTTTTTTCCCTTTTACAACTAATTGTAAACCAAATTCATTGTAAAATACATTTTTCATCAGTTCCTTTTCAGTTTCTTTGCAGTTCACACTTTCTCCATTTTTTATATAAACAAATGCACTTTCTTCTCATCTTTTTTTTATCCAGTATCTATATATATTTTGTTTTTAGGTGGAGAGAAGAAGAGGCTGACAAAAAGAGATTTGGCCAGTGGGGAGAGAAAGCAAATCTTGGCCATTCTTCTTTTCTATTGCCACTCTAGAGTCTAGATCTAGAGGCATTCCGAATCCACTCATCTACTTGACTTTGATAATTGGTAATATCCTCCCACCGAACAAACTTTTTTTTTTTTTTTTTTTTTTTTTTTTTTTTTTTTTTTTTTTCAGTCTCTTTAATATCTATTTGCTTTTAATTTTGCGGTACTGGTTCTTTTTTTAAAAATATTTTCTCTAATTGTTTCACTTTGGTGCGAATTCTTTTTCAAAGTATGGAAATGGTAATATTTTTATCTCTTTTTTTGTTTTTGGGGTTATCGATTTGAAATTATTGACTAATTAGTTGATATTGTATATTATAGATGATAAAGGCATTCCCTGATTATTTTAAGTGGTGCTCTCTCTTCCTCCTATTCTTTTTCTTCTTCACGTTTGATTGTTCTTCATTTTTTTTTTCTTTTATGTTTCTGCACTTCATAATTTGGGGAATGTGGTGAGTTGTGTCCGTTGCTTTTATGGTTAAATACGTGTTCTAGGTGTTTGTAAAAAATATTTGGTTTGCAAACGTCTAAAATTTTTCTTATTATTTCTCAGGTGAGTGACCCATTTTTAAAATGAAGCCAACGTTGTCTCCAAAGATGTTGAGCCCGAGCAGTGTTGTAGCTGATCATCAACGACATAGTTGTTAGCATTAATAGCGGTGAGAGAGATGGAAAGGAGTCAGTGATGAGCTATAGTCATAGTAGATAGTTCTTAGTTTTTAAAATTTATGTTAATTTTTCAATTTAAATTTGTACTACTATGAGCATTCGGTTTAGTTCTCAGAGTTACTATTACTCCATTTGGAATTTGGAAGTTCGATTGATTATTTGATTTTGGGTAAGGGTTAATTTAGAACATGTATTATTTCTCCACACATGATACTCATCACACCCCTAGGTTTTTTTGTGATTGAAAAATGTAGTAATCCCAAATTATAATAAAAACTCTAAATTAACCCTTACCCAAAAAATAGAAAAGCCTCTGAGCACGCGCGTGAGCGCGTGCTCAGAGGCTAGTAGTTGTATAATGCATTTGTCTAGATATAGATCTTAGAGTCTATAGGTATTATTAGACAATGTTCAAGGTGATTCAAGTTAAGCAAGAACATACAAGCTACAGGAAGAAGATTTCATAATCTGTCTGGTTCGATTGATCGAAAGACAGGCTCGATCGATTGAAAGTCGTATCTGCAAAATTTTAATTAAACCTAAACAGCAGTTCAAGCCCATTAAGGATTAGGGTTCTATTCGGTCCATTCCATCCAATTTTGTTCTAGTCGGTCGAATTTGGTCCTTTTCGGTCCACATTGATCTTATTCAGTCCACTTTGGTCTCATACGGTCTAATTCGGTCCATTTTGTCAACTTCAGTCTATTTGGTCTTATTCGGTCTATTCTGCTCACTTTGTTCCTATTTGGGCTTATTTGGTCCACTTTGATTCTATTTGGTCCATTCGGTCCTTTGAAACTAAAATTATTGATTTTCATTTATTTTTTAAGCCATGGTAACATTGAACAAAGTGAAGATATTTAACATTTACTAACTATCCAGTATATTGTACGAGACTAGTTTTAATTAATTGGTTGGATTTTGAATTATTGAAGAACACTATCAAACGAAAGAAGAATCCAAATATTCTTAAAATACTAAATTATTTCTTTAAAAACGTGAAAGTCAAGAAAACAAAAGACGTAAGCATTTTAAATAAGAAGATATAATCTACATTAAATGGGTAGGGGAACAAATGTCTATCTTAGACTAGTATGGCAACTTTAGTTAAATTAGTAGCTCAAGAACTATATGCTTGTATGTCCACCTTTAAGCTGCCAATACAATACTTAGAAATTAGTTGCAATTTTAAGGAGACTATCATACGAAAGGTGAGAATATATAAAAACAAGGTTTTTATTTTCTTACTTCCACTTGTATACATATCTTTTTTCGCATCTATCTTTATGTATTAAAATGTGATTAATACCATGCCAATTATGAATATGTATGTAAAATAAAGGATGTAAACAAGTGGAAATAATATATTTTTTTTCATAAAAAACTTGAGGGGGCTAGGGTTTAGGAAATTTAATTTAGGCTATTAACAATGCTTTTATGGTGCCTCCAACCAAGAGAAGCTTAAGACCAAATATGGGAACGTAAAAGATTGGCTAGATGGGCAAAAAAACAGAAAGAGGTTAAAAATGCTTTCTAGGTTTGGAAATGGGTAGAAAGCGAAGAGATATAAAGATTAATGGAGGGCTTCAAGCCTAAACCAAGAATAGAGGACATGACACAATATTTTCTTGTAGGGGCGAACTTAATAAAAACTAGGACAAATTACAACTTACTCACCTATGGTTTGAACAAAATTTAAGTGACCTACCTGTAGTTTGAAATTTGACACTTTATCCACTTGAAGTTAGCTTAGTTAGAGTTCCATAACTCACTTATGTTGGGAAATTTAGACCCTGGTTGACAGATGTTAGGACAGATGTGAATCATGTTAGGAACATATGTGAATATAGAATTGACTAATCTTTCGACAAAACGCACTTTACTTGTAATTGGGTAGATCTAGGATGTGTTTAATACTTCAAGGAACAAGGTTTCAAGTTCAAGTGTTAAAGCCTTGCAAGTCTGTCCAAAAATCAATTGAAGAAGTGTTGGAGTTTAAAGCTCGATAGCTAGTATCTATCGAGGTTTAAAAGGTTGTTTTGCCTGATGCTCGATAGCTTCTCAACAAATAGGGTATTTATTAAGGTTTATAAAAATCAATTTTTTAGATTTGATTTCACTCCAATCCATGAATAAATGTTTGGGCTTTTTTTTCTCACAACCCTAAACATATATAAGGATTTTTTTAAAGGCCGTCACAATTGATGCAACTCAATGCAAAAAATTTTCACAAGCATATTGTGAACTAGAGACATATGCCCTAGTTCATCTTTCTATTCAAGAAGCTGCTGTGTTTGTACACTGTAGGGTTTTGTAACCAAGGAGTTTCGTGATCTTCATCGTGTTGATGAACTGAAGAACTTTGCAGCTAAAATCTTTCTCAAGTTGGTGAGTAAGTCGCGTACTGGGATCTGCGCATCGAATTGATTAGTCATGTACTGGGAGCTGTGTATTGAAAGAAGAGATTGCCACTACAGAACAAGTCCAATTGAGTATTGGGGTAAAGGTTCGACTGTAGGTTGGTATAAGGTACTGAGATTCTTTTACTTGTAACCGCTTGTTGTGATAATAGTGAATTCTCAAGACTGGTGACCTTAAAATCACCCGGTGGGGTTTTTGCCGTGTAGGTTTTCCCCATTAGTAAACAAATCACTGTGTCAATTTATTTTCTGCTGCATTTTAACTTAGTTGGTGATTTGTTTGTGCTACCATGCTTATTGTATGCTAATTGAATTAATTAATTTACTTGGCTAATAAATTGGTTAATTCATCATAAGGGGTCAATACATTCTTGGTCTATTAATAGAATTAATAAGTTTTCAACCCAAGTTGTTAATTAGATTTATTATGAATAAACTTTGTTAAAAACAAACAAACATCAATGTCATGTCAATATCATGCACATCAGAATAGTAAATAAGACAAGATATGATGACCTAAGAAAAATAATGAAACAAATTAGTTTCACAATGAAAAAACCTGGTGGGAAACCTTCCTAAAAAGCAATTCATTATAGTAAAGAGAAGTTTTAGATCTAGTACAAAACATTTGTCCCTAGACTTTACAATCCCCATAGATAAACTTACAGTAGAAACCTTCTACCTCTTCAAAACCTCTAAACTCTTCAATATATGAATGCTACCCTTTTGCACGAATCCCAGTACGTGACTAACCAATGATGCATGGATCCCAGTACATGACTAACTCCTAGCAACTTGAAGAAGATGTTGTTGGTTGCAAAGTTCTTCACTTCATCAACAATGAAGATCAAGAAGCACTTGGTTACAAAACCCTAAGGCACAAAAGACGCTGTAACTTCTTGCAGAGAAATAAGGCACTAGGTCACTTTCTGTATGTGTTCTCTATATATAATGACCTTTAAAATAAGACTTATATATGTCTGGGGTTGTGAGAAAAGAAACCCTACACATACAAGTCAGCATGAGCCAAAAATCAATTCTAGAAATTTCGATTTCGTATATCTCTACAGATTTAGCTTTTGTCAAGCTTCATTCTTAAGTCTCGATAGATACTGTTTATGTCGAGGAATCTGTCGAGCTTTAATGAACAACTTTTCTTCACTTGTTTCTTGGTCCAATCTTCATGACTTTAATACTTGGCTTGAACAACATGTTTCTTGAAGTACTAAACTCATCCTAGATCTACCCAATTACAATTAAAGTGAATTTTATCAAAAAGTTAGCCAATTACATAAAATATGTCCCAAACAATCTCCCCATTTGGCAATCCTAGACAAAACCACAACAAAACAAATAATCATGAGAGAAGTCTTAAATCACTCAACTCAGTCATAACCACTTGTTGTATTACAAAATAAATCTATCCCTACTACAAACTCTTGAAAACTTTGCAAGAAGAGAGTTCATGGCAAGATAGACTTTCACAACCTATCTTTCTGAAACACTTATACAAAAACTCATCAAGGCATCATGTGTGAAACAGAAATAAAGATTGCGTACATAAGGAAACATGTGTATAAAGATAGAGAAGAAACAACATATGTAAAGATAGGTGAAGAAAACATACATCATCATCATATATATAAAAATAAAGTACAATATATGTAATAAGATGGTCACAAGACCGGTGTACAAGAAGCTAAAAGAAGCTCCTATAACAACAAATGAGGTAAACACTCCCCCTAACAAGATGAAACACAACTCCCCCTTACAAAGGCAAGTATTTATACCCTTAACATGTAGAATCTAAAAAAGAAACCACATTTTCCCCCTTTTTGTCATAATTGACAAAGGGTACAAGAAGTTATAAAACTTCACCCAAGAAACATAAAGATGATCAAGGGGGCATAAGGAATCCATATAAATGTAAGAATGTAATGAAACAAGATGCTATGGATAACAAGATAATAGAAAGATGCAAAACATGTGAAAAACAAAGAAAAATGAAATGCATGCAAGGGTATCTCAATTGATCGAGGAGGTGTCGAGAATCTATTGAGAAGAAGCCAACCTCAATGTATCAAGAATCTGTCAAAGATGTGTCAATAAGAGTAGCTTTGAGCAATAAGAGTAGCTTTGAACAATAACCATAATTGTCTAGCAACGTACTGGGTATGATTATTCAATCATACCATAAACTTAATAGAGAAATTCTTATAGTCTCTTCTCCTTCCCTTGTCCCATTGTTATACCTTGAGAGGAGATTTGTACCCAAACACAACCCACACCGATTTAGAGTGTAGAGAGTGTTTTGGAGCTTAGGAAGCATTTGTGATTTGCCAAAAAGAGCCGGTGAGGCTTGGCAAATGCAATCGGGTGGTATTGCAGGATTCGGATAACTAGTGAAGACAAGACTTTGAGAAATCTGTTGGTAGCTGGAGTTTGGAGGACTCAAGTACATTGGGTAGATTAGGCTTGGAGGGTCTTTTTGATATCCTTGTACTCCAACTTATTCACTAGTGGATTGACTTTGACTTGGAGGGTTGCGGAGAGGTTTTTTGCTGAGTTCCTTGGTTTCCTCTTCGATAACACATCTTGGTGTTATCTTGTGCTTGCATCTCTCTTCCCTTACTCTTTAAGCTTTATATTTGTTGTTGCTTGTTTGTGGTTTTGGCTTAGAGAGTAGTTTCAGTTATTGCGTATAGTTTACTCTTGTTCCGCACTTAGATAAGTTAGAGTAAAAGCAATCAAGCTGTGTTTTTAAAATTGGGGGTCTAACCAAGCTATAGTGTTTTACACTATTTGAGCTTTCAATTGGTATTAGAGCGGGTACACTTGTTTTAGTTTAAATACCTAAGTGTGATCCTCAACCCTTTGTGTTTATGGCCATGGATAGTGTTTTGTGTGCTTCTTTGCATGTTTTGTATGATGTTGATTGTAACATGCCACATATTTGTAAAAATGCCTCGATGAGTGTCTATCCACTTGCTTGTGATGACATGTTACATGACTCTTTGGGTGTTGTTAAAATTCCTAATGTCAAACTCTTGAAGAAAAAGTAAAAGAAATTTCATGAGGTTTTGATCAAGTTCATTGGTGAAAGGATGATTTGATTGCTAAACTTAATGAATCCAATAAATTGGTTGAGAAATATAAGAAACTTGTTGAAAATTCTTTTGAAAAGATGAAAGAGTTTGAATGTTTGAATGTGGACTTGGATGCTAATCTTGTTTTGTCTAACAAACTTGTTGATGATCTTAAATGTGAAAACGAATCTTTTAAGATGCATGCCAAGTGTTTGATTTTTGAATCTATTGCTAAAAAGGAAGAAAATCTTTGTTGCAATCATGTTGTGTTGCCTAATTTTGTGCTTTTTGTGAGTTCTACCTCTATAGACAACTCAGTGTACATTCCTCCACACAAAAGAAATCAAAAAGTGGATAGAAAGACTCTTAAGCCAAAGCCTTTGTTTAGGTCTCATCCTAGGGATTTGAATGGATCTAAGTTTGTTCCTACTTGCCACCATTGTGGTGTGATCAGTCACATAAGACCTTAATGTTCCATGTTGAAAAGAGAACAAAATCATGTTGCTAGATCCCTCCCTAAAAAGCCTTGTGGACCTAAACACATTGTTTGTCACCATTGTGGTGCCTTTGGTCATCTAAGACCTCATTGCTGTAAGTTTCAAGCTCTTAAAAAAAAGAAGAAGAAGAAGAAGAAGAAGAAGAAGAAGAAGAGAAACTTAATCTTCTTGGAAGTTGTTCTTTGCAAGCTAAACCGGATTTGATTGAAAGTGGTAAGTTGTTAAAGCATGTGGTTAATGCTCTTACCTTCTTGCCTATGTGCATCTCCGGTTCTCAATCTTCTAACCCCCGTCTCACTTTTCATGAGACACTCATTACAAACAATCGTTCTGTTTGGATGAGGAAGGGTTCCTATGGTTGATCTTATACTCTTTTAGTCCTTGATCTAATTCATTTGATCTTTGTAGGAATCTCCATGTATTAGATGCTTCATTATCATGCATTTGTGCATCTTGCATCTCTTGATATACATTTTTTTCATTATTGATCTTACTTTGTTGCTTTTGTTTTGTGTGAGTTAAAAATCCAAAAACTCATAAAAAGTAAAAAATCTCAAAAAGTTTGATCGCTTGTATTGTGTCATATCGCATGTGAGTTTGGCCTAGTACCTTCATACTAATGGCATAGTATATTTACGAGCTTAGCTTATTATGTATGCACATATTAAATATGAGTGAAATTTAGAAATCTATGTTCGATTGTTGTAAATAGATCTTCAAGCTTGTCATGAATATCTAATCAATAGTCTTGATTGATCTTGATACATGCATAGACTTGATCCTATATATCTCCTCACATTTATTTATTTATGACAAAAAGCCCTTTAAACATCAATCTCTAAAAGGAGAAAGAGCTGAAAAAGCCTTGCTTCGAAAACTAGTTATACTAGGAAAAGGTGGAGCAAAAATGTATTCAAAATGTATGATGTCAAAGCTAAAGGCTTATTCTTCAAAGAAATATAAAAAATTTCATAGCATCTTTGCTCAAAAATTGAGTTGTATTGATCAAAAAGTATGAAAAATGGAAGCCAAATGAAAAGTTTTCAATCATTGTAAACACTTTGGTGAGGAGTCATATATGTTTATTATACTAGCGAGATAGGTCACTTGACTTCGTGCTATTTGTATATGACTTGATTGAATTGATCATTGAAGTTTCATATTAGACTACCTTCTAATTCATACTTGATACCTACACACAACACACAAGTCTAATATTCAATGAATATCTATTTCATTTGTGTGATTGTACGTGTTTAAATGTGATGTGTGTGTGCTCAATTACTTGATGATCAAATCCAAAAAGATTTTTAAGTATTTTATTTGTTTCTGGAAGTGATTTTTGTCACTTTGTTTTTGAAAGTTTTTCTCAAAATGTCAAATTTTTTGTGTTGAAAAACTTTGTGTTTGGCCATTTTGCGACTGCTTCTGCGAGTGGTTCCAAGTCACAAGATTTTTAAGGAATTTCAATTTCTAAAAAATTTCAGGCAAAAATTTTCGCGACTCCCTCGCGAGTGGTTCTCAACTTAGACTTGACCCACGAAATTCTACCCTGTGCATTTCAACATTTCGTGAGTAGGTTCGTAACTAGTTTGCAAGTCACTGACTCGCGAAATGCAGAAAAAGACAGCTTTTAAAGGGCTCGAAAATTCAGTTTTCAAAATACTTGTCTTTTTGCACTCCGTGACTCCCACCCTCCAAA
Organism: Quercus robur; assembly: GCF_932294415.1. NCBI lineage: Eukaryota > Viridiplantae > Streptophyta > Magnoliopsida > Fagales > Fagaceae > Quercus > Quercus robur. Next base: position 58,108,227 of record NC_065537.1, read on the forward strand.
ACTCATTGAAAGCTCAAATTTGTGTGTAAACAAAAGAGCTTGTTTAGACCCCCAAATTAAAATTACGGCGAGATTGCTTTTACTCTAACTTAGACTAAGTGCAAAATAAGAGTAAATGAGCACAAACAACCGATAACAATACCCTAAGCCATATTCATCCATTATCAACGATATTAAATAAAGCTTAAGAGTAGGGAAAGGAGATACAAATACAAGATAACACCGAAACATATTATTAAAGAGGAAACCAAAGAACTCGGCGAAAAACATCTCCGTCGCCCTCCAAGCGGTAATTGATCCACTAGAGAATAAAGTTAGAGTACACGAATAACAAAAGACCCTCCAAGCCTAGTCTACCGAATGTACTTGAGCCCTCTAAGCTCCTGCTACCAATTGGATTCTCAAAACCTTGTCTTCTCTAGCTTTCCTGGATCCCGCAATACGCTCGATTTCATTTGCCAATGATTGGCTCCTTCCAATGCTTCCCAGTAGCACCAAAACCTCACTTGACACTCAAATTGTGTGTGATAAGTGTTTGGGTTTTCATCCTCTCAAGGATTTAGAGATGGAGAGGTAGGAGTAGAGGAAAACCACAAGGAAATGTGTAAATGATTATGGGTATAACAATCTCTAATTCTCAAGTGTGTATTCTAGGGTTTTTTCTCTGAAAAGCACTCCTTACAATATATGGGTAATGAAGGTATATATAGTATGGGTAAATACTTGGTAAAACAAACATGACAAATTAGCCAAATAAATTGTTTCACGAGTATTTCACGGGAAGGCCTTGCTCGCAAGACACTCGCAAAAACTCCAGGCTATCATGACTTTTCGCATTCCAGTCATGTGCTCTATGCATGGCTACTTTGCGGGTTAGTTTATCGCAAAATCCACTTGTTCTTTAATTTAAACTTGAGTCTTCACACTCTCTCACACTCATCCCTTACAATTAAAAAACCCACAAAAATATAAGGAAATATGATTGAATAAAATTACAATCAAATTTGGCACAGAATTAAAGCCAACACAAAATATTTGTAAATCACAACTTTAGAGCATTCTTATCAAACCTTTCAAATGCTAAAAATCTTATTTTTTTAGCATTTTTAACCCAAAAGCTTGCTCCATCAAATGTTCTAAATGGTATAATTTTTGCAATTGATGAACAGTGCAATCTCATATTTGAGACTGCACTGTTCACCAATGGTAAACCATATATTATTTTTTTATTCAGTGGGTCCACTGAGAAGAAATAGAGGAGAGAGAGGAGAAATAAAAAATTATTAAAAAATAATAAAGAAACATTATTTAAATGAAATGGTAAAAAAAATAGAAGTTTTGATATAGGTGGTATTGTAAAGTGGTGTGTTAAATGTTATAAAATTGAGTTTTGAGATGCTAAATGCTATATTTTTTGACATGTTTGATAAGAATGCTCTTACAATCTCCAGCTTTGGCTATTCCGCGACAAAACCCCTAAATAGACTCTAAACTTAAACGTGAGTTTGGGAACATAGGCAAAACTCACTTACACCTAATTCTAGAAGCTGTGAAGCATTTGCACTATATACATCTGTATCCTAAAACACTCACACATAAACAAAACATTCATTAAGCTCATTACAAGTTAAACACAAGGTACGTATAGGAGCAAGTAAAATGTGATCAAGATATTAAACATGATATAAGCTATGAAGCATAACTTGATCAAACATGAACAGTCATTAAGGAATGACTACAATGAACGTTTATCTAGTAAATGATAATCTGGACACGCAATGCAATTAAGAGCATTGGAGGGCCAAATACATGGGGTAGACTAGGCTTGGAGGGTATTTTGTTATTCGTGTACTCCAACCTTATTCTCTAGTGGATCAATTTCGACTTGGAGGATCACGGAGTGGTTTTTTGCCGAGTTCTTCAGTTTCCTCTTCGATAACATGTCTCGGTGTTATCTTGTGTTTGCATCTCTCTTCCCTACTCTTTAAGCTTTCATTTTATTGTTGATAATGGATGAATATGGCTTAGGATAATGTTAACGATTCTTTACACTTATTTACTCTTGTTCCGCACTAAGTATAAGTTAGGGTAAAAGCTATTTATCGGATTTCATTATCCTAGTATGATCCTAGACCCCTTGTTTTGCTATGGATATGGTAGTGGCAAAGGCCAACATAAATTGTGGTTCATGTGTTTGTGATAATGACTCTATGAGCATCTTTGGAGATTGTCCTAACAATGAGCTCTTAGAGTTATTCAAGTGTAAAAAACATGCAAGAATGTTCATACACATGTTGAAATATCTAGAACATAAAAATCATGAGCTTCATAATAGCTTGTGTGAGTCTAATTCCTTAATTGCTAAATATAAGAAAAGGAATAGACATTTATGTAATAAGCTTGATGGTCTAAAAAGAAAGCTTCACTCATTCATGAATAATGTAAAGGGGGATGAGTCGTGCTTTGAAAATCAAAAATGTTTATCTCATGCTTGTCTCTTTGTTCATACCGCTTTGAAAGTGTTTAATTCATGTTTGTGGTATCTTGACAGTGGGTGCTCAAGGCACATGACCGGGGACAAATCACTCTTTAAAAGCCTTAAGGAGAAGGAGGATGGTTATGTGACGTTTGGAGATGGCAGCCACTCATAAGTCCTTGGAAAGGGAACTATTGATATTCTAAGACTTCCTTTGTTGACTGATGTTCTTTACATCAAAGGGCTGAAAGCAAACTTGATGAGTATCACCCAAATATATGATGAAGACTTTCTGGTTCAATTTTCCAAGAAAGGGTGTCTAATTTTCAATGAAGAAGGTGTACCAGTCTTGAAGGGACTTAGGACCACCGATAATTGCTATGGTGTGGCTCCCAAGAAAAATGTATCATGCCGGATTGCCCGAGTTAATCTGCTAGAGTTATGGCACCAATGTTTTGGCTCAAAGCTTGAAGCCGTGATTGGTTTGCTAAAATTGGGAAAGATCGAGAAAAATGTTTGTGGCCCATGTCAATTGGGAAAACAAACTAAATCAACCCATACCAAAGTGAATGTTGTTGCTACATCTCATCCATTGGTGTTGCTTCATGTTGATCTAATGGGTCCAATGAGAACAAAAAGCATGGGTGGAAAAAGATACATCATGGTTGTGGTTGATGATTTCTAAAGGTACTCTTGGGTGGAATTCCTTAGAGAAAAGTCAGAGGCATGCCAAATGATGGAAAAACTATGCAAGAAGCTTTAAAACGAAAGAGAGTTCCCATTGTCAAAATTAGAAGTGACCATGAGAAGGAGTTTGAGATTCTAAATTTGAAACATTTTGCAATGAGCATGGTATCAAGAAGGAATTCTTAGCCCCAAAGACTCCACAACAAAATGGGGTTGTTGAAAGGAAGAATCGGGTGATCTTAGAGATGGCAAGAGTTATGCTTCTCAACAAAGACATTCAACATAAATTTTGGGCTGAAGTGGTGAACATGTCATGCCACATTGGGAATAGAATTTTCTTCTGAATGGGAACAAAGAAAACATCATATGAGATTTGGAAGGAAAAGAAGCCTAAGGTGAGATACTTTCGAGTATATTGGAAGTAAATGCTTCATTCTCAATGATAGAGAAAATCTTAGGAAGTTTGATGCCAAGAGCGATGAAGGGATTTTCCAAGGATACTCCGTAAAGAGCTAGGCTTATAGAGTGTACAACAAGCGCACAAAGATAGTGATGTAATCAATAAATGTGGTTATAAATGACACCATTTTGGAAAAGAGTGTTAGTGAGGATGGAGATGCTCTAAGCCTTAAGAGGAATGATGGCAATGGTAACATGTCACAAAGTGATGATGGAGGGAGACAATCACCAGAAAAGGAAACTACTCCTACCGCATCAAGAAGGGAGACTAGATCAACTCAAGGGTCATTAAGTCCACTCTCTTCTCCAGAAGTTTAGCCTCTGATCTCCCGTGATGAAGAACCCTTCACTTTCAGGAAACCCTCGTCAAGAGTGATTCTCAATCATCCCAAAAGTAACATAATCAGTGATTTAGATGAAGGACTTTGCTTGAGAAGAGGACCGAGCTATAGTACAAATCATGTGATGTATCATTGATACCTTGCTCAATTTGAACCAAAGAAAGTGGAAGAAGCTTTGAAAGATGAAAATTGGGTAGAATCCATGCACCAAGAGTTACATCAATTTGTTAGAAATGATGTATGGGAGTTGGTTCCAAGGCCCAAAGACACGCACGTGATTGGCACAAGTGGATCTTCAAAAACAGAATTGATGAGGATGGTGAAGTTGTTCGAAACAAAACTGATAAGCATGTATTATGAATTTCAAGCTATATCAAATGGATGTGAAGAGTGCATTTTTTAATGGACTTCTACATGAAGAAGTGTTTGTTAAGCAACCAAAGGGGTTCTAAGATCCACATTTTCTAGACCATGTTCTAGGATTAAAGAAGGCTTTATATGGACTGAAGCAAGCACCAAGAGCATGGTATGATTGTCTCACATCATACCTTTTAGATCGTGGCTTTAAGAGAGGTCAAGCTAATTGGACACTTTTTGTCAAATGAGATGAGAAATCTCTCCTTGTAGCTTAAGTATATGTGGATGACATTGTGTTTGATTAAACAATTGATGACCTTGAATTTTTAGAAGAAATGAAGAAGGAATTTGAAATGAGCATGGTGGGGGAGCTAAACTACTTCCTGGGTCTTTAAGTAAAACAATGAAAAGATGGGATATTCATACCTCAAGAGAAGTATGCCAAAATTTCTCATAAAGAGATTCAGTTTAGACTCCAAGAAACATGCATCCACTCCAATGAGTTCCTTGGTAAAACTGAGCTTCAATCTAGCCGGTGTGGAAGTAGATCCAACCCTTTACAGGAGCATGATCGACAGTCTTCTATGTCTTACTGCAAGTAGGATGGACATAGCCTTTAGTGTCGGGGTATGTGCTCGTTTTCAAGCAGCACCAAAGAGTCCCATATGACAGCGGTAAAAGAATCATTCACTATGTCAATGGAACATTCGACTATGGGATTTGGTACTCAAAAGACTCAAATGACTGCCTAGCCAAATACTTGGATGCTAATTGAACCAGGTGTGTTGATCTTAGAAAAAGCACCTCGGAAGGTTGCTTCTACCTTAGAAACAATTTGGAATCATGGATGAGCAAGAAGCAAAATTCAGTGTCTTTATCAAGAGCTGAAGCAGAGTACATTGCAGCAGGCAATTGTTGTTCTCAACTCTTATGGATGAAAAACTTCTTCATGATTATGGGATCTCTCAAGACACCATGTGCATCTTCTGTGACAACACTAGTGCCATTAATCTATCCAAGAACCCTATTCAACACTCAAAGTCAAAACACATTGAAATTCAATATCATTTCATTTGAGACTTGGTAGAGTTGAAAAATGTATGGCTGGAGTTTATCAACAGTGACAATCAAAAGGCTGATATTTTCACTAAACCACTTAATGGTCCACGGTTTGAATCTCTTCGTAAGACCATTGGTGTTGATATCATCCCTTAATTCATATCTCTTGTGTGACCTACACTTGATTATTAGTGCATTCATGTTAAAAAAGTTTCACATGTTATCATTTTTCTTTTACAAGTCTTTGTTTGTTTTCCTTGTTTTTGTTGATCTTACTTTATTTGATTTGTTTTTGTGTGTTGAAAAATTCAAAAACCCATAAAAAGTGAAAAATCTCAAAAAGTTTGATTGCTTGTGTTGTGTATATCACATATGAGTTTAGCCTAATACTTTCGTACTAATGGCATAGTGCATTGACAAGCTTAGCTTGTTATGTACGCACATTTGTAAATTGATCTTTAAGCTCATCATGAATGATTGGTCAATGGTCTTTCTTGATCTTGATACATGCGTAGACTTGTGCTTGTATATCTCCTCACATTTTTTTTTTTCAAAAGAGCTTTTCAAATTTTTTATCTCTAAAAAGTGAAAAAGATGAAAAAGCCTTGCTTCGAAAACTAGTTTGACTAGGAAAAGGTAGAGCAAATTTTTATTAAAATGTATGATGCCAAAGCCAAAGGCTTATTCATCAAAGATATATCAAAAAGTTCATGGGATTGTTTCTCAAGAATTTGAGTTGTATCTGATCAAAAGTATGAAAGAAGATAGCCAAATGAAAAACTTTCAATAAAATGTAAACACATTGGTGAGGGGTCATATATGTTCATTTCTACAAGTGAGATAGGTCACTTGACTTCATACTAGTTGTGTATGACTTGATTAAATTGATCATTGAAGCTTCATACTAGACAGTGGACTAGTTCATACTTGATCCACACACACAACACACAAGTCTAATGTTCAATGAATGCCTATTCCATTTGTGTGACTGTACATGTTCAAATGTGATGTGTATACTCAATTGCTTGATGATCAAACCCAAAAAAGATTTTTGAGTATTTTATATGTTTTTGAAAGTTTTTATGTTTTTTGTGTGTTTAGAGTTTTTCCGAACAATCCATTTTTTTTTGGTTGAAAAACTCTTTCAGAGGCATTTTCGCTAGTAACTCGTGAGTAAGAACCTACCCGCGAAAATGAGGAAGCCAATTTCAGTATTTCTAGAAATTTACATAGAGAGTTTTGCGATTGTTTCGTGAGAAAAAGCTTCCCATGAAAACTATCAAAGTGCTTTAGAGGCCATTTCACGAGAAACTTTGCGAGAAGCTTACCCACGAAACGAGTGGTTTTTTAGTTTTTAAAAGCCAAACAGTGATAGTTTTTCAAATCACTATCTTTTGCCTCATTTGTGCCTCTCTCAACCCAAAACACTCTTTCACTCAAACCTCACCCAAAACTCAAGAACAATCATTCCTAAAACTCATCTAAGATATGTTTTAACACTTTTTCACTCTTGATTCCTGATATTAAGTCTTAGATTCTAGGATTTCTAGGGTTGGGTTATTTTTAAAAGGGGTTGGGAAAAACTTATTTTCTGCAAAAATTTTTAATTTTCTTGATTGGGCTGTGTCCCATTGTGTTTGTGTTGGCTCCAAGTGGCATTTTTAACATGTATTTAGGCAAGATTTAAACATGTTCATGCATTGTTTTACATGTTAGTTCTTTGTACGTGAATGTTCAAATAGTGTGTAAAAGACCTTGAATGTTTAGACCCCCAAATTGCTAATTACCAATTCAAGCTTATTATCAAACAATGTATGTGCGGAATATGAAAATAAGCTAAAACATAATTGATAAAACAATCTAAACCAAATAAAATCACAACCACAGCAAAAATTAAATGGCAAAGATTAAGGGAAGAGAAATGCAAACACAAAGACAACACAGCGATGTGTTATCGAAGAGGAAACCGAAGTCCTCAGCGTAAAACCTCTCCACCACCCTACCTCTGTACCTAAGCCCTCCAAGCTTCTTGCTCTAATGAGGTTATGCCGAACCTTTGTCTTCTCTAGCTTACTGGATTCCGCTATAGCCCATAGCATCAACCAATATCAATTGGTCCCTTCCTAACTGCTTCCCAAGTAGCAAATAACCTTCTCACCAAATAACCCTATTGACTAAAGCTTTCACTCGTGAGCAAGTCGCCAAACCGAGTCGCAAGAACTCTAAAAACACAGATTTTTGGAAAATTTTCTAAGTCTTTTTCGTGACTGGGACATTGACCTGCAAGTGAGTCGCGAAAACCTTCTGTGTAAGCTCGTGACTAGGGGCATGCAACTAGATTGACCCGCGACCAAGTTGCCAAAACAAGGCAACACCGTTTTTTGAAATTTTTGATATTTTTGCAAAAAAAGAAATGACTTTCCAAAAAAAAAATTAAAACACTCAAAAATATTTTTGTATTTGATCAACAAAAATTATATGAAACACATTTAATCAAGTATAATCACACAAATGAATATGGCATTCTTTGAACATAGACATGTGTGATGTGTGTGGGTACCAAAGATGAGATTATCCTTAGTCTAATGTGAAGCTTCAATTATCAATTCAACCAAGTCATACATAATTAGCACGAGGAAAAGTGATCAATCTTACTTATAGAAATATGCATATATGACCTCCCACATAAACTTAATTAGATAATATTGAAGCTTTTCATTTAGCTCCATTCACATCATAAGATTTGATTTTTTTGAATCAATACATCTCATGTTGAGATCGATGCCTGAAATTTTTAATATTTCAATTTGATGAGCAAGCCTTTGGCTTTTTGGGCATCATACATTTCATAAAAGTCGCTTTCCCTTTTTCCTGCTCAAATACTAGTATCTGCGACGGTTTTTGCAGCTCATTATCTCTTTTCATTTTGAGATTTACATTTGTTAAGATTCTTAAGCAAAAAAAAAAAAAAAAAGTGTGGGAAGATATATAGGCACAAGTCTATGCAAGTTTCAAGATCAACAAAACCATTGACTAATCATTCATGATAAGTTTGAAGATCTATTTACAACAGTTACATAGATGTCAAGATTTTTCCCACAATGATATGAGTGCATGAAGAACAAGCTACGCTCGTAAATGCACAAATACATTAGTACAAAGGTACAAGGCAAAACATGATTGTGACAATACACAATAATGTCGATCAAACTTTTTTGGATTTTCTACTTTTTATATGTTTTTGGATTTTTGACACAAAGGCAAGAAAAAGATCGATCAAAAGCATCAATGTGAAAACATTTATAACAAATACAAACAAACAAACACAAATTTTCAAATCAAGCTAGCATCACAACAAAAAGCACACAACCAAGCAAAGTCAGAAAACATAGGAAGTATTAATGCATGGACATGTTGTAATTCTTATGTATGAGTAACCTTCTTCAGCCACACGTCACATGCATTTAGGGTGATATCCCTATAGGATTAGGTATGAGTGTTGTGGCTTTCAAACTTTCTGCTGACGCTTGCCAAACGGGTGGTAAATGCATCAATCATCTTCATCACATCCCTCACTCCGCGATCACTTTCTTGACCTTTTGATTGTTCAGCAGTCCAATTCCCTTTGCCATGTTTTGGTCCTCTCGACCTTTGAGCACTTGAATTCTTCAATGCTTTCAGCTTGTGACAATTTGGTCTGGTTTGACCTTGAATTCCACAGTGATGGTAGAAGTGTTGGGTTCTCGAACCTCTTTGTGACTTTGGGAGTGATTTCCCTTTACCCTTAGGTTTGACCACTGATTGGTTATAAGGCTTAGTCATAAACCGTTGGTCAGTCACATTTCTCTTCCTATCCGACTTCACTTTCTCAGCATTCATGGTAGCTACCATCGGTTCTTTGGCTTTCACAAACTTCATTTCCTTGGATATATTGGCAGCCAAACTACTCTCTCCAGTATATCCCAATCTGGTTCTATCGGAGAAAGGTTTTTGATGAGAAAGTACTGCATCAAGCTTCTTGGAGGAAATTCGCTCTACTTTAGCATTGGCTTGAACTACCTCAAGCTCAAGAAATTTTATCTTTGATTAAGATTCGGTCAACTCTCCATTCAACGTCTCTATTTCACATTTGGCTTCCTTATATCGCACGAGAAGACTTATATAATCCTCTTCTGCCCTCTTCATCTTTTTAATGGCTTCCTTAGCCACTTTTGCATATTCACTGGTCTTCTGAGGGAGGGAATTGTAGGTCTCTTGTAGTCCCACTGTTCCTTCATCTTCCTCATCATCAGATTCCTCAACTATCCCAGTTGACTCTAATTCAGTGTGCTCACCAAGCTCTTCCACTAGCACACCCAAATCATCTGAAGATTCCACAGGAGCAACGGTCATGAATGCATAAAAGTGTCCCTCTCCATCGTAGCTTTCATCTGAATCTGAATTAGAGGAGTCGGTGTCACTTAGAGTGTGGCATACACTTTGCCCTTCGCTCTCAAATAATTGGGACACTCTTTCTTGAGATGTCCTTGTCCGTTGCACTTAAAGCACGTGACTCCTTGAGAGGATTGAGAGTCCTTCCCATCTTTCCTCTTAAAATCCTTTTTCTCCTTTCCGAAATTTGGGAATTTTCCCTTCTCAGCAAGCTTTCCATTTTTTTTGAACTTCAAGAACTTTCGGAAATTCTTCACAAGATATGCCACATCTTTATCGACAACATCCTCATCCGATGAGTTGTGAGCATCTATCCTCTCATTAATTGTCTTAAGAGCAAGGGATTTGCTCTTCCTTTGTGATGACAAAGATTGCTCATAAGTTTGAAGTGAGCCAATTAGTTCTTGAATTTTGATATCATCAAGGTCATTGCTCTCTTCAATTACTGTGACCTTTGCACGATAGCTCTCCAGCAATGATCGAAGGATTTTCCTCACTATCTTTGAGTCCTTCGTTTTCTCACCCGAGTTGAACTTGCTAATAACCACTTCATTCATCTTGCCATAGAATGAGTCGAATAACTTGTCTTCACTTATTTTCAGCTCTTCAAACCGAGTGGTCAGCATCTGCAACTTAGTGTCTTTCACCTTCTTTGTTCCTTCGTACATGGTCTCCAATATTTGTCATGCCTCTTTGGCAATTGTGATGTGAGATATCCTGTGGAACTCATTTGGAGATACACCACAAAAAATAGCATTTAGTGCTTTGCCATTTGCATTAGCTGCCGCGAGAGCTGCCTTATCCCATGTGGATTTGGCAACCTCCGGCCTAGTCCATCCAACATCAACCGCATCCCATACACTTTCATCAATTGAACATAAGAATGGTGGAACCTTTAAAGATTGAGACCGGTCTATCTCAAACGAGGTCAAGGATCGCACTAAGGTAATTAAACCACAGCAAGTGCACCCACTCTGATACCAATTGAATGTTCAAATAGTGTGTAAAACACCTTGAACGTTTAGACCCCCAAATTATCAATTACTAATTCAAGCTTATTGTCAAATAATGTATGTGCGGAATATGAAAATAAGCTAAAACAGAATTGATAAAACAATCTAAACTAAATAAAATCACAACCACAGTAGAAATTAAATGGCAAAGATTAAGGGAAGAGAGATGCAAACACAAAGAAAGCACAGCGATGTGTTATCGAAGAGGAAATCGAAGTCCTCAGCGTAAAACCTCTCCGCCACCCTTCAAGCGGTCAATAATCCACTAGAGAATGAAGTTGGGATACATGAACAGCAAAAGACCCTCCAAGCCTAATTTACCCAGTGTACCTAAACCCTCCAAGCTTTTTGCTCCAACGAGGTTACACCGAACCTTTGTCTCCTCTAGCTTACCGAATTCTACTATAGCCTATAGTATTAACCAATATCAATTGGTCCCTTCGTAACTGCTTCCCAGGCACCAAATAACCTTCTCACAGATATGGGTATGGTGAGAAAAGGGTTTGGCTAAATGTACCTTTCAAGGATGTAACAATGGAGAATCAAATGATGAAGATTGTAGATAAGTCAATCTTGTTTTTCTCTAGGGTTTCTCTCTCAAAATTCTCTCTGGAAGTTCTCTACAATACGTGGGTATAAGGGGTATTTATACTGGTATGTGTTTAGAATGCGAAAAGTTAGTTTTTCCTAAACAGAGTGCTTTGGCGACTTAACCTCTTGACTTGACTAAGTCGCAAGTCTGAGTCGCTAGCTAACTGCCTAGCTAGACTGGAAGTTTTGTCCTGTAGTGCTCTAACTAGCATGACTCTTTAGCTCCTCTGCATGCTTCACACGTGTGCCTCCTTTGGCGACTTGCCAGTCATGAAGCCCTGTTGAGTGCACACTCTTGAGCCTTTCTTCACACTCTTTCACATATTACCCTTACATGATTCCAACCTAAATACAGGATATCTAAATGCTGAATTACAAGCAAATTGGCATGGAATAAATCCAACAAAATGGTTGATTAAATTCAACCTTATAGTATGTGAAAGTTCAAAAAACGTGTACAAAACACCTTTGAACGTTTAGACCCCCAAAAAACAACTTAACCAATACAAGCAATATGTCAAACAACTAGTGTGCGGAAACTTAACATATGCTATAATACGAAATTGGTTAAATACTATCTAAGCCATAACAGAATAAAACCACAGCAGATAATATAAAGGCAAAGATAGAGAGGAAGGAAGATGCAAATACAAAGACAACACGCGATGTGTTATCGAAGAGGAAACCGAAGTCCTCGGCGAAAAACCTCTCCGCCGCCCTCCAAGTGGTAATCAATCCACTAGAAAATACAGTTGGGATACAAGGACAGCAATAGACCCTCCAAGCCTAATCTACCCAGTGCACCTAAGCCCTCCAAGCTTCTTGCTCCAACGAGGTTGCGTCGAACCTTTTTCTTTTCTAGCTTCCCGGATTCCGCTACTAGACCGTAGCATCAACCAATGAAGATTGGTTCCTTCCTAATTGCTTCCCAGAAACCCAAACGACTGTCTCACAGTGATGATGATGGTGAGAACCAGGTTTGGTATAATGCCTCTCAAGGATTTGACAATGGAGAGGAAGAGAGTAAGGGAATTTGAAGAGACTCTAAGGTAGAGATTGTGGGTGAAGCAATCTGGTTTTTCTTTAGGGTTTCTCTCTCAAAATTCTCTCTGGAAGCTCTCTTTCAATCGTGGGTAAAAGGGGTATTTATACTGGAGTGGGAGAGGAATGTGAAACGTCAGGTTTTACAAAACAGTGGTGGCTCGCGGCTTGACTAAGTCGCGAGATCCAGTCGCGAGTTAACCGTATGGCCAGTTGTCCTGTTTTGTCCTGTAGTGCTCCAGCTAGCATGACTGTTCATCTTCCAGCATGCTTGGCACGTGTGCTGCTTCTGGTGGCTTGCAGCCGCGAGTCCCAGCCGCGAGTCTCTGTTTTCTTGCACATTCTTGATCAATCTTCACTCTATCTCACTCACTACCCTTACAACAAACCCACCTAAATACAGGGTTACTAAATGCTGAATTACAAGCAAATTTGGCACGGAATAAAGCCAATTAGATGGTTGAATAAATTCAACCTTACAATCTCCCCCTTTGGCTATTCCGTGACAAAACCCTAAAACAGACTCTAGACTTAACATGTGAGTTGGGAACAGTTGAACAAAACTCACTCACACCTAACTCTAGAAGCTGTGAAGCACTTGAATCATATGAACATAAAACTCCTGAAACACAACAATACACCATGATCATTGTAAGCAGAAAATTATAAATGCATATAACACAGGCAATATGTGATCAAGCAAAGATGGAGTTAATAAACAAACCATGGCTTGATCAACCAAGTGAACACCACAAGGTAGTGATCACAGTGCTCATTCACACTTGGAGTGAACACAAGGACATACAAGTTAACAAGCACAAGGCAAGATACTTGTATGCTCAACACTCAACCAATGCATAACACACAAGGCATATGCATCTAGGAACAATCCTACAAGGGCACAAGAGTGACAGTACATAAACCAAAATGCAGAACATTTAGAATAAAGTACTGATTTCAACATAGCATAAAGGCTGCATTAAGCAAGGTACATACCATAAAGCCTACAAACTATGCATAAACCATTAACCCTAAAAGCTTACAAAAGCACATGGGTACAAACACAAAAACATCCTAAATAACAGTTTACAAAACACAATATATCAACTTAAAGAAAAAAAAATTGAAACAGAAGAAGAATGTAAAGACACTCCCCCTTAGGTAATATTCTCCCCCTCTGATCATGCCTATCACTCCCCCTTTTTGTCATGGAATAGGCTAGTCATCCTCTTCCAGCTTTCTCTAAATTTGATCCAATTGAGTTTGAAGAGAAGTAAACTTCATATCCCATCGAGTGCTGTGATGGTGTAGAGAAGCTGTGAGTCCAGACATCTTTGTATTCAACTCGTGGACATAGGATACAATGCGATCAAGTTTCTCATCTAGGGAGAGAGTGCTAAATTGAGAGTCACTGTGAGATGCAGAAGTTTCTGGTTTGGCTCTCTTCCGACTATGTCCAATGCTTGCATTGAATGTACGCATGTTGGTTGGACTTGATTTGGGGAGAGGAGATTCATCAGTCGTTGGATAAATTCCCTTGAGCTTCAAGATCCGTGAAATGAGACTGCAGAAAGGAACGCATATCCGAGACTCATTTCGAAGAACCGTTTTGCGCAGAACATGAAAGATATGAGCACAGATGTCTATTTCCACATCAGAGATTAGATCATGAAGAAACAAAGCACGTCCGAGGTTCATATACCCAGTGCTTGATAAAGGGTACAAATTGTGAAACATCACAATTGTAAGCACTCTCAGTTTTGGAGAAAGGGAGGAAACACTGATGGATTTGCCATTGGGTGAAAACTCCAAGTCTTGACCAAGACTTTCTTTGAGAAGCTCCTCATCAGGACAGAGATCATCATAAACCGGTGAATGTCGGAAAATGGGTCTGTTGATGTGAAGAATTTCTGCCAGATATGTAGGAGAGACAGAAAAGCTCTTTTGCCGAACCCAGCACTTAAGTTCATCTCCTTCCACAATTGCGTTAGCATAAAATTCTTTTACCAACTCTTCATACACGTCATCCGGATCAGATAGAAGGTAATTCCAATCCTTGTGAGCAAACCATTTCGGAATGTCAGTGTCATGAAGTGAGGACTGATCCAAAGCTCTTTCTAGTAATGGTGTGTGAAAGTTCAAAAACGTGTACAAAAACACTTTTGAACGTTTAGACCCCCAAAAACCAATTTAATCAACACATGCAATATGTTAAACAACTAGTGTGCGGAAACTTAACATATGCTATAACATGGAATTGATTAAACAACTATCTAAGCCACATCAAAATAAACCACAGCAGATTAATGTAAAGGCAGAGATAGAGAGGAAGGAAGATGCAAACACAGCGATAACACCAGATATGTTATCGAAGAGGAAACCGAAGACCTCGGCGAAAAACCTCTCCGCCGCCCTCCAAGCGGTAATCAATCCACTAGAAAATACAGTTGGGATACAAGGACAGCAATAGACCCTCCAAGCCTAATCTACCCAGTGCACCTAAGCCCTCCAAGCTTCTTGCTCCAACGAGGTTGCGCCGAACCTTTTTCTTTTCTAGCTTTCCGGATTCCGCTACTACACCGTAGCATCAACCAATGAATATTGGCTCCTTCCTAACTGCTTCCCAGAACTCCAAACGACTGTCTCACAGGGATGATAATGGTGAGAACCAGGTTTGGTATAAAGGCCTCTCAAGGATTTGACAATGGAGAGGAAGAGAGTGAGGGAATTTGATGAGACTCTAAGGTAGAGATTGTGGGTGAAACAATCTGGTTTTTCTTTAGGGTTTCTCTCTCAAAATTCTCTCTGGAAGCTCTCTTTCAATCGTGGGTTAAAAGGGTATTTATACTGAAGAGGAGTGGAATGCGAAACGTCAGGTTTTTCCAAAACAGGGGTGGCTCGCGGCTTGACCTCGCGGCTTGACTGAGTCGCGAGTTCCAGTCGCGAGTTAACCGTATGGCCAGTTGTCCTGTTTTGTCCTGTAGTGCTCCAGCTAGCATGACTGTTCATCTTCCAGCATGCTTGGCACGTGTGCATCTTCTGGCGGGTTGAAGCCGCGAGTCCAGTCGCGAGTCCCAGCCGCGACACTCTGTTTTCTTGCACACTCTTGAGCAATCTTCACACTATCTCACTCACTACCCTTACAACAATCCCACCTAAATACAGGGTTACTAAATGCTGAATTACAAGCAAATTTGGCACGGAATAAAGCCAATTAGATGGTTGAATAAATTCAACCTTACAGTGTGGCATGTAGAAAGAAATTCTCATAAGACTGATGGGCTGCATATGATCTGAACTTGTTGGGATCGAATCTCCTTGATGAAGAGCGAGTCCCTTTTGGCTGAGGTGGGTAATCATCAACATCAATTACTGGTTCCTTCCCTTTGGAACTACCTCCTTTCACAGCAGCTTTCTTGAATGGTGACATGACCAGTCTGCATTATGAACAAGGGAAATGACAGAACACAATCCAACAGACTAAATTAGCAATGGGTTAGTGGAATTTTAGGGACAATGAAGAAACCCTAATAGCTGGATGAGAATGGTCAGAAAATAGCAATGAGGGACACAAATGGCCCAAATTGAACTACACAGTATAGGGAGACCAAAAAGAACCACATAATCAGCTGAAAAAGGACCCACATTCAACAACACATCAACATGATACCACACAGAATCATAGTGAAACACAACATCAACAGCAGATTAGACAAAAATAGCTAACCCTAGCTAAGCACATGATGAAGAACACAACCACCAAAATAAACTAGCTCAAAAACAGAAACACAAGCATCCAAGCGAAGCATGGACAAAGAATAATAGTTGAGCTAAAAACCCATCACAAAATCACAATCAAAAGAGAATAAACCAGAGGGAAAACCATAACAACAAGTAAAATAGAGTGCAGGACAAAAAACCATACCTGTTAGTCGACGATTTTGAGCTGAAAAGAGGCAAGTAATGGAGATCGAAAATGGAGGCATGGTGACAATGTGTAAGAGCAGATGAGAAAGACAATGAACAGTCACAAAAAGATCGAGGGAAAAAAAAAGTTTAAAAACTGCCCCTGTATATCAAAACACGCGATTTTCGCGACTGAAACGAGTCTCCAAAAAGTCGCCAGATCAAGCCGCCAAAACACTTAAGGACAAAAAGTTGAAAAATTTTTCTAAGTGTTTTTCGCGACTGGAAGGTCTACCCGCGAGTGAGTCATGATCTGAGCCGCGAAAATCTCTGAGTGAACCTCGCGACTGGACCTTCCACTCGCGAACAAGTCGCCAAAAATGACCAGCGAAGATACGACTGAGTCTCGTGACTTGACATACCCGCGACTGAGCCGCCAAAACAGGGCAAAACTGGATTTTTGAAATTATCAGATTTTTAAAACAAAATACTTTCCAAAAACACCTAAAACACTCAAAAATCTTTTTGTGCTTGAATTAACTAAGATTGAGCATGTGAAAACACATTTCATCAAGTACAATCACACAAATGAATATGGCATTTATTGAACATAAACTTGTGTGTTGTGTGTGGATATCAACAATGAGATAGTCCCTCGTCTAATGTGAAGCTTCAATGATCAATTCAACCAAGGCATACACAATTAGCACTAGATCATGTGACCCATCTCAATTATAGAAATATGTATATATGACCTCCCACACAACTTGATAACATAACTTGGAGCTTATCATTTGACTCCACTTTCAGTCATAACATTTGATCTTTTTAATCTTTTTGAGGCAATCACCTCTCATTGTGAGAGTGATATTTGACATTTCATATTAAAGAACAGGCCTTTGGCCTTTTTGAATAAACATTCACTTTAATATAAGGTCGCTTACCCTTTTTCCTAGTCAAATACTAGAATGTGCGACAGGCTTTTGCAGCTCAATATCTCTTTTCATTTTGGAGATTTACATTTGGTGAGCTCTTTATAGCAAAAAAAATAAAGAGTGGGAAGATATATAGACACAAGTCTATGCATGTCTCAAGATCAACATAACCATTCACTAATCATTCATGACAAGTTTGAAGATCTATTTACAACAATCACATAGATTTCAAGATTTTTCCCACAGAGGTATGAGTGCAAAGAAACAAGCAATGCTCGAAAATGCAAAAAGCCATTAGCACAAATGTACAAGGCAAAACAAGTTTTGAGACAAGACTCAACAAAGTCAATCAAGCTTTTTGATTTTCTAATTTTTATGTGATTTTTGGATTTTTGACACAAGAAACAAAAATGATTGAACAAACATAAAAAGAAACAACAGTATTCACAAATGGATAAACAAACAAGAAACATGTTGCACAAAAAGCTAATCAAAGAGGTGTGTGCCCCAACACAGACAGACTTATCATATTATAAATATGTGAAGCACACAACACACAAGAGAGTCAAGGAATTGTACCAACACCAATGGTCTTACGGAGTGATTCAAATCGTGGACCATCGAGAGGCTTGGTGAAGATATCCGCCTTTTGATTGTCGGTGTGTATGAACTCAAGACACACAACTCTTTCCTCTACCAAATCCTGAATGAAATGGTAACGTATCTCTATGTGTTTGGATTTTGAATGCTGGACAGGATTCTTGGAAAGATTGATGGCACTGGTGTTGTCACAGAAGACACACATCGTTTCTTGAGGAATTCCATAGTCATGAAGTAATTTCTTCATCCAAAGAAGCTGAGTGCAGCAACTTCCAGCAGCGATGTATTCTGCTTCTGCAGTAGATAGAGACACTGAATTCTGCTTCTTGCTCATCCATGAGACAAGATTGTTACCAAGATAAAACAGCCGCCTGAAGTGCTTTTCCGATCGTCTACACTGCCAGCCCAGTCAGCATTTGAATACCCAGCAAGACAAGCATTTGAGTCTTTTGAATACCACAGACCATAGTTTGCAGTACCATTCACATATCGAATGATTCGCTTAGCAGCAGTCAGATGAGATTCCTTCGGATTAGCTTGGTACCTGGCACAAACGCCCACACTGAAAGCAATGTCCGGTCTACTGGCTGTAAGGTAGAGCAAACTCCTTATGATGCTCCTATACAATGTAGGACTTACTTCAACTCCCGACGAATCCACATTCAGTTTAGTGGAAGAGCTCATGGGAGTGGAGGCATGTTTTTTGGAGTCTAGTCCAAATTTCTTGACAATGTTTCTGGCATACTTCTCTTGAGATACAAATATACCCTCCTTCTGTTGTTTGACTTGAAGACCCAAGAAGAATGTGAGCTCCCCCACCATACTCATCTCAAACTCCTTCTTCATCTCCTCAGAAAATTCAGTAGCACGATCTTCGATAGTTTCCCCAAACACTATGTCATTAACATAGACTTGTGCCACGAGGAGATAATCTTCATCATTTTTGACAAACAGAGTTCGATCGGCGTACCCTCTCTTGAAACCTCTATCTAGAAGATAATGTGTAAGACGATCGTACCAGGCTCTAGGCACTTGTTTTAAGCCATAAAGAGCTTTCTTCAATCTTAATACATGATCTGGAAAATGAGGATCCTCAAATCCTTTTGGTTGCTCAACAAATACTTCTTCATTTAGATATCCATTCAGAAATGCGCACTTAACATCCATTTGATAAAGTTTGAAATTCAAAGTGCACGCAATGGACATGAGGATTCGAATGGATTCGAGTCTTGCCACCGGAGCGAATGATTCATCAAAATCCACTCCTTCTACTTGAGTGTATCCTTGAGCTACTAACTGAGACTTGTTTCGAATTATCTCTCCATCTTCATCAGTTTTGTTTTTAAAAATCCATTTTGTGCCTATAACATGAACGTTCTCAGGCCGTGGAGCAAGTTCCCACACATCATTCCTCACAAACTGATTCAGCTCTTCATGCATTGACTCAACCCAATTCTCATCTTGAAGAGCCTCTTCAACCCTTTTTGGTTCAAACTGTGCAAGATAACAGTGATATGTTACATGATTGGCTAGCAGAATATTTCCTTTCCTGAGGCGAAGACCGTCATCAAGAGATCCTATGATATTACTTTCCGGATGATTCTTGATAACTCTTGAAGATGGCCTTTTTAAAGTGGAAACTTCATCACTACGAGAGATAGGAGGATGAACTTCTGGAGGAGTAAGAGGACTTGAAGTTCTAGACATCGATATCGTTTCCATTCTTGGGTTGATGGGAGTCGATTCTACTTCTGGTATAGGTTCTTCACCTTCTATATCCAAAGCTTCTACCTCAACATCAGGCTCTTTGGTGCTCGGTCCTTCTACATCATCAATCATTTCCACCTTAGGTAAGGCATCATCAATCTTGACATTTATGGACTCCATCACAGCCTTTGTTCTCTTGTTAAACACTCTATACGCTCGACTTGTAGTAGAGTAGCCAAGAAAAATACCCTCATCACTTCTCGCATCAAACTTCCCAAGATTCTCTCGATCATTTAAGATATAGCATTTACTTCCAAATACCCGGAAATACTTCACTTTAGGCTTCTTCCCATTCCATATCTCATATGCAGTCTTCTTTGTACCAACTCGAAAGAAAATCCTATTGCCAATGTGACACGAGGTGTTGACAACTTCTCCCCAAAATTTTTGAGGTATTTGCCTGTTAAGCAACATGACTCTTGCCATTTCCTGAATCACACGATTTTTTCTCTCTACCACTCCATTTTGTTGTGGAGTTTTGGGAGCTGAAAACTCTCTTTTAATTCCATTCTTCTCACAGAAGCACTCGAATCTTGCATTCTCAAATTCCCTCCCATGATCACTTCTAACTTTGGCTATCGGAATCCCCTTTTCGTTTTGTAGTTTCTTGCACAGAATCTCCAACCTCTCACAAGCTTCTGATTTTTCTCTAAGGAATTCAACCCAAGTGTATCTTGAGTAGTCGTCCACAATGACCATAATGTATCTCTTCCCCCCTAGGCTTTCAGTTCTGGTGGGCCCCATTAGATCAACATGAAGTAACTCCAAGCACCGAGAGGTGGCTATCACATTTACCTTGTGATGACTTGCCTTAGTTTGCTTCCCCATTTGACATGCACCACAAACGGTCTTCTTCACTTTTCCAAACTTAGGAAGTCCCTCGACTGCTTCAAGTTTGGAGACTTTTGCTACTTGTTTGAAGTTGGCATGCCCAAATCTGTGATGCCACAGCTCCAACATATCCACCCGAGCACTTCTACACGATATTGGTGCTGTGGGAACTATTCCATAACAGTTATCTGTAGTCCGATTTCCTTCCAAAACCTGAATCCCCTCTTCATTGATGATCAAACATCCTTTCTTAGAGAATTGTACCAGGAAATCATCATCACAAATTTGAGTGATGCTCAGCAAATTGGCCTTCAGCCCTTTTATGAACAGCACATCTTTCAATAGAGGCAAACCAGGTATCTCAATGGTTCCTTTGCCTAGGACTTGAGCATGACTTCCATCACCAAAGGTCACATAGTCACCAACCTTCTCTTTGAGTGTTTTAAACAGTGACTTATCCCCTGTCATATGGCGAGAACACCCACTGTCAAGATAGCACAAACACGCATTAAACACCTTCAATGAGGTATGCACAAATAGGTTCACATGTGACAGACATTCTTGACCTTCAAACACAAACTCATCATCAGTTTTCATGTTTCTTTCAGATTGATTTTTCATTTTCAGATTCTCAATCATCTCACACAACATTCTATTCTTTCTTTTATATTTCTTAATCAATGATTTAGATTCAGATATGCTACTGTGTAAGACAAGATTCTGATTTTCAAGATATTCCAGCATGTGAACAATAACTCTAGCATGTTTCTTAGTTTTTAACAACTCTACAAGATCATCAGTAAGACACCTTTTAGACATATGCATAGAGTCATTTTCACAAACACTTAAGCTATAATTCAGCATGGTATAATCCAAAACAACAACCACAACTCAAGGGTCTGGGATCACACTTAGGTAATAAAACCACAACAAGTGTACCCGCTCTGAAACCAATTGAAAGTTCAAAAAACGTGTACAAAACACCTTTGAACGTTTAGACCCCCAAAAAACAACTTAACCAATACAAGCAATATGTCAAACAACTAGTGTGCGGAAACTTAACATATGCTATAATACGAAATTGGTTAAATACTATCTAAGCCATAATAGAATAAAACCACAGCAGATAATATAAAGGCAAAGATAGAGAGGAAGGAAGATGCAAACACAAAGACAACACGCGATGTGTTATCGAAGAGGAAACCGAAGTCCTCAGCGAAAAACCTCTCCGCCGCCCTCTAAGCGGTAATCAATCCACTAGAAAATACAGTTGGGATACAAGGACAGCAATAGACCCTCCAAGCCTAATCTACCCAGTGCACCTAAACCCTCCAAGCTTCTTGCTCCAACGAGGTTGCGCCGAACCTTTTTCTTTTCTAGCTTCCCGGATTCCGCTACTAGACCGTAGCATCAACCAATGAAGATTGGTTCCTTCCTAACTGCTTCCCAGAAACCCAAACGACTGTCTCACAGTGATGATGATGGTGAGAACCAGGTTTGGTATAATGCCTCTCAAGGATTTGACAATGGAGAGGAAGAGAGTAAGGGAATTTGAAGAGACTCTAAGGTAGAGATTGTGGGTGAAGCAATCTGGTTTTTCTTTAGGGTTTTTCTCTCAAAATTCTCTCTGGAAGCTCTCTTTCAATCGTGGGTAAAAGGGGTATTTATACTGGAGTGGGAGAGGAATGTGAAACGTCAGGTTTTACAAAACAGGGGTGGCTCGCGGCTTGACTAAGTCGCGAGATCCAGTCGCGAGTTAACCGTATGGCCAGTTGTCCTGTTTTGTCCTGTAGTACTCCAGCTAGCATGACTGTTCATCTTCCAGCATGCTTGGCACGTGTGCTGCTTCTGGCGGCTTGCAGCCGCGAGTCACCCGCGAGTCCCAGCTGCGAGTCTCTGTTTTCTTGCACACTCTTGATCAATCTTCACTCTATCTCACTCACTACCCTTACAACAAACCCACCTAAATACAGGGTTACTAAATGCTGAATTACAAGCAAATTTGGCATGGAATAAAGCCAATTAGATGGTTGAATAAATTCAACCTTACAGTATGCACTCTAAGTGTTTGATCAAATGCCCAAATGACATTTTCTCATTGTTTTGGACTCCGATAAGTATCAAATTTTGGGGATTTCCATGTTTTTACATTCTTAACATGCTTTAAACATTGGTTGTGTGTTTCACACACTTTGCCCCATGAGTGCCTTGTCATGCATTGCTCATGTATCTCACATGCACACCACATGCACACTTGATGCACACACTTGATCACTTGACGTGTTTTGCAATTCACTCATGCTAGGTAAGCCCTGTTAGACTTTTAGCACTTAAAACATGATCTTGTGACTTTGTTTGCTTGCTCTTATGTTCTTTTTAGGACTTTTGTTTGCTTTTTGTGGACTAACTTTTATCTAATCAAGTTTGTTTTCTTGTTTGTATGTCTTTGTTTCTTTGTGTTTGTGTTTGTTTTGCAAATGTCTCCTATTAAGAAAAGACCACAAAGAAGCCTTCAAAGTGTCCCCGCACCTCCTTGGATACGTTCCAAAATGATGATGCTCATATGGCCTTTAATGATTACTACAAACAGGCCCCAATCATTCTAGAAAGGATTGTGGACTTAGATTCCCTAAAGGGTTCCTTCATTCCAGATGTGTTCAAAGAAAGGACATGGACAAAGTTGCTTAATCTGATGGGCGATGTTTTCGAAGATATCATTCGAGAATTCTTTACAAATGCCATCGTGGAAAGTGATCACATCAACTATTGGCTAAAGGGGAGAGAGTTCTCAATCACAAGGGAATCAATGTAAGATGTTTTGGAGATTTAACCGACAACTCCAAACACATCTCTACAATATGATGAGAGAGGGGAGAAACTAGAACCCCTCATGGAAATCCTTGGTGGACAACTTAAGAAGAAGGCCTTTCACACCATTACGTTCACCCCAGAAATGTGAGCCTACATCATGATCTTCAACCTTTACCTAGTGAAGAACTTGTCAGGACTGAGGACCATATTCCTATTTGATCTCTTCACTCACAAGGAGATCGACATCTGCGGTCACATTTATCATCTCTTCATCAAAAGTATCACAAAGAGGAAATCAAGGCTAACTCTACCATTTCCAAGCCTTGTCATGTCTCTTATTTTAAGGGCAAGGGTGAAGATTCCAAGTGGACTTCAAGTAATGCAAAGGGAAGATTCTATTAGTGAGAAAACCATCATCTGAAGCAAGGCTCATATCCTCGAACTAACTGTTGGTGTCTCTCAAATTCCAAGAGATGATGCTGATGAAGAAGGAGGAGACACTGAAAAGGAAATCGAACATTTCACTTTAGTTCTGGAGGACACTGCACAACATTTGTCCCAAGCGTGCACAAGAGCACCTAATCGCCTTGATCATCTAATTGGAAGGGTCGAAGAGATGCATGTAATGCTAGCTTCACACATTAGCTACTCCACATCTCAATTCGCATACCTTGAAGGCTAGATCACTATCCTCTCGTCTTAAATTGATGACATGATGAGGAAATCAGAGCAGGAGTTAGATTCGGAGTCCGATGCATTTTAATCTCTTTGGCCATTCCGGTCAAATAGAGAGAGTAGATTGAGGGGAGTACAGCTTGAGGGGGAGTAGCAAAGTAGCAAATTTTAGTATACATTAGTTTATTTTAGTGGTTTCTAGTTTACTTTAAGTTTTTATAGCTTTTGGATTTTTACAATGCTTTCGTTTAAAGCTTTCAAGTACTTTAGTTTAAAACTTATTTTTCTTTAGTATTATTTTGTATCTTGGTTTTTATAGCCGTTTTGATGCTTATTGCTTTCTAATGCTCTTAGCTTTAGTTTCTTTAATGCATCATATGTTTGTTGGACATGCAATTGATTTTAGCGTTTCTCTTAATTACATTGCTTGTCCAGATGATCATTTACTTGATAAATGGTCATTGTAGTCATTTCCTAATGACTGTTCATGTTTGATCAAGATATGTTTCATGCTATACTTTTCAATTAATACCTTGATCACATTTTTACTTGTTCGTCATACGTGCCTTGTGTTCTACTTGTCTTGAGCTTAATGAAGTTTTGTTGTTATGTGCAAGTGTTTTAGGATATAGGTGTATATGGTGCAAGTGCTTCACAACTTCTAGAATTAGGTGTGAGTGAGTTTTGCCTATGTTTTCAAACTTATGTTTAAGTTTAGAGTTTGTTTAAGGGTTTTGTCACAGAATAGCCAAAGGGGGAGATTGTAAAGTTGCGATTTCCAACTATATTGTGTTGGCTTTAATTTCGCGCCAAATTTGATTGTAATTTCTTTAATTATTTTCCCTGTATGTATGTGGGATTAATTGTAAGGGATGAGTGTGAGAGATCAGTGAAGAATCAAGCTTCAAAAGTTGAACAAATGGATTTCGCGACTGCCTTGCGAGAAACAACCCGCGAAAAAAGCCACGTGTAGAGCACATGACTAGAAGATGAAGAGTTGTGCTAGGCTGGATTTTTCGCTACTGTCTCGCGGGTAAGGCCAACCTATGAAGGACCGCGAAACTTTCTGTTTGGCAAAAAGTTGTATTTTGCTTTACCAAGTCTTCACCCACACTATATACCCTTATTACCCACAAATTGTAATGAGTGCTTTTCAGAGAGAAAACCCTAAAAAACACACTTGAGAGTTAGAGATTGTTATACCCACTTTTTAGGATTAGTGCCCTTAAATCTTATTGTATGATGCTATGTATGACATTATATATGATATTATGTTGTGATTAATAAAATTGTTTTATTATTATTTAAAATAATGGTAACAGGAATATTTGGACATTATTATATAGTCCATGAGATGCATAGTATGTGATTTATGTGATTTAATCATAGAAGATATAACTCACAAGTTTTTTGTAAACTCAAAATTTTAGTTTGTAGTCGATGATGAAATTGGGCATTTCATCTGCGAAAATTATAACATATCAACGAAGATGATTTGTCTTGATCATGGAAGTAGAGACTTCTAGTTGATATATTGATATGTTTTAAGTATTAAGACATATTGAACTGGACCGTTATGAGATTTATTATTCTACTAATGACTATCAAATGAATAATAAATCTCACGACTTCTATTTACATCAATTCTTAATCATGAGAGAATAATGAACCTGATCATAAAGTGTAGGTTGTTTTGATATATCAAGTGTGAGATCTAAAGTCATGATCAAAACCTCAGTATGTTGGGTAGCCACATTTAATGTTGAAGGAACATATATTCTCAAGATGGAATTCATAATCTCTTAACGGATATAAAATATTCCCTTGAGATAAGTTTAATGAGTTTGGTTATTCAGAATATTAGGTCTAACTACTTTAGTAAGAAGTTATTAAAGTATATATTTATGAAATTTGATTTCATAAATATATGAAAAATAACTTAAAGAATTAAACCGAGTATTCAAGAATAAGATGTAGTAATATTCAAAGTGACAATCAACATTCATGACTTTGTATTACTACAAATATTTTAATAAAGGAGATGGATGTATAATAAAGTCTTAGAATATAATTTATTAATAAGGTCTAAAGTGCAATTATATTTATATAGTAGTATTAAATATAATTAATGGTAATTTTAGGCTTGTCAAGAGTTGACAAAAAGGCCCAAAACCCATTGGAACTAGTGTCTTATTTGTCCCTTTTGGTCCCACTCCAAGCTACATACTAAAATCCAATTGGATTGGCCCAAAAGGCTAACCCAATTAGATAATCAGTTATATATAAGGAGAGAAACATACAGAATTTTAGTAATGTATATGATGCATGAAATGGTGTGTATGTGAATGTGAGCCACTCTCTTATTCTCCCTTGAACACATACGTGTAAACAGGTTGAGAGACCACAACTTCTTGGGCAAAAGTGGAATTGGAGTGAAGATTAAAAGTGTTTCTAAGTATTTCTAATCTTTAGTTTTGAATTTCGCCACAACAAGTTATGCTCTCTTGTTCTTAAATTCTGAAATTTACATAATACATGTTATCAATTGTGAATGAAGTAGATCGGTTAATTTTCCGTTGCATATGTTTTGTATGCGATACAAACTGTGTTTTTCCAACATCACAATCATCTACACATTTCCTTGTAATTTTCCTCAACTCCTACCTCTCCATGTCTACATCATTGAAAGGTTGGTAGCCCAAATAATTACCACATCCATTCTATGTGTAAAGTGAGATTTTGGTGCTACTGGGAAGTATTGGAAGTAGCCATTCATTGGTGGATGCAATTGGGCTGAATTGCAAGATCCGGAAAGCTAGAGAAGACAAAACTTCGAGAAGTCACTTGGTAGCAGGAGCTTGGAGGGCTCAAGTACATGAGGTAGACTAGGCTTGGTGGGTCTTTTGTTATTCATATACTCTAACTTTATTCTCTAGTGGATCAATTTCAACTTGGAGGGTCGCGGAGAGGTTTTTCACCGAGTTCTTCGGTTTTCTCTTCGATAACACATCTCAGTCTTATCTTGTGTTTGCATCTCTCTTCCCTGCTCTTTAAGCTTTAATTTTATTGTTGATAATGGATGAATATGACTTAGGGTAGTGTCAACGGTTCTTTGCACTTATTTACTCTTGTTCTGCACTTAGTATAAGTTAGCAGGGTAAAAGCTATCTAGCTGTAATTTTTAATTGGGGGTCTGAACAACCTCTTGTGTTTTAGCACCAATCCGAGCATTCAAAGTGGATTTAAACAAGTAACTTGACTAAAAAAAAAGGTATCTCGACAAAAAAAAGAGGTTGCGAAACCCACTAGAATCAACTTTGATCAACATCGTACTATCATAGTTTCTTTATGCATCGTTGTTCATAAACAATAGTTTCTTTATGCTTCCTAAAAGGAAACCCAATCCTCCAATTCTTCTCCTCTCTCCAATCAAATTAAGCATAGATCCTTCTTTTTTCTTGCATCTCGACCCTTCTCTATTCTTTCCTTCGAACCAATCACACGTACTGTTGCGTGTGTAAAGTGGTATGGTATTGTTGTGGACCACACAATCCCATTGACATCCCTCTATAAATAGTGCATATTATCAATAGCTTTAAATAAAGAGGATTTTGACAAACCAAAACCCAAATTCATGGAAAACAAGTCCGGCGAATTCGGTATGTTCTTTTTCGTTCTTGAATGTTTATTTGAGACAATTATTTTTTGTATTTTATTTATTTTATTTCAATATAAAGGTTCATATTTTCTTTCCTACTTTACGTTGGAACTCTTTGATGGCATAGGGTCTTAATGGAAGAAAAGAACCCTTCCAAAACCCCACCCCAAATCCATGAAACGATTGTATAGTTCATGATTTTTTTTTTATTTTTTTATTATTATTTTTAAATCCTAACTTCTCCTCTTAAAGAGTAAGCAATTAGAAGAACTATAATTTTTCTTCAATCTTTTGCTGCGCGGGGGCATCACTAATGAAAGGATATAATCATATAGTGTCATAGCGCAGTTATACATTAAAAGTAGTCGGTAACCAGCCATGCAATACGTGGAAGAGTTTAACTTAATATATTTTTTTTTCTCTTTTTTATTTATTTTGTCTAGATATGAAATTTAGATAATTATGGTAAATATTTGTAACCATTTATTATGATCTAGTTTGTATATGAAACTATATAATCTACCATTTAAAGAAAGTATGACGTGCCAAAATTCCAATCGAGGATTTAAATTATATATATATATATATAGGACAAAATGGGCTTTTGCCCTTTTCCACAAAACTAATTAGCCTTTTGCCCTTCTTCCCAAACTAAATAGGAAAATGCCCCTCTTTTGAAACTCGACTTTCTCAAAATCGAGTTAAAAAAAAAAAAAAAATTTCTAAAGCCCTATAGTGACGTTTTTAAGGACCTATAGTGACGTTTGAAGAACCTATAGTGACGTTTTATAACTTGATATTCACAAAATCGAGTTATAGGCAATAAAATTGCCTATAACTCGATTTTATGGATATCAAGTTATGAAACGCCACTATAGGTCCTTAAAAACGTCACTATAGGTCCTTAAAAACGTCACTATAGGGTTTAACTCGATTTTGAAAAAGTCGAGTTTCAAAAGAGGGGCATTTTCCTATTTAGTTTGGGAAGAAGGGCAAAAGGCTAATTAGTTTTGTGGAAAATGGCAGAAGCCCATTTTGTCCTATATATATATAGAGATAGATTGATATATTAAACCCTAAGTTTAATTAATTTCAAAGTGAAATATATACTTTTAAAATTGTATGAATTTATACCCTAGATCAAATCGTATGATCAAACCTAAAAGGTTTTGATTTTAAATTGATATAATTTTAAAGTTCGATATTTAATTTGAGACTAGAGTCCATCAAAAAATAATTGAAACCAGAGAAACTATAAGATTTCATTTGCAACAATCTTAAATCCTATAAGTTATTTTTATAATTACTCTTATGTTATCATTATTGCTGCTGTTGGTACTACTACTACTACTCTTATGTTATCATTATTGATGCTGTTGCTGCTGCTGCTACTACTTCTACTACTAGTAAAGAAAGAGATCAAAAATCATGGATAGAACCCCAGTTAGACCAAGAAGGGCCATGGTACCCAACCTCTAATTTTTTTTTTCATATTGTATGCATAGTTTTTTCAATAGTATAGGTAATTAAAATTAAAGTTTAGTTTCCAAAAGTTACTCCTAAGTCCCTCTCAGGAATTAAGATTAATTCGAAGATATAAAAAAATGGAAATAAATAACTAACCCACAACATTGGCTCACCTCCAAAAAAAAAAAAAAAAAGAAAAAGAAAAACAGACAAACAAACAAAAAAATCTTTTTAATTAATAATTACGTAAAATCAAGTCTTGCTATTATAACGAAAATGTTAACCACCTTAAGAAGAGTTGTCAACTCATCCACGAACCACCAGTGCCTTGAAATGCTCGCTCCCATCCATACATGTTCTCTCTTTTGAATTCATTTCGTAAAAAATAAAATTTTTTGAACAATCTTTTTAATAATTTTATTTTCTTGATTAGAAAGATACTTAAACTTTCAGAAGTGTTAATTTTTTTTTCCTGATTTTACAACTTATTTTACTAATTTCACTTATAAGATGTCTGTACGTTTGGGTGCTAATATGGCTTAGAGAAATGAGAAACAAAACATTCTCTTAAAATCTTTTTTTTTTTTTCATTCTGTAAATATGGTGAGTAAAACAAAATCTTAAAAAGTTTCTGTAAAGTTGAATTAAAAGAGCAATTTTCGTGTCAAATTGTTTGGTTTTGTATTTTCTTAAAATTATATATTTCTCTCAATGTCATTTAACAATTCAAAATTTTTTTTTTTTTTCTTAAGGTATTCTATCTCTTTGATTTTGGGGGTTTGGAATTAGGTGTTAAATACGATATAACATCATAATTTTATTCAAATTGGATAATTTAGGGTAGTAATTGAATTTAGAGTTGAGAGACATTGCTGCAAAATTTAATACAGATTCAATCATAAATGAATGTTAGGACCTAATGGAATATCAAGTTTTGTTTTTATTGATGATTGAGTTGAAATGTGTTAAGAAACAAAAAATGTATCAACTATTTTATTATAATTTATTGTTAACACTGAATAAACCACCAATTTTATTTTTCATGTATTAATTTATTTATTTTTGAATTTTTGTATAATTCTCATTCTTAAATTATTAGAAAAAAATCATACTTTGGCTGCCCAATATTTACTAGAATTGTGTCTAAATATTCCTAATGTATTGCAGCAATCACAAGAATGGCAAGACATTTTCGGCCAGCTCATTACTTACTAAAAATACAGTCATACTCTTTACTGTGTGAGACTGGGGTTGAAAAGTACGACTCTGGTGTTTTTGAAGTTGGCGGCCACAAATGGTGGATTCTAATGCCTCAATATTCTTTGTTCCTTAAAATATGGATTTGAGCCTTATTATCTACCATGTCTTCTTTTGTAGGAGGTTGTCTCTCTATCCAAAAGGAAATGAGAAAATGAATGGGACTGGTCACATCTCCATTTATTTGTCAATTGTTGATACAGAAAAATCTCCTCTGGGATGGGAGGTTAATGCCAGCTTCAAATTGTTTGTGTATGATCAGATACGGGACAAGTTCTTGACCATTCAAGGTTTGCTCTCTAATAATTTATACATATGCATAAACATGCATGTGTATTTGCTATGCAAAAAATTCTACCAAATCAACAATTTTCATAATTTTTTTCATAACTCGTTGAGGGTGATAGATTAGTTTAGTATAATATCACTTTCACATGAACTACCACGGTTGTAAAATAATATTAAGAAATGTGTTTCGGTACTAGACTAATTGTTTGCCATACATTTAATTTGTAGATGTTGAAGGGGCAATTAGAAGATTTCATGACATAAAGACTGAATGGGGTTTCGACAAATTTCTCCCTCTTGATTCTTTTAATATTATTTCAAATGGATACCTTGTCAATGATTGTTGTGTATTTGGTGCGGAGATTTTTGTTCATGAACGTAGTGCAAAACGAGAGTGTTTTACCATGATAAGAGAACCTCCCAATCGAATTATGACTTGGAAGATTGAAAACTTTTCACAAAAGGATAGAGTATTATATGCTTCTCAAGTATATGTTGTTGGAGAATTAAAATGGTATTTTTATTATTAGAAGTTAAAACTTTTATTGTTATAAAAGGGAAAGCTACCACTGCCAAATGCAAAACTTATTAACTATTATTTTTTTAACTCTTTTTATTGAATCCAGGAAAATACTGATTTATCCCAATGGATTTTATAATGAAGCACCCAAAGCAATTTCCGTCTTCCTCGACTCAGTAGATTGTGTTGCACCTGATTACAAAATTTTTGTGGATTTTAAGCTGCGGATAAGGGACCAAATTAACAATGAACATGCAGAAGAAAGAGGTTAATGAATTATATTTGTCATTTTCTTCTTTTTTTCTTGAGAGAAGTATGTGCTTTTTGTTCTCTTTTATTTACTTTCCTCAATTATAAGCTTTCTTTATTTTATTCCCCCTCACAGCTAAACACTGGTTCTCTGCCTCATGTAACGACTGGGGTTTTTCGCAACTTTTGTCACGAAAGGATCTTGAGGATGCATCCAAGGGGTTTCTTGTTGAAGATACGTTGATTGTAGAAGCAGAAATTATGGTTATGTCTACTATAAAGTAGTTCTACATATTTATTTATATTTTGATGAAAAGTTCTACATATTTATAGTTTGTTTGGCTCGGGACAAAGATTATGGTTGTCTACTGTAAAGTAAAGATCTCTTAATAACCGTACATATTTATCGTTTGTTTGGCTCAGAACCTAAAGTTATGTTTCCTCGTCTTAGGTTTCTTTTTTAGGTTTGAGTTCTATTTTTTAAACTTTCTACTGAGGGTGGGGGTCAATGCGACATGACTATTTGAAATTGGCATAATTGTACTATCATCGTTAGTTTGCACGACCATTGTTAGATACCAACTCGAGTGAAAACACATTGCACGACCGGGGCGCGCATGCTTAATGTAAGTTTATGTTCATTAACATCATAGTCCCACATTTGCAAATGCAGTTTGGGATCACATTGCAATGGACTAATACAAATTTTATCGGTGGCGATTTTTCAAAATTTTGTTTGAGAATTTTCAGAGGTTGAATACATCAAAAATCATAGACTAACCATCATAGGTATGCATGGATAAGAATATCTTAAATCAAATTTAGTTGGTCCCATAAAAGATTAAGTAAAATTTTATTGAAAGATTAAATCCGACTGGTTTTTTAATTCAAATTATGGTAGACATGCAGACACATAATAATTCTACGCAGATAATGTTGTCTTTTTTAATTTAATTTAAATACTATAATTTATCTAGTTGTATAAGGCATTTATCTATGAATATTTTTAGACCCCTTAAAACCACAATTAGATTAATCTAGGTCATTAGCCAAGTGATTACCTAGTCAAATTAACAAAACTAGGTTAATACAAATATATCATATCAATGTATAGTAGCGGAAAATAAAAAACACAACGATATGGTAACCCAGGAAAACCAAACCGGTAAAAAAACCTAGAGATGATTTAACCTAGCTATCCTCAGGGTAAAAAACAAATCCACTATGAAAGAATCAAAATTTTACAATAGGACTTAGACCACTAACATCCTATTGCTACCCACCAGTAGAAACTTACACGACCAAGTGCAAGCTTCGAGACCACAGACTTCTTCTTTCTTTGGCCTTTGCAAAACACAAACACCCACATTTGTGACTTTGAGATCCCACTCAAAGGTTTAGCAACACAAACTCTCTTGTTTGTGACTCGAAGACCACCCTTGAAGGTTTAGATCATCAGCACCTTTGATAACTAGAGAAGGTAGCAACTTCTACAACACCGGATCTTGAAATTCTTCAAAGAATAACACCGGTAGAAGATATGAGAGAGTTTTTTAGGAACAAAACCTAAAATACAAAAGAGGAACACTCTTCTCTCTCTCAAAAGCCTCATAAAAACGTGCTTAGGGTTTCCTTTATATACTAGGAGAAGTAGATTAGAAACCCTAATCCTTAATGGGCTTGAACTGTTGTTTGGGTTTAATTAAAATTTTGCAGATACGACTTTCGATCGATCAAGCCTGTCTTTTGATCGATCGAACCAGACAGATTATGAAATCTTCTTCCTACAGCTTGTATGTTCTTAAATCTTAATTTGAATCACCTTGAGCATTGTCTAATAATACCTATAGACTCTAAGATCTATATCTAGACAAGTTTGTGTTCATGATTTGCCAATTATTCTAAACTTTTAGAACCTAACAATCTCCCCCTTTGGCAATTAGTGACAAAACTTTCATACAAAATGAAATGCTCAAATACAAGAACAACCCAATACAATAAAATGGCCAATTACATCACAAATTCCAATCTAAGACTTCCTAACCAAGAAGTTGCCAATAAGAGGTAGAAGGTCTTGATCAGAATGTACCTGTCTTTCTTGAAACACTCAACAAACACATCACTGCATGTGTGGAAAGAAAGACATATAAACAATAATATGAAACACAAAATAAAAACAAAAGTAAACTAACTCTCCCCCTAAGTTAGATACATCAAAAAGTTTTTATATTCTCCCCCTTTCAAAAACAATTTCAACTCCCCCTAAACAAAACAAATAGGATTCACACATAAAAAATTGCATATACTAAAATGTACAAAGGATTCAAAAATTAATCAATCAATTTTTAAATCAAGTTGAGTATCCAATTTAGTAAAGTGTATGCATGTTATGTGTGAAAACAATGAGAGATATGACAGCAAAACTGCAAGGTGGATGTAGAAAACAATGCAATGCATGTGAATCCTAAACATAAATGATGCATGAAAAAAAATTTGGTCAAATACTTAAAAACTGAAAATTTTTCAGTTTCGATTGATCGAGTATCGATCGAATGCCAATCGAGTTAGGCAGATTCGAACCAAAATTTTTAATCGCAATTTTGATCGGTCGAGCAACAGGTTCGATCAATCGAAAATTTATAAAAATAAGTTTTTTGAAAAACAAAACATTTTAATGCAGAAACTCCTCAAAGCACATTGTATTATGAATAAAATGCATGAGTATGAGATGAAAAGTTTTTCAAAAACACTTGAATTTAACCCAGATCTTCCAAAAATAAGATTTTCAATCAATTTGTTCTCAAAGCTCAAACATTAAACACATTTTGCATTAAAATCAAGGAACTTTTAATCTTAGATGGCCACAACAAGATCACACACAATATAATGTACCAAGTTTAACAAAGAGTAACCTGTGTAGTGTGTGCAACTAGCAAAAGCTTGAGATACATGTGAGGTGATATGTAAATAGAAATCAAGCACAATTTCTACAAAATTCATCACATAAATTTGAAAGAGACTATCACCTAAAGAGTTACATCATATAACTCTCACATCTCCTAGAAAACAAGCTTGCAATCATGTAAGTTTCTTGATTTGCCTCATAATGTACACACCAATTTTATTTGATTAGAAACTTATTAAAATAGCCAAAATAATGTACACACAAATTTTATTTGATTGATTTAACATTAAGTCCAATAATGTACACACCAATTTTAACATTTAAACTGAGGCTACACCTTATATTCTTTTTATGCATGTGCTACACTTTCTCGAGCACAAAATTTTACGATATGCACTAAGGTGTTCATGATTGGCTAGAAAATAGTGGTAAGATGGTTATTTATGCCTTTCTCAAAAGGTTCAAGTCCGACAGTCAAAGACATGTGACTTCAAGATCAAGACAAAGTGATCAAAAATTATAAACATCTCCTACACAACATGCACTACAAAAATCAAACTAGCAAAGTGCAATAAAAGAAGCTCATCCAAGCTAAACAAGGTACATAAACATGTTATGTAAAGATAATATGGTCAATCCTTGATTATACATCCAAGATGTGAAATACAAAACACAAAAATCATTTTGGTTTTAAAAAATTTATGACCAAAAATAAAAAGCACACATTATGCTAAATGAACAATGCAAATGCAATGCATGACAGTGCTTAATTAAGTTATAGAGGGTACACAAACAAGAAATATCAATTTCTTAATTAACCCTTGAGTACATGTACAAACTAGTACATACTCACATAAAATCAAAAATAGCTTAGCCCTTATATAACACATACTATTCAAGTTTCTCCACAATGTCAAGCATGTTCTAAATCAAGAGAGAGATATCATAATTTGTGTAATCCTCAAGAAAAATAAAACTAGACACAGAATAAAATATTTTGTCTTTTTGAAATTTTCAATGTTTTTGGATTTAAAAAAAAAAAAAAAACAAGTCCACAAACAATTGAAAGAATTAAATCAGGGACAAGTCAGCAACACTTACCTTGGAGAATCTTTTCTCACCCATATAGCACGAGTCTTCGGCTTTGTAGGTGAAAATCCATGTGAAGCAGAGTGTATTTGAGGGATTACACCAATCTTCTGAGAAAGACTGAAATCCTGCAAATTCCTTTCACAAGTCAACAAACTTAAATTTTTCAAAAGAGTATGAAACAATTTATATGGACTTATGGCAGGAGAAATATCATTATGAAACAATTTATATGGACTTATGGCAGGAGAAATATCATTACAAATCCTAAACTGAAACACAGAATACTTAAATTTCAGTTTATGACAATTAGGACGAATGTGACCGGAGACACCACAAAAGTGACAAATAAGAACAAATTTAGGAACATCAGTATTCCTAACAACAAATCTAGTCTCAAATTTTGGTTTTTGCTTCAACAAAGAACAATTTGGTCTAATATGACCAATAACACCACAAAGGTGATAGGTAGGCACAAAAACAGATTTATTATGCTCTCTAACAGTAGGTTTAGACTTAGGTTTAGAAACTTCAATGTCTACATTAGAATTTTTACCTTTGTCTAACCTAGCAAAATAAGTCTTTTCTTTATTATTCCTCTTGAAAGGAGGGATATAAACTTCCTCAGTTTTAGACTTAAGAGAAACAAAAACACTTCTGTTATCAATAGCAGGCTTGGTACTAGTCAAATTTTCAATTTTAGCTTTAGATTCAACCGACTCTTGTTCCAAACTTTTCATCTTCTCATCTTGAGAGGAAATTTGATTTCTCAAAAATTCATTCTTTTTATTAGATTCATCTAATCTAACAACCAATTCCTCTTTTTCAAGATTAGCCAATTTTAACTCTTCCTTGATTCTCTTAGCAATTTTCATAGATTTCAATAATTCCTTACGAAGAGTTTCGCAGGCATCAATAAAATCAACAGAAGCATGAGCAGAAACATGATCAGAAAGACACTTCAAATTATCTATGACAATAGGGGTCAAGGATTAGCTCTTAGATCAAAAGATCTAAAACAAAAGAGCTACTCGCTCTGATACCACTTGAACGTTTTTAGACCCCTTAAAACCACAATTAGATTAGCCTAGATAATTAGCCAAGTGAATACTTAGTCAAATTAACAAAACTAGGTTAACACAAATATATCATATCAATGTATAGCAGTGGAAAATAAAAAACACAATGATATGATAACCCAGGAAAACCAAACTAGTGAAAAAACCTAGGGAGGATTTAACCTAGCTATCCTCAAGGTAAAAAGCAAATCCACTATGAAATAATTGAAGTTTTACTATAGGACTTAGACCACTAACATCCTATTGCTACCCACCAGTAGAAACTTACTGACATGACCACGTGCAAGCTCCGAGATCACAGATTCCTTTCTTTGGCCATTGTAAAACACAAATACCCACGTTTGTGACTTTGAATTGCATTAATTGCATGTTTAAATAAGAATTAATTAATATCATATATATTCCATATCTATATTTGCTACCACACTTTGAAAACTTCACAACATCATTATTTTATTTATTTGATCTTTAAACTAAATTTTACCACTACAAATAAGTTTCTCTTATATTTCTCATGTACCTTGATCCTCTTCAGTCCTAGCTATTCAGTCCATTATGTCCACTTTGGTCCTTTTTAGTTCATTCTGTCCACTTGAGTCTTGTTTGGTCCATTCGGCTTTTCCGGTCCACTTTGGTTTTATTCGGTCCATTTGGTCTTATTCAGTCCACTTTGGTCATATTTGGTCCACATTGGTCCTATTCGGTCTACTTTGGTCCTATTCGGTCCATTCTGTCCACTTCAGTCCTATTCAGTCCATTCTATTCACTTTGGCCCTATTCAGTCTGCTTTGGTTCTACTCAGTCCATTCCATCCAATTTTGTTCTAGTTGGTCGAATTTGGTCCTTTTCGGTCCACATGGATCTTATTCAGTCCACTTTGGTCTCATATGGTCTAATTCGGTCCATTCTGTCAACTTCAGTCTATTTGGTCTTATTCGGTCTATTCTGCTCACTTTGGTCCTATTTAGGCTTATTTGGTCCACTTTGATCCTATTTGTTCCATTCAGTCCTTTGAAACTAAAATTATTGATTTTCATTTATTTTTTAAGTCATGGTAACGTTGAACAAAGTGAAGATATTTAACATTTACTAACTATCCAGTATATTGTACGAGACTAGTTTTAATTAATTGGTTGATTTTTGAATTATTGAAGAACACTATCAAGCGAAAGAAGAATCCAAATATTCTTAAAATACTAAATTATTTCTTTAAAAACGTGAAAGTCAAGAAAAAAAAAAAAAGACGTAAGCATTTTAAATAAGAAGATATAATCTACATTAAATGGGTAGAGGAACAAATGTCTATCTTGGATTGGTATGGCAACTTTAGTTAAATTAGTAGCTCAAGAACTATATGCTTGTATGTCCACCTTTAAGCTGCCAATACAGTCCTTAGAAATTAGTTGCAATTTTAAGGAGACTGTCATGCGAAAGGTGAGAATATATAAAAACAAGGTTTTTATTTTCTTACTTCCACTTGTATACATATCTTTTTTCGCATCTATCTTTATGTATTAAAATGTGATTAATACCATGCCAATTATGAATATGTATGTAAAATAAAGGATGTAAACAAGTGGAAATAATAATTTTTTTTCATAAAAAACTTGAGGGGGCTAGGGTTTAGGAAATTAAATTTAGGCTATTAACAATGCTTTTATGGTGCCTCCAACCAAGAGAAGCTTAAGACCAAATATGGGAATGTAAAAGATTGGCTAGATGGGCAAAAAAACAGAAAGAGGTTAAAAATGCTTTCTAGGTTTGGAAATGGGTAGAAAGCGAAGAGATATAGAGATTAATGGAGGGCTTCAAGCCTAAACCAAGAATAGAGGACATGACACAATATTTCTTGTAGGGCCAAACTTAATAAAAACTAAGGCAAATTACAACTTACTCACCTATGGTTTGAAAGAAATTTAAGTGACCTTCCTGTAGTTTGAAATTTGACACTTTACCCACTTGAAGTTAACTTAGTTAGAGTTCATAACTCACTTATGTTGGGAAATTTAGACCCTGGTTGATAGATGTTAGGACATATGTGAATCATGTTAGGAACATATGTCAATATAGAATTGACTAATCTTTTGATAAAACGTACTTTACTTGTAATTTGGTAGATCTAGGATGTGTTTAATACTTCAAGGAACAAGATTTCAAGTTCAAGTGTTAAAGCTTTGCAAGTCTGTCCAAAAATCAAGTGAAGAAGTGTTGGATTTTAAAGCTCAATAGCTAGTATCTATCGAGGTTTAAAAGGTTGTTTTGCCCGATGCTCGACAACTTCTCAACAAATAGGGTATTTATTGAGGTTTATGAAAATCAATTTTTTAGATCTGATTTCACTCCAATCCATGAATAGATGTTTGCGCTTTTTTTTCTCACAACCCTAAAATATATGAGGATTTTTTTAAGGGCCGTCACAATTGATGCAACTTGATGCAACTTAATGCAAAAGTTTTTCACAAGCATATTGTGAACTAGAGACATATGCCCTAGTTCATCTTTCTATTCAAGAAGCTGCTGTGTTTGTGCATTGTAGGGTTTTGTAACCAAGGAGCTTCGTGATCTTTATTGTGTTAATGAATTGAAGAACTTTGTAGCTAAAATCTTTCTCAAGTTGGTGAGTAAGCCGCGTACTGGGATCCGCACATCGAATTGGTTAGTCCTGTACTGGGAGCTGTGTATTGAAAGAAGAGATTGCCACTACAGAACAAGTCCAATTTAGTATTGGGGTAAAGGTTCAATTGTAGGTTGGTATAAGGTACTGGGATTCCTTTACTTGTAACGGCTTGTTGTGATAATAGTGAATTCTCAAGAGTGGTGACCTTAAAATCACACGGTGGGGTTTTTGCTGTGTAGGTTTTCTCTATTAGTAAACAAATCATTGTGTCAATTTATTTTCTGCTTCATTTTAACATAGTTGGTGATTTGTTTGTGCTACCATGCTTATTGCATGCTAATTGAATTAATTAATTAACTTGGCTAATAAATTGGTTAATTTATTATAAGGGGTCAATACATTCTTGGCCTATCAATAGAATTAATAAGTTTTAAACCCAAGTTGTTAATTAGATTTATTATTATTAAACCTTGTTAAAACAAACAAACATCAATGTCATGTCAATATCATGCACATCAGAATAGTAAATAAGACAAGATATGATGACCCAAGAAAACCAATAAAACAAACTAGTTTCACTGTAAAAAAAACTTGGGGGAAAACCTTCTTAAAAAGCAATTCATTATAGTAAAGAGAAGTTTTAGATCTAGTACAAAAAATTTGTCCCTAGACTTTACAATCCCCATACATAAACTTACAGTAGAAACCTTCTACCTCTTCAGAACCTCTAAACTCTTCAATATATGAATGCCACCCTTTTGCACGAATCCCAGTACGTGACTAACCAATGATGCACGGATCCCAATACATGACTAACTCCTAGCAACTTGAAGAAGATGTTGGTTGCAAAGTTCTTCACTTCATCAACAATGAAGATCAAGAAGTACTTGGTTACAAAACCCTAAGGCACAAAAGACGTTGTAACTTCTTACAGAGGAAATAAGGCACTAGGTCACTTTCTGTATGTGTTCTCTATGTATAACGAGTTTTAAAATAAGACTTATATATGTCTGGGGTTGTGAGAAAAGAAACCCTACACATATATGTTAGCATGAACCGAAAATCAATTTTAGAAATTCTGATTTCGTAGATCTCGGCAGATTCAGCTTTTGTCGAGCTTCATTCTTAAGTCTCGATAGATACTGTTTCTATCGAGGAATTTGTCGAGCTTTAATGAACAACTTTTCTTCACTTGTTTCTTGGTCCAATCTTCATGGCTTTAATACTTGGCTTGAACAAAATGTTTCTTGAAGTACAAACCCATCCTAAATCTACCCAATTACAATTAAAGTGCATTTTGTCAAAAAATTAGCCAATTACATAAAATATGTCCCTAACAATCTCCCCATTTGGCAATCCTTGACAAAACCACAACAAAACTAATAATCATGAGAGAAGTCTTAAATCACTCAACTCAGTCATAACCACTTGTTGTATTACAAAATAAATCTATCCCTACTACAAAATCTTGAAAACTTTGCAAGAAGAGAGTTCATGGCAAGATAGACTTTCACAACCTATCTTTCTAAAACACTTATACAAAAACTCATCAAGGCATCATGTGTGAAACAGAAATAAAGATTGCGTACATAAGGAAACATGTGTATAAAGATAGAGAAGAAACAACACATGTAAAGATAGGTGAAGAAAACATACATCATCATCATATATATAAAAATAAAGTACAATGTATGTAATAAGATGGTCACAATACCGGTGTACAAGAAGCTAAAAAAAGCTCCTATAACAACAAATGAGGTAAACACTCCCCCTAACAAGATGAAACACAACTCCCCCTTACAAAGGCATGTATTTATCCCCTTAACATGTAGAATCTAAAAAACAAACCACATTTTCCCCCTTTTTGTCATAATTGACAAAGGGTACCAGAAGTTATAAAACTTCACCCAAGAAACATAAAGATGATCAAGGAGGCACAAGGAATCCATATAAATGTAAAAACGTAATGAAACAAGATGCTATGGATAACAAGATAATAGAAAGATGCAAAACATGTGAAAAACAAAGAAAAATGAAATGCATGCAAGGGTATCTCAATTGATCGAGGAGGTGTCAAGAATTTATCGAGAAGAAGCCAACCTCAATGTATCGAGAATTTGTTAAGGATGTGTCAATAAGAGTAGCTTTGAGCAATAAGAGTAGCTTTGAACAATAACCATAATTGTGTAGCAACGTACTGGGTATGATTATTCGATCATACCATAAACTTAATAGAGAAATTCTTGTAGTCTCTTCTCCTTCCCTTCTCCCATTGTTATACCTTAAGAGGAGATTTGTATCCAAACACAACCCACACCGATTTAGAGTGTAGAGAGTGTTTTGGAGCTAAGGAAGCATTTGCGATTTGCCAAAAAGAGCCGGTGAGGCTTGGCGGATGCAATCGGGTGGTATTACAGGATCCAAATAACTAGTGAAGACAAGACTTTGAGAAATCTGTTGGTAGCTGGAGTTTTGAGGGCTCAAGTACATTGGGTAGATTAGGCTTGGAGGGTCTTTTTGATATTCTTGTACTTCAACTTATTCACTAGTGGATTGACTTCGACTTAGAGGGTTGTGGAGAGGTTTTTATTGAGTTCCTTGGTTTCCTCTTCGATAACACATCTTGGTGTTGTCTTGTGCTTGCATCTCTCTTCCCTTACTCTTTAAGCTTTATATTTATTGTTGCTTGTTTGTGGTTATGTCTTAGAGAGTAGTTTCGGTTATTGCGTATAATTTACTCTTGTTCCGCACTTAGATAAGTTAGAGTAAAAGCAATCAAGCTGTGTTTTTAAAATTGGGGGTCTAACCAAGCTATAGTGTTTTACACTATTTGAGCTTTCAATTGGTATCAGAGCGGGTACACTTGTTTTGGTTTAAATACCTAAGTGTGATCCTTAACCCTTTGTGTTTATGGCCATGGATAGTGCTTTGTGTGCTTCTTTGCATGTTTTGTATGATGTTGATTGTAACATGCCACATATTTGTAAAAATGCCTCGATGAGTGTTTATCCACTTGCTTGTAATGACATGTTACATGACTCTTTGGGTGCTATTAAAATTCCAAATGTCAAACTCTTGAATAAAAAGTAAAAGAAATTTCATGAGGTTTTGATCAAGTACATTGGTGAAAAGATGATTTGATTGCTAAACTTGATGAATCCAATAAATTGGTTGAGAAATATAAGAAACTTGTTGAAAATTCTTTTGAAAAGATGAAAGGGTTTGAATGTTTGAATGTGGACTTGGATGCTAATCTTGTTTTGTCTAACAAATTTGTTGATGATCTTAAATGTGAAAATGAATCTTTTAAGATGCATGCCAAGTGTTTGATTTTTTAATCTATTGCTAAAAACGAAGAAAATCTTTGTTGCAATCATGTTGTGTTGCCTGATTTTGTGCTTTTTATGAGTTCTACCTCTATAGACAACTCAATGTACATTACTCCACACAAAAGAAATCAAAAAGTGGATAGAAAGACTCTTAAGCCAAAGCCTTTGTTTAGGTCTCATCCTAGGGATTTGAATAGATCTAAGTTTGTTCGTAGTTACTACCATTGTGGTGTGATTAGTCACATAAGACCTCAATGTTCCATGTTGAAAAGAGAACAAAATCATGTTGCTAGATCCCTCCCTAAAAAGCCTTGTGGACCTAAACACATTGTTTGTCACCATTGTGGTGCCTTTGGTCATCTAAGACCTCATTGCTGTAAGTTTCAAGCTCTTTAAAAAAAAAAAAATCGGATTTGATTGAAAGTGGTAAGTTGTTAAAGTATGTGGTTAATGCGCTTACCTTCTTGCCTATGTGCATCTCTGATTCTCAATCTTCTAACCCCTGTCTCACTTTTCATGAGACACTCATTCCAAACAATCGCTCTGTTTGGATGAGGAAGGGTTCCTATGGTTGAGCTTATACTCTTTTAGTCCTTGATAGACTTGATTGATCTTGATACATTTGTAGACTTGATCCTATATATCTCCTCACATTTATTTATTTATTTATTTTATGACAAAAAGCCCTTTAAACATCAATCTCTAAAAGGAGAAAGAGCTGAAAAAGCCTTGCTTCGAAAACTAGTTATACTAGGAAAAGGTGGAGCAAAAATGTATTCAAAATGTATGATGCCAAAGCTAAAGGCTTATTCTTCAAAGAAATATAAAAAATTTCATAGCATCGTTGCTCAAAAATTAAGTTGTATTGATCAAAAAGTATGAAAAATGGAAGCCAAATGAAAAGTTTTCAATCATTGTAAACACTTTGGTGAGGAGTCATATATGTTTTTTATACTAGTGAGATAGGTC
The DNA here is from genome assembly GCF_932294415.1 of Quercus robur. NCBI lineage: Eukaryota > Viridiplantae > Streptophyta > Magnoliopsida > Fagales > Fagaceae > Quercus > Quercus robur. Next base: position 58,151,634 of record NC_065537.1, read on the forward strand.
ACTTGACTTCGTGCTATTTGTATATGAATTGATTGAATTGATCATTGAAGTTTCATATTAGACTACGTTCTAATTCATACTTGATACCCACACACAACACACAAGTCTAATATTCAATGAATATCTATTTCATTTGTGTGATTGTACGTGTTTAAATGTGATGTGTGTGTGCTCAATTACTTGATGATCAAACTCAAAAAGATTTTTGAGTATATTATTTGTTTCTGGATGTGATTTTTGTCACTTTTTTTTTGAAAGTTTTTCTCAAAATGTCAAATTTTTTGTGTTGAAAAACTTTGTGTTTGGCCATTTTGTGACTGGTTTCGCGAGTGGTTCCAAGTCGCAAGATTTTTAAGGAATGTCAATTCTAAAAATTTCAGGCAAAGAGTTTCGCGACTCCCTCGCGAGTGGTTCTCAACTCAGACTTGACCCACGAAATTCTACCCTATGCATCTGAACATTTCTTGAGTAGGTTCGCAACTAGTTTACAAGTCACTGACTCGCGAAATGTAGAAAAAGACAGCTTTTAAAGGGCTCGAAAATTCAGTTTTCAAAATACTTGTCTTTTTGCACTCTGTGACTCCCACCCTCCAAAATTCATTGAAAGCTCGAATTTGTGTGTAAACACAAGAGCTTGTTTAGACTCCCAAATTAAAATTACGGCTAGATTGCTTTTACTCTAACTTAGACTAAGTGCAAAATAAGAGTAAATGAGCACAAACAACTGATAACAATACCCTAAGCCATATTCATCCATTATCAATGATATTAAATAAAGCTTAAGAGTAGGGAAAGGAGATACAAACACAAGATAACACCGAAACATATTATCAAAGAGGAAACCGAAGAACTCGGCGAAGAACCTCTCCGTCACCCTCCAAGCGATAATTGATCCATTAGAGAATAAAGTTGGAGTACACGAATAACAAAAGACCCTCCAAGCCTAGTCTACCGAATGTACGTGAGCCCTCTAAGCTCCTGCTACCAATTGGCTTCTCAAAACCTTGTCTTCTCTAACTTTCCCAGATCCCGTAATACGCCCAATTTCATCTGCCAATGATTGGCTCCTTCCAATGCTTCCCAGCAACACCAAAACCTCACTTGACACTCAAATTGGGTGTGGTAAGTGTTTGGGTTTTCATCCTCTCAAGGATTTAGAGATGGAGAGGTAGAAGTAGAGGAAAACCACAAGAAAATGTGTAAATGATTGTGGGTATAACAATCTCTAATTCTCAAGTGTGTATTCTAGGGTTTTCTCTCTGAAAAGCACTCCTTACAATATATGGGTAATGAGGGTATATATAGTGTGGGTAAAGACTTGGTAAAACAAACATGACAAATTAGCCAAATAAATTGTTTCACGAGTATTTCGCGGGAAGGCCTTGCTCGTGAGACACTCGCAAAAACTCCAGGCTGTCATGACTCTTTGCATTCCAGTCATGTGCTCTATGCATGGCTACTTCGTGGGTTAGTTTCTTGCAAAATCCACTTGTTCTTTAATTTAAACTTGAGTCTTCACACTCTCTCACACTCATCCCTTACAATTAAAAACCCACATAAATACAAGGAAATATGATTGAATAAAATTATAATCAAATTTGGCACGGAATTAAAGCCAACACAAAATATTTGTAAATCACAACTTTACAATCTCCACCTTTGGCTATTCCCTGACAAAACCCCTAAATAGACTCTAGACTTAAACGTGAGTTTGGAAACATAGGCAAAACTCACTTACACCTAATTCTAGAAATTGTGAAGCATTTGCACTGTATACATCTGTATCCTAAAACACTCACACATAAACAAAACTTTCATTAAGCTCATGACAAGTTAAACACAAGTTACATATAGGAGCATGTAAAATGTGATCAAGAGATTAAGCATGATATAAGCTATGAAGCATAACTTGATCAAACATGAACAGTCATTAAGGAATGACTACAATGAACATTTATCTAGTAAATGATCATTCAGACATGCAATGCAATTAAGAGCAATGGAGGGCCTAAGTACATGGTGTAGACTAGGCTTGGAGGGTATTTTGTTATTCATGTACTCTGACCTTATTCTCTGGTGGATCAATTTTGACTTGGAGGATCATGGAGTGGTTTTTTGCCGAGTTCTTCGATTTCCTCTTTCTATAACACGTCTCGGTGTTATCTTGTGTTTGCATCTCTCTTCCCTACTCTTTAAGCTTTCATTTTATTGTTGATAATGGATGAATATGGCTTAGGGTAATGTTAACGGTTCTTTGCACTTATTTACTCTTGTTCCGTACTAAGTATAAGTTAGGGTAAAAGCTATTTATCCGTAATTTTTAATTAGGGGTTTGAACAAGCTCTAGTGTTTTAGCACAAATTCGAGCTTTAAATTGGTATTAGAGTGGGAAAACTTATCGGATTTCATTATCCTAGTATGATCCTAGACCCCTTGTTTTGCTATGGATATGGCAGTGGCAAAGGCCAACATAAATTGTGGTTCATGTGTTTGTGATAATGACTCTATGAGCATCTTTGGAGATTGTCCTAACAATGAGCTCTTACAGTTATTCAAGTCTAAGAAACATGCTAGAATGTTCATACACATGTTGAAATGTCTAAAGCATAGAAATCATGAGCTTCATAATAGCTTGTGTAAGTCTAATTCCTTAATTGCTAAATATAAGAAAAGGAATAGACATTTATGTAATAAGCTTGATGGTCTAAAAAGAAAGCTTCACTCATTCATGAATAATGTAAAGGGGGATGAGTCGTGCTTTGAAAATCAAGAATGTTTATCTCATGCTTGTCTCTTTGTTCATACCGCTTTGAAAGTGTTTAATTCATGTTTGTGGTATCTTGACGGTGGGTTCTCAAGGCACATGACCGAGGACAAATCACTCTTTAAAAGCCTTAAGGAGAAGGAGGATGGTTATGTGACGTTTGGAGATGGCAGCCACTCATAAGTCCTTGGAAAGGGAACTATTGATATTCTAAGACTTCCTTTGTTGACTGATGTTCTTTACATCAAAGGGCTGAAAACAAACTTGATGAGTATCACCCAAATATGTGATGAAGACTTTCTGGTTCAATTTTCCAAGAAAGGGTGTCTAATTCTCAATGAATAAGGTGTACCAGTCTTGAAGGGACTTAGGACCACCAATAATTGCTATGGTGTGGCTCCCAAGAAAAATGTATCATGTCGGAGTGCCTGAGTTAATCTGCTAGAGTTATGGCACCAATGTTTTGGCTCAAAGCTTGAAGCAGTGATTAATTTGCCGAAATTGGGAAAGATCGAGAAAAATGTTTATGGCCCATCTCAATTGGGAAAACAAACTAAATCAACCCATTCCAAAGTAAATGTTGTTGCTACATCTCGTCCATTGGTGTTGCTTCATGTTGATCTAATGGGTCCAATGAGAACAGAAAGCATGGGTGGAAAAAGATACATCATGGTTGTGGTTGATGATTTCTAAAGGTACTCTTGGGTGGAATTCCTTAGAGAAAAGTCAGAGGCATGCCAAAAGATGGAAAAACTATGCAAGAAGCTTCAAAACGAAAGAGAGTTCCCATCGTCAAAATCAGAAGTGACCATGGGAAGGAGTTTGAGATTCTAAATTTGAAACGTTTTGCAATGAGCATGGCATCAAGAAGGAATTCTTAGCCCCAAAGACTCCACAACAAAATGGGGTTGTTGAAAGGAAGAATCGGGTGATCTAAGAGATGGCGAGTGTTATGCTTCTCAACAAAGACATTCAACAGAAATTTTGGGCTGACATGATGAACATGTCATGCCACATTGGGAATAGAATTTTCTTCTGAACGGGAACAAAGAAAACATCATATGAGATTTGGAAGGAAAAGAAGCTTAAGGTGAGATATTTTCGAGTATATTGGAAGTAAATGCTTCATTCTCAATGATAGGGAAAATCTTAGGAAGTTTGATGCCAAGAGCGATGAAGGGATTTTCCAAGGATACTCCATAAACAGCTGGGCTTATAGAGTGTACAACAAGCGCACAAAGATAGTGATGTAATCAATAAATGTGGTTATAAATGACACCATTCTGGAAAAGAGTGTTAGTGAGGATGGAGAAGCTCCAAGCCCTAAGAAGAATGATGGCAATGGTAACATGTCACATAGTGATGATGGAGGGAGACAATCACCAGAAAAGGAAACTACTCCTACAGCATCAAGAAGGGAGACTAGATAAACTCAAGGGTCATTAAGTCCACTCACTCTCCGGAAGTTCAGCCTCCGATCTCCAGTGATGAAGAACCCTCCACTTCCAAGAAACCCTTATCAAGAGTGATTCTCAATCATCCTAAAAGCAACATAATCAGTGATTTGGATGAAAGACTTTGCTTGAGAAGAGGACCGAGCTATAGTGCGAGTCATGTGATGTATCATTGCTACCTTGCTCAATTTGAACCAAAGAAAGTGGAAGAAGCTTTGAAAGATGAAAATTGGGTAGAATCCATGCACCAAGAGTTACATCAATTTGTTAGAAATGATGTATGAGAGTTAGTTCCAAGGCCCAAAGACACGCATGTGATTGGCACAAGTGGATCTTTAAGAACAAAACTGATGAGGATGGTGAAGTTGTTCGAAACAAATCTAGATTGGTGGCTCAAGGATATACTTAAGTTGAAGGTGTAGACTTTGATGAGTCATTCACTCTAGTAGCAAGTCTAGAGTCAATTCGAATTCTTCACTCCATAGCATGTATTATGAATTTCAAGCTATATCAAATGGATCTGAAGAGTGCATTTTTTAATGGACTTCTACATGAAGAAGTGTTTGTTAAGCAACCAAAAGGGTTCCAAGATCCACATTTTCTAGACCATGTTCCAGGATTGAAGAAGGCTTTATATGGGTTGAAGCAAGCACCAAGAGCATGGTATGATTGTCTCACATCATACCTTTTAGAGAGGTTAAGCTAATTGGACACTTTTTGTCAAACGAGATGAGAAATCTCTCCTTGTAGCTTAAGTATATGTGGATGACATTGTGTTTGGTTAAACAATTGATGACCTTGCTCAAGAATTTTTAGAAGAAATGAAGAAGGAATTCGAAATGAGCATGGTGGGGGAGCTAAACTACTTCCTGGGTCTTTAAGTAAAACAACGAAAAGATGGGATATTCATACCTCAAGAGAAGTATGCCAAAAATTCTCATAAAGAGATTCAGTTTAGACTCCAAGAAGCATGCATCCACTCCAATGAGTTCCTTGGTAAAACTAAGCTTCAATCTAGCCGGTGTGGAAGTAGATCCAACCGTTTACAAGAGCATGATTGACAGTCTTCTATGTCTCACTGCAAGTAGGACAGACATAGCCTTTAGTGTCGGGGTATGTGCTCGTTTTCAAGCAGCACCAAAGAGTCCCATATGATAGTGGTCAAAAGAATCATTCACTACGTCAATGGAACATTCGACTATAGGATTTGGTACTCAAGAGACTCAAATGACTGCCTAGCCAAATACTTGGATGCTAATTGAACCAGGTGTGTTGATCTTAGAAAAAGCACCTTGGAAGGTTGCTTCTACCTTAAAAACAATTTGGAATCATGGATGAGCAAGAAGAAATATTCAGTGTCTTTATCAACCGCTGAAGCAGAGTACATTGTAGCGAGCAGTTGTTGTTCTCAACTCTTATGGATGAAAAGCTTCTTCATGATTATGGGATCTCTCAAGACACCATGTGCGTCTTCTGTGACAACACTAGTGCCATTAATCTATCCAAGAATCCTATTCAACACTCAAAGTCAAAACATATTGAAATTCAATATCATTTCATTCGAGACTTGGTAGAGGAAAAAAAGGTATGGCTGGAGTTTATCAACATTTACAATCAAAAGGCTGATATTTTCACTAAACCACTTGATGGTCCACGGTTTGAATCTCTTCGTAAGACCATTGGTGTTGGTATCATCCCTTAATTCATATCTCTTGTGTGACCTACACTTGATTATTAGTGTATTCATGTTAAAAAGGTCTCACATGTTATCATTTTTCTTTTACAAGTCTTTGTTTGTTTTCCTTGTTTTTGTTGATCTTACTTTATTTGATTTGTTTTTGTGTGTTGCAAAATCTCAAAAAGTTTGATTGCTTGTGTTGTGTATATTATATATGAGTTTGGCCTAGTACTTTCGTACTAATGGCATAATGTATTTACGAGCTTAGCTTGTTATGTATGCATATTTTTTAAGTGTAAGCGATATCTAGAAATCTACGTTTGATTGTTGTAAATTGATCTTCAAGCTCATCATGAATGATTGGTCAATGGTCTTTCTTGATCTTGATACATGCGTAGACTTGTGCCTGTATATCTCCTCACATTTTTTTTTTCAAAATAGCTTTTCAAATTTCTATCTCTAAAAAGTGAAAAAGATGAAAAAGCCTTGCTTCAAAAACTAGTTTGACTAGGAAAAGGTAGAGCAAATTTTTATTAAAATGTGTGATGCCAAAGCCAAAGGCTTTTTCATCAAAAAGTTCATGGGATTGTTTCTCAAGAATTTGAGTTGTATCTGATCAAAAGTATGAAAGAAGAAATCCAAATCAAAAACTTTCAATGAAATGTAAACACATTGGTGAGGGGTCATATATGTTCATTTCTACAAGTGAGATAGGTCACTTGACTTCGTACTAGTTGTGTATGACTTGATTGAATTGATCATTGAAGCTTCATACTAGACAGTGGACTAGTTCATACTTGATCCACACACATAACACACAAGTCTAATGTTCAATGAATGCTTATTCCATTTGTGTGACTGTATGAAAGTTCAAAAACGTGTACAAAAACACTTTTGAACGTTTAGACCCCCAAAAACCAATTTAATCAACACACGCAATATGTTAAACAACTAGTGTGCGGAAACTTAACATATGCTATAACATGGAATTGATTAAACAACTATCTAAGCCACAACAAAATAAACCACAGCAGATAATGTAAAGGCAGAGATAGAGAGGAAGGAAGATGCAAACACAGCGATAACACCAGATATGTTATCGAAGAGGAAACCGAAGACCTCGGCGAAAAACCTCTCCGCCGCCCTCCAAGCGGTAATCAATCCACTAGAAAATACAGTTGGGATACAAGGACAGCAATAGACCCTCCAAGCCTAATCTACCCAATGCACCTAAGCCCTCCAAGCTTCTTGCTCCAACGAGGTTGCGCCGAACCTTTTTCTTTTCTAGCTTTCCGGATTCCGCTACTACACCGTAGCATCAACCAATGAAGATTGGCTCCTTCCTAACTGCTTCCCAGAACTCCAAACGACTGTCTCACAGAGATGATGATGGTGAGAACCAGGTTTGGTATAATGGCCTCTCAAGGATTTGACAATGGAGAGGAAGAGAGTGAGGGATTTTGATGAGACTCTAAGGTAGAGATTGTGGGTAAAACAATCTGGTTTTTCTTTAGGGTTTCTCTCTCAAAATTCTCTCTGGAAGCTCTCTTTCAATCGTGGGTTAAAAGGGTATTTATACTGAAGAGGAGTGGAATGCGAAACGTCAGGTTTTTCCAAAACAGGGGTGGCTCGCGGCTTGACCTCGCGGCTTAACTAAGTCGCGAGTTCCAGTCGCGAGATAACCGTATGGCCAGTTGTTCCTGTTTTGTCCTGTAGTGCTCCAGCTAGCATGACTGTTCATCTTCCAGCATGCTTGGCACGTGTGCAGATTCTGGCGGGTTGAAGCCGCGAGTCCAGTCGCGAGTCCCAGCCGCGACACTCTGTTTTCTTGCACACTCTTGAGCAATCTTCACACTATCTCACTCACTACCCTTACAACAATCCCACCTAAATACAGGGTTACTAAATGCTGAATTACAAGCAAATTTGGCACGGAATAAAGCCAATTAGATGGTTGAATAAATTCAACCTTACACTGTACATGTTCAAATGTGATGTGTATACTCAATTGCTTGATGATCAAACCCAAAAAGATGTTTGAGTATTTTATATGTTTTTGAAAGTTTTTATGTTTTTTGTGTGTTTAGAGTTTTTCTAAACAGTCCTTTTTTTTTTTTTTGTTGAAAAACTCTTTCAGAGGCATTTTCACTAGTAAGTCACGAGTAAGAACCTACCCACGAAAATGAGGAAGCCAATTTCAGTATTTCTAGAAATTTGCACAGAGATTTTTGCGATTGTTTCGCAAGAAAAAGCTTCCCATGAAAACTATCAAAGTGCTTCAGAGGCCATTTCACGAGAAACTTTGCGAGAAGCTTACCCGCTAAATGAGTGGTTTTTCAGTTTTTAAAAGCCAAACAGTGACAGTTTTTCAAATCACTATCTTTTGCCTCATCCTTGCCTCTCTCAACCTAAAACACTCTTTCACTCAAATCTCACCCAAAACTCAAGAACAATCATTCCTAAAACTCATCTAAGGTATGTTTTAACACTTTTTCACTCCTGATTCCTGAGATTAAGTCTTAGATTCTAAGATTTCCAAGGTTGGGTTATTTTTAAAAAGGGTTGGAAAAAACTTATTTTCTTGCAAAATTTTTTAATTTTCTTGATTGGGCTGTGTCCCATTGTGTTTGTGTTGACTCTAAGTGGCATTTTTAACATGTATTTAAGCAAGATTTCAACATGTTCATGCATTGTTTTATATGTTAGTTGTTTGTATGTGAATATTCAAATAGTGTGTAAAACACCTTGAATGTTTAGACCCCCAAATTACCAATTACCAATTCAAGCTTATTATCAAACAATGTATGTGCGGAATATGAAAATAAGCTAAAACAGAATTGATAAAATAATTTAAACCAAATAAAATCACAACCACAGCAGAAATTAAATGGCAAATACTAAGGGAAGAGAGATGCAAACACAAAAACAACACAACGATGTGTTATCCAAGAGGAAACCGAAGTCCTCGGCGTAAAACCTCTCCACCACCCTTTAAGTGGTCAATAATCCACTAGAGAATGAAGATGGGATACATGAGCAGCAGAAGACCCTCCAAGCCTAATCTACCTAGTATACCTAAGCCCTCCAAGCTTCTTGCTCCAATGAGGTTATGCCGAACATTTGTCTTCTCTAACTTACCGAATTCCGCTATAGCCCATAGCATCAACCAATATCAATTGGTCCCTTCCTAACTGCTTCCCAAGCACCAAATAACCTTCTCACAGATATGGGTATGGTGAGAAAAGGGTTTGGCTAAATGTACCTCTCAAGGATGTAACAATGGAGAGGGTGAGAGTAAAGGAATTTGGAGAATCAAAGGATGAAGATTGTGGATGAGTCAATCTTGTTTTTCTCTAAGGTTTCTCTATTAAAATTCTCTTTGGAAGCTCTTTACAATACGTGGGTATAAGGGGTATTTATACTGGTGTGTGTTTGGAATGCGAAAGGTCAGTTTTTCCCAAACATAGTGGTTTGGTGACTCGACCTCGCGACTTGACTGAGTCGCGAGTCTGAGTCACAAGCTAAGTGCCTGGCCAGACTGGAAGTTTTGTCCTATAGTGCTCCAGCTAGCGTGACTCTTTAGCTCCTCTGCATGCTTCACACGTGTTCCTCCTTTGGCGACTTACCAGCTGCAAGCCATTTGCGAGATCCAGTCGTGAAGCCCTGCTGAGTGTACACTCTTGAGCTTTTCTTTACACTCTCTCACACACTACCCTTACATGATGCCCACATAAATACAGGGTTTCTAAATGCTGAATTACAAGCAAATTGGCATGGAATAAAGCCAAAAAAATAGTTGATTAAATTCAATCTTACAATCTCCCACTTTGGCTATTCCGTGACAAAACCCTACAACAAACTCTAGACTTAACATGTGAGTTGGGAATAGTTGAACAAAACTCACTCACACCTAACTCTAGAATCTGTGAAGCTCTTGAACCAGAAGAACAAGTATTTCCTGAAAAACAACAACACAATATGATCATTGTATGCAGAAAACTTGTAATGCATATGGAGCAAGTATGGAGCAAGCATAATGCAATCAAGCAAAAATGAATGAAGCAATAAAGTATGGCTTGACCAAAAATGAACAATCACTATAAAGAGTGACCACAATGCTCATTCACACAAGGAATGAACATCCGGACATGTAAGCTAATAAGCTCAATGCAAAGTATCATTTGCATGTCCAACACTCAACCGATACAAAAACCAAAGTAATTGCATCAAGGATATAAAATCCAATAAGGGCATAAGAGTGATGTACTTAAAGAAAATGCATAACATTTAACAACAAGTACTAGGCTACAAAGCATGGGTACAAAACAAAATACTGAATATCATCTTATATATATATGAACCAAAATGCCTCAAAAGCTTTGACCAAAGTATTAAAGCCATATTCATGAGTTTAAACCGAGTATTTATCCAAGGTATTTAACATAGTACTTAGTAAACCCATAATAAAAATTATCCAAAACATAACACCCAAAAACCATAGATAACATGAAGTAAAATGCTTAAAAGAAGTTTTTGGCTTGCTCCCCCTCAAAATGGTGCACCCCTTCAAGAGCTACCCCTTATTCTTCTCCAAAATTCTCCCCCTTTTTGACCGGAATGGCCAAAGGGCTACTATTGGGTGGTAAAACTGTTAAACTTTGCTGAAAGTAGGTTCATCTACTCTTAGATAGCAGCATTCCTGTTAGATTTCTCATTCTGGACATCTCGAAGTCCATCAATCCTTTTAAGGATGATTTGGAGTGCATCTGGAGGTACTGTAGAGGATGATGAAGTTCTGCTCCTTTTGCCACGGCCTCTTAAACTTGATGGTTGTCCTTTAGCTGCTGTCTTAGTTTCCACTGGTTCTCCTTCTTCTTGATCACCCTCCTCTTCATCACTCAGAAGACGAACTCTTATCTGTGTAATGGTTAGAGTATTAATGGCTGAGGGAGTAGGCATGAGACTAATGTCTTGAGGGATTTCCACACCCTTTGCTCTAAAAAGCCTCATAAGTAGAATAGGGAAAATAAGCTTTGCCCTTGAAGTAGTTCTTGTCTCATCAACAATAATAGAGAAGATATGAGCACTTATATCAATGTAAGTGTTCTCCTTGAGCTCCATGAGGAAAATGCCTCTAGCATTGTTAATGGTGGTTATCTTCTTCATCGGGTACAAGTTAAACATCATGATCACTGTAAGACATCTCATGTCAGTTAGAAAAGCAGTAGTGTTAAGGCATCTCCCCTCTCTTACTCCACCAATATGAGATTGGACAGTTTCTATAGGGAGCATTCTGTCCTTGTAGTGTGTGAAATCATGGTCCAACTCCTCAAAACCCAGCACCTCATCAATATCGTCCAGATCTATGTTGAATTCATGTCCTCGTATCCAACAGTTGATCTCATACTCTCTTAAAACAACATTAGCATAGAATTCTCTAACCAGAGGTTCACATACCCCAGGCAGATCACTCAGTAGCTTATCCCATCATCTATCCTGAAAACAACTAGGAATGAAAGTGTCCTTCAAATCAACCAAATCCACAAATCTTTCTTGGATGATGGGAGCCTTCAAGTAGAATTGAGTGTATCTCTCAAAATGGTTGGTAGACCTGAACTTTGTAATGTCCATTTTCATCCTCTTGTCACCCTTCTTTGTAGTGATCTTCTTCTTTGTAGGAGACATCTGCAAAACCATAGCAGCAAAGACCACAAAAACAGAGCACACATATGATAACACCACAAATTAGTACCAAGTTAGTAGCATTTAAAAGGGCAAAGAGTTAAACCAAAGATTCAGTCTACAGCACATTTCAGAATCAACTAGACAAGAGAAAACACATAACAACAAAATATAATAGGGTGTAAACATAAAATTTTTAAACAGAACACTCTGTGGGTGTGAGTTCAAAACATTTGATAGTTTTTAGACCCCTTAAAACACAATTGGATTAACCTAGGTAATTAGCCAAGTTGTTACTTAGTCCAAATTCCAAATCTAGGTTATCACAATCAAACAATCATATCATGCAAAGCAGCGGAAAAATAAATTACACAACGATATGATAACCCAGGAAAACCAAACCGATAAAAAACCTGGGGAGAACTTGACCTAGCTATCCTCAAGGTAAACTTGAATCCACTATCTTGAAAGAATCGAAGTTCATACAATAAGACTTACAAGCCCCCACGCTCGACTTCTTATTGCTACCCACCAGTAGAACTTACTGTCACGACCATGTGCAAGCTTCGAATCCACAAACTCCTTCTTTCTTGGATTCACCACCAGATACAAGCACACCTGCTTGTGTTTTCTTTAAGCTTTAATGGCAGCAACCGAGTTGATCATCAAGGTGTAGATAAAATCTCCTCCTTGAAAACCCTAAGTTTGTGTAAAGGAAAGCTCCTCTAGGTCTCACAAGAGATTTACACAAACAACAATATGAGCAACACTAAAACGTGGCTAGGGTTTGCCTTTTATACTTAGGACAAATTAGAAAACCCTAAACGTTTTAAACAAACTAGGGCTGAGTTAGAAATCTGCAGAAAAACACATTCTGCCTGAGATTTGATTGATCGAGCTAGGTCGAAATGCACAATACTTTCTGCATTAGCTCGATTCCAACTTTACATAAAATATACAACTTTGAGCAAGACTAAAACACTTCTAAACACATTGTTTTGATCATGGTTTGCCAACAATACACATTAGAATTCTAAATACATAAAAACCTAAGTCTTTAGAACCTAACAACATTCATGGATAGCCTAGGGCAAAATGTAAACGACATAAGCAGACAAGCAATAGGCAATCAGTGTATATCAAAGACAATCCACAATCAATCCATCTCACAAAAGTCCTAAAAACTTAAGCAAATGTCTACAAGACATTTTACAATGGGTATGATATGCACAATAGAAGTCAGAACAATAATCATACTCAAGAATGAAAATCAAACATGAGAACAAGCATATCAAGCGTCATATTATCAAAACCAGCAAAACCCATTCAAGCAAACTCAACAAAAATAACCCAACCCATGTTCGAACACACATATCACAAAACTTAACAACTCCTCAAAAATCCAAGAAATCAAGGCTATAATAATGAACTAGTTAGAGAAAATAAGAAAGCCCATACCTTTTTTTTGAAGATTGAAGTTGAGAAGATGATGAAAATGTTGGATTTTTGAGTGAAACATGGTGAGTATGTGAGAGAGTTGAATGAACAAGAAAATGAATAGTAAAAAATGTTCGAGGGAAAACTAAAAAGTTTTAAAAATTGTTCTTACAGTGCAAAACATACATTTTTCGTGACTAGAAGTTTCACCCACGAGTAAGTTGCGACGAGAGTCGCCAAACTTTTTGAGTAACCCTCACGACTGAAGCTTTTACTCGCGAGCAAGTCGCCAAACCGAGTCGCAAGAACTCTAAAAACTCAGATTTTTAGAAAATTTTCTAAGTCTTTTTCGCAACTGGGACATTGACCCGCTAGTGAGTCGCGAAAACCTTCTATGTGAGCTTGCGATTAGGGGTATGTGACTAGATTGACCTGCGACCAAGTCGCCAGAACAAGGCAACACAGTTTTTTGAAATTTTTGATTAAAACACTCAAAAATATTTTTGTGTTTGATCAACAAAAATTATATGAAACACATTTAATCAAGTACAATCACACAAATGAATATGGAATTCATTGAACATAGACATGTGTGATGTGTGTAGGTACCAAAGATGAGATTATCCTTAGTCTAATGTGAAACTTCAATGATCAATTCTACCAAGTCATACATAATTAGCACGAGGAAAAGTGATCAATCTTAATTATAGAAATATGCATATATGACCTCCCACATAAACTTTTTTTTCTTTTCTTTTTTGAGCAAGCTCCCACATAAACTTAATTACATAATATTAAAGCTTTTCATTTGGCTCCATTCACATCATAAGATTTGATTTTTTTTGAATCAATACATCTCATTTTGAGATCGATGCTTGAAATTTTTAATATTTCAATTTGATGAGCAAGCCTTTGGCTTTTTGGGTATCATACATTTTCATAAAAGTCGCTTTCCCTTTTTCCTAGTCAAATACTAGTATGTGCGACGACTTTTGCAGCTCATTATCTCTTTTCATTTTGAGATTTACATTTGGTAAGCTTTTTAAGCAAAAAAAAAAAAAAAAAAAAATGTGGGAAGATATATAGGCACAAGTCTATGCAAGTTTCAAGATCAACAAAACCATTGACTAATCATTCATGACAAGTTTGAAGATCTATTTACAACAGTCACATAGATGTCAAGATTTTCCCACAATGATATGAGTGCATGAAAAACAAGCTACTCTCGTAAATGCACAAAGCCATTAGTACAAAGTTACAAGGCAAAACATGATTGTGACAATACATGATAATGTCAATCAAACTTTTTGGATTTTCTACTTTTTATGTGTTTTTGGATTTTTGACACAAAAGCAAGAAAAAGATTGATCAAAAGCAACAATGTGAAAACATTTATAACAAATACAAACAAACAAACACAAATTTTCAAATCAAGCTAGCATCACAACAAAAAGCACACAACCAAGCAAAGTCACAAAAGATAGGAAGTATTAATGCATGGACATGTTGTAATTCTTATGTATGAGTATCCTTCTTCACCCACACGTCACGTGCGTTTAGGGTGATATCCCTATATGATTAGGTACGAGTGTTGTGGCTTTCAAACTTTCTGCTGAAGCTTGCCAAACAGGTGGTAAATGCATCAATCATCTTCATCACATCCCTCACTCCGGGATCACCTTCTTGACCTTTTGATTGTTCAGTAGTCCAATTCCCTTTGCCATGTTTTGGTCCTCTCGACCTTTGCGAACTTGAATTCTTCAATGCTTTTAGCTTGTGACAATTTGGTCTAGTGTGACCTTGAATTCCACAGTGATGGTAGAAGTGTTGGGTTCTCGGACCTCTTTGTGACTTTGGGAGTGATTTCCCTTTACCCTTAGGTTTGACCACTGATTGGTTAGGAGGCTTAGTCATAAACCGTTGGTTAGTCACATTTCTCTTCCTATCCAACTTCACTTTCTCAGCATTCATGGTAGCTACCATTGGTTCTTTGGCTTTCACAAACTTCATTTCCTTGGATATATTGGCAGCCGAACTACTCTCTCCAGTATATCCCAATCTGGTTCTATTGGAGAAAGGTTTTTGATGAGAAAGTACTGCATCAAGCTTCTTGGAGGAAACTCGCTCTACTTTAGCATTGGCTTGAACTACCTCAAGCTCAAGGAATTTTATCTTTGAGTAAGCTTTGGTCAACTCTCCATTCAGTGTCTCTATTTCACATTTGGCTTCCTTATATCGCACGAGAAAACTTCTATAATCTTCCTCTGCCCTCTTTATCTTTTTAATGGCTTCCTTAGCCACCTTTGCATACTCACTGGTCTTCTCAAGGAGGGAATTGTAAGTCTCTTGCAGTCCCACTATTCCTTCATCTTCCTCATCATCAGATTCCTCAACTATCCCAATTGATTCCAATTCAGTGTGCTCACTAAGCTCTTCCACTAGCACACCCAAATCATCTGAAGATTCCACAAGAGCAATGGTCATGAATGCAGAAAAGTTTCCCTCTCCATAATAGCTTTCATCTAAATCTGAATTAAAGGAGTCGATGTCACTAAGAGTGGTGGCATACACTTTGCCCTTCGCTCTCAAATAATTGGTACACTCTTTCTTGAGATGTCCTTCTCCGTTGCACTTGAAGCATGTGACTCCTTGAGAGGATTGAGAGTCCTTCCCATCTTTCCTCCTAAAATCCTTTTTCTCCTTTCCGAAATTTGGGAATTTTCCCTTCTCAGCAAACTTTCCATTTTTTTTGAACTTCAAGAACTTTCGGAAATTCTTCACAAGATATGCCACATCTTTATCGACAACATCCTCATCCGATGAGTGTGAGCATCTATCCTCTCATTAATTGTCTTAAGAGCAAGGGATTTGCTCTTCCTTTGTGACGGCAAAGATTGCTCATAAGTTTGAAGTGAGCCAATTAGTTCTTGAACTTTGATATCATCAAGGTCCTTGCTCTCTTCAATTATTGTGACCTTTGCACAAAAGCTCTCCAGCAATGATCAAAGGATTTTCCTCACTATCTTTGAGTCCTCCGTTTTCTCACCCAAGTTGAACTTACTAATAACCACTTCATTCAACTTGCCATAGAATGAATCAAATGACTTTTCTTCACTCATTTTCAGCTCTTCAAACTGAGTGGATAGCATCTGCAACTTAGTGTCCTTCACCTTCTTTGTTCCTTCATACATGGTCTTCAATATTTGCCATGCCTCTTTGGCAATTGTGACGTGAGATATCTTGTGGAACTCATCTGGAGATACACCACAAAAAATAGCATTTAATGCTTTGTTATTTGCATTAGCTGTCGTGAGAGCTGCCTTATCCCATGTGGATTTGGCAGCCTCTGGCCTAGTCCGTCCAACATCAACTGCATCCCATATACTTTCATCAATTGAACACAAGAATGGTGGAACATTTAAAGATTGAGACTGATCTATCTCAAACGGGGTCAAGTATCGCACTAAGGTAATTAAACCACAGCAAGTGGACCTACTTTGGTACAAATTGAATGTTCAAATAGTGTGTAAAACACCTTGAACGTTTAGACCCCCAAATTACCAATTACCAATTCAAGCTTATTATCAAACAATGTATGTGCGGAATATGAAAATAAGCTAAAACAGAATTGATAAAACAATCTAAACCAAATAAAATCACAACCACAGTAGAAATTAAATGGCAAAGATTAAGGGAAGAGGGATACAAACACAAAAAAAACACAGTGATGTGTTATCGAAAAGGAAACCGAAATCCTCAGCGTAAAACCTCTTCGCCGCCCTCCAAGTGGTCAATAATCCACTAGAGAATGAAGTTGGGATATATGAATAGTCAAAGACCCTCCAAGCCTAATCTACCCAGTGTACCTAAGCCCTCTAAGCTTTTTGCTCCAACGAGGTTACAATAACTGCTTCCCAAGCACCAAATAACCTTCTCACAGATATGGGTTTGGTGAGAAAAGGGTTTGGCTAAATGTACCTCTCAAGGATGTAACAATGGAGAATCAAATGATGAAGATTGTGGATGAGTCAATCTTGTTTTTCTCTAGGGTTTCTCTCTCAAAATTCTCTCTGGAAGTTCTCTACAATACCTGTGTATAAGGGGTACTTATACTGGTGTGTGATTGGAATGCGAAAAGTTAGTTTTTCCTAAACAGAGTACTTTAGCGACTTGACCTCTTGACTTGACTGAGTTGCAAGTCTGAGTTGCGAGCTAACTGCCTGGCTAGACTGAAAGTTTTGTCATGTAGTGCTCTAGCTAGCATGCCTCTTCAGCTCCTCTGCATGCTTCACACGTGTGCCTCCTTTGGCGACTTGCCAGCCTCAAGGCCTTGCTGAGTGCACACTCTTGAGCTTTTCTTCACACTCTCTCATATACTACCCTTACATGATTCCCACCTAAATAAAGGATTTCTAAATGCTGAATTACAAGCAAATTGGCATGGAATAAAGCCAACAAAATGATTGATTAAATTCAACCTTATAGTATGCACTCTAAGTGTTTGATCAAATGCCCAAATGACATTTTCTCGTTGTTTTGGACTCCGATGAGTATTAAATTTTGGGGATTTCCATGTTTTTACATTCTTAACATGCTTTAAACATTGGTTGTGTGTTTCACACACTTTGCCCCATGAATGCCTTGTCATGCATTGCTCATGTATCTCACATGCACACCACATGCACACTTGATGCACACACTTGATCACTTGACATGTTTTGAAATTCACTCATGTTAGGTAAACCCTGTTAGACTTTTAGCACTTAAAACATGATCTTATGACTTTGTTTGCTTGCTTTTATGTTCTTCTTAGGACTTTTGTTTGTTTTTTGTGGACTAACTTTTATCTAATCAAGTTTGTTTTCTTGTTTGTATGTCTTTGTTTCTTTATGTTTGTGTTTATTTTGCAAATGTCTCCTATTAAGAAAAGACCACAAAGAAGCCTTCAAAGCATCCCCGCACCTCCTCGAATACATTCCGAAACGATGATGCTCATATGGCTTTTAATGATTACTACAAACAGACCCCAATCATTCTAGAAAGGATTGTGGACTTAGATTCCCTAAAGGGTACCTTCATTCCAGATGTGTTCAAAGAAAGGACATGGACAAAGTTGCTTAATCTGATGGGTGATGTTTTTGAAGATATCATTCGAGAATTCTTTGCAAATGCCATTGTGGAAAGTGATCACATCAACTATTGGCTAAAGGGGAGAGAGTTCTCAATCACAAGGGAATCAATGTAAGATGTTTTGGAGATTCAACCGATGACTCCAAACACATCTCTACAATATGATGAGAGAAGGGAGAAACTAGAACCCCTCATGGAAATCCTTGGTGGACAACTTAAGAAGAAGGCCTTGCACACCATTACGTTCACCCCAAAAATGTGAGCCTACATCATGATCTTCAACCTCTACCTAGTGAAGAACTTGAAGAACTTGTCAGAACTGAAGACCATATTCCTATTTGATCTCTTCATTCATAAGGAGATCAACATCTGTGGTCACATTTATCATCTCTTCATCAAAAGTATCACAAAAAGGAAATCAAGGGTAACTCTACCATTCCCAAGCCTTGTCATGTCTCTTATTTTAAGGGCAAGGGTGAAGATTCCAAGTGGACTTCAAGTAATGCAAAGGGAAGATCCTATTAGTGCGTAAACCATCATCCGAAGCAAAGCTCATATCCTCGAACTAACTGTTGGTGTCTCTCAAATTCCAAGAGATGATGCTGATGAAGAAGGAGGAGACACTGAAAAGGAAATTGAGCATTTCACTTCAGTTCTAGAGGACACTACACAACATTCATCCCAAACGCGTGCGAGAGCACCCAATCGCCTTGATCATCTAATTGGAAGGGACGAAGAGATGCATGTAATGCTAGCTTCACACGTCAACTACTCCACATCTCAATTCGCATACCTTGAAGGCCAAATCACTATCCTCTCATCTTAAATTGATGACATGATGAGGAAATCAGAGTAGGAGTTAGATTCGAAGTCCGATGCATTTTAATCTCTTTGGCCATTCCGGTTAAACAAGGAGAGTAGATTGAGGGGAGTACAGCTTGAGGGGGAGTAGCAAAGTAGCAAATTTTAGTATACATTGGTTTATTTTTGTGGTTTCTAGTTTACTTTAAGTTTTTATAGCTTTTGGATTTTTACAATGCTTTCACTTAAAGCTTTAAAGTACTTTAGTTTAAAACTTAGTTTTCTTTAGTATTATTTTGTATTTTGGTTTTTATAACCGTTTTGATGCTTATTGCTTTCTAATGCTCTTAGCTTTAGTTTCTTTAATGCATCATATGTTTGTTGGACATGCAATTGATTTTAGCGTTTCTCTTAATTACATTGCGTGTCTAGATGATCATTTACTTGATAAATGGTCATTGTAGTCATTTCCTAATGACTGTTCATGTTTGATCAAGATATGCTTCATGCTATACTTTTCAATTAATACCTTGATCACATTTTTACTTGCTCATCGTACATGCCTTGTGTTCTACTTGTCTTGAGCTTAATGAAGTTTTGTTGTTATGTGCAAGTGTTTCAAGATACAAGTGTATATGGTGTAAGTGCTTCACAACTTCTAGAATTAGGTGTGAGTGAGTTTTGCCTATGTTCTCAAACTCACCTTTAAGTTTAGAGTCTGTTTAAGGGTTTTGTCACAGAATAGCCAAAGGGGGAGATTGTAAAGTTGCGATTTCCAACTATACTGTGTTGGCTTTAATTTTGTGCCAAATTTGATTGTAATTTCTTCAATCATTTTCCCTGTATGTATGTGGGATTAATTGTAAGGGATGAGTGTGAGAGATCGGTGAAGAATCAAGCTTCAAAAGTTGAACAAATGGATTTCGCAACTGCCTCGCGAGAAGCAACTCGCGAAAAAAGCCATGTGTAGAGCACATGACTAGAAGATGAAGAGTCGTGCTAGGCTGGATTTTTCGCTACTGTCTCGCGGGTAAGGCCAACCCGTGAAGGACCCGCAAAACTTTTGTTTGGCAAAAAGTTGTATTTTGCTTTACCAAGTCTTCAGCCACACTATATATACTCTCATTACCCACAAATTGTAATGAGTACTTTTCAGAGAAAAAACCCTAGAAAACACACTTGAGAGTTAGAGATTGTTATACCCACTTGTTAGGATTAGTGCCCTTAAATCCTATTGTATAATGCTATGTATGACATTATATATGATATTATGTTGTGATTAATAAAGTTTTTTTTTTTTTTATTATCTAAAATAATGGTAACAGGAATATTTGGACATTATCATATCGTTCATGAGATGCATAGTATGTGATTTAATCATAGAAAATATAAATCACAAGTTTTTTGTAAACTCAAAATTTTAGTTCGTAGTCGATGATGAAATTGGGCACTTCATTTGGGAAGATTATAACATATCAACGAAGATAATTTGTCTTGATCATGGAAGTAGAGACTTCTAGTTGATATATTGATATGTTTTAAGTGTTAAAACATATTAAACTAGACCGTTATGAGATTTATTATTCTACTAATGACTATCAAATGAATAATAAATCTCACGACTTCTATTTACGTCAATTCTTAATTATGAGAGAATAATGAATCTGATCATAAAGTGTAGATTGCTTTGATATATCAGGAGTGAGATCTAAAGCCATGATCAAAACCTTAGTATGTTGGGTAGTCATATTTAATGTTGAAGGAACATATATTCTCAAGATGGAATTCATAATCTCTTAACGGACATAAAATATTATCTTTAGATAAGTTTAATGAGTTTGGTTATTCAGAATGTTAGATCTAACTACTTTAGTAAGAAGTTATTAAAGTATATATTTATAAAATTGGATTTCATAAATATATGAAGAATAACTTACAGGATTAAACTGGGTACTCAAGAATAAGATGTAGTAATATTCAAAGTGGCAATCAACATTTATAATTTTGTATTACTACAAATATTTTAATAAAGGAGTTGGATGTATAATAAAGTCTTGAGATATAATTTATTAATAAGACCTAGAGTGCAATTGTATTTATACAGTGGTATTAAATATAATTAATCGTAATTTTGGGCTTGTTAAGAGTTGACAAAAAGGCCCAAAACCCATTGGAGCTAGTGTCTTATTTGTCCCTTTTGGTCCCAATCCAAGCCACATATTAAAACCCAATTGGATTGGTCCAAAAGACTAACCCAATTAGATAATCAGTTATATATAAGGAGAGAAACATAAAGAATTTTGGTAATGTATATGATACATGAAATGGTGTGTATGTGAGTGTGAGCCACTCTCTTATTCTCCCTTGAACACATACGTGTAAACTGATTGAGAGACCACACTTCTTGGGCAAAAGTGGAATTGGAGTGAAGATTAAAAGTGTTCCTAATTATTTCTAATCTTTGGTTTTGAATTTTGCCACACCAAGTTATGCTCTCTTATTCTTAAATTTTGAAATTTACATAAAACATGTTATCAATTGCGAATGAAGTAGATCGGTTAATTTTCCGCTGCATATGTTTTGTATGCGATACAAACTATGTTTTTCCAACACCACAATCATCTACACACTTCCTTATGATTTTCCTCAACTCCTACCTCTCCATCTCTACATCCTTAAAAGGTTGATAGCCCAAACACTTACCACACCCATTCTGAGTGTAAAGTGAGATTTTGGTGTTACTAGAAAGTATTGGAATGAGCCATTCATTGGTGGATGCAATTGGGCTGAATTGCAGGATCCTGAAAGCTAGAGAAGACAAGATTTTGAGAAGTCAGTTGGTAGCAGGAGCTTGGAGGGCTCAAGTACATGAGGTAGACTAGGCTTGGAGGGTCTTTTGTAATTCATGTACTCCAACTTTATTCTCTAGTGGATCAATTTCAACTTGGAGGGTCGCGGAGACGTTTTCCACCGAGTTCTTCAGTTTTCTCTTCGATAACATGTCTCAGTCTTATCATGTGTTTGTATCTCTCTTCCCTACTCTTTAAGCTTTAATTTTATTGTTGATAATGGATGAATATGGCTTAGAGTAGTGTTAACGGTTCTTTGCACTTATTTACTCTTGTTCTGCACTTAGTATAAGTTAGGGTAAAAGCTATCTAGCTGTAATTTTTAATTGGGGGTCTGAACAACCTCTTGTGTTTTAGCACCAATCCGAGCATTCAAAGTGGATTTAAACAAGTAACTTGACTAAAAAAAAAAGGTATCTTGACAAAAAGAAGAGGTAGCGAAACCCACTAGAATCAACTTTGATCAAACATCGTACTATCATAGTTTCTTTATGCATCGTTGTTCAAAAACAATAGTTTCTTTATGCTTCCTTAAAGAAAACCAAATCCTCCAATTCTTCTCCTCTCTCCAATCAAATTAAGCATAGATCCTTCTTTTTTCTTGCATCTCGGCCCTTCTCTATTCTTTCCTTCCAACCGATCACACGTACTGTTCCGTGTGTAAAGTGGTATGGTATTGTTGTGGACCACACAATCCTATTGACATCCCTCTATAAATAGTGCATATTATCAATAGCTTTAAATAAAGAGGATTTTGACAAAGCAAAACCCAAATTCATGGAAAACAAGTCCGGCGAATTCGGTATGTTCTTTTTCGTTCTTGAATGTTTATTTGAGACAATTATTTTTTGTATTTTATTTATTTTATTTCAATATAAAGGTTCATATTTTCTTGCCTACTTTACGTTGGAACTCTTTGATGGCATAGGGTCTTAATGGAAGAAAAGAACCCTTCCAAAACCCCACCCCAAATCCATAAGTCAAGTTTCAAAAGAGGGGCATTTCCCTATTTAGTTTGGGAGGAAGGGCAAAAGGCTAATTAATTTTCCTGAAAAGGGCAAAAGCCCATTTTGTCCTCATATAGTGTCATAGCGCAGTTATACATTAAAAGTAGTCGGTAACCAGCCATGCAATACATGGAAGAGTTTAACTTAATATAATTTTTTTCTCTTTTTCATTTATTTTGTCTAGATATGAAATTTAGATAATTATGGTAAATATTTGTAACCATTTATTATAATCTAGTTTGTATATGAAACTATATAATCTACCATTTAAAGAAAAGTGTGACATGCCAAAATTCCAATCGAGGATTTAAATTATATATATAGATATATATAGATAGATTGATATATTAAACCCTAAGTTTAATTAATTTCAAAGTGAATTATATACTTTTAAAATTGTATGAATTTATACCCTAGATCAAATCGTATGATCAAACCTAAAAGGTTTAGATTTTAAATTGATATAATTTAAAAGTTCGATATTTAATTTGAGACTAGAGTCCATCAAAAAATAATTGAAACCAGAGAAACTATAAGATTTCATTTGCAACAATCTTAAATCCTATAAGTTATTTTTATTATTACTCTTATGTTATCATTATTGCTGCTGTTGGTACTACTACTACTACTCTTATGTTATCATTATTGCTGCTGTTGCTATTACTACTACTACTAAAGAAAGAGATCAAAAATCATGGATAGAACCCCAGTTAGACCAAGAAGGGCCATGGTAGCCAACCTCTAATTCTTTTTTCTTTTTTTTTTTTTTTTTTTTTTCATATTGTATGCATAGTTTTTTCAATAGTATAGGTAATTAAAATTAAAGTTTAGTTTCCAAAAGTTACTCCTAAGTCCCTCTCAAGAATTAAGTTTAATCTGAAGATATAAAAAAAAAAAAATGGAAATAATTAGTAACTAGCCCACAACATTGGCTCCCCTCCAAAACAAAAAAATCTTTTTAATTAATAATTACCTAAAATCAAGTCTTGCTATTATAACGAAAATGTTAACTACCTTAAGAAGGGTTGTCAACTCATCCACGAACCACCAGTACCTCGAATTGCTCGCTCCCATCCATACATGTTCTCTCTTTTGAATTCATTTCGGAAAAAATAAATTTTTTTGAACAATCTTTTTAATAATTTTATTTTCTTGATTAGAAAGATACTTAAACTTTCAGAAGAGTTAATTTTTTTTTTCCTGATTTTACTAGTTATTTTACTAATTTCACTTATAAGATGTCTGTATGTTTGGGTGCTAATATGGCTTAGAGAAATGAGAAACAAAACATTCTCTTAAAATCAATTTTTTTTTTTTTTATTCTGTAAATATGGTGAGTAAAACAAAATCTTAAAAAGTTTCTGTAAAGTTGAATTAAAAGAGCAATTTTCGTGTCAAATTGTTTGGTTTTGTATTTTCTTAAAATTATATATTTCTCTCAATGTCATTTAACAATTCAATTTTTTTTTTCTTTTTTTCTTAAGGTATTCTATCTCTTTGATTTTGGGGGTTTGGAATTAGGTGTTAAATAGGATATAACGTCAAAATTTTATTCAAATTGGATAATTTAGGGTAGTAATTGAATTTAGAGTTGAGAGACATTGCTGCAAAATTTAATACAGATTCAATCATAAATGAATGTTAGGACCTAATGGAATATCAAGTTATGTTTTTATTGATGATTGAGTTGAAATGTGTTAAGAAACAAAAAATGTATCAATTATTTTATTATAATTTATTGTTAACACTGAATAAACCACCAATTTTATTTTTCATGTATTAATTAATTTATTTTTGAATTTTTGTATAATTCTCATTCTTAAATTATTAGAAAAAAATCATACTTTGGCTGCCCAATATTTACTAGAATTGTGTCTAAATATTCCTAATGTATTGCAGCAATCACAAGAATGGCAAGACATTTTCGGCCAGCTCATTACTTACTAAAAATACAGTCATACTCTTTACTGTGTGAGACTGGGGTTGAAAAGTATGACTCTGGTGTATTTGAAGTTGGCGGCCACAAATGGTGGATTCTAATGCCTCAATATTCTTTGTTCCTTAAAATATGAATTTGAGCCTTATTATCTACCATGTCTTCTTTTGTAGGAGGTTGTCTCTCTATCCAAAAGGAAATGAGAAAATGAATGGGGCTGGTCACATCTCCATTTATTTGTCAATTGTTGATACAGAAAAATCTCCTCTGGGATGGGAGGTTAATGCCAGCTTCAAATTGTTTGTGTATGATCAGATACGGGACAAGTTCTTGACCATTCAAGGTTTGCTCTCTAATAATTTATACATATGCATAACATGCATATGTATTTGCTATGCAAAAAATTCTACCAAATCAACAATTTTTTAAAATTTTTCCATAACTTGTTGAGGGTGATAGATTAGTTTAGTATAATATCACTTTCACATGAACTACCACGGTTGTAAAATAATATTAAGAAATGTGTTTCGGTACTAGACTAATTGTTTGCCATATATTTAATTTGTAGATGTTGAAGGGGCAATTAGAAGATTTCATGACATAAAGACTGAATGGGTTTCGACAAATTTCTCCCTCTTGATTCTTTCAATGTTATTTCAAATGGATACCTTGTCAATGATTGTTGTGTATTTGGTGTGGAGATTTTTGTTCATGAACGTAGTGCAAAACGAGAGTGTCTTACCATGATAAAAGAACCTCCCAATCGAATTATGACTTGAAAGATTGAAAACTTTTCGCAAAAGGATAGAGTATTATATGCTTCTCAAGTATATGTTGTTGGAGAATTAAAATGGTATTTTTATTATTAGAAGTTAAAACTTTTATTGTTATAAAAGGGAAAGCTACCACTGCCAAATGCAAAACTTATTAACTATTATTTTTTTAACTCTTTTTATTGAATCCAGGAAAATACTGATTTATCCCAATGGATTTTATAATGAAGCACCCAAAGCAATTTCCGTCTTCCTCGACTCAGTAGATTGTGTTGCACCTGATTACAAAATTTTTGTGGATTTTAAGCTGCGGATAAGGGACCAAATTAATAATGAACATGCAGAAGAAAGAGGTTAATGAATTATATTTGTCATTTTCTTCTTTTTTTCTAGCGAGAAATACGTGCTTTTTGTTCTCTTTTATTTACTTTCCTATATTATAAGCTTTCTCTTTTTTTATTCCCCCTCATAGCTAAACACTGGTTATCTGCCTCATGTAACGACTGGGGTTTTTCGCAACTTTTGTCACGAAAGGATCTTGAGGATGCATCCAAGGGGTTTCTTGTTGAAGATACCTTGATTGTAGAAGCAGAAATTATGGTTATGTCTACTATAAAGTAGTTCTACATATTTATTTATATTTTGATGAAAAGTTCTACATATTTATAGTTTGTTTGGCTCGGGACAAAGATTATGGTTGTCTACTGTAAAGTAAAGATCTCTTAATAACCGTACATATTTATCGTTTGTTTGGCTCAGAACCTAAAGTTATGTTTCCTCGTCTTAGGTTTCTTTTTTAGGTTTGAGTTCTATTTTTTAAACTTTCTACTGAGGGTGGGGGTCAATGCGACATGACTATTTGAAATTGGCATAATTGTACTATCATCGTTAGTTTGCACGACCATTGTTAGATACCAACTCGAGTGAAAACACATTGCACGACCGGGGCGCGCATGCTTAATGTAAGTTTATGTTCATTAACATCATAGTCCCACATTTGCAAATGCAGTTTGGGATCACATTGCAAAGAACTAATACAAATTTTATCGGTGGTGGTTTTTCAAAATTTTGTTTGAGAATTTTCAGAGGTTGAATACATCAAAAATCATAGACTAACTATCATAGGTATGCATGCATAAGAATATCTTAAATCAAATTTAGTTGGCCCCATAAAAGATTAAGTAAAATTTTATTGAAAGATTAAATCCGATTGGTTTTTTAATTCTAATTATGGGAGACATGCAGACACATAATAATTCTACGCAGATAATGTTGTCTTTTTTAATTTAATTTAAATAGTATAATTTATCTAGTATAATTTATCTAGTTGTATAATGCATTTATCTATATACAATAATAATAATATAAAATACCCAAAGATGTTTGTTTGTTTGTTTTTTTTTTTTTTTTTTTTTGGGACTCTTTCATATTATGCCACATTAACTTTGGTAGCCTCACAATTTTTCACATAATTTTTATTTTTATAAATCTTTATTTATTTGACACATAATTTTTATTTTTTAAATTCCTTTATTTGACAAAAACTAATCAAATGTCAATCATTCCTTTTAATACACAATACGTAGCTTGTATTTACTCCCATTAGGAATTGTTTTTCTTAGAGTGGTGTGCAAGTCTTTGACTTGTTTCGAAGCATGTTTGTATGCAACACAAATTCCTTCACAGTAAAGGGTGTGTAGCTAACTTACTCTCCTAAAAACAATATACGGTTAAAAGAACTAGGCTAAACTTGACCAATACATCTATATAAGAAGCAAGAACCCTCTTAGAGAAATTAAACATTATAATTGTAGTCTCAACTTTCAAGTCGTGGGAAACCCACTGCAGAACATCGATCAACGAGACATATAGAAAAAAAAAAAAAAAAAAAAAAAAAAAAAAAAAAAAAAAAAAAAAAAAAAACACCATTCATCCAATCTTCACATGCCAAATTTGCATAGAGCCCATGAAATCAAACTAGAAATTCAACTATAATAACAACTGCATGCACCCCTTTTTTATGATGCCAAATATATTGAAACTCAAATTGACAACAAGGTGCCAAACACTGAATGTCCTATATTTACTTATGATGCATGAATCGCATGTTTAAATAAGAATTCATTAATATCATATATATTCTATATCTATATTTGCTACCATACTTTGAAAACTTCACAGCATCATTAATTTATTTATTTGATATTTAGGGTCTGTTTGGATTGAATTTATTTTTACTGAAACTAAAAACTGAAAACACTGTAGCAAAATAATTTTTAAATGTGTGAATAGTATCGTGAGACCCATTTTTAATATTTTTAAATACATGAACAGTGTATGCATAGTGCGTAAACAGTGCATTTACTATTCATTAACAGTAAATTTTGTCTCTAAAGTCAACATAAGCGGCTTAAAAAAAAAAAAAAAAAAAAAGAGAGAGAGAGAAAAACGCGGAATGGAAACACAGAAAACGCGGAATCCAAACCGCACCTTAAACTAAATTTTACCACTACAAATGTGTTTCTCTTATATTTCTCTTGTGTACCTCGATCCTCTTCAGTCCTAGCTATTCAATCCATTATGTCAACTTTGGTCCTTCTTAGTTCATTTTGTCCACTTGGGTCTTGTTTGGTCCATTCGGTCTTTCTGGTCCACTTTGGTTTTATTCGGTCCATTTGGTCTTATTCAGTCCACTTTGGTCATATTTGGTCCACATTGGTCCTATTTAGTCTACTTTGGTCCTATTCGGTCCATTCTGTCCACTTCGGTCCTATTTGGCCTACTTTAGTTCTATTCGGTCCATTCTGTCCAATTTTGTTCTAGTTGGTCGAATTTGGTCCTTTTTAGTCCACATTGATCTTATTCAGTCCGCGTTGGACTTACAGGGTCCAATTTGGTCCATTCTATCCACTTCAGTCCATTCGGTCTTATTCGGTCCATTCTTCTCACTTTGGTCCTATTTGGTCTTATTTGGTCCACTTTGATCCATTCTATCCACTTCGATCCTATCCATTCAGTCGTTTGAAACTAAAATTATTCATTTTCATTTATTTTTTAAGTCATGGTAACATTGAACAAAGTGGAGATATTTAACATTTACTAACTATCCAGTATATTGTACGAGACTAGTTTTAATTAATTGGTTGGATTTTGAATTATTGAAGAACACTATCAAAAGAAAGAAGAATCCAAATATTCTTAAAATATTAAATTATTTCTTTAAAAACGTGAAAGTCGTCAAGAAAACAAAAGATGTTAGCATTTTAAATAAGAAGATATAATCTACATTAAATGGGTAGAGGAACAAATGCCTATCTTGGACTAGTATGGCAACTTTAGTTAAATTAGTAGCTCAAGAACTATATGCTTATATGTCCACCTTTAAGCTGCCAATACAATCCTTAGAAATTAGTTGCAATTTTAAGGGGACTGTAATCCGAAAGATGAGAATATATAAAAACAAGGTTTTGATTTTCTCACTTCCACTTGTATACATATCTTTTTTCTCATCTATCTTTATGTATTAAAATGTGATTAATACCCCGCCAATTATGAATATGTATGTAAAATAAAGGATGTAAACAAGTGGAAAATAATATTTTTTTTCATAAAAAAACGTGAGAGGGCTAGGGTTTAGGAAATTTAATTTAGGCTATTAACAATGCTTTTATGGTGCCTCCAACCAAGAGAAGCTTAAGACCAAATATGGGAACGTAAAAGATTGGCTAGATGGGCAAAAAAACAAAGAGGTTAAAAATGCTTTCTAGGTTTGGAAAGGGGTGGAAAGCGAAGAGATATAAAGATTAATGGAGGGCTACAAGCCTAAACCAAGAATAGAGGAAATGACACAATATTTTCTTGTAGGGGCGAACTTAATAAAAACTAGGGTAAATTACAACTTACTCACTTGTAGTTTGGATGAAATTTAAGTTACCTACTTGTGGTTTGAAATTTGACACTTTACCCACTTGAGGTTAGCTTAGTTAGAGTTCCATAACTCACTTATGTTAAAAACAGGATTAAATACGTAATTTAGCTACACTTTTGTCTCTCTCCTCCAAAAACACAAAAAACATAAAATACATGATCAAATAATTAAGTTGTAATTTTCCCTAAAAACTAAGAAACATGTCAATGGGACATCACGAATTCTTTGACAAAAAATCTGTGTCAGAGATTAGAAAAAATTCATCTTTCAAGTAGGTAAACTAGAGACTAGATTATATGGGTGTGCAACAAGTAAGGGAAATTTACTACTATATAAATGAGACATTTGGGTGGACCAAAAGGAAGGATTTGAGCAAGAAAATGAGAAATGGGAGTACCTAACAAAATTCATGAAAGTCTGAAGTTGTTCGGAACAAGATAGGTAACAGGCTGAAAGCTTTTGTGTCTTGTGTGGCTTGGATACCGAAAGTGAAGTACGCCTATAAATTCAAACATTGTGGAATATAGCTCTTATGGGAGAAAATTGGCCTTTGTCCCCTTCACGCAAAAAATCCAGCATTTTACTCCCTTTCCCAAACTAATTAGAACAATGTCCCTGTTTTGAAACTCAATTTTCTCAAAATCGAGTTTTAGTGTAAAACTTGATTTGTAGAAAATCGAGTATGGGGCGATCAAACTTTATATAAAATAAATACTTGCATGGAATTCGAATTCATGGAGCTCGAGTTCCATTTAAAATGTCACTATAGGGTTCCTTAAATGTAGCTATAGGTATGGGGCGATCAAACAAAAAAAAAAAAAACCTTGCATGCAACTCGAGTTCCATTTAAAACAACACTATAAGGCTCCTTGAACGCAGCTATAGGTATGGGGAGATCAAAGTTAAAAAAAAAAAAAAAAAAAAAAAAAAAACAAAAAAAAAAAAAAAAAAAACAAAAATCAAAAAACTTGCACGAAACTCAAGTTCCTTTTAAAACACCACTATATGGCTCCCTGAACGCAGCTATAGGATTTTTTTTTTTTTTTTAATTTTCAGTTTGTTATAACTCGATTGTCCAAAAATCGAGTTTTAAATTAAAACTTGATTTTTAAAAAATTGAGTTTCAAAACAGGGACATTTCCCTAATTAGTTTGAAAAAGGGGGCAAAATCCTGGATTTTTTTTTTAAAAAAAAAAAAAAAAAAAAGGCAAAAGCCCATTTTCTCCAGCTCTTATGGCTTAGTTTTGCACTATTTGGTTACTTAATCTTGATAGAATTCAGGTGAGCTCAATTTGGAGCTAGTTAAGCTATTTCGTGTCCGTTTGGCAAAAATTATTTTTACCAACTTATTTTACTATTCAGCTTATTTTTGCTAATATTCATGGGCCTCACTGCACTTTTGGTACTATTCATGAGTCTTACTGTACTATTTCAGCTAACTTTTACATTTATCTACAATATTTTCAGCAAAAAAAATTTCAGTATCAATAAAATAAACGGATCCCAAATCACGCTAAATTGATCCATAAGTTTAGATTATGTTTCTTTTGATTCTCCAATAGCATCTGAAGGACGAACCAATGTTAGGGAGACAGGTTTTGAGTCATATATGGCAACCTTCCCATCGCTTTTGTGTAAGGTTGAATTTATTCAACCATCTAATTGGCTATATTCCGTGTCAAATTTGCTTGTGTTTCAGCATTTAATAACTCTGTATTTAGGTGGGCTTGTTGTAAGGGTAGTGAGTGAGATAGAGTGAAGTTTGCTCAAGAGTGTGCAAGAAAACAGAGACTCGCGGCTTGGCCTCGTGGGTGACTCGCGGCTGCAAGCCGCCAGACGCAGCACACGTGCCAAGCATGCCGGAAGGTGAACAGTCATGCTAGCTGGAGCACTACAGGACAAAACAGGATAACTGGCCATACTGTTATCTCGCGACTGGATCTCGCGACTTAGTCAAGCCGCGAGGTCAAGCCGCGAGCCACCCTTGTTTTGTAAAACCTGACATTTCACATTCCTCTCTCACTCCAGTATAAATACCCCTTTTACCCACAAATGTAAGAGAGCTTCCAGAGAGAATTTTGAGAGAGAAACCCTAAAGAAAAACAAGATTGATTCACCCACAATCTATACATTAGAGTCTCTTCAAATTTCTCAACTCTCTTCCTCTCCATTGTCAAATCCTTGAGAGGCATTTTACCAAACCTTGTTCTCACCATATTCATCACTGTGAGAGGGCTCTTTGGATTTTTGGGAAGTAGTTAGGAAGGAACCAATCTTCATTGGTTGATACTACGGTCTAGTAGCGGAATCCGGGAAGCTAGAAAAGAAAAAAGTTCGGCGCAACCTCGTTGGAGTAAGAAGCTTGGAGGGCTTAGGTGCACTGGGTAGATTAGGCTTGGAGGGTCTATTGCTGTCCACGTATCCCAACTATATTTTCAAGTGGATTGTTTACCGCTTGGAGGGCAGCGGAGAGGTTTTACGCCGAGGGCTTCGGTTTCCTCTTCGATAACACATCGCGTGTTGTCTTTGTGTTTGTATCTTCCTTCCCTTTTATCTTTGCCTTTTATTATATGCTGTGGGTTGTGATTTTAATTTGGCTTAGATAATTTTTCCAATTCCATATTATAGCTTATGTTAATTTTCCGCACACTTGTTGTTTGACATAATGCTTGAATTGGTTAAGTTGTAATTTGGGGGTCTAAACATTTAAGGGTGTTTATACACATATTTGAACTTTTACTTTGTGTTCAATATAATTTTGATGCAGTTTGGAAGAATGGCAAAGCTTGTGTTTATTTTATTGAGAGAAACCATCATGGCGAACCAATATATATATAATCTTGGCTCTCAAATTTTGAGGCAGCGCCAATTGAGGTTGCGGAAGCGATGGCACTAAACTAGGGGATAAGAGTAGCTTTGAACAATAATCATAATTGTGTAGCAACGTACTGGGTATGATTATTCGATCATACCATAAACTAAAATAGAAAGAGTACATGCGTAGATTATTCGATGTTGAGAAAATGAATGAATTAGATTTTATTTACACACCATTGTTTGACTTAGATATTGAGTTTATGATATTATTATTTGAGGTTGAAGAAATGAGAGAAATGAATAAATTTGATTTTATTTATATATCATTTTATTTATATCATATCATACCATATATTATACTATATATATAGTATAATAAAAGTTAGGGACAAAATTGTCTTATGCCCTTTTCACCCAAATTATATAACCTTATGCCCCCCTTCCCAAACTAATTAGGGAAATGACCCTCTTTTGAAACTCGACTTTCTTAAAATCAGGTTAAGCCCTATAGTAACGTTTTTAAGGGCCTATAGTGACATTTTAAGGACCTATAGTGGTGTTTTGTAACTCGATCTCCATGAAATCAAATTACTATAAGTTCTTAAAAATGTCACTATAGGGCTCTAGAAATTTTTTTTTTTTAAACTCAATTTTGAGAAAATCGAGTTACCAAAGAGGGGTATTTCCCTAATTAGTTTGGGAAATGGGCATAAGGCTATATAATTTGGGTGAAAATGGCATAAGACCATTTTGTCCTAAAAGTTAGATTTAGAAACTATGATTGTGCCAAGTGGCTACTCTTTCTAATTAGTCAATTAATTTCATATTATTTGTTAGGGCATATTTCCTCAAATTAGGGAATAATATTGAACAACTTTTTAATTTAGGTAAAACTTTATCATTGAAATTTTTAATAAATTTAAATTCTATTCAACTAAAAATCTATTATAAAAAATTCTAAACTTAAATCACAAACAACAACCCACGTTTTCTTTCTTAAAAAAAAAAAAAAAAAATCATAGTTTGAATTTTGCTCCAACTAAAGGTCTATTATCAATATTTTAAGAACAAATAATTATTAAATTAATTTTATACATTTAAACTTCAAGATAAGGGTTAGGATATATTTCTATTATCAACAGTAAATTAATTTTATATTATTTGTTAGGATATATTTCTCAGAATAAGGGTTAACATTTAAGAACTATTTAATTTAAATAAAACTAAAACTCTATCATTAAATTTAATAAACTTAAATCCCACACAACGCATGTTTTTTATTTTGATTTTTTTCCTCAAGTTGCATCTTATTAACTTAATATTTTATTAGGATATCAAGCTACAAGACTCTTGCATCATCACATGACAGTCGTGTAACTCCTCGTGAATCATGTCATTCACTTGTCACATGTTACCACCAAAGTCTTAAATACTTGAAGTAAACTCATGGCTCGTCCCAATCTCTATAGGGACTTATACAAGTGGAGCACTTAAGCCCCTTTAGAGATTAGGGCGAGGGTGGCACTGATGAGAGCTCAAGGCTGAAGGTGACTTCACTTAGTATATAAGTTGATAAGACTGGCATTCCATATTAGAACTCATTACAGCTCAATTCGCATCATTATGTTCAATAAAAGGAATGAGGGAAGCTCCTTCTAACTTGGTTGGACCTAGGAACCTATTGGGTTGGACGAAGACTCCACCTTTGGTATGAGGGTGAACTTACTACTTTCAAATTAGACCCACTTAGTGGTTCATCTCCTTGCTCTCATGTGGGATTGCAAACCAAAAAACGAAATTGGTTCACTTTGGGATAAGATTTAACAATAATTTAATTTAGATAAAATTTTATCATTTAAATATTAGAAATTTAAATTCTACTCCAACTAACAATCTATTATCAATATATATATATATATATATATATTAAATAATGGCTTTCCAATATAATCTCTCTTAACCAATAAAGCCATCAATATAATTAAATCTTACACAATACACCCCACGTTGTTGTATTTTTTTTCACTATTTTTTTCCCAAGATGCAACTTATACTTATTTTTTAATCTAATAAATTTATCTTACTTATTGTTCTTTACTTTTAAATTTGCGTGTAGTATATTATACCCAAAAAAAAAAAAAAAAACCATGGTTTGAATTCTACTCCAACTAAAAGTCTATTATTAACAGTAAATTAATTAATTTTATACTATTTGTTATGATATATTTCCTCAAATTAAAGGATAACATTTAAAAACTATTTAATTTAAAGAAAACTAAAAATATATCATCAAAATTTTATTAACTTAAATCTCACACAACTCACGTTCTTTGTACTTTTTTTTCCCTCAATTTGCATTTTATTGACGTAATATTTTATGGGGATAGTAAGATACAAGACTCTTAACTAAGGGATAAAATTTAACAATAATTTACTTTAGATAAAACTTTATCATTTAAGTATTAGAATTTAAATTCTACTCCAACCAATACTCTATTATTGAAATTTTCATACATACATACATACATACGTACATATATGTGTGTGTGTGTGTGTGTGTGTGTGTGTGTGTGTGTATAAAAGAAATGGCTTTAAGATACAATCTTTGTTAATCGATAAAGTCATCTCTATAATTAAATCTTACACACTACACTCCACGTTGTTGTATTATTTTCACTTTTTTTTCCCAAGATGTAACTTTCGCATATTTTTTAATCTAATAAATTTATCTTTCTTATTGTTCTTTGTTTCTAAATTTGCGTGCAGGATATTATACAAAAAAAAAAAAAAAAAAAAAAAAACGTTTGAATTCTACTCGAACTAAAAGTCTATTATTATCAGTAAATTAATTTTATATTATTTGTTATGATATATTTCCTCAAATTAAGGAATAGTATTTAACAACAATTTAATTTAAATAAAACTAAAAGTATATCATCAAAATTTTATTTACATAAATCTCACACAATTCACATTTTTGTTTTATTTTGCTTTTTTTTTTTTTTCTTGAATTTGCAACTTATTGACTTAATATTTTATTTGGATATTAAGATACAAGACTCTTAACTAAGGGATAGGATTTAACAATAATTTAATTTAGATAAAAATTTATCATTTAAGCATTAGAATTTTAAATTCTACTTCAACTAATAATGTGTGTGTGTGTGTGTGTGTGTGTGTGTGTGTGTATATATATATATGACCTTTCGATATAATCTCTCTCAACCAATAAAGTCATCTCTATAATTAAATCTCACACATTACACCCCACGTTGTTATATTTTTTTTTTCACTTTTTCCCCAAGATTCAACTTATGATTATGTTTTAATCTAATAAATTCATCTTACTTATTGTTCTTTGTTTCTGAATTCACATGCAAAATATTATGCCAAGAAAACGACACTGTTTGAATTCTACTCCAACTAAAATTCTATTATTAACAGTAAATTAATTTTATATCATTCGTTATGAAATATTTCCTCGAATTAAGGGATAACACTTAACAACTACTTAATTTAAATAAAACTAAAAGTCTATATTCAAAATTTTATAAACTTAAACTCACATGACTCACTTTTTGTTTTTGTTTTTTGTTTTTCCCTCAAGTTGCATCTTAATAACTTTATATTTTTATTAGGTTATTAAGTTACAAGATTTTTGAATAAGGGATAAAATTTAACAATAATTTAATTTAGGTAAAACTTTATCATATATATATATATATATATTTTAACCAGCAAACTTTATCATCTAAGTATTAGAAATGTAAATTCTACTCTAACTAATATTTTATTATCAAAACTTTCACACACACACACACATAGAGTAAGCAATGACTTTTCGATATAATCTCACTTAACTAATAAAGTCATCCTTATAATTAAATCTCACACATTACACCCCACATTATAGTATTTTTTTCACTTTTTTTTTTCCAACATGCAACTTACTGTTATGTTTTCATCTAATAATTTCATATTTGTTGCTCTTTGCTTCTAAATTTGCATGCACGATATTATGCCCAAAAAAACTCATATTTTGAATTTTATTCCAACTAAAAGTTTATTATCAATATTTTAAGAAAAATAATTAGTAAATTAATTTTATAGAATTAAACTTCAACAAATTTAAATTCTATTCAAAGTAAAAGTCTATTATCAAAAATTTCTAAACTTAAATCCCGCACAAAAATTCACTTTTAAAAAAAAAAAAAACCTTTTGACTTCTACTCCATGTAAAAGTCTGTTATCAATAGTAAATTAATGTTATATTATTTTTATGTTATATTTCTTCCAATTAAAGGATAACATTTAACAACTATTTAATTTAAATAAAACTAAAACTCTATCATCAAAATTTTATAAACTTAAATCCCACACAACTCACATTTTTGTTTTTGTTTTTTTTCCCCCTCAAGTTGCATCTTATTAACTTAATATTTTATTAGGATATTAAGTTACAAGAATCTTAACTAATGGAGAAGATTTAACAATAATTTAATTTAGATAAAACTTTATCCTCTAAGTATTGGAAATTTAAATTATACTCCAACTAATAGTCTATTATCAAAATCCAAGATACAACTGACGCTTATATTTTAATCTAATAAATTCATCTTACTTGTTAATTGTTTTTGAATTTTCGTGCAATAAATATTATGCCAAAGGAAGTTTACCATAAAGAATCAAAACAATGGACACCTATTTAAGTTTTTAATTTTCTTTTACTCTCAACTTTTGAACTCTTTTGTGTACATTTTGATTTTGGGTTTTGGTTATTATATTTAAATTGTGAGTATGTTGATTTTTTCAATTAGACTATCACTAGGAAAAAAATTTGTATGGAGGAACTATTTTGTTTATTATTGTCTGTGGTGGCAAGATCATAGATTAAACCTAATCCATGATCAAACTCATTCTATATCTCATATTAAGAAATTAACACAAAGCACAAAGAGAATTTTCAAATATAACAATATAGAATATAGATAAACACTGATAAAGTTCAAACTCTAAACAATTAATTAGAACTTTTACTAAAATTATTTACTTATTTTATAATTTACTATTACTATTTATTTAATAATTTAGTTTCTCTATTTAAAAAAAAATAAAATTAACTTACATATGAATTTTCATCCAACAAATAATATTAGTATATATATACACACAGTAATTGGCATAAACGTACTTGCATCTGCATGCCTTAGTGTTCGTAACTACAAACTTTAATTTTGTAAATAATTTTAAATAATGCAATCAACAAATTTGTTTGAACAATGGCTTATTATATGCTACTAATGCGTGTGACGTAACTATAAACGGTAACTTTCTAAATTTGTTTATATAATGCAATCAATAAATATTTTTAAATAATGGCATAACTACTGTTTTTTTTAAAAAAATAATTTAATATTTGGGGTGAAGAGATTTGAACCTTAGATGTCTTAATTGGAAATATTAGGAGGTACAAGTTGAACTATAAAGATCTTGATACTATAAATATTGTTAGGTGCATTGCTTATAGGTTGGCTAATTGTGAACAAAAAACAAGTTTAGAGTTTCTAAGAGTATTTGAAGTCTAAGATTTATGCCCAAATAGTGTCAAGAAGATTAAAGCTTCTGAGTTCTCGACACTTAACTCAGCATATGTCGATCATTTGAGGTTAGTCTCGACACATGTCATTTGATCAAAAATCACGGGTCTATAGTTCAACTGGTCGACAATGATCATGATATATAATCAAGCAAGAAATACAATTAAGGAATGATCATTAATCAAACCCGCATCTGAAAGTAATTTAGTTTATAAAAGAAAGATGACATTTGTATAAAGGAATCTAAACGCATGGAAAGGCTATTATAAAAATGGACCAAAAGTTGAAGAGACTACAAACTGAAGGTTTTTCAAAACCAAACACATTCTAGAAACTTATCTAATTTTTTTCTTTTTCTTTTTTTCTTTTTTTTTTTTTTTAAATCTAGACATCAGAAAAAGCAAGAAGTAAACAAGAGCTTGAACAAAAACATACAAGTTCATTTTAATTGTGAATCAAATTTTGACGTAAATTTACATATGGTTTATCATATTTGTGGTTTTCTTACTAAGTCCTAGTGATACCCATTGAGAATGTTAGGGTCATATTTTTCAGTAGTTGGTATATCCTTTGGAAAAATGTACTTTACTTGTATTTGGATAGTTTTAAGTGAATTCTAAAATATAAAAAAGTATGTTTTATAAATAAGACAAGTGGTATTATTAAATATATGAAGATTGCACAAAGAAACAAGTGTGAAAAGCTGAAAATTGTTAACCTTGACACAAGCTCGATATAAGCTGCTATCGAGATTTAATGAACCTCGATACCTCTCAATACTACTTGATCTATAGAGCCGCGCAGATCCAAAAATTTTAGATATGATTTTCGGCCCATGATGGCTTCGCTATCGCTATCGCTATCTTGGGTTTTGTTCTCTAAACTACTAGATGATATAAAAGGAATATTTTATAGCCATCATCACCCACAAAGACTCATATGGAGAATCTATACACTTATTGTGAAGCTATTCTGTTCTTATGCGCCTTAGGGTTTTGTGACAAAGTGTTTCATTCTCTTCAAGTATATTGAAGAACTTTGCATCCAAGAGCAAACTTCAAGTTGCTGGGATTTGCTGGAAGTCTCTACAAAATCAAGACCAATTAAGGATTTGTAATCTCTTGATTTGATTAGTGATTCTTGGAAATGGTGACCTAAATATTACCCAGTGGGGTTTTTTCCTTGTGAAAGTTTTCTCCATTAGTCAATAAATCACCGTGCTAAATTTACTTTTTGCTGCACTCTAGATTATTTGGTGATTTGTTCACGCCTCCATGATTTTGTACGAGAATT
Organism: Quercus robur; assembly: GCF_932294415.1. Taxonomy (NCBI): domain Eukaryota; kingdom Viridiplantae; phylum Streptophyta; class Magnoliopsida; order Fagales; family Fagaceae; genus Quercus; species Quercus robur. The sequence goes on from NC_065537.1 coordinate 58,190,780, forward strand.
GACGTAATGAATCAACTTGGGTAATTGAATTAATTAACTAAGGATCAAGTTATAACCTAACAAAGAAGCTTTAAATAGGGCAAAAAAAAAAATCCTTTAAGAAATCTTAATTTTAAAGGAATGGATAATAGGTCATACAATATCAATTGATTTTCTTTTTTAATTCTAAAAAAAAAAAATGATTTGTGGTAAATTCTGATGAAATAAGCTTCAACCCTAATATTTATAAACCACTTAAGTTATAAACTAAATTCCCAAAGTCATTATCTATTTATTCTAAGGACAACCATACACAAAGAAATTTAAATGCTTGCAAATATCATGCTGTATTGGCATGAAAAGAAGCAATAAATAATCCAAACAAAAATAAAGGATTTTCATAAAACAAACTTCAAAATTTTACCAAGCCATCTTTATTGATTCCAGCTTCACTCAGACATTTTGTTGAACACTTTTGGTAATGTTGTGAAGGGGTTGGCCTATCTTCACAAAAGATACCAATGTTTTTGGTTCTTTCAAAAATTACCCCAACAAAAACGTGAAGGGGGGGGGGGGGGTGTTGGAATTATATAGAGACAAAGCGAGAGAACTGGTGAATCTATATTGGACAAAATTCTATTTTAATTAGCATATTGAAGCCAATGAATGTCAAAGGCTGATAGCGCAAGGGTTCTGAAGAGGCCATTGCCAATTCCTTTAAGTTATAAATTTCTTTAAGAAAATCTTACAACTTGGCTCCCGGACTAATTAAATCTTCTCCCTTACTTGGTTGAGTAACTGCTCTTGCTAAAAGAAACTATTACAAAGAAAAAAATAAAGAGGTTACAATTTAAAAGGAAAATGGTTTAAATAGCCAAAACTGATGATATAAACTTTGCAACATTTTCTAATAGAGCAAAGCAATAAAAATAGATGTATCAACAGCACATAAACATAAAATTTCAATGCATCACTAATAGGAATTATCGAAACCTACTACTACCCTAACTCTATCAATCCCCTCAAATTTCTCTCTCTTCCTAATGTTTTTGTCGTTTTCTATTTTAAATGAAGCAAAGTGTTCATAACCATAAGGGCAGAGTCGCAGAGACTGGAAAGGATTGGGGGAAACGACGGAGAGATATTTAGGTTGGGACTTAGGAGGCTAAGAAAAGAGGGAGAGAGCAAATTGTGTTTAAAGAAAGTCGAATAGTATGAAACAGAAAAGAGTCGAATTGTTTTTTGTTTTTAAAAATAAAAATTAGTAATGTGGAAAATTGTGTGAATTTCAAATCCTACTTGACAAGATATCATGAGGTTAACAAAAAAAATTAGAGACTTTGGTTTCATAATATATACAGATTAAAACCCATTGTGACATCCAATTTCTACTATTTTATGTCCTAATTGCTAGAGTATAAAAGAAATTATAAGGGACGACTAAATGGAGGTTTTAAAAGTTGAGTATTGTGTGCCTAGAGTTTCTATTACCAATTTCTCTCATACCGTCAACCAAATAAGAAGATATCAAGACTAATGATCAACGTAAAGTCATAAACCAAAATGGATATTTTCCTGAAATTTACAAACTATGCAGCAAAATGTCCCTATTTTGAAACCATTTAGCAAAACCAAAATGTCTCTGTTTTTTAAACTTAATTTTAACAAAATCGAGTTCTGTGTAAAACTCGATATCCTCAAAATCGAGTTCTGATGAAAATATGTTGTAAGTAGGACTTGAACCTACTCTCAACAAGTGAAATAACATGTCCAGCTAGCAAACCATTAGGCCACACATATCCTGTTGGTCAGGAATGAAAAATTAATAAATATATACCAATTTAAGTATCAAATATGTTTAAAAAATTAAATAACACATCACAGTTTGTAAATGATAGGCCACAAACTGAATGACCCCTTGTGATAGAAATTAATTAATTAATTAGCCAAGTTATTAATTAATCAATTTATCATGCAAACGCATGGTAGCACAAACAAATCACTAATAAACTAAATATGCAGCAGAAAATAAATAACACGGTGATTTGTTTACGAATAGGGAAAACCTAATGGTAAAAACCCCACCGGGTGATTTTCAGGTCACCACTCTTGAAACTCCACTATTATCACAACAAGTGGTTACAAGTAAAAGAATCCAAGTAACTTACCAACCTACAGTTGAACCCTTACCCCAATACCCAATTGGACTTGTTCTGTAGTGACAGTTCCCCTTTCGATGCACAACTCCCAATACGTGACTAACCAATTGCGTGGATCCCAGTACGTGACTTCAATCACCAACTAAGAAGGTTGTTGGTTGCAAAGTTCTTCAGTTCATCCACACGATGAAGATCAAGAAGATGCTTGATCACAAAACCCTACGATGCACATACACAGCAACTTCTTCAAGAGAAAGATATGAACTAGGGTAAGAACTTCGTCTCTAGTCACAATTTGCTTGAACAAAGTTTGCTCAAAGCTTGTGTAACTTGTGAACACTTTGACGGCCCTTAAACTGATCATTTTATATGTCTAGGGTTAGGAGAAAAGAAAGCCCAAAGACATATTCACGGATCCCAAGAAAATTATATTGAAATTTTGAAAATCTTAAACCTCAACAGATAGCAGGTGTCGATCAAGTGTTGAGCACACCGAATGTAGAACAGCTTCCTTAAGCTCGATAGATGCAGCTGTCGAGCTTTAATGATTTTACACTCTGAACTTGTTTTCTTGATAAGACTTGAAGACTTCAATACTTGATCTTGAAACAAGGTTTCTTGAAGTATTTAAAGACATCCTAAATCTACCCAAATACAAGTAAAGTGGGTTTTGTCAAAGGATAAGCCAATTACATAAAAACATGACATATGTTCTTAACATGTGAAACACATATGTCCTAATAGTAAAGAAAGAAGAATCTAGAAAGATGAAGAGAGAAAATTCTTGCTATGAATCTTTCATTTCATTCAACTAAATTAATTTACAAAGCAATACCAGTATATATATATATATATATATACACAAGTACAAAAAGTTTTGGCACATAAAACTAAAAGTAACAAACTAACTCATTTCATCCTTTCACACGTGCTATGAACTAACTAATTAACTCCCTTTCCTTTCACACGTGCTAACTTCTTTGCTTTATTGCTTGTGGTCTTGCTACAAGTCATTTTGCCTTCAGTCTCCTGTCGTTTAGTTTCTGCAGTAATCACAACACTGCCCCTCAAGTCACAATCTTGGAGATCCAAGATTGTGACTTGAATTGAAGTAACTGGCTTACTCTGCTTTGAACCAAAAATATCCTTTAACCCCAATTTCTCTGATAGCCTTGTGAATGGAGAATAACCCAATGCCTTAGTAAATATATCTGCTACCTAAGAGTTTGTTGCAATGTGAAAGGTTTTGATCATGCCTTCCATAATCTTGTCTCACACTAAGTGACAATCCACTTCAATGTGTTTTGTCCTTTCATGAAAAACAGGATTGGCAGCTATGTATAATGTTGCCTGATTGTCACAAAACAACATTGCTGGCTTAGGATGTTCAACCTTCAAATCCTTAAGCAATTGTAACACCCATGTGATCTCACAAGCTACACTTACCATGGCCCTATATTCAACTTCAGCTGAGTACCTTGAAACCCCCTGCTTCCTAGATCTCTAAGATATCAGTGAATCACCCAAGTAAACTGCATAATCAGTCAATGATCTTCTTGTGTCTAGACAACCAGCCCAGTTTGCATCACAAAAGGGCTTGATATGCAGTTCTGAATTACTTGGAAAGAAGATACCTTTGCCTAGTGAACCTTTGATATACTGAAGCACCCTATTAGTTGCAAGTTGATGAGGTTCCCTAGGTTGTGACACAAATTGGCTTAACCTATGCACAATATAGGTGATATCTGGCCGAGTCAATGTCAAGTACAACAACCTACCAATTAATCTTCTGTATTGTCCAAGATTAGCAAGTGGTTTACCTTCATACTTGGATAACCTCAGATTCTGCTCCATAGGGAACTCTACTAGTTTGCTACCAATGAAACCTGAATCTTTTAAGATTTCTAGGCCATACTTCCTTTGATTTAAACTAATCCCCTCATCTGTTCTAGCTATTTCAAGTCCCAAAAGTACCTTAGGGAGCCAAGATATTTTAAGTCAAACTTTGCATCAAGTAATTGCTTCAAACTCTCAACACAAGATGGATTGTTTCCAATAAGCAATATGTCATCAACATATACTAACAACACTGTAAAGGAAGTATTAGATGTATATGTAAACAAAGGGTGGTTAAATCTTGATTGAACAAGCCCCATTTGCAAAATTGTGGTAGAGAACTTCTCAAACCATTGCCTAGATGCCTGCTTAAGGCCATAGAGACTTTTATTTAGTTTGCATACAAAATTCTCCCCCTTGCTGTGAAAGCCAGGTGGAAGAGACATATAAACATCTTCAAGCAAATCACCATGGAGGAATGTGTTATTAACATCCATCTGATGCAAGAACCACCCTTTCACAGTAGCTAAGGAGAGAACAATTCTCACAGAAACTGATTTAGCAACAGGTGAGAAGGTCTCTGAATAGTCCAGGCCATGTTGTTGAGTGAACCCTTTGGCAACCAAGCGTGCCTTGTACCTCTCAATTGTACCATCAACATGATACTTAATTTTGTACACCCATTTGCAGCCAATTGCAGACTTACCTAGAGGTAAATGAGTTAAAGTCCAAGTGTTGTTGTGCTCTAAGGCAACAATCTCTTTGTCCATGGCAACTCTCCACTCAAGAATTGGATTGCTTGATTGAAAGAAGCAGGCTCAGAAGGATGGAATTGACTGCCATGAGAAAAGAATGAAATGCTGAACCAAGATGAGAGTAGTTGAGACTATCTGAAACATCATAAGGTAAACCAGAAGCAGGCTTGGTACTGACAGACTTGTAAGAGTAATCTGAGAGATAGGCAGGAGGGTTGTGAGACCTATCAGACCTTCTAAGGGTAGTTGGAGGTGGAGGATGGGAATTAGATTAAAATGAAAACAGGAAGACTAGTTTCTACAGAATCTAAAGGAACCTCAACAGATTAAGTGGAAGGAATAGCAATTGGAGAAGAAGAATCAACAAAAACAATAGGTAAAGTAAAGGAAGATGAAGCAGGAGTGGAAGAAGAGATAGGAATTTGATCAGAATGACAATCATTATTGTGAGAAACACAATGAGGAAAAACAAAACTATTAACGAAAGAAACTGAAGGTTTAGCAGAATCAGCAAAAGGGTAAATATGTTCATAAAACTGAACATCTCTAGATATGAAAATTGAATTGGAATCAATGTCCAAAACCTTAAAGCCTTTAATACCATGGGGATAACCTAGAAGCACACATTTTCTGGCCCTAGGTGCAAACTTGTGCCTATTATGTGATAGTGTAGAAGCAAAGCATAAGCACCCAAAACACCTTAGATGAGAATAGAAAGGTGCAGGATGAAAAAGAATTTCATAAGGACTTTTGGTGCCTAAATATTTAGAAGGAACTCTATTCAGCAAATAAACTACTATCAATACACATTCACCCTAATAGCACAATGGTACTTTAGATTGGAAGAGCAATGCCCTAGCAACATTGAGTATGTGTTGATGCTTCCTCTCAACAATTGCATTTTGTTGAGGAGTATCAACACAACTCAATTGGTGCAAGATTCCATTGGTATGGAAAAAATCTCTAAGATAAAACTTAGTACCATAGTCACTTCTAATGGTTTTGGTATTGAATTGAGTTTTAACCATGTTAGCAAAGTAAGGAAGTTAAAATTGAGTATTTGACTTTTGCTTAACAAGATAAATCCAAGTACATCTTGTAAAATCATCTACAATTGTTAAAAAATATTTGAAACCATCAAAAGTACAAGTATTAAAAGGACCCCATAGGTCACAATGGATTAGCTCAAAAGGCTTATTTGATACATGATTGCTACAATCAAAAGGAAGTCTTTTCTGCTTAGAGAAATGACAAACATCACAGCAATCTGGTTTATTTAAAACATTTTACATCTAAAACAGTTCTTAACAAGGAAAACATGGAATAGGAAGGGTGACCTAGTCTTGTGTGCCACAATTTTGATGAAGAACCAACTATGACAGCAAGAGTTGTGTGCATTGATGAGTTCTGCAGCAAGTACAACCCATTGCACTCTCTACCTAGACCAATCATGCTCCATTGAGTAAGGTCCTAGATAAAACAACAATTTCCAAGAAAAATAAGGCAACAATGAAGATTCTTGGTAAGTTTGCTAATTGAAATCAAGTTGAAACTAAAAAAGGGAACACACAATACATCAGTGAGAATGAAATTAGATTAAAGCTGCATAGTGCCTATGTATGTGACCAAGGCCCCTTCCACATTTGGCAAATAGACCCAAGAATGAACTATGAAGGTTATAGAAGTGAGTTAAGAAACAAAATGCATCATGTGATCTATTGCTCCAATGTCAATGATCCAATCATTGGATTTAAACTCATGCTTATTAACAATTTAAGCAGAAAATATGGAATGAGACAAATTTTGGTGGAAACCAAAAGGGATTACCTGAAAAGTTGGAAGAAGAAGGAGATGAAATAGAACTAGAAATAGTAAAAGAAGGTTGGGAAACCACAAAAGGCATCATAGAAGTCATGACTGAGGCTGCTTGATGAGAAGTTTGTATACCATTTCCTGGACCAAACATTGAATGAAGTTTCAAGTAGTTCAGCAATTGCTCACATTGAGCTTGAGTGATTGGACATTAAGCCAAAGAAGGCTGTTGAATTGGCTATAAAAAATTAGCTCCAAAAGGATTACCAAAAACATTTGGTGTTGTAGAAGTGGCATCTAGTTGAAAACCAATAGAAGGTAAATTGCCATTATCTTGAGAATTGGTCAAGGCTGTGAGAGCATCAAAATTTCCAAAACTACTAACAACTGTATTAGCCATAGCCTTATTACCCCCTTTGGGTTTAATCCTAGAGGATATCCATGGAGTTTATAGCATTTGTCAGCTATATGACCTGTAAGACCGTAGTAGGTGCAAATGGACCTTTCTTTCTTGGATTGCCCTCCTCCTTTGCACCATTATGATTCTGAAATTGGCCCTTGTTCTGATTAACAAACATAGCAGCAGCTGCTTCAAGATTATATCCAGTGTTACCATGACCAATATTCCTCCTTTTCTTTTCTTGAAGAATCAAAGAGCATACTTTGCTCAGTAAGGGAAATGGCTCAATCAATAGGATTTGACCAATGAGATTGCCATAACTGTCATTTAGACCCATCAAGAAACGAAAGACATGTTCCTTGTGCTGAGCATCCAACTGAGAAGCTTTGGACCCACAAGTACAAGCACAAGAACAAATAGTAAAAGGCTATTAATTGGCAAACTCATCCCACAATGTCTTGAACTTGGTGAAGTAAGAACTGATTGAAAGAACCTTGTGAAAGGTGAGAAATCTCTTTCTCAAGCTCAAACAATCGTGGTGTATTACCTTGTAATAGCCTATCTTTAAGATCAAACCACAAATCCTTTGCATTATTGATGTACATCACACTAGCCTTCAATTCTACACTTAGAGAATTGGTAAGCCAAGAAAGAATTGTAGTATTTCAACGACTCCAAGAATTGAACAAAGGAGAAGAAGGATCTGGTTCGGTGATTGAACCATTGATAAATCCAAATTTGTTTCTAGAACTCAAAGCTAAAAACACAGATCAAGCTTAACTCATATAGTTTTTTGGACCTGTGAAAGGCTGAGAAGTGAGAACAAACCCCAGATTTTCATTTACAGGAAGAAAATAAGGGTGAAAATGGCCAAATACCACCATTTTTAGAAATTTGTAGCAAAAAAGCACTATTTCAAAACTTATTAGGGAAATACCACTTTTATGTTACTCGAGTTTGGCAAACTCGAGTACCAAGTGGAACTCGAGTTTAAGAAGCTTGAGTTCCTAGAATTTCTGAGCTAGAAATTGGGCGATTAAAAAAAATAATGTGGTACTCGAGCTTGGTAAACTCGAGTACCATGCAACACAATACTCGAGTATACCAGGCTCGAATACCTTTTATAAATAAAATGTTGGTTATTTTATTTCTATGGTACTCGAGCTTGGTGAGCTCGAGTACCTTGTAACTTTTTTTTTTTTTTTTGGGGATAATCGACAAATAAACATAAACATAAAAATAAGTAGCTTTTTTTTATGTTTTTATTTATTTAAATAGAAGCATTGTAAAATATAGAGATTTTAATTTCAAAATATGAATTTAATTTCTACATTAATTAAAAATTTTCATTGTTTTCTCATAAAAATTGTTCACTGTTTTCTACATAAACTATTTCTACGATTTTGCATAAAATTATTTTCTGTTTAGCGTTATTTAAAAAATTGTTCACTCTCTTTTCTGCGTAAATTATTTTCTATTCACTATTTAAAAAATTGTTCACTGATTACAATAAAACACCTAGTGAAATTGTGTTTTCTAAATTTAAAAGTCAAATCTGAATGCTTTTTCATGTTTAAATTTCACAATAATCGAATTTGTTCTTCTGCATTGATAAAATCTATTTTTACGTTAATAAAATTTGCTCTCTACACATCATGTTTACTGTATATTCGAATCTGCTAACTGCATTCATAAAATCTGTTTTCTGCATTAATTAAAACTGTTCATTGTTTTCTCATAAAAATTTTTCTATGTTTCTACATAAACTATTTCTACGATTTTGCATAAAATTATTTTCTGTTTAGCATTATTTAAAAAATTGTTCACTCTCTTTTTTGCGTAAATTATTTTATGTTCACTATTTAAAAATTTGTTCGTTGTTTTCTCATAAAATACCTAGTGAAATCGTGTTTTCTAAATTTGAATGCTTTTTCATGTTTAAATTTCACAATAATCAAAAAAAAATTCTGCATTGATAAAATATGTTTCTACGTTAATAAAATTTGCACTCTGCACATCATGTTTACTGTATATTTGAATCTGCTTACTGCATTCATAAAATCTTTTTTTTTTTTTTTTGCATTAATTAAAACTGTTCAATGTTTTGTCATAAAAATTGTTCACTGTTTTTTGCATAAACTGTTTTTAGCATTGGCACTTTTATTGCACTCAAATGGTTTTTGTGTTTTTTTTAAAAAAAAATATGTAACCATATGAATAATGGACAAACTCCATGAAAGAAAAATGAATGATTCGTATAAATTACCTAACGGTAAATGCCTCTAATAATTCAAAAAAGTTTGAATTAGTTGAATGTAGAAATTCGGGAAAAATCGATGGAAAATCAATGAACATACCAAATCATGAAGGTGTACATAAGATGTACAGATAGTCTAGACTTGTTGAGAAATTTGACTTTGTTGAAAGTACAAAATAATGTACAGGTCGTATGAATTTTTAAAAAATTTGAATTCGTTGAATGATCAAAACCGTGAAAAATCAAGGAAAAATTGTGTACATTAGATGTATGGATAGTACGAATTTGTTGAAAAATTCGAATTCGTTAAGTGTGTAAAATCGTGAAAATTCAAATGAAAATTGAAGAACATACCAAATTGAGTAAACTTAATGGAAAGTTAATTACAATAGATGTACAGATCGTCCAAATTTGTTTCCAAATTTGAAGTCGTCAAATGTGTTTCCAAATTTGAAGTCGTCAAATGTACAAAATCATGAAAATTCAATTTAAAACTGTGTACCAATGTACTAATCATCCTGATTTGATGATAATTTCAAAATTGTTGAACGTACAAAATCATGAAATCTTAATGGAAAATCGAAATTGTTGAACGTACCAAATCGTGAAAATTCAATGGAGAGTTGTGTACATTAGATGTACAAATATTTCGGACTTGTTGAGAAATTTGATTTCATTGAAAGTACAAAATCGAGAAAATTCAAAAGAAAATTGTGTACATTAGATGTACAGGTCGTTCAAATTTGTAAAAAAAAATAAAAATTATTCATTGATTGTATAAAATCTTGAAAGTACAAAATAAAATTGTGTAAATTAGATGTACAGATAGTTTGAATTTGTTGAAAAGTTTGAATTCATTAAATGTACAAAATTGTGAAAATTAAATGGAAAACTATGTACTAATGTATTGATCATCCGAATTTGTTGAAAAATTCGAAATCGTTGAATGAACAAAATCGTGTAAACTCAATGGAAAATTAAAGAAAGTACCGAATCGTTGAGTAGCACATTCAGCACTATGAACATCAGTGTAGCAATGGTGGATAGCTCACCCTCAAAATTGATGCATAAACTTTCTAGGGATGCTCTGCATCCTTAAAAATAGTGCATTACAAAGGATTGCATATCTATGTATTCACGAGGCAAATCCTTGCTTTAGGAGCCATATGGTTTTTTTGTGAAAGAATAGTTGGTCTGTGTGGTTTGGATGAGTCTGTATGTATTGAATCTATTAAATTTTGCAACAAGTAATGTACAATAAATCTAATTTGGGTGATAAGTGTTATGTGTGTAACATTTCAAATTACACAAACAGAATATTGGTAACATCAACATATCTAACAAGAGGCATTTCACTTCCTAAGGTGTTTCCTACATTACAAAGCAGAGGACATTGTCCAACCAAAGCACAAGAATCATATGTATCAACAAAGAACAGCAGGGAAAAAATGAGCAAGTGATTTCATATAAACTTAGCCAAAACTAACAAACATTTAATCTTTAGATTTACAAAAGTTGAATGTACATAATCATCAATTGTCAGACATTAACAACATTTTGTATTGCACAGAATGTGTAGACATTAACAACAACGTCTAATGTTTGTAGGTAGAAATTTTTTGACATCATCATTACTTGAATCTGAGAAGTCTGAAATATCTCTTTCATCATCTAACGCAGTAACTTCATTAATAGACTTGATGGCACGCTCTTGTGCCTTCCCCTTTAGATGCTTCCTAGCTTTTTGGATTGCATGAAAACGGTCTAATCGCCTTTGCATTTGATTGTTCTCTTGTTCAAGACGAGCAAGTATGTTGGCAGGTTCATCTCTAGGTAACTCGGCCGAGCATGCCTTAGGAACTCGTAAACCATACCATTGACAATACACCTCAACTCACACTTGTTCTTGTATAAGGTTGACCATAGTGGTTCTGCTACAGTGAACTCTAATGCGGTGGTATCTGTACTTAGTTTTGTAAGTTTGCAGACCATGATGTGCCCGACGCTTCCAAGACTCTCGTACATGTGTATTGGCATATTAAGGAAATCTCTCTTCTTTCCAACCCATTTCCCTCCATAGTGGTCTGTGTATGTCTGTAGTTGTTGATTTGCTCGTACTTGTGATAATCCATTTGCTGAAGTAGATCCAAACTTGTTTCGCATTGTATGATTTGATGTTGAGGCGTTGCAACTCATAGCTTAGTCAATCTACAAAGTTACTGGGGTAGAAATAAGATCATTATTGTGGTGCATTTATAACCTCATTTCATGTTCCAAGCATTATAATTTCAGTTATTAGGGCTTGTCATGTCATTACAGGCTGGAAAAACACTACATGAACAGGATTTTAAATGTTCCCAATATCATAATGAGATTTGAAGATGTGGTCGGTAGTTGCAGTATTCTTGAATAGAGCATCATATTTAATTGACACAATGCTATGTCCCTAGCACCAGGGTACGATTATTCATATATTTAAGTATTCACATGAATGTGGATGATATGACTGGACAGTGTGTGAAATCATGCCGAACTGTTGAGCAGCATGTGTGAAACAGTGGCTTCTATTGGCGCATGTGGTTCGTATGACTACAGTTGGTGCTATAGTAGTGGGTTGGTGACGTATCTTCAAAAAACTTCTCATGCCACAGTTGGTGCTACATCATGTTTACTATAAATTCAAATATGCCTATTGCATTCATAAAATTTGTTTTCTGCATTAATTCAAACTGTTTTCAGCATGTGGTTCATATGACTACAATTGGCGTTTGCGTAAATTATTTTCTGTTCACTATTTAAAAAAATTTTCTTTGTTTTCTCATAAAACACCTAGTGAAATTGTGTTTTCTAAATTTAAAAGCCAAATCTGAATGCTTTTTCATGTTTAAATTTCACAATAATCGAATTTGTTTTTGCATTGATAAAATCTATTTCTACATTAATAAAATTTGCTTTCTGTACATCATGTTTATTGTATATTCAAATCAACTTATTGTATTCATAAAATCTGTTTTCTACATTAGTTAAAACTGTTCATTACTTTCTCATTAAAATTGTTCACTGTTTTCTGCATAAACTATTTTTAGCATTTTTCATAAAATTATTTTCTCTTCAACATTATTTGAAAATTTGTTCATTGTTTTTTCTGCATAAATTATTCATTGTTCATTAGGAGTTTTATGATCCAAATGCTCTAATACCAAAAACTACCCAGGAGAGAGCACAGCAGTGATATGGAAGCATAAACAATGATAAAATAGATAATAAAGAAGTAAATAGAAAAATAGATATATTCAAAATAAGGTTAAGATGGAGTATGGAATATGAAAACAGAAACTAGTAAAATCTTACTTGAATAAAAACTTTAGTCATTGATAAACTTGAAAACAAACTGCTGTCTTTGATAAAAGCTTGAAAATAAAACTGTCTAAAGAGAAAGGTTACAAGATTACAAAAGGGGGAGAGAGTACAAAAGTCTTTCTGAGGGAGAGGGAAGGCTATTACAAAGGGCTTTCCAAAACTTGGAACTTAAAAGCTTAGAATCTTAGAAAATTAGAAACTTGTCTTCTATCTTCATAGTCCCTCTCTTTTATAGGTGAAATGAACCATGGTAAAGTAACCTGAGTAGGTAAATTTAACTCAAGTTAATCTATCAGTGGTATAGAAATTAGTACTGACGAGTAATAGTTTGTTTGTGTCAGTCTGGGAATCTTTCAAATCTTGGGAATCTATCAAATCTCTTTTTACACATGCTAGTAAACAGTAGTAACTTTTGAACATCTGTCTAGACTGTCTTGATTTGTCTGGAAGCTATTCACGCGTGCTAGTGAATAGTGATTTGTCGTCAGTGAATAGTGGTTTGTCGCTAGTGAATAGTGGTTTGTCACTAGTGAATAGTGATCTATCGCCAGTGAATAGTGATCTATCTATCTGTCTTTCAATCTGTATCATTCTAGGATCCTTAACAATCTTTCTTTTCCCAAATAGCCTCCTTGCTGAAGGTATTGGACCATATACGACTATCTTGTTTGTGTAACTATATAAGTAGAAGCCTCTGTCTAATTCTTTCTGTATTTTATAAATCTTATTACTCATGAAATTAGACCATCCTTGAGCCAGAGCATCCGGATCATCAAGTGGTAAATAAGTATCTCCTGTATACTAGTTATATTCAAGGATACAACCCCAATCATGAATAAGAACCAAAATGTGAGCTGGCCAGGCTTCCATATAATAACTACTATCCCAGCTGGAAGAGTACTCCAAATAGTGATCTTCATATAATTAAGTCCTCCAATCTACGCGGCTACTTCTTGGATGACTTTGGGAAATAAACTAATCTGAATTCTAGAAGTTATGATTAATTTGCGGATAAACCCTGCTTTTAGCATTTCAAATAACCATAAAGTATCACAAATTACTGGACCTTTTGTCTCTAGATAGGGATTGTATTTGTCTCGTGTTCCTTCATAAAATCTGTCTACTTCTCCAAAACTTTCATACCATGTAGCTTTATGAGATAGCCATATGTCATCTGTCATGTCTTCTGTTCTGATAAATGCTATAGAGACTATAACTTTGAAAAGGTACATCCATCTATCATAAGAACTTGTTATGGCTTTATGGGTTTAGTATATTCTGTTGGATTTCAGGGGGTAAGGTTCTAATGGCAAGTCTCATTTTTTACTGAATCTTAGGGTGGAGCTTTGAAAAGCTTGTTTCCATAAGATAGCTTTTAGGAGACTAATGATTCTGTCATTGTGAAGCTTGAATCTCCAACCTCCTTGCCAGGGAGTTGACAACTAGATGCTTCAATAAGTGCACTGGTGCTAACAATATGTAATTCCAAAGCCTTTCTGACAATGACCTTTTGTAAAATCCTTTTAAAATATTTTATAAGAAAAACATTTTTAAAATTTAAAGCAAATATAATAAAACAAACTTTTTCTGTACACCTTTATGCTCTTGCAAAGTAGTGGTATAAGAGTAGCCATGATGATCAGGGTGACAGGAATTCAAAAACTTTACAAATTCTACCATGATTCTATCTATGTGTATATTACTATATCTCTCACTCTGAGCAAATTTTACTGATGTAGAAATAGATTTTATCAATGCAGAAAAACAGATTTGATTATTGTGAAATTCAAACAAGAAAAAGCATTCAGATTTGGCTTTTAAATTTAGAAAACACGATTTCACTAGGTGTTTCATGAGAAAACAGTGAACAATTTCTTAAATAGTGAACAGAAAAAAATTTATGTAGAAAAAAGAGTGAACAATTTTTTAAATAATGCTAAACATAAAATAATTTTATACAAAATCGTAGAAATAATTAATGTAGAAAACAGTGAACAATTTTTATGAGAAAACAATGAACATTTTTAAATAATACAGAAAACAAATTTTATGAATGCAGTAAGCAAATTCAAATATACAGCAAACATGATGTGCAGAGAGTAAATTTTATTATGTAGAAATAGATTTTATCAATGCAGAAAAATGGATTCGATTATTGTGAAATTCAAAACATGAAAAAGCATTCATAATTGCCTTTTAAATTTAGAAAACACAATTTCACTAGGTGTTTTATGAGAAAACGGTGAACAATATTTTAAGTAGTGAACAGAAAATAATTTAAGTAGAAAAGAGAGTGCACAATTTTTTAAATAATGCTCAACAGAAAATAATTTTATGCAAAATCGAAGAAATAGTTTATGTAGAAAACAATGAACAGTTTTAATTAATGCAAAAATAGATTTTATGAATGCAGTAAGCAAATTCGAATATACAGCAAACATGATGTGTAGAGAGTAAATTTTATTAATGTAGAAAAAGAAAATTTTATTAACGTAGAAACAGATTTTATCAATACAGAAAAATAGATTCGATTATTGTGAAATTCAAACACGAAAATGCATTCAGATTTAGCTTTTAAATTTAGAAAACAAAATTTCACTAGGTGTTTTATGAGAAAATGGTGAAATTTTTTTTTAAATAGTGAACATAAAATAATTTATACAGAAAAGAGAGTGCACAATTTTTTAAATAATGCTGAACAAAAAATAATTTTACGCAAAATCGTGGAAATAGTTTATGTAGAAAACAGTGAACAATTTTTATGAGAAAATAGTAAAAATTTTAATTAATGCAAAAAAAAGATTTTATAAATGCAGTAAGCAGATTCAAATATATAGTAAACATGATGCGCAGAGAGCAAAATTCATTAACGTAGAAACATATTTTATCAATGCAGAAAAACAAATTAGATTATTGTGAAATTTAAATATGAAAAGCATTCAATTTGACTTTTCAATTTAGAAAACACGATTTTCACTAGGTGTTTTATGAGAAAATAATGAACAATTTTTTAAACGGTGAACAGAAAATAATTTATGTAGAAAAGAGAGTGAACAATTTTTTAAATAATGCTGAACAGAAAATAATTTTATGCAAAATTGTAGAAATAGTTTATGCAGAAAATAGTGAACAATTTTTATGAGAAAATAATGAACAATTTTAATTAATGCAGAAAATAGATTTTATGAATGCAGTAAGCAGATTTGAATATACAGCAAATATGATGTGCAAAGAGTAAATTATATTAACGTAGAAACAGATTTTATCAATGCAAAAAAATAGATTCGATTATTGTGAAATTCAACCATGAAAAAGCGTTCAAATTTAGCTTTTAAATTTAGAAAACACAATTTCACTAGGTGTTTTATGAGAAAACGGTGCACAACTTTTTAAATAGTGAACAAAAAATAATTTATGCAGAAAAGAGAGTGAACAATTTTTTAAATAATGTTGAACAGAAATAATATTATGTAAAATCGTAGAAATAGTTTACATAGAAAACAGTGAACAATTTTAATGAATGTAAAAACATATTTGGTGAATGCAGTAAGCAGATTCAAATATACAGAAAACATGATGTGCAGAGAGCAAAATTTTATTTAGGTAGAAACAGATTTTATCAATGCAGAAGAACACATTTGATTATTGTGAAATTTAAACATGAAAAAGCATTTAGATTTGGCTTTTAAATTTAGAAAACACGATTTTCACTAAGTGTTTTATGAGAAAATAGTGAACAATTTGTTAAATAATGAATAGAAAATAATTTATACAGAAAAGAGAGTGAACAATTTTTTAAATAATGCCGAACAGAAAATAGTTTTACGCAAAATCGTAGAAATAGTTTATGTAGAAAATAGTGAACAATTTTTATGACAAAACGATGAACAGTTTTAATTAATGCAGAAAACAGATTTTATGAATGCAGTAAGCAGATTTGAATATACAGCAAACATGATGTGCAGAGAGTAAATTTTATTAACATAGAAACATATTTTATCAATGCAGAAAAATAGATTCGGTTATTGTGAAATTCAAACATGAAAACGGATTTAGATTTGGCTTTTAAATTTAGAAAACACAATTTCACTAGGTGTTTTACGAGAAAACGGTGAACAATTTTTTAAATAGTGAACATAAAATAATTTATGCAGAAAAAAGAGTGCAAATTTTTTAAATAATGCTAAATAGAAAATAATTTTGTGCAAAATCGTAGAAATAGTTTATGCAGAAAACAGTAAACAATTTTTATGAGAAAATAGTAAAAATTTTAATTAATGCAAAAAAAATAGATTTTATAAATGCAATAAGTAGATTCAAATATACAATATACATGATGCGCAGAGAGCAAAATTTATTAACGTACAACAGATTTTATCAATGCAGAGAAACAAATTCAATTATTGTAAAAATTAAACATGAAAAAGCATTCAGATTTGGCTTTTAAATTTAGAAAACATGATTTCACTACGTATTTTATGAGATAATAGTGAAATTTTTTTTAAATAGTGAACAAAAAATAATTTATGCAGAAAAGAGAGTGAACAATTTTTCAAATAATGCAGAACAAAAAATAATTTTATGCAAAATCGTAGAAATAGTTTATACAGAAAATAGTGAACAATTTTTATGAGAAAACACTGATCAGTTTTAATTAATGCAGAAAACAGATTTCATGTAAGCAGTAAGCAGATTCGAATATACAATAAACATGATGTGCAGAGAGTAAATTTTATTAATGTAGAAACAGATTTTTTCAATACAGAAAAATAGATTCGATTATTGTGAAATTCAAACTTGAAAAAGCATTCAGATTTAGCTTTTAAATTTAGAAAACACAATTTCACTAGGTGTTTTATGAGAAAACGGTGAACAATTTTTTAAATAGTGAACAGAAAATAATTTATGCAGAAAAGAGAGTGAACAATTTTTTAAATAATGCTGAACAGAAAATAAGATTATGCAAAATTGTAGAAATAGTTTAGGTAGAAAATAGTGAACTATTACAGTGAACAGTTTTAATTAATGCATAAACAGATTTGGTGAATGCAGTAAGAAGATTCAAATATACAATAAACATGATGTGTAGAGAGTAAATTTTATTAAGGTAGAAACAGATTTTATCAATGTAGAAGAACACATTCGATTATTGTGAAATTCAAACTTGAAAAAGCATTTTGATTTGGCTTTTAAATTTAGAAAACGCAATTTCACTAGGTGTTTTATGAGAAAACAGTGAACAATTTTTTAAATAATGAATAGAAAATAATTTATGTAGAAAAGAGAGTTAACAATTTTTTAAATAATACTGAACAGAAAATAATTTTATACAAAATCATAGAAATAGTTTATGCAAAAAATAGTGAACAATTTTTATGAGAAAACATTGAACAATTTTAATTAATGCGAAAAATAGATTTTAGGAATGCAGTAAGCAGATTCGAATATACAGCAAACATGATGTGCAGAGAGTAAATTTTATTAACGTAGAAACAGATTTTATCAATGCAGAAAAATAGATTCGATTATTGTGAAATTCAAACATGAAAAAGTGTTCAGAATTGGCTTTTAAATTTAGAAAACAAGATTTGACTAGGTGTTTTGTGAGAAAACAATGAACAATTTTTTAAATAGTGAACTGAAAATAATTTATGCAGAAAAGAGAGTGAACAATTTTTTAAATAATGCTGAACAAAAAATAATTTTTTGCAAAATTGTAGAAATAGTTTATACAGAAAACAGTAAACAATTACAGTGAACAATTTTAATTATTGCAAAAACAGATTTGGTGAATGCAGTAAGCAGATTCAAATATACAGTAAACATGATGTGCAGAGAGAAAATTTTACTAAGGTAGAAACAGATTTTATCAATGCAGAAGAACACATTCGATTATTGTGAAATTCAACTTGAAAAAGCATTTACATTTGGCTTTTAAATTTAGAAAACAAGATTTCACTAGGTGTTTTGTGAGAAAACAATGAACAATTTTTTAAATAGTGAACTGAAAATAATTTATGCAGAAAAGAGAGTGAACAATTTTTTAAATAATGTTGAACAGAAAATAATTTTATGCAAAATCCTAGAAATAGTTTATGTAGAATACAGTGAACAATTTTTATGAGAAAACTGTGAACAGTTTTAATTAATGCAAAAAACAGATTTTGTGAATGTAGTAAGCAGATTCGAATATACAGTAAACATGATGTGTAGAGAGCGAATTTTATTAACATAGAAACAAATTTTGTCAATGCAGAAGAACAAATTCGATTATTGTGAAATTTAAACATGAAAAAGTATTCATATTTTGCTTTTAAATTTAGAAAACACGATTTCACTGGGTGTTTTATGAGAAAAAAGTGTACAATTTTTTAAATAGTGAACATAAAATAATTTATGCAGGTAAGAACAGATTTTATCAATGCAGAAAAACAAATTCGATTATTGTGAAATTTAAAGATGAAAAAGCATTCAGATTTGGCTTTTAAATTTAGAAAACACGATTTCACTAGGTGTTTTATGAGAAAACAACGAACAATTTGTTAAATAGTGAACATAAAATAATTTACGTAGAAAAGAGAGTGAATGATTTTTTAAATAATGCTAAACAGAAAATAATTTTATGCAAAATCGTAGAAATACTTTATGCAGAAAACAATGAACAATTTTTAATGAGAAAATAGTGAACAATTTTAATTAATTCAGAAAACAAATTTTATGAATGCAGTAAGTAGATTCCAATATACAGTAAACATGATGTACAGAGAGAAAATTTTATTAACGTAAAAACTGATTTTATTAATGCAAAAAAACAAATTCAATTATTGTGAAATTTAAACATGAAAAAGCATTCTGATTTGGTTTTTAAATTTTGAAAACCTGATTTCACTATGTGTTTTATTGTAATCAACGAACAATTTTTTTAAATAGTGAACAGAAAATAATTATGCCAAAAAGAGAGAACAATTTTTAAAATAATACTGAACAGAAAATAATTTTATGCAAAATTGTAGAAATAGTTTATGCAAAAAATAGTGAACAATTTTTATGAGAAAACAATGAACAATTTTAATTAATGTAGAAATTAAATTCATATTTTGAAATTAAAACTCTATATTTGACAATGCTTCTATTTAAATAAATAAAACATAAAAAAGCTTCTTATTTTTCTGTTTACGTTTATTTGGTGATTATCCCAAAAAAAAAAAAATGTTACAAGGTACTCGAGCGTGGTGAGCTCGAGTACCGTAGAATTAAAATAAACAACATTTTATTTATAAAAGGTACTCAAGCTTGCTATACTCGAGTATTGTGTTGCATGGTACTTGAGTTTACCAAGCTCGAGTACCACATTATTTTTATTAATCACCCAATTTCCAACTCAGTAGTGCCACGGTGGCAAAAATTCTAGGAACTCGAGCTTCTTAAACTTGAGTTCCACTTGGTACTTGAGTTTGCCATACTCGAGTACCATAAAAGTGGTATTTCCCTAATAAGTTCTGAAATAGTGCTTTTTTCCTACAAAATTTCTGAAAATGGTGGTATTTGGCCATTTTCACCAAAAAATAAGGGTTGTTAGCGTATTCATCTGCTATTGTTGTGCTTGAATTAGGCAATGATTGTGAAGGATTGGTTGTGGAATCTGGTATAGATTGTGAAGAACCATTTGTGGAAGCCTTTGAAATGCTTGACAAAGCTTGAAATCAAGGTTTTAGGGATTGAAAACAAAGAGTAGAATAACCGCTTTGATATCGTGTAAAGAACGAAGAATCTAGAAAGACGAAGAGAGAAAATTCTTGCTATGAATCTTTCATTTCATTCATCTAAATTAATTTACAAAGCAATATCAGTATATATATATACACAAGTACAGAAAGTTTTGGCGCCTAAAACTAAAACTAACTAACTAACTCATTTCATCCTTTCACACGTGCTATGAACTAAATAAATAACTCCCTTTCCTTTCACGTGTGCTAACTTCTTTGCTTTATTGCTTGTGGACTTGCTACAAGTCGTTTTGCCTTCAGTCTCTTGTTGTTTAGTTTCTATAGTAATCTCAACACGGCTTGACCTTAATTGAACCTCAGTCTGACCTCAAGAACCTTAAACCTCTCCCTTTTCCAATTTATTAAAAGGTCTGGATTTCAAAACTATGATCAATATTGCTAATGTCAAGTGATAGGCCAAAAACGGATTGAACCCTTGTGATTGAAATTAATTAATTAATTATCCAAGTTATTAATTAATCAATTTATCATGCAAAGCGCATGGTAGCACAAACAAATCACCAAACAACTAAATATGCAGTAGAAAATAAAAGACACAGTGATTTTTTTATGAATGGGAAAAACCTACACGACAAAAAACCCACCGGGTGATTTTTAAGTCACCACTCCCAAAACTCCACTATTATCACAACAAGCGGTTACAAGTATAGGAATCCCAAGTACCTTACCAACCTACAGTTGAACCCTTACTCCAATAACCAATTGGACTTGTTTTATAGTTACAGTTCCCCTCTCAATGCATAGCTCCCAAGTACGTGACTAAACAATTGCGCGGATCCCAGTACGCGACTTCAATCACCAACTAAGAAGGTTGTTGGTTGCAAAGTTCTTTAGTTCAACCACACGATGAAGATCAAGAAGATGCTTGGTCACAAAACCCTATGGTGCACATACACAACAACTTCTTCAAGAGAAAGAGATGAACTAGGGCAAGAACTTCGTCTCCGGTCACAATTTGCTTTAATAGAGTTTGCTCAATGCTTGTGCAACTTGTAAACTGTTTGACGGCCCTTAAAACAATCCTTTTATATGTCCAGGGTTAGGAGAAAAGAAAGCCCAAAGACACATTCACAGATCCCAAGAAAATCAGATCAAGAATTCTGAAATTCTTAAACCTCGACAGATAGGAGGTGTCGAGCAGGTGTTGAGCACACGGACTGAATAGCTTCCTTAAACCTTGACACATGCTAGTTGTCAAGCTTTAGTAATTTTGCACTTTCAACTTGTTTTCTTGGACAAACTTGAAGGCTTCAACACTTGATCTTGAAATATGGTTTCTTGAAATATTTAAACACATCCTAAATCTACCCAATTACAAGTAAAGTGTGTTTTGTTAAAGGATAACCAATTACATAAAATCATGACATATGTTCTTAACATGTGAAACACATATGTCCTAACAATCTCCCCATTTGACAATCCATGAGAAAACCATAACAAACAAATGAGCATATGAGAAAAGTCATAAATCACTCAACTCATATTCACTTATTGAATACAATAAAATCTATCCTAATACAAACTCTTGAAAAACTTTGCAAGAAGAGAGTTTATGGCAAGTAGACTTTGATAACTTGTATTTCTGAAACACTTTAAACAAAACTCATCAAGGTATCTTAGTGTGAAATAGAAATAATAGATTGCATACAAGTATAAGAAACATGTGTATAAAGAAAGAAAAGAAACAACACATGTAAGGTTAGGTGAAATAAACATACATCCACATATAAAGATTATAAGTACAATGTATGTGTAAAAGTGGTCACAAGACCTAATGTACAAGAACAATGTATCTATAAAAGAAAGAAAAGAAAAGATACAAAATAACCTCACTACATCCCTCAAAACATATCAATACTCCCTCCAACAAAATGATCCTATACTAACTCTCTCCCTAAGATAGACTACTCTCATATCCAAAACTACTCCCCCTTTTTGTCATGAGTGACAAAGGGTAAGAGTGTTAAGTAGACATTTCATCAGTAGAGCTAGCATCTCCATCATCATCATCCTTAGAAGAAGAGTCACAAGGTGGTGGTGAAGGAGTAGCCTCGAGAGAAAATCCGCCCATGGTCGCCTGACGACGTGCAATACGGCCAACACAGACGTTCGTCTGATACATCTAAGTAAAGAGTGTATCTAGACGAGCATCCATGCGCTGAAGCTGCGCTATGATGTCTCCTAATGACACATCGCTTGTAGAAGATGAGGGAGCAAATGTGGATGGAGCAGAACAGGATGGAGCTTAATGGGAGGGAGGAGCTGTTGAATTCGACTGCCTCGACCGAAACTGTGCCTCGCTACGTTTAACTATAGTGTAGTCTATGGCACACATGACAGAAAAATGGTCAGAAGAGGGAAAATGAACAGAAAAATGGCGTAAGATCCTCGTGATAGCAGAAGGAAAGATGAGCTTATCATGGGACGCCGAATCAAGATGAACATCTATAATAGAAAGAATGAAATGAGAAGGGAAGTCTATAGTAAGATGCTTAAGAAGAAACAACAAAAACCGAGCACGAGGCTCTGTGATGGAGTTGTAGTGAGAGAGTGGATGAAGTAAAAAAGTCATCACCATGTTAATGAATCTAGGACCTTTAGCAAGAGGCCTACATGGTGTAAACTGACGATCACCCCAATCAGAAGGGCGCTCGCAGAAAGCAACCACGAGCTCATCTTTGGACATAGTCCCCAGATGCTCACAACTAGGATAGTCAGTAAACTCTATCCTAGGAACCCGAAGCACATCCGTAACAAGCTGCGGTGTGATAGGAATGCGCATACCTCAATCACAAGTGAAGAAAAGAGGTACTGAACGATCAATCCCATGCATGTTGGAGTAAAACTCCTGGATAAGCACGAGAAGACAAGTGACTGGGACGTCACATAGTGACTCCCATTCCCGACTGTGAATGACAGTGGGAAGGTCAGTGTCGGTGAAGTCCGCCAGAATGACTTGGCGTTCTGAATGAACACATCGTCTAGAAATGTTATCCGAGAATGCCTTATGGGCATCATCATCATGGAACCGAAGAGAAAGAGGAGTAGGATCAAAAGATGAAGAAGCTCCGGAACGAAGAGGGTTCCGAGCCAAAGTAGATTTACGCTTAGGTGCCATAGACATGACTAACGTAAACATAAAGAGAGGGAAAGAAAGAAAGACAATCAAAAAAGTCCCAAGCAATTCAAATATAACAAGTA
The DNA here is from genome assembly GCF_932294415.1 of Quercus robur. NCBI lineage: Eukaryota > Viridiplantae > Streptophyta > Magnoliopsida > Fagales > Fagaceae > Quercus > Quercus robur. The sequence goes on from NC_065537.1 coordinate 58,214,326, forward strand.
TACTGAAAAGAGAGTATGTATGCATGGGAAATGCATGAACATGTGACATGCAAAAGAAATTGCATGATGGGCTCAGTCCAATCCAAATCTATCAGCACACAAACAGTTTGCACACATCTAAATGTATGACAATACTATTATAATGCTAATGTGATGCAATGTATGAGATTTTAAACTCATTTAAGTGAAAACCCATCCCAAAATTTCAACAATAACTCATCAATTTTTCAAAACCCCAAAATTTTTCAAAACCCCTAAAATCTAGGTTTCAAAACATGAAATGCATGAATATGAAAGAGATTAGAAACTTACCAAGTGAATAAAATCTTGAAAAAGCTTGAAGAAACCTTAAGAATCAAGATTGGAGTGAGATGAGATTGTTTAGGAGAGAAAAAGAGAGAGCTATCGAGAGAGAGAGATCGAACAAAATGGGGTTCAGATCGCACAGGGAGATTAAATAGTGCCTCAGTAAATCTCGACAGATGAAGGTGTCGAGAGGTGTCGAAACATCTGTCGAGGAAGGTATCAAGAAAATGGTCTTCGACAGATACAGGTATCGAGGAGGTGTCGAAGAACAAATCAACAGATACAAAAACAGAAGCTCGATCGATCCACCAGGTGTCGAGAAGCTATCGAGGAGGCAAAAACTTTCTCGATTGAACCACCAGGTGTCGAGAAGCTGTCGAGATTGAGATAAGAAAAGCTGAAGAAGCTCGACAAATAGCAAGGTATCGAGGAGGTGTTGAGCTAGCTTTTAAAAGCAGTTTTTCGAGAAGTGAAAAACACAGACATGAATGCAATCCAACATGCAACTCAACCAATGATCCAATCAACATATAAACCTCTCAAAATCATCTCTCAATAGCAATTTTAAGCACATGGATCTTTAAAAACACACACACACTAAACAAGTCTAATCGATTTTATTTTTCAAAAACAAGTTGAGACAGTTTAGTAAGCATACATTAACACATGTAAAACCTTGTGATAGCCAAATCACATTGTACCTGCACATGTATCAAAAGTAGCAAAGAATATTGCGTGTTGCGTGTGAAAAACATCGCAAGATTGCATAAGTGTATACATGTTATGACGATTTGAGATATGAGAAAATCACTTTAACTCTCACACAATCATAACTGCTTGATGGGGACTATCACTTTTGAGGTACATCCTATAACTCCCACATCTCCTAGAATACACGCTTGTTATCATATTTATTTTTGATCTTTTTGCTTTTTATTTTCTTTGTATATTTTTATTTAAGCAAATCATGCATGGGCATATAAGAGATAGAAAAGAAAATACCCAATAATGGTAAGCATTTGACATTCCAATTTTGTTATGCCGAAGCACACAAATGTCATTGACACTGCAATTTTGCTATGCCAAAGCATACAGGTGTCATATTATGATTGGTGGGCAACAGTGGTGAAATGATTATTTATGCCTTTCTCTTAGGATTTTTTAGTCCTACCCATCAGAAAGAGTAATACGAGTGTTAAGTACAAGAGATAACTTAATCTTACTTATCACAAACAAGAGCCATAAAGCTCACTTGCTTAGTTGTGCATAGAGATGCTCATCTAAGTTACAAAAGATACAAAATTTAGAAGACTTTGTTTCAATGGCCATCCAAGGTACACAAGTACCAATGTACACAAAACACACACTGTTTTTGTATTTTTCTGATTTTTCAATTTTATTTTTATTTTTTATATGAAAAAAAAAAAACAAAGCAAAACTGAAACAACCAAACAAAAACATGTTAAGCAAAGCAAAGCATAAAAACTAGACTGACTTAAAACTTGAAAGCAAAACACAAAAAAAATGCACACAACAAAAACAAGAAGAAAGAAAAAGTGATAGAATCACTTGGAGCCTTTTCCTTTCCACACCTTGGAAGAACCTTTCGGTCTAGCAAACCCTTGAACCGGCGGTGAGGGGGAAGAATTAAAACCGTTTAAGTTCGAAATGAACATGAGGGCTTTGAGAATATCTCCAAGAGGAGCAAGAGAGGATTAAAGCTGATTCTGGCTTCCAGATGCTATCATGCCGTTGCTTTGTTGAGTGGCTAGCCACTTATAGCAATTTGGTCGAGTATGATCAGCTTCTCCATAATGATGACAGAGATGCTACTTCTTCTATTTAGGCTTTTGAGAGTTAGCCTTTTTAGCCCTAGGGTTTTTTACATCTTTCTTCTCAAGTTTAGGGAGTGCTCCTAATATAGATTTACCCTTGTCTAAGTTCTCACTAGCTAATTCAGTTTTAATCTCATTGTCCACAATTTTAACATTATTAGCAGGAGGAACAAAAACAGTAGTACTAGTTGAAGCAATATTAGAGAAAGAGAGACCATACCCTAAACCTATTCGATCTAAAGCAGATTTCTGAATGCTGAGCATCTCGTCAAGCTTCGCACTTGAAGTCCTCTCCAATTGAGCTCTAACTTGAAACAGCTCTTCTTCAAGCTTCTTGGTCTTCTCAGCCAAGAAATTATTCTCGAGCCTCAGTGCTCCAATAATCTGATTAGCCTCATCAAACTTTGTGGATAGCTTCTCACGGTCAAATTCCACATCACTGAGCTTCTTGGTGGTTAGCCTATACAATTTCTCATGCTTCTCAGAAAGCTTGTATAGTTTTTTATAGGTTGTATGGATGTCATCTTGATCATCCATCTTCTCAAACTTGGATTCCACCAATTCCTCTTCTTCAACCATATCTTCAACAATCCCATCGATAGGATTAACAGTGGCAGTAAAGGCATTTAAGATTCCATTATCCTCATTGTCGAAATCATTCTCAGGCTTGGTGTTGCTCAAGGTAGCAGCAAGTGCCTTGCTCTTCCCAATGCTTTTGAGATATGTAGGACACTCATGTTTCATGTGACCGAAACCTTGACACCCAAAGCACTTAGGTCCTACGGGAATAGTGTACTAATCGCCATCTCTAGCATCCTTCTTCCCTTTGTCTTGACTCTTAAACTGAGAGGAACTAGATTGCTTACGGTCCTTGTCAAAACCCTTTCCATTGGCATTCTTCATAAACTTCTTGAACTACCTGGTGATATAGGACTTCATCTTGGAATCTTCATCGTCGGAAGACTCATCTGTGTCACTGTTCTTGGCCTTCAAAGCCATGCTCTTACCTTTACCCGACTTGCCTATTCTTGTTAACCCTAGCTCGTAGGTCTGTAAGTTTCCAACCAGCTCAATCAAAAGAATCTTGTCAATATCATTTGATTCCTCTATCGTCGTGATCTTGGCATGGAATCTCTCGAGTAGAGATCTGAGCACATTCCTTACAATCTTGGGTTCAAGAATGGTTTCCCCAAGATAGAAGGCTAAGTTCACTATGTCCTTTAGCTTGGCATAGAACTCATCGAATGACTCATCCTCCTCCATCTTTATCTCTTCAAAGTTTGTAGTGAGCCTCTGAAGCTTTGAATCCTTGACAGCCTTTGTACCCTCATAGGTTATCTGGAGGATGGTCCATGCTTTCTTAGCAGTTTCAGTAGAGAATATCTTCTTGAACTCCTCATTGGTGATCACACTAAATAAAGCATTCAATGCCCTGTTGTTGAAGTTTTCCGCCTTGATCTTGGCTTCATCCCAATTGGCCAGCGCTTCCTTTGGCTTAGTCCAACCAATCTCGACAGCTTGCCACACCTTTTTATCTAAAGACTGCAAGAAAGTTCTCATGTGTACTTTCCAGTATGCATAGTTAGTGCCATCAAATAAAGGAGGTATAATTAATGACTATCCTCTATCCATGGCAAACAAGGGTCAATGGATCAACCCAGCAAAGATTAAACCTAATCAGAGTGTGCCTACTCTGATACCACTTAATAGGCCAAAAATGGATTAACCCCTTGTGATTGAAATTAATTAATTATCCAAGTTATTAATTAATCAATTTATCATGCAAAGCGCGTGGTAGCACAAACAAATCACCAAACAACTAAATATGCAGCAGAAAATAAAAGACACGGTGATTTGTTTACGAATAAGAAAAACCTACATGGCAAAAAACCCACCGGGTGATTTTCAGGTCACCACTCCCGAAACTCCACTATTATCATAACAAGCGGTTACAAGTAAAGGAATCCCAAATACCTTACCAACCTACAGTGAACCCTTACCCCAATACCCAATTGGACTTGTTCTGTAGTGACAGTTCCCCTTTCAATGCACGGCTCCCAAGTACGTGACTAACCAATTGCGTGGATCCCAGTACACAACTTCAATCACCAACTAAGAAGGTTGTTGGCTGCAAAGTTCTTCAATTCATCCACACGATGAAGATCAAGAAGATGCTTGGTCACAAAACCCTACGGTGCACATACACAACAACTTCTTCAAGAGAAAGAGATGAACTAGGGCAAGAACTTCGTCTCCGATCACAATTTGCTTGAACAGAGTTTGCTCAATACTTGTGCAACTTGTAAACTGTTTGACGGCCCTTAGAACAATTCTTTTATAGGTCTAGGGTTAGGAGAAAAGAAAGTCCAAAGACACATTCACAGATCCCAAGAAAATCAAATCAAGAATTCTGAAATTCTTAAACCTCGACAGATAGGAAGTGTCGAGCAGCTGTCGAGTAGGTGTCGAGCACATGGGCTGAACAGCTTCCCTACACCTTGACACATGCTAGTTGTCAAGCTAGCTGTCGAGCTTTAGTAATTTTGCACTTTCAGCTTGTTTTCTTGGATAGACTTGAAGGTTTCAACACTTGATCTTGAAATATGGTTTCTTGAAGTACTTAAACACATCCTAAATCTACACAATTATAAGTAAAGTGTATTTTGTCAAAGGATAAGTCAATTACATAAAATCATGACATATGTTCTTAACATGTGAAACATATATGTCCTAACATCAAGTATCACTTATAACTTGATTTTGTTAAAATCGAGTTTAAAAAACAGGGGTATTTTATTGAATAGCTTCAAAATATGAATATTTTACTGCATAGTTTGTAAATTATGGACAAATGCCTATTTTTCACTTAGTCAAAATTGTTAGGTCAAATGCCCATATAGCAATTTTACTTTTGGTTGGCATTCTGTTAGCGTGTAATGTTGCCACGTTGGCTCGCTTTTTTATTTGTTTTCATGTGATGGTCTTTTTTTTCTTTTTTCTTTTTCTTTTTTTTGGTTGTTATGCAACGGTGAAGGATTTTCTTTTTAATTGATCTTATCCATGTGAAGATCATTGGACATGAGTATATATATGAAAATGCAATGTGGTGGACTTGATTATTTATTCTGAAAAAAATGTTTGTTGGACACATACATATATATGTTAGATAATTTATTGTGTATTTGTTATATTGTGACTATGCTTTCCTTTTTTGGTTGTTATAAAGTGAAGAACTACGGAGTTGGTGTTTCAAGAATTGAAACTATGAAGCCAAATTCCAACAATTAAATATATTATATGAGTTAGCAACTAGTTAATTTATTTAAATAGATACCATATCACACACATGTAAATGTGAGTCAAGTCATATATTTTCATTTATTTAAACATCCACCCTCATATACTCAAATAATTAATCAAGGCATACTAAGAAACAAGGAATTAATAGTGTTGCTTATAGCTTTACTAGATATGTTAGTAATTATTCGGTGTGAATCGAGGATGTTCTTTCACATCTTAATACTGTAATCTCAATTCATTTGACTGCTCTTGCTTGATAAAAGTTACAACTTTCTTCTTAAAAAAAGAGTTGGGAAAATTCTATTTCGGGCAAAATTTAAAAAAATGTTGTGTGACTAATTCATCTTTCCGTTTGGAGCTGGTCAGCTAGTCAGGCCTGCCTCACATTCTCATAAGGGTCAAATATTTCAATTATATAAAATTAGGACCGGCTTTTATTATTATTTTCTTATGAGAATTTGGAGGTGATATTATGATTTATGAATAGTACTAAACGCATAGAAATAAAAATTTTAATGACAAACGAGGAAAAAGGCAGAAGAGCAACAAGGAATAAAAGTAGAAATTTAAACCAAAAAAAGCTACCATGTCCTAAAAGCGAGCTTGATTTGTCCAATGTGATGCTAAATCAGTGAGTGCCTTTGTCGAAGACCCATCTGCACTTAGTGCTTTCTCAGCAGCATCCTTTAGATCTTTCATACGGCTATGAACTTTCTTCCCCTCTTCTCCAACCATGAGACCCTTTACAACTTTCGCAATTTCCTCTCGGTCCACTAGGCCTTTCTCATTAGCTTTTGGTCTAAGTGCCACTTTTAGATCCTCAGCTAGTAGTACTGCATTCATTCTTTGCTCTGCGAAAAGTGGCCATGCAATTAATGGTATGCCCTGCAAGATACTTTCTAGGGTCGAATTCCAACCACAGTGACTTAAGAACCCACCTGTGGAACTGTGGCTAAGGACTTGGATTTGTGGTGCCCATGAGGGAACCACTAGACCCTGGCCTTTGGTTCTCTCTACAAACCCTTTTGGTAAGGAAGTAAGTGGGTTGTTTTCAAGGGTTTGGTCACTATGGTATGCAGCATCAGCGGATTCATTATTTGGAGTTCTTACAACCCATAAGAATTTTTGCTCACTCAATTCCAATCCAAAGGCTAGCTCATTGGTTTGTTCATATGAGAGGGTCCCACCACTCCCAAAACAAACAAATAGGACAGAGCCATGTGGCTGATTGTCCAACCATCGTAAGCAGTCTGAGTCCTCTGACCCTTTAACTTGATTGCTAGAACCAGTTTGAATGATGGGTCCAATTGGATAAAGTGGGAGACTTTTAGCTTCTTCATCTAACAGTGCTTTTATTGCATTTTCTTCCAATTCCATGAAAGTATTAAACATAATACCCTCGGCTAATCGCATCCGTTTTGTGCTGCGAAGAAACATTTTATACCAGTCACTTGTTCGATCTTGAACCGGTTCTGCAAGATCTCTACCGTGAATAGGTACGCACCCTGGAAGTTTCAATGGTTCTGCTTGGTCTCTATACTCGCCTGAAATTGTCTCATCTAGCTTTGGCAAATGCAAAACCAACGACAACGCAAAAGCATTTGACAAGAAGAAGATGTAGGGTGAGATGTTGAATTCCTTAGCAACATCTAGTGCATCCATGCCAAAAGTGTCAACGATAAAAGCAGCAAACCGAGAAGACTTCAACACATCACGAAGAGATGGCAGTGACCGGGTCAAGGTGAGAATAGTTTGGACTTCAGGTAGTTAGGGATGGCAACGGGTCGGGTTCGGGCCGAGTTTTTCCATACCCGGACCCGACCCGCGGGTCAAGACTAGCAGCCCAGACCCGGCCCGTTTACTAAACGGATTTTTTTCCGGAGCCCAGACCCGCCCCCGCCGGGTCCCGCGGGCTCCACAGGCCCCGTTTGGCCGTGGTACTTCAGGGCCCATTCTGTGGCCCAATCAAAAAAAAAAAAAAAAAAATTTGTTTGCTAACATTGATTTTCTCAGCAACCAAATAGGAGGGGAAAAAGAACACTCAACAAAACTCATTATTTTCTCAGCAACCAATAGATCTGAACAATCGAAAACCAACAAAACCCATTATTTTCTCAACAACCAACAGATCAAAAACCCTTTTTTTTTTTCATTACAATATTTTCCCACATCAAAAGCAAAAAGAAGAATTAACATACAAACCCTAGGTCTGAACAATAAAACCCTACAAAATCAATTCACACAAGCCGATCTATTCAACCAAAATAGCACTAAAACTAGAAATTACAAATTTGAATCTTTGAACAAAAAGAACGATTTTCATTGCAAAAGCTTGAGTTCCTAACGAGGTGAAGGAGATGAGAGAGTCGCGGCCTTGTGAGGTTGAGGAGGGCCTGGCGAGGTGAGGGAGGAGCAGTGGTGTCTACAGGCTGCGTCAAGGTGAAGGAGGCAGGGAGCAGCGGCGTCGGCAAGGTGAGGTATGCAAGGAGCAGCGGCGCCGGCCAAGTAAGCATGGGAGGCGAAGTAGCGGCGTCGGCGAAGTAAGCTTGGGAGGCGAAGCAGCGGCGCCGGCGGTCTTGCTTAAGGGAGAGTGAGGGTGAGGAAGAGAATGAGAGGCGGCTTGGGAGAGAATGGGTCTGAGAGTCTGAGGGATTTTGGGGGAAAAATGAGTATTTATAGTTAGGGTTTTTTTTTTTTTTTTTAATATTATATATACGGGTCGGGTTCGGGCCGGGTATGCCTAATACCCGGACCCGACCCGAACCCACTTCGGGTTTTTTAATGAAAACCCAGACCCGACCCTGATGTTAAACGGATCGGGTAAAACCCGACCCATTAGGGTCGGGTCGGACCGGGTACCCGCGGGTCGGGTTTATTTTGCCATCCCTACAGGTAGTAAGCCTTCGAGGTCCTCAGGGCTCACTGGAGGAAGAAAGACATGGTCTATGCTGGTGGGCAAGGCTTGGAGGACCTCTTTCATGGCTTTGGATGGAGACCCAAGTACGGAAATGATACAGGTGATGTGGAAGTTGTGATGGAGAGCAAGTAGCTTTGCAAGCTCCAGAAGAGGGATGAGATGTCCCATCCCTGGACTTGGAAAAATAGCTATGTGGGGTTCTTGTTCCATATGGAAAATATATGTGTCAATAATGCTTTGAAGTCTTGAATAAATGGGTTTTGAGAGAGAATAGTAAGAGTTTTTATGGTTGGGACTTGTAAGGTTACATTGTTTATATAGCGTCTTTCTGAATGGGAAGATGGAAAGTGTGAACATGTTTTCTATAATTCTTAGTATTACAAGATATATATCGACCATCTAGAATCTATCTATGGGATGCCATATATAGATGCAACCCCACCCCACCCCACTAAACCCAACTGGGTCAGGTTCTCTCTCAATAGCTTAAAATTTTGGTTTTTTTATTTAAAGGTAATGTCTATTATATAGACCCAATTACAAAATTTTGGTTTTTTATTTAAGGGTAATGTCTATTATATACACACAATTACATACACCGTACACGCATATCACTTTTGTGTTGAAATTCCGTACATTATGTGTAAGATCCCGTTTGGTTCCACTTTTTGATCCCAAAAAGGGCGTTTTCAAAAAAGCCCAACCAACTTTTGCGTTTGGAACTTTTATAAAAAACTGAGGACAAAACGCGGAAGGAATATGGACCCTCAGGGGTCCATAAATCAAAACGCGCTATGCGCGTTTTGTATATTACCGTTGCAATAACCAAAAAGACCGAAATACCCAGCACTTTCTCTCATGCCCCTCATCTCTCATCTCTGCTCTCCCTTCGCATTTGACGCCTCCATCTCTTCTCTCTGCCTTGCTCTGCCCTCTCCGTAAGTCTCTCTACTCTCTGTCTTTTTTCTTTGTCTTCCTTTTCTTCTTTCGCTTCGTCTTCCTCTTCTTCTTCTTTCTTTCTTTCTTTCTTTCTGGTTCTTCCTCTCCGTAAGTCTTTCTGTAGCTTTGGATTGTGGTTTGTTTTATGGGTAATGATTTTTCTGTGTGTTCTTTGGGTTGATTTCTCATGGGTATGGGTTGTTTTGATTTGGACCGAACCTGGGTTGATTCTCATGGGTCTGATTTGGGTTGTTTTGGTTTTGATTTCTCTGTTCTTTGGTTGATTTCTCACTTTTGGTGTGTGGGTTTTGATTTCTCAGGTACCAAAAACACTGATCTGCTACCAAAAACACTGATCTGCTACCAAAAACTAGTTACCAACACTGATCTGAAATTTTTTTTTTTTTTTTTACCGAGTGTGGGAAAAAAAATTTCGGATCTTGCTATGAATGGGTATTGTTCCTTTACTTGTTTTGTTATTTGTTTTTGCTGATTGGAATATATAATGAAGTGTTTAGTTAGTAAAAATATATAATGAAGTGTTTAACATTGATTTGAATTTTTTTTTTTTTTTTTTTTTTTTTTTACCGAGTGTGCTATTTTAATATATAATGAAGTGTTTAATGAGTATAGTTTGTGAATCTGAAATAGCCGAGATTAATCTTAGCTAGCTTCTAGCATGTGTAATTTGACTTCTTGTTATACACTAATGAGCTTAATAAGTACCATCTTCAATCTTCAGTGTATGTCTGCTAGGCTTGCATACTACAATAAAGGGGATTAGAGTCTCTTTATGATCTAAGACGCAATTAGAGAGGATAAGCTATTATGCTTAACTACGAGTAGATTTTACTATGTTATTGACATGGTAATTGGATTAGATACAAATAACTGACTAAGGAACTTTGTAATGATTGGAACTTTGTCAAGTGTTATACTGTATTTATTAAACAGATTGGAACTTCGATTATGATATTGACTTAGTTGGGTGGTAGTTTTTATTCTTTGGATGATGATATTGTAGACATTTGTAATGTATTGGTTTAGGCATAACAATCATTACTATTATATTTGTCTATTTGACTATGGTTATAGTTTTTTAGTTTGGAGATTTTTTATTGTGGTATTGTGTATTAGTAGAGCGAATTTTTTTTAAAATTGTATTTGCATTATTAACCGGTTATAAACTGATCATTGAAGGTGACTTTAAAACCTTGTTTTCAGGGGAAAAAATACTGGTCTGCCCCTACAGGTTGAGGTTTTTGTAGTGCATATACATTATGATGCCTTGCTTAGCAACAACTTTCACACTTCCTTTTTTCATCTTTTTATAGACTAAATGATAGGGATGATAGGGGCTTCATAAACGCCAATCGAGATTCAATTTCTAGAAGAGAAAATAATAGTGAAGCAGATAGCAGTTATGAGCAGAATTCAGGATCTTTAACAGACCCTGCGATGGTGGTTCTTCGTGATTCCATTGCTAATTCCATTTGGGGGGATAATAATTAGTAGTTGTCTTTTTTTTATAATATCCTGTAGTACAATTTAAACTTGGGTTATTGGTATGTATTTTATCATCTTTTTTACATTTTTGTGTTGTACAATTTAAACTTAGATTATTGATATGTATTTTATATGTTTTTACATTTTTATGTAGTACAATTTAAACTTAGATTATTGGTGTATATTTTATCATCTTTTTACATTTTTATTTTGTGCTTCATGTTGATGGAAATTATTTAGATTTAATTAATATTATTATTATTATTGTTTAGTAAGTATATGAAATAGATGATTTAATAAGTATGAAATAAACTCACATCCACCAAAAAAAAAAAAAAAAAAGTTTGAAATAAATTCCCTTATATATACATTGTCCTTTTTGGTCATTTACCCCTTAAAAAGCCACTTTTATCAGCTTTTGCCAAACACTCAGCTTTTTCATTATGCACTTTTTAACAGCTTTTACCAAACACTCAGCTTTTTGAAACTCCACTTTTTCATTATGCACTTTTTCAAAAAGCTGAACCAAACTTACCCTAAATGTGTCTGTAAATGACATTTCCTTTTATTTAATGTATTTGTTAATTGAAATTGTGTACAATATGTGTAAACGGGGGTATGTAAAAGTCATTTTCTTTTATTTAATGCATTTGTTAATGTGGTTCTTTGTTGTATATCTGTGGATTAGTCAATGAAGAATTTTTGCAAAAGGATGCAAAAGTCATTTAGTAAATATGATAAGGGAGGTTGGTAGTTTCCATTTGACTTTGCAATGAATATACCTCTATGATCCACATTTCTGGATCTTTCTTTCTCAATCCTTTTTTGCTTCTAATTAAATTGTTTGATCATGATTTTGGTCTAAGAATGCGTATCTGGTAAAATTGGAAAACTTTAGAAATAGTTTTCTAAGTGGTGTATTTTAAAATTTTTAATTGAATTCAGAAATGATGTTTTTCAAGGACAATAAATTTTAAAGCATTGTATTTGAATTTAATTCGAGGATCTAAGATATGTGTTGAGAACAGGTTTAGGGTGGCAACAGGTTTTGTGCAGAAATGAAATTGTTGGAGTATAGGTTTGAGTTGTTACAATTTTCCCTTCGATGGTGGCGGAATCTGAACTACTACTACACAGATTCTTGACACTAGCTCAACAAGTTGAACTCGTACATATTGGATTCTCAGCAGTTTCTCCCAACCCTATGATCTAGGGAACTTGCATCTTAAAGTCTACTATCTAAGAAATTATAGAGCATGTTTTCCGAGAGCAGTGTATTGCACACAAATTTAGAATTTTCCAAGCTCTCTAGAAGTATCAACCAAAGACCTATGTTCAAGCAAAGGATTCGGTGATCAAGTGAAGTTGTTGCATCCAATTTAATATCAAGTTAATTACTAGGACAAATTTTTGAGAGGTAATCTCAGAGTAATGACAAGGAGTTCGTTTGCAACAATTCAGAAATAGAAGAGTTGATGTAACTACATTAGCAATTTAGTAAGCACTACAGTAGGTAGTTTTAGATTTATGATTAAATCTTCCATTCAAACTTCTATTCTATTATAATAGATTTTTTCCATGAGGATTGACAGTTAAATCCTCCCAAGTTTTCATTGTAAAACTTTTTGTTTTATTGGTTCTTCCAGGTCATAATTTGGTCTTTCTATGTGATCCATGCTTGTGGGATGTTATTCAATTCAGATTTAAAACGTAATTAATCTAATTAATTACATAACTAAGAATTGATTAAATTTGTTACTAATACCAGGGATTAAAACCCTAACTGGAAGGAAGGATTTAATTGTTTAAACACAAAAGTTAGTAAATTTAAGATTTTGTTTTTGAAAAAACAAATTCCTTTAAAATTAATAACGATATTAGAGGGTGAGGGTCTGCCAATTTTGCAGAAGTTTTGGTAGTGGTGTTTACTACAGTTTAAGAGATTTTGACGCAACTTATCCTATGAAATATTTTAAATTATGTTAACCTATTGAATATCTTAAATCATTATAAAATTTGATCAACAAAATAGATGAGTATTAGTCTTTATTAAATAATTAATCTAGTTGTGTCAATAATTGTTTGAGCCAAAAGAAGTTACGTATATACTGACGTACAAGTTAATCCTTCTGCTTGGGACCTGGAAGAGCCCCGCCTTCTCCAATCTTGTACTTTAAAATTAAGATGTATTATAATGTGTGATCACATAGAAATTAGAAAATGAGCACTATGAAATAAACGATATAATAAAGACATGAAGCAGTCAACAATACTAGTGTGGCTTGCATGTGCTACCTCCTAAGTAAAAAAATTCAGCTAGAAATTTTATTTGAAGAAGTATGAAACTATATACATAAAAAATGTATGTCATATAAAGTTAATCTCATTCATATAATAAAATATTTTAAATCATGTTAACCTATTGAATATCTTAAATCGTTATAAAATTTGATCATAGACGAGTGTAGTCTTTATTAAATAATTAATCTAGTTGTGTCAATAATTGTTTGAGCCAAAAGAAGTTACGTATATACTGACGTACAAGTTAATTAATCCTTCTGCTTGGGACATGGCAGAGCCCCGTCTTCTCCAATCTTGTACTTTAAAATTAAGATGTATTATAATTTGTGGTCACATAGAAATTAGAAAATGAGCACTATGAAATAAACGATATAATAAACACAAGAAGCAGTCAACAATACTAGTGTGGCTTGCACGTGCTACCTCCTAAGTAAAAAAATTAAGATAGAATTTTTATTTGAAGAAGTATGAAACTATATACATAAAAAATGTATGTCATATAAAGTTAATCTCATTCATATAAGATATTTGATACCTATTTGCTAAAGGTAATATCCACTCATTAAAAACTTCTAAGAATGATAACAAATATCATCATCTTCCAACAATAAGCAACTATGTTTTGCTAAGATCTTGTCACAATATTTAAAATTTTGCAATGAATGATGTCATATGCTACGATTAAAACTTTTCATCAAATACCTTCAACAATACACAATGAAAATTTTTTCATTCATACTTTCTTCTTATCATTCTACATGAGTCTAGGTGCAATCTTTAGTTTAATTAGTTTTTAATGAACACCCATTTTAGGGGAAAAAAAAAAAAAGAAAAAAGGCAAGAAAATAAAATACCTTATATAACCATTCCAACTTTCTAAGCATTACTACCATCGAAAACCAAAATACGTGAAGAAAATTTTTGGAATGTTAAAATTTAGTAGGAGTATTTTAGACATTACAAAATGGAATATTTTAAGAAGCATAAGCTTTCATTAAGGTTTAATTAAGAGAATAACAATATGGCATATTTGTTCTTTTCCAAAATATTAAGGGTGAAATAGCTTAATTTTAAAGTTTAAGGAGGAATTGCGAATTACCCCAAACATAAAGGATGAAAAGTATTTTAATCCTAAGTTTTTGTTTTTTGTTTTTTTGAGTGTGCAAAACTATATGTTTTTACTTAAAATGGTGTAAAAAGAAAAAATTGCAAAAAATCAACCTAAGAAAACTGTGAGTGAAATAGTGAATTTTGGCTCAACAAAAATCGAGTAATAAAAAACATTTTCTAGAAACACAAAAAATGGCACAACATTTTCATAATACCTTTATAATTTTGTTATATTTTACTTTGACTTATAATGAATTGACACCTCACTAGTTGTGAAAATATTACGATGTCAATAAGATATTTTAACATTTTTCTCAAGAGAAATGCTAAGCCCACAACATTTTCATTACAAATTATAAGTAGTAGATTGTTATAAGTTGTTATTGGTAGACAAAAAGTAATTTCATTGAAAAGTTTAAATTAGAATAACAATTTACCACCTAAGATTTGTTATTAAAATATTGTAAAAAATGTTGTGGATGTAGTACTTTTTTTTTTTGCAATACCTTTATTTTTAGTTGTGGTAATAGTATTAAATACTAAGTTTATTTTATCCACTAATAATAATAAATAATAACTTGTTATTTAAGATTTATTGTAAAAATATTGTAGACATAATATTTTTTTAATGTTAAAAATTTTTCTTTCTCACCAAACTCACCATTTTGGCTTGTTAAAAAGCCAAAGGTTGAATAAACCAAATGTCCTGTAGCTAGAGCTATCGCCTCTTTTTATATAGTTAGTAGGTTTCACATGGTCAAAAGTGATGTAGAAGAGAACTAATGAATAATGGCAAACAATAGAGAACAGAAGTGTCAAAAAGTGACAAAAGAATACAGAATAGACAACTAATGAATAATGGCAAACAATAGAGAAGAAAAGTAGAAAAGCAACGATGAAGAAAGTTAAAAATTAAAAAAGAAGAGTTTCATGTCCTAAGAGTAAGGTTGATTTGTCCAATGTGATGCTAAATCAGCTAGTGCCTTTGTAGGAGACCCATTTGGGCTAAGTGCTTTCTCAGCAGCAATCTTTAGGTCTTTCATACGGTTATGAATTTTCTTTCATTCTTGTCTGACCATAAGACTCTTTATAACTATTGCAATTTCCTCTCGATCCACCAGATTTTTTTTTTGTTAGCTTTTGGTCTCAGTGACACTTTTAGATCCTTAATTAATAATACCGCATTCATTCTTTGTTCTACGAAAAGTGGCGATGCAATTAACGGTATACCTTGCATGATACTCTAGGGTCGAATTCCAACCACAGTGACTTAAGAAACCACCAGTGGAACCGTGGCTAAGGACTTGTGCTCGTGGTGCCCAAGAGGGCACCACTAGGCCTTGCTCTTTGGTCCTCTCTATAAACCCTTCTGGTAAGTGCTATATTTTAAGTGCTGTATCGGAAAACTTTAGAAATAGGATTTTTAGTACTGTATTTTAAAATTTTTAATTGAATTCAGACATATGATATGAATTGACCAATACAATACACACATAATGATGTTTTCAAGGACAACTTATTTTAATGCAACATTGTATTTGAATGTAGTTAGAGGATCTAAGATATATCACTTAAGAAATTGTGCATAAGTTTTATGTGTTGAGAGCGGGTTTAGGGTGGCAACAGGTTTTATGGGGAAAGGAAATTGTTGATGAAAGTTCAAATATGTGTATAAACACCCTTGAACGTTTAAACCCCAATTTACAAATTAACCAATTCAAGCTTTATGTCAAACAACTAGTGTGCGGAAAATGAACATAAGCTATAATATAGAATTGGAAAAACTATCTAAACCAAATTAAAATCACAACCCACAGCAGATAATAAAAGGCAAAGATAAAGGGAAGGAAGATGCAAACACAAAGACAACACGCGATGTGTTATCAAAGAGGAAACTGAAGCCCTCGGCATAAAACCTCTCTGCGCCCTCCAAGCGGTAAACAATCCACTAGAAAATGTAGTTGGGATACATGGACAACAATAGACCCTCCAAGCCTAATCTACCCAGTGTACCTAAGCCCTCCAAGCTTCTTACTCCAACGAAGTTGTGGCGAACTTTTTTCTTTTCTAGCTTCCCGGATTTCGCTACTAGACCATAGCATCAACCAATGTAAATTGGTTCCTTCCTAACTGTTTCCCAAAACACCAAACAGCCCTCTCACAGTGATGAATATGGTGAGAACAAGATTTTGGTAAAATGCCTCTCAAGGATTTGACAATGGAGAGGAAGAGAGTTGAGGAATTTGAAGAGACTCTAATGTATAGATTGTAGGTGAATCAATCTTGCTTTACTCTAGGGTTTCTCTCTCAAAATTCTCTCTGGAAGCTCTTTTTCATTTGTGGGTATAAGGGATATTTATACTGAGGAAAGAGGAGAATGTGAAACGTCAGGTTTTTCAAAACAGGGGTGGCTCGCGGCTTGATTGAGTCGTGAGACCCAGTCGCGAGATAACCGTATGGCCAGTTGTCCTATTTTGTCCTGTAGTGCTCCAGCTAGCATGACTGTTCACCTTCTAGCATGCTTGGCACGTGTGCTGCATCTGGCGGCTTGCAGCCTCAAGTCACCCGCGAGATCAAGCCACAAGTCTCTGTTTTCTTGCACACTCTTGAGCAATTGATACTCTATCTCACTCACTACCCTTACAACAAACCCACCTAAATACAGGGTTACTAAATGTTGTAATACAAGCAAATTTAGCACGGAATAAAGCCAATAAGATGGTTGATTAAATTCAACCTTATGGTTGAATACAGGTCTGAGTTGTTACAATTTTCCTTTCGACGATGGCAGAAACTGAACTACTACTACAACGATTCTCAGCACTAGCTCGACAAGTCGAACTCATGCATATTGGATTCTCAGCAGTTTCTCTCAACCCTATGCTCTAGGGAACTTGCATCTTAAAGTTTACTATATAAGAAAGTATAGAGCATGCTTTCCAAGAGCAATGTAGCGTACATAGAATTAGAATTTTTCAAGCTCTCTTGAAGTATTAACCAAAGACCTTTGTTCAAGCAAAGGATTAGGTGATCAAGTGAAGTTGTTGCATCCAATTTAATTTACAATCAAGTTAATGGAACAAACTTTTGAGAGGTAATCTCAGAGTTATGACAAGGAGTTTGTGTGCAACAAATCCGGAATAAAAGAGTTGATGTGACCACATTAATAAGCACTACATAAAGTAGTTTTAGATTTATGATTAAATCTTTAGTTTAAACTTCTATTCTTTTCTAGTGGATTTTTTCCATGTGGATTGACAGTTAAATCCTTCAAGATTACATTGTAAAATTTTTTGTTTTATTGGTTCTCCCAGGTCATCATTTGGTGTTTCTATGTGATCCATGTTTGTGTAATGTTATTCAATTCAAGTCTAAAACGTAATTAATCTAATTAATTAAATGGCTAAGAATTGATTAACTTTGTTACTAATACCAGGGCTTAAAACCCTAACGGGAAGGAAGGATTTAATTGTTAAAACACAAAATTTAGTAAATTTAAGAATTTGTTTTTGAAAAAACTAATTCCTTTAATATTAATAACGATATCAGAGGGTGGGCGCCTGCCAAATTTGCAGAAGTTTTGGTAGCGGTGTTTACTACGGTTTGAGGGATTTTGATGCTACTGATCCTATAAAATATTTTAAATTATATTAACCTATTGAATATTTTAAATCATTATAAAATTAGATCAATAAAATAGATGGGTATTAGTCTTTATTAAATAATTATTCAAGTTGTGTCAATAATTGTTTGAATCAAAAAAAGTTACGTATACACTGACGTTTTCTTTTTTTTTTTTCTTTTTTTTTGAGAAAAACGTATACACTGACGTACATGTTAATCTTTCTGCTTGAGAGAGCCCCACCTTCTTCAATCTTGTACCATAAAATTAAGATGTATTATAATGTGTGGTCACATAGAAATTAGAAAATGAGCACTATGAAATAAACGATATAATAAAGACGTGAAGCAGTTAAACAATACGTCACAGGGTGTCAAAAGTGATACAGAATAGACAACTAATGAATAATGGCAAACAATAGAGGAGAAAAGCAGAACAGCAACGATGAAGAAAGTTAAAAATAAAAAAAGAAGAGTTTCATGTCCTAAGAGTTAGGTTGATTTGTCCAATGTAATGCTAAATCAGCTAGTGCCTTTGTAGAAGACCCATTTGGACTAAGTGCTTTCTCAGCAGCAATCTTTAGGTCTTTCATACGGCTATGAATTTTCTTCCCATCTTCTCCTACCATAAGACTCTTTATAACTTTTGCAATTTCCTCTCGATCCACTAGGTTTTTTTCGTTAGCTTTTGGTCTTAATGCCACTTTTAGATCCTCAGTTAATAATACCGCATTCATTCTTTGTTCTGCGAAAAGTGGCCATGCAATTAATGGTATACCTTGCATTATACTCTCTAGGGTCGAATTCCAACCACAGTGACTTAAGAACCCACCCGTGGAACCGTGGCTAAGGACTTGTGCTTGTGGTGCCCAAGAGGGCACCACTAGGCCTTGTTCTTTAGTCCTCTCTATAAACCCTTCTGGTAAGAAGGAAAGAGGGTTGTTGTCAAGGGTTTGGTCACTAAAATATGCAGCTTGAACCAATTCATTATTTGGGCTTCTTACCACCCATAAGAACTTTTGCTTACTCAATTCCAATCCTAAAGCTAGCTCTTTCATTTGGTCATAAGAGAGGGTCCCAACACTCCCAAAGCAAACAAATAGGACTGAGTCACGTGGTTGACTGTCCAACCATCTTAAACAGTCTGACCCTTCAACCTGTTTAGTTGAACCACTTTGAATGATGGGTCCAATTGCATAAATTGTGCCACTCTTAACTTCTTCATCTTCCAATGCTTTTATAACACTTCCATCCAATTCCATGAAGGTATTAACAATAATACCCTCAACTAATCGCATCCATTTTGCGCCGCGAAGAAAAAATTTGTAAAATTCAGTTGTTCGATCTTGAATCGGGTCTAGAAGATCTCGACCGTGAATAGGCACGCACCCCGGAAGTTTCACTGGTTCAGGTAGGTCTCTATACTCGCATGAAACTGTCTCATCCAACTTTGGCAAATGCAAAACCGACGACACAACCATAGCATTTGTTGGGTAGAAAATGTAGGGTGAGACATTGAGTTCCTTAGCAACATCAAGAGCATCCGTCCCAAAAAGATCGACCACCAAAGCAACTAACCGAGTAGTTGCAACCAGTGACGTTAACACATCACGAAGAGGTGGTAGTGAACGAGTCATGGTGAGAGTAATTTGGATTCCAGGCTTTACTCCTTCAAGTTCCTCTAAGCTCACTGGTGGAAGAAAGACATGGTCGATGCTAGTAGGGAGGGCTTGAAGGACTTCTTTCATGGCTTTGGATGGAGACCCAATTGTGGGAATGATGCATGTGATGTGGAAGTCGTGGTGAAGAAGAAGAAGAAGCTTGGCAAACTCAACAAGAGGGATGAGATGCCCTATTCCTGGACTTGGTAGAATAGCTATGTGTGGTTTTTGTTCCATGTGGATTTTGAAGTGATGGCCTTTCAAAGAGAATACTATGTTTTCTTATTGGTATTTTGGGGAGGTCGCATGGTGTTTATATAGGTGTTTGGACTTGGTTGGTTCTTTCTCTCACTAATTCAAAGTCTCGGTCATTTTTTTTATTTTTTGTTAAAATTCATTTGCTTATGGGGTTGTTTTTTTTGAGTAAATGCTTATGGGGTTGTTGGCTGACTATACGCGTATGGTAATTTGACTGTTTGTTGCCTGTGAAGATGAAATAATTGGAAACTAGAGGGACATGTTCAAAAGAAGATATATATATTTTTTAATTGGCACATAGACGTCATTGCGTGCGTTAGTGTGACGTAACTACAAGCATTACTCATCCAAATTTGTGTAAAAAATGTATATGTTACGTACTGCACTACTGTAATGTAAGTACAAACCTTAATCTTCTTAATTTTTTCACCAAAAAAAAAAAAAACTTCTAAATTTTTTAAAATATATAATCAAATGAACATATTTGTTTAAATTTTATCAAAAGTTTATTTTTCATCTCTAAACTATTGAAAAATTCATCTTTCGTCTTTAATTAAACTATTGAAAATATTTTATACATGTCTTTAAATTTTACCAAAAGTTTGTTTTTATCCCTAAACTGTTAAAAAGTTTCTTTTTTCATCGTTATTTTTGTCTCTAAATTATTGAAAAAACATTTTACAAAGTTTAGAGATGAAAAAAGAATTTTTTTAAGTTTAAGGACTAAAAAATTTTTTTTTGTAAAGTTTAAAAACCAAAATAGTATTTTACCCATATATATATATATATATATATATATATATTATTTTATAAATTGATAGTTAGGATTGGAAAGATTTAAATTCTTTTTCTTTTTCTTTATTTTAGAAATAGACCATCAAAAGTTTTATTAAATAGCAGGTAAATTAGCAAAAATAAAACATTATTTATCTTTAGATGAGCAAACTCCTTCCGAACAAGGAAAAGAAGACCTTGCTTTCAAAGCTAGAGCATGTGCTACTGTATTGCTTTTCCTATAAATATGAGTGAAGGAAATAAAATTAGAGCATATCAATGTGTTGCAAAGAGTTTATAACAATTTTCGAATCACCTTCAAAGGTGGACTCATGGAAGCCATTCTCTTAAATAAACTGCATTGCTCTTCTTGCTGATAACAACTCCTGAGTAACCACTAGAGATGGTTTGGAATCCTTTCAAACAAAGAGGCTATAACATCACCACCATTGTTCTTAACCACTACATCTTCATCAAATTCCTCAAATATTGCCTTATCAAAATTTGTTTTGCAGGAGTCACCAAAGAGCA
Source organism: Quercus robur (assembly GCF_932294415.1). Taxonomy (NCBI): domain Eukaryota; kingdom Viridiplantae; phylum Streptophyta; class Magnoliopsida; order Fagales; family Fagaceae; genus Quercus; species Quercus robur. The sequence goes on from NC_065537.1 coordinate 58,235,385, forward strand.
TAATCCATTACTTCTTGACATAGTAAGTCGACTTCGCATGTACCAGGTTAGGTTCTGTTTGGGATTCACTTATTTTGCTGAAACTAAAATTTTTTTGCTTAAAATATTGTAGATAAATATAAAAATTAGTTAAAATAGTACAGTGGAATTCATAAATAGTACAAAAAAGTGCAGTAGGGCCCATGAACAGTAGCAAAAATGAGAATAAGTTGGCTTTTTAATTTTTTCCAAACACACATTTAGATTGTTTGAAGTTTGAGCGGTACTTTCTGCCTAAAGCAACAATCTCATTTTGAGATACCACCAATTCGTTAACCCTACTCTTATACCTATAATTCCAAACGAACCAAGCAGTGATCACAAATAACTCCAAAGTCTGTGGTCTATCACGAACCCTCATCGTTAGATCAACAATGGAATGAAACTAACGGTCCGTTTGGATTAAGGGGGAGGGAGGGGAAGTTAAGTAGAGTAGAATAGATTTAGCACAAAATTAGCTTATTTTTAGCCAACACTACTATACTCCCCTTCACTCCCACTCCTTCCCCCCTTCATCCAATCAAGCCATAAATTGTTAGAACATTTACCCAACTAAAGTCACAACTCCACACGAATTTTAACATCTCACAGAGCATAATCGAATGTTTTGCCAACTAAGATGAATCTTCATAAAAGTAAGATTGTGGACAATACAACCTACCACTTGTGTTCAAAATCTTTGGAATCAACTATGCTTGCTTGAGAGATCTAATTCTTTAACGTCTTTATTGGAAACATTAGAAGGTACTAGTTGAATTAGAAAATTCTTAGTAACATAAATATTATTAGGTCCATAAAAAATAAGTTTATAGCACAAACCATGTCAAAATAAGTAACATAAACATTATTAGGCCCATACTTGTGAAATTTCTAGAAAATTAAAGATTAATAACTATGACATCGATTACATGTTTAAATTCTAAGTTTTTGTAGTCTAAAATTATATATATAAAAAATATGTTTATAAATCAAATATTAAGTAGTATACAACTAACACGAAATTTGATATTCATGTTAAAAACATGAATAACTTGCAATTTAGTGGTTAGATTTTCAATATATATAGTTATGTTAAAATTTTTATTAGGAGTTGTAGCTAATGGCTACAAGAAAGTTTTTAGCTAATCTTTTTCCTAATTTAGGGTTCGTTTGAGATTCGCTTATTTTGCTGAAACTGAAAACTTTTTTCTGAAAGTATTGTAGATAAAGGTAAAAGTTAACTGAAATAGTACAGAAGGGCCATGAATAGTACCAAAAAATACAGTGGAACCATGAATAGTAACAAAAATAAACTGAATAATAAAATAAGTTGGCAAAAATAATTTTTACCAAATGGATACTCCATCTATGAAAATGAAAAAGTGCAACCCTTTTTTCCTAATAGCAATCTAAAGAAAAAAGAAAATTGAAAAGACAAGACTTCTAACCAACATCCCAAAAATCTAAGTCTCAATGCTTATTATTTCTAGATTGTTTGTAGAGTGATTTATATATGTTATGAGGAATTGGGGATAATGCGTGGAAAAATGGTTGAGGGCATTATTAGTGGAGGCTGCTAGGTGGCTAGAGCCTTTCGTTCTGTAGTTAAGTGGGCTAAATGCGGTAGTTCCCGTGCTGACAACTGTCGAAAGTTTTATGTAGTTTTTGTGTAGTAACTTGATGAGGAGTAGCCGAGAATAAGCTTAAGAATTAGGATTGTGACATGATATAGTTAAAAAATAGAAAATGAGCACTATGAAATAAACGATATAATAAAGACATGAGACAGTTAAAAAATACAACGCAAAGTGAGACTTGTTATCAAAAAAGCAAAGTGATATAGAATAGACTCAACAGAGTCAGTAGACAACTAGTGAATAATGAAAAACAAGAGAGGAATAAAGCAGAAAAACAATCATGGATAAAGTATAAAATTAAGAAAGAAATGTTTCATGTTCTAAGAGTCAGGTTGATTTGTCCATTGGGATGCTAAATCAGTGAGTCCCTTTGTAGAAGACCCATTTGGGCTTAGTGCTTTCTCAGCAGCAATCTTTAAATTTTTCATATGGTTATGAACTTTCTTCCCTTCTTCTCCAACCATGAGACCTTTTATAACTTTTGCGATTTCTTCCTGATCCACTAGGCCTTTCTCGTTAGCTTTTGGTCTCAGTGCAACTTTGAGAACCTCAGTTAGTAATATTGCATTCATTCTTTGTTCAGCGAAAAGCGGCCATGCAATTATTGGTATGCCCTGCATGATACTCTCCAAGGTTGAATTCCAACCATAGTGACTTAAGAACCCACCTGTTGAATTGTGGCTAAGGACTTGGGCTTGTGGTGCCCAAGAGGGCACCACTAGACCTTGTTCTTTGGTCCTCTCTATAAAACCTTTCGGTAAGAAAGCAAGAGGGTTGTTGTCGAGGGTTTGGTCAGCAAGGTATGCAGCATTAGCCAATTCATTATTTGGGCTTCTTACCACCCATAAGAACTTTTGCTTACTCAATTCCAATCCTAAAGCTAACTCATTCATTTGGTCATATGAGAGGGTTCCACCACTCCCAAAACAAACAAATAGGACAGAGCCACTTGGTTGATTGTTCAACCATCTCAAACAGTCTGACCCTTCAACCTGGTTGCTTGAACCACTTTGAATGATGGGTCCAATTGTATAAAGTGAGAGATTTTTAGCTTCTTCTTCCAAAGCTGTTATAGCATTTCCATCCAACTCCATGAAGGTATTAATAACAATACCTGATGATACTGAAAACAATACCACCAATGAGTCGCACGCTCCTCACTCGATCGCAAACGGCACCTGCACAACGAAAAGGAATAACCTAGCGGAGTGTACCGGTGTGGTACCGGCCAAATACCCTCCGAAGGTCAAGTTAGAACTATTCTCACTGCTCTAGAGTGCTAGAGAGGGTAAAATTATGCGTACCTTGGATCATGAGGGTGTTAAGGTTTTTATAGTAGCAAGGGTCATGCCCTTTTCCCTTAGAGTAGAAGTCTTTTCCTTATAGGAGTCCTTTTTGGGCGTATTTTTCGGGATCCTTTCCTTATAGGGGTTTCTTGAATATTCTATAGCGTGGGAAACAAGCCAATCCCTTACTTGTAGCGTGGGGAGCAAGTCATATTACTTTGTCCGTCAGCCTCAACTCATTTCCTTCAGCTTTTAGACCGTCAGCTATTAAGACCGTCATGCTAAGAGACCGTCTGCTATGGCTCCGTCGGCTCTATGTATGGAAGATCGCACAGAACCGTCGGTCCGAGGCCAGACTCCTTTTATCCTTATCAGTTGCCCCCTACTCTACATGTTCGACGCTTACAACCGTCAGCATGTTGAGTTATTTTTTGAAACAGAAAAAGAACTACAAATGCCTCCTCGAGCTGCGAGCTATTTAATGCAAGGTTACGTGGCGAGCGGTCGTTGGCCTCGTTTCTGGGCACGGACGTCGCCTCGCATTCCGTGCGTTTTTTCCCTTATATAAATATCACGCTTTGCTTCATTTTGTCATTTTAACTTCGCAGATCTTTTTATCAGAGAAACCGTCACTCTCGCTTACGTTTTGCTCCGTCAGCTCTTACCAGTACCGTCACACTTTGTTCCATTTATTCAAGATCTATTTCACCTGTAAGTTCTTCTTCCTCTCTTTTTGCTTCTTTTTTATTTTTACTTTTTGCCCAAGAATTTCTTTTATTGAGAACGTCGGTCTAGGAACTTAGGGTGTATCCGTCACTTGTAGGTAGTCAGATGTCAAGTGACGCGTCGAGTGATCAGTCGTCAGTCCGCGACGGAGCGGGCTACGACGAAGTCTTTGGCTCAGGTCAAGAGTCCGACGGCTTTTTGGAGTCGTCAGGAAAAGAAGCGTCCACCCAATCCTTTAGTGTTGATGTAGAGGACCGTGTTGAGGGAGTTAGGGGAAAGGTGTCAAGTGAGGTTGAGGTCGAGGGGATCGACGAGGAGGTTGTTGATGACGGGAACTGGGAGGAAGGTGACGAAGAGATCTATAGTGACGGAGATAGGGATGACGGTAGCGAGGTTAGTAGTGATGGTAATGAGGATGAGGATGACGAAGAGTCCAGTGAGGGAACTTCAGGGAGTTCCGGAGGTAATCGTCCCTTCATCCTTCTAGAGGAGTGGGCCGTCAATAAATTTCTCCCCAAGATGAGCAACAGAGTTTTTTCTGAGTTGCGTATTCGCTTCCAGATCCCAGATCACATTCCCCTCCGTCTCCCTAAAAAGAATGAGAGGTGTTATACAGGGAGGACGGCTGATGTGGGGATGTATGATGCCATGTTCGCGGCTGGCCTTAGACTTCCACTGACGGCTTTACACCGTCAGCTGGCGGATTTCTTAGGATTATCCGTCAACCAGATCTCTCCGAATGCCTGGAGGATCTTTATTGGAGCTGAGGTTCTTTGGGGTCGCTTGAGTGGGGGGAACCGTCAACTTTCGATAGACGAGTTCTTTTACTGCTACCGTCCTCAGCATAAAGTATCCGCCAAGGGGACATATCACTTTGCACCTCGTGAAAAGAACCTAAGATTAGTGTTTGATATGCCGGATTCGAATAGGAACTGGAAAAATAGATTTTTCTTCGTTAAAGGGACGGACTGGGTGTGTCGCCCAGATGAATGGGATAAGTTGCCCGGGGGTTATTTTGATAACACCTGGGCTTATATTAAGGAGTCAGGTTGCCCCCGTCTCTTTCTTTTTTCCGTCGCTTTTCATCTTTCAGGGAACTTTAACCGTCTCTTTAACACCGTTTATTTTCTTTTGTTTCAGCCGTCGCTCGTCCGGAGGTGTCTGACGAACAAAGAGATTTCATCCGTCGGATACTTACCATCCCACTTGAGCAACGTAGGTGTAGGGATTTGATAACCTTGGACACTCTACATTTGTATTGCGGTGGTCCGGAGCCGACGGTTGAAGCTCGGAAGTTGGAAGAATTTTCAAGAAAGCGTAAGTAAATGTAGTATTTTAATCCGTTGGTATTTTATTTTGTCTGTTATCACTTATCCGTCACCTCACTTCGTGCAGAGATGGAGGCTGCGAAACAGAGAGTGAGGGCCGCTGCTGCCCGTAAGAAGGAAGAGGATAAGGCCAAGGGGAAAGAGGGAACGTCAACCCCTCATTCTTCTTTGAAGGGTCCGATCAAGAGAAAAGCTGACGGAAAGGATGATCCTCCTTCTAAGAAGCCAACCGTCAGCCTTATGGACGTTCCTTCCAAGAAGTCGCCCTCCAAGTCTGGCCATGGTGCTGGGAAAGGGGTGATGACCTCTTCTGGCCCCGTCATTGAGGGCCCCCGTTCCTTGCTGACTCACAAGGATTACGCTGTCGAGGGGGTGGAATCCCTCATTAAACAGACGGATCTGGATCCTTGTGCCCAGCTTGGTACGGAGGACCTTGGAGCGTCGGCTTTCTTCGATATTGCACGGGTACGTTTCCTACTTTGATCAATCTGATATTTTCCTTGCTTAATAGCTGACGGTCGTGTTTCCATCAGGCCTTGGTCCGTGTCAAAGCTCTTCAGGACCGATGCGTGGCCAAAGAAGGCGTCGTCTCTCGGGTGAGGAGGCACAATTCCACCCTGATGGACCAGCAGGCGCAATACAAGGAGGCCGTCCGTCTCCTAAACACAGAGCTGAAGGAGGTGAAGGAGAAATTAGGAGAAACTGAGGGCCTTCAAAAGAAACTTGAGGAGGAGGTTGAGTCTCTGCGCGCGCAAGTACTGACGGCTGGGACTGACGCAGTGGAAAAGTTCAAGACCACCCAGTCCTTCATTGATTCCTGTGCTGACTATTACGGCACAGGTTTTGATGATTGTCTGAAGCAAGTAGCGTCAGCTTATCCGGAGCTGGATCTTTCTAGAATCACCATGGATGCCTCCGTGCCCATGACTCCTGCTGCTGACAGAGATGACGAACCCCTCAGTTTTGATTTTTTGCTTAGCGACGCTGGGGTCGTTTTGGCCCAGCCTGCTGCTCCTACTCCTGCTGAGTCTTCAGATCACATTGCTAAGGATAAAGCTGACGGGGTCTCCAAGGACGTTCCTGCCGCTTAATCCTTGTTGTTAATTGTAATTTTTGAACAATGTATTTAAGTGCCCTTATGTTTTGTTGGGCTTTTTACTTGTAACTCTATTTACTCCCCGTTGTCCGTTACTTTAAACATATACATTGATTATGACTAATTTTAATGAGACCGTTATCTCTTTTTTTTTTATTTAGCCTTTTTCGATTAGCTCGTCATCTTTACAAGCTTGTGGGTTGGAGAGACTTATTTGTAAGTAGTTATTATTTTTTGTTTTTGGTAAGATCGTCAACATTTTGACCGTCTGTTATATAATATTTCCATCTATTGGACCGTCAGCCCTTTGGCTGTTGGCCTTTTCGGGCCGTCAGTTTCTTGGCCTTGACGTCATTTGACATCTTTTTGGTCCGTCAGTTTTGAGGACTTTCTACGATGGTTATTCCGTCAGCCTTTTGGCTTTTAGCCTTTTTTTTGGGCCGTCGGTTTCTTGGCCTTGGCCTTGACGTCATTTGACATCTTTTTGGTCCGTCAGTTTTGAGGACTTTCTACGATGGTTATTCCGTCAGCCTTTTGGCTTTTAGCCCTTTTTTGGGCCGTCGGTTTCTTGGCCTTGGCCTTGATGTCATTTGACATCTTTTTGGTCCGTCAGTTTTGAGGACTTAGTCGTTTTTGGGCTGCAAACTCAGTGGGCTGTCGGAAGGAAAATACACTTCAGCAATTTCTGAATAAAACTCCTCTTATTGCCATGCATTTAAATAAAAGTAATTAAAAACAAATCCTGCCCCTTGGGCTAAAAAAGTTGTTGCGAAAAAACTAAAATAAACGATAAATCTGAGGAGTTAAAAAAAAGAGTTGGTCTTCATGCTGCTGCTCCTATTGGTAGTACTTCCGTAGGTGCTCGGTGTTCCAAGGATGTGGTAGTTTCTGTCCCTCCAATGTTTCAAGGTGGTAAGTACCTTTTCTCTGCCATGACAAGACTCGGTAAGGACCTTTCCAATTGGGGCCGAGTTTCCCTTGGGTAGGGTCCCTAGCGGCGCCCATGACTTTTCTAAGAACAAGGTCTCCGACTTGGAAGTCTCTGTGTCGGACCCGAGAGTTGTAGGATTTGGCCATGCGATCCTGGTACCTAGCGAGCCTCTGTTCTGCTGCTGCCCTGATCTCGTCCACTAGGTCAAGCTGTAGTCGCATAGCCTCATCGTTTCTGCTCTCATCGTGGTTGTGTACCCTGTAGCTTGCGAGTCCAACTTCGGCCGGGATGACTGCTTCGCTTCCGTACGTCAGGCGAAACGGTGTCTCTCCTGTGGGTGTTCTTGCCGTCGTCCTGTATGCCCATAGTACACTTGGCAATTCTTCGGGCCATATACCCTTTGCCCCCTCGAGCCGAGTCTTGATGATCTTGAGCAAGGATCGGTTTGTGACTTCGACCTGTCCATTAGCTTGAGGGTGGGCGGGGGAGGAGTAGTGGTTCTTTATTCCCAACTGTGAGCAAAAGTCCCGGAAATGGTCGTTGTCGAACTGTCTCCCGTTATCCGAGACAAAGACTCTAGGAATGCCAAACCTGCATACGATGCATCTCCAAACGAAGTTGCGAACGTTCTTCTCCGTAATCGTGGCTAAAGCTTCAGCTTCCACCCATTTCGTGAAATAGTCGATGCCTACTACCAGGAATTTCAGCTGCCGCATAGCTGTAGGGAAAGGTCCCATAATGTCTAATCCCCATTGTGCGAACGGCCATGGGGCTGTTATTGGGGTCAGCTCTTCGGTCGGCTGTCTAATCATATTGCTGAACCGTTGGCATTTGTCGCAGGCCCTGACATAGGCTTCGGCGTCCTTCTGCATGGTGGGCCAATAATACCCTGCTCGTACAAGCTTGTGTACCAATGATCTGGACCCTGAGTGGTTTCCGCAGATTCCTTCATGTACTTCTCTCATGACGTAGTCTGCTTCTTCCGCACCCAAGCATCTTAGATATGGTCGGGAGAAACCTCTCTTGTATAGGACGTCTTTTATCAGGACGAACCTTGCCGCCTGGACTTTAAGCTTCCTTGCGGCTTCCTTTTCATCCGGTAAGACCCCGCTTTTTAGGTATGAAACCAACGGCGCTGCCCAGCCGCTGTCGGAGCATATTTCCTGCATATTGCTGAGATCTATTAGCGGGGAAAGCTGTACAAAGGAGAGTACATTACCAGGGACGACCATTCGTTCTGCTGAGGCGGCCTTCGCGAGACGGTCTGCTCGCTCGTTTTCCTCTCTGGGAATCTGGATGATTTTGGCTTCTAGGTCGCCCACTCTTGTCCTTACTTCATCAAGGTATTTCTTCATCTTTTCGCTCTTGCACTCGTAGTCTCCATTTATCTGGTTGGTGATAACCTGTGAATCGCAGTAGACGACTACCCTTGCGGCTCCTGCTGCTTTGGCAAGGTCGAGTCCTGCTATCAGAGCCTCATATTCTGATTCATTGTTGGTGGCGGGAAAGTTTAGACGGACCATACATTCAATGGTGTCTCCTTCAGGTGATAGCAACACAATGCCGGCCCCTGCGGCTTGCCTGTTGGATGATCCGTCCGTATGTATGCTCCATTGAGGGGACTCTGCTGCCCCCTGGTCCTCGTCATGGGTGAACTCAGCTATAAAGTCGGCGACAGCCTGTCCCTTGATGGCGGTCCGCGGACGATACTGAATGTCAAATTCGCTTAGCTCGATCGCCCATAATGCCAGTCGGCCCGCGGCCTCGGGGCTGCTCATTGCTCGCCGTAAAGGTTTGTCAGTCAGGACATTTACCGTATGAGCTTGGAAGTACGGTTTGAGCTTTCGGGCTGCCGTAACTAATGCGAAGGCAAGTTTTTCCATCGGCGGGTACCTTTCCTCGGCGCCACGAAGCGCTCGGCTTGCGTAGTATACGGGTTTCTGCATCCTTTCTTCTTCTCTCATCAAGGCTGCGCTAACAGCTGCGGGGGAGACGGCCAGATAGAGAAAAAGCTCTTCTCCCGGCTGTGACGGGCTCAACAACGGAGGAGAGGAGAGGTAAATCTTCAATTCTTCGAATGCTTGCTGGCATTCGTCGGTCCATTCAAAGGATTTTTTCAATGTCCGGAAGAAGGGCAAACACTTGTCCGTTGCTCTCGACACGAACCTGTTAAGTGCCGCTATTTTTCCATTCAGGCTCTGTACCTCCTTTACACTTCTCGGCGGTGTCATTTCCATAATGGCTCGGATTTTATCCGGGTTCGCCTCGATTCCCCTTTGAGACACCATGAATCCCAAGAATTTTCCTGCCGTTACTCCAAAGGCGCATTTCCCTAGGTTGAGCTTCATATTGTAGGAGCGGAGTGTATCAAATGTTTCCTTGAGATCTCCTAGATGATCTTCCTCCCTCCGGCTCTTAACTAGCATGTCGTCCACGTAGACCTGGACATTCCTCCCAATCTGTTGCGCGAACATTTTGTTCATGAGCCTTTGGTACGTTGCGCCTACGTTCTTTAGGCCGAAGGGCATGACCTTGTAACAGAATAGGCCTTGGCTGGTTACGAACGACGTTTTCTCCTGGTCGGCTTCGTGCATTCGGATTTGGTTGTATCCCGAGAAAGCGTCCATGAAGCTCAGCATCTGGTGTCGGGCCGTGGAGTCTACTAGGACATCGACCCTCGGTAGGGGGTAGCTATCCTTGGGGCAGGCTTTGTTAAGGTCGGTGAAGTCCACACACATCCGCCATTTCCCGCTTGCTTTCTTCACCATTACTACATTTGCTAACCAGTCGGGATAGTACACTTCCCTGATGAAGCTTGCTTCCCGTAGCTTTCTGACTTCCTCTGCTATGGCTCGGTCTCGCTCCGGGGCAAACACCCTCTTCTTTTGTTTGACGGGTGAAAAGGCGGGCGACACATTCAGCTTGTGCACCATGATTGAAGGATCTATTCCTGGCATATCTTCATGACCCCATGCGAATACGTCTTGATTGCGTCTAAGGAATGTTATGAGCTCTTGACGGGTCGTGGGGTTAGCGAGCGTTCCAATTTTGGTCGTTCGGCCAGGATCGGAACTGTCAAGGGGTATTTCTTCTAGCTTCTCAACCGGCTCCGTTACCGTCCGGTGCTCTTCTATACTTAAAGTCTGAACCTGATCCTCCATTTCCATCATGGCTATGTAACATTCGCGCGCGGCCATCTGATTCCCACGCAACTCCCCTACTCCGTAGTCAGTTGGGAACTTAATCATCAGGTGGTAGGTGGAGGTTACTGCCTTCCATGAGTTGAGCGTGGGTCGCCCGAGGATAGCGTTGTAGGCGGATGAGCAATCAACAACCAAGAATGTCACGTCCCTGGCTATCTGTTGGGGGTAATCACCCACAATTACGGATAAGGTGACCGCGCCTAGTGGGAATACTCGGCTCCCGCCGAAGCCGACAAGTGGGGCATTTGTCGGGATCAGTCGCCCCCTATCGATCCTCATCTGCTGGAACGCGGTGTAGTATAAGATATCTGCTGAACTGCCGTTGTCGACCAGCACCCGGTGCATATTGTAATCTCCTACGCGTAAGCTGACGACGAGTGCGTCGTCATGTGGATGGTGAAGGCGTCGTGCGTCTTCTTCCGAGAATCCGACTACGGGGCCTTCTCTTCGTGTCATTTTTGGCACGGCCCCCGTTAGTTGAACATTTTGTACCATCCGAAGATAGGTCTTGCGGGCTTTCTTGGATGACCCGGCGGCGGTCGTTCCCCCTACAATCATCCTTATATCCCCAATCGGGGGCCTTGGCCGCTCATTGTCCCGTCGGGGGTGTTGGTCTTGCGCGGGAGGATCCGCTCTCTCCTTACTAACGAACCTCTGCAGCTTTCCTTGTCTGATAAGGGCTTCAATCTGCTGCTTGAGGTCATAGCAATCAGCTGTGTCGTGGCCGTGGTCACGGTGGAATCGACAGTACTTATCTCGGGAGCGTTTGCTGGGGTCGCTTTTCAGCTTTCCTGGGAATGTCAGCGACTCCTCGTCCTTGATCTGCATAAGGACTTGATCTATCGGGGCTGTTAGCGGAGTGAAGCTCGTGAACCTTCCTCCCAGGGGCTTAGGGCGTCTTTCGTCTCTTCGGTCCGCGGTTCTTGTCTTCTTTCGGCCCTGGTCCTGCCGACTGTCTTCCTGCCGTTCTCTCTTCCTGGGCCTTTCTTCTCGCGCTAACAGTGCATCCTCAGCGTTCATATACTTCGTGGCGCGATAAAGTACTTCTAACATGGTTTTTGGGTCGTTTTTGTATATGGAAAACAAGAACTTGCCCTTCTTCAAACCATTTGTAAATGCCGCGACAAGTATCTTGTCGTCAGTTTCGTCGATTGAGAGCGCCTCTTTATTGAAGCGAGAGATGTAGGCTCTTAGAGTTTCGTCTTCTCGCTGCTTCATGCTCATTAAGCAAGCCGTAGACTTCTTGTACCGATGGCCTCCAATGAAGTGTGCGGTAAACTGAGCGCTGAGTTCTTTGAAGGTGCTGATGGAGTTTGGGGTCAGTCGACTGAACCAAATTCTTGCTGCGCCCTTTAGCGTTGTAGGGAAGGCCCTACACATGATGGCGTCCGCTACTCCTTGAAGGTGCATTAGGGTTTTGAAGGTCTCCAGGTGGTCCAGTGGGTCTTTGACCCCGTCATAACTGTCTATCTGCGGCATGCGGAATTTACTTGGTAAGGGGTAGGAGTTGACGGTGGCGGTGAACGGCGAGTCAGTTCGGTTGACAAGGTCGTCAAGGTCGCTTGATACTCGTCCCTTAAGAGCATTCATCATGACCTCCATTTGTTCCTTCATGGCTTGCATCTCTGCGAGAACGAGAGGCGGAGTGGTTTCCGCGAGGGAGGGGATGCTCGTGTTCTGTCGTTCAGGTTTGCTCGGGGCGTTGCTGGCCTGGGGTCCTTCCTGGTTTCTCCTGTCAGCGCTGGTTCCTTCCTGCTCTGCCCCTTGGTTGTTGGGAGCTGCATTCTTCTGTCTCAGTTGCTCTTCTAGGTCGTGATTTTGCTTTGTGAGGCGCTCCACGGCGGCGGCGAGCGTCCTCACCTGTCTTTCAAGCGCGGTTGTAGGAGTTTCTTCTTCTTGAATGTCGTTGTTGGTCGCCATTGAGCGAGTGAGTACCATGTAACTCTCTTGTCTTGAAAGCGAGAACGTGCTAAAGCGTTTTCCCACAGACGGCGCCAACTGATGATACTGAAAACAATACCACCAATGAGTCACACGCTCCTCACTCGATCGCAAACGGCACCTGCACAACGAAAAGGAATAACCTAGCGGAGTGTACCGGTGTGGTACCGGCCAAATACCCTCCGAAGGTCAAGTTAGAACTATTCTCACTGCTCTAGAGTGCTAGAGAGGGTAAAATTATGCGTACCTTGGATCATGAGGGTGTTAAGGTTTTTATAGTAGCAAGGGTCATGCCCTTTTCCCTTAGAGTAGAAGTCTTTTCCTTATAGGAGTCCTTTTTGGGCGTATTTTTCGGGATCCTTTCCTTATAGGGGTTTCTTGAATATTCTATAGCGTGGGAAACAAGCCAATCCCTTACTTGTAGCGTGGGGAGCAAGTCATATTACTTTGTCCGTCAGCCTCAACTCATTTCCTTCAGCTTTTAGACCGTCAGCTATTAAGACCGTCATGCTAAGAGACCGTCTGCTATGGCTCCGTCGGCTCTATGTATGGAAGATCGCACAGAACCGTCGGTCCGAGGCCAGACTCCTTTTATCCTTATCAATACCCTCAGCTAATCGCATCTGTTTTGTTCCGCGAAGATACAATTTGTACCGCTCACTTGTTCGATCTTGAATCGGGTCTATAAGATCTCGACCGTGAATAGGTATGCACCCCGGAAGTTTCACTGGTTCAGGTAGGTCTCTATACTCGCATGAAACTGTCTCATCCAACTTTGGCAAATTCAAAACCAACGACAAAACCATAGCATTTGATGGGAAGAAAATGTAGGGCGAGACATTGAGCTCCTTAGCAACATCAAGAGCATCAATCCCAAAAGGATCAACCAGTAAAGCAACTAACCGAGTAGTTGCAACTAGTGAAGTTAACACATCACAAAGCGATGGCAGTGAACGAGTCATGGTCAGTCTAATTTGCAGTCCAGGCTTTGCTCCTTTGAGGTCCTCCAAGTTTACTGGAGGAAGAAAGACATGCTCTATGCTAGTAGGGAGAGCTTGAAGGACTTCTTTCATGGCTTTGGATGGAGACCCTGTTGTGGGAATGATGCATGTGACGTGGAAGTCATGATGATGAAGAAGTAGCTTGGCAAACTCAACAAGAGGGATGAGATGCCCCATCCCTGGACTTGGTAGAAGAGCTATGTGGGGTTTTTGTTCCATATGGACAAATATATAATTCAATTATGTTTTGAAGAGATGGAAATTGAAAGAGAATACCAATTGCAACTTGGGAGCTTGCGTGGTTTATATAGGCGTTAGGACTTAGGAATAATAGTATTAGATGCGCATGATTATTATTATTATTATTATTATTGTTATTATTTTATACAACGAATAAATTAGATTTTACTAATACATCATTGTTTGACCTAAAATGTTATCTCCAAACTAGTTTAGTGTAAAATTTTCTAAACTTCTTCTATATCTTTTTATTAAATGTAAATTTTAAAAATCAAATTGTTGGATTGCATGTTATATTTGTTCTTAACACACATGTCAAATTTCGTTCAAAGTAGAGATTATTTACTATTCGATTAATAAAATTATTTTTAAACATAATTTTTTTAGCACAAAATATTGCGATAAGAAAATATAATCCAATGATTATATTTTCAAAATTCATACCTGATTAAAAGATACAAGAGAAGAGAGACATTTTCCTTATTTGACTCAGTTAACTATACCAGAAGATGAAATAATTGGAAAAGAGGAAAGTTGAAAAGAAGAATTTTATTTTTTAATTAGCATAAACACACTAGCATGTGTTAGCATGATGTAAGTGCAAACGTTATTCTTCTAAATTTGTTTAAATAATGGAATCGATAAATTTGTTTAAATAATGGCTTATTATGGGTGTGTTTGGATAGAACTTATTTTGCTGAAACTGAAAACTGAAAACTGAAAACACTGTAGCAAAATAATTTTTAAATGTGTGAATAGTATCGTGGGACCCATTTTTAATGAAAAAGTTGCTGAAAAATGTAATTTGTTGGTCCATAAACAGTACACAAATGCACTGTTCACGGACAAAAAGTCAACAAGTGCGGCTAAAAAAAAAAAAAAAAAACTGAAACGCAGGAAACGCAAAACGTAGACGCAAAAGCTCAATACAAACACACACTATATGCTACTATTAAAGTAGAAACGTTAATCTTCTAAAATTGTTTAAACATTGCAATCAATACATTTGTTTAATATCTTCTTAAAAAAATACATTTGTTTAATTAATGGCTTAATTTTTTAAAAATTTTATTTTAATAAATTGATAGTTGGGTGCTAAGATTTGAACATTAGATATCTCAACTGGAAACTATTAAGATTTAAGTTTGTAGTATTGGCAAACCATGACAAAGATACAAGTCCAAGATGAAGAAAGATGTGAATTTTTTTTTTAATTTTTTTTATTGGTGTTCAACCTGTCGAAAATCATAGAATCATAAAAAATCAGCAAATGTGAAAATGGCCATAACTTGTTTGTTCCAAGCTCAATTGATGATTTGTTTGTTATGGTATTTATAGGACAATATAACCTAACCCTAGAGAGCTTTTAGAAGAGAAAAAAAAAAAAAAAAAAAGTGCCTTATGTGCCTCATATTCTATATCTATGATTTTTGTACTCAAAACTTTCTCAAATCTTCGACTAGTGATATTCATTGAAGAAACTCAAGATTCAGTGTTGTGAAAGTTGTTACCTCATACTAGTCATCAAGAGTGCTGGATCTAAAGCTTCAAATGTGATCTTGGAATCGTATAGTAGAGGTCTACTATACGATTGAAAGAGAATACAATTGAAGAGATGGGGATTGAAAGAGAATACTATTGTTTTTTTTTCATGGTAGGGACTTCGAGGTTGCATGGTTTATATAGGTGTTTTAGGACTTAGGAATAATAGTATTAGATTATTTATGTCACCTGAAACTATTGATTGGTTTTGAAACAGCTTATTTAGTTGAAATTAAATTTTTATTGTTAAAAGTATGATAAATAAAAGTAAAAATTAGTTGAAATAATATAGTAAAACTCATAAATAATATAAAAAATAAACTATATAGTAAAATAAGCTGACTTTAAACTCTAATCTCAAATGCAGCCTATACGCGAGACAGCAAAAATGCAACTGGTTTGGTTCTTTTCTTTCTCTAATTTAAAATTTTGGACATTTATTCTTTTTATTAAAGTTCATTTGTTACTGGGTTCTTCAAAGTAGTATATGCGGGGGACAGCAAAAATGCAACCCCACACCCACTAAACCCAACTGGTTTGTTTCTTTTCTTTCTCTAATTTAAAATTTATTCTTTTTATCAAAGTTCATTTGTTACTGGGTTCTTTAAAATAGTATATGCGTACGCTTTTTTTTTTTCTTTTCTTTTTTTTTTCCTGTTTTTGATGGAATAGGCGTACGCTTTTCGATGCAGATGAAATTTGAGAAAATGAATAAAATAGTTTTTTTTTTTTTTTTTTTGAGAAATAACAGATTTTATTTATTCACCATTGTTTGACTTAGGTGGCTGTACAAGAATATCAAATAATTGGAAACTAGAGGAAAGTTCAAAAGAAGATTTTAATTTTTAGTTTTTAATTGGCATAAACGCACCGGCATGCGTTAGTGTGACGTAAGTGCTAACGTTACTTTTCTAAATTCGGTTGAAGGTGGGTTTGGATACAAAAGAAAAGGCAGAATTTTGCGTTTGCGTTTGCGTTTTTGTTTTTTTTTTTTTTTTTTTTTTTTTTTTTTTTTAGCGCATTTTGGGACTGAAATGCTTTTTCAGTGAGTTTCATATACTGTTTCCAAGACCAAAAAAACCTTTTTTTTCACATAAATTTTCATTAAAAATGAATCTCACGGCACTATTCACATATTTAAAAATTATTTTGTTATAGTATTTTCAGTTTTCAGTATAATAAGCGATATCCAAACAGACATAATGTAATCAATAATTTTTTTTAAATAATGGTTTATTATATGCTACTACTAGAGCTGTCCAGACCAACCTGCAACTCAACAGAACCACTCGACCTGTAGCCACCTGAATTGAAACTAACTGGATTCGAGCAGCTAGCAGTCAACGGTGGGTCTCCGGCATTAGAAATCAAGAGGTGCAGATCGAGTAGTGGTTTTGGGTTTTGAAATTTGATGGAAACCAATCCGATCGTCCTCCTAACCTCTCTCTCTCTCTCTCTCTCTCTCTCTCTCTCTCTCTCTCTCTCTCTCTCTCTCTCTCTCTCTCTCTCTCTCTCTCTCTCTCCACCAAGATCTAGACCAAATTCATTGAGATACATCAAAATCTCATGCTTTGTTGATTTCACCTATTGCTGCTTTGTTGTTTTTGCCCAAAACCAACTATCGTCCACCCGAGCCAAAACTAGTTGACTCATGGTCAGTGGCAACCAGTGGCGAGTGTATTTTTGCTTCAATTGATTAGGTCAGATTGGTTGCAGGTTGAGCCCAAACACGATTCAACTCAACTTATTGGAAGCCCTAGATGCTACATAAGAATAAATATTAATCTCCAACTGTATGTTTTTTTTTTTTTTTTTTTTTTATGAGGTTTATATAGATGTTAGGACTTAGCAATAATAGTAATAGATTATTTCCAGCATCTGGAAACCATGCAAGGGACGGGAAAGATGTAACCCCTTACCCATTAAGAGCATCCGTAGCAGATGTTCCAAAAATTATGCCATTTTACCACATCAAATGCCTACTTTATTATTTTACCACATCATTTTACAACATCTCATTTATCAAATGTTTTATAATTCAATTCTATATATTAAAATAATATTTACTACTCATCAACACAATAAACAAACAATAAATAATATACCACACATCTTCCGTACCGTGGAAAATTTGTCACGGTACTGTTCAATGTTGCAAAAAAAAAAAAACATATCCCACATCTGCTAAATGGGCTCAAATTGGGTTTGGTGTGGGATATGTGCCAAATATTTAGCATTTGGCACATATCCCACATCTATTGTGGGTGCTCTAAAAGACTAAACCCAACCGGTTAGGTTCTTTTCTTTCTCTAGTTTAAAATTTTGGACATATATTCTTTTTGTTAAAGTTCATTTGTTAATGAGGTTCTTCGAATTAGTATATGCGTATGATTTTTTTTTTTTTATTCAACAAATAAATTAGATTTTATTAATACACCATTGTTTGACCAAAAATGTTTTCTCCAAACTAATTTGGAGTGAAACTTTCCAAACTTCTACTATATATTTTTATTAAATATGAATTTTGAAAATCAAACCATTGGATTATATGTTATATTTGTTCTTAACACACATGTCAAATTTCGTTCAAATTTGGTGTTTTTTACTTTTCGATCTATAAAATTATTTTTTATACATAATTTTTTAGCACAAAAAATTACTATAAGAAAATGTAATCCAGTAGTTAGATTTTCAAAATTCACATCCAATTAAAAATATAAGAGGAGAGAAACATTTTCCTTATTTGACTTAGTTACAGTACCAGAAGATGGGGGGAAATGGGCTTTTTGCCCTTATTTAAAATTTAAAAAAAAAAATTTATATATATATATATATATATATCCCTAGCACAATGTCCTTGTTTTGAAACTATTAAGCACCGTGTCTATCTTTTGAAACTCGATTTTAACAAAATCGAGTTACAAGTAGAACTCGACTTTAACAAAGTCAAGTTCTATGCATATTTTTCCACTTTTTTTTTTTTTTTTTGAAAATTTAAGTGAAACTTGACATTAGTAATTTTGAGTTTTACTTAAAAATTTACATATAACTCAATTTTGAGGATATCGAGTTTTATACAAAACTTTATTTTGTTAAAATCGAGTTTCAAAAACAGGGACATTCTGCTAAATAGTTTCAAAACAGAGATATTGTGTTAGATTTTTAAAACAATAAGGGCAAAAGCCCATTTTCCCCCTAGAAGATGAAATAATTGGAAAAGAGGATAGTTGAAAAGAAGATTTTTATTTTTTAATTAACATGAACACACTGGCATGTGTTAGCATGACATAAGTGCAAACGTTATTCTTCAAATGGCATAATTTTTTTAAAATTTTATTTTAATAAGTTGATAGTCGGGTGGTGAGATTTGAATATTAGATATCTCAATTGGAAACTATTAGGATTTAAATTTGTAGTGTTGGCAAACTATGACTAATTGTAAATCTTGTTGAGTTAAAATATGTACTTCCTAAGTCCAGGACAAAGACACAAGTCCAGGATGAAGAAAGATGTGAATTTTTTATTTTATTTTATTGGTGTTCAACTTGTCAAAAATCACATAATCATAAAAAATCAGCAAACGTGAAACAGTCCATAAGTTGTACGTTCCAAGCTCAATTGGTGATCTGTTTGTTACAGTATTTAAAACACAGTATAAGCTAACCCTAGAGAGCTTTAAGAGGGAAAAAAAAAAGGTTCCTTATGTGCCTCATATTCTATATCTAGGGATTTTGTATCGAAACTCTCTCAAATCTTCTACTGGTGATATTCTTTGAAGAAACTCAAGATTCGGTGTTGTGGAAGTTGCTACCTCATACCAGTCATCAAGAGTGCTAGATCTAAAGCTTCAAGTGTGATCTTGAAATCGTATAGTAGAGGTCTATGTTGGAGAAAACCCACAAGGGTGGTCTTGGAGTCGTGGGTTGGAGATTCACGTTGTAGAAGATTACTATCAAAGATGTCTATGGGATTCAGTGCTCAATTCGGTAACTATAGTTATATTTACATTATTCTGACTATAAATCTCTCTCTAATAGTGAATTTGTTCACCTTGGGATTAATAAAGTCAACTCCCCCCACGTTTTTCTTGTGAACCTATTTTGTTTCATTGGTTTTCTTGGTCATCATATCGTGTCTCTTTTAAATTTATGCACTTGCATGATATTGATGTTGATGTACTTAACCTAAAGTATCAATTGTAAGTTTTTAGACCCCTGTAAACTAGATTGTTTAACCTAATTAATTAACCAAGTGAATACTTTGGTTTATTATTCAAATCTAGGTCAAACAAATATAAATCATATCATGTAAAGTAGCAGAAAATAAAGAACACAATGATGTGATCACTTAGGAAAACCAAACCGGTAAAAAACCTGGGGAGGATTTAACCTGGCTATCCTCAAGGTAAAAGGCAAAACCACAATGAAAGAATTGAAGTTTGTACAATAAGACTTAGACCACTAACATCCTATTGCTACATCGAGTAAAAAACTTACTACCACAACCCATGATGGCTCCGAGTCCATGAACTACTTCTTTCCTTGGCCTTTGCAACACAAGCACGCACACTTGTGATAACAAATACAAACTCTCCTGTTTGTGACTCCAAGACCACCCTTGAAGGTTTTAGATCATTAGTACCTTTGATGACTAGAGAAGGTAGCAACTTCTACAACACCAAATCTTGAGATTCTTCAAGGAATAACACCAATAGAAGACATGAGAGAGCTTTTTGGGTACAAACCCTAGATCTAGAAAAGAGGCACACTCTTCTCTCTTTGAAAAGCCTTATAAAAATGTGCTTAGGGTTTCCGTTATATACTAGTAGTGTTTTACTTGAAACCCAATACGTTTAAGTAGAGTTTGGGCTGAAATAGAATTCTGCAGATATGTGTTTCGATCGATCGAGCCTGTGTCTCGATCGGTCAAACCAGGTAGATTATGAAATCTTCTTCTTGCAGCTCGTATGTTCTTGAATCTTGACTTGTATCACCTTGAGCATTGTCTAATAATACTCATAAACTCTAGGATCTATATCTAGACAAGTTTGTGTTCACGTTTTGCAAATTGTTCTAAACTTTTAAAACCTAACAATCTCCCCCTTTGGCAATTCGTGACAAAACTTATATACAAAATGAAATGCTTAAATACAAGAACAACCCAATACAATAAAATGCTTAATTACATCACAAATCCCAATCTAAGATTCCTAACCTAGAAGTTGCAAGAAGAGGTAGAAGGTCTTGATCAGAATGTACCTGTCTTTCCTGAAAACACTCAAAAGAACACATCACTACATGTGTGGAAAGACAGGCATATAAACATTATGAAACACAAATATAAAAACAAAAGTAAACTAACTCTCCCCCTACGTTAGATACATCAAAAAATTGTATTTTCTTCCCCTTTCAAAAACAATATCAACTCCCCTTAAACAAAACAAACATGATTCCCACATTTCATCTATTTCTCCTCCTTTTTGTCATGTATTGACAAAGACAACTCAAACAAAGAGTAAATAGAAAACATACGCAACAAAAGTAAAAAGAAAATAGAGAATTAAGGGAACACAAAATAATTCAACTCTATAGAAAACAGAAACAACTCCCCCTATGAAGAGCAACAACTCCCCCTATGAACAACAAAGGTTAAAAACAAGCTTCTCCCCCCAATAAAAATAGGAAAAACAAAACAAGTTTTGGGAAAAAACAATTTTGGGGAAAATTTAGGAGGTGGGGAAAAACTAAAAGAAACATAAGTTGAGGATACACTTAAAAAAAAAAAAAAAAAAAAAAAAAAAAAAAAAAAAAAAAAAAAAAAAAAAAAATCTCTCTTTCAATAAATGCAAACTTGACACTATGTGACCCATAAATATATGCAGGAGTAGAGAAAATATTTGCACATTATTATCTATCATATCTCTTAAGAAAAATATTTTTTACAGTTCACACATAAAAATATCATATACTAAAATGTACAAAGGACTAAAAAATTAATCAATCAATTTTTAGATCAAGTTGAGTACCCAATTTAGCAAAGTGTATGCATGTTATGTGTGATGGATACAGAAAAAATGCAATGCATGTGAATCCTAAACATAAATGATGCATGAAAAAAAATTGGTCAAAAATCTAAAAACTGAAAATTTTCCAGTTTCAATCAATCGAGCATCAATCAAACATCATTCGAGTCAGGCAAAGAGCAATGACTAAAAATCAAGGGATTTTCAATTGGTCGAAAAACACATTTGACAGATCGAAATTTTGGAAATTTGAATTTTTGAAAAACTGCAAAAAACAACTCAACCCAAGTAATTTCATGAATGAAATGCATGAGAATGAGTTTAAATGTTTTTCAAAAACATGAGTTTTCAACTCAAAACTTCAAAACAAGGTTTTTAATCATCAAAAACACAATTTTTGCCAACCCTTAAACATATTTTGTATCAAACATCATACAAAACATAATCTTGGATGGCCAAACTAGATTCACACACAATTTCATGTACAAAGCTTAGCAAAGAATAACTTGCTAAGTGTGTGTAAACTAGTAAAAGCATGAGATACATGTGAGATGATATGTAGATAGTAATCAATCACAATTTCTACATTATTCATCACATAAGTTTGAAAGTGACTATCACCTAAAGAGTTATATCCTATAACTCTCACATATTCAAGAAAACAAGCTTGCAATCATGTAAAAAAAAAAATTATTTTTTATTTTAGCCTTATAATGTACACACCATTTTTATTATTTTATGTTATTATTTTTATTCCAAGGCTACACTTTTTTTTCTTTTTGTGCATGTGCTACACTTACTCGAGCACAAAATCATACGATATGCACTAAGGCGTTCGTGATTGGCTAGTGTCGTGGGCGAAAAGTTTCCTTTCCGACAAATGAGATTTATAATGGGTTGGGGGGTCTAAACTGAAACTCGACAATAGGCTTAATGCACGGCCCAAAGGCTATTGGTGAAGATCCAAGGAGTCCACTATATTTTATGCCTTGGGCCTAGATTGGGACAAACAAGAGTGGCCCACATACAATCCCTACAGCGAACATGTTAGCTTGGTTAAAAAGCATACTATAAGAAATAACCCAGCAGTAAAGTGTTTCTGCAAAAAATAGCCCAGTAGTAAAATGTTCCTGCAGAAAATGGCCTAGCAGTAAAGTGTCTCTATAGAAAATGGCCCAGCAATAAAGTGTTCCTGCAGAAAATGGCCTAGCAGTAAAGTATCCCAACAGTAAAAGAGATGAAACAGGATGAACCTCCAGCAGTAAAGTGTTTCTACAAAATATGGCCCAGTAGTAAAGTGTTCTTGTAGAAAATGGCCCAGTAGTAAAGTGTACTAGTAGTAAAAGAGATGAAACAGGATAAACCTCCAGTTATTAACTATTTCACAGAATAAGGGAAATATCTACACTTTCAGACTCATCATTCGTTAGCTCTGGAAAAGAGTCTTCTAATACAACAATATGAGGGAAGAATTCTATAATAATAGTTACATCATAACCATTAATAGTAAATGAATAAGTAAATATCATGAGTTCCATTATGACAAATAATGAGGAAAACATAGTGTGAGATGAAGGGAGAGAGAGAGAGATCCCAACTAGCGCAGCAAGATCATTATGGTGCCAAGACATGCTCATGAATATATAGTGAGTAATGAGTAGAGAGAGTCATTTGTGAGTAGTATGAGTAATAAGTGAGAGTGTATAGTAAGGCTGCTGGAGCTTTCTGCTGGGGGTAGATAAATGTATATGAATAGAGCTATGAGAAGTGTTTTTGAGCTAGGAGCTGGGGACTTAGTTTCTAGGCTTGAAACTAAGAACTCAGTAACTTTTTCAGAGCTTAGATGAGGCTCAAACAGAGAGGTTGAGGAAAAATCTTCCCTTGTGTATGTTTTAGTGTATCTTGGTCTCCTTAGTGTGTTGGTTAAGCATTAATGGAGAGTTCCATTTATATCTAGGTTTTTAGGGGGTGATTAGCAAATAATCTCTGCTAAATCTTTCCCAATCCTCAGAAAATCCTTAGAGAATCGTTCTTGGGATTTTAGCTACTAACAGCTAGGATTCTAAATTAGTATTGAATGCTGATTGGGCTTGGCTGATGGTATTAGAGCATCCTTAAGGCTAATGATCTTGGTTATGCTACAACTAGAATCAGAGCTCCCTAGGGCAAATTAGATCACCCCAAACTAGGTGTCAACCTTAGAGCCCTTATTGGGAACACTATTGGGATCCCCTTGGTGCCCTCCAAACCATATTTCCCTAAGTTTCCCCATTAGGGGTTCATGTGCTTGGTCCATGAACCAGAGAATACACATTTTTAGTATAAAAATAGACTGATTTCAAGTGGTTTCAGGAGCTTTGAGGGCCTAGTTATGGCTGCTCTTGGTTCTTGACTGGCTGTGCTGGAGAAGAAAGAAGTGACAGCTGGCTGAAGTTTCCCAGCTTTCTGTCACATCACTTCAACTGTATGTCACATGAGAAATGATGGAATTTCAGCTTGCAGAAGAAGGGTTTAACCCCTGATGGACACATGTCCTCTTCTGATCTGATTTAGGCAAGTTGGGACTTTATGGGAAAGGGCTCCAGCTGTTTAATTCTGTTGGATTTTGGCTGGTCAGCCCACGTGACCTTTTGCTGCTGGCATTTGTGTGTGAGCTGGGCTTTGTATTTAAGCTTCCATAGGCTTGGTTGTCGCTACAAAATGAATAGTTTTTCCATAGGTGATATTCATGGGCTTTTATAAATCTTGTAAGAGAGGTATTTCTTGAGGGATGAATATTTATATTTCCCATTAGTGTGGGATTTGGTATGTAAAACAAGTGTCAAAATAATATTTGCATTTTGTAAATATGTGCCAAAATAGCATTTGGGTTTTGAGTGTAAAGTAATTGTTTTTTCCAAAATAGTGTTTTGGGCTTTGTGAAATAGTTGCCAAAATAGATTTAGGCCTTTGTAGAAATAGTACCAAATTATTATTTAGGCTTTAGAGATAGTTTCCAAATTAGTATTTGGGCTTTCCAAGATAAGTCCCAAATTAATATTTGGGCTTTATGAAAATAGTGTCAAATTATTGTTTGGGCTTTTAGAGATAGTTGCCAAATTAGTATTTGGGCTTTGTAAGATAAGTGCCAAATTAATATTTGGGCTTTACGAAAATAGTGCCAAATTATTATTTGGGCTTTTTTAGAGATAGTTGCCAAATTAGTATTTAGGCTTTGTAGGATTTTGTAAAAATATTGCCGTGTAGCAACGGGCTTTGTAAGGGTGTCGTGTAGCAAAGGACTTTAGGGCGCCGTGTAGCAAAGGACTTTAGGGCGCCGTGTAGCAATGGGCTTTGTAAGAGTGTCGTGTAGCAACAGGCTTTAGGGTGCCGCGTAGCAATAGGCTTTGTAAAAATGCTGTGTAGCAATGGGCTTTAGGGTACCGTGTAGCAACGGGATTTGTAAGAGTGCCATGTAGCAATGGGCTTTGTAAGAGTGCTGTTTAGCAACGGGTTTTGCAAGGGTGCCGTGTAGCAACGGGCTTTGTAATAGTGCCGTGTAGCAACGGGCTTTAGGGCGCCATGTAGCAACAAGCTTTGTAAGAGTGCCGCGTAGCAACGGGCTTTGTAAGAGTGCCTTGTAGCAACGGGCTTTAGGGTGCCACATAGCAACGGGCTTTGTAAAAGTGCCATGTAGTAACAGGCATTAGGGTGCTGTGTAGCAACGAGCTTTGTAAGAGTGCCGGGTAGCAATGGGCTTTAGGGTGTCGTGTAGCAACGAGCTGTGTAATAGTGCCATGTAGCAACGGACTTTGTAATAGTGCCATGTAACAATGGGCTTTAGGGTGCCGTTTAGCAACGGGTTTTTTTTGGATTTTCCCACAAGGTAAATGCTTTTGGGCTTTTTATAGAGATGGTGTAATTTTGTGGCCCAATATGGTGAGTATTTTTGTGAAAACCCAAGTTGGATAATATGTGGGCTATAAAAGGTAATATTTGTGAGAGGGCCCAAGGCAATTTATGGGTTTTGAGTATGGAGTAGTTGTGAAGGCCTAATAACATGGAGAATACTTGGGCAATATCTATGGGGAATATTTATGTGAGTTTTAAAATAATGTGTGGGCTTATGTGGGTATTTTGTGAGTGGGCTAATGAAATTATGACTCGAAAATTCGTACCTCAACATTTAGCCCCCTGAGTCACGTGTAAGCAGTTTCTGCTTGGTCACACATGTGAGTTTGAAATTTTGGTGGCAGTTGTGAATAATGGGCTTCTACAACTTCCCCCATGTTTAGCACTTTCCCACGTTCAGCACATAGTGGGTCTTTAGTTACTTCCCAGGTTTATTGCATTAAATGCTGGTCTCTCTCCCATGTCTTGTCATCTGCAACCTTCACGTTTACTAGTAAAAGGATGGCCTTAGCTGTTTCTTCTTTTATTTTTTGCTTGGACTAAAAAATAGAGGGAGAAACGCAGAGAGTGCATCTTTTCTTCTTCCTTTTTCTATTTTCGGCCAAGGGTGAGAGAGTAACACCAACTTCAACCAAGGTAGAGAGAGAGTGACTGAGATTTTCAGCAAAGCAGAAAGAGAAATGGAGCCTTTTCTTATTCCTGTTCATTGTCTTCAACCAAGGGTGAGAGAGACAGTGGGCAGTGGCCAGGGTTTAGTGAGAAACTACATTATTTCTCTCTTCCCTTGTTAATTTCAACAAAGTGAGAGAAAGACCCACAATTTTTTCTTGCTTCGCGTGGTGGCCGTGGGTATTCTTCTGCTCTTTTTCTCTTTTCTTTGAGAAACAATATCTCTGGTTCGGTGAGTCATGGCTGAAGGAGAAGAACCATTGGGTTCTGGTGATGTCAGTACTATTGGGGTGGTTGTGCCAGAAAGAGAGGCTATGGCTGGGGGCGTAGCTAAGGCAGCCGCTGGGGGTGACAATGTTGAGGTCGAGCCAGGGGAGTCCTTGCTGCCGTTACAGGACCCATGGTACTGTTCATCCCCTCTGTTCCCAATAGTTGGGGCCCTTGAGGTTAGCCCACCTAGGGTGCCAAAGAAATGGATCCTGAAAGGTGAAGCCTCCAACCACGAGACATTGTGGGTCCCAGCTGCTCCTAGTATTCTTGACCTACGATTTTAGCGGAAGGAACTTCTGCCAGCCCCAATTCAGTTCCTGTGTCCTTGTGGTACAACTAGTGATTGGTTCGACTAGGTGGAGCAAGAAGTTGCTGATGAAGGGTTTTGTCAGATTTTGAAGGATGCCAAAATATTTGAAGCCGTGGTCCTATCCCGTGGGTGGAATACGTACAAAGATGTGAGAGCACTCCGTTTTATGGTGCGACGTTGGCACACCGATACCCATACCTTCTTTTTTCCTTGGGGTGAGATTACGGTCACCCTAGAGGACGTGGAAAGGATTTTTTTGCTACCCAGTATGGGAGACATCAACCCTTTAGCGGTAGAGCTATCTGATGAAGAGTTTAAGATTGCTGGAAAACTGTTGGAAACTTTCAAAGGTACCTCTACATCTTGGGGAGGTAATAGAGCTAGATTTTCTTTTTGGATTTATGAATTTAGAGTCTAAGAATGTTGATATCAGAAGAGCCGCATTTTTAGCCTTATGGATGAGCAAGTGTGTATTCAACTCTGCCCCGGTTCAGTTCATGGAGCCTTTTACTTTTCCTCTAGCCGTAGTATTATGTAGAGGTGTGTCATTACCTTTAGGTACTTTATGTTTAGGCACTCTATATTCTGAGCTTGATAGATTATGTAGTGATGAGCTCGAGGGATCACCCTATCACATTATTGAGTCTAGCATTAATGTAGTATTGTTGCAAACCTTTATGTGGGAGCACTCGAAAGATTATGTTGATGTTGGTAAAGATGTTGGTGATGTGAAAGCGACCAACTAGGTGGTCGGACCTGCTGGTCTTGATGGTGAGCTCCAATTCCTTGGGTTTGAAGATGGCTTACCCTTGTTGATGAAATGGATGGGATTGAAAGTGTGGAATCTCCCTTCCATTACTCTGCTGGATGATGGAGGGCATTTTGCTTGGAAGCCTTATTCATACGTTGCAGCTGGGTTCCGCTGCCCAAATCCTTTTCTGAATGCCAGACCTGGATCCCAGGAGTTTGGGTTGAATAAGCATGAGAAAATCCCCAATTTCCTACTTATCACATCACCTTCATTCATTCCATATCCAAGAGCTGATGAGTTTGGCTTAACACAATACAGTCCGCATAGAGTTATAAGACAGTTTGGATTTGACCAAGATGTTCCAGATATTAACACCACAATTTGTGCTTTGAGTGATGCAATGCAGCCACTAATGCATGGCACAACCCTAGAGTATTGGGCCGACAAGGAAGAAAGAGTTTTGGTCCCAAGTAGACATCGTGAGGGATATGCTACCCCAAACATGAAGTTGTATTGGAAAAGGTTGATGAGTACCTTTAAGGGTTATGTGAATAGCCGAGAAGTTGAGTGGGTGGTAATAGGTCCTCCTTTAAAGGAAATTTCTTCAAACACCCGGCTCATTCCAAATACAAGGGCAGCTTCAGTTTGGGCTACCAGACAGAACTTGGGGTTTGCTAAATGAAAGGCTGATCTTAATGGCTGGGTGGTCTATGGGGGTGATGTTCCCATAGAGTGGAGTGAAAAGAATGTCATTGCAAAAGCCCTTGAGTCTAACCCAGCAGCCGGTGCGCCCAAGAGGTCTCGTGGCAAATCACCCTCATCTGAAGACAAGCCAAAGAAGGTAAGGCAACAAAGAATAGGTGTTGAGAAGTCTAAGGCTGGCAACCCCAAGCCTCCAACTGTAGTCCAGTTTGGTTCTGGTGCAGCTCCAGCCACTAAGTCCATTGTCCCAGCTACTGCATCTACCAATTCATCCTCACCGTTGAAGCAATACAGAAGGAAAACCAGTGCTGGCAGAGTGCGGATGCTTGAGACTTCAGAAGAGGTATCCTTACAGAATTCTTATCCTTTTACAATCTCTCTATTTTTCCTCTCTCTTTCTTTTCTTCTTTGTCTTCATTCTTGGTGCTAACCATGTGTTTCCATGGCTGCAACAGTCTGGTGATAGTGAAGAGACACCATTGGAGGGGTATGACTTCGAGCATACAACTGCTGACTTTGGTAAACTACTGTTCCTCGCTTCGGTTTCTTCTCACATTTCCCCTTCTGACGTCCTTTGTTCTCTAGGTCCAGCTGATAAGGATGTAGAGATGGCTGGTAAGAATCCAACTGCTGATATCGTTGTTGGAGCGGCTGCTATTGGCAAGAGTCCTGAGGTTGCTGTTACTACTGGAGGAACTATTGCTGGTGTACCTAGTCAAGAACATGTCGTTTCTCCCACTGTTCATCATGGCAAAGAAACTCTAGGTATGATATTTTTGAGTTGCTTTTATTTAGTAAGGCAAGCTTTATGCTCAATAATATTTGGTTGTATGAATGTTTTTCTATTACTACTGGGGACATAACCATGCCTCTCTTTTTGCAGAGCTATGGGCTAAGTCTTCTGGTGCTGCTATCAAGGGAATGAGCCTTCAAGAATTCTTGGAGAAATTTTGCAGAGGATGAAGAGAATGAAAAAGTGGTAGCTAACTTTTATCCTTTTTCAGATGATATTGTGATGTTCCAGCAATCTGAAATTCCAGCAGAAGGTCAGCCACTGCTGGTGGCAATTATAAGGAAACACCCACACTTCATGGCTGGATGCAAGTTAGGGGCTTTGTTGAGGAAATTGGGACTTCAATTTTTGGTTGCAGTGCTGCTAGACATGTAGCGCACAAAGCTTGAGAGTTCAAACTTGCAAAAAGTACTTGAGTGGAAAAATGCTCTTAAAGACTTATTGTTCATGAAGTTTGGAGTTCAATTTATCCATGACAAGATTCGAGCTGCTGCCGAGACTTGTATTGTTCAAGATGATGAGTTCACAACAAAGATAGCTGATCTCGAGAAAGAAATTGCAGCAGAGAGAGCTGAGCTTTCACTTTTGTTGAGTCAGAAAGATGCATTGATGTAGTCATCGTCAGCTGGAGGTGCTTCTTCCTCAGTAGAAACCTTTGGCGATGGCTTATTTGACTAGCTTTCTCATTATTATTAGTAGCTTGGTATTTTAGACAGTTTGCTTTTAAATTATGATGTAATGAGACATGTTATGTATTCTAGATTTATTTAGTTAGGTAGGCTGTGTTTTGTGCAGAGGTGCACCAGCCATATGAACTTTATGTGTTAATTCAATATTTTCCCAGCTATGCAAGCTGTGTCTTTGTTTATGCACAAGTACATGAATTTATTTTGTGAAAAATGATTTATCTATCAAATAATAGTATATTCAAGCTAAAATATAGTCATGGGAATCATATACATAATTTTGAAAATACTTATTGTGGTCATGACTATTTTGACTCAAGATGCCCAACTATTAGGGCTATAATCTTATTCACAGTTTAGAGTAAGCATATTTATGTATGGAAAATAGCATTAGAGTACTTGTAAATATAGGAAATTCATTTTTGAGGCAAAAGGCAATGCTTAATTCTTATTCACATAATAGCGGTTTAAAACCATACAAAATAGAGTTACTTGGTATATACTTGAAAGGTGAGCATAGTAAAACTTAAGCCATCTGCCATTGATAGGTTACGTGAGACTTTCACCTTCTGCCATAGCTAGAAAATAATAACTGCCATCATTGGTTTTCCTTATAAGATGGGGTCCTCCCAATGGGGTCCTCCCAACCTGGGGCAGACTTAGAGGGTGCTGAGAGGTTCCTCTTAATATGATCTGCTACCTTTAGAACCATATGTTCTTTGACAAAAACCCTGGATTTCACGGCCTTGTTGTAAGCATTGGCCATCTGTCACTGATACTACTGGGTGTGGTTATAGGCTTGATAAACCCAGCTATGAGGAGTTTTTGAATTCTTTGGATAACCTGAGCCTCAACATCGGGATGCATGAGCTATACTACTAGCTTTGCCTCTGGTTCCATGTTAAGAGCATGTGCTACTAGGTTAGGATCCAAACCAGACATCTCATGGTACTCCTAAGCAAGGAGATCAATGTACTCTTTTAATAGTGAAATGAGCTGAGCCTTTTCCAACGGTGGCAAGGTTGCATTCACTGAAGTTGGTCACTGGACATTAGGATCATCACTAAGATTAATGGTTTCCAGCTTCACATTAGGTGAAAAAGTGGTTTTCGTTGGGGGCTCTTTAGACAGTTCTGCCAAGCTACTGTGCAGATTTTCTTCTACCGCCGAGGTTTTTGTTTCTTGAGTATAATAGCATGTTGGTGTAGTGTTTGCTTCATTCAGTTTGGGACCATTCTGTTTGAGACAGCTAGGCCTTGCGTACCGTCATAAACGATATCCTAAATGACCACCTGGCAGCTGGACTTGTACACAACGTGGCTGGGAGGCACCGTTATAGGTTTCCCCACATTCTCTTTTCTTTTTCTTTTGATCAAGAAAAGACCTCATGTCTATTTCTAGATTATTCTCAATGTCTTGCTGGTTGGGTAAGGGATCCCAACAAGCCTTAAAGTAGAATCTTCTCCACTTAGGGCAAGCTCATCATAGAAAGTAGCCTCAAAGTAGTGTGCTTCAGATAAATCAAATGGTGTAGGATTCGCAGGGATGCGTACAGGCTTACCACTGAACCTCCCTCTAACACATTGGTGGTAAGTAGATGGCACAAGCTTGTGCTTGTAGAGCCATGGCCTCCCAAGTAAAGCATGATAAGAAACAGGTGAATTGATAACAAGCAATCTGGTAGGAGCAACAATAGACCCTACTTTAAGAACTCACTGTATACTCCCAATAGCGCATTCATAAGTTCCAACAAAACCAAAAACCTCAATGGGAGCCCCAGCTATTCTGTTGAGTAGGATCCCAGCTGCTTTCAGCGTGCTAGTTGGAATAAGGTTAAGCGATGCACCAGTGTCAACTAGTGCCCTTCTTATGTGAACATCATTAATTTGACCAACAATATATAATGGTTTACTATGATCAGGGTGTCGTACCTCCATATCCTCGTTAGTGAAGGAAATAACATTAGCAGTCTCTAAGAAGGCACAACTAGCACAAGCTTCAGCTGTGAGGCAGTGTGTTCCAGAGCTAGCAACGATGGATACAAGAGCTTCAGTTGCTGGTCTCCTTGACTCATCTTTAAGCCCCAACTAATTGAACAAAGTTTGAAAGGTAGGGCTTCTTTGGAGAGCAGAGATAGTTGCGGGAGGCGTGCTTGTACCGCTGGCAGTCTCAATCTCATCAGCCCCATTATGAAAAAGTATAGCAGCTATGGCTTTCCCCCATGATGCTGAGGCAATGGGTTCTACTAGACCTCTTGCTCATAAGTGAGGTCTAAAGTGCCATCTGAAATATTCCTATGAAACATTTTCTGGATTGCTCTACAACCTCTAGTTCCATGACCTATATATCGATGGTACCGAAAATAAAAGGGCTTTCGCGTATCTTCAGGCGTAGGTTCTCGGTTAGGCTGAAAGGGCCTAAGCACTCCATTAGCCATCCATTTGTCGATAACAACATTCATTTCTTCATCGGTGCATGGAATAGGAGGGTAGTCTTCCTCTTCTTCCTTTTTTCGCTTCTCTCCCTCCATTGGTTCCTTGGTGGAAACTACAAAAGCTTGAGGGGCATTTTTCTTTTCTGACTTAGGCTTTTCAGCTTTGACTGATACGGCTATCTTATGAGCCTTTTGGAGCAGCTGGGCAAACTATATAATATCAAGATTCTCCAAATGGGCCCGGTACTCATGAGACATGTTATCAATGCAAATCTGAACCAGTTCTTATTCTTTGAATTACCCATAACAATCAAGAGCAGCATCTCGAAACTGTCGAATGAAATCAAGGAGTCCTTCAGAGGAATTTTTCTTAGTATTGTGAAGAGTGAGGATGGTAACCTTTTCCTCCCCATGAAAATATTTTGAGCTGAAACTTTCAACCATGTCATCCCATATGGCAATGGAACCTGACTGTAGAGTGAAGTACCATGTATAAGCACGATCGATAAGAGATTTTGAGATTTCCCTTAGGCAAAGATCACCATTTCCAGCAAAAGGACCCATAGAGTCAAGGAACTTGTCGACATGCTCAATCACATTTCCTTTCCTCCCATCATAAAGAGTGAAGGTGGGACTCTCATATTTCTCCAGGTACGGCTTGCTTAGTAGCTCAGCTGGGTAGGGTGGCCTACGGAAAAAGTGTCTTAGTTTCTTTGGTTGGCCAAGCCTTTCCTTTTCCAACAAAGCAGTGAAATCAGATAATGTAACACACTGAGGAAGAGAGGTATTTTGCTCACCAGACTGAGGATTCCTAGCAACTAATCCTCTTTCTTGTTGTGTTCTAGGATCTGGTCCTTCATGTAATGGCTGAGGTGTTGGCCCTTGAGTCTCTCTCAAGACCCTTAAAGATTCAATAAGTTCAAACTGAGCTTACTACATTCCTTGTATCGTTTCCAAGAGGAAAGAGAATCGACAGTCAGAATCTTCTTGGTTGACCTCATGTTGGTCAGATTGTTCTTCTTGTGGAGCTTGACTATGATAGCTTTGTGCTGCTAGGAGACTAGTGTTTCTAGTCCCCTTTTGTTGGCTATTCCGCAACCTAGGAGGCATGGTGAACTCTTGGATTTAGTAGACTCCCTAGTGGAGTCGCCAAAATGTCGGGGGCGAAAAGTTTCCTTTCTGACAAATGAGATTTATGATGGGCTGGGGGGTCCAAATCGAAACTCAACGATGGGCTTGATGCACGACCCAAATGCTATCTGTGAAGATCCAAGGAGTCCAATATATTTTATTCCTTGGGCCTAGATTGGGATTGACAAGAGTGGCCCACATACAATCCCTACAGTGAACACGTCAGCTTGGTTAAAAAGTATACTATAAGAAATAACCCAGCAATAAAGTGTTTCTACAAAAAATAGCCCAGCAGTAAAGTGTTTCTGCAAAAACTGGCCTAGCAATAAAGTGTTCCTATAGAAAATGGCCCAGCAGTAAAGTGTCTCAGCAGTAAAAGAGATGAAACAGGATAAACCTCCAACTTTTAGCTATTTCACAGATTAAGGGAAATATCTACACTTTTAAACTCATCATCTGTTAGCTCTAGAGAAGAGTCTTCTAATACAACAATATGAGGGAAGAATTCTATAATAACAGTTACATCATAACCATTAATAGTAAATGAATAAGTAAATATCATAGGTTCCATTATGACAAATAACAAGAAAAACTTAGTGTGAGATGAAGGGAGAGAGAGAGAGATCCCAACTAGCGCAGCAAGATCATTATGGTGCCAAGACATGCTCATGAATATATAATGAGTACTGAGTAGAGAGAGTCAGTTGTGAGTAGTATGAATAATAAGTGAGAGTGTATAGTAAAGCTGCTAGAGCTTTCTATTGGGGGACAGATAAGTGTATATGAATAGAGCTATGAGAAGTGTTTCTGAGCTAGGAGCTGGGGACTTAGTTTCTAGGCTTGAAATTAAGAACTCAGTAAACTTTTCAAAGCTTAGAGGAGGCTCAAGCAGAGAGGTTGAGGAAAAGTCTTCCCTTGTGTATGTTTTAGTGTATCTTGGTCTCCTTAGTGTGTTGGTTAAGCATTAATGGAGAGTTTCATTTATATCTGGGTTTTTAGGGGGTGATTAGCAAATAATCTCTGCTAAATCTTTTTCAATCCTCAGAAAATCCTTAGAGAATCGTTCTTGGGATTTTAGCTAATAGTGGTAAGCTCAGCTTTTAGAAGGTTGTTACTATTTTGGGTAATAACAGGTGAGATTCTGACTTAGTATTGAATGCTGATTGGCCTTGGCTGATGGGATTAGAGCATGCTTAAGGCTAATGATCTTGGTAATGCTGCAACTAGAATCAGAACTCCTTAGGGCAGATTCAATCACTCCAAGCCAGGTGTCAACCTTGGAGCCCTTGTTGGGAACTCTATTGGGATCCCCTTGGTGCACTTCAAACCACATTTCCCTAAGTTTTCCCATTAAGGGTTCATGTGCTTGGTCCATGAACTAGAGAATACACATTTTTAGTATGAAAATAGACTAATTTCAAGTGGTTTCAGCAGCTTTGAGGGCCTAGTTATGGCTGCTCTTGGTTCTTGACTAGCTGTGCTGGAGAAGAAAGAAGTGACAGCTAGCTGAAGTTTCCCAACTTTCTGTCACATCACTTCTACTTTATGTCACATGAGAAATGATGGAATTAAGGACCGAAAATTTGTACCTCAACAGCTAGTAAACAGTGGTGAGATGGTTATTTATGCATTTCTCTTAGGATTTTTTAGTCCTTACAATCAAAAGCATGTGACTTCAAAATCAAGATCTTATGATCAAAGACTATAAACACTCCCACACAACATGCACTACATAGCTAAAACTAGCAAAGTGCAGAGAAATAAGCTTATCCAAGCTAAACAAGGTACACAAGTATGTTATGTCAAGATAATATGGCCAACCTTAACTACACATCCATGATATGTAATACAAAACACATTAAAATCCTTTTGGTTTAAGAAAATTTATGACAAAAACTAAAAGCACACATTATGCTTAATGAATAAAATGTAAAAACAATGCATGACAGTGCTAAACTAAGCTATAGAGGGTACACAAACAAGAAATATCAATTTCTTAATTAACCCATGAGTGCATGTACAAACTAGTACATACTCATACAAAATCATATTTATCTCAAAATAAACATGCACTTAATTGAGCAATACATACTATTAAAGTTTCTCCACAATGTCAAGCATGTTCTAAATCAAGAGAGAGATATTATAACTCATGTCATCCTCAAAAAAAAAAAAAAAAATTAGACACAAAATAAAATATTTTTGTCTTTTTGAAAATTTTCAATGTTTTTGGAGTTCTGAATAATCAAACAACCTAAGAAAATAAAACAACCAAAAACTAAAAGAAAACAAGTCCACAATTAATTGAAAGAATTAAATCAAGGACAAGTAAACAACACTCACCTTAGAGAATCTTTTCTCACCCATATAGCACGAGTCTTCAGCTTTGTAGGTGAAAATCCATGTGAAGCAGAGTGTATTCGAGGGATTACACCAATCTTCTGAGAAAGACTGAAATCCTGCAAGTTCCTTTCACAAGCCTCAAAAAGATCAACTGAAACAATAGTGTCATTTTTATTCAAAACATCACAATCAAAAACAATAAGACACTTAAAATTATCCATGATAACAGGGATCAAGGATTAACTCTATGTATAATAACCTACATCAAGAGCTAACCCTCTCTGATTTCACTTGTAAGTTTTTAGACCCCTGTAAACTAGATTGTTTAACCTAATTAATTAACCAAGTGAATACTTAGGTTTATTATTCAGATCTAGTTCAAACAAACATAAATCATATCATATAAAGCAGCAGAAAATAAAGAACACAATGATATGATCACCTAGGAAAACCAAACTGGTAAAAAACCTGGGGAATATTTAACCTAGCTATCCTCAAGGTAAAAAGTAAAATCACTATGAAAGAATTGAAGTTTGTATAATAAAACTTAGATCACTAACATCCTATTACTATCTCGAGTAGAAAACTTACTATCATGACCCCATGATAGCTCCGAGTCCACAGACTACTTCTTTCATTGGCCTTTGCAACACAAGCACCCACACTTGTGATAAAAAATACAAACTCTCATGTTTATGACTCCAAGACCACCCTTGAAGGTTTAGATCATCAGCACCTTTGATGACTAGAGAAGGCAGCAACTTCTACAACATCGGATCTTGAGATTTTTCAAGGAATAACACCGGTAGAAGACATGAGAGAGCTTTTTGGGTACAAACCCTAGATCTACAAGGCACACTCTTCTCTCTCTGAAAAGCCTTATAAAAACATGCTTAGGATTTCCTTTATATACTAGTAGTGTTTTACTTGAAACCCAACATGCTTAAATAGAGTTTGGGCTGAATTAGAATTCTGCAGATATGTGTTTCAATCGGTCGAGCCTGTCTCTCGATCAGTCAAACCAGGCAGATTATGAAATCTTCTTCCTGCAGCTTGTATGTTCTTGAATCTTGACTTGTATCACCTTGAGCATTGTCTAATAATACTTATAGACTCTAGGATCTATATTTAGACAAGTTTGTGTTCACGATTTGCTAATTGTTCTAAACTTTTAGAACCTAACATCAATAACAGATCTAACAATCAACTTGGCTTTGAAATTGGTTAAATATAGTGTTTTTAGAGGGGTCTAAACCTAACAGAAACATTAGAAGTACTAGTTGAGCTAAAAAGATTTTTATGGCATAAATATTCCTAGGTCCATAGTTTATAAGTTAGCAAACTATGAACTAAAATTAAATCTAGAATGAGTTTTCAAGAGTATGATGGTGTCTAAAATTTTTTCCCAGAATGGCTCAAGAAGATTGAATTTTTTAAGTTTTCAACACATAATCAACACATGTCAATCAATCAAGAATCACATGTCTAGCTATAATTCAATTAAGATTCATTGTGTCATCCAATCTCTACTATTTCGTGCTTAATTGCTAGAGTGTAAAAGGAATTATAAGGACAACCAAATGGAGGTTTTGAGAGCTGCGTATCGTAGCCAAGTTCTCTCATATTGTCACCCAAAGAAGAAGTTCTAAAGACCAATGATCAACGTAAAGTTGTTGCGTATAAATCATTAGTAATTGTTGTTGTGAGAATCTTGAATAAGGTTCTTGAAGTCACAGATAGGACGTTCTATCTGAATAGTATGCACGGTAGAAGTGTCGAAGGATTTGGATCTATATGTAGCCACATTGCTAAGTACTACTTAATGTAGCTGCAAAATTATGATTAATGTTGGAAAACTTCAATTCTATATAGTAGATATGTTTTCTTGAGAGTTGGTGGTAAACGTCAGAAATTTTTTCCCATTATAGTTCGCACATAATCATATTGCTTGAGTGGGTTACAGTTGGCTCAACTAGTAAAGTCTCTGATGGTTGAATAAGAGATCTGGGGTCCAATTCTCGCCTACACCAAAAACCGATTAGTGTCTTGGTATCATACCGCTTGTTTGCTTTACTTTCCACATTTATTTGTTTTTCAATATTGGTTTATGTTGTGAATAATCATAACAAAACTTGCAAGTACAACTGTTAAATTAATTGAGTTAACTTAATTAATTTGACATAAATAGAGTTTAAATTTCCCAACAAATATACTTTCATATGCTACTACTATGACATAACTAAAAACATAAAACTTCAAAATTTGTTTAAATAATGGCCTAGACGTACATGTAT
This sequence comes from Quercus robur, assembly GCF_932294415.1. Classification (NCBI taxonomy): domain Eukaryota; kingdom Viridiplantae; phylum Streptophyta; class Magnoliopsida; order Fagales; family Fagaceae; genus Quercus; species Quercus robur. Next base: position 58,272,630 of record NC_065537.1, read on the forward strand.
TTGCAAGTGTGACATAACTTTAAAGGTAAGAAAAAACTCCTAATTAGCATCTTGGGACCAATCTTAATGGGTTTCTTATTGTAATTATCTAGTGTGTTTGGAATGAGAGACTTCTCATTTAAGGGAACAATTAGGTGCTCCAAAATTTTTGGACATCATTCTTAGAAATAATAGGGGGAAAATCTAATATATATTACTAAGAGATATTTAGTATTTCTTATTTCAAATCTTAAAATGTTAGCTCAATCCTCCTAGATTAAGGGATTTACATGGATTAGTTTAGGGTTCTATTTTATTTTGAATTTAAATAAAATAAGTACTAGACAATTAAATAAGGATTAGTTTTGCAGAAGTTACACTGACGTACAAGTTCATCTTTCTATTCAAGCTAGCCAAATTGCTAAGCTAGCCCCACTATGTCCAACTATGTTATAATAACTACTCCTTCATTTTATTTTTATTCAATGTAAGACTTCACTCACACGTATTTTTCCAATAATATGCCCTTTAAAATTATTATGTGATATTATTTCCAGTCACATAAACGGCCACGTAGAAATTAGAAAATGAGCACTATCAAAATAAACTATATGATAAAGGCATGATATAGCAGTTAAACAATACATCACAAAGTAATACTAGTTATCAAAAAAAGAAAAGTGGTATAGAATAGACAACTAATGACAAACAACAGATGAATAAAGCAGAAAAGCAACTATGATTAAAGTAGAAAATTAAGAAAGAAATGTTTCATGTTCTAAAACTCAGGTCCATTTGTCCACTGGAAAGTTGAAAAGAAAATTTTTATTTTTTATTTTTTAATTGGTATAAACACACCTGCATGTGTTAGCGTGACGTAAGTGCAAACGTTACTCTTCTAAATTTGTTTAAATAATGACAATCAATAAATTTGATTAAATAACGGCTTGTTACATGCTACTACTAAAGTAGAAACGTTAATCATCTGAATTTGTTTAAATATTGCAACCAATACATTTGTTTAAAATAAATAATGGCATAATTTTTTTTTTATTTGGCCAAAACTCCATTTTGCTCTCTACATTTTGAAGTTATAGTCAATTTAATTTCTATTATTAAATTATTAACAGAATCTGCTTCTGTGGCAGATGGAAAGCACACATAAAACAAATTAAATTAAAATATGAACCAGTCATCTTACATGTCTTAAGTGCTCCAACCATGTCAGCTTTCAACATCTTTTAGTCCCACGTGAATCACATGCGACCAACTTATCAACCCCCAATCCCCACTGGTCAAACCAAGATCTCTTGCCAATTCTAGACCGAAACCCCCATTACAATCAATAAACTATGGCTATGGATTTGGCTACAAGTGCAACAACGGCCGTGGAGGGTAATCTTCCAAAAGTTCCTAAACTTTCGAGAATTTTTCATTATGTCTGTCCTCTGTTTGCTGTGGTAGAAATTAATGTTGTTTTTTTTCCCCTATTTTTAAAATTTGATAACATTTTAATAATGATAGAGAAATCACCGCACACCTTTGGTGCGATAGTCACTCCACAAGTATAAGTGCTTGTGGGGGTGTAGGGGGAAAGGGCCGGGGTTCAAGTCTCCAGGAGGGAGCTTCAAACACATATACACTTAGATTAGCCTAGAGTAGAAATTCTATCTTGTAAAAAAAATAAAATAAAATAAAATAATGATAGAGAAAAAGTTTTTAACTTTTTTTCTTAGAGGAAAATTATAAAGGGGTTTACTAAGTGCTTTGATGGGTTCTTGCATATAATATAAATTAGGAATTAACTCGTAATTTCTTTTTCTTTTTCTTTTTTGTTGGTTCCACCATTAGAAGAGCATGCAACTTCCTTCTCCTGTTCTTTACCATTTTGTAGAACAACTTTTGTTAGTAAATATATTATCTCTTGAAACATTTGTGAAGTTATGGAATATTAATGAAATTTTTGAATAATGATGGTGCAGATGCAAAATGTACCCTGATATGAGGTACTTAAAGAAGACCACCTCCGAGACCCTTATTGTAGGTGTTGCTCCTCGGAAGACGTATGTATTATCATTGTAGTTTTGATCGTGAGAATTAGGCGAGATGAGCTGTTTCCGTACGACCTTGGGAATGGGGATGGGTGGTTGATAAGTTGGTCACTTGTGGGTCGCGTGGGACTAAAAGAGGCTAGAAGCTGACGTGGTAGAGCCATTATAGATATGTAGGATGGCTGGTTAATATTTTAATTTAATTTGTGCCACATGTACATTCAATCTGCCACACAAACAGAATTTGTTGGTTATCTAATGGTAGAGACTAACGGCTTGTTTGGATGAAGGGGGGGAAGGAGGGGGAGTAGAGGGGAGTAAAGTAGAATTTGCTAAAAATAAGCTAATTTTGTGCTAAATCTACTCTACTCTACTCTACTCCCCCTCCCTCTTTCTCAATCCAAACGGACCTAAATTGATTGTGACTTGAAAATAACATGGACTAAATTGGCTGCTCTCAAAATATAGGGACCAATTGACTATGACCCCAAAATGTAGGAATCAAGATAGTATTTTCACATTTTTATTTTAATAAATTGATAGTTAAGGGTGGTGAGATTTGAACATTAGATATCTTAATTGGAAACTGTTAGGATTTAAGTTTGCAATGTTGGCAAACTATGACAAATTGTAAGTCTTGTTGAGTTAGAATGTGCACGTCCAAAGTCCAAGACAAAGACACAAGTCCCAAATAAAGAAAGATGTGAATCTTTTTTTCATTTTTTTTTTTTTTTTTGGGAAAATCACAACTTACCTACCTGTGGTTTGGCTGAAATTTAAGTTGCCTACCTATGGTTTGAAATTTGAAACTTTGCCCACCTAAAATTAGCTCAGTTAAAGGTCCGTAACCCACCTCAATTAAAAACATGGCTAAATTTGTAGTTTTATTCCACTTTTATGTTTCTCTCCTCCAAAAACAAAAAAAAAAAAAAAATATATATATATATATATATATAAAAGAGAAAATAAGATCAAAAGATGGTTGGTAAAAAAAATTTATTCAATGTCTTAGCATTTCAAACATGTATTTAAACTCATTGCATCAAATGCACAGATTCAAACAAATATTGTAAAAGAATCATACAAATTCCTTCATCAGGTCCATCAACCACACAAATTCCTTCATCAATTTTTAATCACAAAAATCATGAACTAAAATCTTCCAAATCAACTTTATACCCAACCATCATCGGCATAGAAGTCACAACCCAGATTTGCAAAAACCCAGCAACTTGTGTCAACTTGTCGATTAGTGTTCAATTGGTGTTCAACCTATCAAAAATCACAAAATCATAAAAATCAGCAAATGTGAAAAGGTCCATAACTTGTCCGTTCCAAGCTCAATTGGTGATCTGTTTGTTGCAATATTAAGACTGTATAAGCAAACCCTAGAGAGCTTTTAGAAGAGAGAAAAAGTTCCTTGTGTGCCTCATATTTTGTATCTAGGGTTTTTTTACCCAAAACTCTCTCAGATCTTCTACTGGTGATATTCTTTGAAGAAACTCAAGATTCAGTGTTGTGAAAGTTGCTACCTCATACCAGTCATCAAGAGTGCTAGATCTAAATCTTCAAGTGTGATCTTGAAATCATAAACTAGAGGTCTACATTGGAGAAAACCTACAAGGGTAGTCTTAGAGTTGTGGATTGCAGATTCACATTGTAGAAGATTACTATCAAAGATGTCTGTGAGATCTAGTACTTAGTTCAGTAACTATAGTTAGATTTACGTTATTCTAAATGTAAATCTCTATCTAATAGTGAATTTGTTCACCTCGGGATTAACAAATTCAAGTCCCCCCCCCCCCCAAAGTTTTTCATGTGAAACTGTTTTGCTTCATTGGTTTCCTAGGTCATCATATCATGTCTCTTTAAAATTTCCGTACTTGCATGATATTGATGATGATTTAACCTAAAGTATCAATAACATATCTAAATCTAATAATAAACTTGGCCTTAAAATTGGTTAAATATGGTGTTTTTAGAGGGGTCTAAATCCAACAAAAACGTTAGAAGTACCAGATGAGCTAAAAAACATTTTATAGCATAAATACTGCTAGGTACATAGTTTATAAGTTGGCAAACTATGAACTAAAATCAAATCTAGAATGAGTTTTCAAGAGTTTGATGATGTCTAAGATTTCTACCCAAACTAGCTCAAGAAGATTGAAGTTTTTAAGTTTTCAACACATACTTAACAAATGTTGATGGGTAGAAATTCTTAAAGTAAAGCTGACGAACTTGTGGTAGCTAACAACTTTGCTTACATGCTCATAAACGACTCTAAAAGACTAATGATCCATCTCAAAGACTGACAAACACACCTAAAGGTCGTCAATGTATGGAATAGAAACAATCAGAAGGCATTGACAGATAGCGAAGCTGACGAGATGAAGCTGACAGGTTTAGCTTAACTTGGTCTACATGCAGAAGTATATAAGAAAATATCTTGTGCCCCACGTTTAACCCTAATCAAGAAGACTCCTACAAGGAAAGAATTCCGCAAGATACACAAAATAAAGAGTTTCTTTCCCACAAGGAAACATATTCTTAGCCAAGGAGCTAGTGTCAATCCTACACTACTATAAAAACTTCAAGACCCTCATAAACCAAGGTCTGCATAATTCACCCCAGCTCTGGCACTCTAGAGTTGTAAAAAGGTTTTTTGACTTAACCTTCAAAGGGTCTTTGGCTAGTACCACACCGGTACTCTCCTAGGGTTTTCTCTGTTGTCGTTTTGTAGGCCTAGTTTCAAGCACGTGAGTATTGTGTGGCTTACTGACGATTTTCAGCATTATCAAATGCCAATCAATCAAGAATCACAGGTCTATAATTCAATTAAGGCTCATTGTGTCATCCAATCTCTACTATTTCATGCTTAATTGCTAGAGTATAAAAGGAATTATAAAAACAACCAAATGGAGGTTTTGAGAGTTGCGTATTGTAGCCACGTTCTCTCATATTGTCAACCAAAGAAGAAGATCTAAAGACCAATGATCAACGTAAAGTTTTTACATATAATTCATTGAGAATTGTTGCTATGAGAATCTTTAATAAGGTTCTTGAAGTCAGAGATGAGACGTTCCATATGAATAGAATGCACGGAAGAACTGTCAAAGGATTTGGATCTGTATGTAATAACATTAGTAAGTACTAGTTAATGTAGTTGCAAAATTATGATAAATGTTGTAAAACCTCAATTCTATATAGTGGATTTGTTTTCTTGAGAGTTAGTGGTACACCTTAGAAAGTTTTTCCCATTAGAGTTTGCACGTAATCATATCTCTTGTTTGCTTTATTTTCCATATAAATATACACACACACACACACACACACATATATATATATATATATATATTTTTTTTTTTATGATATTGGTTTATTTTGTGAATAATCAGGCAAAAATGGGCTTTGCCCATTTCACACAAAAAATCTAGCATTTTGCCATCTTTCTCAAACTAATTAGGGAAATACCCCTATTTTGAAACTCGATTTTCTAAAAATCAAGTTTCAATTTTAAACTCAATTTTTGGACAATCGAGTTATAGCAAACTAAAAAATAAATAAATAATTGGAACTCGAGTTCCATGTAATGTACTCGAGTTCCATGAACTCAAGTACCATGTGAAGTACTTGAGTCCATGGAGCTCAAGTTCCTTGAAAAAATTCAAGTGGAACTCGAGTACTTCACATGGTACTCGAATTCCAAAAAAAAAAAAAAAAAATTCCTAAGTACACATTCACTATAACTCGATGTTCCAAAAATTGAGTTTTACATTTAGAACTCAATTTTTAGAAAATCGAGTTTCAAAACAGGGGAATTTCCCTAATTAGTTTGAGAAAAAGGGAAAAATGCTGGATTTTTTTGTGTGAAAGGGACATTTGCCCATTTTGGCCTGAATAATCATAACAAAACTTGCAAGTACAAGTGGTAAATTAATTAAGTTGACTTAATTAATTTGACACAACTAAAGTTTTAATTTCCCAACAAATATTCTTTTTTTTTTTTTATCATACCAACAATTTTTTTTTTTTTTTGGTGGAAAACGGGAGGTCTTATTTATATAATATAAAGTTTATACATCACCAACATCTAAGCCTTGGGCACATAGTCTAGTCACTCCAAGGCCAGCCAAATCCCTTACATAGCATACATATACAAAATTTGGACAATTACTATAAATAGTCAAAAGGTTCCGTTGGTGAGTTCCCCGCTTTGCCAAAGCATCCGCACATTCATTAGCTTCATGATAAATGTGCTGCACCCGCACTTCCCAGTCCTGATCTAAGAGGCTCCTGCAATCACAAATTAAAGGCATCATATTAGTAGGGTAACTCGTATTGTGATTTGTTAACCATGTTAGAACCACTTTAGAATCAAGTTCAAGTTGAATATACTTAAAACCCATAGTCCACGCCATTGCCAAGCCCTACCTGACCGCGACTAATTCAACCATATTATTCGATGCTAGACCCAGTGAAGAGAAAAACCAAATATCCATTGTCCCAAGTGATCTCTCAATATTCCCCCAACACCGGCTATACTTGGATTACCTAGGGAACTTCCATCAATATTGATTTTAATATAGGGGTTTAGGGACGCATGCAATCGCATAATCTGGGAGAGTCTGACCTGGGTCCGTCTAGCGGTGCCAGCTAGGAATTAAAATTCTGTAGCAGCTTGCACAATGGAGTAGATAAGGCTATGTTAGATCGAGATTGATTCCTAAAAATCCACTTATTGCGAGCTAACCAAAGATTCCAACAAGTGAAAGGAAAATAAACATGCCAAGGGAGTTGATGGGGTAGGATAACAGCATTCGTCGTTGCATTGCATCGTAGCCAGTCTTGCAACGGCATTCAAAAGAAGGACAGGGGCAAAATTCCTGGGGATTGACTCCAGACCTCTTTTGCCCAGGGTCAATCTCGTAAAATGTGAATGGTCATTTCCAGGGTATAGCACTGGGGACAATGGTTATCCACATAGGGACACCCAAATGCTAGGAATTATTTGGTGGGTAGCCGGTTACGCATAGCCTTCCAGAAGAAAATTTGGATCTTTTTGGGGCATGTTAGTGTCCAAATCTAGGGAGATTCTAGCCTTTTGCCCTTAATTTTTAAAAAATTTAGCAATATGCCCCTATTTCGAAACTATATAGGGACATGCCCCTGTTTCAATACTCGATTACCTTAAAATCGAGTTTCAATGAAATATTCGATTTGTAGAAAATCGAGTTATGCTGATTAAAACATTTTAAAAAAAAAAAAAGTATAGAACACGATTTTAGGGAAGTCGAGTTTAAAAACGCCGCTATAAGGCTTTAAAACGCCACTATAGGTCCCCTTGAACCTGGTATGGGGACTTATAAAAAATTTTGCAGTAAAACGCCGCTATAGGGCTCTAAAACGTCGCTATAGGGCTCTAAAACGTCACTATAGGGCTTAAAAACGCCACTATAAGACTCCCAGAACAAGGCAATCACACTTACAAAAAAAATTTTGCAGGAAAACGCCGCTATAAGGCTTTAAAACGTCACTATAGGGCTTAAAAACACCACTATAAGGAACCCTGAATATGGGCCAATCACACTTATAAAAATTTTGCAGTAAAACGCCGCTATAGGGCTCTAAAACGTCACTATAGGGCTTAAAAACGCCACTATAAGACTCCCAGAACAAGGCGATCACACTTATAAAAAAAAATTTGCAGGAAAACGCCGCTATAAGGTTTTAAAACGTCACTATAGGACTTAAAAACACCACTATAAGGAACCCTGAATATGGGCCAATCACACTTATAAAAAATTTGCAGGAAAACGCCACTATAGGGATCCCTGAATATGGGGCGATCACACTTATAAAATTTTTTTTGCATGGAACTCAAGTTTCAGAAACTTGAGTTCCATGCAATTTTTTTTATTTTTTTTTTTAAGTTTGATCAGGCATAACTCGATTTTCTACAAATCGAGTATTTAATTGAACTCGATTTTAGCATAATCGAGTATCGAAATAGGGGCATGCTCCTATATAGTTTGCAAACAGGGGCATATTGCCAATTTTTAAAAAAATTAAGGGTAAAATGCCAGAATCTCCCCAAATCTAGTTCCACACCAGTTTATTCCAAGGTGCATGTTGTTGGTGAAAAAGAAATTTTGAAGCGGATTTAACTGAACAAGCACCATTATTATTGAAAGCTCGATAATGTGTTAAAAACACAAGAGTTTGTTTAGACCCCCAATTAAATATTACAGCTAGATTGCTTTTACTCTAACTTATCTAAGTGCAGAACAAGAGTAAATGAGGTGCAATAAACCGATAACTACTCTAGTGCTTAAACATGAACAACAAACAATAAAAGTAAAGCACAAGAGTAAGGGAAGACAGATGACATGCTGATGTGTTATCGAAGAAGAAACTGAAAAACTCGACGAAAAATCTCTCCGCCACCCTCCAAGCCGTAAATCAATCCACTAGACAATAAGTTGGGATACACGAATAGCAAGAGACACTCCAAGCCTAATCTACCCAATGTACTTAAGCCCTCCAAGCTCCTACTCTAACAAGGCTTCTCGGAACCGTGTCTTGTCTAGCTTTCTAGATCCCACAATATGCCCGATTGCGTTTGTCAAGCCTCACCGGCTTCTTTTGGCAAATCTCCAAAGCTTCCTAAGCTCCAAAACAATCTCTACACTCTGAAAAGTATGGGTTGTATTTGGGTACAAATCTCCTCTCAAGGTAAGACAATGGAAGAGCGAAAGAGAAGAGGCTACAATAATTTCTCACTAAAGATGGGTAGCTCTCTCTCTCTAAAAGATGAGTGTGTGTGTGTGTTGTAGAAAACCTATCTAGGGTTTTTCTCTCTGAATGCCCTATTTCCAATTTGTGGGTTATGAGAGTATATATAGTATAGGTGAAGGGTAAGAAAGTCACACTCAATAATCCTCTAGGTAGAATGTTTCGTGACTACCTCGCAGGAAGGCCTTACCCACGAGACACTCGTGAAAACGACAGCCTAGTACAACTCTTCAGCTTCCAGTCATGTGCCCCTCACATGCTCTTTTTGCGGGAACCCTTCTCATGAACTTCTCATGAGCTAGTCGCGAAATGCACTAATCTTCAATTAAGCTTGAGTCTTCACCAAATTAATACTAAACCCAATACAATAAAATCCCACAAAATACAAGGAACAAAATTAAAGCAATTACAACACTTTTTGTCATGGAATAAAGCCAACATAAAACATAGTTGTAAATCACAATTTTACAATTGTGGGGCCATAAGAAAGTATCAGCGAGTCGAGCAAACCGTACCACAAGAATACCCTGAACAAGGTTTTGAAGTTCGGGGGAAAGAGAGATGGTAAGAGAGTCAAAAGACCAAGAATGAGTGGTCCGCAATGAAGTAACCCTACTGTCTTCATCATGAGGGAGGAGGGGCCCCTCTATATAATTACGAAGGGAGCTGTGGGGGAGCTAAGGGTCCTTCCAAATACGAATAGTTTGCCCATCGTCTACTATCCAACTCATGCCTTTAAGAATCAATTGTGCTCCTAACAAGAAAGCGATCCAAATATGAGACCCTCTTGAATTTCGTGGACTAGTAAACAAAGTTGCATGTGGAAAGTATTTATCTTCTAGCACCTGGGCCCGAAGCTTAGTAGGATTAGTATAGAGGCGCCAAGCCTAATTCATGAGAATCGCACGGTTTCTATGTTGGGTGGATGGGATGCCCAACCCCCCAGCCTTCTTAGGTAACGTGACAGTCTCCCATTTAACCGTGTGACAGTCCCTATGATGATCAGTATCCCCCTAAAGGAAGTTACAACTCATTTTGTCTATTTGGTGTCTAATTTTTTGAGGAAGGAGCGTGGCTTGCATGGCGTAGATCAGGATGGAAGTCATAGAGGCTTTTATGAGGGTGGCCCGGCCAGCCATCAATAAATATTTGGCTTGCCATCCTTCAATTCGCGATCTTATGTTCTCCTTTAAATATTAATAAGATTGTGCTGTGCAGTGGGAGGTGAAAAGGGGCGTGCCTAGATAGGTACCAATGCAATCAGTGGTGGGCATTTTCTTTTGGCACTTCTTGAAGACATTTGAGGACATTTTCTTTTAGCCCTTAGTATTTTACATTATTGTATGTTATAAAGCATCTTGTAGTATTGAATGTGTTGGAAACAATTTGTATGGATGGATTGAATAGAATGCTTGTTTTATTTTTTACATTTGGAATGTATAGATCATTTTCTTATAGATGTGTAATTGACATAAATGTGTTATTCAAGTGTGAGGAGTTAATAATGTAATGACAAGTTACGTACAGGAAAAAAACAAAAACAGATAAATAGCTTTAGTGACAAATTTTTCCATCACATTTAGCTACATTTAGCGATGAAATTTTTCGTTGCTAAATGTAACTGAATTTATAAAAATCACTTTCTGCGACGAAAATTTTTGTCACTAAATATAGCTGAATTTTTCAGACAATAGTTTTAGTGATGAAAATATTTGTCACTATAAGTACCCGAATATTCTTAAAATAATTGTAGCGATGAAAATATTTCGTCGCTAAAAATTATCTAATAAAATAAGGTACATGTAGCAACAAAATAGCTTCATCACTGAATAGTATTTTTAATGAGGAAAACATTTAGCAACAAAATAATTTTGTCGCTAAAAGTGTTTTTATTTTAAAACAACTCGGATCTTTAGTGACGAAATTTGTTGAAAGTTTTCGTCGCTAAAAGTAATACTTTTAGTGATGGAGCTATAGCTATGAAACAAATTTCGTCACCAAAAAGAAGAATTCGTTACTAAAGGTATTAGGCGACGAAATATTGGACTTTTAGTGATGAAATTTTTCATCGCTAAAAATACATTTTGTGGTAGTGAATTGGTGGTAAACGTCGAAAATTTTTTCCCATTATAGTTCGCACATAATCATATTGCTTCTGTGAGTTCCAGTTAACTCAACTGGTAAAATTTCTAATGGTTCAATAAGAGATCCGAGGTTCAATCTCTCCGTACACCAAAAACTGATTGGTGCCTTAATCTGATAAAAAAGAGATGTAAAACTTTAAAATTTGTTTAAATAGTGGCCTAGATGTACATGTATTTTCAAGTGTGACGTAACTTTAAAGGTAAGAAAAAACTCCTAATCAACATCTTGGGACCATTCTTAATGGGTTTCTTCCTGTAATTATCTAGTGTGTTTAGAATGAGAGACTACTCATTTAACAGAACAATTAGGTGCTCCAAAATTTTTGGCCATCATTCTTAGAAATAATAGGGGGGGAAATCTAATATATATTACTAAGAGATATTTAGTATTTCTTATTTCAAGTCTTAAAATGTTAGCTCAATCCTCCTAGAGTTTCCACAAAATTTAATTTAAGATAAGGAAAATGAAGCAAAACCTTGAATTTTTATCGAATTATAAAATAGTTCACCAATTTCAAGAATAATGTTACAATACTTTTTTCCTATAATGCATTAAAAATGAAAAAGTACATGCGTTTTAGTCCAAATTGCAATATAAGCAAAACTGAAAATTGCAAAGACCAGATGATGAGGACATCGCACCTTATTAAATTCGATTTCATCTGTAGTTTGATTAGTTTAGGGTTTTAGTTTATTTTGAATTCAAATAAAATAAGGATTTGTTTTTTAGTTTATTATGAGTTCATCTTTTGCAGACGTTACACTTACGTACAAGTTCATCTCTCTGTTCAAGCTAGACCCACCATGTCCGAAGGGTCAAATTAATAATCTTTATGGGGATAATATCTTGGGAAATCTTTAATTGAGTAGTTAATATACCATGTCCACCACCTAGCCTAAAAGATATAAGCTTTTGAATTTAGGCACAACTATATTATAATTACTACTCCCTGTTATTATTTTTATTCAAAGTAGAACTTTATTCACACGTAATTTTTTTAACTATATACCCTTTAAAATTAGTATGTGATAATATGTCAAGTCACATAAACGGCCACGTAGAAATTAGAAAATGAGCACTATCAAAATAAACTATATGATAAAGACATGATATTGTTAAACAATACATCACAAAGTAATACTTGTTATCCCTTGAAAAAAAAAAAAAAAAAAAAAGTAATACTTGTTATTAAAAAAAGCAAAGTGCTATAGAATAGACAACTGATGAATAATGACAAACAACGGAGGAATAAAGCAGAAAAGCAACGATGAATAAAGTAGAAAATTAAGAAAGAAATGTTTCATGTCCTAAAGTCAGGTCCATTTGTCCAATGGGATGCAATATCAGCGAGTGCCTTTGTAGAAGATCCATTTGGGCTTACTGCTTTATCAGCAGCAATCTTTAAATCTTTCATACGATTATGAACTTTCTTCCCTTCTTCTCCAACCATGAGACCTTTTATAACTTTTGCAATTTCTTCTCGATCCACTAGGCCTTTCTCGTTAGCTTTTGGTCTTAGCGCAACTTTTAGATCCTCAGTTAGTAATACAGCATTCATTCTTTGTTCTGCGAAAAGCGGCCATGCAATTATTGGTATTCCATGCATGATACTTTCTAAGGTTGAATTCCATCCACAATGACTTAAGAACCCACCTGTGGAACCGTGGCTAAGGACTTGGGCTTGTGGTGCCCAATAGGGCACCACTAGACCTTGTTCTTTGGTCCTCTCTATAAAACCCTTTGGTAAGAAAGCAAGAGGGTTGTTGTCGAGGGTTTGGTCAGCAAGGTATGCAGCATTAGCCAATTCATTATTTGGGCTTCTTACCACCCATAAGAACTTTTGCTTACTCAATTCCAATCCTAAAGCTAACTCATTCATTTGGTCATATGAGAGGGTTGCACCACTCCCAAAACAAACAAATAGTACAGAGCCACTTGGTTGATTGTTCAACCATCTTAAACAGTCTGACCCTTCAACCTGGTTGCTTGAACCACTTTGAATGATGGGTCCAATTGTATAAAGTGAGAGATTTTTATCTTCTTCTTCCAAAGCTGTTATAGCATTTCCATCCAACTCCATGAAGGTATTAATAACAATACCCTCAGCTAATCGCATCTGTTTTGTTCCGCGAAGATACAATTTGTACCACTCACTTGTTCGATCTTGAATCGGGTCTATAAGATCTCGACCGTGAATAGGTATGCACCCCGGAAGTTTCACTGGTTCAGGTAGGTCTCTATACTCGCATGAAACTGTCTCATCCAACTTTGGCAAATTCAAAACCAACGACAAAACCATAGCATTTGATGGGAAGAAAATGTAGGGCGAGACATTGAGCTCCTTAGCAACATCAAGAGCATCAATCCCAAAAGGATCAACCAGTAAAGCAACTAACCGAGTAGTTGCAACTAGTGAAGTTAACACATCACGAAGCGATGGCAGTGAACGAATCATGGTGAGTCTAATTTGTAGTCCAGGCTTTGCTCCTTTGAGGTCCTCCAAGTTCACTGGAGGAAGAAAGACATGCTCTATGCTAGTAGGGAGAGCTTGAAGGACTTCTTTCATCGCTTTGGATGGAGAACCTGTTGTGGGAATGATGCATGTGATGTGGAAGTCGTGATGATGAAGAAGAAGCTTGGCAAACTCAACAAGAGGGATGAGATGCCCCATCCCTGGACTTGGTAAAAGAGCTATGTGGGGTTTTTGGTCCATATGGACAAAGATATAATTCTATTAATGTTTTGAAGAGATGGGGATTGAAAGAGAATACTATGTTTTGTTTTTATGGTAGGGACTTAGGAGGTTGCATGGTTTATATAAGTGTTTTAGGACTTAGGAATAATGCAACTGGTTTGGTTCTTTTCTTTCTCTAATTTAAAATTTTGGACATTTATTCTTTTTATTAAAGTTCATTTGTTACTGGGTTCTTTAGAATTGTATATGCGTACGCTTTTTTTTTTTTTTTCTTTTTAGGCGGCTGAACAAGAGTTTCAAATAATTGGAAACTACAGGAAAGTTTCTTTTTTCTTTTTCTTTTCAGGCGGCGGCTGAACAAGAGTTTCAAATAATTGGAAACTACAGGAAAGTTTCTTTTTTCTTTTTCTTTTCAGGCGGCTGAACAAGAGTTTCAAATAATTGGAAACTACAGGAAAGTTCAAAAGAAGATTTTAATTTTTAGTTTTTAATTGGCATAAATGCACCGGCATGCGTTAGTGTGACGTAAGTGCTAACGTTACTTTTCTAAATTTGTTTATATAATGTAATCAATAATTTTGTTTAAATAATGGTTTATTAGAGCATCCACAGCAGTGGAACTACATATTTAGCTATTTAGCTCTATCAAAAATTATTTTATTTATTTTATCTACACACATGCTGCAGCAGTGGATCTATTTTAGCTTTCAACATAATAAAATAATATAAATATCACAATAAAATATTATAATCACTACAACAAAATAATATATCCCACTACCCAAAAAAAATCCATAGCACCAACCACAACCACCTCTACCATCAGCCACAACCACAACCACCACCAATCCACAGCCTAAAAAAAAAAAAAAAAACCAAATCTCAAATCTTTTTCCTCAGCCACAGCCACAACCACCACCACCATAGTCCATAGTAGTAGAAAAAAAAAAAAAAAAAAAAAAAAAAAACCCACCACGAGCAAGCACTCCGATCACGTCGGCGAGCTAGGTCGACAAAAGGGGTGGATCAGCGGCTTGGGAGACCGGAGTTGAGAGAGTCAGAGACCGAAGTTGAGAGAGTCAGAGATCAAAGTGAGAGAGTGAGCTTGAGAGAGAGAGAGAGAGAGAGAGAGAGAGAGAGAGGCATTATTTTAATCACCGGTTGATTAAAATTTTTTTTTTTTTTTTTGCTCTCATGAACAGTGCACATCTATTTTTAGATGTACACTGTAGTAGTGGAGCTAAAAAAAATAGATTTAGCTCCACTACTAGAATATACCAATATACCTATATAGCACCACTGTTGTGAATGCTCTTATATGCTACTACTAGAACTAACCAGACCAACCAGCAACCCAATGGACCACCCGACCTATTGCCATCCAAATTGAAACTAACTGGAGTTGAGTAGCTAGCAGACAACGGCAGGTCTCCAGCCTTAGAAATCTAGAGGTGCAGGCAAGTAGTGGTTTTGGGTTTTGAAATTTGATGAAAATCGAATCGACCGTCCTCCTAACTCTCATCCTCCCTCTCTCTCTCTCCCTCCAATTCATCAAGATCTCGCCAAGATCTAGACCAAATTCATTGAGATACATCAAAATCTCGTGCTTTGTTGATTTCGCCTATTATTGCTTTGTTGTTTTCGCCCAAAACAGACTATCATCCACTCGAGTGGTCAAATTGGTTGTGGGTTTATTTTTGCTTCGACTAATTAGGTCTGATTGGTTGCAGCCCTTGCGGGTTGAGCCCAAACACGATTCAACTTAACTTATGAAAAGCCCTAGCTACAACATAAGAACAAACATTAATCTTCTAAATTTGTATAATACAAATAATATATTATATTATTCATATACATTCAAAATAACGTAAATCTAACTATATTAAATAACAGCTTCTAGTCATGTGCTCCTCACATGCCCTTTTTGCGGGAACCCTTCTCACGAACTTCTCACAAGCTAGTCGTGAAATGCACTGATCTTCAATTAAGCTTGAGTCTTCACCAAATTAATACTAAACCCAATACAATAAAATCCCACAAAATACAAGGGAAAAAATTAAAGCAATTACAACACTTTTTGTCATGGAATAAAGCCAACATAAAACATAGTTGTAAATCACAACTTTACAATTGTGGGGCCATAAGAAAGTATCAATGAGTCAAGCTAACCATGCCACAGGAATACCCTGATTAAGGTTTTAAAGTTGGGGGGTGGGGGGGAAGAGAGATGGTAAGAGAATCGAAAGACTAAGAATGAATGGTCCGCAATGAATTAACCCTACTATCTTCATTATGAGGGAGGAGGGGCCCCTCTATATAATTACGAAGGGAGCTATGGGGGAGCCAGGGGTCCTTCCAAATACGAATAGTTTGCCCATTGCCTACTATCCAACTCATGCCTTTAAGAATCAATTGTGCTTCTAACAAGAAAGCGATCCAAATATGAAACCCTCTTGAATTTCGTGGACTAGTAAACAAAGTTGCATGTGGAAAGTATTTTGCTTTTAGCACCTGGGCCCAAAGCGTAGTAGGATTAGTATAGAGGCGCCAGGCCTGATTCATGAGAATCGTATGGTTTCTATGCTAGGTGGATGGGATGCCTAACCCCCCAGCCTCTTTGGGTAACGTGACAGTCTCCCATTTAACCGTGTGATAGCCACTATGATGATCAGTATCCCCCCAAAGGAAGTTACAACTCATTTTGTCTATTTGGTGACTTATTTTTTGAGGGAAGGGTGTGGTTTGCGTGGCGTAGATCAGGATGGAAGTCATAGAGGCTTTTATAAGGGTGGCCCGGCTAACCATCGATAAATATTTGGCTTGTCATCCTTCAATTCGCGATCGTATGTTATCCACTAAATATTCATAAGATTGTGCTGTGCGGCAGGAGGTGAAAATGGGCGTGCCTAGAGAGGTACCAATGCGGTCAGTGGTGGAAATCCCAAATATCCTAGCCACTTGCTCTTTTATATGCCTAGGGGTACTAAGGGAAAACCATAATCTCGATTTGGTAACACTCATAAGCTGACCAGATGAATCACAAAATTTTTGTAAAATTTGGCATAAATTTTTGCAATCCCTAATCGTGGCCTTTGTGAATAGAAAGATATCATCAACGAAAAATAAATGCAAGAGGCGTAACCTAGCCCTAAAATTTATAGGGTGGATGAGTTTACCACAAATAGCCTCTTCCAACTTGATCGACAACCATTCCAAACAAAGGATAAACAGATACAAGGATAAAGAGTCGCCCTGTCTAACTCCCAGACTTGGCACCACTTCCAAGAAAGGAGTCGCGTTCCACAGAATATGGAACCGAGTTGAGGAGATCATATTCATTATAAGAGTAATGAGTGTTGGTGGCATCTGAAAAAATTCTAGAGTTTTCTGGATAAAAGGTCATTCTAACCAATCATAAGCTTTTTCAAGATCCCATTTAAGAGCCATATATCCAGCCCGACCCCGCCTAGATTTTAAAGTTCGAATCACTTCCTGGACGAGGATAATATTGTCACTCATTCAACGTCCCAACACAAACCCAGCTTGGTAGGGGTTTATAACCTCAACAATATAAGGTTTAAGCCGTTGCACAATGATTCGAAAAAGCAATTTATAGAGGGTATTACAAAGACTGATTGGATGAAACTAAGTGATCAATTCAGGATGTGCAACTTTTGGAATAAGAACCAAGTTCGTGATGCCCCAATTTGGAGGTATAGTAAGATGCTTAAAAATTTCCTGAATAACCTGAATTATATTCGGGCCCAAACTGGTCCAATTTGTTTGGAAGAAAAGAGCATGATAGCCATCTGGCCCCAGTGCCTTTAAAGGAGGGAGATCCCTAAGGTTCCTAAGGATTTCAGCAGGTTGGGGAATATAGGCTAAAGACTGGGCGTGAGTAAGAAAAGGACTATTGTGACTGCACTACATCATATTCCTAGATGTAGGGTGTAGATGTGGAGACGTAACTTGAAACAATTTTTTAAAAGCATTATTAATATGTTGGGTTAAGGGCTCTCTAGTCAGCCATAATCCCGTGTCATCTTTTAAAGTAGCCACCCGTAACTGGCTTCGTCATTGAATGGTTTTTAGGTGAAAATATTTTGTATTGGCATCTCCATAGTTTAGCCACATTATTCGAGATTTGAGTTACCAATATAAATATTCTTGATGGAGAACAGTGTTATATTCCTGTGTCAGCTGTTGCTCAAGCGAATATAAAAAGGCTGAGCTGTTCCTAAGGATTTCAGCAGGTTGGGGAATACGGCTAAAGACTGGGCGTGAGTAAGAAAAGGACTATTGTGACTGCACTGCATCGTATTCCTAGATGTAGGGTGCAGATGTGGAGACGTAGCTTGAAACAATTTTTTAAAAGCACTATTAATATGTTGGGTTAAGGGCTCTCCAGTCATCCATAATCCTGTGTCATCTTTTAAAGTAGCCACCCACAACTGGCTTCATTGTTGAATGGTTTTTAGGTGAAAATTTTTGTATTGGCATCTCTATAGTTTAGCCACATGATTCGAGATTTGAGTTGCCAATATAAATATTCTTGATGGAGAACAGTGTTATATTCCTGTGCCAATTGTTGCTCAAGCAAATATAAAAAGGCCGAGGGTTTCCTAGTCAAAGCCAGTTGGAGTCCCAGAATTCTAGCTAAAATACGATTTTTACGCTGGAATAAATTTCCAAAATGGTTTTTGTTCCAAGTACGAATGTTATCGTTGAAGAAATCAAGGCACCGAGGGAACCTAGATAAGGAGCGACATCTAGAAATCTACGTTTTGAGTGTTGTAAATAGATCTTCAAGCTTGTCATGAATGATTGGTCAACAGTCTTGTTTGATCTTGATAAATACGTAGACTTATGCCTATATATCTCCTCACATTTTTTTTCTTTTTCAAGAGCTCTACAAATGTCAATCTTGAAAAAATATTTTGAACTGAAAAAGTCATCGCATATACTAGTATTTGACTAGAAAAATGGGAAAGTGATTTGTATTAAAATTGTAAAGTTGTAATTTACAACTATGTATTTGTTGGCTTTAATTCCATACCAAATTTGATTGTAATTTTATTCAATCTTGTGTAACCTGTATTTCATGTGGGATTTATTTGTAAAGGTTGTGTGTGAGAGAAAAAGAGTGTAAAGACTCAAGGCTAATTGAAGATTGAAGTTGTTTTTGCGGGTAGCTAGTGATTAAGCATCCCGCGAAGTGATGCATGTGCCCTGCATATGACTAGAAGGCAAAGAGTCAAGACAGGATGGAAACAGCTAGTTTTTGCGAGTGTCTTGCAGGTAAGGCCTTCCCGCGAGACACTCGCAAAACATTCTGTTTTGCCAGATTGTCATTTTTTATACACACTTTCTGTACCTACACTATATATACCCACATTACCCACATATGTTAAGGAGAGCTTCTGAGAGAAAACCCTAGCTACAAACCTTGAGAGTTAGAGATTGTTATACCCATAATTCTCTACATAATTACTTGTGGATTTTCCTCAACTCCTACCTCTCCATTTTCATACCATTAAGAGGTTGATAGCTCAAACACTTACCACACTCTTTCAGAGTGTCAAATGAGGTTTTGGTGCTGTTGGGAAGCATTGGAAGAAGCCAGATTTTTGGCGGATGCAATCCGGAGCATTACGGGATCCGAAGAGCTAGACAAGACACAGTTCCGAGAAGCCTTGTTGGAGTAGGAGCTTGGAGGGCTTAGGTGTATCGGGTAGATTAGGCTTGGAGGGTCTCTTGCTAACCCATTTATCCCAACTGATTGTCTAGTGTATTGATTACCACTTGGAGGGCAGTAAGGAGGTTTTTCGCCGAGTTCTTTGGTTTCCTCTTCAATAACACATCGGCGTGTTATCTTGTGTTTGCATTCTTCTTTCCTATTCTTTTAGTTTTCATATTACTGCTGTGTTATATTGAATATGGCTTAGAGTAGTTTATTTATTTATCCACTCACATTTACTCTATTCCGCACTTAGTCTAAGTTAGAGTAAAATCTATCGAGCCGTAATTTATAATTTGGGGGTCTAAATAGCTCTTGTATTTTTAACATATTTTCGAGCTTTTAAAAATGTATGGTACCAAAGCCAAAGGCTAAATTGTCAAAGTTCATTCAAATTGTTTTTGGCATCATTTCTCAAAAATTTGAATTGTTTTGATCAAAAGTGTGTAAAATGTGCATACATAACAAGCTAAGCTCGTAAATGCAGTACACCATTAGTACGAAAGTACTAAGCCAAACTCACATATGATAAGTGCTCAAACATATACAATCAAACTTTTTGAATTTTCCACTTTTTATGTGGTTTTGGATTTTTACACACACAAAACAAAGACATAAAAGTAAGATAAAAAACAACAACAAAAACAATGCATATAAAGAAATGCAAGATGCACAAATACATGATAATTAAGCATCTAATGCATGAAGGGTCCTACAAAGAACGAAAGAATTAAATCAATGACCAAAAGAGCAAAAGTCCAACCATAGGAACCCTTCCTCATCCAAACATCCAAACGGAACGATTTTTTGGAATTAGTGTCTCATGAGAAGTGAGACGAGAGTTGGAAGAATGAAAACTGGAGATGCACATAGATAAGAAGGTAAGAACATCAAACACTTTCTTCAACAACTTACCATTTTCCTCCAAATCTGGTTTTGCTTTTATAGCACAACTTCCAAAAAGCTCGAGTTTCTCTTTTCTTTTGATTCTTTTAAGAGCTTGAAACTTAGAGTGTAAGGTTGAATTTATTCAACCATCTAATTGGCTTTATTCCGTGCCAAATTTGCTTGTAATTCAGCATTTAGTAACCCTGTATTTAGGTGGGATTGTTGTAAAGGTAGTGAGTGAGATAGTGTGAAGATTGCTCAAGAGTGTGCAAGAAAACAGAGTGTCGCGGCTGGGACTCGCGGCTGGACTCGCGGCTTCAACCCGCCAGAAGATGCACACGTGCCAAGCATGCTGGAAGATGAACAGTCATGCTAGCTGGAGCACTACAGGACAAAACAGGACAACTGGCCATACGGTTAACTCGCGACTGGAACTCGCGACTTAGTCAAGCCGCGAGGTCAAGCCGCGAGCCACCCCTGTTTTGGAAAAACCTGACGTTTCGCATTCCTCTTCACTCCAGTATAAATACCCTTTTAACCCACGTTTGAAAGAGAGCTTCCAGAGAGAATTTTGAGAGAGAAACCCTAAAGAAAAACCAGATTGTTTCACCCACAATCTCTACCTTAGAGTCTCATCAAAATCCCTCACTCTCTTCCTCTCCATTGTCAAATCCTTGAGAGGCCATTATACCAAACCTGGTTCTCACCATTATCATCTCTGTGAGACAGACGTTTGGAGTTCTGGGAAGCAGTTAGGAAGGAGCCAATATTCATTGGTTGATGCTACGGTGTAGTAGCGGAATCCGGAAAGCTAGAAAAGAAAAAGGTTCGGCGCAACCTCGTTGGAGCAAGAAGCTTGGAGGGCTTAGGTGCATTGGGTAGATTAGGCTTGGAGGGTCTATTGCTGTCCTTGTATCCCAACTGTATTTTCTAGTGGATTGATTACCGCTTGGAGGGCGGCGGAGAGGTTTTTCGCCGAGGTCTTCGGTTTCCTCTTCGATAACATATCTGGTGTTATCGCTGTGTTTGCATCTTCCTTCCTCTCTATCTTTGCCTTTATATTATCTGCTGTGATTTTATTATGTTATGGCTTAGATAGTATTTAACCTATTTCACATTATAGCATATGTTAAGTTTCCGCACACTTGTTGTTTAACATATTGCTTGTGTTGGTTAAGTTAATTTTTGGGGGTCTAAACGTTCAAAAGTGTTTTTGTACACGTTTTTGAACTTTCAATTGGTATCAGAGCGGGTACACTTGTTTTGGTTTTATTACCTAAGTGTGATCCTTGACCCCTTGTGTGTTTTGCCATGGATAATGCTTTGTATGCTTCTATGGATATTGTTGATTGTAACATGCCATGTGTTTGTGAAAATGCCTCTATGAGTGCTAATCCTCATAATTGTGATGACATGTTAATTGAATCCATGGGTGTTGTTGACAAACTCTTGAAGAAAAATGCTAAGAAGTTTCAAAAGAATTTGAGCAAGTTATTTTGTGAAAAGGATGATTTGATTGCTAAGCTCAATGAATCCAACAAATTGGTTGAGAAATATAAAAAACTTGCTGAAATTTCTCTTGAAAAGCTGAAAAGTTTGAATGTTTGAATATGGACTTGGATGCTAAACTTGTTTTGTCTAACAAACTTGTTGATGATCTTAAATGTGAAAATGAATCTCTTAAGATGCATGCCAAGTGTTTGATTGCTGAACCTATTGTTAAAAATGATGAAAATATTTGTTGCAATCATGTTGTGATACCCGATTTTGTGCCTAGTGTGTGTTCTACCTTAAAGGACAAATCGGTGTACATTCCTCCACATAAAAGAAATCAAAAGGTGGAGAGAAAGGCTGTTAAGTCAAAGCCTCTGTTTAGGTCTCAACCTAAGGCTTTGGATGGATCTAAGTTTGTTCCAACTTGCCACCATTGTGGTGTGATTGGTCATATAAGACCTCAATGTCATAAGTTGAAGAGGGAACAAAACCATATTGCTAGATCCCTTCCCAAAAGGCCTAGTGGACCTAAACACATTGTGTGTCACCATTGTGGTGCCTTTGGTCATCTAAGACCTCAATGCTCTAAGTTTCATGCTTTTAAAAGAATCAAAAGAAAAGAAAAACTTGAGCTTCTTGGAAGTTGTGCTAAAAAGGATAAACCGGATTTGAGTGATAATAGCATGTTGTTAAAGAAAGTGTTTAATGCTCTTAACTCCTTGTCTATGTGCATCTCCGGTTCTCATTCTTCCAACCCTCGTCTCACTTCTCATGAGACACTCATTCCAAACAATTGTTCTGTTTGGATGAGGAAGGGTCCCTATGGTTGAGCTTTTGCTCCTTTGGTCCTTGATCTAATTCTTTCGATCTTTGTAGGACCCTTCATGCATTAGATGCTTCATTGTCATGCATTTGTGCATCATGCATATCTTTATATGCATTGTTTTGTTTTTGTTTTGATCTTACTTTTATGTCTTTGGTTTGTGTTTGTAAAAATCCAAAACCACATAAAAAGTAGAAAATCAAAAAGCTTGATCGACGTTGTTGAGTTTTGTCTCAAAACTTGTTTTGCCTTGTACCTTTGTGCTAATGGCTTTGTGCATTTTCGAGCATTGCTTGTTTTCATGCACTCATATCACTATGGGAAAAATCTTGAAATCTATGTGATTGTTGTAAATAGATCTTCAAACTTGTCATGAATGATTAGTGAATGGTTATGTTGATCTTGAAACATGCATAGACTTGTGTCTATATATCTTCCCACTCTTTATTTTTGTTTTTGCTAAGAAGAGCTCACCAAATGTAAATCTCCAAATGAAAAGAGATATTGAGCTGCAAAAGCCTGTCGCACATTCTAGTATTTGACTAGGAAAAAGGGTAAGCGACCTTGTATTAAAAGTGAAATTTCTTTCAAAAAAGGCCAAAGGCCTGTTCTTCAATAGAAAAATGTTATATACCCCTCTCACAATGAGAGATGATTGCCTCAAAAGATCAAATGTTATGGCAGAAAGTGGAGTCAAATGAAAAGCTCCAAGTTATGTTATCATGTTATGTGGGAGGTCATATATTCATATTTCTATAATTGAGATTGGTCACATGATCTAGTGCTAATTGTGTATGCCTTGGTTGAATTGATCATTGAAGCTTCACATTAGACAAAGGACTATCTCATTGTTGATATCCACACACAACACACAAGTTTATGTTCGATAAATGTCATATTCATTTGTGTGATTGTACTTGATAAAATGTGTTTTCACATGCTCAATCTTTGTTAATTCAAGCACAAAAAGATTTTTGAGTGTTTTAGGTGTTTTTGGAAAGTATTTTGCTGGAAAAATCTGAAAATTTCAAAAATACAGTTTTGCCCTGTTTTGGCGGCTCAGTCGCGGGTATGTCAAGTCGCGAGCTTCAGTCGCATCTTCGCTGGTCAGTTTTGGCGATTTGTTCGCGAGTGGAAGGTCCAGTCGCGAGATTCACTCAGAGATTTTCGCGGCTTAGCTCGCGACTCTCTCGCGGGTAGACCTTCCAGTCGCGAAAAACACTTAGAAAATTTTTTCAACATTTTGTTCTTGACTGCTTTGGCGGCTTGAGCTGGCGACTGTGTGGCGACTTGAACCAGTCGTGAAAATCGCGTGTTTTGCAGAAACAGGAGCAGTTTTTAAACTTTTTCAGTTTTTCCCTCGAATTTTTGTGACTGTTCATCTTCTCTCTAAACACTCTTCCTCCCAAACACTCCGTGCTCCCTTTTCCAATCTCTTGTGTTGCATTCTTACAGCCCAAAATCGTCGAGTTCCAGGTATGGGTTTTCTGATTTTCACTCTTTTCTACTTGATTTTGTGCTTTTACCCTTGATTTTTCGCATTTGATTGTGTTTTTGAAATGGGTTTGTGGTTCGGTCTCTGCTCTTTGTTCTTGCTTAGCTTGTGGATGTTGTTGATATAGGATGTGTTAATGATAGTCATATTCCTATTGCTCTTGTGCTTAGCTAAGTATTCCTTTCATTTCAATCTGATCTTTGAGCTGTTGAGTTGTTACTATTGGTTCTGTTTTGAGGTTGTGAGTTTTCCTTTGCTAAATTTGCATGTCTTAGATTGTTAATCTGTGGGAAGATTCTGTTAGGCTCAATATATTGTGTGTATGTCATATCATTTCTCCATAATCTGCCTCAATGTCATTTATTTGCCTTCAGGATAGCTTCACCATGTTGTTCATGTGTTTCCTATCCTAGGCTTGGTTTATCCATATGTTTGAACTAAATTGCTTGCTGTTTAAGTATTTGAAGTTCACTTGTTTGGTTGATATCTCTCTCTGTTTACTACATGGTCTGACTGGTTCTGCACATATATTGCTATATGTTGTTGTGGCCTTTTCTGATTGTTCACAGATGGCTCCTTCACCCCAGAAGAAGAAATCTACTGCGAAAAAGGCTGACAAAAGACTTAAGATGGATCCTAGATTGTTTAGGTCAGTTCATCATTTTGAGAGATACAAGGATAACTTCTTGAATGCAGGAATCATTCAAGAGAGATTTGTGGATTTGGAAGATTTAAGGCAAACTTTTATTCCCAGTTGTTTTGAAGGAAGAGGATGGGACAAACTTTTGAGTGATTTCCCTTTGGTGTGTGAACCCCTGATTAGAGAATTTTATTCAAATGCTGTGATAAAGGAGAATGAGTTAAATTGCTGGGTTAGAGGGAAAGAATTC
Organism: Quercus robur; assembly: GCF_932294415.1. Lineage (NCBI taxonomy): Eukaryota > Viridiplantae > Streptophyta > Magnoliopsida > Fagales > Fagaceae > Quercus > Quercus robur. Next base: position 58,297,619 of record NC_065537.1, read on the forward strand.
ATTTTGGATGCACATGTCATAGATGATGTACTAGGGCTTGAGGGTTTGGATGATGAGGAGTTTATCAATTTCAAGGATAGGAGTGTCTCTATTGAAACAGTTCAACAGAGGATAGGTGGGCAGAGAGAAGGGAAGTGTTTGAATACCACTGCCTTTCCAGTGGACATGAGGGTTCTAACCATAATCATGATGTTTAACCTTTATCCTATTAAGAAGTTGACCACAATCAATTGTGCTAGAGCAATTTTTCTGATGGATCTCAAAGAGAAGAACTTCATAGATATAAGTTCCCACATCTTTGACATCATTGTGGATGAGACAAGAACAACATCTAGACCAAAACTGATCTTTCCCAGTCTCCTAATGAGGATATTTCGAAGGAAGGGTGTTCAAATTCCTCAAGACATCAGTCACATGTCCACACCCTCTGCAATCAACAAACTTACCTGCAAAAGGATCAGTGTTAGGCTTCCAGGAGAAGAAGATGAAGGTGATGAAGGAGAGGAAGTCCCAATGGAGACTGATGCAGAGGCAGCAGGGCATGCATCCACCTCAACACCAAGGAGGAGTGGCAAGAGGTCCAGAGCTTCAACTTCTGCAGATGCACCTCCAGATGCTTTCCAGATCATTCTGGAAAGGCTTGATGGGATCAGGGCAGTCCAGACTGAGCATTCTGACAGGATGAGAGCCATGCAAGACCAGATTGATGTCTTGGCTGCTACACTTGACAGCTTCACAACTCAGCATGACCAGTGACCCTTTGGCCATTCCATGTCAAAAAGGGGGAGAAAGTTCATTGATAATTGAAGCAGAAAAGCAGCTCTTGAGGGGGAGTAATTTGTTGAGGGGGAGTAATTAGTGTTTTTAATACACTGGGTTTTGGTGTATAACTGTTTCTAACTCTTTTCATATACTCTTGGATAAACTTTTATATATGTTTGATGATGTTATTCAGGTATTTGTTGGTTTGTACCCATATGCTTTTGTAAGCTTTGAGGGTTTATGTTTTATGCATAGTTTGTAGGCCTTGTGGTATGTACCATGCTTAAGTGCAGCCTTTATGCTATGTTGAAATCAGTATTTTAAATCTAAATGTTCTGCATTGTGGTTTATGTACTGTCACTCTTGTGCCCTCGTAGGATTGTTCCTAGATGCATATGCCTTGTGTGCTATGCATTGGTTGAGTGTTGTACATACAAGTGTCTTGCCTTGTGCTTGTTAACTTGTATGTCCTTGTGTTCATTCCAAGTGTGAATGAACACTGTGATCACTACTTTGTGGTGTTCACTTGGTTGATCAAGCCATGGTTTGTTTATTAACTCCATCTTTGCTTGATCTCATATTGCCTGTTTCATATGCATTTATAATTTTCTGCTTACAATGATCATGGTGTATTGTTGCGTTTCAGGAGTTTATGTTCATATGATTCAAGTGCTTCACAGCTTCTAGAATTAGGTGTGAGTGAGTTTTGATCAACTGTTCCCAACTCACATGTTAAGTCTAGAGTCTGTTTTAGGGTTTTGTCACGGAATAGCCAAAGGGGGAGATTGTAAGGTTGAATTTATTTAACCATCTAATTGGCTTTATTCCGTGCCAAATTTGCTTGTAATTCAGCATTTAGTAACCCTGTATTTAGGTGGGATTGTTGTAAGGGTAGTGAGTGAGATAGTGTGAAGATTGCTCAAGAGTGTGCAAGAAAACAGAGTGTCGCGGCTGGGACTCGCGGCTGGACTCGCGGCTTCAACCCGCCAGAAGATGCACACGTGCCAAGCATGCTGGAAGATGAACAGTCATGCTAGCTGGAGCACTACAGGACAAAACAAGACAACTGGCCATACGGTTAACTCGCGACTGGAACTCGCGACTTAGTCAAGCCGCGAGGTCAAGCCGCGAGCCACCCCTGTTTTGGAAAAACTTGACGTTTCGCATTCCTCTTCACTCCAGTATAAATACCCTTTTAACCCACGTTTGAAAGAGAGATTCCAGAGAGAATTTTGAGAGAGAAACCCTAAAGAAAAACCAGATTGTTTCACCCACAATCTCTACCTTAGAGTCTCATCAAAATCCCTCACTCTCTTCCTCTCCATTGTCAAATCCTTGAGAGGCCATTATACCAAACCTGGTTCTCACCATTATCATCTCTGTGAGACAGACGTTTGGAGTTCTGGGAAGCAGTTAGGAAGGAGCCAATATTCATTGGTTGATGCTACGGTGTAGTAGCGGAATCCGGAAAGCTAGAAAAGAAAAAGGTTCGGCGCAACCTCGTTGGAGCAAGAAGCTTGGAGGGCTTAGGTGCATTGGGTAGATTAGGCTTGGAGGGTCTATTGCTGTCCTTGTATCCCAACTGTATTTTCTAGTGGATTGATTACCGCTTGGAGGGCGGCGGAGAGGTTTTTCGCCGAGGTCTTCGGTTTCCTCTTCGATAACATATCTGGTGTTATCGCTGTGTTTGCATCTTCCTTCCTCTCTATCTTTGCCTTTATATTATCTGCTGTGATTTTATTATGTTATGGCTTAGATAGTATTTAACCTATTTCACATTATAGCATATGTTAAGTTTCCGCACACTTGTTGTTTAACATATTGCTTGTGTTGGTTAAGTTAATTTTTGGGGGTCTAAACGTTCAAAAGTGTTTTTGTACACGTTTTTGAACTTTCATAGAGCAATGAGGTCTTCAATGACCAAACACACTACAATGGTGGCAAGTTGGAACAAACTTAGATCCATCCAAAACCTTAGATTGAAACCTAAACGGAGGTTTTGGCTTAAGAACCTTTCTCTCCACTTTTTGGTTTCTTTTGTGTGGAAGAATATATACCGATTTGTCTTTAGAGGTAGAACTCATAATAGGCACAAAATCGGGTACCATAACATGATTGCAACAGACATTTTCATCATTTTTAGCAATAGATTCAGCAATCAAATACTTGGCATGCATCTTAAGAGATTCATTTTCACATTTTAGCTCATTAACAAGTTTGTTAAACAAAACAAGTTTAGCATCCAAGTCCACATTCAAACATTCAAACTCCTTTAGTTTTTCAAGAGAATATTTAGCAAGTTTCTTATACTTTTCAACCAATTTGTTGAATTCATTGAGTTTAGCAATTAAATCATCCTTTTTACAAATGAACTTGCTCAAATTCACATGAAAATTCTTAGCCTTTTTTCTTTAAGAGTTTGACATTTGGAATTTTAACGACACCCATAAATTTATGTAACATGTCATCACAATCATGAGGATTAATACTCATAGAGGCATTTTCACAAACACATGGCATTGTTACAATCAACATCATCAAAAACATTCATTGAAGCATACAAAACACTATCCATATCAAAACTCACAAGGGGTTAAGGATCACACTTAGATAATGAAACCAAAATAAGTGTACCCGCTCGGATACCAATTAAAAGTTCGAATATGTGTGAATACACAAAAGCTTGTTTAGACCCCAATTTTATAATTATGGCTAGATTGCTTTTAATCTAACTTATCTAAGTGCGGAACAAGAATAAATGAAGCGCAATAAACTGATAACTACTCTAGTGCATAAACATGAACAACAAAGAATAAAAGTAAAGCACAAAAGTAAGGGAAGAGAGATGCAAACACAAGATAACACCAAGATGTGTTATCGAAGAGGAAACCAAAGAACTCGACGAAAAACCTCTCTAGGACCCTCCAAGTCGAAATCAATCCACTAGAGAATAAAATTGGAGTACACAAATAACAAAAGACCCTTCAATCCTAGTCTACCTAATGTACTTAAGCCTTCCAAGCTTCTGCTACCAACAGACTTCTTGGAGTTATGTCTTCTCTAGCTTTCCGGATCCTGCAATACGCTTGATTGCATCTGCCAAAACTCACTGGCTTCTTTTGGTAAATCCCCAAAACTTCCCAAGCTCCAAAACATTTTCTACACTCTAAATAGGTGTAGGTTGTACTTGGGTACAAATCTCCTCTCAAGGTATGACAATAGGAGAAGGAATGAGAAGTTAGAATGATTTCTCACTAAGAATGAGTAGCTCTCTCTCTCTCTCTCTAAAAGATGGGTGTGTGTATTGTAGAAAACCTATCTAGGATTTTTCTCTCTGAATGGCCTCTCATACTTTTATGGGTAATAAGGGTATATATAGTATAGGTGAAGGGTAAGAAAGTCACACTTAAAAATCCTCTAGACAGAATGTTTCGTGGGTATCTCTTGGGTTAGCTCTTCTCACGAGACACTTGCGAAACTTACAACCTGGCACAACTCTTCAACTTTCAGCATGTGTTTCTCATGTAACTCTTTCGCAGGTTAGCTTCTAGCGAGACACTCACAAAATCCACTTGTTCATCTAATACATGCTCGATTCTTCACCAACTTAATACTAAACCCAATACAATAAAATTTCACAAAATACAATGAATAAAATTAAAGAAAATACAACACTTTTTGTCATGGAATAAAACCAACATAAAACAGTTGTAAATCACAACTTAACAATCTCCTCTTTTGGTTATTCCGTGACAAAACACCCTATAACAAACTCTAAACTTAAACGTGAGTTTGGAAATAGTGGCAAAACTCACTCACACCTAAATTTAAAACCTGTGATGAACTTAGAACAAAATACTTGTAACCTGAAACACTTGCACAAAACGCATTAGACCCTCAAGGTAAATCAAGTGATAAAAAGACAAGTAAAATGTAACAAGTAAAATGCGATCAAGTAAACATGATGTGAAACATATGAGCAACTTAATCAAACACATGACAGTCATATGAAAATGAGTACAATGATCATATAGCAAAGCAAATGATCATCCAAACATGCAATCAATAAAGCACAATCGCATACGGATACAATACATAAACACGATGCGATGAGAGCAACAAAGCATAGATACTAAAAGTAACTCAAAGCACCATAAAGTAACGAGAAAACAAGCATAAAGTAAAACAAGACAAAATAAGATTTTCTCAAAAAAACAGTGTCTTCTCCCCCTTGGTATATGCATCTCTCCTATGGCTTTCTCTCCTTACGAATGTGCACAAGGTAGAATTTCTCCCTAAGAATATGCACATGAGTCATATAGAAATGATGATACACTTTGGTATACTCTCCAGTATAAATTGTTAAAATATTCATTATATATATATATATATATACTATTACTATTTTTAAAAAAATTATGTGCAGGGGAGGGGGGGCCATAGGCCCCCTCAACCCCTTAATAGTTCTATCTATGTTTAGATAGATTACTTGATCTAGCATCCGAGTTTGAAAATTGTGAAGCTTAGGGGTTGTTTGGATTTGTGGGTTTCCATCACTCATCACCCAAAATAAGTGGGTCCCATGGAGAAGAAGCTTGTTTGGATGAGTTTTGGGGTATTGTTTCCATCACTCAGTTCGCACAAATCTGGGTGATGAGTTACTAAAAACAAACAAAAACAAAAAAACAAAACAAAACAAAAAAGACCAAAAAAAAAAAAAACACACACACACACACACACACAAAAGTTTTAGGTGTTTTTGAGTTACAAAAATAGAGTAACGGTGGCATTTTCGTAAATACACACATCATTTGGGCCCATGATCAAAGAGGAGTCAAATTGGGCTCTCCTTTTCGTACTTCCCACCAACGGCTCTAATGACAAATATTGCAGTTCACACGTACAACCACATCACTTCCTCTGCACAACCACATCCATTCCTCAACATAGCCCCATCTTCACATAAATCCCCTCAGCCCAGCCACATCTAGCAAGCCATCTGACCTGCTTCAACCCACAGCAACCATAGCTCAAACCAATGAGAAGGACGACGGCAAGATTCACAAGTTAACCTTCGAGCATTTTTTTCAAAGTTTTAGAAACCCCAAGGTAGATCCACCACTCTCTCTTCCTTGAACAAACACGAATGGGTGCCTAGGATGGAGGAAGGAGGTACAAACGTAGGTTGTGGGTTTAGTTTTAGGGACAAGGAAGGAGGAAGAAAGCCCATCCATCATCGGTAGCATCGGTGCAATTGGGTGAGGATTGAATAGAGGACATTAGAGGTGTTGAGGCGCAAAAGGAAAGTGAAGAGGAAGGTTTGGTAAATTTGGGTTTTGGGGTAAATGGGGTGAGGAGGGGACGGGTAGGGGTTCTGGAGCAATGGTAGCATAGGTCAGAGTGTGGGTCCCACATTTTTGAGTTTTTGGATTTGAAAACATAATCGGGTTTAGGTGCCAAACCAGGCTTAGGTGATATTTGGGGGTTTTTGAGTGATAGGAAATGAGTTATAGGGTGATGAGTAATTAGTGATAAGTGATGATATTTGAATGATGAGTAATGAGTAATGATATTTTTACACCCAAACAAGGCCTTAGATCCTAGATCCCCAAAACATCTCCTTTGTATTGCTGAATCATATTCTCAATGCTATTAAAGCACTCTATTCTCTTACGATCAAGACTCTGAGGATTCTCTCACTTGGGTATACTCTATTGATGGCTTTCTCTCCCTAAAGTCAGCTTATCTTCTGGCAAGGGGTTCAAACCCCTTGAACCTGGATACCATGTCAATGACATGGGTATAGAAGACTGAAGTCCATCCTTGTGTCCAATTCTTTCTCTGGCTATGCATGCACAACAGTATACCTACTAGGGTAGTTCGAGTTCAAGAGGTTTAAATCTCAATCCAATATGTACTATGTGTCACAAAAATAATGAGTCCATTCATCACCTCCTCAGGGGCTACAAGATAGCTCAAAGGTTCTACCAAAATCTAAGATTTCCTTACTGCCTAAGGGATCCTTTTAACCAAACGGTTTGGGACTGGCTCAAGACCACCTGTAAAGCTAGAGTTAATTCAAATTTTCTAGGCATACCATGGAAGATTCTATTCCCAATAGGAGTTTGGCATTTATGGCTGCACCGAAACAACTTTATTTTTAGAACAGGAGTTGCCGATCAAAAGTTTTTCAAGAGTTGCATTAAAGCAGCGCAGAGTACTTCTCCATTGTTGTGAAGGCAAAGGTTCTTAGCTCCAAAACTATTGTCCCGGTATCTTGGAAAAAACGACCAGAGGGATGGGTGAAGTTAAACATAGATGGTTCGGCCTTAGGGAACCTTCAGAAGGCAAGGGGAGGACAATAAGAGGATATGCTAGAGCGCTCAACAACACCAACAGCTTTATGGCAGAGCTGTGAGCCTTAAGGGATGGTTTAATTCTTTCTAAAGAGCTTGGATTGAATAATTTAATTGCTAAACTGGATGCCTTAAGTATTGTGATTCTCATGAAAAATAACTCTATCAACTTGTTAATAGAACATTTGTTATTTAACTGCAGGGACCTATTGAAAACTATCCCCAACAAGTGGATAATGCACATACCGTGAAGCCAACCAATGCGCTAATGACATCAGATATAAGAAAACTAGCTATAATATCACATTAGAATCTATACCACTGTAGCTACATTTTTCCAACAACTAATAATTGATAACAAATAAAAGTAATTTTCTCTTTCACAAAGTTGTATGTTCTTAACAACTAAGTCCACAAATATCTTGTCCATGAATGGCATCCAGCTTGCCCTTAAACGTTCCTGCTTTGGCTAATGACTGGCTTGACTATCCATCTAAAAGTGAAGAAAATGTATTAGAAATCAATAATATGCCAACTAACATAACAGATCAAAAACTTCTTGCTAAAAGGCCAAGATTTTCAGGTCCACAACATATGGTGCTGAGCATATAGAGAAAATATGGTGCCGAGCAAAATTTAAGTCTACAACATAGAGATGCTACTTTTACACTATATAAAATTATAATCTAATTGACATGAAGTTTGCCAATGTTTTCTCCTATAAGTTTGTTTATTGATCATATAGTTTTAACTAGTGAAATTCATTTATCTTGCATCAGGTATTCATAAAAGAGAACTACTCTGTGGGTTCCACTTAATATAAAAATTGGATAAACAGGAGAAAAAGGACACGGTATAAAGCTGACCCCACTGCCTATAAAGCTGGCAAAAATATTGACATAAAACTGGGTGTTAACGGGCACAGTAAAGGTGCCCGTTATCACAACCCTATCCACAAAACTCAGTATTATAATGAAAAAGAAAATTATAAATTTGTTTCTTTAAAACAAAAAGTTCGAATGACGATGTTACATCAAATAAGCGGTACTCCATGCATGACTGGCTTGTCTGCAGTACTCTAAAAGTGGCAAATCTTTCGTTTTATAGCTCCTCGCTGGTTAGATGAAAATGAGGATGCCTCAACATTTACTTTGAGCCTGTTGGTAGGACACTGATAGATTTCATACATAGATAACTGAGGTAATCAAGGCTAATTAAGTGGCTATTGCTGACATCATTACATGGACAAACAAAGGCAAAATTTTAATTCATGAAAGGTGCTAGAAGAGTTGTCAAAGTGATGATTGGGGAAAAACCTTAGATGTCCTGGGCCCCAAATGTAATGTATACATGACAAAAAAATTTCTGAAACCGTGACTCACATGGATCTCATATGCAGAGTCAACAAATTAAATTCAAGTTTTCCAAAGTCTAGGGACTCGAAAGAATCTCAGCCATTGATTACCACTTTACATACAATGATCAGCTTTGTAATGGTTTTAAAAATTAATTAGCCACTATATATCAGCAATAAACCTTCAAATATATCTACCATCATTGAGATAGCATTAAATATAAATAAATAAATAAATAAAAACCTACTAGTACCTGCTTTTAGTACTGCAAAGTAGCAACAGGATCCTGCTACAGCTCTGGTCCTAAGGCAAATATGAGATGTATACTACAACAGCTCGGACCCTAAGGAAAATAATTTGCAATGGCCAGTTTACCCAACTGAGGCAATCACAGTAGACCTAGTGCACACCATAATCTTTTCAGTAAGGACTATCTTTCCCAAAGCATTGAGAGCTCATCCAGTAAATTCGAGGTCCAAAATGAGTAAAATGTTTTCAAAATTTAATCACTTCTGCAGCAAACAACATTCAGAAATCTATATATATAGGAAAAACTGCCCATCAGTTTCATTAGGCTTACTAACCAAAATCCATTTTAGATATAAAAAAGCATCAACAACAACAAAGAGAATAACGGAAAATAATAAATAAGTAGTTGGAAACAGAGGCAATTAAGAACCTCATATCCACTTAATCCTCAACTTTTGATCCCCATATTCCAGGTAATGGCAAAGTTCTTTCCTACAGCAAATGACAAACCCTTGATCTCTACCATCAATGTCTTCACCTTATTTCCACCATCTTCCTGTTCCTCCAACACGTTTTGCTTGGTTGTGCTTAACTCTATGTTCGAAGCACCCGTCACCGGTTTTCCATCAACCTCAAGTGCAGATGCCTGACCACTTCCATCCAATCCCAACACCGTAACCTTCTCAATGTACAAACCCTGAGCTAAAGCAAACTTGCCCTCCTGGACTTCTGACCACACCTTCACAGTTCCCTTATTAATTGTTGCATAAAAATCAATATATGTGGAATACCCATTTCCAAGTTTCATTTCTGGCAACTCATCATCATCAATGAAAAGGTTCCCTTTTGCTTCCCCATCAGGCACCCCTGCTGGGAAGGTCACTATGAGGCTGAAAGGTGTCTTTCTAGCTTCCTTTGAAATCATTCCACCCTGCTGCATTGGTAAAATGGTATTTTGATATAAATGTACATTAACCACATGCAAAGGCGCATCAAGGGTAACATTGATCCCGCCTTTTGATGTGATAGTCTGCGTCATATCAAACAAACTGTACCAAGAACCTGGGGGAAACAGAGCTGTAACCTCTGATTTCCCCTGCTCAAGAACTGGAGATACCATGAGACTGCTCCCCAGCAAGAATTGGGTGCTCAGCCCATAAACCTCAGTGTAAGTTGGGAATGAGAAGAAAAGTGGCCTGGCAATTGGGGCTCCACTAATATGAGCCTCGTAGTTCAAGGTGTACAGATAAGGCAGGAGCTTATACCTCATGCCCAAAGCATTTCTGGCAGACTCAGCTACTGATTCCCATTGATAAAGCTCCTGTCTTGGGGAGTAGTAGTTTGCATGATCCCTTGAGAACGGGTAGAAAGCACCAACTTCAATCCAACGATTGCAAAGCTCTTCTGTTGGTTGTGGATAAAACCCACATATATCTGATCCAACCATTGGCACCCCAAATATACCAAAATTGAGCATTGTGGAAATTGAGTACCTCAAATTCTCCCAAGTGCCTTGGTTATCTCCAGTCCAATGGGCAGCATAGTGGCCTGAACCAACATAAGTCGAGCGAGATAATATAAATGGACGCTTACCCTCAAGTCCTTGAAGGCCTTTGTGAGTTGCAATGGATTGAGAGAAACCATAGAGACTGTGAGCATCATACTCCAAAACGCCATTGTAGTGAACTGCACTAGTCGCTATTGTTTTGAACCCTACTGGTGCCTGCGAACCTGAAGCATTTATCTTGTAAGGAGGATCATCCCATCTTGTCTTGGTAATGTTCTTGCAGTCCAAGCAGCATACCCAGCCAGGTCCTGTCCCAGTGGGACACTGCTTACCCTTTGGGATTTTGCACTTCCCAGAACAGAAATTTGAAGCTTCATTCATGTCAATCCATAAACCATCAACAGGGACAAGCTCGTGAAAGCGGCGGATTTCATCACCCCACCATGACACGGTTTTTGGGTTTAGGAAGTCAGGGAAGTTTACAGCCCCTGGCCAAACTTGAGCTAAGTAGGGTTCACCCTCATACTTGATGAAAACATCATCAGCAATGCCCCTTTGATAAACTCCGTAACTGGAGTTAACAGCAATTCCAGGATCAATAATGACAACATATTTCATACCAATGCTATGTATTTTGTCTAAGAATGCCAAAAGCTTTGGACGAGGGTAATTTTTGGGGTTGAGGGTGAAGTCCTTTTTCCCATCCGTGTGATCATCATCATTCCAAATCACATCAAGTGGGATTTTAGCCTTTTGGTAGTTCTCAACAACGTCTTCAACTACAGATAGGTTATGGTAACCCCATCTGCACTGGTGGAATCCTGTAGCATCAAATATGAGCAAGAAATTAATAAAATGAATCATACTTTCTTAATTTCTTAGTGTAGCTGCTTTGGCTGAATTACATATGCATCATTAGACCCTTTGATTAATCAAAACAGTTGGAAGAGGAACATGCAATGCATAGTTCATGATGCAGAGGTCTGGCTGTTTAGAACAACTTGAGGTGTGATGGTACTTTTATAACAAGAATTGCTCTTGCTTGGAAATTCAGAATTTTAGCCAGCTAGATTATAAGAGAGAATAGGTTAAGAAGCCTAAGAATTAACTCCTATTCCACCTTATTAGCAGGTCATATATCAAGATGATCAAGTAAACTACTTTTTATCAATTGCGTTGTTGCTTTTATTCTTTAAATAAATCTATTTGTATAAGTAAAGAGGCCATTATATTGTTGAGATTTCAAAAGGCTAAAGAAAAAGAAGCCTAACAATTTGAAAAATGAACAAAGAGTAACACAAAATTAGGTTAGTCATAACTTTACATTTAGTTTTATTCATTTTTCTAATTGTAGGTATATTGAGAGTAATTAGCTAAAGTCATGATATACCATAAGCAAAATTGTAGATAGTACCAAAATTCAATCAAACTTTATTAGCATGAAAAGATTAATAGATATTAGATGTACTAAATATTTTTACTGAACAATTAAATTTTTATAATTATTAATTTATTTAATCTTTTCCCTTGAATTAGTTTTAATTGAAATATGTTGCACATATGGCCCCTGGAGTGTAATTCTTGCTCTGCCACTGCTCTACATTTTCCAACTGATTCTTACATGTCAAGATATTAACTTAGAGAAACGAACTTATAACATTGTCCACTAAATATAGAAACATTAACATTTTCACGTGTAAAGTATGCAAGATGAGATGAAAGTTATCTATAAGAAACATTTAACTTGTGCAGATATGCCTTCTCAAAGATAATTTAGAATGGAAGATGTAACCAATTTATGCGATAGATGAATTGGCCCATTTATTGGCATGCCGGTAACCTCTTACAAGCTGACAACACGTTGGCACCCATGTGCTGATTCCAACTTTCAACTGTTCTGAACCCCAAGAAAAGCCCAAGTAATCACAGAGATTTAAAAGAATCACTTTAAGGCATCATAAAATGGAATAATTATCATTAGTACTTTCTAAGTTTCTAGCCTAAAAAGGCAATATGCTTTCTAAGTTTCTAGCCTAAAAAGGTAATAAGCTTAAGTTGCCAAGGGCTTTGTAGCCCAATGGCATGTCAATTCGAAACTAGGGTCCATTTCACTTAAGGTTTTATTTTATAAATAATATAACATTAGATACACTTTTAGAATTGTCATATTTAATGGACCCGTCAAGATAATGATATGCGGCCAAAAGTGTACAAATGTTATAATCATGACAAGTCCAATACACAAGAACACGGGACCCAATCTTTGCCCATATTTTATCTAAACCAAAAAATGAATTCATTTCGAGTTGCTTGAGAGAATCCTAAGCCACACAAGAAAGAAAAGGTTAATTCATAAGTCATTTTGTCTTAAGTCCACCAATTATTTCTCACACCGACATGAGACTAGCTGTAATGCAAGGGGACAACAATTACACGGGTACACATTCCCTACAACCTAAGGCAGTCTCCCTTCACAAGACATGGAAGTGGTAGATGGAAAGTATTGGCCCAGATAGAGGAATGCTGTTGGAAATGGCTGCCTAGAATTAGAATCAAATGGGCCCTTACCACACAAGCATCACAACATTTTCTGATAGAAGTTGGACAATGATGATGATGATGATTCAATTTCCACCTCATGTAGGTGTAGCGAAGATAATTTTAGAAGGAAAAACATTGTATGAAAAGATTAATAATCATGTGCTTTCTGGGGTCCACCAGCTCCTTTGTACAAAAGTGTGAAAAAAAGGTCCAAATTTTTGGCTTTGAAAAGTCGGTGCAAAATGCAAGAAAAATATTAAAATACGTGAGAAAACTAGAGATTCCAACTTTATGTGTGGCCTCATCAGTAGCATGGACCTTAAAATATGAAAGATAAAAGATAAACCCGGTTTTTTTTTCCCCTTGGATAAAATCAAGAAGACCTTTTTGCCTTTTTGGTCTACAAGATCTTGGTTTTATAAAAAGAAAAACATGTTTCCTTAACATGTTAATTTTTGTGATTCTTCTAAAAATGCGTGTTGTGTTCAATGTCAAATATTCGAGCGAAGCATTGTAAAATCTTGTAGACCTAAAAGGTTGTTTCTGAGCATGACCAAGTAAATAATGAGAAGAGAACAAGATAACAATATAGTAAATTAAACAAGGGGGGGGACCAACCCACCAACCTCAATTAGAAAATAACAAAGCATCCCGATCCTATGGCTTTAATCAACCACTAATCAGCATTTACCAACAAACCAAATCAATAGGTGGCTCTAATTCCTTACATATCTTACAAATGGGTTTGCCAATATGATATTATATTTGTCTGTAGCAAGATTTTTTTTTTTTTGATTGCAAGATTATAAATGACATAGTTTACAAAATGACCCAGAGTTTACTAGAACATAGTACTGATTAGAGAATAAATCAATCCACCAAAAAGTACTACTTTTGAGATGGTGAAAACTTTTCCTGTCAGTTCCATCATTTTATTTATTTATTTATTTATTTTCAGTCTTTTGACCAAACTATTCCATTCCTTACACATGATACATGCCAAAAACAACCATTAACCGGCTTCTCCGGTTGTCTATACATGTGTTACCTAAACCTGTCAATTTCCAACACATTCATTGCCTAATCTTCCTTACACACAAATTAATTAGCGAATTAAAACAAGGTTCAAGCCTGTGACATTATTCACCAATAATTCACCAATAAAGTTATGAATGCAGTAAATTAAAGGAAGAGGAAAGTAATGGGGGAGAGAGAGAGTGAATCATACCGAGAGACCAGTAAGGCATTGGAGCTGGTCTGCCTATGAAAGAAGTGTACTGATCAACCACACCTAGAGGTGTAGGGCCAGCAAAGAAGTAAAAATCAAAGACACCACCAATAACCTTGTATGTCAATGAAGTCCCTCTGTAAAACACATCCATCCCATTGCTGTTTAGCAACAAAACCGAGTGTGCATAAGGCCTCCCACCGACATTCCTAAGATCCATGTACACCGGGTGTGACCCATATAGATCAGCATTAAGATTGATAGCCGATATATCAGTGGTATACAGAGTGTATGGATCATTTGGATACAGTTTGATCCCATGTGGCTGTGTGTTCTCTCCCAAGCCGTACAGTGAAGCATCTCCTGGTAACTTAGTGGAAATCTCGAGGTACTGGTCCTTGAACACCAAATTGCCAAATGGGTCTGATTTATCTGAGCTAGAATTGAAGAGGGTTTGCCCATTTGATTTTCTCTTCACAGCGAACCCAAATGGGTCTGAGGTGTAGCTGAAAATGAGCTCAGAGCCTGTGTACTCAGACACTGTTATTGGGCTCTTCCTTGACCTCCCAATAGTCTGCCTTAATGGCGGTGGTTGGTCCCTAGGCAAAAGACTGTACGGTACCTCCCACCTCTGCTTCTGTGCATCAGTAATGTGGACCCTCAATCGATCCTGCGTTTCATGCCTGTACAGAAATCAAGAAACATCAAACGGCTGAGAGGTGCATTTTCAAAAAATAAGAGAACCAGAGGAAGAGTAGTAGGGGATAACATACTTGACAAAGAGCTGCAAGTGAGGAATATCAGGGCCGTAGACATTGTTGTTCTTGATGACAACGAGGTGGCCCACAAGGCCTCCATCAGGGGTCTCCTCAATGGAGATGAGACGGTAGCCTTGGCCAATCTTGGTTGGTGGGTTGGACTTGGAGGATGAGTTTACTACAGAACTACTACATAGTAGCAAGACTAGTAGAAGAAGAGAAGAGAGAGTTAATAATGGAGGAGGAGTATGAGAAACCATGGCTTATATTAGTACTGTGAGTGAGAGTGAGAGAGTGTGACACTGAATAACTGTTGAAGGTTGGGTTTTGATATATAGAGCCGAGTGATAGTTGTGATTTGTGAACTAAAGACTAACTAAAGAGTCATTGGATACACGTGTGTAGTAGAAGATAACACGGTGCGTGGTAAATGATGATGATGGTCATTGGTCAGTGGGGTCTCCCTTGTCTCACTCAATTTCTGACTGACAAGACAAAAACTTTAGATCTGAGTAACTGAGAGATTCCAAGAAAATCTCATGATTTGGGAAAAACTCAGATCGAGTTTGAAAACCAAATGAAGAACTCTGCATTGCATTGAAAGATAGAAACTTCGAATGTGACCGTGGAACTGGGAATTTTGCCGAAATGGGATAGGATTATAGAAAATTGAATTACACAAGAGTGTTGCACAATTAAACTTCTAGACATACGAATCTAAAGTGAGAGCATTCAGATTGTATTCCTAAAATTTCATTTCTTCTCCATTTTTCTTTTTTTTTTAACTACCTAAGTGTTTGGGAAATCAACAATGTTCTCTATAGGTCTATATATAAGAAAGCAGTCAAAGCACGGTAACAAAATGATATTTTAAGGAATGATTAGGAAACTAATTATAGCATTTTTTAGGTTTATCCCCTAAATTGGTTTTTTTTTTAATCCTATTTTAGAAAGATGAATTGGGAATGTTGGACAATGTTAGTATTGTTGTTTAAACAACAGTTTTTGTTGTTTAAACACCACAACACGTATTTGCACATTTCCATAACACTTAAACAATGTTACTAGAAATTTCTTACTAAACAGACCCTAAAAGATTACAAAAGGGAGCCATAAATCTCATCCTTAATAACATAAACAAAATAAGGAGGGCTAAAACCTACATCAAAAGACCCAAACATGTTGTTCCTCGAGGACCAATTGGCTAAGGCCCATTTGCACACCCAGAAGATACAACAATTTTGGATTTGAGACTTCAAAGCCAAAATATCCGAGTAGATACAAGTAATTCTCCATGGAATTTCCATACTAGGGGAGGATAAGGCATCAACACAAATTTTAGAATTAATTTCAATACAAATTGCTTCAGCATCTAAATCTAAGGCCAACCAAAGAGTCCATTTGATTGCGACTTGGGGATAGAACCTCAAATTGAACTTGATTTCTAGTCCTCCAAACAACATCACAAACCGCCACCCCAAATAAAAGGAAATCTTCTTTGTTATCTTGACTCAATTTAACACCAGTAGGGAATAACAAAAATTGAATAAATGGGAAGAGGAGGAAAATCTTAGCCCATCAAACCTTAACCCCCACTTACTTTTAAACCATATGGCTCTTACCCGAGGACATTTGATATGATCTAATTAGGTAACAAAAAACATGACCAATTTCACCAAACAAGTTATGATTGATGCATAATACAAGTGATATCATAGTGTTTCATATGAAAGTGAAATTCTAATATGTCACTTCATATCTTATAAAATTTATTTTTTTGCTATTTATATCTTATGAAATTCGTTTCCATATATTGACCCCAAAAAAAAAAAAAAAAAAATTACTATGTCTTTAGCATGAAAGGGTGTTTATTCTTATCTATGATGGGTTGTTCAACTGAATATGGACATTAATTTTTACATAAAATAATTTAAAAAATTCAAAATATATTTCTAATATATTCTTTTTGCCTTTTTTTTTTTCTGAATAAATTAAACACTCAATAATAAATAATACATAAACCACTTAAGTTTATTGATATTCACTTTTAATATTTCACTAGTCCAATAATTTCACAAGAAAATATGTACAACTATCCTATATGAAATTTGAACTAAAGTTAAATCACCCACAAGCATAATTAATTATAAAAAGCTTAAGAATAAAATATAACATGATATTTAAATAAATATTGCGTGGGGGCAAAAAACCGAGGCCCAATGAGGGATTGGGCTTAGATCGAGGCCCAATGGGAGATTGGGCTTAGATCGAGGCTGACTACAATTAATTTGCAAAGATGAGAATGCAAACCAACACTGGGACTTCTTATCTAGCGGGTAAAAGTCAAAAAACGTGTATAGATAGAAAAACGTAGTCTTAACAAGTTAAAGTTAAGTGTAAATAGTTATATTAATGTTTCCTCTGGCAGTTGAGGAGCCCTACTACACTTAAGGTATTATAAGTTAATGAATGATTTTCCCTCTCTACTCTATAGGTTTCAATCCTTATTCATTGGGATTCTTCCTCCTTTTATAATGGTCTTCTTTTCATCCTGATACTGGATACTTGTCCCATCCCATCTTTGGAAGATGTGCTGAGTGAACTACAAGTTGTCTTGACACTGTTTAGATGTCATTCAATCATAAATGTGGTTGAAATAGTTGTTGCAATGTATTCAATGCAGAGGTGATAGATGCTTCCCTAAGAAGCTTTCCTCCCCCCACCCCCCCCCCACCCACCAAATCCACAATTGTTACTGTTGCCTCCCTCGGTTTCCTGCTTTCCAACCTGGTGTGGACTTCAGCTCAACCTCTTCTAGTGGTTCATGTCCGATGGCCTTCCTTGGGCTATCCAGATTTGTCCACCAAGCTCCTCTTCTAAGTCATCTTGGATTACACAGGTCAAGGAAACTATCCATTACGCTTGCATACTCCTTGGGCATGGCCCAATAAAGGTGATACTCTCGGATCCCACCCGCCCCCCCCCCCCCCCCCACCACACACAAAAATAAATAAATAAAAGGTAAGAAAAATTATAATGAAGAGTTAAAAAAAAGAAAAAAGAAAAAAAAGAAAAAAAAGCACTCAATCATAATAGTAGAACCAATGTAGTAAATATTTGCAAATGTGAATTATCCATCAAGTTTATGAGTTATATCATTAATATTTTTATCTACTATATAGAAAATTTTGCATACTGACTATACACTGAAAATAGATCAATAAAAAAAATTAAAATAGTTTAACAAAGACTTAGAAAACGGGTCATTCCAATCCAAGTCTGAATCTAGCCCAGTTGAGTTGGATCAAAATCAAGTATGAGTCTAGCCCGGTTGATTCAGATCAAAATTGAGTACTTGCCAAAAACTAGTCAAACTAAAATAATGTGCTACTCTTATTATCCATATCATTTTTTGGGGTGAATCAATAGGTTCAATTTTGCTAGATCTATTTTTCCATTGCCATTTAAACATAATTTGATAATAAGTGACAATATAAATTGCATGCAAGTAAAAATTATGATATTTTTTTTTATTACTTTTAAAAAATCAATATAAATAATATCAAGGATGACACAAATAATGAAGATGTGAAACTGGTAAATAATTTATATGAGCTATTTTTTTATCCCAAATTTTAAGGGAGGGATTGTAAGGCACAAAGGGGGATATTTCTTCTTAAGAACATCTATTATAAATTTTTAATTACTTAATAGTTATGGGTTTTATAATTTTTTTTTTATTAACAATAGCTATGATTATTTTCCCCTCTTTAAATAATAACTATTATAACTAATAGTTAGGCTTTTATAAATTTCTTCTCTTTGAAAAGAACATATATTGTAGTTTTTTTTTTTTTTTTTGTTATATCGATAGTTTGGAGGAGGGGGGATTTTAAAATGTAGATATCTCTGTTGGACACACCATATGTGTCAGACTAGTTAAGTTTCAAGGGTCTTGGAAAAATCTATTAATTATTAGGGTTTTTATAAATTTCACCCTTGCACTTTGATGTAGGGTTTAATTCCACCAATAAAATTTTAAATTTAAATAGAGGAAAAAACACTTCCCCCTCTATGTTTGAGGTAGTTCACAATTCTTGGCCTTATTTTTTAAACCAACCAATTTCCTCCTATATATTTGGGAAATAAGCAAATACATTCAATTTGTAACTTTCTTAGTAAAATCCAATGAAATAAGCAAATGTTTTTTGAGGATTGCATTGTTATTTTGTTGGAATATTGCATTTGTAATCATTGTGATTCCATTGGATTTAACTAAAAAATAACATATTGGGGGTATTTGCTCATTTTTCAATCATAGAAGGAGAAATTGGTCAGTTTCAAAGATAAAAAGGGGGAATTGTGAACTATCCCCAACATAGAGGAGAGAAAATATTTTTTCCCCTTTTAAACAATTAATTCCCTCAACATGAGGTTTGTGACAAATCAAATTTCTAGTAATATTTTATAGTGATTTTTAAAAATATCGTCCTCGAATTTTGGCTTGGCATTTTGCACCTAGAGAGGAGCGGTTTGATTGATAACCCCAATAAGACCCATGTGGTACATGTGGTATTACCCATTGCTATCACATGTTATGGGGTCGATGAGCCCACACTGGAGACCCTCTTTTTTATTCAACAAAAAAGAAAAAAAAAATGCCAATTTAGTACTTGATTTTAGATTTGAACAATCAACTCCATGAATTTTAGTATTGTGATCAATCAAATCTTTATTTAAAATTTTTCATTAAAATATAAGGAATTTAATCTCGTGATGTACACAAGTAATAATATCATTTTAAAAATTAGATTATGTGGTAGAACCATGTACACATCACATGATTAAATTTATAAATCTAAACTGAAATCACTATCAAAATTCTTGTATTTATTTATTGATTTAAACACTAACAAAATTCTAATAAAAGGAAAGATCTAAATTTACACTCAAGTTAAAGTCCAAGGGTGTTATTTGTAAAAGAAAATAATTCATTAATTTCATTAAAATTGAATAATAAAATAGGCAACAAAAATAAAATAAAAACCATTTAAAGTTTTTGACAAAAGCATACAGTATAACACCTAGTTTCTATTTAAAAAAAATATTATTTTAAATGAGTAAATAATTTAACATAAATCATGGTAATTCTTTATAAAATATGTGAATTGTTTTAGGATATATTCATTTAGAGTAAATCACTAGTAATTAACAGGTCATATGGTAAAAGCACAATGTACCACGGTCTTTTAAGTGTGTTAAATAAAAGGCCAAAGTCCCCCAAAAAAAATTAAAATAAAAGGCCAAAAGGATTGTACACAAAAGGAGAAAGCAAATACCTTTTTTTTTTTTTAGAAACAAACAAAGATACATGCAAGAGATACAAGAGAGAAGAAAATAGATTTTAACACAAAAACACATCATAAATTTCACTCAAAAAAGTTATAGTAACTTTTAAAAGATCGTGAGGCAAGTTATATTATACACAACACACTAAATGCAATTACAATTTATAGATGCAATTTTTATCGTATAATATATGATATATTTTTTTAAGACAATATATCCAAATGTTTTTTTTTTTAGATAGGATAAAACTTCAACTTATGGCGTGATTGGTGTCCACTCCATATGGTTGTTCTCATCAATCATCATTTGACTAAGATACTGATTGGTTTTTTTTAAAAAAATATAGACGATATTTGAATTAGAGATCTCTTATTTGATAATAAGAAACTTTATTAATTGAGTTAACGGGAACCTATTAATAAATCCAAACTTTAGTTTGTAGAGTTATATGCAATTCATCTTTCGTTATTTAAATCATATTTGAGTATTTTCCAGAAGTAGAAAATGATTTTGATTCCATATCTCTAATGATGCCGCAACATAAGATACCATTCAATCCGTCTTGTGTAATTGCTTATGGAAAAAGCAGCAAGGATACTCGGAAACAAGAGTCAGTGTTCAAAAAATCCAGATAGCAAGAAACATGGAACATGGTCCCATAAATGCATTGACATTGGGCAATGAAAGCTATGTTTAAGTACAGACAGAAACAAGAAACTACATATATAAGAAGATCCAAAGTGTGATTTTGTCTGATATCGTATGGTCTCATGACCTTGCGATCTTCATCTATATATATATATAACCGAAACTTCTAAAATTCTCATAATTTTCCACGTCAGCACAATATTTAAACAAAATTATCATTTTATTTAAATAAAATTATTTTTTTACTCCAAACTTAATCAGGAGTGAAACTCTATCTCTCTAATAAGTCTAACTTAAACTCAAACTCATCATTATCATTTTTTTTTTTTAAAAATAAAATTATTTTTATTTAATCAAAACTTAACAAGAAGTGAAACTCTATCTCTCTAATAAGTCCAACTTAAACTCAAACTCAAACTCAAACATTGATAATCTATATAAAAACAAAAATTATGATAGGACTCAAAAAAAAAAAAAAAAGACACATTGATAATCGTGGGTTTGGTTTTGGGTTGAAATTTCTATTAATTATTTTTTTATTGTACATGGCAGATAAAATATCTTTATTTTTTTGGAGAAAAATCAAAGATGCAACCTATGTCTTCTAGTCTAGGGAAGGATAAATTTTTATTTGATATGTTATATATAAATTTGTTAAATTTGGTTTGGTTCTAAAGTAGAATTTGGGGATTCTATAAATTTTGAAGTTTTAAGTCTTGGGGTTTTTGGCATTTGCGTCTTAGTGTGTTGATCTTAATTCTTCACTTTAAATACTTTTTATTTAGGTTCATGTGATTTTTTGTTTTCTTATTAAAAGCCATATTTTTGGTTGATTAATTATTATTTTTTATTTTTTTTCAGAATGTCTATTTACACATTGCTGGATTTTTTTTTTTTTCAGAGTCAATAGTTTTTCCATGTATCGCATGAGTTAGTGACTAGTAAAATATATACCTCTTCTTTCTTCCGTGTTTTTGAAGGTATATATCGTATAAGACATCTGATTTATTTATTTGTTTTGTTGTTGTTATTATTATTATTATTATTATTATTTTTGAGAATGATGTTATAGAAGCCAAATCGGCTAAGAATACAACATTGAGGTGTGGAGAAACATTCTCTCTCCACACAAAAAAAAAAAAAAAAACCTATGACATGTATAACATGTCTAGCAAGGTTAGAATTGCCTTCCTCCTGACGTGTGAGAAAAGCTAAGCTAATATGGTGAATCGACTTTGCTTCAAAAATCAAACTTCGTAAATGGCTAAAGAATCATCTGCGTCCTTCAAGGAGTTAATTGTGGTCTCCAAGTCACCTTCTAGAACAGCTGTGGGAATACCAATTTCAGATGCAAAGTCAAGGGCCCACATTGCTGCTAAAGCTTCCACTTTAGCAATATAATTAGGGAGTATCAAATTTTGTTATCTAATAGAGACTTACTTGGTCAAATTGGATTATGGTCCACAAATCCAAAAGTAACTCTCTCATCTCAAATCCTAATAAGTGACAGGACAAACCCAAAAGCAATTCTCTCATCTCAAACCCTAATAAGTGACCGAACTTGGAGTTTGAGGGCAGCTTTACTATTAATTGTGTGTTGTGTGTGGTAACTCCAGCTTTTGACTCTACTACTTTATCACTAAAGATTTAAAAAAAAAAAAAAAAAAACTTTTTAAATAACCAAATTGTTTGTTTTGGGTAAAATAGATTGATTAATTTTTTTTAGCTTTATTATTGGTAATTTTTGTTGTTGGACTAATTTTTTGGGACTTGTATATTTTGTTTTAGTTTTAATCTATTAATTTTTATGACCTTTAAAATGTGAAAAATGCTAAAACTACAAATTTTTTACAAATTGCTAATGTGATAAGTGATTATTGATAAATAAAAAGTGATACATGTGTGCGAACTAATAAGAATTTGCTACCTTAATAGTTTGTAGAAATGTTGTAAAAAAGTATGCGACCAAAACATTACTCTTAAAAAAATTGGTGACATTGTTAAGGGGATAAAATGTAATTTTATTAAACAAAATTATTAAAATTAGTACCTATTAATATACTAATATTTTTTTAAAAGGCATTTAGGGAGGCCATTGGCCCCTAGTCAATATATAAATCCATCCCTGATCCCACCTAACTAAAGTTTAGAGGATAAAAAGAAAAGAGAGGAGGGGATGTGCTAATTAGTTGAAGTTAGGCAGGCTAAGATACATACAAAGATGAAAGTAGTCCTGCTTTCAAGTTTCAACAGCAAAGGCATGTGCATGTTGATGTAATGAATAGAACAATGGAATAGGGGGAGAGTGGTGGGAAATCGTATTCTAATTTCTTTTTCCCTAATTTCAACAAGTTTTATAATGGTCTTTTTTTATTTAATATTTTATTTAATCTTAGGTGAGTCATTAAGTTTGCCAAAATATTAATATTAAACTAATGCTATTGCTATCCCTATCACGATACTTAATTAAGGTCAGGTGAGTCATTATTCTATCTGAACGGATATGTGTATTAACTAGTTAAAAAATTTAATATTTTATATTCGTTCAGATAGATTTAGAAATTTTTAATTTGCAATGGGTTTTTCTTGGATTCGATTGTATAATATTATAATGACAAGCTTGATTCGCGGCTATGGGGTTTTTTTTTTTAAATAAATTTTTTTTCCCAAAAAAAAAAAAAAAAAAAAACATAGCCGCGAATCAAGCTTGTCATTATAGTAGCACGTGTGGAGGCAAATTTTCTTTAGATTTTGCGAGGGTCATTATATATTGACTGCCATACACTTAATCTAAAAGGAAAATGACAAAATTTAAAGTTAACAATTTAAGTCTAAGCTGTAATTGGCATCGCTATTTGGTGACATGTTCTCAAATCGCAATTTTTCCAATTACAACTTTTTAAAAGCTTTTGTTAACAATTACCATCAGGCTTTTGTTAAGGAAAAATTGATTGGGTCCTATTGCATTGGGATGCAATAAAAACAAAAATAAAAAAATAAAAAATATTTCTTTAATTGATTGAAGTGCGATTGCACGATAAATTATAATAAACAACTTAATATTAACTACTTCCTCCAAGAACTCATTAATCAAGTTTAAACTTCACATATAGCTTTTTCAATCAATCTCATCTTCAAAACACTAACACAAATAAATGTTATCAAACTGAGGCACTAAGTCACCGTTTGTGTCTGACTTGTTTGGTTACCTTTTTTTAAATCCTTTAAATCTAACATTTTCTCACTTTTTCAAAGTACAAATATATTTTAACATACTTTTAACAAAAATCAAAAAGCAAAAAAAAACACTGAATAAGCTGATGCTAGTCATACACGAAGTTACAAAAGTTGATGAAACTTAGTTCACCTCATCACTTCTATACCTCTGAATCACTGATAATGCAAGGCTCTGATTTGGTAGTATTTTAGGGATGGACCAGCCTAAAAAAATAATGGGGTTGAAATTTGGCAAAAATGGCCCATTACCATCAATTTTCAAAATAATTTGCCCAGAAACACTGTTTCCAAACTATATAGCAATATACCACTTTTTTAGGTACTCGAGCATGCCAAGCTCGAGTACCATGTTTTTTTAATCCACTATCGCCCCATATTCAAGGAGCCCTATAGTGGCGTTTTCAAGCCCTATAGTGACGTTTTCGGGCCCTATAGCGGCGTTTTTCTGCAAAATTTTTTCATAAGTCCCCATATCAGGTTCAAAGGGCCCTATAGTGGCGTTTTTAAACCCTATAGTGACGTTTTTGGGCCCTATAGCGGCGTTTTCCTGCAAAATTTTTTTTGTAAGTCCCCAGAACAGGTTCAGGGGCCCTATAGTGGCGTTTTTTGGCCCGAAAACGTCACTATAGGGCTTAAAAACGCCACTATAGGGCTCCTTGAATATGGGGCGATAGTGGATTAAAAAAACATGGTACTCGAGCTTGGCAATCTCGAGTACCTAAAAAAGTGGTATATTGCTATATAGTTTGGAAACAGTGTTTCTGGGCAAATTATTTTGAAAATTGATGGTAATGGGCCATTTTTGCCGTTGAAATTTTCTATAAAGACATCTTAGCCCAATATATATACTGCTAGAGAGATCCAAACCGATTGAATAGGCCCTCCAATGTGGACTCTAATCAAATGTATCACGGCAGAAAATATGAGCAAACTGACAAAAATTTAGCAGCCCAATCTTTCAAAGAGTTCACGTGAGTCGAGCTTATCCCCATCCACATCATTGGATTTCCCAAGATGCTATGATGGGTATACAACAGTAACAAGATCCAATTATTCCAATGGTCGAAAAGTTCTTTGTTTATACATGCTATTAGGTCACTGCATTTTAAATTGGTTCATACATAGATGTTTTGGACTTACACAGAGATATGGACTTATAAAGACAAAAGTTAAAATAAGAAAAAAGAAAAAAGAAAAAGAAAGAGATAAATTATTAATTTGGTTCTCAAGTAAGTAGAAAAATATTAATTTGGTTCCCAATTTAGTCTCCCTAATAAATTGTATTTAGTTGTTTGAAAAATTATTGAAGCCTTGTTGGCTGCCTGTAAGAGGCTAAAAGACAGCAAGTTGTGATCTCGCATGAAATTTTAAGGCTAATAACTTATATTGATGTGCTAAATTAGAGGTCTTAAAAAATAAAAAAAAAATAAAAAAAAAAAGAGAGGAGAGTGAATGAGATTCTAACACAAATGAAGTAGTGTTGGAAAATATTTCTTAAATATTATAAGAACCAATATTATATATGTGGGTACAAATTATAACTTCTATAACTTTTATAAATATGTGTTTAATTTGCGATTATAGAAAGTATGTATTTCACGGATCGGATATAAATGTTTTCTCTTTTAAAGCATGTGCTTCACATTTTGTGGGGCTCACACACTATGAAAATGATGAATATATCCCATATATAAGATAATTATTGTGAGAGAAGGTTGATTGTACATGATTTCATATAATCATATTTGCTGTTTGGATCAAACAACAATCCTCATACATAACTTTTCAATGAACACACGTACCAATCCATCACTCCCAAAAAAAAAAAAAATGTACTATTAGTTAGGAATCACAGACCTGGGCTTGACCATGGACTAAATTATAACAGAAATGGGCCTCTGATGGTTGGTTCTAAGAGGAAAATCAACCAACAGCTTTATTTCTGGTACAATTTATTCAAGCGAATTAAACTGTTTTTACTTCCCCAAAATGAAACATCAAATGGAAATACCATTCAAGAACAAACCAATGTGTTCAATTTCTCCTTTTTTTTCTTTTTGTTTTTTGTTTTCAAAAAATTATTTTTATTTTTATTTTTTGCGTGTGAGAGAGAAGAAGTGACCACCGTTTAAGAATATTAAGAAAGACATAATTTGAAAGTTTAATTTTGGGTTGCTAGTAGCTACATTTTAAGATCATGAAAAAGCATAAAAAACAAGATAAAGAGAATAACAAAAAATCCTTTAACCAAAAAAAAAAAAAAAAAAAAAAAAGAGAGAATAACAAAAAATCCTACATAATCCTCTTATCCTCAACCTTTGGTCCCATTTTCCAGGTAATGGCAAAGTTCTTTCCTACATCTAATGACAAATCCTTAATCTCTACCATCACTATCTTCACCTTATCTCCTCCACCTTCCAACACATTTTGTTTGGTTGTGCTTAACTCTATGTTCGAAGCATTCGTCACCGGTTTTCCATTAACCTCAAGTGCAGATGCTTGTCCACTACCATCCAATCCCAACACTGAAATCTTCTCAATGTGCAAACCTTGATCTAAAGCAAACTTGCTCTCCTGGACTTCTGACCACACCTTCACAGTTCCCTTACTAACTGTTGCATGAAAATCAATATATGTGGAATAACCATTTCCAAGTTTCATTTCTGGCAACTCATCATCATCAATGAAAAGGTTCCCTTTGGCTTCCCCATCAGACCCTGCTGGGAAAGTCACTATGAGGTTGAAAGGTGTCTTTCTAGCTTCCTTTGAAATCATTCCACCCTGCTGCATTGGTAAAATGGTATTTTGATACAAATGCACATTAACCACATGCAGAGGCGCATCAAGGGTAACGTTGAGCCCGCCTTTTGATGTGATAGTCTGCGTAATATCAAACAAACTGTACCAAGAACCCGGGGGAAACAGAGCTGTAACCTGTGATTTCCCTTGCTCAAGAACTGGAGATACCATGAGACTGCTCCCTAGCAAGAATTGGGTGCTCAGCCCATAAACCTCAGTGTAAGTTGGGAATGAGAAGAAAAGTGGCCTGGCAATTGGGGCTCCGCTAATATGAGCCTCGTAGTTTAAGGTGTACAGGTAAGGCAGGAGCTTATACCTCATACCCAAAGCATTTCTGGCAGACTCAGCAACTGATTCCCATTGATAAAGCTCCTGTCTTGGGGAGTAGTAGTTTGCATGATCCCTTGAGAACGGGTAGAAAGCACCAACTTCAATCCAACGATTGCAAAGCTCTTCTGTTGGTTGTGGATAAAATCCACATATATCTGAACCAACCATTGGCACCCCAAATATACCAAAATTGAGCATTGTGGAAATTGAGTACCTCAAATTCTCCCAAGTGCCTTGGTTATCTCCAGTCCAATGGGCAGCATATTGGCCTGAACCAACATAAGTGGAGCGAGATAATATAAATGGACGCTTGCCTTCGAGTCCTTGAAGGGCTTTGTGAGTTGCAATGGATTGAGAGAAACCATAGAGACTGT
Organism: Quercus robur; assembly: GCF_932294415.1. Taxonomy (NCBI): domain Eukaryota; kingdom Viridiplantae; phylum Streptophyta; class Magnoliopsida; order Fagales; family Fagaceae; genus Quercus; species Quercus robur. The sequence continues at coordinate 58,325,112 of NC_065537.1, forward strand.
GAGCATCATACTCCAAAACGCCATTGTAGTGAACTGCACTAGTTGCTATGGTTTTAAACCCTACTGGTTTCTGCAAACCTGAAGCATTTATCTTGTAAGGAGGAGCATCCCATCTTGTCTTTATAATGTTCTTGCAGTCCAAGCAGCAATCCCAGCCAGGTCCTGTCCCAGTGGGACACTGCTTGCCCTTTGGGATTGTACACTTCCCAGAACAGAAATTTGAAGCTTCATTCATGTCAATCCATAAACCATCAACAGGGACAAGCTCGTGAAAGCGGCGGATTTCATCACCCCACCATGATACAGTTTTTGGGTTTAGGAAGTCAGGGAAGTATACAGCCCCTGGCCAAACTTGAGCTAAGTAGGGTTCATCCTCGTACTTAATGAATACGTCATTGGAAATTCCCCTTTGATATACGCCATAACTGGAATTAACAGCAATTCCAGGATCAATAAGGACAATGTATTTCATACCAATGCTGTGTATTTTGTCAAGGAATGCCGAAAGCTTCGACTGAGGGTAGCTGATGGGGTTGAGGGTGAAGTCCTTGTGTCCATCCATATGATCATCATCATTCCAAATCACATCAAGTGGGATTTGAGCCTTTTGGTAGTTCGCAACAACGTCTTCAACTACAGATAAATTATGGTAACCCCATCTGCATTGGTGGAATCCTGTAGCATCAAATATAGGCAAGAAATTAAAAAAAGAATCACACTTTTTAATTTCTTACGATAAGCTTGAATTAAGTATACATCATTAAACCCTTTGATTAATTGAAACAGTTGGAAGAGGAACTTGCAAAGCGGAGTTCTGGCAGTTTAGAGCAACTGGAGGTGTTATGGTACTTTTATAACAAGAATTGCTCTTGCTTGGAAATTCAGAATTTTAGCCAGCTAGATTATAAGAGAGAATAGGTTAAGAAGCCTAAGAAAAAGGTCATATTCCACCTTACTTATTATTAGCAGGTCACATATCAAGATGATCAAGTAAACTACTTTACAAGAATTGTGTTGTTGCTTTTACTCTTTCAAAGTTTCTAACCCAAAAAGGTAATAAGCATAAGGCGACAAGGACTTTGTAGCTAAGTGGCATGTCAATTCAAATCAAAGGTTTTTCATCCCTTATTGTTGGGAAGTTGGAACAGGATTCTCTTGGTTCCACTTGAAACAGAAAGAGTCCATTTCACAATCAAGGTTTTATTTTCTGGATATCATGTCATTTAAAAATTTAAATGATGTGTTACTAGAGAAATTTTTAAATTTATTCATTTCAAAAGGAGAGATCCTAAGCCCCACAAAAAAGAAAAAAAAGAGTAGTTTACTTTAAGTCAACTTTTCTCAAAGTCCAATTATTTCTCACACGGTCCCACCGACATGGACTAGCTGTAATGCAAGGAGACAACAATTACACCATACACATTCCCCAATCCCCACAACCCAAGGCAGTCTCCACTCACACTCAAAGGAAAAGGAAGTGGTGTATGGAGAGTATTGGCCCCAGATAGATGAATGCTGATGGAAATGGCTGCCTAGAATTAGCATCAAATGGGGCCCTATCAGCTACTTTGTACAAAAGTGTGAAAAAAAGACAAAGATTTTTGGCTTTGAAAAGTTTGGGCAGAATGCAGAAAAATATTTAAATGCTATAGAAAAACTAGAGCTTCCAACTTTACATGTGGCCTTATCTTTAATATAGGCCATAAAGTATGAAAGATAAAAGATTAAAAAAAATTTCTTGGGATAAAACCAAGAATATCTTTTAGGCCTACATTCTTGCTTTAAAAAAAAAAAAAAAAACCATTACGCCAAAACAGGTTAATTTTTTGTGATGTTCAATGTGAAATATTCCTAATATCCTATCAAACAAAACAGGATCTTTTGAACCTAAAAGTTGTTTATGAGAATGATTTAGTAAACAATTAGAAGAGAACAAAATAACAATAAAGTACATTAAATTATAGGGGCCCACCCACCAATTAATTAGAAAATAACAAAGCATCCTATTCCTACAGTATCATATGCGCCTTGTGACGGTGCATACAGCCAAATGACCAACACCAATCAGCACTTAACTCACGGGTTTGCCAATATGATATTTTATTCTGTTGCATGATTATACATGACAGTAATTTATAAACGACAGAGTTTACTACAACCTAGTACTAATTCAAAAATAAATCATTCCTCCGAATTTCATATATATATATATATATATATATATAAAATTTGCATATAAGGCAATAACACTGCTCACTTATTAGCAAAACAAGCTTTAGACAATGACGATTTCTCCACTTGGATCGAAGAGAATCCTTGTTTCATTTAACAAGCTCTTTACCAAAAAAAGAGAGGATTCATTTCACTATATAATGGTTGAAAAGTCAATGTTCTTTTAATAATTACATAGCCTTCTTAATAAATTATAACATTTGCAATGTTCTTATGAATCATCATGTAATCGGTTGGAATAGTTTTTATAATTCCGTGCCAGAACAGCCAAAAAATACCATTTGGGTAATGTAAACCAGAATTAGAAACCTCAATTTTCCACCTCAGATGAAA